>NC_053039.3:106364526-107564526 GCF_002575655.3 Aegilops tauschii subsp. strangulata
TACTTCAGTAAATAGGACATTGAAACCAAAATCAGCAAGTCTAGATACTGAAAGTAAGTTGTACCCAAGAATTCAACGAGCATGACGTTTTGTATGGAGCTATCATGTGAGATGGCCACCTTACCGAGGCCAACCACCTTACCCTTTGAGTTATCACCAAAAGTGGCATACTTTCAAGGGCCGTCGTTTTCAGCAAGCTCACAAAACATATCTTTGTCTCCGGTCATATGATCAGTACATCCACTATCAAGGACCCATTCCTTTCCTCCAGCCATGTAGCCGCGAAGATTGGCCATAAGACCAAAGTGTCTCATTGCATCATCAAGATCATACTCACTATCATCATCCTCATCATAGTATCCATGTTCAACATCGTCTTGGATTTGATCAATTCCTAGAGAGGGTAATTCATTAGATAAATGATCATCACAATGGTCACCTTTATGAATTCTAATAGCTTCGGATATGATATTGCTAATGATTCCAACATCTCCTTTGGCACGCATGAGATTGGTAAGCTCAAATAGACAATCACCAAAAATAGGATCACTAGAATTCATCTTACTCAAGGCAATAGACTTATGAAGAATTTCATCTAAGTTTTGCAAGGAATAGTTTGGAAATCTTTCCTCAAGAAATCTCCATATAGTGTAGGTACAATCAAGAGTAGGCAAACATCCAATCAAGTTTCTAGGCAAGCCTCTAGTGATAAGATTAATAGTTCTAAGATTGCGGATCATGTCAATATACTCATCAAGGGTAGGATGCAAAGGATTAACATGAGGTGCACAAGGGCTAGTAATGTACTTGTTCAAATGATATTCATTGAAAATCTCAAGCATTTCATATTTCCACTCATGAAAGAACTCTCCATCAAGAATAGGCACTCTATGTCTAAGACTCCCCAACATAGACTCATCCATCTTCCTCCAATGGTGATTAAACCAAAGCAATGGAGACCAAAGCTCTGATACCAATTGAAAGGATCGAGAAGAGGTGTCTAGAGGGGGGTGAATAGACTCTAAGAAGAAAAGTTGCAGTTTTTAATTTCCTTAAGTTGATGTGGAGTTTTGGCACAAGTTTAAACATTCACAATACATATCAAGCAAGCATGACAAGAGTATATGAGCAGCGGAAAGTAAAGCATGCAAGTTGCAAGAATGTAAAGGGATGGGATTGGACTGTGCAAACGCGATTTGGAGACACGGAGATTTTTTATCCGTGGTTCCGATAGGTGGTGCTATCGTACATCCACGTTGATGGAGACTTCAACCCATGAAGGGTAACGGTTGTGCGAGTCCATGGAGGGCTCCACCCACGAAGGGTCCACGAAGAAGCAACCTTGTCTATCCCACCATGGCCATCGCCCACGAAGGACTTGCCTCACTCGGGTAGATCTTCACGAAGTAGGCGATCTCCTTGCCCTTACAAACTCCTTGGTTCAACTCCACAATCTTGACGGAGGCTCCCAAGTGACACCTAGCCAATCTAGGAGACACCACTCTCCAAGAGGTAACAAATGGTGTGTTGATGATGAAATCCTTGCTCTTCTACTTCAAATGATAGTCTCCCCAACACTCAACTCTCTCTCATAGGATTGGATTTGGTGGAAAGATGATTTGAGTGGAAAGCAACTTGGGGAAGGCTAGAGATCAAGATTTATGTGGTTGGAATGGAATATCTTGACCTCAACACAAGTGTAGGTGGTTCTCTCTCAGAAAATGTATGTTGGAAGTGTAGGCATGTTCTGATGGCTCTCTCCATGAATGAAGAGTGGGTGGAGGGGTATATATAGCCTCCACACAAAATCTAACCGTTACACACAATTTACCAAACTCGGTGGGACCGAATCATGAAACTCGGTCAGACCGATTCAGTTCATAATGTGACCGTTAGGCATTTCGGTGGGACCGATATGATCAACTCGGTAGGACCGATGTGCTAGGGTTAGGGTAAAGCCTGAACTCAGTTTGACCGATTACACAAACTCAGTGGGACCGATTTGGGTAATAAGGGAAACAAAGAGTTGGCCAAGCAAACTCGGTGGGACCGATTGCATATCTTGGTGGGACCGAAATTATTGCAATAGGCAACATAGAGTTTGCAAGCCCATCTCGGTGAGACTGAGATCCCATCGGTGAGACCGAACTGATTAGGGTTTCTGGCAGTGGCTATGTCAACTGAACTCGGTGGCGCCGGATAGAAAGGTTCGGTGGGGCCGAGTTTGACTTTTGGTTTGGGACAAATGTGGATGTGAGAAAGTGGTTGAGGGCTTTGGAGCATATCACTAAGCACTTTGAGCAAGCAAGCCATTAAGCAACACCTCATCCCCTCTTAATAGTATTGGCTTTCCTATGGACTCAATGTGATCTTGGACCACTAAAATAGAAAATGTAGAGTCTTGAGCTTTGAGCTTGAGCCAATCCTTTGTCCTCGGCATCTTGAAGGGGTTCCACATCCTCTAGTCCATGCCACTCCATTGTTGAACTTATCTGAAACATACTAGATAGAAACATTAGTCCAACAAGAGATATGTTGTCATTAATTACCAAAATCACCCAGGGAGCACTTGTGTATTCAGCTTGTCTTTATGAGTCGCCATGAATATAACCCAGCCCCTCTTGGGCGGGTTAACTCAATAACTATATCCCCAACATTAGGCCCCATGTTGATTTGAACCTGTTCACATCAATCTTCAACACTTAGAAAAATCCCTCCTTCATTACCTTCGCGAAACTTGTAACTCGCCCTGACGTCATCCTCTGGGATCATGATGACCCGTCGTGATGTCACCTGTCATTAAATTTACACAGAGCCAAAATATTTAATGTATCTCCTTATTTTTAATGAATCTCCAAAAATCGTGGCATCTGCACTGTTACAGACACATAAAGCGACACTTCAATTCCATCCGCGATTATGTCAAGGAGGAAGACATAAACATTTGCAAGATACATACGGATCTGAATGTTGCAGATCCGTTGACTAAACCTCTTCCACAGGCAAAGCATGATCAACACCAGAACTCTATGGGTGTTAGATTCATTACCATGTAATGCTAGATTATTGACTCTAGTGCAAGTGGGAGACTATTGGAAATATGCCCTAGAGGCAATAATAAAGTGGTTATTATTATATTTCCTTGTTCATGATAATCATTTATTATCCATGCTATAATTGTATTGATTGGAAACTCAAATACATGTGTGGGTACATAGACAACAACATGTCCCTAGTGAGCCTCTACCGGACTAGCTCGTTGATCAAAGATGGCTATGGTTTCCTAGTCATAGACATGAGTTGTCATTTGATGACGGTGTCACATCATTAGGAGAATGATGTGATGGACAAGACCCAAACTATGAACGTAGCATATGATCGTGTCAAGTTTATTGCTATCGTTTTCTGCATGTCAAGTATATGTTCCTATGACCATGAGATCATGCAACTCACTGACACCGGAGGAGTACCTTGTGTGTACCAAACGTCGCAACGTAACTGGGTGACTATAAAGGTGCTCTACAGGTATCTCCGAGGGTGTCTATTGAGTTGGCATGGATCAAGACTGGGATTTGTCACTCCGTATGACGGAGAGGTATCTCAGGGCCCACTCGCTAATACAGTATCACAATGAGCTTGCAAGCAATGTGACTAATGAGTTAGCCACGAGATCTTGTTTTACGGAATGAGTAAAGAGACTTGTCGGTAACGAGATTAAACTAGGTATGGAGAGATACTGACGATCGAATCTCGGGCAAGTAACATACCGATAGACAAAAGGAACTACATACGGGATTAGCTGAATCCTTGACATCAAGGTTCGACCGATAAGATCTTCATAGAATATGTGGGAATCAATATGGGCATCCAGGTCCCGCTATTGGTTATTGACCGTAGAGGTGTCTCGGTCATGTCTGCATAGTTCTCGAACCCGCAGGGTCTACACACTTAATGTTTGGTGACGATATAAGTATAGTTGAGTCATTATGGTTGTTACTGAAGGTTGTTCGGAGTCCCGGATGAGATCCCGGATGTGACGAGGAACTCCGGAATGGTACGGAGGTGAAGATCGATATATTGGACGAAGGGTATTGAGTCCGGAATTGTTCTGGGGGTACCGGGTGATGACCAGCGTCATCGAAAGGGGTTTCCGGGGACCCGGCAAGTGTTGGGGGCCCCATGGGCTAAGGGGAGGAGGCAAACCAGACCACTAAGGGGCTGAGCACCCCCTCACACCATCTCATGTAACCAGGAGGGTTGGGGCGTTCCCCTAGGGCTTCCCACCTCCCGGCTTGGGGGGGCAAGTCACCCTAGGGGAAATCCCATCTGCCCTGGCCGCCGCCCCCTAGGGGCGCCACCCCCTCCTCCCTTCCCCTATATAGAGAGGTAGAGAGAGGGCAGCCTCACCCGAAGAGCACATCTCCACGCAACGGCGTTGCCTCTTCTCTCCCTCGCATCCCTCTTCCTCTCCGTAGTGCTTAGCGAAGGAGATTCCGCCACCACCACCGTCACCACGCCGTCGTGCTGCCGGAGGACTCGAGCTACTAATTCACCATCGCTCGCTGGATCGAGGAGGTGATGGCGTCATCAAGCCGCACGTGTGTTGAACGCGGAGGTGCTGTCAGTTCGGCACTTGGATCGGGAGTTCGCGAAACGGATCGTGATTGGATCGCGAAGACGTTCGACTACATCAACCGCGTTTCTAAACGCTTCCGCTTAGCGATCTACAAGGGTATGAAGATGCAATCTCTCCTCTCGTAGATGGTCATCTCCTAGATTGATCTTGGTGAGCGTAGGAATTTTTTTGTTTCCCATGCAACGTTCCTCAACATGTTTATCTTGTTTAGCATAAGTTGTTGGTGCACATATGTGAGCCTAGTTATTTTAGGTTTTGTGCTTGACAAATTAAACGCTAGTTTTATTCTGCATTTGTTTAAGCCTAAACTAAATTATTTTAAAGCACCTATTCACCCCCTATAGGTGACATCCATGATCTTTTAGAAGCCATGGTGCGAGTGGTGCGGACAGGAGAAAGGGATCGGAGGCGGATGACTGCGGCTATGGCCGGGCAACGGTGGGCAGCAGAGGGACGGATGGGTGGTGTCGGAGTAGCTGCCTCAACAACCGTGTGTCATTAATGTTGGGGAATGTAGTAATTTCAAACAATTTCCTACGCACACGCAAGATCATGGTGATGCATAGTAACAAGAGGGGAGAGTGTGTCCACGTACCCTCGTAGACCGAAAGCGGAAGCGTTAGCACAACGCGGTTGATGTAGTCGTACGTCTTCACGATCCGACCGATCAAGTACCGAACGCACGGCACCTCCGAGTTCAGCACACGTTCAACTCGATGACGTCCCTCGAACTCTGATCCAGCCGAGCTTTGAGGGAGAGTTCCGTCAGCACGACGGCGTGTTGACGATGATGATGTTCTACCGACGCAGGGCTTCGCCTAAGCACCGCTATGATATGACCGAGGTGGATTATGGTGGAGGGGGGCACCGCACACGGCTAAGAGATCCAAGGGATCAATTGTTGTTTCTCTAGGGGGTGCCTCCCTCCCTGTATATAAAGGAGTGAAGGAGGGGGAGGGGGCCGGCCACCCTTGGCGCGCCCCATGAGGAGTCCTACTCCCACCGGGAGTAGGACTCCCCCCTTCCATGTTGGAGTAGGAGAGGAGAGGGAAGGAGAGAGAGGGGGAAAGGAAAGGGGGGGCGCCGCCCCCCTCCTTGTCCAATTCGGACTTGGAGGGAGGGGCGCGCGGCTGCCCTTGGCCACCTCTCCTCTTCCACCACTTGGGCCCATGAGGCCCAATAACCTCCGGGGGGTTCCGGTAACCCCCGGTACTCCGGTATATACCCGATAACCCCTGGAACCATTCCGGTGTCCGAATATAGTCGTCCAATATATCAATCTTCATGTCTCGGCCATTTCGAGACTCCTCGTCATGTCCGTGATCACACCCGGGACTCCGAACTACCTTCGGTACATCAAAACACATAAACTCATAATATAACCGTCATCGAACTTTAAGCATGCGGACCCTACGGGTTCGAGAACTATGTAGACATGACCGAGACACGTCTCCGGTCAATAACCAATAGCGGAACCTAGATGCTCATATTGGCTCCCACATATTCTACGAAGATCTTTATCGGTCAACCCGCATAACTACATACGTTGTTCCCTTTGTCATCGGTATGTTACTTGCCCGAGATTCGATCGTCGGTATCTCAATACCTAGTTCAATCTCATTACCAGCAAGTCTCTTTAGTCGTTCCGTAATACATCATCCCGCAACTAACTCATTAGTTGCAATGCTTGCAAGGCTTAAGTGATGTGCATTACCGAGTGGGCCCAGAGATACCTCTCCGACAATCAGATTGAAAAATCCTAATCTCGAAATACGCCAACCCAACAAGTACCTTCGGAGACACCTGTAGATCACCTTTATAATCACCCAGTTACGTTGTGACGTTTGGTAGCACACAAAGTGTTCCTCCGATAAACGGGAGTTGCATAATCTCATAGTCATAGGAACATGTATAAGTCATGAAGAAAGCAATAGCAACATACTAAACGATCAAGTGCTAAGCTAACGGAATGGGTCAAGTCAATCACATCATTCTCCTAATGATGTGATCCCATTAATCAAATGACAACTCTTTGTCTATGGCTAGGAAACATAACCATCTTTGATTAACGAGCTAGTCAAGTAGAGGCATACTAGTGACACTCTGTTTGTCTATGTATTCACACATGTATCATGTTTCCGGTTAATACAATTCTAGCATGAATAATAAACATTTATCATGATATAAGGAAATAAATAATAACTTTATTATTGCCTCTAGGGCATATTTCCTTCAGTCTCCCACTTGCACTAGAGTTAATAATCTAGATTACACAGTAATGATTCTAACACCCATGGAGTCTTGGTGCTGATCATGTTTTGCTCATGAAAGAGGCTTAGTCAACGGGTCTGCAACATTCAGATCCGTATGTATCTTGCAAATCTCTATGTCTCCCACCTGGACTTGATCCCGGATGGAGTTGAAGCGTCTCTTAATGTGTTTGGTTCTCTTGTGAAATCTGGATTCCTTTGCCAAAGCAATTGCACCGGTATTGTCACAAAAGATTTTCATTGGACCCGATGCACTAGGTATGACACCTAGATCGGATATGAACTCCTTCATCCAGACTCCTTCATTTCCTGCTTCCGAAGCAGCTATGTACTCCGCTTCACATGTAGATCCCGCTATGACGCTTTGCTTAGAACTGTACCAACTGACAGCTCCACCGTTTAATATAAACACGTATCCGGTTTGCGATTTAGAATCGTCCGGACCAGTGTCAAAGCTTGCATCGACGTAACCATTTACGACGAGCTCTTTGTCACCTCCATAAACGAGAAACATATCCTTAGTCCTTCTCAAGTATTTCAGGATGTTCTTGACCGCTGTCCAGTGATCCACTCCTGGATTACTTTGGTACCTCCCTGCTAAACTAATAGCAAGGCACACATCAGGTCTGGTACACAACATTGCATACATGATAGAGCCTATGGCTGAAGCATAGGGAACATCTTTCATTTTCTCTCTATCTTCTGCAGTGGTCGGGCATTGAGTCTTACTCAACTTCACACCTTGTAACACAGGCAAGAACCCTTTCTTTGCTTGATCCATTTTGAACTTCTTCAAAACTTTGTCAAGGTATGTGCTTTGTGAAAGTCCTATTAAGCGTCTTGATCTATCTCTATAGATCTTGATGCTCAATATATAAGCAGCTTCACTGAGGTCCTTCATTGAAATACTCTTATTCAAATATCCTTTATGCTATCCAGAAATTCTATATCATTTCCGATCAATAATATGTCATCCACATATAATATCAGAAATGCTACAGAGCTCCCACTCACTTTCTTGTAAATACAGGCTTCTCCAAAAGTCTGTATAAAACCATATGCTTTGATCACACTATCAAAATGTTTATTCCAACTCCGAGAGGCTTGCACCAGTCCATAAATGGATCGTTGGACCTTGCACACTTTGTTAGCTCCCTTTGGATTGACAAAACCTTCCGGTTGCATCATATACAACTCTTCTCCCAGAAATCCGTTCAGGAATGCAGTTTTGACATCCATTTGCCAAATTTCATAATCATAAAATGCGGCAATTGCTAACATGATTCGGACAGACTTAAGCATCGCTACGGGTGAGAAAGTCTCATCGTAGTCAACCCCTTGAACTTGTCGAAAACCTTTGGCAACAAGTCGAGCTTTATAGACAATAACATTACCGTCAGCGTCAATCTTCTTCTTGAAGATCCATTTATTCTCGATGGCCTGCCAATCATCGGGCAAGTCAACCAAAGTCCACACTTTGTTCTCATACATGGATCCCATCTCAGATTTCATGGCCTCAAGCCATTTTTCGGAATCTGGGCTCACCATCGCTTCTTCATAGTTCGTAGGTTCGTCATGGTCCAGTAATATAACCTCCAGAACAAGATTACCGTACCACTCTGGTGCGGATCTTACTCTGGTTGACCTACGAGGTTCAGTAACAACTTGATCTGAAGTTTCATGATCATCATCATTAACTTCCTCATTAATTGGTATAGACGTCACATGAACCGGTTTCTGTGATGAACTACTTTCCAATAAGGGAGCAGGTACAATTACCTCATCAAGCTCTACTTTCCTCCCACTCATTTCTTTCGAGAGAAACTCCTTCTCTAGAAAGGATCCATTCTTGGCAACGAATATCTTGCCTTCGGATCTGTGATAGAAGGTGTACCCAACAGTTTCCTTTGGGTATCCTATGAAGACACATTTCTCCGACTTGGGTTCGAGCTTATCAGTTTGAAGCTTTTTCACATAAGCATCGCAGCCCCAAACTTTAAGAAACGACAACTTTGGTTTCTTGTCAAACCACAGTTCATAAGGCGTCGTCTCAACGGATTTTGATGGTGCCCTATTTAACGTGAATGCGGCCGTCTCTAAAGCATAACCCCAAAATGATAGCGGCAAATCAGTAAGAGACATCATAGATCGCACCATATCTAGTAAACTACGATTACGACGTTCAGACACACCATTACGCTGTGGTGTTCCGGGTGGCATGAGTTGCGAAACATTCCGCATTGTTTCAAATGTAGACCAAACTCGTAACTCAAATATTCTCCTCCACGATCAGATCGTAGAAACTTTATTTTCTTGTTATGATGATTTTCAACTTCACTCTAAAATTCTTTGAACTTTTCAAATGTTTCAGACTTATGTTTCATTAAGTAGATATACCCATATCTGCTTAAATCATCTGTGAAGGTGAGAAAATAACGATACCCGCCGCGAGCCTCAACATTCATTGGACCACATACATCAGTATGTATGATCTCCAATAAATCAGTTGCTCGCTCCATAGTTTCGGAGAATGGCGTTTTAGTCATCTTGCCCATGAGGCATGGTTCGCAAGTACCAAGTGATTCATAATCAAGTGATTCCAAAAGTCCATCAGTATGGAGTTTCTTCATGCGCTTTACACCAATATGACCCAAACGGCAGTGCCACAAATAAGTTGCACTATCATTATCGACTCTGCATCTTTTGGCTTCAACATTATGAATATGTGTATCACTACTATCGAGATTCATCAAAAATAGACCACTCTTCAAGGGTGCATGACCATAAAAGATATTACTCATATAAATAGAACAACCATTATTCTCTGATTTAAATGAATAACTGTCTCGCATCAAACAAGATCCAGATATAATGTTCATGCTCAACGCTGGCACCAAATAACAATTATTTAGGTCTAATACTAATCCCGAAGGTAGATGTAGAGGTAGCGTGCCGACGGCGATCACATCGACTTTGGAACCATTTCCCACGCGCATCGTCACCTCGTCCTTAGCCAGTGTCCGCTTAATCCGTAGTCCCTGTTTCGAGTTGCAAATATTAGCAACAGAACCATTATCAAATACCCAGGTGCTACTGCGAGCTCTGGTAAGGTACACATCAATAACATGTATATCACATATACCTTTGTTCACCTTGCCATCCTTCTTATCCGCCAAATACTTGGGGCAGTTCCGCTTCCAGTGACCAGTCTGCTTGCAGTAGAAGCACTCAGTTTCAGGCTTAGGTCCAGACTTGGGTTTCTTCTCCTGAGTAGCAACTTGTTTGCTGTTCTTCTTGAAGTTCCCCTTCTTCTTCCCTTTGCCCTTTTTCTTGAAACTGGTGGTCTTATTGACCATCAACACTTGATGCTCTTTCTTGATTTCTACCTCCGCAGCCTTTAGCATTGCGAAGAGCTCGGGAATCGTCTTATCCATCCCTTGCATGTTATAGTTCATCACGAAGCTCTTATAGCTTGGTGGAAGTGATTGAAGAATTCTGTCAATGACACCATCATCCGGAAGATTAACTCCCGGTTGAATCAAGTGATTGTTATACCCAGACATTCTGAGTATACGCTCACTGACAGAACTATTCTCCTCCATCTTGCAGCTGTAGAACTTATTGGAGACTTCATATCTCTCAATCCGGGCATTTGCTTGAAATATTAACTTCAACTCCTGGAACATCTCATATGCTCCATGTCAACCTGGCAATCCGACCCATGGGCACGTGTGCCCATGGGCACGTGTGCCCATGGGCACCCGACCCGAATGGGTAGGGTATGGGTCGTCATGTTCGCCCATGGGCACGACCCATGGGCAACCCGATTAGTGGTGGGTAGGGCATGGGTGCAGGTCTATGCCCATGGGTTACCCGATGGGCAATCCGATTAGCATGGCATGTGGGCCATATAGACATATACACGTACATACAGTGGTCTAATTTTTGTGCACTAATTATTTTGTGTGAAGCGTCCATGTACCATCAACCCCAACCCAGGCATCACTCAGAGTTTGCAAAAGGCTATGGGCAGGTCAATACCAACAAATGGAACCAAGGCTATGGGTTTCTCGTTGGCAAAAGAGAAGCAGTCGGCCCCAACCTAGGCACCAAACAACCAGCTTCACATTCGCTTCTTTCACGTTTCAAGAATGCAGGCCCAACAAGATTTAGCAAGTGGCCCATACAATACACTCGTTGCTGGTGCATGCACTGGTATAGTTTAGTACCACCTCGCCCAGCTATGGGAAAGGAACCACCAGCGAGCCTATAAAACACAGTTGCTGCACGCTGCTTGCTTGTGTGGTTGGGATTAGACAGCGCCAAATCCTGTTCGCAACAATAGGAATCGTTTACCAAGAGTTTTGGCAGAATATAAGTAAATTATATTGAAAATAGTATCTTGCACCCGATGGGTAACCCATTGGGTCGGGTTACCCGATGGGTATGGGTGTGGGTCTGCTCTTATGCCCATGGGTAGGGTCGTGGGTGAAGGGGTAGACCCATTTACTTATAGGGCATGGGTTTGGTAGAGGTCGACCCGACCAAACCCGACCTGACTGCCAGGTTGAGCTCCATGACGTTCAAAACGTCGTTGAAGTCCCGGTTCTAAGCCGTAAAGCATGGCACACTGAACTATCGAGTAGTCATCAGCTTTGCTCTGCCAGACGTTCATAACATCTGGTGTTGCTCCTGTAGCAGGTTTGGCACCTAGCGGTGCTTCCAGGACGTAATTCTTCTGTGCAGCAATGAGGATAATCCTCAAGTTACGGACCCAGTCCGTGTAATTGCTACCATCATCTTTCAACTTTGCTTTCTCAAGGAACGCATTAAAATTCAACGGAACAACAGCACGAGCCATCTATCTACAACAAACATAGACATGCAAAATACTATCAGGTACTAAGTTCATGATAAATTTAAGTTCAATTAATCATATTACTTAAGAACTCCCACTTAGATAAACATCCCTCTAATCATCTAAGTGATCACGTGATCCAAATCAACTAAACCATAGCCGATCATCACGTGAAATGGAGTAGTTTTCAATGGTGAACATCACTATGTTGATCATATCTACTATGTGATTCACGCTCGCCCTTTCGGTCTCAGTGTTCCGAGGCCATATCTGCATATGCTAGGCTCGTCAAGTTTAACCTGAGTATTCTGCGTGTGCAAAACTGGCTTGCACCCGTTGTAGATGGACGTAGAGCTTATCACACCTGATCATCACGTGGTGTTTGGGCACGACGAACTTTGGCAACGGTGCATACTCAGGGAGAACACTTTTATCTTGAAATTCAGTGAGAGATCATCTTATAATGCTACTGTCAATCAAAGCAAGATAAGATGCATAAAAGATAAACATCACATGCAATCAATATAAGTGATATGATATGGTCATCATCATCTTGTGCTTGTGATCTCCATCTCTGAAGCACCATCATGATCACCATCGTCACCGGCGCGACACCTTGCATACAATAAAGTGACAACCATATGGCTCCTGCCAGTTGCCGATAACTCGGTTACAAAACATGATCATCTCATACAATAAAATATAGCATCATGCCTTGACCATATCACATCACAACATGCCCTGCAAAAATAAGTTAGACGTCCTCTACTTTGTTGTTGCAAGTTTTACGTGGCTGCTACGGGCTGAGCAAGAACAGTTCTTACCTACGCATCAAAACCACAACGATAGTTCGTCAAGTTAGTACTGTTTTAACCTTCTCAAGGACCGGGCGTAGGCACACTCGGTTCAACTAAAGTTGGAGAAACTGACACCCGCCAGCCACCTGTGTGCAAAGCACGTCGGTAGAATCAGTCTCGCGTAAGCGTACGCGTAATGTCGGTCCGGGCCGCTTCATCCAACAATACCGCCGAACCAAAGTATGACATGCTGGTAAGCAGTATGACTTGTATCGCCCACAACTCACTTGTGCTCTACTCGTGCATATAACATCAACGCATAAAACCAGGCTCGGATGCCACTGTTGGGGAACGCAGTAATTTCAAACAATTTCCTACGCACACGCAAGATCATGGTGATGCATAGTAACGAGAGGGGAGAGTGTGTCCACGTACCCTCGTAGACCGAAAGCGGAAGCGTTAGCACAACGCGGTTGATGTAGTCGTACGTCTTCACGATCCGACCGATCAAGTACCGAACGCACGGCACCTCCGAGTTCAGCACACGTTCAACTCGATGACATCCCTCAAACTCCGATCCAGCCGAGCTTTGAGGGAGAGTTCCGTCAGCACGACGGCGTGGTGACGATGATGATGTTCTACCGACGCAGGGCTTCGCCTAAGCACCGCTATGATATGACCGAGGTGGATTATGGTGGAGGGGGGCACCGCACACGGCTAAGAGATCCAAGGGATCAATTGTTGTTTCTCTAGGGGGTGCCTCCCTCCCCGTATATAAAGGAGTGAAGGAGGGGGGGGCGGCCATCCTTGGCGCGCCCCATGAGGAGTCCTACTCCCACCGAGAGTAGGACTCCCCCCTTCCATGTTGAAGTAGGAGAGGAGAGGGAAGGGGAGAGAGGGGAAAAGGAAAGGGGGGCGCCGCCCCCCCTCCTTGTCCAATTCGGACTTGGGGGGGGGGGGGGAGTGCCGCGCGGCTGCCCCTTGGCCGCCTCTCCTCTTCCACCACTTGGGCCCATGAGGCCCAATGACCTCCGGGGGGTTCCGGTAACCCCCCGGTACTACGGTATATATCCGATAACCCCCGGAACCATTCCGGTGTCCGAATATAGTCGTCCAATATATCAATCTTCATGTCTCGACCATTTCGAGACTCCTTGTCATGTCCGTGATCACATCCGGGACTCTGAACTACCTTTGGTACATCAAAACACATAAACTCATAATATAACCGTCATCGAACTTTAAGCGTGCGGACCCTACGGGTTCGAGAACTATGTAGACATGACCGAGACACGTCTCCGGTCAATAACCAATAGCGGAACCTGGATGCTCATATTGGCTCCCACATATTCTATGAAGATCTTTATCGGTCAAACCGCATAACAACATACGTTGTTCCCTTTGTCATCGGTATGTTACTTGCCCGAGATTCGATCGTCGGTATCTCAATACCTAGTTCAATCTCGTTACCGGCAAGTCTCTTTACTTGTTCCGTAATACATCATCTCGCAACTAACTCATTAGTTGCAATGCTTGCAAGGCTTAAGTGATGTGCATTACCGAGTGGGCCCAGAGATATCTCTCGGACAATCGGAGTGACAAATCCTAATCTCGAAATACGCCAACCCAACTAGTACCTTCGGAGACACCTGTAGATCACCTTTATAATCACCCAGTTACGTTGTGACGTTTGGTGGCACACAAAGTGTTCCTCCGGTAAACTGGAGTTGCATAATCTCATAGTCATAGGAACATGTATAAGTCATGAAGAAAGCAATAGCAACATACTAAACGATCAAGTGCTAAGCTAACGGAATGGGTCAAGTCAATCACATCATTCTCCTAATGATGTGATCTCATTAATCAAATGACAACTCTTTGTCTATGGCTAGGAAACATAACCATCTTTGATTAACGAGCTAGTCAAGTAGAGGCATACTAGTGACACTCTGTTTGTCTATG
Organism: Aegilops tauschii subsp. strangulata; assembly: GCF_002575655.3. Taxonomy (NCBI): domain Eukaryota; kingdom Viridiplantae; phylum Streptophyta; class Magnoliopsida; order Poales; family Poaceae; genus Aegilops; species Aegilops tauschii. Next base: position 106,379,050 of record NC_053039.3, read on the forward strand.
TATTCACACATGTATCATGTTTCCGGTTAATACAATTCTAGCATGAATAATAAATATTTACCATGATATAAGGAAATAAATAATAACTTTATTATTGCCTCTAGGGCATATTTCCTTCAATTAATGTGGGCGGGAGAAGGACGAATGGGTGGCCGTCGTGTCGTTTGAACATGAAGCAGTCGCGTGCACAGGGAAGCGGCGCGTACGACGCTCCCTCGGCCGGCGCGCCCCTTCAATGCCGGCGCCGGTGAGAGGTAGCGTCTGCTCTGGCCGGGCATGAATACGACACTGACACTCTAGAGCGGCGCTGACCGTTTTGGGCGGGAAGCGTGCAAGGGCGAGGAAGCGGGTTTGGATGGGTCAGGGCGATCAGGCATCGGTGTGGCAGTAGCCCGGACGTCAGCAAAGCCCTAGTCTGACTTCGGTTTGCAAAAAAAATATGTCCGGATCGCCTGCGGACCAATACAGATTCGCGTTGGTTAACTTCCGTCATCTGGACAGCATGATCGGGACGTATCCCGGTCATTTGAGGGTGAGCGCGTTGGAACGATCTCACGGTAAAACATGACGTAGAACTATAATATCACGCTCCTGGCAGTTTCTTCAATCAAAAGAAGTCCACGAAACTAATCGCCACACGAATACGCAACAAACATCCTGTACAATTTTCGCAAAGTTTGTTTTCCAGGATAAATAGTCCATAACCATCGCCGGTCCGGTTGGCTGGTCTTGGCAGCCGGTGCACCTGCACCAAGTATACCCGAAATGACGTTGGAAAAATCTGCCGTGTAGAAAGGGAGGAGGAAGACGACCCGGCCAGCCCAACGCGCTGACCGCCCCGACGACCCATAAGATGAAGGAGCAGCCAGCGCCACCAAGCGACCGCTCTTCCCCGCAATTTACTGCCCCGTGCCACTAGCGCCAGCCGATCCTCACGCTGCCGGCTGCTGCTTTTCCCGTCTCATGGCCGGCGACCAAGAGGAGGCGGAGCGGGAGTCCCAGGCGCCGGCGCCGGCTGCGGAGCGGGTCGCCGCCGCGGTGGAGACCGTGGCGGCGCCCGGGGAGTTCCGGAACGCGTACCGGCGGCAGCTGCTGGCGCTGTCCCGCCGGATTCGCCTCCTCGGACCCTTCGCCGAGGAGCTCCGCGAGCGCCGCCGCCCCCCGGGGGAGGAGGAGGAGCGGGCGCTGGCGACGCTCGCCGACGCGCTGGAGAAGGCGCTCGAGCTGCTCAAGCTCGGCCGCGAGGGGAGCAGGATCTCTTTGGTACGTCCTTTTACCTACCCACGCGGGAGCGGTTTCTGATTTAGTCAGATTCCTGGTCCTCGGATGCCCCCGTGGGCGAATTAGATTCATGATTCGCTTGTATTCTTGATATTTTACATGGGAAAGTTAACCTTGGCTATGCCATCTAAAATAACCAGGTAACTTTAGTATTATTCTATGATAAAGGAAACACGGGGCTTCTGATCCTTGGATCGAAGTTGTGATTCTGATTTGCATATTATTTGTGGCCTTGCTTGGCTAACGAGTAGGATCTAATTCCATTGTGGTGTTCCACTTCATGAGCTCATTGTATTTTCCTTTTTATCTGAAGTGCGGTCTTAGGATGATCATGGTGTTCTTTTTTTGTTCACTAAAATTTGTACTGTTATATTTTTTACGAGAAATTTGTACTGTTTGTCAAAATCGATACATTTTGGTGTGAAATCTCCCCCTAGGATAACCGTTTAAGTCCTTGGTTGGGTTTTTGTAATTAATGGCTTGAGTGCCCTTAAGTGCAAAGAGGGATTTGATAATATGCCCTTAAGTGCCTTCATCGTATTTTGATCTGTTTTCGTCTGTTCTCCTTCTCGTGTGACATGGTACTATCTCGAATCCTTAATCTAGAGCCATCCAAGAAACTAGTGTTTCATGCAGAAAAGGAGGATAAAACATACCAAAGCACAAGTAGGGGAGGCATATTATCGAATGCATGCGCTTGTGCACCCATGATCCAATACCGTGAATTGTTATTTTGCTGTCCCTTTCCTACATGTTTTCTTATGCTCATGTATTTACATGTGGTTTTCCTCATTCAGTTTACTTTTTGTGGTCCTGAAATGTTTCCATTCAGTTTGGATATGAAGTTTATGAGTGCCTTGTTATGTGCCACATGTTTCCTTTCAAATTGTGATTCTAAGGGTATCAGACACACAAAATACATCAGGCAAACTGTATTTCTTTCTTGTATATAATGCTTGTGAACAACAACAACAATAACAACAAAGCCTTTAGTTAGCTATCCACGTGCCAGAGCATAAGTTGGTTTTGAGATCTTCTGGGTTTCAGCTCTAGCCTACCCCAACTTGTTTGGGACTAAAGGCTTTGTTATTGTTGTTGGTGCACATACAAGAAAGATATATAGTTTGCCTGGTGTATTTTGTGTGTCTGATATCCTTAGAATCATTCCGGACCTGATCATTTCTTGTGTGGCCACACATCCATCTGAACATGCACATTTCCGCTACACCCAACTGTTGAACATGTCGCCCTCTAGTCAGCCAACACTCAGCGCCATACAACATTGCGGATCGAATCACCGTCCTATAGAAGCTTTTGTGGCACTCTCTTGTCACAGAGAACGCCAGAAGCTTGGCGCCATTTCATCCATCCGGCTTTGATTCGATGGCTCACATCTTCATCGATATTACCATCCTTCTGCAGCGTTGACCCCAAACATTGAAAGTTGTCCTTCCGAGTTACCACCTTCAGATCAAGGCTAACCTCCTCCTCGTGCCTAGTAGTACTGAAACCGCTCCTCATGTACTCAGTTTTAGTCCAACTAAGCCTAAAACCTTTCAATTCCAAAGTTTGTCTTCATAGCTCTAACCTCATAGCTCTAACTTTCTATTAACCCCCATCCAACTATCATCGATTAGCACCACATCATCCGCAAAGAGCATACACCATGGGATATCTCCTTGTATATCCCTTGTGACCTCATCCATCATCAAGACAACAAGATAAGGGCTCAAAGCTGACCCTTGGTGCAGTCCTATGTGAACCATAGTCTTTGAAGATATTAAAACTTAAATGTTCTTAAAATGGTTATTGATGTTGTCATTTTGCCACTTCTTTCTTTTGTCCTTTTGACCTTTGAATATATCATGTCAACCTTATAGATCTTATTTATAGGAGCATCCTCTTCAAAACGCTACTTATTTTTTGTGCCATTATGTCCCAGTCAGTTAGCTAAACTGATTTTTTTTTTTGTGTTCTTGCAGGTTTTTGATAGGGATAGAGTAATGAATATATTTCAGGAAGTAGTTGCTCAGTTGGAACAAGCTTTGCTCGACTTTCCATACAATGAACTGGATATATCTGATGAAGTTAGAGAACAGGTAATTTTATCAGCTTAACTGAACAGAATCCCTTTTGGATTGTTGTTGAGTACTGAACTACAGTTTTGGTGACACTTAACAATCCTCTCCAGGTTGAGTTAGTGCATGCACAGCTCAAAAGAGCAAAAGAACGGGTTGATATGCCTGATGATGAGTTCTACAACGACCTAATATCTCTGTATAACAAGACCTATGACCCAAGTGCAGAACTGGCTATCCTTGAAAGGTTGTCAGAAAAGCTACACCTCATGACTATCACTGATCTCACGCAAGAGTCACTTGCTCTGCATGAGATGGTGGCATCTGGTGGTGGCCAGGATCCAGGAGAGCACATTGAGAAATTGTCAATGCTACTGAAGAAAATCAAGGACTTTGTGCAAACTAACAACCCTGAGATGGGCCCTCCTATGGCTTCCAAAATAATGGATACCAGTGGGGACCAGAAATCTGTCATCGTTCCTGATGAATTCCGTTGTCCAATTTCTCTCGAGCTGATGAAAGATCCTGTGATAGTTGCTACTGGCCAGGTGAACTAGAATTTGTCAACTAAACTCTAATGCAATTTCAGTCCATAATTTGAGATATTTTTTCCTTTTCATTTGCAGACATATGAACGGTCGTGCATCGAGAAATGGCTAGCATCTGGGCATCACACTTGCCCAACTACGCAACAAAGGATGGCGAACACAACATTGACGGCAAACTATGTCCTTAGAAGTCTCATCTCCCAGTGGTGTGAAACCAACGGAATTGAAGCGCCTAAGCGCTCATCCCAGCCTAACAAGCCAATGCCAGCATGCTCTTCTAGTGAACGTGCTAACATTGATGCTCTATTATCCAAGTTATGCTCTCCAGACCCTGAGGAGCAGAGGTCAGCTGCTGCAGAGCTTCGCCTCCTCGCAAAGCGGAACGCACACAACCGATTATGCATTGCTGAGGCTGGTGCAATTCCCTTACTATTGAGTCTGTTATCGTCATCTGACTTGCGGACTCAGGAACATGCTGTTACTGCACTTCTGAACCTCTCCATACACGAGGACAACAAGGCAAGCATCATGTCCTCTGGTGCTGTGCCTAGTGTTGTTCATGTGCTGAAGAATGGCAGTATGGAGGCCCGGGAAAATGCTGCAGCCACACTTTTTAGCCTCTCTGTGGTCGATGAATACAAAGTAATGATTGGGGGAACAGGGGCTATCCCTGCCCTTGTAGTGTTGCTAAGTGAGGGCAGCCAGCGGGGTAAGAAAGACGCAGCAGCAGCTCTCTTCAACTTGTGCATTTACCAAGGTAACAAAGGCCGTGCGATACGAGCTGGCCTTGTGCCACTCATCATGGGTCTAGTAACCAACCCCACAGGAGCTCTCATGGACGAGGCTATGGCGATACTCTCAATACTATCCAGCCACCAAGAGGGGAAGGCAGCTATCGGGGCAGCAGAGCCTGTTCCTGCGCTTGTCGAGTTGCTCGGAAGTGGGTCACCGAGAAACAGAGAGAATGCTGCAGCTGTGATGCTGCATCTGTGCAGCGGCGAGCAACAGCTTGTGCATTTAGCCCGTGCGCATGAGTGCGGGATCATGGTTCCGTTGCGGGAGCTGGCATTGAACGGCACAGAAAGGGGAAAGAGGAAGGCAGTGCAGTTGCTCGAGCGGATGAGCAGATTCGTGGTTCAACAACAAGAGGAACAGGAATCTAATTCTCGGCTGCAGGCCACCGTGGCACAAGTTTTCCCTCAGGCCCCCGAACAGGTCCAAGAAAGGGAAATCCCCGATCAATTGGAGAGTCCGGCGTCTCAATACCCCACGTTGTTATGAATACAGTGCCGATATTGTCCTACCTCTTGGACCTGTTCATCCGTTCGATACTAGCGCAGGTGGGAGTCAATCATGCCAACCGAGAGATGTAATCATGTGACAAGCCTCTACTGCCAGGTGAGGTATTTGAAATTTATATTTGCCGCCTTCTTCCAGCTTGTAACTGAAACACTCGTCAGGTTGTCGTGGGCATGTCAGCCCAGTCTTGAGGTATGTACAGCTCTTCAATCCACAGTTTCAGATATCATGTAGCCGCAGAACACAAGGTTCTCCAAATGTAGTATATCCTCAGTGTAATAGTAATGATGATTTATGTAAAAGAGAAGATTTTATGGTGGGTTTAACTAGTAAATATTATCATCTCTTCGTACTGTGTCACATTTGCATGTAATATGATTTTATAGCATGTAATTTATTTTATCTGAGACATTATATTTGCACATATACCATTAGTGGTTAAAGTGTCATCCTGAACCTCCTAAAAGAACCTACGTTTTGAATCTGAAGAAGTTATACATAATAACAATATGAGATACACTATGTACTGCATAGACGAGATATGGGGAAAATATCCAAGTATGGAGATCATCATTTACTCATGAACGGTGAGGGATTTACTAAATTTCACTGGTGTCACGTGACACCAATTGGAGTACCTTGGAAAATGAAGGGCGAAAATGGTGTTTGCCATGCTTTGCTCAGTGTTGTTAATTCCTTGGTAATATGAAAGAATCTACCAATACTTCGAAAGCGCCCTTCTAATCCTGAGCTTGAACGCCATGAACAGTAAAAACTGATATATATTTTTATAACGAACATTGCTTAGTTTTCTTTTTACATGCAAATTTTTGTGCTGAAATCATATTCCTGAAGGTTTGGGCAAAAATAACAAAATGGCACTCCAAATGCTTTTAGAAGTAGTCTTTTTGTAGCATTGATTTTTTTCCCACGGCACTGGAATGTGTTTTCTTCACAGAAATTTGCAAGTCTGTAGAACATTCAACAATGTTTGTTGCAAAAAGAAAAATCAGATTTGTTTCATTTTTTACCATTGTTTTAGGTTTTACTATTCACAGAGGTGCATTTGAGCTCGGGAGTAGAAACTGCACGTCTCCAATATTTCACATACTCAAGGCACAACCATGTGCACCAAAATTAGATTGTGTTTCTCAAGATAGTGGCTTGTTAGGCCAACTCTAACCGACCCCCTAAAAAATAGAGAAGGATCCGACTGAGTAGATTTAAGAGGAGTAAACTTTTACTCCTTTAAAGGTGGCCGCACCTAGCTGATCTTCTAAATTGAGTGGAGTAAAAAAAATTGTGTCCTAGCCGCATGAAGTACAAATACTTGACAATATATATAACTATTCATCACCTAGGATGCAAAATAATTTATTCTTCATCCGAGGTAATCTTACGATCGTTTTGTAAATAAATTAAATTTGGTATACGAATTGTTACATTCATATCAATTCACACCGTAAAATTTGGCATAAAAAAACAAAACTATAGGTCATAAGACAAAAAAAATGTATTTTATGTACATTTTACACTATGCTTTTATGTTTGTAATTTTACGTAACATAAAATATTTTTTACGGCGATCACATATTTTCTTATGTTCATTTTTTATGTATGAAGTAAGAAAAAAATTACGGGACATAAAAATACGGTGCTTTGATGTTAAAATAGGGGGGGGGGGGGGGTTTGAAGAATAACTATCCCTCACCCAGGGTGACGAATAGAGCGACCATATTAAAAACATGCATAACATAATAAAACATGCATAGTTCATTCAAAAGGCATCAGTTCGAGCACAAAATTTGATCTAAAACCACCATCAACATAACATGTGTATGTCGTGGATCGAGCCAACCAATGGCATACACAAACTCAAAAGAAGTCCGTGTCGAGAAAATCATCACTGCCACCACCACCCCCCATCCTCTTGGTCACCATCACCACCATCGTCCTTTCGGCTGCCGCCACCACCACCATTCCTAGGAGACCTTTCCGTTTGGGTCAAGATCTCCCTACGAGTCAGCTCCCAATACTTTCTTGCGGTTTCATCCATTGTGGTTGGATTCATGAACATGATAGCATGTTCTTTGGCATCACGAATCCTCTCCTCATCAAGTGCAAGTCTACGCTCCTCCGTCTTCACTTTGTCTCTTTGGCCGCCAACTTGGCCTTCCATTTTTCGTCCTCTAACATCTTGAGCTCATTCCACCTCGCCATCTTTTCTTCTTTGCGTTCGGCCGCCAACAACTTCTTGGCTTCAATCATGGCCATGAGTTCTTTGTATGTGCTCTCGTATGCATTTCTGTTCTTTCTCTCTTTTGCAATTTTGTTCCCTTCCGGTCTATTGTTGGCCCTTCATTCACCTTGTCGTCCTCCTCAAGGGATATGCTCAACCTTGATCTCTTTGGAGTGTGACCATGTCCTATAGCGGGGGTGGCTCCCTCAAGGGGGACCGACCTCGGTGTCCACCAGGGACCCACTTGGCCCAGGGCGAGGGAGAAGCCCTAAGGAAGCACTGGAGACCTTGCCTTCCAAGACAAGGGCAACGACGCCTCAGATCACATCTACCATCATGTAAACCCTAGGCCTCTATGCCTATATAAAGGGAGGTCGGGCAACCCTCTAGGCCATCGAATCTCATCTTACAGAACAACTCTGGGTAGCAATCTCATACACCATTTTAACCCCTGGCACGAGGTATCCCTCCATCATGAATAGCAAAAGTAAGCATGATGTAGGGTATTACTCTACGGAGGCCTGAACCTAGATAAACCTTCTGTGCGACCTCCGATCTAAGACTTCCAGCTGCGCTTGGACCCCTACCGAGGGATCTGACGGCATTTTGCACCGCCAGTTGGTGCGCCATCCACAGGCGACGACGGCTGGAGATCGATATTTGACCGGATCTTCTTCTACGTCTGACGGCCTCCCGCCGGGGGAAAGCCTAACTTTCGGATCCCTCGCGTTTACCGCCGATAGGACGGACCGGGTCGACATCAAGCCACCAGCCCACCCTGTATGCACAATCTACATCGGCAGTGATGCCTTCACTACCAACCCTCGTGGAGACCTCCGACTGTGCCTAACCCCTATTCAGCGCAAAGCATGAGACAGGTTTCCGATCTCGGCAACCTTACAATCTCGCCTAAACTGCCCCTTCCCGTTCAGGCTGCGGAACTCAGGGGCTACATATCAACATGAGCTCCATCAGACACCCCACAATAATGTACAATTCGTCGCCATGGTCTGTGATAACTGCCACATCAACCATTCGCCAGAGGACAGTTTCCTTGATGAAACCATCTCATTGCAGCGCCGACATAGCCGACCTACTATCGTTCTCCGATCACGAGGATGTCGAGAGTGAAACGGTTTCACAGGAGCGCAACAAAGCCAGAGAAACTGTGGCATCACTAGCCGCAAGCAGGCCTCCAGGCAACGGAAGCCCATGCGGGGAGAAGAGGTGGTACACCGCTGCATAGAGGGGTCGAGAGTTGGTGATGACGGCCGCGAAGTTGTTGGTGTAGATTGCCGTCACGATGGTTGCCCCGGCGGCGTTCCGGCGCCACCGGGAGAGAGAAAGGGAGAGAGTCCCCCCTTCTTATTCTTCCTTGGTCTCCCCCTAGATGGGAGGAGAGTTTCCCCTTTGGTCCATGGCTGCCATGGCTCTCGAAGGGCAGGAGCCCCTCTGAGATCGGATCTCTCTCTCTCTCTCTCTCTCTCTCTCCCTCTTTGTTCTTTTCTGTTTTCTGGCCGAAAACAGTTTCTTATATTCCCGGAGATCTGTAACTCTGATTGGGCTGAAATTTTAACATTTTTTCTCGATATAATCTTCCTTGCGACCAAAGAAGGGCTCCAATCGACTTATAGGGGAGTCACAAGGCAACAGGGCGTCCCCACCCCCTGGCCGCGCCCTGTTGCCTTGTGGCCACCCCAGGCACCGTCTTGCGTTGATTCTTCTTCCCAAAAATCACACATATTCCAAAATAGATCTCCGTAAAATTTTGTCACGTTTGGACTTCGTTTGATATGGATTTTCTGTGAAACAAAAAACATGCAAAAAAACAGGAACTGACACTAGGCACCGGATCATTATGTTAGTCCCAAAAAATAATATAAAATGTTGCCAAAAGTATATGAAAGTTGTCGGATGTGGGGTTCCGGCAAACCCTTGAGGTTCGAACACTGGGGTGCGCGCGAAGTCTTTCCCTCCTACCGATCTACGCCCTAGCTCGCTAAGATCTCGCGGACGAACTCGACGAACTCGCAACACAGAAAGACATGAGGTTTATACTGGTTCGGGCCACCATTGTGGTGTAATACCCTACTCCAGTGTGGTGGTGGTGGATTGCCTCTTGGGCTGATGATGGACAGTACAAGGGAAGAACAGCCTCCTGAGATTGAGGTGTTCTTGTGCGCACGAGCTTGTGCGCGTCTCTCGATCCCATCCTACTTCTGTGGTGGCTAGACCTATTTATAGAGGCCCTAGTCCTCTTCCCAAATATCGAGCGGGAAGGGAGCCAACAACGACGGGCAAATTTGAAGGGGGACAGCTAGTACAAGCTATCCTGACAAAAGCGGTCTTCGCCTCCGAAAAGCTCTGGTGGTGACGCCGTCTTGGGCTCCACGATGACCTCCATCTCGCCGTCCTCCTGGTCTTGGTCTCGTTGCACCAATATAGCAACCTTTGCCTGATGCCTTGGTACTCTTCGCCTGCGCTGGCCTCCTTAGCACCAAAGAGGAAATAAGGACGCTGCGCGCGCTGGCGCCCGCCTGGTGCCGTTCGTCATGGCTCACGTCACGAGAGCCTCGCGAGGTTTGCCCCGCCTTGATATCTCCGCTCCTCGTGAGCCTGCCTGGCTAGGCCACTCCAGAGGAGGTCTTGCGTCGTCCGCCTCGCGAGGCTTGGGCCCTCGCGAGGGTCTTGGATGCCTTGTTGATGAAGACGGGCCGTATGGCCTGCTAGCTTAGCCACGCTGTGGGCCGCAGGCAGGCAAGTCTGGGGACCCCGGTTCCCAGAACGCCGACAGTAGCCCCCGGGCCCAAGGTGCGCTCGGGCTTGGCTTCGCGGCGAAGCCAAGGGTCAAGTTCGGAGCACCGCGCGCCCTAAAAGCCCGCGGCCTCGGTCGACGCGTGGCGGTTGATTGGACATGGGCGTCTCCGCTTCCCCATGTCGCCTCGGCAACTGCACGACTTGACAAGAGGCTGGCGCAGGCAGCACTTGCCTTCATTGCTTCTTCCTTGCCTCGCTCCAGATCCCCTTTCTTGCTCCTCGCCACTGCTACCTCCAGATCCGCTCCAATCTCATCCTGCACCCGCAATCCATGGCGCCGCGCAAAGTCAAGACTTCCTCAGCACCGGCTTGGTATGAGCCGGCCCTTGAGGAGCCCACCGTCACGGAGAAAAGCCTCGCCTCTGTGCGCCTGCTGACGGCGGGCGAGAGCAATGAGTGGGGGGCGACCGAGCTCCGGCTTGCCTCCGACGTGCCGGAGCCCGAGGGAAGCACCTTCTTCCCCTTCTTCTCGAGCGGTGTCGCCGTCGGGTTGGTTCCTCCCTTCTCTGATTTCTTTTATGAAGTCCTCGACCACTACGGTCTGCAGGCGTTGCTTCTCCATCCCAACTCTGTCCTCCTCCCGTCCATCTTCGCCTACTACTGTGAGGCGTACCTTGGCGTGATGCCGTCCGTGGCGTTGCTTCGCCATTTCTTCTTCCTTCGTGTCAGCGAGGGTCACATCTCCGGATGCGCTAACTTCGTCGTATGCGGCAAGGCCAACTCGATCTCGAGCACTGGGAAGAGGGCCGACAACATCCGATCCAAATGGGTCATGATGGATGCCCAGCGTGCCGATCCGCGCCTGGCGTTGCCGACGGAGGCGCCCCGGCAGGGCAAGGGGTGGCCCAAGGCGGAGCTTGTCGACGAGCGGGCATCGTCAGTGTTGGGGCAGATGATGACCGACCTGAAGCCGGGCAACGCGAGGGCCGCCAAGATAACGGGGGTGATGCTCCCGAGGGAGTTCTTGATGCTGCGGGTTGCCCCATTCCACGCGCGCGCGCCCCCTCTGGGAGCTTGAAGAAGAGGAGAACAAGACCCGCCTGAGGCCAGGGGACCTGCCTGGCAATGAATTGGACGCCGTCCTGCGCCTCATAGTCGGGGACAACCAGGAGTACCCGCCTAGCGCCTTCGTTCCCCTGTTCCAACGCAGGGACCGGGAGGAATTCGTTGCCTCCAGGCCGACTTTTGATGCACGCGGGCTGGTGCCGCCGGCGCTTCCGGGAGCTCCTACGGCGCAGAAACCGGTGGAGGTGTCTTCTGGCGAGTCCCGCGGAGAGGGGGAAGAGGAGGTGGACTCGGAGAAGACCCTGGAAGAGATGGGGGAGACTTCCCCTCTGAGTAAGGCCGAGATTCTCCGCGCCCTTCCTGATGATGCCGAGGCCGACGCCTACCAAGGGGAGAGGGAGCAACCCCTCATCCTGACGAAGGGTAGGTCGTCGCTGGTGGCCCGTGGTGCCGCCTCCACCCTAACACCTCCTGGGGCTGGATCCGGTTCTGCCTCCGCACTGCCTGGCGCCGCCGGAGCCCGAACGCCTGCCCCTCAGGTCCCGATGCTATCAGGCTTCAAGCTTCCCAAGCGAAAGGTGGAGTACTTCACGGTAGACCGGTAGGTGCCTCGAGCTTCGCTTTATCCTTGCTGGTACTTGTTATTTCCTGACGCTCGCCCTTGGTTGATCAGGCCGACATCTTCGGCGAAGAAGAGGAAGGAGGATACGGCGGCCGTGCCCCCCTCCGCAGAGAAAGGAGGCAGCAGCGCCCGCATCTCCCCAGCCCGGTCGTCCTCGCGGGGCCAAGAGGAACATCGCCGCGTGGAATCAGCCCCCATGGCCCCGCTGGCTCCGGAGGTGCCGGCGCTTGGCGCGGCTAGCGAGGTCCCAGTTGCTCCGGGGCCCGCGGTCTCCCAAGCCCTGGTGGCGATGTCGCTTCCTCCTACTGCTGCACCTCCACTCCCTGGTTCTTCTGCTCCTGCTGCTGTCTTGGAGCGTGCCCTTTCGGAGATGACCCAGCTGCAGGTGGATCTCCTGAGCGCGGACCCGTGCCTGGTGGCCGGGCGTCTGGAGTTGGCCTCTGGCTGGCTTCACTCCGACCTGGCGGTTCGCGCGGAGCTGGGCCAGGCTGCTGCGGCTTCCGAGAAGGAGAAGCAAGGAGCCGCCAGCGCTGCAGCCGATCGTGAGACAGTACAAGGGAAGAACAGCCTCCTGAGATTGAGGTGTTCTTGTGCGCACGAGCTTGTGCGCGTCTCTCGATCCCATCCTACTTCTATGGTGGCTAGACCTATTCATAGAGGCCCTAGTCCTCTTCCCAAATATCGAGCGGGAAGGGAGCCAACAATGGCGGGCAAATTTGAAGGGGGACAGCTAGTACAAGCTATCCTGACAAAAGCGGTCTTCGCCTGCGAAAAGCTCTAGTGGTGACGCCGTCTTGGGCTCCACGATGACCTCCGTCTCAACGTCCTCCTGGTCTTGGTCTCGTTGCACCAATATAGCAACATTTTCCTGATGCCTCGGTACTCTTCGCCTGCGCTGGCCTCCTTAGCAGCAAAGAGGAAATAAGGACGCCGCGCGCGCTGGCGCCCGCCTGGTGCCGTTCGTCATGGCTCACGTCACGAGAGCCTCGTGAGGTTTGCCCCGCCTTGATATCTCCGCTCCTCGCGAGCCTGCCTGGCTAGGCCACTCCAGAGGAGGTCTTGCGTCGGCCGCCTCGCGAGGCTTGGGCCCTCGCGATGGTCTTGGATGCCTTGTTGATGAAGACGGGTCGTACGGCCTGCTAGCTTAGCCATGCTGTGGGCCGCAGGCAGGCAAGTCCGGGGACCCCCGTTCCTAGAATGCTGACAAAAGTTGTAGAATATTGGCACGAGACAACAAAAAGTTATAGATATGATGGATACGTATCAAGAAGCTACGGGCCTGGAAACCATGAATGTCACAATGGCGGAGGCTGAGAGAAAGATGCTTGGGCTGAGGCGTGAGGAAGAAGATAGCACGGAACAGGAAACATCTCCCACTCTCCAGCATTCTTATGGCAAACCGTAGGGCACACCATAAATCAGGCGTCCTACCGTGCCAAGTGCCCCCGCTTTTCTCTAGAGTTGCCACTGCAAATCATGGGAGCGAGAATGTGGGCAGGTTTGCCATATTGAGCAAAGATCCGAGTGCCTCCTCAATTGGTGTTTACAGGATGGCTCGAGTGCGTGACTCTTCGGAGAATGCAAAGGTGAGCAGGCCTCCGTCATGCCCTGTGAGGCGCTAAGAGAATGTGGAGGTCCGTGACGCCACAGTTACAGCTGTGAGGAAGGGCCTCGCACGACTAGGCTTCTGAGGCCCAATTGAGCTGTCATTAACGACTCCCCGGCCATGCTCCCAGAAGCAGGTGTAGACATGAAGAAAATTACAAGAGCCCACTGGCGGTCTTGGATACGTCCCCTACTACCTTCGCCACGCTCGGGGGCTACTGACGGTGTCCTACACTGGGGTTGGCTCCCTCAAGGGGGCCCAGGCTCGGTGTTCACCAGGGGCCCACTTGGCCCAGGGCGAGGGAGAAGCCCTAAGGAAGAACCGAATACCTTCTTGCCTTCCAAGACAAGGGCGACGACGCCTCAGATTGCATCTACCATCATGTAAACCCTAGACCTCCCTGCCTACACAAAGGGAGGTCGGGCAACCCTCGAGGGCATCGAATCTCATCTTAGAGGACAACTCTCGGTTGCAATCTCATACACCATTGTAACCCCTCGCACGAGGTATCCCTCACTATGAATAGCAAAAGCAAGCATGATGTAGGGTATTACTCTACGGAGGCCCGAACCTGGATAAACCCTCCATGCGACCTTTGATCTAAGACTTCCACCTGCGCTTGGACCCCTATCGAGGGTTCTGACGACATTTTGCACCGTCAAAATGGTATCCGCAACTCTTTGGACCCACTTCTCGTTCTTGGATAGCTCTTTGTAGCAATAATGCAATGTGAAGGTCTTGTGGCCGAACTTGGTGTTCCTATGCTTGAATAGTTCTTGGATGTAGGGCCCATACTCCATCACTTGCACACCACTCGGTGGTGCATGATCCTCCTCTATTCAGTATAGTACTTCCACTAGGTGCGGCATAGAGGAGTAAAACCAAATTTATCCACCCTTATAGTCAGATAGGGATCAGTTAGAGTTGGCCTTAAGGTAATGAGTTAAGTCGGCTTGACTTTAACTTAGCTTGACCTGACGCCCCCTAGAAGAAAATGGAGTGACAACTTCCCAGATTTTCTATGGGAAAATAGAAATAGAGAAATATGGAAATGAAAAAGGAATATCACGGAACGAAAACGAAAATGGAATTTCTTACGTGAAAACAAAAACGCAACAACATTTTTTGGTGGAATAGCCATGCGAAATGGAAATTCCATTTCCATATATATGGACCTTTTCATTTTTTCCATGGCTACCATATGGCTCCGTTCAAGACTTAATAAAACTCATATTGTGGCCTAGTAACTAGAATGCTAATTCCCAACTTAATCCCCTTCTACATTTCACTATATCCATTCCTCGTTCTAGTGTACATATGCCTCCACACAGTGGTGCTGGTTTAAGAGATCATCGAAAGACGTTGTAGTCATATAAATTGAAACAGTTTGCTGGCTTGCTTTTTTTCTCAATTGTTCAAGGGGTCCTTTAGTTTCAGCAAACATGCAGTTTTATATCCACGTCGGCACAGTATCTGTTTCATATTTTCTTCTAATAGTATCTATTTTCATATGCATTTTCAGAGTTCGTATTAGTTTCTAGTTCAAAAAAACTGCAAACAGATGCGGCAACACTTAGTGTCGTCCATTTCCGCTGCATTTTCATCCCTATCTTGGACCGGTACAACGAAGTGAAATCCCCCATCATCTGGATAGTCTCTAAAAAAGAGCTAAGACTCTACTGAAAAATGAGACTCCAAGAAAAAGGATAATCCAATCGCGTCTCCATAGAGTGCAACTTTTTTGTCAAAACTCTCGCCAGGCTTTAGAGAGGCATTTAAAATAGTGCAGATTATGCAGTTGACAGTGTCCTGGATTAGGGGGGTACTAACCTAGTCAGCCCATCATCCTCGAGTTAGGCCGATGGGCCTTCATCATGCTCAAGATGGACTCTGGAAACCGTACACAGGAGGCGTGATCAAGACTACCTCTACCGAAGGCTTGACGTATACTCCAAGATCTCTCCTGCCGCCTTGCTCCTAGATACAGGCCTTGTAACCCTAGATACCCTCCCTGGTGTGTATATAATCCATAGGGTTTAGCCCATAGAGGGGACATCAACGCAATATCATTCACCTGGCCCTAGAGTTAGACCACACATTACGATCTCGAGGTAGATCAACTCTGTATTCGATACATCTTCATGAATATAGACGAAAGCATGACGTAGG
The DNA here is from genome assembly GCF_002575655.3 of Aegilops tauschii subsp. strangulata. Classification (NCBI taxonomy): domain Eukaryota; kingdom Viridiplantae; phylum Streptophyta; class Magnoliopsida; order Poales; family Poaceae; genus Aegilops; species Aegilops tauschii. Next base: position 106,394,714 of record NC_053039.3, read on the forward strand.
ATTTTTACCTCCATAGAGAGGGCCTGAACCTGGGTAAACATCATCTCCTTTGTTCCTGTTACCTTTGATCCGAGATCCACACCTCGGGACCCCCTACCCCGAGGTCTGCCGGTTTTGACACCGACACTGGTGCTCTCATTGAGAGTTCCGTTGTGCGATCACCAGAAGGATCGATGGCTCATCTGCAGATCAACTACGCCAACGGCCACGGGAGCATTTTTGCCCCCGACCAGCTCTTTGTGTTTGGCAACATGGTCTTTTGCACCGACTCGACATGCCATCTGGCCTCTGTCAAAAACTACGCCCCAGGACGGATCACGACCTTCGGTGGCCTTGAGTACACCGCAGATCCTCGCGGCAAACTCGTCCTGTCGGGATGGCCCCCCGGCTGAATTGAGAACTCATCCGACTCCAGAGGCTCGACTCCGGAACCGATCTCCATCGTGGCATCACCAGAGACCCCCGACGTAACCACTCCGGCCGGTCCCCTTCCGATCTCCAGTCCGGACGTAGATCTGGCTCCCACCTGTGAAATTGTGTCAGGGTTAGAACTGACCTCGGTGCAGGATTCGAGATCACTCCCAGACCCCCTTCACGCCAAAGATGCGTCAAGTTATACGCCGGGCATACTTCGAGTTAGCCCCACCTACAACCCAGGGATGAATCTCAGAGAGCAGTCTCACCTTAATGAGATACTTGACCATATCCAGAGCATGTCCATTTCGGATGACAAGACTTTGGCTTATGATCAGGTCAGACTCAAAACCGATGATTGGGAAATTTACATCCCACCCACCACCCACCTAGTCGCCACGGTCGATGATTCAACCGATGTGGTAGACTACCGCGAGGCCATGAACATGGATGAAGATGCCGATGGCCCCACAGAAGACACCCCGCCCCTGGTAAACACCGGCAAGTGGACTGCCACATGTAGTTACGATGTCTACTGGTGGACACCCCCAATTCCCCTCCAAGACATCGGCATAGACGGAGAAGAGGCAACAATGGGGAACCTAGTGGCAATAACGCAACCGCCGACAAGGGTGACACAAGAGCTAGTGATGCCGATAACCCCGAGGGAGACCCTCAAGCTTCCCTAGTGTGGAACGGCACACCTGAAGGACATCTTGAGGACTTAGATCCCGACGACCTCTTTGAAGGGGCCGATGACCACTACATGCCAGAATCCGAGGAGGGCGAGAGCCTCGGTACTGAGGACTACATCATCCCCGAAGATCCTTTCGAACAAGAGTGCTTCGGGCGGCGCCTTATTGCGACGACTCGGAGCATGAAGCGCAAGCAGCAGCCGCTGCAAGCCAACACCGACGCACTAAATGAAAAGTGGGTCAAAGTGCTCTCTGCCGAGCAAGACAGGGAAGATCGGCGCTGTAGTGCACCAAAATCATACCCACACAGGCGTCTCCTACCAGAGTTTGATGAGGAGCTTGCCGATGACCATGACAGACCCCCAGAGGCCGGGACAGGCCAAGGTAGGAAAACCTTAACGACCGAACACCCCCACGCCGTTATGGCAAAGACCCCATGGATTACCTAGATCCTCATGACGTTCAACATTGCATTGAGGCAAATAGGGCACCTCCTCGGTCCACCTACGGACCGAGAGGACGCGCGCCCGCCAGGCTTGTCGGATACGATGCCTGGATAGACGGTAACTACCATGCCCGAGACCAGGCTTACTCACGTCTCTCCCCCGAGTTCTGACAAGATGCTCCTCGGTTTCGAGGTCTGGCCCAGCTGATCTGCTTTACAGACATGGTAATGGAACATCAATTCCCCGAAGGATTCAAGCCCATCAACATAGAATCATACGATGGCACCACCGATCCAACAGTATGGATCGAGGGCTTCCTTCTCCATATACACATGGCCAACGGAGATGATCTCAACACCATTAAATATTAGCCGACAAGCTAAAGGGGCCAGCTAGGCATTGGCTTAACAACCTACCTCCTCATTCTATTGGCAGTTGGGAGGCCCTCGGGGATGCTTTTCGGGCAAACTTCCAGGGCACGTACGTCCGACCTTCGGACGCTAATGACCTCAGCCGTGTCACCCAACAGCTAGGCGAATCAGCCCGGAAGTTTTGGAACAGGTTCCTCACCAAGAAGAACCAAATCATAGACTATTCTGAAGCTGAGGCCATTGCGACATTTAAGAACAACATTCGAGATGAATGGTTTGCCCACCATCTCGGCCAAGATAAGTCGAGGACTATGGCAGCCCTCACCTTGCTGATGACTTGCTTTTGTGCGGGAGAGGACAATTAGCTCGCCTGCAGTACTCACAACGGCGAGGCAGGCACCTCAGAAACACGCAACACCAATGGAAAGCCCAAGCGCAATAAAAATAAGTGCCGATATAAAAATGGCGGAAGTGATAGGGAAGACGCTGCGATCAACGCGGGGTTCACTGGACCTAAACCTGGACAGAAAAGGAAGCCCTTTAAAGGGAACAAAGACGGACCTAGCCAGCTTGACAGGATCCTGGACCAGCCGTTCCAAATCCACGGCACCCTGGACAAACTAGCAACCCACACCAACATGAATTGCTGGGTCTTTAAACAGGCCAACAAAGTAGTGACGGAGGGTCAAAATAAAACCCACAATCCCAGCGAAGACGAGGATGAACCTCGGCGGCCCAATAATGGAGGCCAAAAGAAGTTTCCCAATAAGGTAACCAAGGTCAATATGATCTATGTTACCCATATCCCCAAAAGGGAGAGGAAGCGTGTACTTTGGGATGTCTACGCGTTGCATCCAATCGCCTCGAAGTTCAACCCATGGTCGGCTTACCCGATCACACTCGGCAAGCATGATCACTCGACGAGCATCAGACATGGAGGATCGGCGACACCCGTCCTGGACCCAATTGTCAATGGTTACCATCTGACACACGTCTTGATGGACGGAGGAAGCAGCCTCAACCTCATTTACGAGGACACGGTTAGAAAGATGGGCATCAACTCATCCTGGATCAAGCCGAGCACCACCACCTTTAAAGGTGTCATCCCAAGCGTCGAAGCCCGCTGCATCGGGACGGTCACTCTGGACGTAGTCTTTGGCTCGCCCGAGAAGTTTAGAAGCGAGGAGTTAATCTTCGAAATCATCCCTTTCGGAAGAGGATGCCATGCGCTCTTAGGGCGCACAATCTTCACACGCTTCAATGCAGTCCCACATTATGCTTATCTCAAGCTTAAAATGCCAGGACCCAATAACGTTATCACAGTCAATGGTAACAATGAGAGCTCACTCCGGATGGAGGAGCAGACCGCGACTTTCACAGTCGAGGTACAGGCGTCCGAGGAGGCGACCCGCAACGATAAACGCACCACCAGCTCCTCGAAGCGCACGCTGGCTACGCAGGTCGACCTCGACCATGTACACCGGCACCCTAAATAGGGATACGGGCTCCTTGTGTTCCCTCTTTGGATGGGACACTACTTCCCCAGGGTGTATAATTTCACACTCAAGATTCCCTGGGCCGCCGAAGAGCCAAAATTCAGTGAAGCACCAAAACGGCTTGACCGAGGACCGATGTGGCTTCGAGCCCTCACACCGGCAAGTATCCGTCAAAGAGCCGGCCAACATGACCTCATAAATGTGGCCTAAACCACATAATAGACTCTTGAACAACCTCCTTAAAGGGGCTCAGCTAACAAACGCCTGAAGCGTATAAAGGGCCGAGATCTCACCAGTGCTACTCAATCCCCGCCGTTCACGACGGCAAGCTGGTCAACAGCTCGGAAGCGCAGACATGCGGTAGGACGCGGCCCGGGCTCCTAAAAACCCGATGTCAATATCCGCCCTGTTTTTTCTTCCTTCCTCATGCACTTTCTTATGATTGTATTCTTTTTAGTTTCTCTCGTAGTAGCTTGGCATGCAACAGCTTGCGATTACAATAAAGAAATCATGCCTTTAAAGGTATTGCCTACATCGGTGTTCAAGCACTGCCTTTGCACTACAAGAATGTCTTTCAAGATACAACCGTTAAGGGGCCTCGTTCCCCTGCCTTCCAAGTCCGAAGTATTCGGCGTATTGGATTTTGGCTTTATATGCATCAGTTTCGAACCTAGATTTTGGTCAATAGTTGGGTTGCCCGGCTCCCACGTGTACCCCTTACGTTCCCAATGAATTCGGCTAAGGGTGTGATGACCCACAAGTATAGGGGATCAACCGTAGTCCTTTCGATAAGTAAGAGTGTCAAACCCAACAAGGAGCAGAAGGAAATGACAAGCGGTTTTCAGCAAGGTAATTTCTGCAAGCACTGAAATTGTCGGTAACAAGTAGTTTGATAGTAAGATAATTTGTAACGAGCAAGTAACAGTGATAGTAAATAAAGTGCAACAAGGTAGCACAATCCTTTTTTAGCAAAGGACAGGCCAAAACGATCTCTTATAGTAAGCAAAGCGTTCTTGAGGGCACACGGGAATTTCATCTAGTCACTTTCATCATGTTGGTGTGATTCGCTTTTGCTACTTTGATAATTTGATATGTGGGTGGACTGGTGCTTGGGTGCTATTCTTACTTTAACAAGCCTCCCACTTATGATCAACCCCCTCTCAAGCATCCACAACTACGAAAGAAGAATTAAGATAACAATCTAACCATAGCGTAGAACATATGGATCCAAATCAGCCACTTACGGAATAGTGCATAAACTAGGTTTAAGCTTCTGTCACTCTAGCAACCCATCATCTAATAAATACTCCAAAATGCATTCCCTTAGGCCCAAAGATGGTGAAGTGTCATGTAATCGAAAGGTTATAGATGTTGCATGTGAAACTTGGTGCTGGTGCAGTTGTGTAATGGGGTAGCTGAGTGCTGAAGCTATATGATGTTGTACTCTGATGTATTTCAATTATGAAAATGAAATATATTGTGTGCTTAATATGAAATGTCAATTAGATTAATAAATGAATTATTAATAATAGGATAATTAGCCTGCTAATTGGGTCTTTTTGTCGCAAACGGTTATTGAGAAAACACCGTGGGCGATGACCTCAGGCAACACACACAGTTTCTAGGAATAAACCGTGTTGGATTAATGAACAATCACACATGACATCCTCTTGAGAACTGTTTGTGTTAGGCCACATGGCGCAAACCTTTACCACATAAAAACTGTGCGTGATGGACAGGCTTTGCCACACAATTTCTTCTACGCACCATGTGTGATGCATTCAATAACGCAAATGATTTAAGGGGGAAAATTATGTGTGATGTACCTGCGAACAGAAACATTTTTCTTGAGCGACTGTGTGGGATGTATATACGAACGGAAACGTTTAGTGGGGACTCACTGTGTGGGATGTACTTACGACCGGAAATGATTTCGCCTATATAATTGTATTTTTTGAGCACTATTGTACGTATAACCGTATTTGATCGCTCGCCAGTCGCACATGACCTCATTTTGCCGAGCGTGTGTGCCAGGAGGGCATATGCCCGACGGTTTCTAGGTCGTGTGGGAAGGACCCCCCTATCGCCCACACTCACTAGGTGACGGTTCCAAATGCCGTCGCGGAAAGGGGTTAAAAACCGTTTGTATAGCACCTCATTGTACTAGTGATATGATAGTTTGATAGCAGTGGTAATAGTAATAGTAACGGTAACAGTAGTAGTGATGATTTTGTAACAGCTGTAGCAATAGTAGTAACTTAGCAAGAACAATATGTGAAAAAACTCATAGGCGTTGGATTAGTGATTTCGTTGGATGATATTCATCATATATCAATCATAACCTAGGGCGACACAGAACTAGCTCTAGTTCATAAATATAATGTAGGCATGTATTCCGTAAATAGTCATACATGCTTATGGAAAAGAACTTGCATGACATCTTTTGTCCTACCCTCCCGTGGCAGCGGGGTACATAAGGAAACTAAGCGATATTAGGGCCTCCTTTTAATAGAGAACCATAACAAAGCATTAACACATAGTGAATACACAAACTCCTCAAACTACGGTCATCACCGGAAAGTATCCCAATTGTTCTTACCTTGGGGTTTACGGATCATAACATATAATAGGTGCATATTACTTGCAAGACCTAGTCAAGAAGATAGATATAATCATGAAAACATAAACGGTTCAGATATGAAATCATGGCACTCGGCCCTAGTGATAATCATTAAGCATAGCAAAGTCATAGCAACATCAATCTCAGAACATAGTGGATACTAGGGATCAATCCCTAACAAAACTAACTCGATTACATGATGAATCTCATCCAACTCCTCACCGACCAGCGATCCTACGAAGGAATTACTCACTCCCGGTGGTGAGCATCATGAAATTGGTGATGGAGGATGGTTGGTGATGATGAAGACCGAAGACCCCCCCCTCTCCGGAGCCCCGAACGGGCTCCAGATCTGGCCTCTTGATGAAGAACAGAAGGTGGCGGCGGCTCCGTATCGTAAAACATGATGAAACTTCCTCTCCTCTTTTCTCTGGAAAAATATGATTTTATAGCATAGGAATTAGGGTCAGCAGGGCCTCGTGGGCCCCACTACCCACCAGGGCGTGCCAGAGGGGGGTGGGGTGCCCTGGTGCCTTATGGGCAGCTGCCCCCCTCCAGTGGCTCTTGGTTCCAGTATTTTTTATTTATTCCAAAATAATTCTCCAAAAAGTTTGGTCCAAATCCGAGAACTTTTATTTCTACACAAAAACAACACCATGGTAGTTCTGCTGAAAACAACGCAAGTCCGGGTTAGTTTCCCAAATCATGCAAATTAGAGTCCAAAACAAGAGCAAAATCGTTAGGAAAAGTAGATACGATGGAGACGTATCAACTCCCCAAGCTTAACCCATTGTTTGTCCTCAAGTAATTCAGTTGACAAACTGAGAGTGAGAAAGAAAAACTTTTACGAACTCTTTTGTTCTTGTTAACATATATATGCTTAAATAGCACCCATGTTTTCAGCAAAGATCATGACTAACCATGCAAGCAATAACTCTTAGAAATTATATTGACTCATATCAATGGCATAATCAACTAGCGAGCAATAATAAGATATCTCAAATGCCAACACTTTGTCAAAACAATCATGATATAATATGACAATAGTGGTATCTCACTAGCCCTTTCTGAGATTGCAAAACATAAATGCAAGGCACCTCCAAAGTTCAAGCATCGACTAAACATTGTAACTCATGGTAGAAGAGATCTAGTCATGATGCATTCAACATTAACTATACACAATGCATGAGGATGACAATAGTGCTCGCAGGTCTGGCACTTGTTTGAGAAGGTGATAACTCAACATAAAAGCAAAATAACATAAAAGTAAATAGATAGTCCCTTCACAGAGGGAAGCAGGGATTTGCAGAGGTGCCAGAGCTCAAAGCTTAAATCAGAGATAAATATAATTTTGGGAGGTGCACCCTTGTTGTCAACGTCATGACCAAGAGTTATCAATATATTCCATGCTAAACAAGTTAGCGGTAAAAGTAAAAGTTTACCCCCCCTACACCAACAAACACAAGCCATGGCTAACCGAATCCACGGGTGCCTTCCATACCAATAACAGTCATGGGGGAGTTTTGTGTAATTATTTGCAATTTTTGATTTTGGTACTGGGCATCCCTATTACCAGACCCCCTCGTGCAAGGACGAGTGAATAAACACTCATCATGAGAATAACCCGCTTAGCATGGAAGATAATGACCACGCCATGTCGCTCCATGAGCGGTCCAGGCACACAGTACAAATGTTCATTTGAAATTTTAGAGGTGGCACATGTAAATTTACTTGGAACGACAGGGTAATACCACATATAGGTAGATATAGTGGACTCATATGGAATAACTTTGGTTTAAGGATTTTGATGCACAAGTAGTATTCCAGCTTAGTACAGGTGAATGCTAGCAAATAGGTTGAGAAGCGACCAACTAGAGAGCGAAAACGGTCATGAACATGCATTATGAATAATCAACATTGAATACTAGCATGAGTAGGATATAAACACCACAAACATAAATATCGTGGATGCCATGTTGGTTTTGATTCAACTACATGCGTGAACATCTGCCAAGTCAAGCCACTTGAAACATTCAGAGGAGGATACCATATCATCATAGTACATCACAATCATTTTAATGCATGTTGACACCGAGGATAAATCATTATCCACTCCTAGCTACTTAAGCATGGCATGAGCAACTATAATCTCTAATTGTCATTGCAAACATGTTTAATCATAATATGCTGAATCATGGATACTGCGTTAAACATATTTACAAAAACAAGTTGAGTTCATAGCCGCTTTTACCTGGCACAGTCACTTCATCAAATATCGTCATTATTGCCTTTCACTTGCACGACTGAATGATATGAAAATAATAATAGTGGAAGAGTGCTGTGGACTAAGCTAGAATATGCAAACATTTTATTCAAAAGGAGAGGACAATGTAATTTGGGCTCTTTGTTAGATGAACAATAATGCATGTGAGAGCTGATGAAGCTATATACCTAGGGTAGGGTCATAGGCCTGACCTAGACACCCTCCCCTAAGACATCGCCCTAAAGTCAGAAGCATTCAAAGGATAGAATCATCCACTCGACCATTGGCCTGACCTATTCCACTCAGAAAGATTCAATGTCACTCGACCGTAACAGAAATCACTCGACAAACAGAAGATCTAAAGTCACTCTGCACAGCAACGGTCGGGCGTTTATTCCATAGACTTAATGATCATCTATGTCACTTTATTACTAGTGTTACCAGTAATGCCATCTCTTTATGTACCTTAAACCCCTTGTAACGTGGGCTGGCTGGGGTCTTGGCGCACTCTATATAAGCCACCCCCTCCACTAGCACAAGGGTTCGCACCCCCTGTAACAGACACACACACACACACATAATCCAGTCGACCGCCTCCGGACACTGAGACGTAGGGCTATTACTTCCTCTGCGAAGGGCCTGAACTCGTAAAACTCGTGTGTACAACTTCGCCATAGCTAGGATCTTGCCTCCTCATATCTACCCCCCATTCTACTGTCAGTCTTAGATCCACGATAGTTGGCGCCCACCGTGGGGCAGGTGTCTTAGCGACTTTTTGGTGAAGTTGCGATTTTTCCGATTCCCATCATCATGGTTTCCGGCGGTGGATTGGCTGAGGGCCGCGAGATCCGTCTTGGACCGCTCGTCTTCGTTGCCGACAACTCCGCCTGGCTTCAGAAAGCCCTCTCGACGTCGAGGCGCTCCCCGTCTGTGGGGCGACGCACTTTCGCGCGTGCGTCCGCGGCGTCCTTCTCTGGAAGCCGTCGACCCAGTATCGGTCGGCTCCCATGGTGTCCTCGCTCCCCGCTGTTCGCCGGCGCAAGCGATCCGGTCGGTCGCGGCTTCAGCGGTGGGTGAGACACGCGGTGGCCCGTCAGTCGGCCACCCCACAAGTCACGACAATCGAGCCCGACGAGACTCTCTACGGCCTGTTCGACTGGCTCCGTCAAGACCGCATCCGAGTGCGATAGCAGCGATCCCGCGGCTGAAGTCTTGATGGTCAACGGACCACGTAGTCCTCCTGGCTTCCCCTACGACGATGGCGGTGATGGTGGCGGCGATCCGTCGCGCGTTCATGAGGAGTACCACCCCGAGCCCCTTTCTTCACAGCAGAGGGAAGAGCTTCACCGCCGCAATATGGATGCACTCCACACTCCCATCGTTGGAGAAACCCCCGAGGCCCGGGCCTTGGAGGAGGCGCGCCTGGCCAACTTGGCTGAGCGCACTCGACTGGAGAACCTTCACCATGCACTCGACGAGCGTGCTCGACAGCGGATCCCTGAGTCCAGTCGACGACAACTTTTTCCGCCTCAACCTCAGGTATACCGCACTCCGATTCAAAATCTCACAGCTACGGCCTGAATAGAGAGTCCATTCAGCCTTCCCAGTCAGAGGCTGGCAGAGGTCTGATGCAGATCCGGGCCTTAGTTCGGGCAGCCGGAGAGCAGAACACAGCGGTGTCTCAGTCGCGGAATAGGATTCATAGCAGGTCTATGATGGCAGATACAGTTCAGTCGGCCCATAGCCTAAGATCGCCCCCGCGGCGTGAGGATCGCGGGCACCAGCAGGATCGGTACAGAAACAACGAGCAGCATGATCACCGACTTAGCCGTGATGACCGTCGTCGAGTGCCCACACCCCCTCCGAGGAGTGGATCATATGTGCCTCGGCAACATGATGACAGGAGCCCTCACAGTGGAGAGCGAAGAATACCAGTCGACCCAAGGGAGCCAGGCTTTGATGCAAGATCTATTCTCGTTCAAGGTCTAGTTGATAGGAACAGAGCACACAGAGAGGGCCATGACAGAGATCACCCGACTGGCAGCAGAGTGCATGTTTCAGGTCTAGAGTGTTTCAGCAGAGCCATCAGGGCCGCAGTGATTCCTCCCAACTTTAGGTTGGCGACTGGAGTCAGCAAGTTTACTGGTGAGTCCAAGCCTGACACTTGGCTTGAGGATTACCGAGTGGCTATACAGATTGGTGGCGGCAATGATGACGTGGCCATGAAGCACCTTCCTCTGATGTTGGAAGGCTCAGCCATGGCATGGTTGACTCAGTTAGCGCCTAGTAGTATATTCAGTTGGGAGGAACTTGCCCGAGTGTTTGTTAGAACTTTTGAAGGTACTTGCAAACGACCAGCAGGGTTAACAGAATTGTAGCACTGCATGCAAAAACCGAGTGAAACCCTAAGAGATTACATTCAGAGGTGGACCACTTTGCACCACACAGTGGAAAATGTGTCCGAACATCAAGCAGTTTGCGCCTTCAAGGAAGGCATTAAGTATCGAGAGTTAGTCCTGAAATTTGGTCGGACAGGAGATATGTCCTTGACTCGGATGATGGAGATAGCCACTCGGTACGCTAACGGAGAAGAAGAGGATCGACTCTGTAGTGGTAAAGCAAACCAGCCGGTCAGGACACCGGTGGGAACACTTCCAATCGGAAACAGAAGCACAAGGCCGAGCCAGCTGCTCCTGGTGAAGCTTTAGTCGTGGCTCAAGGAAAGTTCAAGGGGAAGCCCAAAGGGCCCTGGACCCCCAAGAAAGTGAAAGATCAAGCAGGAAATGATGTGTTGGATTTGCCATGCCATATTCATACGAAGAAAGATGAAGAGGGTAATCTAATTTATCCTAAACATACCACTCGACAATGTCGAGTTCTGATCCAGCAGTTCCGAGAGAAACAACCCAATGAGAAGGAAAAAGAGTCGGACAAGGGTGAGGATAAGGAAGAAGATGATGATGGTTTTCCCAACGTCAATTCCACTCTGGTGATTTTTGCTGATGTTGAGAGCAGAAGTCGACTGAAAGTTATCAACAGAGAAGTGAACATGGTTGCTCCGGCAACGCCCGGTTATTTGAAGTGGTCTCAGACTGCCAGCACTTTCGACTAGTCTGATCACCTAGCACGTATAGCCACCCCTGGGAGGCAAGCGTTGGTCGACCCAGTTGTTGAAGGCACTCGACTGACCAAAGTGCTAATGGATGGTGGTAGCGGCCTGAATATCCTTTATGCCGAAACTTTGAAGGGGATGGGCATCTCGATGTCCAAGCTTAGTGAGAGCAATATGAGTTTTCATGGCGTTATCCCTGGAAAGAAAGCCGAATCACTCGGCCAGATCGCCCTTGACGTGGTTTTTGGTGATTCCAAGAATTACCGCAAGGAAAAGTTGACATTTTAAGTAGTGGATTTCCAGAGTGCTTATCATGCTATTCTGGGTAGGCCTGCCTATGCACGTTTTATGGCTCGACCATGTTACGTGTATCTCAAATTGAAGATGCCTAGTCCCAGAGGAGTGATCACGATCACTGGCAATCGGCAGAAGGCAGAAGAGTGCTTCCAGAAAGGCTCAAAAATCGCCGATGCACAAATGGCAGCAGTCGAAATGCAAGAATACTGGAAGAATGCAGATCCGAGTGATTTGCTGCGAGCCAAGAAGCCTGCCACAGATTCTGCATTTCAGTCGTCCGGTGAAACGAAGCCGATTCACATTCACCCGACCGATCCTAATGCTGCTCCTACTCATATCTCAACATCACTCGACATCAAATAGGAAGAAGCGCTCATCCAGTTCCACCGTGAGAACTGGGACATCTTTGCATGGAAACCTTCTGACATGCCAGGTGTACCAGGGGACTGGCTGAGCACCGCTTGCAAGTCGACCCGAAAGTGAAACCAGTCAAGGAACATCTTCGACAGTCCGCCGTACAGAAGAGAAAGGCAATTGGTGAGGAAGTGGCTCTGCTCCTGGCAGCTGAGTTCATCCGAGAGATTTACCACTCCGAGTGGCTCGCCAATGTTGTCATGGTCCCCAAGAAGGACGACTCACTTCGCATGTGCATTGACTTCAAGCATATCAATCGGGCTTGACCGAAAGATCATTTTCCTCTCCCCCGCATCGACCAAATCGTCGACTCGACTGCGGGGTGTGAGCGATTGTCTTTTCTGGATGCCTATTCTGGGTATCATCAGATCCGACTGTATGGACTCGATGAGATAAAAACGGCTTTCATCACTCCATTCGGGTGCTTCTGTTATGTCACCATGCCATTCGGCCTCAAGAATGCCGGAGCCACGATTATGAAGATGATTCAGAAGTGTTTGCTCACTCAAATCAGTCGGAATGTGGAAGCATATATGGATGACATTGTAGTCAAGTCGCGTAAAGGTTCCGACCTGCTGACTGACCTTGCTGAAACCTTTGCCAACCTGAGAAGATATGATATCAAGCTTAATCCGTCAAAATGCACATTCGGAATCCCAGGAGGAAAGTTACTCGGTTTTCTCTTTTCTGAACGAGGGATCGACGCGAACCCAGAGAAAGTTGGGGCCATACTCCGGATGAAACGCCCTGTGCGTGTGCATGACATGCAGAAGCTTACTGGTTGTTTGGCCGCATTGAGTTGATTCATATCTCGCCTCGGTGAAAAGGCATTGCCTCTTTACCGTCTGATGAAGAAATCTGACAAGTTCGAGTGGACTCCTGAAGCTGATGCAGCGTTTGCAGAGCTCAAAACCATGCTTTCCACCCAGCCGGTGCTAGCTGCCCCAATCAGCAAAGAGCCTTTACTGCTTTATATTGCAGCCACTGGACAAGTTGTCAGTACAGTGCTCACGGTCGAGCGGGAAGAAGAAGGAAAAACCTATAAAGTTCAGCGCCCAGTGTACTATGTTTCTGAAGTCCCGACTCCATCCAAGCAAAGATATCCGCATTGTCAGAAGCTTGTTTATGGAATTTACATGACCACGAAGAAGGTTGCACATTATTTCTCTGATCACTCCATTACAGTCGTCAACGACGCACCATTGTCAGAAATTCTGAACAACAGAGATGCAACTGGTCGAGTGGCATAGTGGGCAATTGAACTCCTTCCCTTGGATATCAAGTTTGAGGCAAAGAAAGCTATCAAGTCCCAAGCAATAGCAGATTTCCTCACCGAGTGGGTTGAGCAGCAACTACCGACTCAGATTCACTCAGAGCATTGGACCATGTTCTTTGATGGATCCAAGATGCTGAATGGATCTGGTGCTAGGGTGGTATTGGTATCCCCCCGAGGAGACAGACTCAGCTATGTTCTTCAGATTCATTTTGATTCCTCCAACAATGAAGCTGAATATGAAGCACTTCTGTACGGGTTGCGTATGGCCATTTCACTCGGCGTCCGTTGCCTCATGGTCTACGACAACTCAGATTTGGTGGTTAATCAAGTAATGAAGGAGTGGACGTCAGAAGCCCGGCTATGACTGGCTATTGTAATGCAGTGAGAAAGTTAGTGAAGAAGTTTGAGGGGTTAGAGCTCCATCATATACCCCGACTGAAAAATCAAGCAGCCGATGATTTGGCAAAGATAGGTTCCAAGAGGGAGGCCATTCCCAGCAATGTGTTTTTGGAACATATTCATACACCTTCAGTTCAGGAAGATCCTTTCACTGAAGAGCCCCCACAACCAAAGAGTGCCACTGATCCGACTGAAGTCGAAGTCCCAGCCGTGGTTGACTTGTTCATGGAGGTTTTGGTCATCACTGCCGACTGGACAGTGCCATACATCGTGTACATTCTTAGGAAGGAACTCCCAGAGGATGAAGAAGAGGCTTGACAGATCGTCCGTCGATCCAAAGCCTTTACTGTGATAAGAGGATAGCTGTTTAGAGAAAGTGTAACTGGAGTCAGTCAGAAATGCATAACACTAGAAGAAGGTTGAGTGATCCTCAACGACATCCACTCGGGGACCTGTGGTCACCATGCGTCCTCTCGGACCATTGTGGCCAAAGCATACCAAGCGGGATTTTATTGGCCACGAGCAAATGAAATGGCGAAAGAAATAGTCGACAAATGTGAAGGTTGACAGTTTTACTCCAACATGTCTCACAAGCCTGCATCAGCCCTGAAGACCATTCCACTCGTCTAGCCCTTTGCCGTTTGGGGATTGGATATGGTTGGGCCTCTGACGACTAGTAGGAGTGGCTTCACTCATGTGCTCGTGGAAGTCGACAAGTTCACCAAATGGATTGAAGCCAAGCCTATCAAAAATCTTGAGGCCAGTACTGCTGTCAGCTTCATTAGAGAGTTAACATTCAGATATGGGGTTCCGCACAGCATCATCACTGACAATGGGTCAAACTTCGATTCTGATGAGTCCAGAGCCTTCTGCGCTTCCCAAGGCACTCGAGTCGACTATGCTTCAGTCGCCCATCCCTAGTCGAATGGACAAGCTGAAAAAGCAAACGGATTGATCCTCAAAGGACTGAAACCCTGATTGATGCGTGATCTCAAGCATGCAGCAGCCGCCTGGGTCGATGAACTTCCATCAGTGCTTTGGGGGTTGAGGACAACTCCTAATCGGTCGACTGGTCGAACTCCATTCTTCTTGGTCTATTGAGCTGAAGCTGTACTTTCGAGTGACTTGCTTCACAATGCACCCCGAGTCGAGCTTTTCTCAGAAGATGAAGCAGAACAGGCTCGGCAAGACGCAGTTGATCTCCTGGAAGAGGAAAGAGAGATGGCCCTGATCCGGTCGACCATTTATCAGCAAGACCTGCGTCGATTCCACGCCAGAAATGTGAGGGGTCGAGCATTTCAAGAGGGAGACTTGGTTCTTCGAGTGGATCAGCAGAAACCACACAAGCTCACTCCTGCTTGGGAAGGCCCCTTCATTGTCACCAGAGTGCTCCACAACGGAGCGTACCACCTTTACAACATCGAGCACAAGAAAGACGAGCCACGCGCTTGGAATGCGGAGCTGCTCCGCCCCTTTTACACTTAAGCATTTAGACTGTTGAGATGTAATAAGAAATACCTTCTAGTTTGATTATCAAAGACACAGTTTTACAGTCTCATAAATGATTGTTGTTCCTTTTTTATATGTTCTAAATCCCCCAGTGGGTGGCTTAGCTGCGAATCCGCTCTGCCTAAGTTTGAAAAACCCCACCGAGTGGTGAGCAACGCTCCCACTCGGAGGCTTAGCTGCGAATCCGTTTCGCCTAAGTTTGAAAAATCCTACCGAGTGGTGAGCAAGCCTCTCACTCGGGGGCTTAGCTGCAGTCCAGTACTCGCCTACGTTTGAAAAATCCTACCGAGTAGTGAGCAACCCTCCCACTCGGAGGCTTAGCTGCGAATCCGTTTCGCCTAAGTTTGAAAAATCCTACCGAGTGGTGAGCAAGCCTCCCACTCGGGGGCTTAGCTGCAGTCCAGTACTCGCCTAAGTTTGAAAAATCCTACCGAGTGGTGAGCAAGCCTCCCACTCGGGGGCTTAGCTGCAGTCCAGTACTCGCCTACGTTTGAAAAATCCTACCGAGTGGTGAGCGACCCTCCCACTCGGGGGCTTAGCTGCAGTCCAGTACTCGCCTAAGTTTGAAAAATCCTACCGAGTGGTGAGCGACCCTCCCACTCGGGGGCTTAGCTGCAGTCCAGTACTCGCCTAAGTTTGAAAAATCTTATCGAGTGGTGAGCGACCCTCCCACTCGGGGGCTTAGCTGCAGTCCAGTACTCGCCTAAGTTTGAAAAATCCAACCGAGTGGTGAGCGACCCTCCCACTCGTGGGGTTAGCTGCAGTCCAGTACTCGCCTAAGTTTGAAAAATCCTACTGAGTGGTGAGCGACCCTCCCACTCGGGGGCTTAGCTGCAGTCCAGTACTCGCCTAAGTTTGAAAAATCCTACAGAGTGGTGAGCGACCCTCCCACTCGGGGGCTTAGCTGCAGCCCAGTACTCGCCTAAGTTTGAAAAGTCCTACCGAGTGGCGAGCAACCCTCCCACTCGGGGGCTTAGCTGCAGTCCAGTACTCGCCTAAGTTTGAAAAATCATACCTAGTGGTGAGCAATCCTCCCACTCGGGGGCTTAGTTGTAGTCCAGTACTCGCCTAAGTTCGAAAAATCCTACCGAGTGGTGAGCAACCCTCCCACTTGGGGGCTTAGCTGCAGTCCAGTACTCGCCTAAGGATAAAATACTTTCTGAGTGGAGAACGACCTTCTCACTCGGAGATTTGAATATACGCTCAATCCTTATCCGCAAGGACGACGAGGTGCAGGTTGACTGCCACCTTCTCCTCAGAGCTGCGCCACAAGTACAACGTGCGCTCCATCCTTATCCGCAAGGACGACGAGGTGCAGGTCGACTGCCACCTTCTCCTCAGAGCTACGCCACAAGTACAACGTGAGCTCCATCCTTATCAGCAAGGACGACGACGTGCAGGTCGAATGCCACCTTCTCCTCAGAGCTACGCCACAAGTACAACGTGCGCTCCATCCCTATCCACAGGGACAACGAGGTGCAGGTCGACTGCCACCTTCTCCTCAGAGTTGCGCCACAAGTACAATGTGCGCTCCATCCCTATCCGCAAGGATGACGAGGTGCAGGTCGACTGCCACCTTTTCCTCAGAGCTGCTTCACAAACACAAAGATTATTCCGAGTGAAGAAACAAGTTCCACTCGAAGGCAAACACAAGCATATTCAGAGATAAACCAAGTTCAGATAAATCCTAAGGTTCTGGACCACGGATTAAAGTACTCAGGCATCAAGCCCGAAGGAGTTTAACGGTTACAAAATCACTCGGCATTCCGAGGCAAATTTAAAGTGAGGCATAAAGTTTGTTCACTCCGCAGGAGGAGGGCTAGCAGGCTCGACGAACTCGTCCAGGTCGATTCCGTCAGCAATCCGAGTGGCAGCAGCAATGAAGGTTTCCATGAAGGATTGGAAGTCGTGCCTTTTTGTATTGGCCACCTTGATTGCCGCTAGCTTCTCTTCTCGCGCTTCCTTGCAATGGACACGAACCAGGGACAGGGCCACATCAGCACCGCATCGAGTAGAAGACTTCTTCCATTCCTGCACTCGACTGGGGATCTCATTAAGTCGAGTCATCAAAGACTTGAGGTCATTCGGAAGCGTCGTCCTTGGCCAGAGTGCTGTATCGATCCTCGACACCACAACCTTCAGTCGAGCAAGGTAGTCGAGAACGCCAGCGACACGAGACTCCAATCGGAGCACATTCATGGCAGCTTCGTCTTTAACAGGAGAGAGGATGGGGTCTAAGTTTGTCTCAATTTGCCCGGTCTCTTCCTCAAAGTTCCGGCAAAATTCTGCTCAACACAATACATCAGTGGTTATATATCGAGTCGACAGTAACAAGCCAGTCGGACAAAGGAAAATACCTTCAAGCATGACGAACAGTTTCTTGGCAAGCCCTCCTAGATAGCTCTCCAGATCGTCCCTCTTCCGAGCAATGCCTTCCATCTTTTCAGTCAGATCCTTCTTGCCCTTCTTCAGACGAGTCACCTCCTTGTTAGCTTCATCAAGGGCAGTTTTCAGCTTGGCGTTCTCTTCCTCCAGTTTGCCGACTAAAGCCAGCTTCCGTTCAACGAGTGCAGTTTTCTCATCAGCAGTTTTCTGTGCGGCTGCAAGGTCCTGATCCTTCTTCGCCAGAGCCTGGTTCAGGGTCTCTGAAAGAAATAACACTAGGTTCAGAAAAAGCAAATAACATCCGGTTCAAAAAGAAATCCGTCGATAAGGTTTTTCATACCCGTGGCTTCATCCTTGGCCTTCTGCAAGTTTATCTTGGCCAGCTCCAGGTCGAGGTTGAGCTGAATCTGCTTCTTCTCCAGGTCGGCAAAACGAGCTCCAAGTTCACAGGATTTCTGTAATCAAAAGACAGTCAATCGACGGATGGAAAGATTGGTTACTCCAGAGCAATAGTCTGATAAATTAAACAAGTTCTAAGACTACTGCCGAATCAAACATCCAACAGTAGTCTCGAGGACTACACCCAGTGGGTGCACTTAGCGTGCCCCCACTGGTCCAGTTTCCACTCGACATGGTCTGTCCAGGCCGAGTGTAAAAAAGAGAGAAGAAAGTTGTTCTCAGGCCATAGTCGACTGCCCGCAGTCGACCACGGTCTTGGGGACTACACCCAGTGGGTGCACTTAGCGTGCCTCCACTGGTTCAGGTTCCACTCGACATGGTCCGTCCAGGCCGAGTGAGAAAATTCAGATTCTCAGACCATAGTCGACTGCTCGCAGTCAACTATGGTCTCGGGGACTACACCCAGTGGGTGCACTCAGCGTGCCCCCACTAGTTCAAAGACTCAATCGACACAACCTAGTCGACTCAAGATACAAATTTGCTCAGTGGCAAGTCAAAACACCCACTGGGTGTACAAATGCGAAACGCAGACAGATGAAAAGATTCTTCAAGGAAAGTTTTCAGGTAGCATATCCTAACAGAACAAGCGACAAGCTAAAGAGTCAGTCTGTGATCAACCAACCTCGACGTTGCTCTGAAGAGCTGAGCTGGCGTCGTAAGCAGCTTGGCTGGCTTCCCAGACCACCTTCATCTGCTCCATCATGATGCCCGCCTGGCGTATAGCTTCCTTGGCAGCACCCACTTCGTCCTCTAGGACATGATGTGCAGTAAAGAGTGAAGATGGATCGGCTGGAGTCTGCGCAGTCGACGCCGAAGGCTGAGCACTCGTCAATGGTATGGCGAAAGTCACAGAAGTCCGATTGGCATTGCCACCCTCCTGGATTGCCGTTTCCGTCGCCGACGTAGACTGAGGCGTTTTACCAGCTGATGCCTTCCTGTTTCTTCTCCCCTGAGGCCTCATCGGCACATCCTCGTCATCATCTAGAAGATCAATGACATTGGGAGGAGCTGCAAAAAGAATCAATCGCCAGCAATTCAATCGACCAAAAAGAATCAATGAAGACAGGATTACGAGAGTCGTACCCGGGTTGGAGGTGACTACATCTTCCATTTCCTCATCTTCATTCCTGTAAGCGGAAGTCTCGGAGGTAGCAACACTGCAAATTTCAAGATTCAGTCGGTCATGTCTACCACAGCGAGTCGACCAAAACTCGATTCGTACTAAACCAAGAAATCAAGTCCAACTATTACCCGGAAGCAATGGGAATGGCCACTTTGATCTTGGGCAAGGCCTTCTGCGGTTTTGACGGCGCAGCTTTCGGTTGCTTCGGTGCCTTCTCAGACGGCGCTGGAGATGACGTCCGAGGGCGCTTTGACGACTGCCCGGTCTGCGCAGTCGCTTTGCCACGGATGCGTGCCGGATCATGAGTGTGCCTGGATCGCCTTTCCCTACGGGAAGGTGAGTCGACCTCTTCTTCATCACTCGGGTCGTCGCTCTCCTCATCCTCTTCTCCATTAGAGTGCCACTCTCCGCTCTCGCCTCCGCTTGCCTCCCCTTCTGGATCTTGCTCCTGCTCCCCGTTGGGCATCGAGTACATTTCAGTTAAGGCCTGAAAGACAACAAGCGAAACAATAATCAGTCGGTTGACAACAAGAAGTTACATGGTAAATGAAGAAAACACTCGGCAATTCAGAGTTGGACCTTGTCTGGTTCATACGAGTTGTCGAGTGGAGGGACCCTCCTGGACCCCCTGGGGTTGTCCTTGTTGCCTGTGATACCCCTCAGCCACTGCTCCACCGTATCCTCGTCGACTTCCTCTGGGTGGATCCGAGTGGTATCATCAATGCCCGAGTACATCCACATCGGATGGTCACGAGCTTGAAGCGGCTGAATGTGTCGTCTGAGGAAGACCTCCAACAGATCCATGCCGCTCACGCCATCACGGACGATCTGGACTACTCGCTCGACCAGCACCTTCACCTCCGCTTTCTCCTCCGGGGTCACTTTCAAGGCAGAGGGCTTCTCGACCCGAGCCATGGAGAAGGGGGGAAGTCCAGTCGACTGACCTGGAGTCGGCTGGTCTTTGCAGTAGAACCAGGTCGACTGCCACCCTCTGACTGACTCGGGAAGGATCATGGCTGGGAAAGTGCTTTTACCTCTCATTTGAATCCCAAGACCCCCACACATCTGGATCACATGCGTCCTCTCGTCACTCGGATTGGCCTTCTTGACCGACTAAGAACGACACGTGAAAATGTGCTTGAAGAGACCCCAGTGTGGTCGACAACCCAGGAAATTCTCGCACATGGACACGAAGGCAGCAAGATACATGATGGTGTTGGGGGAAAAGTGATGAAGTTGTGCTGCAAAGAAGTTTAAGAAACCTCGGAAGAAAGGATGGGGAGGCAAAGAAAACCCGCGGTCGACGTGAGTGGCGAGGAGAACGCACTCACCCTCCTGCGGCCGCGGCTCGGTCTCGTCCTCCGGGAGCCGCGCTGATTCATGGGGGATCAGTCCCCCCTCGACCAGATCGTCGATGTCGTCCTGACGGATCGTCGACTGAATCCAATCGCCCTGGATCCAGCCGCGCGGCAGGCCGGACCTCGACGAAGATCCGCCCCGGCTGGTCTTCTTCCCCTTCACCTTCACCGTCGCCTTCTTCGCGCGCTCCAAAGCCACCGTCTTCTCCTTGCCCATTGCAGTGGGTGGAGCTCGAACAGAGCGGCGGCGCCGAGAGCAGAGGTGGATGTGGCGGAGAAAACAGAGGGGAAAGAGGAAGGATGGGAACGCACTGTGCAAAAACCCCAGTCCGACGCCTTATATGAGGTCGTTTCCGAGTGGCTGACCCGTGGGCCCAGGCGATCCTATCAAATCCCGCAACAGTCGCGCGCGCGATGCATGGCGAAAAAGGTGGTGCAGAGATCGAGGCGGCCCTGCCTAATCCATCCCGATTACTGCGGCCTCCTCCGCCCCGCGCGCTTCCCAAAATTCGAATCCCGCGAGATCCGCGAGCAGCAGAGCAGCCTGTCAGACTGAAGATTTTTTTCATATCAACACTCGAAGCTTAGCAGTAAAAGTTCACTCGACAAAACCAAGAATGGATCAAGGCGACTGAAAAAGAAGTTAAAGTCATCATGTTGATCAGTGATCCTAGCGAGGCGCTTCCAAAGCGCAAAATTTGAGTCGGAAGTATTTTAAACTCCTTCTCCACTCGAACCCTGAACCATTCGGGGGCTAATGATGAAGCTATATACCTAGGGTAGGGTCATAGGCCTGACCTAGACACCCTCCCCTAAGACATCGCCCTAAAGTCAGAAGCATTCAAAGGATAGAATCATCCACTCGACCATTGGCCTGACTTATTCCACTCTGAAGGATTCAATGTCACTCGACCGTAACAGAAATCACTCGACAGACAGAAGATCTAAAGTCACTCTGCACAACAACGGTCGGGCATTTATTCCATAACTTAATGATCATTTATGTCACTTTATTACTAGCGTTACCAGTAACGCCATCTCTTTATGTACCTTAAACCCCTTGTAACGTGGGCTGGCTGGGGTCTTGGCGCACTCTATATAAGCCACCCCCTCCACTGGCACAAGGGTTCGCACCCCCTGTAACACACACACATAATCCAGTCGACCGCCTCCAGGCACCGAGACGTAGGGCTATTACTTCCTCTGCGAAGGGCCTGAACTCGTAAAACTCGTGTGTACAACTTCGCCATGGCTAGGATCTTTCCTCCTCATATCTACCCCCATTCTAGTGTCAGTCTTAGATCCACGACAAGAGCCACTCAACATTTTCATTGTGGTCTTCTCCTTGGTACGACT
This sequence comes from Aegilops tauschii subsp. strangulata, assembly GCF_002575655.3. NCBI lineage: Eukaryota > Viridiplantae > Streptophyta > Magnoliopsida > Poales > Poaceae > Aegilops > Aegilops tauschii. The sequence goes on from NC_053039.3 coordinate 106,416,707, forward strand.
CAACAAAAGAAAATAATTTCACAGAAACACACTGAAATATTTTTGGAGTTTTTAGTTTTTTTTCTTGAAAGGAAACAAAAGAAGGAAAAACAAAAACGAGAAAAAATATTTACACGAGAAGGCTCCCAACAAACAAAAGAAGAAATGAGAAATCTTTTTTGGTTTTCTTTTAATACTACAACTAAATTAAAGTAGAAAGAAAAACCGAAAAGAACCAAGAAATATTTTTGGATTTTCTCAAAGTTTTTCAAACACACAAGAAGAAAATGAGAAGAATACAACTAGAATGGATAATACAATGAAAAAGTGTGGACACCGACAACTGGAATGAAATGTGTGAACATGAATGTAATGTCGGTGGAAATGTGTACTCCCCCAAGCTTAGGCTTTTGGCCTAGCTTGGTAATCACCATCCGCGGCATGGATAATAGTCAGAGTGATAACTCACGGAGGCTCTTGGTGCGGCCTCCTCAGTCCGTCGGGCAGCCTCGACCGCCGCGTTGTATTCGCGGGCCTCGCTCTCAAGAATGTAATATATTCTTTTACTGTGATAATCAAAGAGAGCAGGCACATGCAAAATAACATGCACAATGGGATTTTTATTGAACATCAAGTTGTAACTATAGTTAGTGGCTGTGGCCTTAATGAACTTATGTCGCTTCATGGCCTCAAAGTCTAAGTACTGAGTAGGTAGAATGGGATCATTAGGCCAAGGGGACACACCCACGTCCTTAGCTACACGGGAGGCATAAATCCCACCATAAAAGTGGCCACTATCAGCATTGCGTTGCAACCTCTGTGCAATGATTGCTCCAAGATTATAACATTTAATTCCCGTTAGAGCAGTGTTTATGAGGCTCAAGTCAGGGGCACACAGTATGCTGCCATCTTGTTTGGCCACGATGCATTTGCCATTAAAGAGTGCAAAATAATGAATTGATGGAAAATGTTAAATTTTTATTCTAGCTTGTGTCACTCCTCTATCCTCACCGTAGCAGAGACTAGTAAAAAACGACTCATACTCAGATCTTGGTGGTTCGTCCAGCGAAACCCAATAGGGAATTTTACATGCAACACAAAACGCTTCTAGAGGCATGGTAAAAGCATTATCATAAAGGCTAAATGAAAGTCTAGACTCACGAGGATGATATTTAAATTTCTTAGTGAATGTCTCTATGGGGTTGAGATGTTGGATGCACTCATCTGCAACGAAGGGAGCAAGCTCGGCATTGTGAACATATTGCTCAAATTCTTCCTTGATACCTGCACCTAGCATGAACTCCTTACACGACCAAAGGCATGATTTAGTGTCAGCGTCCCTCATCGAGATTGCACTTGGCTCAACATAGGACTGTCGTATTGAGCTTCCGCTCGATGATGCCTCCGAGGACCTCCTCCTCGAAGAACTCCTAAATAGGTGCATTTTATTCGCGTACAATTTTCTGAAAATTTTGGGTCACAAATATTTTATCAACAATACTTCCACAAGATTGATAGCAACTACTCATATGGATGTCTAGAGGCTATGTTAAGCATTCAAAATAGTTAGAACTCTAAGAATTCAACATGTAAGCCCATCTACAGCAGCACCAAGAGTAGCTAAATACTCAAAAATTAAACCACTAGAACAAAAACTAATTGGAGCAATGGAGGAGTCACATACCAAGTAGCAATCCCCCAAAACAGTTTTGAAAATGGAGCTTCGAGCAAAGAAATCGAAATCCGTGGGTTTGAGAGCAAGAACATGAGAGAGAGAGCAGGAGTGATTTTTTATGGAGGTAGGTGAAGCCATGGGCTAAAGGGATAAGTGAGGGGGCCACGTGGGGCCCACTACCCACCAGGGCGCGCTTGGGGTAGCTGGCGCGCCCTGGTGTCTTGTGGGCACCAGGGGCACCCCCTCGTGATGTTATTTGTGCTAGAAATTCTCAAATATTCAGAAAAAATGATGTTAAAATTTCAGGTCATTCTGAGCACTTTTATTTTTGACCACGTTTTTATTGCATTGAAAATTTAGAAAACAGGATAAACATGGCATTTTATTTTATTTAACTAAGAATAACAAAAAACAAAAAGTAGGGACATAAGGTTGTGCTTACTAAATTCATGGACCACGTGTCTCTCGAAAACAATCCACTAATAAGGTTGATCAAGTCTTATTAACAATCACTTTCGATTGACATGAACCCGAAGAACCATCGTAAAACACTAAGTTACCTCAGCGGGATATGCATATCCCCAACAATAAGTATGTCATATTTCTTTTTGGCAGTAGGCAAAGGGAGTTGAAAACTTCCAATAGTAATTGTCAGAGATTTTTCAATAGCATTAATAAAATTCACTTGAAATTTTTTCTTCGGAAAGTGCACCGTATGCTCATTACCATTGATATGAAAAGTGACTTTGCTTTTATTGCAATCAATAATAGCCCCTGCAGTATTCAAAAAGGGTCTACCAAGGATAATCGACACGTTGTCGTCCTCGGGCATCTCAAGTATAACAAGGTCTTTTGAGATAGTAACATTTGCAACAACAACACGCGCATCCTCACAAATACCGATAGGTATGGCAGTTGATTTGCCAGCCATTTGCAATAATATCTCTGTGAGTTTATTCAAATCAAGTCTTTTATATAAAGAGAAAGGCATAACACTAACACCTCCTAAATCACATAAAGCACTTTTGACATAATTTGTTTTGATGGAGCATGGTATAGTTGGTGTTCCAGGATCTCAAAGTTTTTTGGGTACTCCATCCTTAAAAGAATAATTAGCAAGCATGGTGGAGATTTCAGCTTCAGGTATTTTTCTTTTATTAGTGACAATTTCTTTCATGTATTTAGCATGGGGTCATGTTTAAAATACCAGTCAAACGAGTGCGCAAAAAGACTAGCCTAAGCATTTCAGCAAAGCGTTCAAATTCTTCATCATCCTTTTCCTTAGATGGTTTAGGTGGAAAGGGCATGGGTTTCTGAACCCATAGTTCTCTTTCTTTACCATGTTTCCTAGCAACGAAGTCTCTTTTATCATATCGTTTATTTTTAGGTTGCGGGTTATCAAGTTCAACAACATGTTCTATCTCAACATCACTATCTGGTTGAGCATCTTCATGAACACCATCATTTTCATTTTCATTATCACATAGTGAGTGTTCATTACCAGATTGAGTTTCAGCATCAGACATAGAGACATCATTATTATCCTCAGGAGGTTTTTCAATTTCGGGTTCACTAGAGGTATGCAAAGTTCTATCATTTTTCTTTTCTTGTTCCTTTTTGAAGGACTAGGTGCATCAATATTAATTCTCTGAGAGTCTTGTTCAATTCTATTAGGGTGTCCCTGAGGATAAAGTGGTTCCTGAGTCATTTTGCCTACTCTAGTTGCTACTCTAATAGCGTAATCATTCATATTGTTTTTCATTTCACTAAGCAATTCTCTTTGGGATTTAGCAACTTGTTCTAACTGGGTTTGAACCATACAGGCATATTTGCCTATACCTCTGACATCATTAGTGATTCTAAATAACAAGTCACTTTAGCGAGCAATCATATCAGAATTTTGTTTTAGTTGTTTATAACATTTGCATTGAAGTGATCTTGCTTCGTAATGTAATTGTCAAATTCATACAAGCATTGACTAGGATGTCTATTATAAGGGATGTCACCTTCATCAAACTTTAATAAAGAATTTACCTCTACCACCTGTGGTGGTGGTGTGTCAAGTCCATGTATTTCTTCAATATGTGGTAAATTCTTAACATCTTCAACTTCAATACCTTTTTCCTTCATACATTTCTTTGTCTCTTGCATATCTTCAGGACTGAGAAATAAGATACCCCTCTTCTTCGGAGTGGGTTTAGGCGGTGGTTCAGGAAGAGTCCAATCATCATAATTCTTCAATATATTATTCAATAATTCCTTAGCTTGTTCAATAGTTTGTTCCCTGAAAACACAACCAACACAACTGTCTAGGAATTCCCTAGAAGCATCGGTTAGTCCATTATAAAAGATATCAAGTATTTCAATTTTCTTAAGAGGATGATCAGGCAAATTAAGTAATTGGAGAATCCTCCCCCAAGCTTGTGGGAGACTCTCTTCTTCAATTTGCACAAATTTAAATATTTCCTATAAGGCAGCTTGTTTCTTATGAGCAGGAAAATATTTTTCAGAGAAGTAATAAATCATATCCTGGGGGCTATGCACACAACCAGGAGCAAGAGTATTGTACCATATCTTAGCATCAAGCTTTAATGAGAACGAAAATAACTTAAGAATATAGTAGTAGCAATTTTTTTCTCATGAGAAAATAGGGTGGCTATATCATTTAATTTAGTAAGATGTGCCACAAAAGTTTCAGCTTCATAGCCATGGAAAGGATCAGGTTCAACCAGAGTAATTAACTCTGGGTCGACAGAGAATTCATAATCCTTATCGGTAACAAACATAGTTAAAGTAGAAAACTTAGGATCACATTTCATTCTAGCATTCAAAGATTTTTCTTTTAACTTGCATAAAATTTCATGAGATCATCTCTATCCTTACAAGCAAGAAAGTCTCTAGCTACCTCTCCATCCATAACATAACCCTCAGGTATCTTAGGCAATTCAAATTTAGGAGAGCTAGGTCTAATAGGCGTTTCATAGTTTTCAATTTCAAAGACATCATCAGTTTCAGTAATTTCATCAGTTTCAGCATTCTCAATATCTTTAGCTCTAGCAAGTTGTTCATCAAGAAATTCACCTAATGGCACATTATCATCAAGCAAGGTACTAGCATCATCATAAGCATCATTCATAGCAGAAGTAGCATCATCAATAATTGGCGACATATCAGGATTAATAGCATGTGGTGGTGTTGCAAGCCTACTCAAACACAGAAGGTGAATCAAGTACAGAGCTAGATGGCAGTTCCTTACCTCCCTCGTCTTAGAGGGAAAAATCTTGGTTCTGGTATCTTGTAGATTCTTCATAATTATAAATAGATATAAATCCCAAGTGACTCATCAAATATAGCTATGCTCCCCTACAATGGCGCCAGAAAAAGGTCTTGATAGCGCAGAAGTATAGGGGATCACAACAGATTTTGAGGGTAGAGTATTCAACCCAAATTTGTAGATTCGACACAAGGGGAGCCAAAGTATATTTGTAAGTATTAGCAGTTGAGTTGTCAATTCAACCACAAGATTAAATATCTATAGAAAGCTGATCAGTAGCATAGTAATATGATAGTTTGATAGTACTGGTAACAATAATAGTAACGGTAACATTAGTAGTGATGATTTTATAGCGGTAGTAATAGCAGTAGCAACAGTAGTAACTTAGCAAGAACAATATGTGAAAAACTCGTAGGTATTGGATCAATGATTTCATTGGGTGATATTCATCATATACCAGTCATAACCTAGGGTGACACAGAACTAGCTCCAGTTCATAAATATAATGTAGGCATGTATTCCGTAAATAGCCATACATGCTTATGGAAAAGAACTTGCATGCCATCTTTTGTCCTACTCTCTAGTGGCACCGGGGTCCATAGGAAACTAAGGGATATTAAGGCCTCCTTTTAATAGAGAATCGGAACAAAGCATTAACACATAGTGAATACATGAACTCCTCAAACTACGGTCATCACAGGAAAGTATCCCAATTGTTGTCACCTTGGGGTTTACGGATCATAACACATAATAGGTGCATATGACTTGCTAGATCGATCAAGAACATAGATATAATGGTGAAAGCATAAATGGTTCAGATATGAAATCATGGCACTCGGGACCTAGTGACAATCATTAAGCATACGCAAGTCATAGCAACATCAATCTCAGAACATAGTGGATACTAGGGATCAAGCCCTAACAAAAAAACTAACTCAATTACATGATGAATCTCATCCAACTCCTCATCGACCAGCGAGCCTACAAAGGAATTACTCACTCCCGGTGGTGAGCATCATGAAATTGGTGATAGAGGAGGGTTTGTGATGACGAAGACCGAAGATCCCCCTCTCCGGAGCCCCGAACGGGCTCCAGATCTGGCCTCCCAATGAAGAACAGGAGGTGGCAGCGGCTCCGTATCGTAAAACATGATGAAACTTCCTCTCCTCTTTTTTTCTGGAAAAATAGGATTTTATAGCGTTGGAATTAGGGTCAGCAGGGCCTCGTGGGCCCCACTACCCACCAGGGCGTGCTAGAGTGGGGTGGCACGCCTTGGTGCCTTGTGGGCAGCTGCCCCCCTCCACTTGGTCTTGGTTCCAGTTTTTTTATTTATTCCAAAATAATTCTCCAAAAAGTTTCGTCCAAATCCAAGAACTTTTATTTCTGCACAAAAACAACTCATTTGTAGTTCTGCTAAAAACAAGGCCAGTCCAGGTTAGTTTCATTCAAATCATGCAAATTCGAGTCCAAAACAAGAGCAAAAGTGTTAGGAAAAGTAGATACGATGGAGACGTATCAAGGCTGGTTGGAAGGGCTTCGGTAGGCCATAGCGCGACACAGAGGTCTTGAAGCGCCGGTCTCGCCATGCGGAGTACCTCCACCAACTGCTTCATTCGATGATTCAGTAGCTGCGCTAGCAGAGACCCGAGGAACTGCCCCCAGAAAGCCTTCTCCACCTCATGACCCACTAACTGGTCGAAATGCACAACGACATCCGCCATGCTCTGCGGGAGATCCGCGAAGACCTCCGCGGAATGCAAGAGCTGGATGAGCTCGACACACCCTTTGCTCCCAAACACACACTATAATAATTATAGATTACCTGAGGCGATTTGCTCTAACTGCTCGAGCACCTCGCGATCAGCCCGGGCATGGTCTTGAGCTCGGAATGGGCAAGCTGGAGCCTTTTAAGCTCCTCCATTGTTAGCTGCCCCTCCACCTGAAGTTTGTCGTGTGCCTCGAACATGACTGATTGCTTGTATTTGTGTTGGTAATTACCCGAAGAGGAGAGGATGACGCAACATAGCAATGGTAAGTATTTCCCTCAGTTGTGAAACCAAGGTTATCAATCCAGTAGGAGAACCAAGCAACACTATGTAAGCAGCACCTGCACACAAACAACAAAAACTTGCAACCCAACCCGTAAGAGGGGTTGTCATCCCTCCTTGGTATTGAGATAGATTAAGTTGTATGATATTTGATAAATATATCTAACGAAAACACAAAATAAAATAAAGAAAGAAAAAGTGCAGCAAGGAATTTTTGGGTTTTAATGTGATTGGAAATAGACCCGGGACCGTAGATTTCACTAGAGGCTTCTCTCTAGAAAATAGCATTCGGTGGGTAAACAAATTACTGTTGGGCAATTGACAGAAGAGCAAATAATTATGATGATACCCAAGGCAATGATCATGTATATAGGCATCATGTCCAAGATTAGTAGACCGACTCGTGCCTCCATCTATTACTTTTACTCCACACATCGACCGCTATCCAGCATGCATCTAGTGTATTAAGTTCATGGAAAAATGGAGTAATGCAATAAGAACGATGACATGATGTAGAAAAGATCTATTCATGTAGGAATAGACCCCAACGATACAAGCGTGTCATGTCTCCTTCTGTCACTGAGATTGAGCACTGCAAGATCGAACCCATCACAAAGCACCTCTTCCCATGGCAAGAAAAATCAATCTACTTAGCCAAACCAAACCAAATTTCAGAGAAGAAATACGAGGCTATAGCAATCATGCATGAAAGAGTTCAATAAAGACTCAAGTAATATTCATGGATAGATGTGATCATAAACTCACAATTCATCGGACCCCAACAAACACACCACAAAAAGTCATTACATCAAATAGATTTCTAAGAACATCGAGGAGAACATTGTATTAGGGATCTAAAAGAGAGAATAAGCCATCTAGCTACTACCTACGGACCCGTAAGTGTGTGGTAAACTACTCATGCATCATCGGAGGGGCAAGGGTGATGTTGAAGTGCCCCTCCGTGATCGTTGACCCCTCCGGCAGAGTGCCAGAAAAGGCCTCTAGATTGGATATCGTGGTTCTGGAACTTGCGGCGGCTATCATTGTGTTTCGTGAACTCCCCTAGGGTTTTTGGGATTTTAGAGTATTCATAGAGGCGAAGGTCGGTGGAAAAGCTTCCCGTGGGCTCCATTACCCACCAGGGCACGCCAGGGCCTTCTAGCGTGCCCTGGTGCCTAGTGGGCCCCACGGGCCTCCTCCCGTGCACTTCTTTGGCTCCCTGGGTTTCTTCTATCCAAAAAAACTCTGAAAAGTGTCGTGGCATTTGGACTTCGTTTGGTATTGATATTCTGCAAAGTAAAAAAACAAGAGAAAATAACAACTGGCACTTGGCACTATGTCAATAGGTTAGTCCCAAAAATGATATAAAGTTGCTAGTAATTGAATATAAAACATCCAAGATTGATGATATAACAACATGAAACAATAAAAAATTATAGATACGTTGGAGACGTATCAGCATGCCCAAGCTTAATTCCTGCTCGTCCTCGAGTAGGGAAATGATAAAAATAGAACTTTTGATGTCGAATGCTGCCTAACATGTTCATCACATATTATTTTCTTTTGTAGCATGGACATTTGGACTTTAGATGATTCAAAGCAATAGTCTATATTTGACATGAGGACATCAATACTCAACATATCAACAAGCAACCATATCTTTCAAAATATCAACACTAAAGAAAGCTATCACTAGCCCATTATGCTCAACTATTGATTCATTCATGAAACACACTCAAATATTTGCTATATCCAATGCACATGTATGATAATAGTGTTCCTTAGTTGGTGCTTTATAAGAGAAGATGGAGATTCAAATAAAAATAAAAATTTCATAAAGTAAATAGATAGGCCCTTCGCAGAGGGTGTCGGTGTCAAAACCGGCGGATCTCGGGTAGGGGGTCCCGAACTGTGCGCCTAAGGTCGATGGTAACAGGAGACGGGGGACACAATGTTTACCCAGGTTCGGGCCCTCTCTATGCAGGTAATACCATACTTCCTGCTTGATTGATCTTAATGAATATGAGTATTACAAGAGTTGATCTACCACGAGATCGTAATGGCTAAACCCTGAAAGCCTAGCCTGTATGACTATGGTAATGAATATATCTCCTCCGGACTAAGTCCTCCAGTTTATATAGACACCGGGAGGATCTAGGGTTACACAGGGTCGGTTACAAAGAAAGAAATCTACATATTTAGTCGCCAAGCTTGCCTTCCACGCCAGGGAGAGTCCCATCTGGACACGGGTGCAGTCTTCGGTCTTCGTATCTTCACAGCCCATCAGTCCGGCCCATGGCTAACAGGCCGGACGCCCGAGGACCCCCTAGTCCAGGACTCCCTCAGTAGCCCCCGAACCAGTCTTCAATGACGAGGTGTTCGGCGTACAAATTATCTTCGGCATTGCAAGGCGGGTTCCTCTCCTAACGACTTCAAAGTGATGTATTCGGCCTCCCATTTAATATCGAACCCCTCGGCTTCTGCGCACCAACAACTTTGGCTTCCACGTGTCAAGCGAATGCGGGACGTCAGGGTGTTTTTGCACATAACACCCCAGCCATGCGAGAAAGAGCTTCTATAAAGAGATTGGATGTCAGATCCATTCGGCACCAGGCAGAAAAATCCTCAGAGGCTGCTAGGAAAGACCACTCCAACATGGCTAACGCCCCCAACTCCTCCTCCCATTCCCGCGGCCCAGAGAGAGGCGAGTGGGAGAAGTGCTCCGTATCCGACAGTCAGCTGGTGAAGCTGCAAGCGCAGGGGTTTCTCCCCCCTGCGGATCTGGTCCCTGTTCGAGCAGGGTTGGCCTCCTTCAATGGCAAAACCCAGGCGGAGGATTTCCCCAATCCGTCCGCGGGGGAACGAGTGTGCTTCGTTCCCTATCTGCTAAGGGGCGTGGGATTTCCAATTCATCCATTCCTCCGAGGGCTTCTGGAGTATTATGGCCTCCAGCTGCACAACTTTACTCCGGCCTCCATCCTGCACAATGCGGGTTATGTCGCCTTATGCGAACTATTCCTGGGTTGTGAGGCCCATTTTGAACTGTGGAGAAGGTTATTCTGCCTTGTCCCGCGTAACCATGAGGCATCGATATTTGAAGTGGGCAGAGCCGAAATATGGTGCATCGCCGAGACCGGATACCTATCCGGCACACCGAAGAAGGCTTCTGAAGAGTGGACCTCCAAGTGGTTCTACATCGAGGACGTCGTACTTCCAGACCCAGTTCGGACGGGTCTTCCTGAGTGCCCTTTAAAGAAACGCCACAGCTGGCGCCCTCGGAGCCTCGAGGAGGAAGATAGTGCGGAGGTTCGCCAACTCTTGAGCAAGATGAGGATGCTCGCCCAGTCCAGATATATGATAGTCGAACTAATGGCGACCTCCATAGTGCGGGGGGTCCAACCACTCCAATACAAAGGACTTCCCATGTAGCACTATAATGGGGAAGATGACGCCTCCCGCTACGGCAGGAAAGGTCCAGATACTCCTGCCGCCCTGTCCAAAATATTGGCCGAACTGTTCAAAGGGAAGTAAGAGGAGTTCCTGCACATCAAGCACAGGGAGGGATACTCTATGTATAGTCCTCCTAGCTTGGTAAGCCCTGACCCCTCTTCTTTTACTTATTCCACTCCCCGAGTCATCTTTAATGAATTCCTAATCCGTTTATTTATAACAGCACTGGCGAAAAATCTCTGAGGGGCTTCACAGCCCCGCCCCACAGCCAGAGAACCACAACCGGGAGCTTGATCCTAGGTTCGAAGAGGACCCAGATATATTCGTGGTACTCACGGAAGGAGTATTTTACCAGGCGAGCTATGATGGCACGGAAGTGGCCATCATCGCCGATTATCCCGGCCTTCTTCCCGCTTCCCACGTAAGTCATCAGGAGACATCCCCCCGAAAGAGTTTCCTTGCTCTGCCTCACCCACCGCAATGTCTCATGCTCCAAAGGGGAGACGTTCGACATGTCATGCTACCCCAGGGGCGACTCCAAAGAGAGCGGCTCCTACACCGAGCAAGGCCTCTAAAAGGAAGGTGGGCGAAGACACGGCCGGGCCTTCGTCGAAGAGGTACGAATTTGAAAATACGCTTTAGTAGTCACATCCAACTGTGACTGTTATGTTTGCCCTGTATCAGGAAAAAGGTTCTCCGGACTATGTCCGGGAATTCGGCCAGTCGTACTCCCAATCGACGGAGTGCAGACCCTGCTGGAGAGACGGGGGCCGATACGGGAATGACACCAGACTGTCCTTCGGCTGAGGGCTCGGAAGATATGTCCGTCACCAACTCGGAGGTGGAGAGCGCCATGAATCATCGGCGTCGGAGAGCCGTTTTACGGGACCCTGGCTTCTCAAAAGAGACGTTTGATGCCTTCAGCTCAGCTGACGCATACATCCGAGCTGCTCGAGATGGACTTAGCAGAGCCGCAATGTAACATCCCAAATTTTTAATTTGGTATGTTATACATAGATCATCATTGCATATCATATTTTATTGCATTTTGACAAATCCACGATAATCCTAAGAAACTCAAGGACCCTCGGAGAGAGTTGGGGATTTTCTCGAATTTTCATATTTGATTTCCATCAAATAATAAAACGAGGATTTTGATTTTAATTATTTTCTCTCCGGAAAAATATTTCATTTAAAAATAAACGAGAGGAGAAAATATGACTTCTCCAAAACAATTGAAATATTGGAGGAAAAGCGTTAAAATCATTTATTGGAATTTATTTGGATTTTATTTGCAATTTTAATTGCATTAAAATATTGCATGTTTTCAAAAAATTATTTTTGTGTCAAAAAAATGTTCACCCTATTCTAGATTTTCTAACTAGACGGGAAAAATTTATTTTATCTTTTTTGGACTTTTATTTATTTTTCTACGATTTTTTTTCCGCGGAACGTATTTAAAAAAAAATTGCGCGCCGCCCGACCGGGCCGAAGCCCAGCCGCCCGCGCCCCGTCTCCTTCCCCAGCACGACGCCGCCGCCGCCCGAGTCCGTGGCCAGCACGGGAGCCGCCGGCCGCCCCCTTCCCCAAGCCACCTCCACCCGCCATATATATACTGCCGCCCCCCTCCTTCTCATCCCGCCGCCGCCCGCACCCTGCCCCGAACCCCGCCGCCGCCGGAGCCGAAGCTCGAGCCGCCGCCGCCGCTCGCCGTTCGCCGCCCCCTCGCCGCCCCTCGCCCTTCCCCGAGCCCGCCGAGCCCCGCCGCCCTCGCCGCCCCTCGCCGGAGCAGCCGGAGCCCCACCCCCGACGAGGTATACCCCGCCGCCGTTCGGTTGCCGGTTTGTATTAAAAAAAACCGTTCGTTTAACAAAAAACCTAGATCGGTTTTTTTTCGGTTTTGTTATTTTGCGAGCGTTCACTGACTCGTTCGTTTTAACGAACGCGTTCGTCGGATTTTCTCTGTTAACGAACGTCCGTTCTTTAACAGTTCGTCCATTTTTCTTTTTCGTCGGAATTTTCCGCGATTATTTCATATTCGATTTCTGATCGAATCTTCGTTTCTGTTTAACTTTTCGCTCGTTTATCGGAATCAGGCGATTCAAGCGCCTGGAGTTTCATCTCGAAATTCTCTTTCCGTTTAACCTACTCAAACAAGTTTTTGCTACTGTAAAATTTGACCTAGATCCAGATTAGTAAACGAAGCTTCTTTCATTCGCCGTTTGACTTTCGTTGCTTCGTTCGAGTTGATTCTTTTTGCAAACCGGAGTTCTTAAGTTGAACTTTCTGGTTGGATCTTTCATTCGAGTTTTACCTGTGCATTAGATGAGTACTTATTGTTTGCTTGTTTGTTTGCGATAGAGTACCCGGAGTGTGCCTCTTGTTACTTCGAATCGCTAGGTTTCGCGGATCATCAGCAAGGCAAGTAACACTTTGATCATACTTTCCATACCCAGTTTTATTGCATTAGATCTTTTTCTCAAACAATTGCATGATTAGAATCTAATTAAATTGTGGATTTCTGGGAAGTAGTTGAGGTAGTACCTATTACCTGTTTTCTTATCAAACCCTTGGGAGTTACTTCTACGTTGCTATTATATTGCCATGCTATGCTCGTAGACGTGGATTGGGTTTGAGAGATATTCATGACAGATGTGAGATTGTTAATAATGGTTTACCTAAGGTGGCAACTAAAACTCACATCTGGGTGGATTGAGGCACCTGGAGAATCCAGTGTTGTCTGTTTGTATAAGGACCGCCACCCAGGCTCAAAGGGATCATAAGATTATTCATGCTGGAAACTTCCGTGTGCAGCCACAAGCTATTATGGGCTCTAGCATAGTTGAGTAAGTTGTGGGAAACCTTTCCATGATGGGCTAGCAGATGTAGGGGATTGTAGGTGTACCGGCCTATCTATCGGTTAAGGGGACCTATTCGGAAAGACTGTGTCTCGGTCATCCGTTTCTCAAACATCATGTAGTGCGAGAATCAAGCGGAGGCGATCAAGTCTTGTGGGGAAAAGTGCGCAAACCTCTGCAGAGTGTACAAACTAATCATGGTTAGCCGTGTCCCCGGTTATGGACAACTTGAGTATCTAGTATCTGGATTATCATTTGAATCTCATCACCATGTTATTTTTAATTAATTTTGCTGGGTTAATGATGATGTTTAATTGGGATTGAGATGCTGTCAACCATCTCAATGTTTAACAACCACCATGATAGTTAAATAAATTTATTCCTTTGAAGTAGGGAAAAATTGGCTTTTCGCAAAACTGTAACCATAGAGCTTTCCACCAGCCATATATGCATGTAGTATAGCATTATTGTTGTTCATTATTCTCTATGTGTTACTTTGCCAGCATATTCTATGTGCTGACCCGTTTCCGGGCTGCAACGTTTCATGTTGCAGACTTTTCAGACGACGAGTAAGGTGCCTTAGGTCGTGGTCTTATACTCAGTGATGCCGCTGGAGTTGATGGACTCACTTATCTTCCAAGTCTTCCGCTGTTATCGTTTTAGATGGCCTTAAACCATATTTATCATACTTAATCTCTTTGGAGATATTCGATGTAATAAGTGTGTGATTGCTACTCTGTTATAAATCCTCCATTTGTACTGTGCGTGTCAGCATTACTGATCCAGGGATGACACTGGTGCACAACAGCACATACCATTTGAGGTCTGGTCGCTACAAGAGGTGGTATCAGAGCACACGCTGACTGTAGGACACGACCACTAAGCTTAAGCCCTAGAAAGCTTCTCTCTTCTCATTTCTGACCCCTCTCCTTTTTCTACTCTTTTAGGAATGGCGGATGCAAGGAGCAAGTTCATGCAACCAGATGAAGACACGCCTTTTGGTCGACACTTGAAGGAAGTCACTAAGTATTTGAACATAGGAATACCAAGCATCACCGGAACCTACAACGCCACGTTACCTGAAGAGGAGAGCTGGAAGATTCAAGTTCACATTCCAGGGAGGACGTTTGTGCCAGTTACTGAACCCATGAGATTGGTTTTCAAAGCACCAACCTGGAGTTTAGGGAAGAGCATGGCCGCACACATCGCCATGGGACGCATTGGAGAAGTCTACCACCAGGAGCTTAAGGATACAATTTATCAGATTTGTGGACGCCGAGATGCGCAATGGGAGATGATCAGAACCAAGAAGGATTGATCAATTGCAGCTTTCATCCAGGAGCAAAACCAACACATTCGTCGCCAGGAGAACCAGATGTGCACGGACAAGGAAGAAATGAAGAAGGCATTAACCAAGATCAAGGAGCTGGAGGAAGAACTCAAGGCTACCCGCGAGGATTATATGGAGGAAATCATCGCACTAGTAGGGAAGAATGACGACCTGGAGAAGAAGATTGGAGTATTCATGGGAAATCCAGTGCCAAAAGCAAAGGATGACGAATGCACTTGTCCGGATAACTACATCATCATCGACGACACCGACTCGGAACCAAGTGAAGATGACTTTGTTGATGAAGCTGGAGCAGACATCATGGAGTCTTCAACTGATCAGAATTTCTAGTAGACCACCATATCAGTAGTAGTTTTCCCCCATTTAATAGTATAGTTCAAGCACTTTGTAACGCTAGTTAGATCGATTGTTATGCCTTGTTTGAATTGATTGAGTGATATTGATTGTATTTGTCTCATGAGCATATGGGTAGTGTTTTCCCTCTAGACCTCATTCTATTCTTAACCCTCATCTTTTCTAACCCATCAGATGCCTCCGAGACGCGACACCGGATTTGTTTTCCCACCGGAGATCACCCAGTTGATTCAGCAACAGAATGCCCTGATGCAAGTGTTAGTACAGAACCAAGGCAACAACAACAACAACAACAACAACCCACCGCCACCACCACCTGTTGATCACTTAGCCCGTTTCTTAAGGCTAAACCCGCCGGTGTTTTCCAGTAGCACCGAGCCGATTGTTGCAGATGATTGGCTCCGCAAAGTTGGAAGGGAGTTGACCACTGCAGGATGCACAGATGCGAAAAGAGTGTGTTTTGCCGCACATCAGCTTGATGGACCCGCAGCATCATGGTGGGAGAATTATACAGCCACGCACCCTATTGACACTGTCACATGGGACCAGTTTCAGCAAGCTTTCCGTACAGCTCATGTTTCAGCAGGAGCTATGGCTATGAAGAAGCGTGAGTTTCGCAACCTACGCCAAGGAGGGCGCACCGTAGGCCAGTATGTGGAGGATTTCAGTAAGTTAGCACGTTATGCACCAGACGACGTTGCTACAGATGCTGCCAAGCAGGAGAAATTTTTGGAAGGACTGAATGATGAACTGAGTATGCAGTTGATGGTAGCAACCTTTAACAACTACCAGGAGCTGGTAGATAGAGCTCTCATGATTGAAGGGAAGCAACAGCAGATTGAAAACCGTAAGAGGAAGTATGGACAAGGGAAGTACAATTCTGGAGCTCAGCAGAAGCCACGATTTGCCCCGAAGCCGGGAGGACAGTTTCAGCATACCCATGGAGGAGGTAGTTCGCACCACCATAATAGCTCCAAGAATGGTAATGGGAATGGAGGAAGCAACGGATAGAACCGCACCAACCCATCTACCCCAGCCAAGAGGGATCTAAGTCACGTTACTTGTTTCAAGTGCCAGAAGACTGGACACTATGCAACTGATTGTCCTGAAGCCCAAAATGGAAATGGCAATGGAAGCTTTGGGAAGAAGCCGAACCCGTTCAACAAAGGACACGTGAACCACGTGAGCGTGGAGGAGGTTGAAGCTCAGCCTGATGCAGTAATAGGTAAGTTTTTGGTTAAGTCATTTACTGCAACCGTTCTTTTCAATACTGGTGCATCGCATTCATACATATCAAGGGGATTTGTGAATAAGTTTAAGCTGTCCACCCAAGTTCTCAAAACCCCTATGTTAGTAACCTCGCCAGGAGCAGAGTATATGGCCAGCCAAGGATGTTTTCAGATACCATTGGCCATTGGTAGGCATGTTTTCCCCTCAGACCTCATAGTTTTGGAGTCGCAAGGTTTGGATGTGATTTTGGGAATGGATTGGCTATCGTTGTATGGAGGAAACATCGATTGTGCCAGCAAGACGATTTTGCTTACCACCCCGGAAGGAAAAAGGATCAAGTATGTATCCCGGCATATGCCGAAGAGGACTCAAGTGAATTCCTTATCAGGAGTTGTACAGGAGGAAGTACCAGTGGTGAAGGATTATCCGGATGTATTTCCAGAAAAGTTGCCAGGCATGCCGCCAGACAGAGGCATTGAGTTCTTGATTGAACTTTTGCCAGGCACAGGGCAAATATCTATGAGACCGTACAGGATGCCCGCAAAAGATTTGGAGGAAATTAAGAAGCAGATCAAGGAGTTACTGGATAAAGGCTATATTCGCCCAAGTTCGTCACCTTGGGGATCACCAGTACTTCTAGTGGAAAAGAAAGATGGATCGCTGAGGATGGTTGTTGATTACCGTGGATTGAATGAAGTAACCATCAAAAACAAGTATCCACTGCCGATGATCAATGATTTGTTTGACCGCCTACAAAGAGCTAAAGTATTTTCCAAGATCGATCTACGATCAGGATACCATCAGTTAAAGATTCGAGAGCAGGATATACCTAAGACGACATTTACCACCAGATATGGATTGTATGAGTATACCGTTATGTCATTTGGTCTGACTAACGCACCTGCCTATTTTATGAACCTGATGAACAAGGTGTTTATGGAGTTTTTGGATAAGTTCGTCGTGGTGTTCATTGATGATATTTTAGTCTTTTCCAAGAATGAGGAAGAGCATGAGGAGCATTTGCGATTGGTACTTGAGAAGCTCAGAGAACATCAGTTATACGCCAAGTTCAGCAAGTGTGAGTTTTGGCTGAAGGAAGTTGGATTCCTTGGACATGTTATTTCTGGAGAAGGAATAGCAGTAGACCCTGCCAAGGTTGATACAGTGACAAGTTGGGAATCACCCACGACAGTTGGAGAAATCCGGAGTTTTCTTGGACTTGCAGGATACTACCGGAGATTCATCGAGAATTTCTCGAAGATTGCTAAGCCCATGACTGAGCTATTGAAGAAGGACACCAAATTCAATTGGACTGAGGAATGTGAAGCTAGTTTCCAAGAGTTGAAGAAACGATTGTTACATCACCAGTGTTGATTCTGCCAGATCAACGCAAGGACTATGAAGTTTATTGCGACGCTTCTCGTCGAGGACTTGGAGCAGTGCTTATGCAGGAAGGAAGAGTTGTGTCATATGCTTCACGACAACTTAAACCCCATGAGGAGAATTATGCTATGCATGATTTGGAGTTAGCAGCCGTGGTGCATGCATTGAAGACATGGAGACATTTTCTCATCGGAAACCATTGTGAGGTGTATACGGATCACAAGAGTTTGAAGTATATTTTCACGCAGAAGGAGTTAAATCTCAGACAGAGGAGATGGTTGGAGCTCATTAAGGATTATGATATGAGATTGCATTATCACCCAGGAAAGGCTAACGTAGTAGCAGACGCATTGAGCCGCAAGAGTCATGTCAACACCCTCATGACAGAAGAGTTACCTCAGGAGTTAGCCGAGGACCTTCGCGAGCTATGTTTGGAGATAGTCCCAAGAAGCTATTTAGCGACACCGGAAATTCAGTCTACCTTGTTGGAAGGATCAGGGAAGCTCAGAAGACAGACAAGGAAATTGAAGAGATAAAGGAGAAGATGAGCAAAGGAAAAGCCAAGGGATTTCGTGAGGATGAACACGATACCTTATGGTTTGAGGACCGCGTATATGTGCCAAATGATCCGGAGATCAGGAAGTTGATTTTGCAAGAAGCCCATGATTCACCGTACTCGATTCACCCAGGGAATACCAAGATGTATTTGGATCTAAAGAATACTTTTTGGTGGACCGGAATGAAGAAGGATATTGCAGAATATGTAGCAGTTTGTGATGTGTGTCAGAGAGTGAAGGCAGAACATCAGAAGCCAGCAGGATTGCTACAACCATTGCCGATACCCGAATGGAAGTGGGATAAAATAGGCATGGATTTCATCACAGGATTACCCAGGACTCGTTCAGGCTATGACTCAATATGGGTTGTAGTCGACCGTTTGACGAAAGTGGCTCATTTCATTCCAGTGAAGACCACTTACACCAGTGCTAAGTTGGCAAAGATATACATGACCAGGATCGTATGTTTGCATGGAGTTCCAAGGACCATTGTATCAGACAGAGGAACCCAATTTACCTCGAAGTTTTGGAAGCAGTTACTTGAAACATTGGGAACCAGGCTAGAATTTAGTACAGCTTTTCACCCACAGACAGATGGACAGACCGAGAGAGTCAACCAGATTTTGGAGGACATGTTGAGAGCTTGTGCACTAGATTATGGATCTAGTTGGGACGACAACTTGCCATATGCGGAGTTTTCTTACAACAACAGTTATCAGACCAGTTTGAAGATGGCCCCTTTCGAAGCTTTGTACGGAAGGAGGTGTATAACACCGTTGTTATGGGACGAAGTTGGAGACCGTCAGTTGTTTGGACCAGATTTGATTAAGGAGTCTGAACAGAAAGTGAGGTTGATTCGCAATAGGCTCAAGGTAGCCCAGTCCAGGCAGAAGAGTTATGCTGATTCTAAACGAAAGGAGACAGTTCACGAAGTCGGAGACCGAGTTTATCTTCGAGTATCACCACTTCGAGGAGTGAAGCGCTTTGGAGTTAAGGGAAAGTTAGCGCCCCGTTTTATCGGACCATACCAAGTTGTGGAACGTATGGGAGAGGTTGCTTACAAGCTGGAATTGCCCGAAGGATTGTCAGGAGTTCATGATGTATTTCACGTCTCCCAGTTGAAGAAGTGCCACGCAGAGATGGCTGAGATACCACTGAGAGATACTGTGCCGCTGGAAGCAATTCAACTGGAAAGTGATTTGACCTATGAGGAGAAACCAGTTAAGATTCTTGAGTATGCCAGCCGAGTTACCCGCAGTAAGGTTATCAAGTTTTGCAAAGTTCAGTGGAGTCACCACATGGAAGATGAAGCCACCTGGGAGCGAGAGGAAGATCTACGGAAGGACCACTCCCACCTGTTTTCTAGCCAACCCGAATCTCGAGGGCGAGATTCATCTTAAGGGGGGTAGGTTTGTAACATCCCAAATTTTCAATTTGGTATGTTATACATAGATCATCATTGCATATCATATTTTATTGCATTTTGACAAATCCTCGATAATCCTAAGCAACTCAAGGACCCTCGGAGAGAGTTGGGGATTTTCTCGAATTTTCATATTTGATTTCCATCAAATAATAAAACGAGGATTTTGATTTTAATTATTTTCTCTCCGGAAAAATATTTCATTTAAAAATAAACGAGAGGAGAAAATATGACTTCTCCAAAACAATTGAAATATTGGAGGAAAACTGTTAAAATCATTTATTGGAATTTATTTGGATTTTATTTGCAATTTTAATTGCATTAAAAATATTGCATGTTTTCAAAAAATTATTTTTGTGTCAAAAAAATGTTCACCCTATTCTAGATTTTCTAACTAGACGGGAAAAATTTATTTTATCTTTTTTGGACTTTTATTTATTTTTCTACGATGTTTTTTCCGCTGAACGTATTTAAAAAAAAAACTGCGCGCCGCCCGACCGGGCCGAAGCCCCGCCGCCCGCGCCGCGTCTCCTTCCCCAGCACGACGCCGCCGCCGCCCGAGTCCGTGGCCAGCACGGGAGCCGCCGGCCGCCCCCTTCCCCAAGCCACCTCCACCCCCCCCATATATATACCGCCGCCCCCCTCCTTCTCATCCCGCCGCCGCCCGCACCCTGCCCCGAACCCCGCCGCCGCCGCTCGCCGTTCGCCGCCCCTCGCCCTACCCCGAGCCCGCCGAGCCCCGCCGCCCTCGCCGCCCCTCGCCGGAGCAGCCGGAGCCCCGCCGGAGCCCCGCCCCCGACGAGGTATACCCCGCCGCCGTTCGGTTGCCGGTTTGTTTTAAAAAAAACCGTTCGTTTAAAAAAAACCTAGATCGGTTTTTTTCGGTTTTGTTATTTTGCGAGCGTTCACCGACTCGTTCGTTTTAACGAACGCGTTCGTCGGATTTTCTCTGTTAACGAACGTCCGTTCTTTAACCGTTCGTCCGTTTTTCTTTTTCGTCGGAATTTTCCGCGATTATTTCAGATTCGATTTCTGATCGAATCTTCGTTTCTGTTTAACTTTTCGCTCGTTTATCGGAATCAGGCGATTCAAGCGCCTGGAGTTTTGTCTCGAAATTCTCTTTCCGTTTAACCAACTCAAACAAGTTTTTGCTACTGTAAAATTTGACCTAGATCCAGATTAGTAAATGAAGCTTCTTTCATTCGTCGTTTGACTTTCGTTGCTTCGTTCGAGTTGATTCTTTTTGCAAACCGGAGTTCTTAAGTTGAACTTTCTGGTTGGATCTTTCATTCGAGTTTTACCTGTGCATTAGATGAGTACTTATTGTTTGCTTGTTTGTTTGCGATAGAGTACCCGGAGTGTGCCGCTTGTTACTTCGAATCGCTAGGTTTCGCGGATCATCAGCAAGGCAAGTAACACTTTGATCATACTTTCCATACCCAGTTTTATTGCATTAGATCTTTTCCTCAAACAATTTCATGATTAGGATCTAATTAAATTGTGGGTTTCTGGGAAGTAGTTGAGGTAGTACCTATTACCTGTTTTCTTATCAAACCCTTGGGAGTTACTTCTACGTTGCTATTATATTGCCATGCTATGCTCATAGACGTGGATTGGGTTTGAGAGATATTCATGACAGATGTGAGATTTTTAATAATGGTTTACCTAAGGTGGCAACTAAAACTCACATCTGGGTGGATTGAGGCACCTGGAGAATCCAGTGTTGTCTATTTGTATAAGGACCGCCACCCAGGCTCAAAGGGATCATAAGATTATTCATGCTGGAAACTTCCGTGTGCAGCCACAAGCTATTATGGGCTCTAGCATAGTTGAGTAAGTTGTGGGAAACCTTTCCATGATGGGCTAGCAGATGTAGGGGATTGTAGGTGTACCGGCCTATCTATCGGTTAAGGGGACCTCTTCGGAAAGACTGTGTCTCGGTCATCCGTTTCTCAAACATCATGTAGTGCGAGAATCAAGCGGAGGCGATCGAGTCTTGTGGGGAAAAGTGCACAAACCTCTGCAGAGTGTACAAACTAATCATGGTTAGCCGTGTCCCCGGTTATGGACAACTTGAGTATCTAGTATCTGGATTATCATTTGAATCTCATCACCATGTTACTTTTAATTAATTATGCTGGGTTAATGATGATGCTTAATTGGGATTGAGATGCTGTCAACCATCTCAATGTTTAACAGCCACCATGATAGTTAAATAAATTTATTCCTTTGAAGTAGGGAAAAATTGGCTTTTCGCAAAACTGTAACCATAGAGCTTTCCACCAGCCATATATGCATGTAGTATAGCATTATTGTTGTTCATTATTCTCTATGTGTTACTTTGCCAGCATATTCTATGTGCTGACCCATTTCCGGGCTGCAACGTTTCATGTTGCAGACTTTTCAGACGACGAGTAAGGTGCCTTAGGTCGTGGTCTTATACTCAGTGATGCCGCTGGAGTTGATGGACTCACTTATCTTCCAAGTCTTCCGCTGTTATCGTTTTAGATGGCCTTAAGCCATATTTATCATACTTAATCTCTTTGGAGATATTCGATGTAATAAGTGTGTGATTGCTACTCTGTTATAAATCCTCCATTTGTACTGTGCGTGTCAGCATTACTGATCCAGGAATGACACTGGTGCACAGCAGCACAGACCATTTGAGGTCTGGTCGCTACAAGAGGTGGTATCAGAGCACACGCTGACTGTAGGACACGACCACTAAGCTTAAGCCCTAGAAAGCTTCTCTCTTCTCATTTCTGACCCCTCTCCTTTTTCTACTCTTTTAGGAATGGCGGATGCAAGGAGCATTTAACAGATGTGTAGGTAAGGTTTCTTTTGTCCGAATAGGATAACCACCTGCGAGTAGCCCCCGAGACTAAAAGCAGTTGGCACAATTGATTTAAGGATCGTTGTATAACTAGGTTCTTACGGAGAAGAACAAACTGCTAACTCAAGAGCTGGAGCAGTGTCGGACACAGCTAAATGCTGCTACCGCCAAACTGAAAAAGTCGAAGAAGGCATCATCTGGTAATATTCCCCTCTATCGAGGAATAATAATTATATACCAGCTGTGCTAATACTGTTGCTTATCTCATAATAGGGTCGTCAAATCAACTGGAAGAGAAGTCGAAAACCGCTCAAGCGGGAGAGAAAGAGGCGAAAAGACTACACGCCGCAGGCGAGCGTGTTCTGACTCGAGCCAGAGAGGAGAAAAACAAGCTCCAGGATTCAAACACCAAACTGGCGAAGAACTAAAAGATGTGCGGGCCCAGCTGGCCGACTCCGCGAAAGAAAATAAAAAGCTGCGAGGCGGCATATTCAGTATGGGACCGACTGTACCTTATGTCAGTTTGGAGATGAAAATTAGCTGATGCAGGTGTTTTTGTAGGTATGCTGACGGGGCGTCCTGAAGAGGAGGTGTCCGGATCATAGGACGAATTGCTTCAAGGGCTATCTCAAATGCACGAGCAGGCTCGACAGGCAATGCGGAGTGTTTCCAAAGCCTTGTGGCCCTCCGCGTCCCCTCCAGGAAGGATGGATGAGCTTGTAGAGTTGTTCAAAGGAGCATAGCGGCATTTCCGATTGTGGAAGATATCTGCCTGCCGGGAAGGTGCACGAGAGGCATGGGCTATGGTAAAAACGCGGTATACCAAGCTTGATCCAAATCACATGGCCCGAGTCGGGCCTCTAGGGTCAGATGGGAAGGAGATTCCCGTTAGTTTGGTGTATAACCAAGTAGAAGTAGCCGTCAGGTATTCCCAACAGGATTGTAAATTAGACTGTCTGCTGGACGGTGTAGAACAGGAAGTTTTTGAGTCCTAAGTGACTATATACTTTCCTTCTAGCTGGATTTATAGAACGATTGTCATGGCCGACCTTTTCGCTTCAATCTCTCGACCCGAAGGTGCGGAGTGCTTTCCGAATACCTGAGCGGCAAAATAAACCGGGGTATGCGTGAAAACCAGGCGTAGGGGTCATAGTTGCTTAAAAAGACAAGTTGTATCCGGCTAGTTATGTTATATTACATTAAAATTGTAAGAAACATCTTCCAGAGAGAATAGTTCCGTTAAGGGTTCCTTCCCTGGGTGTGCATGCGTTGATGTGCATGTCCGGACCATGATGAAGAAATCACAGTGTGTATAGCTTTTGGGGGTTCACGATAGAACGAATGCAAAAAACATCTTTAATTCACCGACCGAATATTCCCTTAAGAATGCTAGCTTTCGGCTTCACCCAGTCTGAGGTACACATCCGGATGACCCGGCAGTAACAATTGCAGAGGTGCTCCCTTTATGGCCTAGCCGAACTAACGGGAACGTAGGGCATAAGCACAAGAGCCAGGCAACCCAGCTTGGCCAAAACTTAATTCATATCGATGCATATAATGGCGAAGAAAAGGTACATATGGGAAGAACGCATATGTGATGAGCTTGATGCTCGGAGAATAATAGCAAGCTTCTGTACAAGAAGCCCCCAGGTATAGTGGACGTACGTATTTGAAAATGTGTGCGTCAGGGTTGCGCGGTCTAACCACACGAAAGCTTTAAGGCTAAAGAGAAAAAACAAAAAGAGAGAAAAAGTGAAGGGGACAAAGGGGGAAGGGGACGAACAAAGAGTTCGGCTCTTAGGCATAGAATCTTCAGAGTCTGGCCGCGTTCCAGGGGTTCAGCTCCTGGCGATTGTCTGACGCATTACGTAAGCGGTATGCTCCTCCGGTGAGAACTTCGTCGATGATGAAGGGACCCTCCCACTTGGGCTTGAGTTTGTCCTTTTTCTTCTCCGGTAGGCGTAGAACAAGTTCGCCAATGTTATAAGTCTTGGCCCGCACTTCTCTGCTTTGATACCTGCGAGCTTGCTGTTGACAAAATGCGGAACAGGCCTTCGCGACGTCGCGCTCCTCCTCCAGGACATGTAAGCTGTCCTGCCGATCAAGCTCGACCTCTCTCTCTTCGTACATGCGCACTCGAGGTGAGTCATGAATAATGTCGCAGGGTAACACTGCCTCTATGTCGTACACCATGAAGAAAGGTGTGTATCCGGTAGCACGATTGGGCGTGGTCCGCAGCCCCCAGAGTACGGAGTCGAGCTCCTCAACCCAGTGCTTGTCTGATTCTTTCAAAGACCGCACTAGTCTAGGCTTGATGCCGCTCATAATAAGACCATTGGCTCGTTCGACTTGACCGTTTGTCTGCGGATGATAGACAGAGGCGTAATCGAGCTTGATGCCCAGATTAGCGCACCAGGTTTTCACTTCGTCGGCTGTGAAGTTGGAGCCGTTATCAGTGATGATGCTGTGTGGAATTTTTTCACCATAACAGTGTACGGCGCCGGATATGAATTCTATCACCGGCCCGGACTCGGCCATTTTAACTGGTTTGGCCTCTATCCACTTAGTGAATTTATCCACCATGACCAGTAGATATTTTTTCTTATGGCTTCCTCCTTTAAGGGGTCCTACCATATCCAGTCCCCAGACCGCAAAAGGCCAAGTGATGGGGATTGTTTGTAGGGCAGTGGGGGGCATATGGCTTTGGTTGGCGAAGAGTTGGCATCCGACTCAACGTTGGACAAGATCCTGTGCATCTACTCGGGCCGTCGGCCAATAAAACCCTGTACGGAAGGCCTTGCTAACAAGGGCCTGAGTTGCGGCGTGGTGCCCGCCGAGACTGGCATGAATCTCAGCCAGGAGCTACCGCCCCTCCTCCTCGGAGATACATCTTTGAAGGACTCTGGTAGTGCTTTTCTTATTGAGCTCTCCATCGTGAACCTTGTAGGCCTTCGAACGTCGGAGAATGCGGTGGGCCTCATTCTGATCCTCACAAAGTTCCTTCCTATTGAGGTAGGCCAAGAAGGGTTCGGTCCATGGGGCAATGACTGCCATAATGAGATGGGTCGACGGTGTTATTTCGGTGGCTGAGCCTCCGATGATATCGGTGTGTTCGGAATCTTGTGTTCGGATCCGGACCAGTGCTGCCGCTTTCACCCTGCCACACCACGGATGGCTTGAAAAGCCTTTCCAGAAAGATATTAGGTGGGACGGGGTCGCGCTTGGCGCCGATACGAGCGAGAACGTCCGCCGCTTGATTACTTTCTCGGGCCACGTGATGGAACTCGAGCCCCTCGAACCGGGCCGGCATTTTTATGACGGCATTACGATAAGCTGCCATCTTCGGATCTTTGGCATCGAAGTCTCCATTTATTTGAGATATTGCAAGGTTTGAGTCCCCGCGCACCTCTAGGCGCTGTATGCCCATGGAGACAGCCATCCGGAGACCATGCAATAAGGCCTCCTATTCGGCTGCGTTATTGGAGTCTGTGTATAGTTTTTGGAGTACATATTGAACGACGTCTCGAGTGGGGGACGTTAAAACGACGCCCGCTCCTAGCCCTGCCAGCATTTTGGAGCCGTCGAAATACATAACCCAATTGGAATATGTGCCGTACTCTTTAGGGAGTTCGGCCTCTGTCCATTCGGTGATGAAGTCAGCCAGTACTTGGGATTTAATAGCTCGACGTGGTTTGTATGTAATATCAAATGGAAGGAGCTCAATGGCCCATTTGGCAATCCGGCCCGTGGCATCACCGTTGTTTATTATGTCGTTGAGTGGTACTTCGGAAGCCACCGTGATCGAACACTCCTGGAAGTAGTGTCGTAGGTTTCGGGATGCCATGAAGACCGCGTATGCTATCTTTTGATAATGGGGGTACCGGGATTTCCATGGTGTAAGGACAGCGGATATGTAGTATACTGGCTTCTGGAGCGGGAATCTATGTCCGTCCTGTTCTCGTTCACCGACGAGCACGGCGCTCACCACCTGATGTGTAGCCAATATGTATAGTAACATGGGTTCGCCGACGTTTGGCGCGGCCAGGATTGGGTTGCTCGCTAGAAGGGTTTTTATTTCTTCTAGTCCGGCTGTTGCCGCGTCCGTCCACTAGAAGTGATCGGTTCACCGTAGAAGGCGATATAGTGGCAGTGCCTTTTCTCACAATCTCGAGATAAAGCGGCTTAGAGCTGCCACGCAACCCGCGAGTTTTTGGACTTGTTTAAGGTATGTTGGCATAGCCAATTGTGACAGAGCTCGGATTTTGGCTGGATTTGCTTCAATTCCTCTATTGGAAACGATGAACCCCAGTAGTTTTCCTGCGGGGACACCAAAAACATACTTTTCCGGATTGAGCGTAATGTCATATGCGCGGAGGTTGTCAAATGTGAGACGTAGGTCATCTATTAGTGTTTCAACGTGCCTTGTCTTGATTACGACGTCGTCCACATAGGCTTCGACTGTCTTTCCGATCTGTTTCTCCAAGCATGTTTGGATCATGCGTTGGTAGGTGGCGTCGGCGTTGTTGAGCCCGAAGGGCATGGTGTTGAAGCAGAATGGCCCATATGGGGTGATGAATGCTGTTGCAGCTTGATCGGACTCCTTCATTTTGATTTGATGGTATCCGGAATATGCGTCGAGGAAACACAGTGAGTCGTGTCCTACGGTAGCATCAATGATTTGATCAATGCGGGGAAGGGGGAAGGGATCCTTAGGGCAAGCCTTATTGAGGTATTTAAAATCGACGCACAGGCGCCAGGATTTATCCTTCTTTGGTACCATCACCAGGTTTGCCAGCCAGTCCGGGTGTGTTATTTCTCTAACGAATCCGGCCTCGATTAGCTTGGCTAGCTCTTCTCCCATGGCTTGGCGTTTGGGTTCTAAAAAGCGCCGTAGTGTTTGTTTGACCGGTTTATATCCCTTTAATATGTTGAGGCTGTGTTCGGCCAGCTTGCGCGGGATTCCTGGCATGTCAGAAGGTGCCTGGCGAATATACCCCAGTTTTCGTGAAGAAAATCCCGTAGCGCGGCGTCGACCGTTAGGTCTAGTTGTGCCCCAATAGATGCTGTCTTCTTGGGGTCCGTTGGATGGACCTGGAATTTGACTATTTCTTCCGCTGGCTTGAAGGAGGTGGATTTGGGGCGTTTTTCTAAGATCACGTCGTCCCTGTCCACTGTGGAGCGCAGTGCGGTTAATTCTTCGACGCGAGGGCTTCAGATAATACCTCAAGGGCTAGGGATGCGGTTTTATTTTCGGGGCGGAGTGCTATGTCCGGATCACTGGCGAGAGTGATTATGCCGTTGGGCCCGGGCATCTTAAGCTTCATGTACCTGTAATGAGGTACAGTTTGAAAGCGTGTAAACGCCTCTCGCCCCAAGAGGGCATGATATCCGCTCTTGAAAGGGGCCACTTGGAAGGTTATTTCTTCAGACCGATAATTCTCCGGCGTGCCGAATACCACGTTGAGTATTATTTTTCCCGCACACCGCGCCTCCCGACTGGGAATAATTCCTCGGAAGATCGTGCTGCTTTGCTCGATGCGGCTCCTGTCTATTTCCATTTTGTGGAGTGTGTCCTCATAGATGAGGTTTAGTCCGCTGCCGCCGTCCATGAGAACCTTGGTGAGCCGAAAGCCGTCCACGGTTGGACTGAGGACCAAGGCAGCTGGTGCTCGGACTGTCCTGTATTTTGGTTCATCACTGGCATTAAAAGTTATCGCCGTGTCGTTCCAAGGGTTTATTGCGGCTATTTGACAGACTTCGGCGAGTCCGCGGAGTGCCCTTTTGCGCCTATTGTTTGAGGCGAATGTCTCGAAGACCGTCAGTACTTTGGGGTTGTCGTCTTCTGGGGGGTGTTGTTCTGGGGTATTCTTGGTGAGGATATCCTCGCCGCTCTTGGCGACTTGCCAGAGTATCCAACATGCTCTAAGGCTATGTGTTGGTGTGTTATCCGGTGTTGCGTGTATTTTGCATGGCCCATCGATCCATCCTTCCAGAATGGTTTCGTGCCCCGTAATGGACTTATATTTCTTTACTATTGGACCGGGTGTGTTACAACGGTGCGCCCTTTTCGCCTGAATGAGGGGTTGAGTGGGGACCGATGGTTCCCAACGGGCTGCCTGAGTTTTCCAGGCGCTTTCTATTGCACTGTACTTCTATACGATAGTTGCCAAGTCAGTGAAGTGTAATATGCGATGGCGGTTGATGGCGTTGAGGATTCCTTCGTCCATGCAATTATTGCGGAACGCTGAGATCGCTTCCTCGTCACGGCAATCTTTAATCTTGTCTTTGACAAGAAGGAATCTGGCCCAGAAGTGGTGGACCGTTTCCTGAGACTGCTGTTGTATGCTCATCAGAGCGCTTATATTTGGGTGGGTGGGTGGGTGGTTTTGAATCCGAACCCTGGCCCAATTTTGGACCCAGAGTCCGAAGGTCTTCCGAACTTAACAGATCGGGCTCCGAGATATCCACCGATTTCTTACGCCCGTCGTCCGATTCTATGTTCGGAGGGCAGGGTACATCTCCTCGCAGGTGGGTGTCCGTCTCTTCGAAACCGGAGATCCGGACATAGTCCGTCCTTAGTATGGAGGAAGAGTCATCGTCTTGCTCCTCGACTACTGCTATCTGGTGGGTGATCGACAGAGATTTGATTTCTCTCTGATCGGGTTTAAGCCCAATTCGATCCTAGTCTGTAGCGACCCCCAAGGCGGCGATGCGATCTAAGAGCTCATTTAAAGATAAAAGCTCCACTGGATCCATCTGCTTGGAGTGTTCAAAGTCGATACGAAGGGGATTTCCGATGACCCGGGAGGTCATCGTCGGCTCAACGACCGAATGGGCAGTCATGGTAAAGCCGCCCAGCCGGAGGGTTTGGCCTGGGGCCAGTGCTCCTTCGGCAGTGATATCGTCCTTGAGAACAAGGCGAGCCATCGATCCTGTCGTCGACTTCATAGGGGAACTCTCAATGAAAGCACCAATGTCGGTGTCAAAACCGGCGGATCTCGGGTAGGGGGTCCCGAACTGTGCGCGTAAGGTCAATGGTAACAGGAGACGGGGGACACAATGTTTACCCAGGTTTGGGCCCTCTCTATGGAGGTAATACCCTACTTCCTGCTTGATTGATCTTTGATGAATATGAGTATTACAAGAGTTGATCTACCACGAGATCGTAATGGCTAAACCCTAAAAGCCTAGCCTGTATGACTATGGTAATGAATATATCTCCTCCGGACTAAGTCCTCCGGTTTATATAGACACTGGGAGGATCTAGGGTTACACAAGGTCGGTTACAAAGAAAGGAATCTACATATTTAGTCGCCAAGCTTGCCTTCCACGCCAGGGAGAGTCCCATCCGGACACGGGTGCAGTCTTCGGTCTTCGTATCTTCACAGCCCATCAGTCCGGCCCATGGCTAACAGGCTGGACACCTGAGGACCCCCTAGTCCAGGACTCCCTCAGAGGGAAGCAGAGATTTGTAGAGGTGCCAAAGCTCAAAGCTTAAATTGAGAGATAAAATTGTTTTGAGAGGCATGCTTTGTCAACGAAAACGATCGAGAATACCCAATACTTTCCATGCTAAATAAATCATAGGCGATTCCCAAATATCCACCATTCTTTCACAATCCATGGCTACCCGTATCCACAGGTGCCTTCCATGCCAACACTTTCCAAGGAATATATATTTGACAACATAAATAATTTTTTTTTCATTTCAGGACTGGGCATCGCTATTACCCGCCACACTCTCGTGCAATGACAAGTGACTAAACACTCATCTTGAGAATAAAATATCTAGCATGGAAAATATTGGCCACCCCTGCTACTTCATGAGCGGTACAGGCACACAAAAAGGAAATTCATTTTTAAATTTAGAGTTGGCACATACAAATTTACTTGGAATGGCATGGAAATACCACATGTAGGTAGATATGCTAGACTCATTGGCACAACTTAGTTTAAGGAGTTTGGATACACAAGCAGTATTCGCGCTTAGTACAAGGAAAGGCTAGCAAATAGATTGAGAAGCAATCAACCAAAAAACAAAAACGATCATAAACGAGCATTAAACATAACTAACACCGAATAATGCACCACAAGTAAGATGCAAATTCATTGCATAACTATTGACTTTCGTGCTTGCATAGGGAATCACAAACCTTAACACCAATATTCTTACTAAAGATTAATTACTCACCAACATGACTCACATATTACTATCTCCATATCTCAAAACTATTACAAGGAATCAAGTTTATGATATCCAATGATCTTCATGAAATCTTTTATTATATCCCCCGTGAATATCTATCACTTTGGGACTAATTTCATATATTACCATTGCTACTAACAAGCTCTCAAATAAATTTACGTGAAGCATGAGAGCACATATTTCTCCAAAATAAATTTCATCTCTCAAAATAATATAAGTGAAGTATGAGGGGATTTCTTCAATTTTTTTACTAATTCTCAAATTAATCTAAGTGAAGCATGAGAGCATATTTATTTAAAATGTTACTAACTCTCAAATTGATCAGCATGAGTGTATTTCTTCAAAATTAAAGCACCATCATGCTCAAAAAGATATAAGTGAAGTACTAGAGCAATTCCATAGCTCAAAAAATTTAAGTGAAGCACATAGTGCAATTTTAACAAATCATAGCATCATTATATCTCTCTCAAATAGGTATGTCCAACAAGGATGATTGTGGCTACTAAAAAAAATCGAAGACTCATATAATACAAGACACTCCAAGCAAAACTCATGATATGTGACGAATAAAAATATCGCTCCAATTATAATTACTGATGGTCGTTAGAAGAAAGAGGGGATGCCTTCCGGGGCATCCCAAGCTTAGTTGCTTGGTTCTCCTTGAATATTAACTTGGGGTGCCATGGGAATCCCCAAGCTTAGGCTCTTTTCACTCCTTATTCCTTCATCCATCGTGATCTCACCCAAAACTTGAAAACTTCAATCACACAAAACTTAACAAAACCTTCGTGAGATCCGTTAGTATAATAAAGCAAATCACCACTTTAAGTACTGTTGCAAACCCATTCATATTTTATTATTGCATTATACCTACTGTATTTTAACTTTACCATGGCTTATACCCCCCCCCCCCCCGATACAATCCATAGATTCATCAAAATAAGCACACACTGCAACGGAAACAGAATCTGTCAAAAACAGAACAATCGGTAGTAATTTGTACTTTAACCATACTTCTGTAACTCCAAAAAATCTGAAGAATTAGGGAAACACAGAAAATTTATATATCAATCATGTGTATAAAACTCCGGATTTTATCATGCTCCAGTGAAGTTTAACAATTCAGTTACTGGACGCAAAAGTTTCTGTTTTTCAACAGATCAAATCAACTATCATCCAACATGATCCTAAAGGCTTTACTTGGTACAAACACTAATTAAAACATAATCATAACAGTAGCATAATTGTGTAAACACACAAGAATAGAAAGAAAAAGTGAAAATTTTATTTTATTCATTGGGTTGCCTCCCAACAAGCGCTGTTGTTTAAAGCCTTTTAGCTAGGCGTTGATAATTTTAATGATGCTCACATGAAAGACAAAAATATTGAAGCACAAAGAGAGCATCATATAGCATGTGAAAAACAAGTTTAAGTCTAACATACTTCCTATGCAATGACATTTTATAGGGAATTTTTTTTATCAAGACAAGCAATTTCTAGCATATGCAAATAGGAAGAAGGAAGCATTAATATTCAACGCAAAGAGAGGTGATTTAGTAACATGAAAATTTCTACAAGGACGTGCTCCTCACTCATAATAATTACATGTAGGATCATAATCAAATTCAACAATATAACTATCACATGAAATATTGTCTTCATGATCCACGTGCATGCAAAGTTGACACTCTTCCAAAATAGTGAGATTATCATCAAATAGAGTCATGACCTCTCCAAGCCCACTTTTATCAAATAGTTCATAAGATTGATCATTGTCCAAAGTAGTGGGATCATTATTACCTATAGTTGGCACTCTTCCAAACCCACTTCCAATATTATTACAAACACTATTATTAATATCATATTCATCACTAGGCTTAAATAAGTTTTCAAGAGCATAAGAAGAATCACCCCAATCATGATCATTACAATAAGTAATGGACATAGCAAAATTAGCATCCGAAATCTTGGGGTTTTGCATATTATTAGCACAATTGACATTAATAGAATTTATAATAACATCATTGCAATCATGCTTTTCATTTGAGGAGCTATCATGAATCACTTTATAATTTTCTTCTTTTAACACTTCATCACAATTTTCAGATTCACGAATCTCAAGCAAAACTTCATAAAGAGATAATCTAGTGAACTCAATTCACTAGCAATTGGTTCATCATAATTGGATATTTTAAAAAGATTAGCAAGTGGATGAGGATCCATAAGAATAGATTTTTAGCAAGCGAAGATGCAAGCAAATAGAAGGCACATGGCAACACAAGCAAACAAGCAAAGGCAAACGAAAAATATTTTGTATTTTTGCAAATATGTTTTAGAAGTGGGGGAGATGAAAACAAGAGGCAATTGGAAAATAAGGTAATTGCAAGGAGATGGGAGTTTGTGCATAGGAACCTAATAGATGTTGATGATGTCTCCCCAAGAACGGCGCCAGAAATTTTTCCTGATTGCTTGTATCTGCGTTGGTAATTCGCTGAAGAGGAGAGATTGATGCAACACAACAACGATGAATATTTCCCTCAGTTGTGAAACCAGGTAATCAATCTAGTAGGAGAACCAAGGAACACAATGTAAACGACACCTGCACACAAACAACAAAATAAAATATATAAAGAAAAATTGCAGCAAGGTATTTTTGGGTTTTAATATGATAGGAAATAGATCCGGGGCCCGTAGATTTCACTAGAGGCTTCTCTCGAGAAAATAGCATATGGTGGGTAAACAAATTACTGTTGGGCAATTGACAGAAGAGCAAATAATTATGACGATATCCAAGGCAATGATCATGTATATAGGCATCACGTCCAAGATTAGTAGACCGACTCGTGCCTGCATATACTACTATTACTCCACACATCGACCGCTATCCAACATGCATCTAGTGTATTAAGTTCATGGAAAAACAGAGAAATGCAATAAGAACGATGACATGATGTAGACAAGATCTATTCATGTAGGAATAGACCGCATCTTTTTATCCTTAATGGAAACGATACACGCGTGTCATGTCTCCTTCTGTCACTGAGATTGAGCACCGCAAGATCGAACCCATCACAAAGCACCTCTGCCCATGGCAAGAAAAATCAATCTAGTTGGCCAAACCAAACCAAAGTTTCAGAGAAGAAATACGAGGCTATAATAATCAGGCATAAAAGAGTTCAGCAAAGACTCAAATAATATTCATGGATAGATCTGATCATAAACTCACAATTCATCGGACGCCAACAAACACACCACAAAAAGTCATTACATCAAATAGATCTCCGAGAATATCGAGGAGAACATTGTATTGAGGATCAAAAAGAGAGAAGAAGCGATCTAGCTACTACCTACAGACCCATAGGTCTGTGGTGAACTACTCACACATCATCGGAGGGGCAAGGGTGATGATGAAGAACCCCTCCGTGATCGTTGACCCCTCTGGAAGAGTGCCGAAAAAGGCCTCTAGATTGGATCTCGTGGTTCTGGAACTTGCGGTGGCTGGAATTGTGTTTTGTCGACTCCCCTAGGGTTTTGGGGATTTTAGAGTATTTATAGAGGTGAAGGTCGGTGGAGAATCTTCCCGTGGGCTCCACTACGCACCAGGGGGCGCCTGGGCCTTCTGGCGCGCCCTGGTGCCTAGTGGGCCCCATGGGCCTCCTCCTGTGCACTTCTTTGGTTCCATGGGTGTCTTCTGTCCAGAAAAAAATCTCCAAAAAGTTTCGCGGCATTTGGACTTCGTTTGGTATTGATATTCTGCAAAGTAAAAAAAAAGCAGAAAACAACAATTGGCACTGGGCACTATGTCAATAGGTTAGTTCCAGAAAATGATATAAAGTTGCTAGTAAATGAATATAAACATCCAAGATAATAATATAATAGCATGAAACACTCAAAAATTATACATACGTTGGAGACGTATCAACGCCCTTCAGGGTCTCTTTGACCTCCTGGACCCGCGCCGGTCCTTATCGCGGGCCACCTTCTCGATGGCTCGGGCCTTCTCCGCCTTCGCGGTCGTAGCCTCATGCTGCTTCACCTCTTGCCGAGCCTTTTTGAGCTCGGACTTGAGTGTCTCAAGCTCGGATAGCATTGCTGTCATTAAAACAGTTCAGCCTTAGTTTTCTGCTTAGCACGGATCTATCATAACTCTTCCGTGCAAAATATCATGCAAGTTCAAATATCTTACCTTGATATTGCTCGAAGTTCTGGTTCATTAGGTTGAGGTCCTCCTGGGACCTCTCGAGTTTCCGGTTCATCTCCGCAATCTGCTTGGAGACGGAGTCCGGAACCAAGGTCAAAACCTGCCAGCAATAATCCCTATTACAAAGCCCGCAATTAAAATGATTGAATTCTGATACGTCTCCAATGTATCTATAATTCATGAAGTATTCATGCCATGTTTATAAAAATTCTATATAATTTTGGTATGATTTGATTGGAACTAACCCGGATTGACGCTGGTTTCAGTAGAACTACCATTGTGTTTTTTATGCAGAAATAAAAGTTCTTGGAATGGGCTGAAAATTTACAAGGAATATTTTTAGAAAATATAAAAAGTACTGGAGCGAAAAGATACCAGAGAGGAGTCCCGGGGTAACCACAAGGTGGGGGGCGCCCCCACCCCCCTAGGGCGTGCCCCCTACCTTATCATTGCCTCGTGGGTCCCCTTGACTTGTCCCCGATGCCAAACACTCCTATAAATTTAGGAAACTCCAGAACGAAACCTAGATCGGGAGTTCCGCCGCCGTAAGCCTCTGTAGCCACAAAAAACCAATCTAGGCCCTCTCTGGCACCCTGCCGGAGGGGGCCATCATCACCGGAGGCCAAGGAGGGGGACCCCGGAGGGGGCCATCATCACCATGGAGGCCAAGGACCAGAGGGAGAACCTCTCCCCATCTAGTGGGGAGGCCATGGAGGAGGAATTACAAGGGGGATACTCTCTCTCCCTCTCTCTCGGTGGCACCGGAGTGCCGCTGGGGGAACCATCGCCGCAGTGATCGTCTTCATCAACATCACCATCTTCATAACCATCCTCATCTCTTTTATGCGGGCCACTCTCCTGAGCCTGCTGTAATCCCCTACTTGAACATGGTGCTTTATGCCACATATTATGATCCAATGATGTGTTGCCATCCTATGATGTTTTGAGTAGATTTCTTTTGTCTTTTGGGTTGATTGATGATCTAGATTGGTTTGAGTTGTATGTTTTGTTTTGGTGCTATCCTATGGTGCCTTCCGTGCCGCGCACACGTGAGGGATTTCCGTTGTAGGGTGTTGCAATACGTTCATGATTCGCTTATAGTGGGTTGCTAGAGTGACATAAGCTTAAACTCGAGTAAGGGGGTTGTTGCGTATGGGATAAAGGGGACTTGATACTTTAATGCTATGGTTGGGTTTACCTTAATGATCTTTAGTAGTTGCGGATGCTTGCTAGAGTTCCAACCATAAGTGCATATGATCCAAGAATAGAAAGTATGTTAGCTTATGCCTCTCCCTCATATAAAATTGCAATGATGACTACCGATCTTGTTAACAATTGCCTAGGACAATTCCACACACCGACCCATCATTATTCCACACTCGCAATTTATAATATATAGTAATATATTCTAACTTTATGTTAACAACACCTACTTTTATATTTTAGTTCTCCGATATCATACAAAGTTATCCTCTTCATACCCACAATGTAGTTTTATTTCTCATTTCTAGATGGAAGCAAGCATTCGGTATACGTAGAGTCATATCAGCGGCAGATAGGACTTGAGAGAATATTGATCTTACCTTTAGCTCCTTGTGGGTTCGACACTCCATACTTATCACTTCCACCTTTGAAAATTGCTACAATGATTCCTTGCACTTGGGGATTATCGAATTCTAGGACGAGGGCCTCAGGCAACGTCTTGGGGGCTGCATGACAGGCTCCTATGAAATTATACGACCCCAATGCCGGTTTCTTGAAACCAACTTTGGGCTCGGGGGCTACTCACTCACTAAGCCATTTAGAAAGCCGTGATAACATGTCTTCGGACAGGTGCATAAATCTCTAAAACCAACCAAATAAAAGGATGGAAGCATACCTCAAAACTCGTTACGAGGTTCTTAAAAACCTGGTGTAGGTCGGCCCCTACGGACTGGAAGCCCTGCAGCACTGCGCCTATCAAGGCACGGTGCTCTTCCTTAAGGGAGGATCCCTTTAGGGTCTCCTCCACCTCTTTGATCCACCCCGCGCCGGCCCATCCTTGCGCAGTAGGCGGGGGTGGTGGGACGACCTCGGACCCAAACACTGACGTGCCGGCCCGAGTGGTCTCCACGTGTGATGGCGGAGCTAAAGCAGATACCGGCTGGACGATGATTGGCCCAGCACCTCTTCGACGACCTCGGGGTGCTTCTCCCCTAGGTCTTGTTGGACCGAGGTGTTGACCTCGGCCATGATGACCACCTCTTCGGCCCCCGCCATGTTGGCTTGGGGGGCGAGAGTGCATGTCGCCTCCCCCAACCCGTCATGAGCTCGGGGAGGAGTGGCGTCCTCTGGAGTCCCGCTGGCAGACGATAGCCCTGAAAGAACAAGTGCACCTTGGTTGATTTTGGTAATTAATGTCAACATATCTTTTGTTGGACTAATAGCTTTATCTAGCATGTTTCAGATAAGTTCAACAATGGAGTGGCCTGGACAAGAGGATGTTGAACCCCTTCAAAATGATAAGGACAAAGATTGGCAAAAGCTTCAGACTCTTCATTTCTATTTTAGTGATCCAAGATCACATTGAATCCATAGGAAAGCCAATACTATTAAAAGGGATGAGGTGTTTAATACGTCTCCAATGTATCTATAATTTTTTACTGTTCCATGCTATTATATTATCTATCTTGGATGTTTTATTTGCATTAATATGCTATTTTATATCATTTTATGGTACTAACCTATTAACCTAGTGCCCAGTGCCACTTGCTGTTTTTTCCTTGTTTTTGTCTTTTACAGAAAATCAATACCAAACGGAACGAAACTTTTTGAGGGTTTTCTTGGACCAGAAGACAACCACGAAGCTTTGGGAAGAGGCCAGAAGACCCACGAGGGGCCACAAGCCCTAGGGGCGCACCCCAGGGGGCGCCCCTAGGCTTGTGGGCCCCGTGGCTCTTCTAACCCTAATCTTTGTTCTATAAATAGCCAAATATTCCCCTTACATCAGAGGGCACACCAAAAATACTTTTCCATCGCTGCAAGCTTCTGTTCTCCTGAGATCCCATCTTGGGGCCTTTTTCGGCACTCCGTCAGAGGGGGGTTCGATCACGGAGGGCCTCTACACCAGCCTTGCTGCCCTTCCGATGATGTGTGAGTAGTTTACAACAGACCTACGGGTCCATAGCTAGTAGCTAGATTGCTTCTTCTCTTTCTTTGATCTTCAATAGAATATTCTCATCGGTGATCTTGGAGATCTATTCGATGTAATCTTATTTTGTTG
This sequence comes from Aegilops tauschii subsp. strangulata, assembly GCF_002575655.3. Classification (NCBI taxonomy): domain Eukaryota; kingdom Viridiplantae; phylum Streptophyta; class Magnoliopsida; order Poales; family Poaceae; genus Aegilops; species Aegilops tauschii. The sequence continues at coordinate 106,454,791 of NC_053039.3, forward strand.
TGTGTTTGTTGAGATCTGATGAATTGTGGATTTATGATCAGATTATCTACGGATATTATTTGAGTCTTCTTTGTACTCTTTTATGCATGGTTATGATAGCTTTGTATTTCTCTCTGGTCTATCGATTTGGTTTGGCCAACTAGATTGGTTTATCTTGCAATGGGAGAGGTGCTTTGTGATGGGTTCAATCTTGCGGTGTCCTCACCTAGTGACAGTAGGGGTAGCGAGGCACGTATTTGTATTGTTGCCATTAAGGATAAAAATATGGGTTTTTTACCATATTGATTGGATCTATCCCTCAACATCATGTCATCTTGCTTAAGGAGTTACTCCTTCTTGTTAACTTAATACACTAGATCCATGCTGGAAAGCACTTGATGTGTGGAGTAATAGTAGTAGATGCAGGCAGGAGTCGGTCTACTTGTCACGGATGTGATGCCTATATTCATGATCATTGCCTTAGATATCGTCATAACTTTATGCTTTTCTATCAATTGCTCAATAGTAATTTGTTCACCCACCATATGCTTTCTTCAAGAGAGAATCCTCTAGTGAAACCTATGGCCCTCGGGTCTATTTTCTATCATATTATTTTCAGATCGATAAAATCAAAAACCCAAAAATACCTTGCTGCAATTTATTTATATTTACTTTATTTTGCCTTTTACTTATCTTTTATATCTATCTCTATCAGATCTCACTCTTGCAAGTGACCATGAAGGGATTGACAACCCCTTTTTCGCCATGTGTGCAAGTGTTTATTAGTTTGTGCAGGTGCATCTATTTGGGACTTGCTTGTACCTCCTACTGGATTGATACCTTGGTTCTTAACTGAGGGAAATACTTATCTCTACTTTGGTGCATCAGATTTTCCTCTTCAAGGAAAAAATCAACGCAAGCTCAAGAAGTAGCAGGAAGAATTTCTGGCGCCGTTGCAGGGGAGGTTCTACATCAAGCCTACCAAGTACCTATCATAAACTCTCATCTCTTGCACTTACATTATTTGCTATTTGCCTCTTGTTTTCCTCTCCTCCACTTCTAAAATGTTTTCAGAAAAACACAAAAATATTTTCCTTTTATTTGCCTTCTTTCTGTTTGCCTTGCCTTTTTGCTTGTTGCTATATTTGCTTGAGATGCCATGTGTCTTCTATTTGCTTGCTAAAAATTTATTGATATGGATCCACTTAAAGTTTTCTACTTGGATCATCTTCGATCCATATGTGCTCGTGTTGAAACCCCAACTAGTTTAGTTGAGGGAAAATCATTAGATGAGCATGCTCATTTCGTGCATCACCATTTGTCTCAAAAAGGGAGACACTTATGGAATCAAATAAATTGTTTGCTTCGTTATGCTTGGAATCTTTGTGAGATTTGCGATTTTACTTGTTACTCTAAGAACCCTAAAAACACCTTCCCTACCTATGTGAGTTTAATGATAATGAAATCTTACCTTCTTATGAAAAGGGTGTTTATAGTTACTATGGTATCGAAAAAATTGAAGAATTTGTTGCTTTTAAGGGTGTTTATGAAGTTGCTTCTTTGATTGAAAAGTATGATATTACTCTCTACAAATATGAAAAATTTGACATACTTAAATATTGCTATGAAAACTATGCTCATAATGCCTATGTTAAAGAATTTATTGAGAGAATGTCTGCTGCTTTCCAAGAAAATAATGATATGCATGAATCTATATATAATTGTGATTCCATTGATTTGATTGAAATATGCCCCCTCAACGAACATGATGCTTGCTATTCTTATGGCCATGATGCCAATATTAATGATGCCTATGGACGAGCGTGAGACGATGAGCTGGCTCGGGTTAGCGACGGAGTGGCGGTGCGGCCGTCCCGCCGCACAGAGGGGTGCAGCGAGGACGCTTGTTGTTCATTTCCCGCCGGGCCGGTGGTGGCGTTGACGGCGTCACGGAGAACGACGGGGAGGCCCACCGATAGGGGCCGTCTAAGCGACGCGGGCGGCGAGGGCGGCCCGGCGCTCGGCGCGGGCTCGACGCGCGTCTGCCATGGATGCGGTGGGACGGTGGAACGCGGATCAGCGGAAGGAAAGCTTCAGCGCACCCCTACCTGGTGCGCCAAATGTCGGATTGCGGGTTCCGGCAAAACCCTCAAGGTTCGATCACTGGGTTGCGCACGAAGATCTCTCCCCCTTAGCTCACGCACTCACCGCGATCTCAAAGCTCAGCGCGTCGAACTCACAGAACAAGGGACACAGGGTTTATACTGGTTCGGGCCACCGATGTGGTGTAATACCCTACTCCAGTGTGGTGTGGTGGATTGCCTCTTGGGCTGAGGATGAACAGGGACAAGGGAAGAACAGCCTCCTGAGGAGAGGTGTCCTTGAGCTTGGTGAGCTTGTGTGGTTGAGGATGATCCCAATGGCCCAAGATCAGTTGCCTGCTACTATGGTGGCTAGTCCTATTTATAGAGGCCCTGGTCCTCTTCCGAAATGTAGGCGGGAAGGGATCCAACAACGGCCAAATTTGAAGGGAGACAACTAGTAAAAGTTATCCTGACTAAAGGTGGTCTTCGCCTACCAAAGGCTCTGGTGGTGACGCCGTCCTGGGCTCCATGATGACCTCCATCCTGCCGTCCTGCTGGTCTTGGTCTTGTTGCACCGATATGGAAACCTTTGTCTGATGCCTCGGGACTCCTCGCCTGCGCTGGCCTCTTTAGCACCAAAGAGGAAACGAGTATGATGCATGCTCTGGCGCCCGCCTGGCTCCCGCCTGGCCTTGGTCGTCATGTCTTGCGTCACAGGAACCTCGCGAGGTGCCCCTTGCCTTGATCTCTCCGCTCCTCGCGAGCCAACCTAGTGAGGCTGCCCCCGAGGAGGTCTTGCGTCGTCCGCCTCGCGAGGCTTGGCCCCTCGCGAGTGTCTTGAGTGTTCATTGATGAAGATGAGCCGTACAGGGCCACTGGAGGAGCCACGCCGTGGGCCGTAGGCAGGCAAGTGTGGGGACCCCCGTTCCCAGGACGCTGACAGTAGCCCCCGGGCCCAAGGCGCGCTCGGGCTTGGCTTCGAGGCGAAACCAAGGGGCAAGTGCGGAGCGTCGCGGGCCCCAATAGCCCGCGGCCTCGGTTGACGCGTGGCGATTGATGGGACGTGGGCACCTTCGCTTCCCCATGCCGCCTCGGCAACTGCCCGACTTGACGAGTCCCTGCTGCATGCAGAGAAAAATCATCATTACCTGTGATCGTGGGGGTCGCCGGTTGGCCTTCTCCTGCTATAAATGAGGAGGGGGCGGAGCCCCCATCGCCCATATCTTCCTGCTCCATTTGCTTCTCCTCCATCGCTCCATCGCTCGCTGCGATTCCCATGGCGCCTATTTAGAGGTTCTCGGCCGCAGAAAAGGGAAATGCCCCCTGTGACGAGCCGGGGCCGCTTCCGCCGAAGAAGAGGCCGACCAGCCGCTGCGATGTAGTCATGAGGCCAGAGGTGTCGAGGCCTTGGTGTGAGCGGCCTCCCCCCGGGTATTCGCTGCCCTTGTATGCCGAGGCCGCGGGCTCCGGAGGCAGAGGCAGCGACCAGCGCTGTCCTCGTCGGGGCCGTGGCCGCCACGCCATGGTGGCACGCACCATCGCCCCAGGAACCCATGTCGAGGGCATCTCACGCGAGCTCGTGATGTGGGCGGCGATGCCTCCGCACACTTGGATTCGCTTCCCGCAGTTCTTTTCCGCCGAGATGCCGCCGAGGGGACCCCTCGAGCTTTGGCTGCAGCACACTGAGTGCGATGCCCCAGCGACAGGGGCGGAGGTCGAGGTCGTCTCCCCGGGCAAGATCTTCATGACCCGCGGCTGGGGCGAGGTTGCCCGGGTTTGCCGTGTGGAGGGCGCCTTCGCCATCCACTTCGAGTACGACGGCGCCTCCATGATGTTCTTCAAGGTCTTCGACGAGGAAGGCCGCCGCTTGGAGTGCTGCCCTGAAGGGGGTCATCGGGACGGCGCGGCGGCAGGGGCAAGGTCCGCCGCCGGCCTTGCCGGCGTTTCCTCTGGCAGTAGCGGTGACGCTTGGGAGTCCAGCGACTCTCCCGAGCCCTACGAGACTCCGGAGACGAGCGACGACAGCTACGTGTCTCCGAGCTCGCGCCGTGCCCGGAGTGCAGCCGCAGCGTCCGGCCGCCGCCGTCGCTGATCTGGATGGGGTTGGCGCCGGCCTCCTGTAGCCCACTGTTGATGATGGCGTCAGCGGCGCTGGCGCGTGTAGATAAGGCTCCTAGAAACTTCCTCCTTTTGTTCCCTGCGAGGAATCGAGATGGACCCCGTGAGGGCGTGTAAAGGGTCTGTAATGTCTTTTGCTAATATCATCCTTATTATGAAGATTTACGAACGCATGTCCTGCTTCGGCTTAATCTCCCCTTTCCAACCTCGCGGTAGCTTGGCGCTCTACGCCGATAGGTCCCGGTCACCAGGCGGGCTGCAGCCATCGCTGGTATGCCAGGTCACGATGCCGTGGTCAAGGCCAGGAGGTGAGCGGCCCGAGGTCCAGTAAGAGCTCCTGAGGCGCGATGCTCAAGAGGTCCCCTTTGGCGTGCAAGCAGCCACCAAAAGGTGGGAAAGGGAGGCAACGCTGCCGCTACAGGGCTGCAAGAGATGGGAATCCTGTGCCGTGGCGCTCGGCTGACTTGGATGCGGAACTTATCTTGGTAGTCAGAGTCGATTCCTTGCGCAACACCAGGCTCCTTGTGCGTTGGTGACTGTAGTGTAGCCAGGTTAGGCCCGTGCGGGACTCCCGCTCTTTCCCACGCCCTTCCGTGTGCTCTACGTCCTCGGGTCTCGGCCCTCGAGCGAGCTCAGCCGCCGCTGGTATGCCAGGTCACGATGCCGTGGTCAAGGCCAGGGGGTGACGGCTGGAGAGCCAGTAAGAGCTCCTGAGTCGTGATGCTCAGGAGCGCCCCCTTTCGACGCGCAATCGAATTGCATTGGAAAGGAAGGAGCCCACGGTGCCGCCCGCTATTGTCCTCGGGAGGTTCCTGCAGGTTAGCGTGAGAAGGGGTACGAATTGCAACCACACTTGCCGGTTTGCCACTGGCCATTCCGCAAGAAGACGAAGGCACTGAGGGTCTGGTGAGGTGACGTGCGCGGGTGTTCTGCGAGCCAGAGCTCAACCGCCCAGGTTTGTCAGCGTTGCAGGGACGGACCCGAGCACAAGCGCCGTGCCAGCATGAGTAGCCCCCGTTGCAGGCTGAGCAAAGGGTCGATCGGCGATGCGGGCGGACACGGTGAGTGACGATCAAGCAGGGGATGACTATAAATAACTCATGCATAGGAAGCGGACTAGCTTAGGTAGATGCAAGAACGATACATGCCACCGGGACGGACCCGAGCGGCTTGGGGATGATGCACCCCGAGGGGCGCCCCCAGTAGGGTAAGCTAAAGATGCGAAAATATACATGCCGCGGGGACATGCCCATGCGACCTGGGAATGATGCGGCCCGGGGGGGCACTCCCAGCTAAATAAACTTGGAAAACGTCACCTGGTTCCGTTGTCGAAGGGATGTTGGGGTAGCTGAACATGCGTGGTGAAGGGGTCGCCCCTCATGAGCCATCAGGGCCCTGAGCCTCGGGAGGCTCTGGGGGCTAAGGCGGTTCCTTGAGGACCGTCTCCATCTTTGCCAGGACCGCGTGATGCCTGGCCTCCTGGGTCGCCAGGACGCTCCACAGGTTGCGCTGGAAGGCGGCTGCCATGCTCGGCAGGCCAAACGGCATGTGGACATAGCTGTGGGGTGGACCCTCACACCGTCCGACGCGCGAAGGCCAGAAGCGCTCCTGAGATGCAGCCCTGTTGAGCCCTGGGATGTCGATGTAGACGTGCAGCCCGCCATCCTCGCCTGGATGGGGAGCTGCGCCAGGTGGGCGGTGGTTGCCGCGCATGGCTCTTGCATCCTGTAGCTCCTGAGTGGTCTTGGTGATGAACTCCTGAGCGTCGGGCGCTCCTCGCCCGTGGTCCTCCTGAGGGAAACGTGCCGCAAAGCACACCTCCACGTGGTGCCCGAGCGCCTCCCTCGTGATGTTGGCTAGGTCTGAGGCCCTCCAGAAGAGAGCCCTCGAGCCCTGCCCGAGGAGGGCGCCGGGCGCGCCTTCCTATGCGAGGGAGGGAGGCACCCCAGTTGCGGGCGCTGATCCTGAGGCGGTGCTGCCAGAGACGCTGCCCCCCTGAGGCCTTGTGCGGAATAGCTACTTCTTCTTCTTGGGGATGGCCTCAGGAGGGTACCATGTGCCCTTGCTGTCTGGGTCTTCGATTGCTACGGCTTGGAAAGCGCGCTCGAGGGAGCACACCGCATCTCTTTCTTCGCAGGGGACTGTGATGATCCCGCCGCTCCCTGGCATCTTGAGGACGTTGTAGCCGTGGTGGGTCACCTCCATAAACTTGGCTAACGCAGGATACCCGAGGATGGCATTGTACGGCAAACGGATGTGGGCGACGTCAAAGTCGATGAGCTCAGTGCGGTAGTTGTCGCGCTGGCCGAAGGTGACAGGGAGGCGGACCTGCCCTATCGGGGTGGTGGAGCCGTCGGTCACTCCTGAGAAGGGCTTAGTAGCCTGTAGCTGATCGTATGGCACTTGGAGGCTGTCGAATGTCTCGGCGGACAGGACATTAAGCCCCGTGCCTTCGTCGAAGAGGGTCTTGGTGACTTGGACATTACTGATGACGGGTGAGCACATCATCGGGAGGGCGCCTGCGGTCGCCGCGCACTTGAGCTGGTCCGCCGAGCTGAGGTGATGGCGCACCTGGACCACCTGAGCGGGCGCGTGGCCTCGAGCCTGGGAAGGGCTGCATTCACCTCGCGAGAGAACTGCTTGAAGATGCGCTGGGATGCTGGGGCCTGAGATCCACCCAAGATGCAGGCGATAGTGCGGGGCTCCTGGAAGCCCCCAGCCGCTTCGTCCTGATGGTGGCCGTCGTTCCTTCTTGGCGGTGGCGGAAATGGGGGGAGACCAGCATTGCCCTGAGGGCGGTCCTCGCGAGGCTGATCCCTCCAGGCGCCCTCACGAGGCTGGTTCTGCCAGCGGTCCTCACGAGGCCGGTCGCGCCACTCCTGGCGGAGGCCGCGATCGTCCCAACGTCCTCCGCCTCGTCCTCCTCCTCGGCCGTAACCCCGGTCATTGCGCTCGGGGCGTCGACCGAAGCATCCATCTTGAATGGCTCTGAGCTCTTGACAATCATTGGTGTTGTGGCTGTGTATGTTGTGGGAGGCGCAGAACGGTCGGCTGCTCTTGGACGACTCGGGATGGTCCCGACTGCGCTTCGTGTCAGGCTCCGCCACGAGCACGGACACCCCCTTGCGCTTCACGTCTTTGGCCTTGGCTTTCTTCTCCTCTGGGTCGATAGCATGGAGCTCGAGGAGGGAAAGGAGCCCTTCCTCAGCTCTTGCGCACCTGGTTGCCATGTTGAACAGCTCCAGAGCCGTGCATAGCTCCTCGTGGATGGCGAGCTCCTCCTTCATCTTGACGTCGCAGACGCCGTCGGAAAACGCGGAAATGATGGCCTCATCCGTCACCTTGGGGATCTTGAGACGAATGTTGTTGAAGCGCTGGATGTACTTCTGCAGGGTCTCTCTTGGCTGCTGCTTGATGCGGCGTAGGTCGCCCGCGGCCGGCAGGCGGTCGTGAGTGCCCTGGAAGTTGGCAACGAAGCGGTCGCGCATCTCATCCCAGGAGGAGATTGAGCCCGAGGGCAGGTTCAGGAGCCACGAGCGAGCACCATCCTTGAGTGCCATGGGGAACCAGTTCGTCATGACTTTCTCGTCGCCGTTGGCCGCCTCGATGCTCAGCTCGTAGAGCTGCAAGAACTCCGCAGGGTCTGAGGTGCCGTCGTAGCGAGGAGGCAGGTCTGGCTTGAACTTGCCCGGCCAGACGACGCTACGCAGCTCCGGAGTGAAGGCGCGGCAGCCTGCTGTGGCCACCGGAGCCCTTTGCTGATGTGACGCCTGCCCCTGATGTCCGCGCGCTGCCACCGCAGGCGGCACGCGGTCTTGTTGTGGTGACGCTGGGAGCGCGGGAGCGTTTTCCTGCGACCGAGGAACCCCTTGGTAGCTTCCTTCTTCTCGCGCGGGCGCCCGACGCGGTGGGTCGCGCCGAGGGGCCGCGCGCCTTGGCGCCAGGGCACCGTCTTGATGCGGAGGTGGTGGAGGTGCTCCGTGAGCTACGTCGCCCGCAACTGGCAGGGGGCGAGGCAGCGAGAGGGACGGTGCGGGGGATCCCCTAGCGGCACTGACGAGCTCGGCGATGCGGTCCAGCCAGTGCTCGTAGAGGTCGTCGACCGAGTGGTAGCGCAGGAGCTCGTGTGCCATGAGCAGCGCGGCCTACGCGTCCGTGGGTGCGCGACGAGCGTGAGACGATGAGCTGGCTCGGGTTAGCGACGGAGTGGCGGTGCGGCCGTCCCGCCGCACAGAGGGGTGCAGCGAGGACGCTTGTTGTTCATTTCCCGCCGGGCCGGTGGTGGCGTTGACGGCGTCACGGAGAACGACGGGGAGGCCCGCCGATAGGGGCCGTCTAAGCGACGCGGGCGGCGAGGGCGGCCCGGCGCTCGGCGCGGGCTCGACGCGCGTCTGCCATGGATGCGGTGGGACGGTGGAACGCGGATCAGCGGAAGGAAAGCTTCAGCGCACCCCTACCTGGTGCGCCAAATGTCGGATTGCGGGTTCCGGCAAAACCCTCAAGGTTCGATCACTGGGTTGCGCATGAAGATCTCTCCCCCTTAGCTCACGCACTCACCGCGATCTCAAAGCTCAGCGCGTCGAACTCACAGAACAAGGGACACAGGGTTTATACTGGTTCGGGCCACCGATGTGGTGTAATACCCTACTCCAGTGTGGTGTGGTGGATTGCCTCTTGGGCTGAGGATGAACCGGTACAAGGGAAGAACAACCTCCTGAGGAGAGGTGTCCTTGAGTTCGGTGAGCTTGTGTGGTTGAGGATGATCTGAATGGCCCAAGATCAGTTGCCTCCTACTGTGATGGCTAGTCTTATTTATAGAGGCCCTGGACCTCTTCCCAAATGTAGGCGGGAAGGGATCCAACAACGGCCAAATTTGAAGGGAGACAACTAGTACAAGTTATCCTGACTAAAGGTGGTCTTCGCCTGCCAAAGACTCTGGTGGTGACGCTGTCCTAGGCTCCACGGTGACCTCCGTCCTGCTGGTCTTGGTCCTGTTGCACCGATATGGAAACCTTTGCCTGATGCCTCGAGACTCCTCGCCTACGCTTGCCTCTATAGAACCAAAGAGGAAACGAGTATGCTGCGCTCTCTGGCGCCCGCGTGGCCTTGGTCGTCATGGCTTGCGTCACAGGAACCTCGCAAGGTGCCCCTTGCCTTGATCTCTCTGCTCCTCATGAGCCATACTAGTGAGGCCGCCCCCGAGGAGGTCTTGTGTCGTCCGCCTCGCGAGGCTTGGCCCCTCGCGAGGGTCTTGAGTGTTCACTGATGAAGATGGGCCGTACATGGCCGCTAGAGGAGCCATGCCGTGGGCTGCAGGCTGGCAAGTCTGGGGACCCCCGTTCCTAGGACGCCGACAAACATGAAATTATTGCTATTGCACCTATACCTGATTGTTCTTTGAATGAAAGCATGATTGCAATGATGTTATTATAAATTCTATTGATATCAATTGTGTTAGTGATATGAAAAAACCCAAGCTTGGGGATGCTTGTTTTGTTATGTCCACTACTTATTGCAATGATCATGATTGGGGTGATAATGATTCTTATGATATTTAAAATTTATTTAAACCTCATGATGAATATGCTTGTGATAATATTAAAAGTGGGTTTGGAAGAATGTCAACTTTAGCTAAAAATAATCCCACATATTTAGAGGGTATTCAATCCTATGAATTTTTTGATAAAAGGGCCTGGAGAGGTCATGATTTTATTTGATGATAATCCCACTATTTTGGAAGAGTGTCAACTTTGCATGCATGTGGATCATGAAGAGAATATTTTATTTGATAGCTATATTTTTGAATTTGATTATGATCCTACATGTAATTATTATGATAGATGAAAATATGGTTGTAGAAATTTTCATGTTACTGAAATACCTCTCATTATGTTGAGATCGTCAATGTTTTATTCCTTTTCTTTGCTTCTGTTAGATGTTTTTGTCTTGATAATTGGTTTGCTTATAAAATTCCTATGCATAGAAAGTATGTTAGAATTAAATGTGTTTGTCATATGTTTCATAACTAGCATGTGCACCCGCGCATTTGCGTGGCTAGAAAAACTTCTCTGTTTTTATGTTAGACTTTTATTTAGTACCTTTGTATCATGGTGTTTACCTTTGTAGGACTATGTATTTTTATTTCTTCTTTATTTTTTATTTTCTGGAATAGTAATTTGCTCTTCCATGTTTTTTCTTAGTGTATTCCAGGGCATGTATCCTATCAGGATGATATGCACCGGTGGTTATGATGTACAAACTCTTACAATTTTCTTAGATAATGATATAATTTGGTCCATGTAAAATCACACTTAGCATCTCAGAGATAAACTTTGATTCTAACGTTCATAGTGCTTCCCCAATAGTAACAAATTTGTTCGGCTGGGTCTTAGGTCATTGGCACCGGGTCATCAATATTAGATTGTGATGAGACGTCGATAGTGAATGACACGTGTTGGATTTGAGGAAAATGTTACACATTGTAAGGAGATTGATGGAGAAATAGCAAGATGTGAAGAGTGTCGCTAACATAAGTTAGATTCTAATTTATTTTATATTTTGGATAAATGACTTTCTTCTTTTTTGTTTCAATCATGTTATTTTCTTTCTGTGACATTGCACAGATGTTTTAAATTATTGTGTGTTGGAAACCTCCGTATTTAAATATTTTAGCTTCATATGTGCGATTCTCCTTCTTTAAATTATCTTCATATGTTATTTTAGTTTTCGCGTCCATTTTTTTTCTTTGTTATAAATTTGCATGTACAATATCCTTTTTACTCTTCTCAATCCAGGCTAACCAATTGGTCCATGTGCTTCCCATCCGCCCATGTGTACGCCACTGCTTTTTTAGAAGAATGTATACGTCTCTTTCTTCTATGAGGGGAAAACACTATTCCTTTCCTTTCTATCGTCTTTGAAAGGGCAAAAGGAAATCGAGGCTGCTGCCCAACATCTGAGTGCCCCTGCCCATGTTTTGCCGTGTATGACCAAACCTAATTAAATAGTACAAAACTCGTACTTGTCCATCTATGGTGAACTCCCCCATTTTCTAAAATAATAAGAGAAGAAAAAATTGTTATCATCTCAGTCTATCCCCTGTTCCACACAGCATGCGGCCATGTATGAGCCCTCCAAACCGCATTCCAACGGACAGCAGTAAAAAACTGCCCCACACATACGCACCTCAGGCGTCCCAGCGAAGCAGAATGATAAAACGGTGGGGAAAAGGAGAGATTAGAGCCGGCTCCGAGCAGCCGAGCGGCGCCGCCGCGGAGGAGAGCCCGCCCCGCACAGCCGTGAGGACCAGAGAAGAGTACACCACCGGACCGGGAACGGGCCGGGAACCTGCTGCCGTGAACCGCCGCGGCGGGCAGGGAAGGAGCGCCGCGGCGGATTAGGAAGGAGCGCCGTCGCAGGCCTAGGGAGAGCGCCGCCCGGACCAAGCTCCCTACTCGACCGATCAAGGACTCTCGATTCCGGCTGCCTGCAGCACATCAGGCCATCAGCTAACAGGTCCCTTATCTTCTTCCTGGATTAGTTTGTGGTTCTGACCGCCTGCAATACAAACCAAACTGAATTGATATGCGAGCCCGCAGTACAAACTAAACTGAACTTATCTTCTTTCTCTGAATGTACGCCTTGGTTTGACATTTAGATATAACGGTTCTGAAAATTAGATATTGTTCTGAAAATTAGATATTGTTGAATTTAGGAAAAGCTACAGCAATTAATCGTAGCTAAATGGTTGTATGGATTCACATGGTTTTCCATAACTCTTTTCATAGCTAGCTGATCACTTGGTGGAGGACAATATGTGCACTACTATTCTTGATCAAGTCACGTTTCAGTGTATCATGTTTGGGCTCACCAATGGTGATGTAGTCAACATATATCTCTTCTGCTCCTGTCAGCTAACCTGTTTGTGCCGAGGGCTTATGTATGGGTGATCATTCTTTTCACTTTCTCTGTATCTTCTACCTTTTGTGAACCAAAAGATCTTATTGGGAGCTGGTCAAGAAAGAGAATATATTAAATTTGTTTTTGTACTTTCTTTAGTGCTGAAAATTTATGCCTTGATTTGCCATTGTATAGTGACCGTTTAGAAAATTTATGCGTAAATTAGATATCTTTATATCTTTATATAGTGGATTTGCTTTGTTACTAAGTCTAAAAATGGGAACCTTGTTTTTGGTCAGAATGGCGGCACCGGGCAAAGCTAGCGGTATGCAACAGCAGAGAGGCTGTTGATTTGCTTATATCTGGTTCTGCTATTAAGTTACTGAAGCAAGGTATGTTGATGTCTATTGTGGTGGCGTCATATAGATTTGCCAAAGTATAGTTTCTTCAAATTTTGATGTGAATCCTAATGTCTCAAACTCTGGTCCTGTAGTATGTTCTTGTATATTGTGTTGGCCTCATACAGATTCGGATAAAATAGCATGTGCATAAAGGAAACTACATGAACAAAGTTTTCAATCTGTTTGGACTAAGAATATTGGTAACATTCACACGCTTAATCTAATAAGTATCCTTATTCTGGTTGATATCAGGTACTCTTACTTATCTTGGTCGATACAAATAGTTTGTCGTACTATTTACTTAATCTTCATCTTCAAGCATTGTATTTTTGGCTTTTGCTTTAACACATCTATTGTTCCCGTGGACACCTTTTTCCTATTGTTCTGGCGAATTCGTCTCAGTGCATTCATCCTCTGAGTCATCTGATATCACAACAGATCTCAAGTCTCCTTTTATTGCCACTTTGGGGCTCGCGTGCTGCTATTGCTGATATTTTGTCTTGACGCCCATCTTTGGTTAATGTACTCCCATTACTGTCAATGTGGGTTCTATTTCACACACATCAGTTCACATGAAATTTTGCCAGGTGAAACTTTATTATTCTGTGACTGCATACATATAATTTTTAAAAATTAGTCACATCTCTAAAATCTGAAGTGTGTATAGTTAAAAAAATCAATCACCTCTTTATCTGGCATGTTCTGCTTCTTCTTTAACATGGTGTCCACCTCATCATCCATCAATTCCTGTGCAACATATGTAAGATGAATTAGTTAAGGAATTCTAAAGATGGTACTTCATATTTTTCAAAAAAGGTTAATGCACCGTTACCTCCTCGGCTTTATCGTTCAAGTAGAGCATCTCAAGGCCATCAGCAGGCAAAAATATTCTTTTTACTGCATAGTTTTCTGTGCCACAGGTCAGATTATATCATTGAAATTGAATCAAAATATAAGTTTTTTCCACATAAAATTTTAATAATCTTTGGTGCTTATGATTTCCCATCTAGTGAGTTCAGCAAGTTAGATGTAGATGTATTAAGCAAGTTATTCTTCTCTCCACGGGCTTCATTTGTGTTAGTTGTCCAATGACATATGTATGTTTGGAGATTATTGATATGAAAATTAGAAATATCAATTATGTGGAAGTCGTAATTACAACTATCAACATACCTGAGCATTGTGTATCTTTTTCTGTACTTTCTTGTAGTGTGTCCATGGTAGCAAACTCGCGGCAATAATTCGGAAAAACTTTCATCTTTTACCTGTGTATTGTATGCAAAAAATATTTTAATTTTATTGCTCACTGGCCTATATTTTGTAATTCCAATTCCTTAAACATTGCTGAATGCATAAATAGATTTCTTATTGATCTTTGATCTAAACATGTCTATTAGATTCTTCCAAATAGTAACATGGATTGTTTCACCCTGTAAAAACAATCAAATATGGTTAGTAATTGCATCTTAACTTGAAAAAATTCCAATTAAATGTATATAAAAACAGACATGCTCATCCATCAGTATCATATCTAGCCTAGTAAGCTCATGGGTTATAGGATTGACTGAATCCCACACTTGTTGTGTTCACTTGAATGTTCTAGTTATGTCCCCTTGTAGTTAAGTCGCTGAACTTCTTGTATGCGATAGTGTTATGTCCTCAAAATTAATAGAAAACAACATGTAATTAATATAGGATTTATGAAGATTATAGGCAGAAAAAGTAAGCTTGCTAAATAATAATCACCAAATCTGATGATTCAGGCGAGAAGTGCTTTGGCGTGACTTCTTCCAACGTTGACTGGAGCAATTGGGCGTGGCTTCGTCGGGCGTCGGGCGAGCTTTGGCATGACTTCGTCGGACGTCGAGTGAAGCAGCTGGACATGGATTTTCGTGGTAGCTCTGTCGACTTCAATATGTTCAAGTCGTCGTGTTTGTCAACTTCGAATTGATTGGTGTGTCATTGTGCGGCTGGTTGTACTTGCTTATATGGGTTGAGGTGGCTGGGTTTGAGGTGGCCGAGACGTATGGAAATCTGATCGTGACCTTGTCATATTTTTCTTTTTCGGATTTTTTTTTTGAAAATTGAGACAGTAGGAGAGTTTCCTACTGCATATATATATATATATATATATATATATATATATATATATATATATATATATATATATATATATATATATATATATATATATATATATATATATATATATATATATATATATATAGGTGGTGGTGTTACATGGTATTTACAGGAAAGAGGGGGGGGGGGGGGTTACATGGGGGTGGAGGTGGCTAGATAAAAGCAGCAATAATCGTGGCCACTAAGTGTTTCTTATGTGGTGGTAGCTTTTTTTTTTTGAGGGAAGGCCATCATGGCTAGCTTTATTAAGATCAAATAATCAGTACATCGTCCACTAGTTTAGCTGTGAGGGTTGCATCGTCCACTAGTTTAGCTGTGAGGCAACCTGGGGGCTCCTCAGACCAGCTACTCGAGATCTTATTACAAAAGCAATACTGAGCTAGCTCATGAGTCGCTTGATTAGCAGACCGAAAACAATGTTTAAACTTAACCTTTCCAATAGAAAGTGTTTCTTATGTGGTGGTAGCTAGCCTATGGCTAATATCATAGAAGTCTTTTTTGAAGCGTGTCCTCCAGGAGGCGACCGTTGGGGTCACATGTCGAAAATAGTTGTTGTTGCGTTCCTTCCAGAGGCTCCAGGCAGCCACCAAAAAGATGTCCATGATCATCTTGCGCCCATGCCTCATTTTTAGATGTGAAATCATATCCAACCTGTTGCCCTGCGTCGGCCAATGAATCCCCAAGAGATGCCAACATGATCTACTAAAGGTGCAGCCAAAGAACAAATGTTCCACAGTCTCCTCAACGTGTTGGTTGCAAAGAAGACAGTCTAGGTTGTCACCAATATTGTAGTGTCGTCTGCTCAGCATATTGCGTGTATTGAGTCTGTCAGAGAGCAAAAACCAGCCAAACACTTTGATTTTTGGGATTGATTTGGCCTTCCAAAGCCATTTGAACCCCTCATGAGCTTGCACGTCCCGGAAGACAAAGGTGTAATAGGCAGAGGTCTTGAAAGTCTGGGCTCCCCATGCACAAATCCACTGATTTCTTGAGTCATCTAGGGTGATATGAGAGACCTCCCGCTGAATTTGACGTAGCTCGTCATGGGCTTGCATGGAGAGCGGTAGGTGAAAGGTTGCAGCCAGATCCGTGGTTGCCAGGAACTCTCGAACTGAGATATCTTCATTGGCAGCAAAGGAGAATGCTCGAGGGGAGGATGTGGTGTAGATGGAGTCATTCCACATGTCCTTCCAGAACAGAGCCGTAGAACCAGATTTGACTTGTACAGTTGTTACCCCACGGTAGGTAGGCATGATTTTAATGAGGTCTTTCCACAGGGTTCAGCTGCGTGTGGGACAATGCCATTGTAGTTAAGTGTGCCAGATTAGGTTTACCCATGGAATGTCATGACGGTTGTAGAACTTGTGTAGCATTTTGAGCAGAAGGGCATCATTTTGGATATGCAGGTTTAGCACGCCAAGACCACCACATTTCTTGGGTCGGCAGATCATGTCCCATGCAGCCAGGGGGTGCATTTCTCCCCAGTTTCGGTCTTCTTTTTCCACAAGCAATATCTTCTGATTTTATCCAGCTGTTCTAGTATCTTAGGGGGGGGGGAGTCTTAGGGTCCCCATGGGATAGATCGCAAGTGCCGTGATGAGGGAGTTCACAAGAGCCAATTTTCCGGCATACGACATTAGGGACATAGCTGCGGTAATTCTGCGTTCAGCCTTGCAAACCATAGGGGCCATATCAAGAACCGTCGGTTTGGTCGTGCCAAGTGGCAGGCCTAGATAGGTGAAGGGCATGCTGGTAATGGCACATCCAAATAGGTCCGCGAGGGTTTTGCACTTGTCGTGGGGGTGTTGATCAGAATCATAGTTGACTTATGGAAATTGATTTTGAGTCCGATCGAGGCAGCATAATCGGTCAGAATTTGCTTCATGCGAATGACCTGCTCCTGGCATGCTGGCATGACAATGATGGTGTCATCCGCGTATTGAATCACCGGATAATTCTCATCAGATGTGGGTGGGATCGGGTGTTGCAAGAGATTATTAGCCAGAGCATCATTGATTGCCATTTGAAGCAAGTCAACGGCCAACACGAAAATCAAAGGCGACAAAGGATCACCTTGTCGGACTCCACACTTGCATTGGAATTGGCGGCCCGGGGTCCCATTGAGAAGAATTGAGGATTTCCCAGAGGCAAAGATGCATTCTATCCACTGGAGCCATTGCTTGTTAAATCCCATTTTCTTCATAATTTGGAGCATAGCCGAGTGTTCTATAGCGTCGAATGCCTTGGCAAAATCCAACTTCAGTAATATAATTTCCCGTTTGGAGGCATGACATTGGTGTATGTATTCGAAGGCCCAAGCCAGATGGTCATGTATGGATCTACCACGTAGAAAGCCATATTGGTTGCCGTGGACAATTTGAAGGATGATTTTCTGAAGTCTATTGGCAAGAATTTTGGTGATCATTTTGAGGCAGTAGTTGAGGAGCGTGATGGGTCGATAATCATTAACTGTCTCCGGGGCATTTTTCTTAGGTATCAGAGTGATGAACCCATAGTTGAGGCTTTCCAAATTCAGTTTGCCCGAGTGAAATTCCTCACAAAGTTGATAAAAATCTGTTTTGATGATCGGCCAACACGCTTTTAAAAAAGCCCCGTTGAAACTGTCAGGCCCAGGTGCGCGATCTGCCGGCATTTCCTTGATAACTGCGTCTATTTCTGCATGTGTGAAAGGAGTGATGAGACTATCAAAATCCACCTGTGATCTAAATAGCTTGGACAGGTTGAATCGCATAGGTTGAGGGTTGGATTTGCCTAGGCGATCTTTGAAGGCCTAAAAAAGAACTGACTCTTTGCCCACATGATCGTCAATAGACGTGCCATCCGTCGTTTTTAGGGTGGAGATGCAATTTCTTCTGTAGCTTTCTGTTGCCACCGCTTGAAAAAACTTCGAGTTTTCATCGCCAAACTTAATCCATCTATGGTGCATCGTTTTTTTCCCAATATTCCTTCTGGTATTGCAAAAGCCGGAGAAGGTGTTTTTTAAGGATGGCCAAGAAGTTCTTTTCAGGTATCGTGAGACTGCGGCGGTCCGCAATGGAGTCCAATTCTAGGATGGCTTTGTTGGTGTTATCAATGGCAACTTTGAGGCGGGAAATCTTTTTACTCCACTGAGAGAGGGCATGACGAACAGACTTGAGCTTTTGACATAGGCTGGATGCGGCGTTCGAATTTTTCCCGTGGTGGATAGGTTTGTTCCAAGCCTGCTCAACGACGTCCATAAACCCAGGGTGCGCGATCCAGTATGTTTCGAACCTAAAGATTTTGCTTTTAGGAATCGTGGTCTGGATAACCACCGAGCAAGGAATATGATCTGAAACCGGTCTGCCAAGTGGATTGACAATCGTATTGGGGAAGGAGGCAGTCCATTTTAGAGAGGTGAAAACCCAGTCGAGTTGTTCAAGCAGTGCGTTTTGTTGCATGTTTGACCATGTATAGCTTCTGCCTTTGATAGGAATTTCCGTGAGCATCTGTTGTCGGATGAAAATTTAAATACGAACATATCATGCACGTTACCACCAGGTTTGCTACGATTATCAGGTGATCGAATGTAATTGAAATCCCCGAGAAGGAGCCAGTCTTCAGAAGATGGGATATCAATGTCGAAGAGCCACTGAGTAAACTTGTCGCGTTGTTCCCCTGGCACGGTCCATACACATTAATCAATTTCCACCGATGCGCTGATTGAGTGGAAGCGAATTCTATGCCCAGACCAAAGGGTTCTGATAAAAAGACATCGCCTGTAAACATGCTACTATTCCAGATCGTTATTATGCCGCCCGAGGCTCCTTGCGATGGTATAAAAGCAAACTTGGCAAAACGTCGAGGGCATAAAGCTTTGAGCATAGCGGCATCAAAAGAAGGCATTTTGGACTCCTGAAGACAAATAACGGCGCAGCCACTAGCATTGATCGCGTTTGAAAGAGCTAAATGTTTATCGGGGGAATTAAGACCGCGAATATTCCAACAGAGCACATTCCAACTCTGCAAAAGTACCATCGACTTAAGAAGCAAATAAAAAGTAAGCAAATAGATTAGGCGGAGGAGATGGAGTCCTCGGGCCCCTTGGTAAGAGCTGCATCAGACATCTCCTCAGCTGGGATGGCGCACAGTTGGGTGCCCACTGCTTGCATAGTAGCAAGTGGAGTTGGAGGTGGGACTGCAAGATCTTGGGCTTCAGAGGCTTGTACTGCAGAGGTGCGCTGTGTAGTATCAGCCGCGACCGAGGGGATCAGACAAGGTTTAACCTTGGACTTCTGCTGGCAAGAATCAGAAGGCTGTGGGACCCGGAAGCCATCATACTTGGTGGATCTGTTGCTGCGTTGGAGATTGGCTGTATCAATGGGCACTGACATCTTCCCTTTGCGGTGCTTCTGATTGTTAGGGTTCATGGTGGAACTCTCTGAAATCAGGTTGGGCTCAGACATCGCGCTGCTCAGTGTATCCATGTCAGAAGAGAAGGATTCAGACATCACTTCAGTACTGGTGGAGAAGATCTGTTCGTTAGACTGAACAACAACAGGTTCGACAGTTTCAGTTATCTGAATATCTTCAGACTGCACAGTGATACGTCTCCAACGTATCTATAATTTTTGATTGTTCCATGCTATATTATATTCTTTTTTGGACATTAATGGGCTTTATTATACACTTTTATATTATTTTTGGGACTAACCTATTAACCGGAGGCCCAGCCCAGAATTGTTGTTTTTTGCCTATTTCAGAGTTTCGCTGAAAAAGAATATCAAACGGAGTCCAAACGGAATGAAACCTTCGGGAACATGATTTTCGGAACGAATGTGATCCAGAGGACTTGGACCCTACGTCAAGACATCAACCGGGAAGGCACGAAGTCCCACGTTGCTCCACCGACGTACTTCTTCCTCCTATATATACCTACGTACCCCAAAACTACCAGAGGGGGAGCCAAAAACCTAATTCCACCGCCGCAACCTTCTGTACCCGTGAGATCCCATCTTGGGGCCTTTTCTTAGCTCCGCCGGAGGGGGCATCGATCACGGAGGGCTTCTACATCAACACCATAGCCTCTCCGATGATGTGTGAGTAGTTTACCTCAGACCTTCGGTCCATAGTTATTAGCTAGATGGCTTCTTCTCTCTCTTTGGATCTCAATACAAAGTTCTCCACGATTCTCGTGGAGAACTATTTGATGTAATCTTCTTTTGCGGTGCGTTTGTTGAGACCGATGAATTGTGGGTTTATGATCAAGTTTATCTATGAACAATATTTGAATCTTCTCTGAATTCTTTTATGTATGATTGGTTATCTTTGCAAGTCTCTTCGAATTATCAGTTTGGTTTGGCCTACTAGATTGATCTTTCTTGCAATGGGAGAAGTGCTTAGCTTTGGGTTCAATCTTGCGGTGTCCTTTCCCAGTGACAGTAGGGGCAGCAAGGCACGTATTTTATTGTTGCCATCGAGGATAACAAGATGGGGTTTATATCATATTGCATGAGTTTATCCCTCTACATCATGTCATTTTATTTAAAGCGTTACTCTGTTCTTATGAACTTAATACTCTAGATGCATGGTCGATGTGTGGAGTAATAGTAGTAGATGCAGGCAGGAGTCGGTGTACTTGTCACGGACGTGATGCCTATATACATGATCATACCTAGATATTCTCATAATTATGCTCTATTCTGTCAATTGCTCAACAGTAATTTGTTCACCCACCGTAATACTTATGCTCTCGAGAGAAGCCACTAGTGAAACCTATGGCCCCCGGGTCTATCTTCCATCATATTAATCTTCCAACACTTAGCTATTTTTATTGCCTTTTATTTTACTTTGCATCTTTATCATAAAAATATTATCTTATCATATCTATCAGATCTCACTCTCGTAAGTGACCGTGAAGGGGTTGACAACCCCTTTATTGCGTTGGTTGCGAGGATTTATTTGTTTGTGTAGGTGCGAGGGACTTGTGCGTGGTCTCCTACTGGATTGATACCTTGGTTCTCAAAAACTGAGGGAAATACTTACGCTGCTTTACTGCATCACCCTTTCCTCTTCAAGGGAAAACCAACGCAGTGCTCAAGAGGTAGCAAGAAGGATTTCTGGCGCCGTTGCCAGGGAGTCTACGCAAAAGTCAACATGCCAAGTACCCATCACAAACCCTTATCTCCCGCATTACATTATTTGCAATTTGCCTCTTGTTTTCCACTCCCCCACTTCACCCATGCCGTTTTATTCGCCCTCCTTCCATTCAATCTTGTGTTACCATGTGCCTTCTTTTTGCTTGCATCTTTGCTTGCTAAAAGTTTATGGATCCTCATCACCTTGATAATCTCCTTAAGAGATCCAATTATGATGAACCTATTGCTAGTGAGTTGAGTGCACTAGATTATCTTTATGAGGTTTTGCTTGAAATTCGTGAATCTGAAAATTGTGATGAAGTGCTTTATAAAGCGATTCACGATAGATCTTTGAATAAAAAGCATGATTGCAATGATGTTACTATAAATTCTATTGATGTCAGTTGTGCTAAAAATATGCAAAACCCTAAGCTTGGGGATGCTAATTTTGCTATGTCTACTACTTGTTGCAATGATCATGATTGGGGTGATTCTTCTTATGATCTTGAAAATTTATTTAATCCCCATGAATATGAGATTGATAATAGTATTGAAAGTGGGTTTGGAAGAGTGTCAACTTTAGATCCCACATATTTGGAGAATGTTCAATCTTATGGTATTTTTGATAAAAGTGGGTTTGGAGAGGTCATGACTTTAGTTAATGTTAATCCCACTATTTTGGAAGAGTGTCAACTTTGCATGCATGTGGATCGTGTTGAAAATATTTTATGTGATAGCTATTTTGTTGAATTTGCTTATGATCCCACATGTAATTATTATGAGAGAGGAAAATACGGTTGTAGAAATCTTCATGATAATAAATTACCTCTCGTTATGTTGAGATTGCTATTGTTTCTTTCCGCTTCCTTGCATATGTTAGTTTTTGCTTGCTATGATAATTTGTTTGCTTATCAAATGCCTATGCATAGGAAGTATGTTAGACTTAGATGTGTTTGTCACGTGTTCTATGATGCTCTCTTTGTGCTTCAATTCTTGTCTTTCATGTGAGCATCATTAAAATTATCAATGCCTAGCTAAAAGGCTTTAAAGAAAAGCGCTTGTTGGGAGACAACCCAATATTTTTCCTTGCTGTCATTCAATAAATAATCCATCTAGCCTCTGGTTAGATTTGTTTTTGTGTTTTAATTAGTGTTGGTGCCAAGTCAAACCTATAGGATCTTCTTGGATGATAGTTATTTGATCTTGCTGAAAATTTCAGAAACTTTCTGTTCACGAAAATAATTGTTAAAAATCACCAGAACGTGATAAAATATTGATTCCAATGGCTTCTGATCAATAATTTTTTTCTAGGTCTTCTTATTCTGGCTGAATTTTTGGAGTTCCAGAAGTTTGCGTTAGTTACAGATTACTACAGACTGTTCTGTTTTTGACAGATTCTCTTTTTCGTGTGTTGTTTGCTTATTTTGATGAATCGTGGCTAGTAAAATAGTTTATAAACCATAGAGAAGTTGGAATACAGTAGGTTTAACACCAATATAAATAAAGAATGAGTTCATTACAGTACCTTGAAGTGGTGTTTTGTTTTCTTTCGCTAACGGAGCTCACGAGATTTTCTATTAAGTTTTGTGTTGTGAAGTTTTCAAGTTTTGGGTAAAAGATTTGATGGATTATGGAACAAGGAGTGGCAAGAGCCTAAGCTTGGGGATGCCCATGGCACCCCAAGATAATCTAAGGACACCAAAAAGCCAAAGCTTGGGGATGCCCCGGAAGGCATCCCCTCTTTCGTCTACTTCCATCAGTAACTTTACTTGGGGCTATATTTTTATTCACCACATGATATGTGTTTTGCTTGGAGCGTCTTGTATTATTTGAGTCTTTGCTTTTTAGTTTACCACAATCATCTTTTCTGTACACACCTTTTGAGAGAGACACACATGATTCGGAATTTATTAGAATACTCTATGCGCTTCACTTATATCTTTTGAGCTATATAGTTTTTGCTCTAGTGCTTCACTTATATCTTTTAGAGCACGGCAGTGGTTTTGTTTTATAGAAACTATTATTCTCTCATGCTTCACTTATATTATTTTGAGAGTCTTAAACAGCATGGTAATTTTTTTAAATTGGGAATTGATCCTAATATGTTAGGTATTCAAGACTAGTAAAAAACTTTCTTATGAGTGTGTTGAATGCTAAGAGAAGTTTGATGCTTGATGATTGTTTTGAGATATGGAGGTAGTGATATCAAATTTGTGCTAGTTGAGTAGTTGTGAATTTGAGAAATACTTGTGTTGAAGTTTGCAAGTCCCGTAGCATGCACGTATGGTAAACGTTATGTAACAAATTTGAAACATGAGGTGTTCTTTGATTGTTCTCCTTATGAGTGACGGTCGGGGACGAGAGATGGTCTTTTCCTACCAATCTATCCCCCTAGGAGCATGCGCGTAGTGCTTGGTTTTTGATGACTTGTAGATTTTTGCAATAAGTATGTGAGTTCTTTATGACTAATGTTGAGTCCATGGATTATACGCACTCTTACCTTTCCATCATTGCTAGCCTCTTCAGTACCGTGCATTGCCCTTTCTCACATTGAGAGTTGGTGCAAACTTCGCCGGTGCATCCAAACCCCGTGATATGATACGCTCTTTCACACATAAACCTCCTATTATCCTCCTCAAAACATCCACCATACCTACCTATTATTGCATTTCCATAGCCATTCCGAGATATATTGCCATGCAACTTTCCACCGTTCTTTTTATCATGACACGTTCATCATTGTCATATTGCTTTGCATGATCATGTAGTTGACATCGTATTTGTGGCAAAGCCACTGTTCATAATTTTTTCATACATGTCACTCTTGATTCATTGCTATCCCGGTATACCGCCGGAGGCATTCATATAGAGTCATACTTTGTTCTAGTATCGAGTTGTAATCATTGAGTTGTAAATAAATAGAAGTGTGATGATCATCATTCATAGAGCATTGTCCCAAAAGAAAGAAAGAAAGAGAAAGGCCAAATAAAAAAAAAGGCCCAAAAAAAGAAAAAAAGGGACAATGCTACTATCCTCGTTTTCCACACTTGTGCTTCAAAGTAGCACCATGATCTTCATGATAGAGAGTCTCTTGTTTTCTCACTTTCATATACTAGTGGGAATTTTTCATTATAGAACTTGGCTTGTATATTCCAACAATGGGCTTACTCAAATGCCCTAGGTCTTCGTGAGCAGGCAAGTTGGATGCACACCCACTTAGTTTCTTTTGTTGAGCTTTCATACATTTATAGCTCTAGTGCATCCGTTGCATGGCAATCCCTACTCCTTGCATTAACATCAATCGATGGGCATCTCCATAGCTCATTGATTAGCCGCATTGATGTGAGACTTTCTCCTTTTTTGTCTTCTCCACATAACCCCCATCATTATATTCTATTCCACCCATAGTGCTATATCCACATAGCCGCATTGATTACTAAAGTATGAAACAATTGCTTGGCTTGTCATCAGGTTTGTGCATGATGAGAGCATTCTTGTGTGACGAAAATGGAGCATGACTAAACCATATGATTTTGTAGGGATGAACTTTCTTTGGCCATGTTATTTTGAGAGGACATAATTGCTTAGTCAGTATGCTTGAAGTATTATTATTTTTATGTCAATATTAAACTTTTATCTTGAATCTTTCGGATCTAAATATTCATACCACAATTAAGAGAATTACATTGAAATTATGCCAACTAGCATTCCACGTCAAAAATTCCGTTTTTATCATTTACCTACTCGAGGACGAGCAGGAATTAAGCTTGGGGATGCTTGATACGTCTCCAACGTATCTATAATTTTTGATTGTTCCATGCTATATTATATTCTGTTTTGGACATTAATGGGCTTTATTATACACTTTTATATTAATTTTGGGACTAACCTATTAACCGGAGGCCCAGCCCAGAATTGCTGTTTTTTTGCCTATTTCAGAGTTTCGCAGAAAAAGAATATCAAACGGAGTCCAAATGGAATGAAACCTTCGGGAACGTGATTTCCGGAACGAACGTGATCCAGAGGACTTGGACCCTACGTCAAGACATCAACCAGGAAGGCACGAGGTAGGGGGCGCGCCCTCCACCCTCGTGGGCCCCATGTTGCTCCACCGACGTACTTCTTCCTCCTATATATACCTACGTACGCCCAAACTACCAGAGGGGGAGCCAAAAACCTAATTCCACCGCCGCAACCTTCTGTACCCGTGAGATCCCATCTTGGGGCCTTTTCCGGAGCTCCACCGGAGGGGGCATCGATCACGGAGGGCTTCTACATCAACACCATAGCCTCTCCGATGATGTGTGAGTAGTTTACCTCAGACCTTCGGTCCATAGTTATTAGCTAGATGGCTTCTTCTCTCTCTTTGGATCTCAATACAAAGTTCTCCACGATTCTCGTGGAGAACTATTTGATGTAATCTTCTTTTGCGGTGCGTTTGTTGAGACCGATGAATTGTGGGTTTATGATCAAGTTTATCTATGAACAATATTTGAATCTTCTCTGAATTCTTTTATGTATGATTGGTTATCTTTGCAAGTCTCTTCGAATTATCAGTTTGGTTTGGCCTACTAGATTGATCTTTCTTGCAATGGGAGAAGTGCTTAGCTTTGGGTTCAATCTTGCGGTGTCCTTTCCCAGTGACAGTAGGGGCAGCAAGGCACGTATTGTATTGTTGTCATCGAGGATAACAAGATGGGGTTTATATCATATTGCATGAGTTTATCCCTCTACATCATGTCATTTTACTTAAAGCGTTACTCTGTTCTTATGAACTTAATACTCTAGATGCATGGTCGATGTGTGGAGTAATAGTAGTAGATGCAGGCAGGAGTCGGTCTACTTGTCACGGACGTGATGCCTATATACATGATCATACCTAGATATTCTCATAATTATGCTCAATTCTGTCAATTGCTCAATAGTAATTTGTTCACCCATCGTAATACTTATGCTCTCGAGAGAAGCCACTAGTGAAACCTATGGCCCCGGGTCTATCTTCCATCATATTAATCTTCCAACACTTAGCTATTTTCATTGCCTTTTATTTTACTTTGCATCTTTATCATAAAAATACCAAAAATATTATCTTATCATATCTATCAGATCTCACTCTCGTAAGTGACCGTGAAGGGATTGACAACCCCTTTATTGCGTTGGTTGCAAGGATTTATTTGTTTGTGTAGGTGCGAGGGACTCGTGCGTGGTCTCCTACTGGATTCATACCTTGGTTCTCAAAAACTGAGGGAAATACTTACGCTGCTTTACTGCATCACCCTTTCCTCTTGAAGGGAAAACCAACGCAGTGCTCAAGAGGTAGCACACAGCAACAGGCTCAACAGATTCAGTTGGCTGAATTTCTACCGACTGTATCACTTCAGACGCAGGCAACTGCAAAACCTCAGGCTGGGGAGAGGGCTCATACAACTCGGTGATGATCACAGAAGAGCCAATGGTTGCAGTGGGCAATTGCCTGAACTGCAGCCCACCCGAGTTGACAGAAACCTGAACTTCTACCTGCAAGTTGGATCTCAGACCGTAGCCACTGCTCCAGGGGGCCCAGGTGGCCAGTACCGGACGGATTGCTGAAAACAGAGCATTGTTGAGCAGCTGGCGAGGAGTTGGGCCTGCAAGTAAAAGATTCATGAGCATTTCTCCATGGGTGGAGAGGCCAAAGCGCATCCCTTCACTTAAAAAATACACTTCCGTGATGATACATGTTTGTCACAGTAGGTCGCATTTTCTGTCATGCATGTACATCCATGACGATTTTATGACAGAATCAAGATAGTCATACCTGTGCTGTCGTAGAAGTGTTCCATGACATTACCAAAATTATCATCACGGAAATGTCCACTTCCATGACGATAAATCCCGCGTCACAGAAGTGCTTTCATCAAGGGTGACCGACACGTGGCATCCACCGTAACGGAACGCCGTTAAGCTATCGGGTCGGGTTTTGGATCCGATAACCCGTTAACAGCCCCGACCAATGGGGATTTTCCACGTGTAAAATCATCATTGGCTGGAGGAAACACGTGTCGGCTCATCGTTGGGACAGATGTCATCCACTCATTGGACAGAAGGCGCCTATGATACGTCGACACGTGGCACGGCCCAACAGAGGCCCATTCCTGTGAAAAGGCCGACCTGTTTGACTTGGTCAAAAGGTGGCCGGCCGGCCCATGTAAAGCCTGTTAACGGCATGTTCGCATATAGCCCATTTACAGCCCGCTAACCCAAGGCCCGTTACGCCCTATCTGAATTAGGCCCAGTAGCGTCATCTGGGCCACCCAATATGATTCCAGCCCGTTTTCACTTCTGGCCCATGTATGGCCCATGACGTCTTTCGGCCCATATGAGGCCCTATGTAACTCTTGGCCTATTAATGGCCCGTGGTGAAACAGGCCCGTAATGAACAGTGTATCACTTTACACCCATTAACGGCCCGTGGTGAAACTGGCCCGTAATGAACAGTGTATCACTTTATACCCATTAACGGCCCATTATTCCGTTGGGCCGTTTCTAGCCCATGTTATCTTTCAGCCTTCTCAGAGCCCATTTATTCTTGGGCTCATTTCCAGCATTCGTTTACTTACGGCACGTTACTGTCATTTTCTGCTTGTGGGCCAAATTCAGCCCGTGGTTACAGTCGGCACGTTTGTGGTCCGTTAATACATTGGGCCGTTTTCGTAGCGTCATCAAATACGACCTATTAACGATGGCCCGTTATGGTCGGCCCATGAACAGACGATTCCAACTCTAGCCCGTTTACGGCCATAATGCGGCCTGTTATTGGCCCATGTTTGGCCAATCGATCATACTGCCCGTATAAGGCCCATTGATGATACGGCCCGTAGAAGGCCCATTATTTTTACGGCCCGTAGAAGGCCCACTGTTTCTACGGCCCGTAGAAGGCCCACTGTTTCTACGGCTCGTAGGAGGCCCATTGTCACTACAGTAAATATTAGCCCATGGTTATTGTGACCTAGTTCTAAAAAATAGGTTATTGCAGCCACTAGCAAACCGCGGAAAAAGAACTGCAATGACTACAAGCAAACAAATAAACAAGACAACAAGGAAATAAATAAGCAAGCACCTTACGCTAGGCTATCACGGCTATCACACATATTACATCCACTGGGCATCAAAGTTTGCCACCAGTGCAAATAAACACGCCGACAAAAGAATATACAAAACTGAGAGCACTTCAGAAGGCACTAGGCCTGGCCACGTCGGGCCCCCAAACAGCTGAAGAAGCTGAGTAGACCTCAGTTGTGTCAACGATAGATGCATCAACACTAGATTTAAGGCATGATGATGCGCACGACAGTCCTCTGACATCTTCATTGCATCTTTGACTTCAAGTCAGAGCTGAGCTGAAGCAAGCCTTTCCGCTTTAAGTTGAGACTGAAGAAGTCGAACTGATTGAGGCAGCGACTACACAGAGGTTGTCTCACACCTGCCGGTGAGTAGCTTCAACTCACTGTCTTCATCAAGACAGGACCTTGGGGTCATCTCGCTGTCCTCAAGATGGTTTGGCTCACTATCTTCCCTAAAGTTCTGCCTGGCGTAAGAGATACGAGTCTGAAAGAGAAACAAGGAGACACGTAACAAGTTTCACAATTATATAAGCAAATAAATGGATCTGTTCTGCATAAGGAACATGTTTTTACAACTACAATTTGAAACTGGTAGTTGTTGCAAACATCCAATCAGATGTAAACAGCAAGCAAACAGCAGTGGAGGAAATTATGCCTATCCAAATCTATACTAGAACAAAGTTTGAAGGCTTGAGAAGGATGAACTTACATTACATGTTAACACGGGCTGGACAAAGCCCTTCTCCATGTTGATGGAAGGATAATTCAATAAATTCCCCAAAGAAAATTCTTTATAAGCGTTGCCATTATTCTAAATTTTGCAAAGAGTAAATATAGATCAAATAATATTGGAAGAAACAGAGGATAATGAAGCTCAGGTGCAGACTGATGATACATAATCAAATAGCAATTAATTAAGTACAGCGTTACAAGGCAAAAGGGAGAGAGGTACTGACAAGAGCGATGCAGAGCCCATTATTGTTTTGAGATCGTATGATCCTTTGAGCAAGGAGATTCATCTGAAATTAGTTTTCATACAAGAGAGAAGGTAAGGCACAAGCAGAAATTTAGGAGTTGAAATTTTGAATTGATATCATAGACAATACCTGACGCTAGGCTCCCAGCAGTTCTAATAGGGGTTTGGCCACTGGAGTAGGGGTAAAGTGTGGTACAGTTGGGCCTGTGTTTTCTGTGGCTGCCGATCTATCTGATTTAACAGGTATCACTACCTTTTCCAAATACCTAGTTTGTACTCCTTGAGGATCTGCACTCACCCTCTTCCTTTTGGACATCTATTACGAAAGAACAACATTTGACTGGAAAAACATAGTGTGGCGACACATGGAATAGGTACAGAAAATGGATAGGTATGGCATATACTCATATATGATGCTTAAACTAAGTAGATGGTGTAACAAAGTAGAAGTAATGCAAGAGGTCAGATGCAAAATATGTGCGACCAATACAACTTTGCAAAGTTAGAGCAAGCACCTTGATGGGTGAATAAGATAGGCCATCCTCCACCATGCCAAGTTTGTTAGCCAGTGGATCGTTCCGCAATATTCCTCTCGTGCGCCCATTCTCATATTCATTTTGATAATGTTCAATATCTGACATGCATGAAAACATAAAAATAAGTGAGATTTTCTTTGTAATGCAGAAGTGATTCTAATCCAATATTGCCTCCCTGTAAACCCCTTTGTGCTATCTCTGCAATTCTTTTAAAAGATGCCATGCATGCTGTAATTTGTTGTGTGCATTAATATAATGTGGCCTACTACTCAAAATATGAGAGCTCCAGAAGTGATGACACTTCGCAGATGATAGCTTCAACATATAGTAAAGAAGAACAAGTCGACCTGACCTGA
Source organism: Aegilops tauschii subsp. strangulata (assembly GCF_002575655.3). Lineage (NCBI taxonomy): Eukaryota > Viridiplantae > Streptophyta > Magnoliopsida > Poales > Poaceae > Aegilops > Aegilops tauschii. Next base: position 106,484,501 of record NC_053039.3, read on the forward strand.
CAGATTCAAAATATACTAAGGGAGAACAACTCGACCTGACCAGTCGACCGCAAGAGAAGAGTATCATCTTAAAGAAGAGCAGAAGAGCAAGTAGATTGAAGATATTACAAGTCTTTCAATACAATGTCGGTTGGCCACCCATGATGAACCAGAGCGCACAGAGAAATACTATTCTTTCCGGTCTCTCCATATGTGGCTCACATGCATTTCGAAACTAAAGTAGGAACATTTAGCTAACCAATTAAACATCTCTCAGTTTTACTAATATCAACAATAATATCAGATATGAATTTGTACAACTAAGCTTGTTTAGCTCGATGGGTGGAGCAGTGCTATTACGACATGAACCACGTAGGCTGATTGTGGTCATCATAAAATGGGGAAAACATAAGCATGATGAGTACAGTGTTGACCGTGGCAGTGGGATGGCAGATTTGAAGCTGCAAACCGCGCAAAGGGTAGTTAGCAACCGGTGTTTGCGTTGAAATAACAACTAAGATTTGGTATGGACAAGAAAGTACGGTCAACAAGTGACAAAGAAATGCAATTATGCTGTCTCTCTATATGTCGCGACATGCATTTGGAAACTCAAGTGGGACCTTTAGCTAACCAATTAAATGTGTCGGTTAACTAATACCAGTATCATATCACAATCATATTTGAACAACTAAGCTTTCGAATTCTGAGTGTTGTGTTGTTTAGCTTGAAGGGTGGAGTAATGCTAGTACGACAGAAAGCACCTACGCAGATCATAGTAGAGTAGATAAAAGGGCAAAACCCTAAGCATCAAGAGAAAAATCAGGAAAGTGGAACTAGCTGGACCAGTGGGTGGCGCACATGCTTTTCGAAACGAATATAGGAACATTAGGTGACCAATTAAACGTTCTCTGTTTTAGTGATATGAGCATCATATCAGATTCCTATTTCAACACGTAAGCTTTGGGTTGAGGTCTTGAGGAGCAGTGCTAGCACGACACGAAGCACCTACGATGATGGTACTGAATATAAAGGGGGGAAACCATAAGCTTTACGAGTATAGTGCCCGTGCCATGGTGGATCTGAAGGTGCAAACCGGACAAAGCTACTTCGCAACCAATGTTTGCTTTCAACTAGCCACTATGATTTGGTACGGACAAGAAAAGTACAGTAAACAAATTACGATCTATTTTCCGGGTGAGATCAATAACTTAAGCACATATGGAAGAGTACCACCTCTCTTGCGATGCCGTGTAGGCCTATGCTGATACGTTGAGGGTGCTGCGGGTGCGATGGCTGTCGGCGGCGGGGAAGAAGACTTTAGACGGCAGACGGCTGGGTCGGTGGATATATCCTGTTGCCGTGGACGAGGCGGTCATAGGAGCGGCAACGGCAAGGTGGACGACGGAGCCTATGAAGCGAGAGGAGGCGATGAAAGGATCCTGGTCCAACGCGTGGATGAGAGATGTCCATCTCTTGCAGTGGACAACGGGGTAGGGGTAGCGGCTCCGGCAAGGTGGAGGATGGGGTGGCAGACGGAGGAGGCTGGCCGCAGTGCAGAGGTTGTCGTGCCACCGACGGTGTATAAATGGGCAAATGGAGGGGAGGGGGGATCTCAAACTTTGGGACGCGCTTCTCTGAAATGGGGGAAAGTTACGAACTTATCCCCCATTTAAAATTTCGGACATCGCATCGGTTGGGGATAGGACGGTAATCTCGCATCTCCCAAATATTTGCCGGTAACTATTTCGGGCGAGGAGAGGGTGTTTTGCCGCCCATGGTTCGCGCCCATGGTGTATGAACGGGGCTGACAGGTAGGGCGGTTGTGTCACGTCTGATGGAAGTTACACATCTGCCCCTATTTAAAATATTAGCCTACATCGATTTCGGACGAGGAGAGTTTGTTTTTCTGCCCACCGTGTATGAATGGGGAAATGGAGGAAGAGACACATGTCTTTCGGACGAGCTTGAATCAAATGTGTTTTTCCGCCCACGTTTGGCGCCCACCGTGTCTGAATGGGCTCAGAGGCCGTCGTGTCACGTCTGATTGAAGTTACTAGTCTACCCCTATCGACAGTAGTGTAAATCCGGTCGATAAGGATGTCAAGTGTCAGGGGTAGACAGTAATTTCCATCTCGCAAACACTTGCTTCGGGCAGCCCACAAATTATAGTGGGTGTTTAGCCGCTTCGTTCAAAACTTGGGAGAATTAGCATTCACGTTTGCCCTGGGACCTGGCAAACTAAATTCAAATCCAATTTGTATTCGATTACGAATATCCACAGATAATTATACGTTTTGTTATTTATTTCTTCAAAACCACAACAAAAATTTATTCCACCTTTATATATGATTATGATTTAGAAATGTCGTGATCTTCGAATTCAGTAGGTTGGATACACTCTGAGTCAAACAGTTATTTCATCCAATACAATATGCTCACACGAAAAACAGTTCACCTTATGTCAATCATACAAGTACTGAGGATTACCTCGCCTAAAAAATTCGGATCATTACAACACATGGACAACATAGGGGGTCTTGCAACATAATCCATTCAGAGACATGACACAACATGCAAGTACAATAATCTAATGACAATTTCAACTTGTATCTAAAGAAGAACCGGGATTACCTTGGGCTTCAGATAGCAGAAACAGCAGGACCTCCTCCGTCTTCAAATGCAACATTCTTACTTCCTCCAATTCTTGGGTTGCTTGCATAATGCGTGCCACTAATTCCATAATTTCTAGCCTCAAGATAAAGATTACCTCATTCATGGCAGCCACACCATCTCTTTCTGCCTCTAGTAGAGCCTCAAGCACTATAATATCTGTGCTCAGACTGCTCTCCGGCAGTGTTGCCTCTGAACTGCTACCATCTGGTAACATGGATGGTGCACTGCTTCCACAAATAGATTCTGGGGTTGTACATTGTGTCCTAGTGTGAATGGCAGCCTGAAAGGTTTCCGCCGGACATCAGTAAGAGATAGTTATCGTATGTTCCAGGCAGTAAGCTTACATGGTAAACGATGGACGAATTATTGCCGAGCATGGCAAACTATATTTAAATGGTTCGAAGCAGCATCAGCCGAAAAGAAATTAAAATGGTAAGATGAAACTAGGGATGTAAGTGGCAAATAAACGACATCCGCTAGTCCCATCTAGTTAGTTTTTGCTACCTCCCTAGTTCATTTTCCTCAAAAAACAAAAACTCTTTTGAACTATCATACCACTAGTGGACTTTAATCGGGATTAAACGGGACCCAGTTGACATCCCTAGTTGAAAGTGAGTGTACAACCGCTATATTTAAGTTGCCAAGGCATCTAAGCAGTTGAAATAATCCGAGAAAGCACTTAACAGTGTGGCCTCATATAAACTACGAAGACAGTCTTGTGATGAAGTTGAGAGGAAAAGTTAAGGACTCAAATGAAATAGGCATGCATTTCTATATGATAGTATAGCAGACACTGCTGACATATTGGCCAACTCAGGTATAGCGTAACAACAAATAAGCATTCGAATCAAGCAATACAGCAAAGCAGACAACTGAACTATTTGTAATTCGGTAGGATTACACGTTGAGGGCACAAGCCAAGAAAGCAGCCCACTCGCATTACATTTCACATGTACTAAAACACACTGGCTTACCATATGTTGCTATGAAGCCTAGCTGCTGTTGCAATGTTCTTTGAAGATATCGTCAGCATCCCGTGGCTGCAAATCTAGTTGTTGTAGTTTATTCTGCACCATCTATTTAGGTAAAATTAATTTTAATCGCATGCACTGGTCCGAATTGATCATCAATGGTTCATCTAAACTAATGAAAGAAGGGTGTGTGCATACACGACAATATATCTGCTTCCCTCTATTTTTATGCTTGTTCGAGGTGCCAGCCCCAAAAGAACAAATATTTAGCTTGATGGGGTTGGCAGCTCCATAATTAATAGAAGCATCAAATTAGTCATGCAACTTGGGAAGATCAAGAACACCCAAACAAGTAATGAACAGAGGCTCGGAGCAGTGATGTAATAGCTAGCATCAGAAAATGTAGGGTAAAACGAACAAAAAGCAGCGGAACCACATGCTAGTTTGCTGATGTGTAATTAAGCATAGAGAACATTAAGCAGTCTGATGGAACCAACAGGTGGCATCAGAACAAAACTAAAGCATATTAACTATATGTGCACTGGTATGTAATTTAGCACATGTAACATGTTCACTGCCAGAAGTATGGCCCTACAGGTGCAAGCAGAATAACGCGTCTCATGAAAAACTGAATGATGCCCTGAAGAAATTCAAAGGTGCGGTGCTTATGCTAGGAAAGTGAACGTAGGCGTCGGCCGTTGGATAATAGTACCTGATTCTCGGCGGCGTATGGGTATCGTTGTCATACTTGATAGCTAAGGATCGTTGATGGTGCTCGTGTTGCGGTTGAGTTAGGGACGGCTGTCGCCGTCGCTGAAGCGGCTCCGGTGCTACGGTTGTGATGCCTGTCGACATACAAGAAAGCTCATCTGTGGTAAGTGAACAGTTGCACGATAAAGAGAAAAACCGAAGGAGTACAAATCGAAATAACCTGATGAGGCTGCCGCGTTGGTAAAGCAGGGCCGGTGGAGTTGAATATGGCGTCCGTGGAGCGGGTCGGTGCAGTGGACAAAGGCTTCGGCGGGCGCGTTGTACAGTGCTTTCGGTGAGGCGGATCTATTGCGGCGGACGAGGGCTTGTATGAAGGGCCAGCGAAGGGGCGGACGAGGGAGTCAGTGAAGGGCCTACGCTGTGGTGGACGAGGGCGCCGGTTAAGCAGATCCGGTGCGGTGGACCATGATGGCGGTCAAGGAGATCTGGAGCGGTGGACAAGCCAGTCGCTAAAGCGGCTCCGGTGAAGTGGTGAGTTGGCAGTTGGGGGTTCCAAGGTGCTGAAGGTAGATCCGGCGGGGTGTGAGGTCCACCGCTGCGGCGGAGGACTAGATTCGGCGGCTTGCCGTGGTTGGGGGGGGGTCGGGGAGGGGAAGGGGAGGGGCTCTGGGGAAGAATGCTGGGGGCAAAGAGGGGAAAACAATGGAGTTACCAAAGCAGCCCTTTTCCGTTCATGTGGCAGGGGTAAAACAGGAATATCGCAGGGCTAAACTTTCGGGCGCGTGATATTTCGATGTGAGCGGCAAGTTTGAAAGCTTTTGGCGCCTAAAATTATAAGTATTCTGCTCTCATACGGCCAACTATGATATCATGGCCGACAATTTGTTTGTTTTGCACGCCAAAAAATGTGCAAGTTTTGAAAATCAATGTCTCCAACTCGAAACTTAGATTGTCCATTCAATTCAAATATGGATCATTGAGCTACTACAAGCAAATACCATCATACGGTCCAATTCAAATGTGTTTATCCTAAATATGATGACAAAAGAAAAAATGTGTATGTGTATGAATAAAGTGGATGATTATAAAGTTTGAACATGCCCGTATGTGTATATCTCTAGGTTTGATATATGAATTTGAAATCACGAAATCCCGGCTTAAAAATGTACATCCATTTAAATGAATTACAAAAGCTAATGATGGAGTCGAATTCCAAAATTCCAATCTTAGGTTTGTAATTCTGGTACATCAAGGTATATCACGCATGTTCAAAAGTATCGTTATCTCATAGTACAAACTGTGAAACAAATTGATCAACCATGAGTGCACAATATCTCAATTACGCTAAAGTCCCTCAAATATAGACACCTCACTCTTTATCTGAAGTCAACCCCCCCCCACCACCACACACACACACACATAGAGAAGTCGTTCTCTCCCCCAAACACCAACACACGAGCACATTAACACCCCTCTCTCTTGTAAAGTCCGGACCCCAACATAGGTCTATCACTTTGTCTCTCGGGCATGCACACATCTCTTCCCTCACTCTCTAGGTCTCCCGCCATCTCTCTTACCCAAGCACACGCACTATGTAGAGTGTATATTTCCCATACACACAAAACGTCGCCCCAAACGTCTATCTCCCTAGTTATGTGGTTCTCGCGCACTCACCTCACACACCACCCCCACTGCAAACAAGCACACTTTGTCTCCTTGTGCACCACTCTCCTCTTTCTATCTCTCCCACATGCGGACCCGCCCCAGCTCCTTCCCTGTATACATATATGTCGTGACTCTTTGCATAGCTCCCTAATGTATAATCGTTCTCGATTTCGCACATTGTTCTCTACACCATCTATTCTAGATCTCTCATGAAGTCCCTATCACACACACGATGACTCGCTTCCCTTGCGTCTCCGTTCATAGGCCAATTTCGGACAACATCACATTGTCGCCCTATCTATACGCCATTTATGGACACAAACGACCCCTCTCGCCCCCTCTCTTCCTCTCTCTCTCTCTCTCTCTCTCTCTCTCTCCGTCGCTAGCTCTCTCTTTCTCTCGCTCTCACACCCCTCTCCCACACACAAACACTCGATGTCTCTTCCAAATAGTCTGCTCCCCCCGCCCGCACCCATGCTATCTCGCTACTACACATGTCACACCATTCCCCCTTCCCTTATACTAGGTTTACATCATCAGTGGTCTCTCTACTCCACATACACTCTCTACCTCTCACATACAGACGCGTGCACAAACACACACAGACATGCACAAACACCCATTTATCTGGATCCTCATCTCTCCTCATGTCCGCATGTGTATCTCACACACTCACTCTCTAATTATGTATATGTGTCTCCATGTTACACAATACAAAGCCCCATGTACATGTCTCTCTCTATCCTCCACACACATAGACACAAAGAATCTATTATCATTGCCTCAGTCTCTAGCATATCACACACGCACACTGTCTCTCTCTCTCGCAAACACACTCAACAAGGGTTTCCCCGTGAATAACTTACCGTCTATTCATCAACCGTCGTGGCAGTACGGCGAACACGAGACGTGAAAAAGAATAAATCTACACGTGCTTAGACCACCTAGTATGACTACTAGGACTAGAGCAAGCCAAAAAGCCCGCCGCGGTCACCCCCTCCTTGTCGGCGACGGGAAAATCTTTGTTTTACACAGTCGAGAATTCATTGTGCTAAGGCCCCACATGCCGAGGCGTTGAATAGAATGTAGATGCTAGTTTACGGAAGCAAGTATCGATAATACGTTTGTATCTCCATACTTATAATTCTTCTCTTATAAAAAACCGAGTTGGTGATGATGGTACGTGTGCCATCTTGCAATATAGACCGTCCGATCTATATCTGACGGATGGAAATTAAACTAAAAGATACCCGCACCCCTCTCCACATTTGTAGACAAGGCCTTCCCTCGTTCATCCTTATCTCCAACAAACCTCATTGTTGAGCAATTAAGAAAGGAAGCCTCTGGAACAAACTGGCCTGGTGGCCGCTGCCGGCGTCGTCAATCCCCATGCCTCCGCTCAGTCCGACCACCAACCACCACCACACCCCACTCCTCTTCACCTTATCTCATATTTCTCGAGATATCATTAGTTTTTACACATGGGATTACTCCCGCAAGGGTCAATCACAACAAGTGTTTTATTAAAAAAATGCATCTTGATGTTCCGTGCAATGCACGGATCTTGCTAGTACTCCTACACAAGACTAAGTTGGTGATGCTGGTGTGTCTGCCATCCGTCGTTTCTGACCATTAGATCTACATCTAACGATTGTGAGGTAAGTTGTTGCCTTTTCTCACCAACATCCCACTTGTCTACCAATTTGCAGAAAAACCCATAATTAGTATCTTAAAACCAACCACATCCCTCCCTGACCTCACCAAAACAACCCAAGGAATATATTCTAATTGAAACATAATATATCTCTAGTGACATATGTATATCAAAGTTAGAGTGTTTTGTACCAAGTTTGTGAATACGTATTATTCTAATTATGATTCGTTGCAACGGACATGAACATTGCTAGTATTTCCAACCATGCATTTTTCCTAGTATTCCATAGTTTCGAGTTTTCCATCAAGATATTAGTCACTCATGGTTGATATTTACTTTCAATCATGTACACATATGCACTATGTAACTAGCCTTGCTTATTGGCTTCCAAAGCTTAACTTTCACTCCTACTTACAATATGTAGAGTATTTAACAAAAAACTACCACTTTCAACCAGCCCTAGGAAGAATCTATTGTACAAAAAATAGCAAAAACATACCCAAAATTTCTTAATCCACGCCAAAAACTACCTAGTACTCCTACCAATTAGGTTCGTTTAAACCCATTTATGACAGGGTTGGCCCACACGTCCGTGCTGACGAGGCAGCTTAAACCAACACATTTTGTTTGACCGTTGACACGAGGGACCCACATCTGACCTTCTATCCTGTTATTCCCCCTCAAATCATTATTTTCCTGAACATTACTTCAAACAGTACTGATGCGTGTTCGTCGGTGGCGCCGGTGATGAGCGAGTTGGCCGCCGCTCCGCCGGACGGGCCGGACGTCGCGCTGGCCTCCGCACGGGTTAGCAGGCTGGCCCGAGCGTGACTCACGAGCGAGCAAGCCGCCGTGCTGGCCTTCACTCGAGCCAGATGGCTGGCCTTAGCGCGGAGCGCGCGAGCAAGCCGCCGCGCTACCGTGCCAATCTAGCTAGCAAACCTTGCAGACAAGCAGCTGGACAGAGCTATCTTGGCTAGCTAGTGGCCGCGAGCGCCGGACGGAGCTGGCATCCGGGCTGCCGCAACATGGGCTCTGCACCGCCGGCGGTTTTGACCTCGCCTTCTGCCGGCGGCGGTAGCTGCGTCCCATGGCCGAGGATGACTAGGTGGACGGGCCGGAGGTAGGAGGTCACTCGAGGATTTTTGTTGGTAAGAGCATGTACAATGGTTGATAAGGTAGTCTTATCTTAAGTCTGCCACGTATGCAAGTGGTAGTAGTTTCTTAGCATTTTAGTGGTTTCTTGCATTATTAGAGCAAGTACAATAGAGCTGAGTCAGCAGGCTATAAGAAGTAAACTAGTATATTTCTGCTTAGTTGGAGGAAAGAGAAGAGGAGAGAGAAGGTAAGCGGGCTCTTCGTGAAGAGCCAGCTCTAGCACGTGCTCCTAGGCACTTTATGAGAATGAGAAGTGGGCCACATAATAAAAAAGTAGTACACTCTTTTGATCTATTATTATACATGTTGGCTATAAGATGGGCTGTACATGACATGGCACTGGCTTATAGCCAGCAGCTGGCTATACTATTAACCATGCTCTTAGGGGTTTCTTGTAAGGAACAATGTACGTACTACTAGCGACAAAAGGAAATTCTAGGTTGCATTGCACTCCAACGAGTACTACTAGTGGTCGCAGGAGTGTATACCTCGTTTTGTGGGTTCGATCCCGGCCGAACGCACGGCGGCCATTTTTTTAAAATAGTACTACTACACTTCGTTGTGAGCCAATATTTTACACGGGTAGTTTGAGTTTGAAGTCAAACGGACGTGCGGCCCCACAATCTGGGTGCACTGGACAGCCTAGCCACGTGAACGGGTTTTCCTTCCCAGCATCCCGTGGCTCGCATGCTCGCCCTAGCCGCACCTCGCTTGCAGCTTCCAGCTAGTAGCATATTTAAACTAGCGCCTCCCAATTAAGCCCGAGGAGCCGGAAAAGCCTGGCGGGGCATTGGGAACTGTGCAATATGGCTCTGTACGTAAAGTGCTCTACTACTACTCTGTAGCTTGTGGCGTTGCACGCATGGACTTCACTCCATTATCAGCTCTACTATAAAAGAAATTCCTCTTGACGTGTTTTTTTTGAAACGGAGGCAAAAGCTTTGCTTCATCTCATTCATAAAGAAGGAACTACTAACAAAGTTCGACGAGATCCATTACACCTCCACAAATGGAAGCGAAAAGCCTAGTCTCGCTGCATCAAATAACTCAAATGTTCTGCCCCCGCAGTAACCGTCGCTGATAAACAGGCTGCTAGTGTGTGCGTGAGAGGAGCGGCTGAGTAGGCCAGCTACGTGAGAGGAGCGGCTGAATAGAGCACCGAGAGTACCCACTAGGCCACTACACAGGTGTACTTCCCCTGCATTGATAGTACAGCGATGGTTCTAGAGAACAGTAGTACCCTCCACTTCCAACTGTAGCTCCTTGGCCCTGAGATTCAAGAGTTCAAAACTGGTGCACTATACTAGACTAGACTAGAAGTACAGTACATCGCCCTATTAGTTGAGAAAAGTAGTACTAGTACTGCTACAGTATGAGTACGTACTCCTTCGTCACATAATGTAAGACGTTTTTTGACACTAGTTGGCGTGTACAAAAAATGGCAAAAACATACCCAAAATTTCTTAATCCACGCCAAAAACTACTACCTAGTGCCAAAAATTTCTTACTAGTGCTATTATTTACAGTATAATGCAATCCCATAACGTTCCATAATGCTAGTACTAGTAGTAAATAATAGCCTCACCCCTTCGCTGAGAAACGATCTACAGTTGGAAGGGACGAGGCCCGGCGGTTACTACACTCTTATCTCCTCCTCGCCAGTTCCCCTCCCCCTGAAGAGAAGGCAGTTCGTTGCTGCTCCCATGGATTCGCCAGGCGGTTCTCCTCCTCGTCGGGGCTGGGAGACCTTGGACGACAATCCTCTGGGAGAAATCGCACGCCGCTCCGACGTCCTCACCGCCGCAAGACTCGGTGCTTCCTGCACCAACTTTTTCAAGACGCTGCTTAAACAGGCTTGGGAAAAGGCCATGCTTGTTGGTCTTCCATGCGTCCTCGAGGAGAAGTTCTTCTATGGGACAATCCTTCGAACAGTCCACCGCTCCCTGGCCATGGTTGCACGTTGACTCCGCTAGAGTTGCCGACGTTGAGAGGTAGTCGGATTTTGTCCGATGAGCAGGTCAGTAATGGAGTTTGATCATGTAGTACTTAGTTATTCCATTTCCATCCCGTAATTTCTCCGCTGCCCACCGTCTTATATATAGGTATGGGTCGATGCCAAAGAAGATTGGCTTGCATACCTCCGGCCGGATACCACCATCATTTTGCACAACATCCACAGCAGTGCGGCCATTCTGGTAGACCCCTTCTCCACCATTGGGATCGGCCTTCCGGACTGGCTGGGCTTGAATACGTATGATGATGCCTACATGAGATTGAAGAAGATAGCAATTGCGGACCCGCCGACAAAGCGACGCGGCTACGACGGTTACTATCTCATCGCGGTGTTCGACATAAGGATTGCCATCAATGCAAGAGGCAGTAACGGCAGAGGCTGGCGCATGTTGGCGGCAGCAGATTTGTACCCCTACACGTTTGAAGACGCCGTGCGCCATCTAGGCCGCATCTTCGCGGTGACAAGCCAGGGGACTTGTTTCATCTGGTTGCCATCCTACGGTACGGGAGATTACAAACGGAATGCACAAACCATCATTTGCATCCCTAACGGTACTCCATTATTTTGCAGGGACCAGTCATCCCCCGATCAAAATAAGATCGCCGATCCTGGATGTGCATTTGCATCCGCGATTCGGTCTAACCTGGAACCTTGTAGCTGACTTTGGCATATTGGGATCAACTATCTTAGTAGTCGTTACCCATGGTACCACTGATGTGCAACATGGTCACACAACGTACCACGATCGGACCGTCACCATCTACCCAGGTATTCCATTTTTAACCCTCTCGCCTTCTCTTTCATTGTTGTACTAGTAGTATACTTTGTAGTACTAGTAGGAGTACTTTTTACCTTGGAGGATGCGTATAGCTAGCTAGGCCCTTGAAGACTTGAACCCACTAGCTGCCACCATTTTTGTTTTTCCATGTCTTACTATCTCATCCATGTAGCCAAGAGTGGCTATATATAATAAGCCGGTTATTTTACTTCCTCTATACCGAAGTAGTACTATTTGCTGCACAGTATTACTGACCGCCATATTTGAGCACAACATTATTATGCATGGACCTTGACTATGTACGTCACCATGTGTCCAGATCTGGGATTCCACGTGTACCAGATGAACGGCGCCGAGTTCGACCCCCGTGATGCTACGTGGGTGTCGAGGAACACTCTTGGAGAGTACTCGCTTTTCATCGGGGACAGCTACCCCATTGTGAAGCGGATGCCACCTTCCGTGCACGACACGGAAGGCCTGCCGTTCATGAAGCATGGTTGTGTCTTCAGTGCGCACCGCCGGATGAACGACATGTTGGGACACGCTATCCCTGATTTATGCCGCTTCAGCTTGGATGAGTCTCCATCGTGTGGAACCGGACTAGAAAGCTGCGATAATGATTCCCGTTGCCGACCGCTATGGATCGTGCCATCCATGAAGAACACCTGGGACTGGAACCTGGAGGAGGACATGTAGCCCATCTATAATGTGTAAGTGGAGTACGGTAATTGTGAACGGTAGCGCTGTGAATATATGTAGACTAGTCGTGCACAAATTTATCACATGAATTGGAGATGAACTTGTGTGGCATACTGGCATTTGTCCTTTAGAATTTATTATTAGTAAATGTGTTATGTGTACATGCAACTTGTGTGGTTGTTGCATGGGCTCCAACACGCTCTTTGAGAAAAAAAGGTGGCACAGCTTTGGATATACGTGACGTGGCGGCATCATACAGTAGCATCGTTCGCTATAGTTGTAGTACACTCCTGCTAGGACGACAACTCCTATAAAACCTTGCGCTTGGCTCTTTGCCTCTTCGGGAGGTTCAACAATTCGTACTCGTGTGAACCTTGCACTTGGCTCTTCGCCTCTTCGGAAGGTCCAACAATGATGATACTACAGTACAATATGCTTCTGGCAATCTGACACCGATTGAACTGTTGCACGTCCACCGCGAGGGCGAGGGAGAGGGAGAGGGAGAGGGCGATGTAGTCAAAACCCTCTCCTCGTCCCGTGAACCACCGCGCGCGTGGGTGAGGGAGAGGCGTAGTAAGCAAGCTTCTCCTCGTTCGGCGAGTTGACGGGACACATCAAAGCAGTACTAGTACTAGTACTAGTAGTAGTAGTCCATACTGCATCCTTTCCGATTAATATGGCTTAATTTGAAACAAGAAAATACACTGGCGGTCAACGTATGTAACAATACGCTCTTTACGGTCACTATATATAGTTTTGCGGCGATTATACGATCACTAGCTCATCGTAGAGCACCGTTGAAAGATCGTGGATGTCGCTTAGAGGGGGGGTGAATAGGCGCTTTAAAATAAATACGATTTAGGCTTGAACAAATGCGGAATAAACCTAGCGGTTAATTTGACAAGCACAAAACCTACAACAACTAGGCTCACCTATGTGCACCAACAACTTATGCTAAGCAAGATAAACAACTAAGTGATAGCAAGATATATGATAAGAAACAATATGGCTATCACAAAGTAAAGTGCATAAGTAAAGGGTTCGGGTAAGAGATAACCGAGGCACGCGGAGACGACGATGTATCCCGAAGTTCACACCCTTGCGGATGCTAATCTCCGTTTGGAGCGGCGTGGAGGCACAATGCTCCCCAAGAAGCCACTAGGGCCACCGTAATCTCCTCACGCCCTCGCACAATGCAAGATGCCGTGATTCCACTAAGGGACCCTTGAGGGCGGTCACCGAACCCGTACAAATGGCAACCATTGGGGGCGGTCACCGAACCCGTACACTTTGGCAACCCTTGGGGGCGGTCACCGGTACCCGTCAAATTGCTCGGGGCGATCTCCACAACCTAATTGGAGACCCCGACGCTTGCCCGGAGCTTTACACCACAATGATTGAGCTCCGAACACCACCAACCGTCTAGGGCGCCCAAGCACCCAAGAGGAACAAGCTCAAGGGCACCAAGCACCCAAGAGTAATAAGCTTCTCAACTTGTAACTTCCACGTATCACCGTGGAGAACTCAAACCGATGCACCAAATGCAATGGCAAGGGCACACGGAGTGCCCAAGTCATTCTCTCTCAAATCCCACCGAAGCAACTAATGCTAGGGAGGAAAATGAGAGGAAGAACAAGAAGGAGAACACCAAGAACTCCAAGATCTAGATCCAATGGGTTCCCCTCACATAGAGGAGAAAGTGATTGGTGGAAATGTGGATCTAGATCTCCTCTCTCTTTTCCCTCAAAAACTAGAAAGAATCCATGGAGGGATTGAGAGTTAGCAAGCTCGAAGAAGGTCAACAATGGGGGAAGAACACGAGCTCAAAGGATAAGGTTCATTGGGGAAGAAGACCTCCTTATATAGTGGGGGGAACAATCCAACCGTTACCCTCACTTCAGCCCCGCAGAGAGCGGTACTACCGCTTGGCCAGCGGTACTACCGCTTGCCCCTATAAGCGGTACTACCACTCCCCCTCGCGGTACTGCCGCTGGGCCCAGAGCGGTACTACCGCAGTGGCAGGGCAGTACTACCGCAAACGAGCGGTACTACGACCCCCACTGCCGCGGCTAGTACCGTAAAACCCAACACGAAAAAGACCCCTCGAATCGAGGCGGTACTAGTACGAGACCGCAGCGGTACTACGGCTGGGGGCTACCAGCGGTACTACCGCTCTGGAGCGGTACTACCGCTCTAGAGCGGTACTACCGCTCGTAGCACCCAAGCGGTACTACCGCTCCGGCCCGCGGTACTACCGCTGGGACCAAAACTGCCATAACTTCTGCATATGAGCTCCGAATTGAGCAAACTCAAGCTTGTTGGATAGAGGAAGACGAGTAGCATCAAAACATCGAAAACATCAACCTCCAACTGAGAAGAACCGGCATAACCTCCAACATCGAAAACATCATAGAAGATGCGAGTGAACTCCGTTTTCGATGAACTCGAGCTTGTCATCAAGATGACCATAAGCTCCAAAACTCACAAAGAAAAGAACCAAACAAGAACCAATAAGGATGATGCAAGGATGCAATGGTTTGAGCTCTCTACGAATGATACGATCAAGCTACTCATCGAGAGCCCCCCTTGATAGTACGGCAATCGATCCTATAACCCGGTCTCCCAACTACCATCATGAGACCGGTAAAATAGAAAACCTATCAAGGGCAAACCTTTGCCTTGCACATGGTCCACTTGAGCTAGATGATGACGATCTTGACTCCCGCACGTTGGACCACCTTTCTTGGTTGCGTTGGCTCGATGAAGACTAGTTGATTGCTCCCCCATGCTCCACTATGGGTGAGCCACTCTTCCGCACATCTTCACAAGTCCATTGTCACCACAATGGATGGCAAGCTTCAAGCATTTGATCTCTTCATGATGCTTCACTTGAACTTGCACACCGCAACATCTTCACAAGTCCATTGTCACCACAATGGACGGCAAGCTTCAAGCATTTGATCTCTTCATGATGCTTCACTTGAACTTGCACACCGCAACCTAACCCCACAAAGAACTCTCACGAAGATCATGGGTTAGTACACAAAGCGTAATTGACAATGCTTACCACACCATGGGATCACTTGATCCCTCTCAGTACATCTTCTACGCTTTGTGAGTTGATCAAGTTGATTCACTCTTGACTTAGTCTTGATCAACCATGAATCTTTTCAACTCTCTTCATTTGGATGATGTCTTGAAGATATACATGAATGATCACACAATCTTCTTCTCCAAGACATGCTTGCAATAAGCTCAACTCTCACATGACCAATCTTTGGATAATTCCTTAATAACACCTTGGTCACCACATGAACTCCTTGAAACCAACACATGAACTTCAAGAAATGCCTATGGACAAATCCTTCAAATATAACTCAAGGCAACCATTAGTCCATAGAGATTGTCATCAATTACCAAAACCAAACATGGGGGCACCGCATGTTCTTTCAACCGTATTGCACCCTACTGACCGACCACATTGTCGACGTGGCACTTTGTTGACTGGTTAAATTGTCACCTGGTTTCTGGGTCCCACCTGTCAGTTGGCAGAGCAGCGAAATCAGTTAAACAAAACTTTACGCAGGCGCGACACCTGTCAGTTGGCAGAGCAAAGAAATCTGTCTCCGGCATTGACATTCACGCGAAGCTTCTCGACCAGGTAGACGCACACCGGCATCCTCCCGTGGCCGGCGGCGGCGTACGGCGCCCCGGGTCCTCCGTCCCTGGCGGCCTCCACCGCCTCGGCCCTTCCCGCCGTCCAGCGCGCTCGTGATGCCTGACGGGAAAAAAATTGCCCAAATCAGGATCGAGCACAAACAAACACCGAAGTGGAAAACCAGCACGAGGAAAGGGAGGCGCGGGCGTACTCTTGAAGCGGCCGAGGTCGCCGTCGGCCGCCGCCTTGAGGAGCCGGCGCTGCTTCTGGCCTGCAGCTGCAGGGGGAGGAAAGGGGACGGGGTTAGGGCCAGTGCGGGGTAGGAGGCTGGGTCGGGGGGAGGGGGTGCTTAGCGGAGGTGGGGGGCGGCGCCATGGCTGGCGGGGTGGAGGTGGGTAGGGTTTTGGAGGCCGTCCACTTGTTGGCCGCCCTCTGGACGCCAGCGCCGCCGCCCTCCGTGCCGGAGCCGGCGGCTCTGGCGACAACGGCAGCCTCCTCCTCCTGGACGTGGCTGTCGTCCGCGTCGAGCGACGGGTGCGGGCGCTTCTGCGCGGGCATTCCGGCCGCCTGGCTGCCCTCCCTGCTCCTTGGCGCGGCGCTCGTCACGAGGGAGAGGACGGTCGGGCGCGTGCGGGCTGGCGGAGGAGTGAGAGGGAGGAGGCAGGAGGTGGGTGGAGGCGGCTCGAGTCGAGGGGGAGGCAGATCGAGACGAATCTGGGGAGTGCATGGGGGAGGCCATGGACGGCGGGGAGCTCCGCCGGAGGGAGGTGGTGGCCGCGATCTGGAAGGGAGGAGGTGGCGGCTGCGATCTGGAAGGGACGAGCGCGGATCCGACCGTGGCCGTGGGAGAGAAGGGGAGGGGAGGGGTTGTCGGCGTCCGGGGTTGCGGGAGAGGACGGAGGACGGCGGCGGTGGCGGCTGGGTGGTTGGGGATCGAGAGATTGAGACGGAGGAGGAGCGATAGGGTTGGGAGTGGCGGCTGTGGGACAAGAGGGGGAGAGTGGATCGGGGGAGAGGAGTGGATCGGGGAAGTTAGGGTTTGGGTGGGAGGGTGAGGGGGTGAGGGCTGCCGTTGGATCCAGAAGCATCCAACGGTGGTTGAGGCATGATCCGCGTGATATGCCTATGGACCAACCAGAGCGCACCAAACAATTTGAAGATTTTTTGACCATATAAATTGGTCATGATTGATTACATATAAATTTTTCATTTCATTTTTCAATGCTCAAAATGAGTTTTTTTGAAAGACCTATCAAATATTTGTTCAAATGATGTCATATTTTGCACAAGTTTACATCTTAGATTTGCAAACAACATTGACAAAGGGAGTTTTTATTTCTTTTGCATGAAAAAACAATTTTCCATTTTTTGAGTGCCCAAAATAAGTTTTTTTGAAGGACTTACCATATATTTGTTGCAAAATTGTACCAAATCAATTTTCTAAAATACTAAATCATATATAATGCACAATTGACCAAATGGTTAGGTGTCAAAAGTTTCGATGCACCTCTCATGAAAAAAACAAATTTCCGCCGATTCAGTAGAAAGCGGGTAAATTTGTACTGCAGCTGCCTCATAGTTTGCTCTTTATTTTTTCCAAAAATTATTTGTAGGTACATAAGTATCTGTTTAATCAGAGAAACACCCAAAAAATTCCAAGATTCAACCAGTAGCTAGGAACGGTCATTCCCGCCGTTTTGACCGCATTTTGAAACGGGCATAAAAAATTCAAAAAAAAACAAAAAATTGGAAAACCTTCGCATTTTTGTCATTATATGTGACCAAGTTACCAGGAAAAATAATAAATTTGTAACACGGCAATTCTTTAAAAAAGGTGTTCTCAGAAATGAGCTATCATGTGTGAAGATTCATGGCTTTCAAGTCAGATGATCAATCTTATGGCCACATTCATGGCATAGTTTGTTCAAATGATCTCATATTGTGCACAAGGTTGCATCTTGGAATGGAAAACAATGTTGCCTAAGGGAGTTTTCATTTTATTTGCATGGAAAATTCATTTTCCATTTTTGAGTACCCGAAATGAGGTTTTTTGTGAAGGACCTACCATATATTTGTTGCAGAATTGGACCAAATCAATTTTATAAAATACTAGGCCATGTTTAATGCACAATTGACCAAATGGTTGGGTGTCAAAAGCCTTGATCCACCTCTGGTGAAAAAGACAAATTTCCGCCGATTCAGTAGTAAGCGAGTCGGATTTGAACTGTAGCTGCCTCATAGTTTGCTCTTTATTTTTTCCAAAAATCATTTCTAGGTACATAACTATCTATTTAATCAGAGAAACATCAAAATGTTTCCAGGATTCAACCACTAGCTAGGAACGGTCAAGCCCGCCGTTTTGACCGCATTTTGAAACGGGCATAAAAAATTCAAAAAAAAAATCAAAAAATTGGAAAACCTTCTCATTGTGTCATCATATGTGACCAAGTTTCCAGGAAAAATAATAAACTTGTAATACGGCAATTATTTTAAAAAAGTGTTCTCGGAAATGCGTGAAGATTCATGGCTTTCAAGCCAAATGATCAATCTTATGGCCACATTCATGGCATAGTTTGTTGACATGATCTCATATTGTGCACAAGGGTGCATCTTGGAATTCCAAACAATGTTGCCTAAGGGAGTTTTCATTTTCTTTGCACGGAAAATTCATTTTCCATTTTCTGGGTGCCTGAAATGAATTTTTTTTGTGAAGGACCTACCATATATTTGTTGCCAAATTGGACGAAATAAATTTTCTAAAATACTAGGCCATATTTAATGCATAATTTACAAAATGGTTGGGTGTCAAAAGTTTTGATCCACCTCTGGTGAAAAAGATAAATTCCCGTCGATTCAGTAGGAAGCGGGTCAAATTTGAACTGCAGCTGCCTCATAGTTTGCTCTTTATTTTTTTCCAAAAATCATTTCTAGGTAGATAAGTATCTATTTAATCAGAGAAACATCAAAAGTTTTCCAAGATTCAACCACTAGCTAGGAACGGTCAAGCCCACCATTTTGACCGCATTTTGAAACGGGCATAAAAAATTCAAAAAAATCAAAAAATTGGAAAACCTTCGCATTGTGTCATCATATGTGACCAAGTTTCCAGGAAAAGTAATAAACTTGTAATACAGAAATTATTTTTTAAAAGTGTTCTCAGAAATGAGCTATCATGCATGAAGATTCATGGCTTTCAAGCCAAATGATCAATCTTATGGCCATATTCATGGCATAGTTTGTTCACATGATCTCATATTGTGCACAAGGGTGCATCTTGGAATTCCAAACAATGTTGCCTAAGGGAGTTTTCATTTTCTTTGCACGGAAAATTCATTTTCCATTTTCTGAGTGCCTGAAATGAATTTTTTTTGTGAAGGACCTACCATATATTTGTTGCAAAATTGGACGAAATAAATTTTCTAAAATACTAGGCCATATTTAATGCACAATTGACAAAATGGTTGGGTGTCAAAAGTTTTGATCCACCTCTGGTGAAAAAGACAAATTCCCGCTGATTTAGTAGGAAGCGGGTCAAATTTGAACTGCAGCTGCCTCATAGTTTGATCTTTATTTTTTCCAAAAATCATTTCTAGGTAAATAAGTATCTATTTAATTAGAAATACATGGTTTGGTGGCGAGACATCGAGGTTTGGACGGTGGCCGAGGGCCCCAACTCTAGAGCGCATAAGCTCGCATGCCCGCCGCGTGGTCACCGCGTGACCGTGGCGTTGCCTTGCGTTCTGGGCGGCCTAGGCATGTCTAGTGGGTTGGGCACTCCCCAGGTAGGTGCTAGGAAGAAAATTACAACATAATATTCTCATGAGGAGACCGAACTATGCTCAAAGATGAATTAGCAGCCAAGTGTTTGATTAGCGGTACGGGAAATGCACATGGCCAATGGGCGTGAGTTTTGGCTGAGGATGATCATATACTAAGAAAAATGTCTTCACTAATTTTCAGCTCAAAAGGAGGATCCTAGGTGGTACTTGCTTTGCAAAGTACCACACTGGATATAAATACAAATGTTGAAGCTGGGCTCAAAATAATGAATGGATTCAGCTGAAATTTGGTGGAGGATGGTTATTTGGGCATAGGAAAGCACTGTAAAAAATGGATACCATTTGGACATTCCAAAGTGGCACTTCCTTCACAATGCTCTTCTCTGAACAGAATAGGAAAATGAATATTTTTGAATTATTTTTGAACTAGGCAAGGAAGGTTTTTTACATATTTGAAGAATATATGACCCAAATAATTTATGACATTTTTTTGGAAATGTTGGGAATGACGGAAATATATGTTGCTTCATAACCTAGGGCAAAAACTGACACATGGACATGACACATAGGCAAAACTGATCAGGTGGCGCCTAGTCATAGCAACCCACCACAATTTACAAGGTTATGACCTTCTATATTGGTCATGATCAGCTAGAAATAAGGCAGCAGACAAGTGCTATCTACTTTATGACCATTCCGTGTATGGAAATTAGGACCTTTTTGACCAAAATGGTCGTTATAGTTTAGGGTTTGGAGCCCCCCGAACAGCTTTTGACCAATTGGTCTGAAATGTTCATAGATCTATGACCAATTCTTCCAGGGTCACTGACAGAAGGTCACTAGTTGACATATTTCTTGTAGTGGATAGCTAGGTCAAGCGAATTCGCTCCCTTTTAATCGATACTCAAGCAATATCAACAAAAGCAGGAGTAGGCTTTCACCTCCACCATGAGGGGCCGAACCCAGGTAAAATCGTATCTCTCGTCCTGCTCAACCCCTTTAATCTAATCACCATAGCCATGGCCACACACCTAAGTCCTTTCACGAGGGCATCTGCCGTGATAAAACCATGACAGTTGGTGCCCATTGTGGGGCCAGCGCATGGTAGTTTCGAGTTATTGAAGGGCTCTTTCCCAGGGATCGACGGATACACCATTGGCAGGATGACCAAGAGCCTCCACGGGAAGGTCTACATCGATGATGTTGGCTGGGCCCTGAGGCCGAATCAATCGAGTACGGGTATCGGGTCCCCTTCGGCGGAATTCATGTCTTCATTGGAAAGATCGGCGGATCTGAGCCTGAGCCGGACACCTCCACCAACCTCTTTGAGTTGGCTCGGCGCATGCAACCTGCCCGGGTTCAACCCGGCCAGAAGCGTGTTTTCGTCAGTTTTGCGCATGGCATGGATCTTGTGGAGGATTATGTATCTAGAGGAGAGACTCTCATCTACTCAGGTGATGAGTCCTCGACCGGAGAGACGGAGTCGATTTACCAGCTTCAAGATGGCGGGCTTGGGGCTATTCCGATGGCAACAGTATTCCAGACCCCTATGAGCCGTAGTGCAGGGCTGCTATTTTCATGACTGGCACATGGCCGTCTCTAAATTCGTCAACAACTGTAGCTATGACATCTAGATCGACAGTTGCTACAACAGCTGGGGATGGTGGCTCAGACAGGCCACTGGCTTAGGTTTTGTCAAATATCTTGGGCACCTTGACAACTTTGCTGGCAACAGAGGTGACCGCGGCGAATCTAGCAGAGCACAATGCAGAGATTGTAAGGATTCAGGCGGAGATCACTAAAGCCCAGGAGGATATCAACGCAGAAAATATCATAATGGCAATGAAATGGGCTCAGATCGCGGCTGAGTCGGAGCACGTGAGGATAGAAGCTTGGCGTTGAAGTCTGGATCAGAACATCTCTAACGCAGTTCTTCGTAGGAGTCACCACACTCACCTGCCTTTGCATTATGAGCCCATGAATTTGTTTAACACATCGGGGGCAGGGGCAAGCACTCCAGATACGAGGGTGATCCCTCAGTTAAACCCGGACGTGCCTGGAAGTCAGGTGGCGGATCAACCTCGCTAGCCTGAGCCGGCACGGAGGGAGGAGCGAGCACCTAACCTGCCCCCCAGTCAGACACTGCCGCAACATTTTTTGATGCCTCCAGCAGGGCACTTCTCTAACCCGGTGGATAACATGTTACTGGCAGCGACCCGGATGGTGGCTATTCCGATCGATGGCGATCACTAGTTGCGGTGGAAACCCGGAACATAGTTGAGCTCTTACACACGGCCGTCGCACAACAAGTGGTTTATTCCTACAGCCTTGATCGTGTGCACTCGACTCCATGCCCAAGTCGAAGTTACAGCCGGCGTGTTGAGTCTCATGCAGTTTCCGGCAGTGAACGGTGTCGTAACCCGCCCCGTGATGATAACCCACCCTGCGATGTTAACCTACTGGTCAACGCTCAGGCGATTGTGAGGCGGCAACGACGGCCCAACACAGGGGGCTTATCACCAGCCTCCGGTGACCCCATCAGCCTCAGTAGGGGCTGGGACAATTTCCAGGATGGTTGGAGTGCCGTGTTTAATACTAACTTTGTGTAATGAACGTCTACCTAAGGATTTCAAGGGTCCTCGCAAAGTGCCTAATTATACAGCTGATCTCCCTCCGGAGGGCTGGATTGAGAGTTAAGAGTTAGCCATTGAGATGTTGGATGTCAATGATGCGGTCTGCGCCAAATACTTTACTATGATGTGTTGGGGAACGTAGTAATTTCAAAAAATTTCCTACGCACACGCAATATCATGGTGATGCATAGCAACGAGAGGGGAGAGTGTTGTCCACGTACCCTCGTAGACCGATAGCGGAAGCGTTTAACACAACACGGTTGATGTAGTCGTACGTCTTCACGATCCGACCGATCAAGTACCGAACGCACGGCACCTCCGAGTTCAGCACACGTTCAGCTCGATGATGTCCCTCGAACTCCGATCCAGCCGAGTGTTGAGGGAGAGTTTAGTCAGCACGACGGTGTGGTGACGATGATGATGTTCTACCGACGCAGGGCTTCGCCTAAGAATCGCTACGATAGTATCGAGGTGTAATATGGTGGAGGGGGGCACCGCACACGGCTAAAAGATCGTAGATCAATTGTGTGTCTAGAGGTGCCCCCCTGCCCCCATATATAAAGGTGCAAGGGGGAGGCCGCCAGCCAAGGGAGGAGAGGCGCGCCAGGAGGAGTCCTACTCCTACCGGGAGTAGGACTCCCCCCTTTCCATGTTGGACTAGGAGAGGAAGGGGGAAAAGGTGGAGGGGAGGAAGGAAGGGGGGGCGCCGCCCCCTTCTCCTTGTCCTATTCGGACCGGGGGGGAGGGGCGCGCGGCCCTGCCCTGGCCTCCTCTCCTCTCTTCCACCTAGGCCCAATAAGGCCCATTAAGTTACCGGGGGGTTCCGGTAACCTCCCGGTACTCCGGAAAAATCCCGATTTCACCCGGAACACTTCCGATGTCCAAACATAGGCTTCCAATATATCAATCTTTATGTCTCAACCATTTCAAGACTCCTCGTCATGTCCGTGATCACATCCGGGACTCCGAACAACCTTCAGTACATCAAAACATATAAACTCATAATATAACTGTCATCGTAACGTTAAGCGTGCGGACCCTACGGGTTCGAGAACTATGTAGACATGACCGAGACACCTCTCCGGTCAATAACCAATAGCGGAACCTGGATGCTCATATTGGTTCCCACATATTCTACGAAGATCTTTATCGGTCAGACCGCATAACAACATACGTTGTTCCCTTTGTCATCGGTATGTTACTTGCCCGAGATTCGATCGTCGATATCTCGATACCTAGTTCAATCTCGTTACCGGCAAGTCTCTTTACTCGTTCCGTAATACATCATCCCACAACTAACTCATTAGTCACAATGCTTGCAAGGCTTATAGTGATGTGTGTTACTGAGTGGGCCCAGAGATACCTCTCCGACAATCGGAGTGACAAATGCTAATCTCGAAATACGCCAACCCAACAAGTACCTTTGAAGACACCTGTAGAGCACCTTTATAATCACCCAGTTATGTTGTGACGTTTGGTAGCACATAAAGTGTTCCTCCGGTAAACGGGAGTTGCATAATCTCATAATCATAGGAACATGTATAAGTCATGAAGAAAGTAATAGCAACATACTAAACGATCGAGTGCTAAGCTAACGGAATGGGTCAAGTCAATCACATCATTCTCCTAATGATGTGATCCCGTTAATCAAATGACAACTCATGTCTATGGCTAGGAAACATAACCATCTTTGATCAACGAGCTAGTCAAGTAGAGGCATACTAGTGACACTCTGTTTGTCTATGTATTCACACATGTATTATGTTTCCGGTTAATACAATTCTAGCATGAATAATAAACATTTATCATGATATAAGGAAATAAATAATAACTTTATTATTGCCTCTAGGGCATATTTCCTTCAGTCTCCCACTTGCACTAGAGTCAATAATCTAGATTACACAGTAATGATTCTTACACCCATGGAGTTTTGGTGCTGATCATGTTTTGCTCGTGGAAGAGGCTTAATCAACGGGTCTGCAACATTCAGATCCGTATGTATCTTGCAAATTTCTATGTCTCCCACCTGGACTAAATCCCGGATGGAATTGAAGCGTCTTTTGATGTGCTTGGTTCTCTTGTGAAATCTGGATTCCTTTGCTAAGGCAATTGCACCAGTATTGTCACAAAAGATTTTCATTGGTCCCGATGCACTAGGTATGACACCTAGATCGGATATGAACTCCTTCATCCAGACTCCTTCATTTGCTGCTTCCGAAGCAGCTATGTACTCCGCTTCACACGTAGATCCCGCCACAACACTTTGCTTAGAACTGCACCAACTGACAACTCCACCGTTCAATGTAAATACGTATCCGGTTTGCGATTTAGAATCGTCCGGATCAGTGTCAAAGCTTGCATCAACGTAACCATTTACGATGAGCTCTTTGTCACCTCCATAAACGAGAAACATATCCTTAGTCCTTTTCAGGTATTTCAGGATGTTCTTGACCGCTGTCCAGTGATCCACTCCTGGATTACTTTGGTACCTCCCTGCTAAACTTATAGCAAGGCACACATCAGGTCTGGTACACAGCATTGCATACATGATAGAGCCTATGGCTGAAGCATAGGGAACATCTTTCATCTTCTCTCTATCTTCTGCAGTGGTCGGGCATTGAGTCTTACTCAATCTCACACCTTGTAGTACAGGCAAGAGCCCTTTCTTTGCTTGATCCATTTTGAACTTCTTCAAAACTTTATCAAGGTATGTGCTTTGTGAAAGTCCAATTAAGCGTCTTGATCTATCTCTATAGATCTTGATGCCTAATATATATGCAGCTTCACCGAGGTCTTTCATTGAAAAACTCTTATTCAAGTATCCCTTTATGCTATCCAGAAATTCTATATCATTTCCAATTAGTAATATGTCATCCACATATAATATCAGAAATGCTACGGAGCTCCCACTCACTTTCTTGTAAATACAGGCTTCTCCAAAGGTCTGTATAAAACCAAATGCTTTGATCACACTATCAAAGCGTTTATTCCAACACCGAGAGGCTTGCACCAGTCCATAAATGGATCGCTGGAGCTTGCACACTTTGTTAGCTCCCTTTGGATCGACAAAACCTTCCGGTTGCATCATATACAACTCTTCTTCCAGAAATCCATTCAGGAATGCAGTTTTGACATCCATTTGCCAGATTTCATAATCATAAAATGTAGCAATTGCTAACATGATTCAGACAGACTTAAGCATCGCTACGGGTGAGAAGGTCTCATCGTAGTCAATCCCTTGAACTTGTCGAAAACCTTTCGCAACAAGTCGAGCTTTATAGACAGTAACATTACCGTCACCGTCAGTCTTCTTCTTGAAGATCCATTTATTTTCAATGGCTTGCCGATCATCGGGCAAGTCAACCAAAGTCCATACTTTGTTCTCATACATGGATCCCATCTCGGATTTCATGGCCTCAAGCCATTTTGCGGAATCTGGGCTCACCATTGCTTCTTCATAGTTCGTAGGTTCGTCATGGTCTAGTAACATAACCTCCAGAACAGGATTACCGTACCACTCTGGTGCCGATCTTAATCTGGTTGACCTACGAGGTTCAGTAATTACTTGATCTGAAGTTTCATGATCATTATCATTAACTTCCTCACTAATTGGTGTAGGTGTCGCAGAAACTGATTTCTGTGATGATCTACTTTCCAATAAGGGAGCAGGTACAATTACCTCATCAAGTTCTAGTTTCCTCCCACTCACTTCTTTCGAGAGAAACTCCTTCTCTAGAAAGGATCCATTCTCAGCAACGAATGTCTTGCCTTCGGATCTGTGATAGAAGGTGTACCCAACAGTCTCCTTTGGGTATCCTATGAAGACACATTTCTCCGATTTAGGTTCGAGCTTATCAGGTTGAAGTTTCTTCACATAAGCATCGCAACCCCAAACTTTAAGATACGACAGCTTTGGTTTCTTGCCAAACCATAGTTCATAAGGTGTCGTTTCAACGGATTTTGATGGTGCCCTATTTAGAGTGAATGCAGCCGTCTCTAAAGCATAACCCCAAAGCGATAGCGGTAAATCAGTAAGAGACATCATAGATCGCACCATATCTAGTAAAGTACGATTATGACGTCCGGACACACCATTACGTTGTGGTGTTCCGGGTGGCGTGAGTTGCGAAACTATTCCGCATTGTTTCAAATGTAGGCCAAACTCGTAACTCAAATATTCTCCTCCACGATCTGATCGTAGAATCTTTATTTTCTTGTTACGATGATTTTCAACTTCGCTCTGAAATTCTTTGAACTTTTCAAATGTTTCAGACTTATGTTTCATTAAGTAGATATACCCATATCTGCTCAAATCATCTGTGAAGGTGAGAAAATAACGATATCCGCCACGAGCCTCAATATTCATCGGACCACATACATCTGTATGTATGATTTCTAACAAATTAGTTGCTCTCTCCATAGTACCGGAGAACGGTGTTTTAGTCATCTTGCCCATGAGACACGGTTCGCAAGTACCAAGTGATTCATAATCAAGTGATTCCAAAAGTCCATCATTATGGAGTTTCTTCATGCGCTTTACACCGATATGACCTAAACGGCAGTGCCACAAATAAGTTGCACTATCATTATCAACTCTGCATCTTTTGGCTTCAATATTATGAATATGTGTATCACTACTATCGAGATTCAACAAAAATAGACCACTCTTCAAGGGTGCATGACCATAAAAGATATTATTCATATAAATAGAACAACCATTATTCTCTGATTTAAATGAATAACCGTCTCGCATTAAACAAGATCCAGATATAATGTTCATGCTTAACGCTGGCACCAAATAACAATTATTTAGGTCTAAAACTAATCCCGAAGGTAGATGTAGAGGTAGCGTGCCGACCGCGATCACATCGACTTTGGAACCATTTCCCACGCGCATCGTCACCTCGTCCTTAGCCAATCTTCGCTTAATCCGTAGCCCCTGTTTGGAGTTGCAAATATTAGCAACAGAACCAGTATCAAATACCCAGGTGCTACTGCGAGCATTAGTAAGGTACACATCAATAACATGTATATCACATATACCTTTGTTAACCGTGCCATCCTTCTTATCCGCCAAATACTTGGGGCAGTTCCGCTTCCAGTGATCAGTCTGCTTGTAGTAGAAGCACTCAGTTTCAGGCTTAGGTCCAGACTTGGGTTTCTTCTCCTGAACAGCAACTTGCTTGCTGTTCTTCTTGAAGTTCCCCTTCTTCTTCCCTTTGCCCTTTTTCTTGAAACTAGTGGTCTTATTGACCATCAACACTTGATGCTCCTTTTTGATTTCTACCTCCGCTGCCTTTAGCATTGCGAAGAGCTTGGGAATTGTCTTATTCAGCCCTTGCATGTTATAGTTCATCACGAAGCTCTTGTAGCTTGGTGGTAGTGATTGAAGAATTCTGTCAATGACGCTATCATCCGGAAGATTAACTCCCAGTTGAATCAAGTGATTATTATACCCAGACATTTTGAGTATATGCTCACTGACAGAACTATTCTCTTCCATCTTGCAGCTGTAGAACTTATTGGAGACTTCATATCTCTCAATCCGGGCATTTGCTTGAAATATTAACTTCAACTCCTGGAACATCTCATATGCTCCATGACGTTCAAAACGTCGTTGAAGACCCGGTTCTAAGCCGTAAAGCATGGCACACTGAACTATGGAGTAGTCATCAGCTTTGCTCTGCCAGACGTTCATAACTTCTGGTGTTGCTCTTGCAGCAGGCCTGGCACCCAGCGGTGCTTCCAGGATGTAATTCTTCTGTGCAGCAATGAGAATAATCCTCAAGTTACGGACCCAGTTCGTGTAATTGCTACCATCATCTTTCAACTTTGCTTTCTCAAGGAACGCATTAAAATTCAACGGAACAACAACACGGGCCATTTATCTACAATTAACATAGACAAGCAAGATACTATCAGGTACTAAGTTCATGATAAATTCAAGTTCAATTAATCATATTACTTAAGAACTCCCACTTATATAGACATCCCTCTAATCCTCTAAGTGATCACGTGATCCATATCAACTAAACCATGTCCGATCATCACGTGAGATGGAGTAGTTTCAATGGTGAACATCACTATGTTGATCATATCTACTATATGACTCACGCTCGACCTTTCGGTCTCCGTGTTCCGAGGCCATATCTGCATATGCTAGGCTCGTCAAGTTTAACCTGAGTATTCCGCGTGTGCAACTGTTTTGCACCCGTTGTATTTGAATGTAGAGCCTATCACACCCGATCATCACGTGGTGTCTCAGCACGAAGAACTTCCGCAACGGTGCATACTCAGGGAGAACACTTTTATCTTGAAATTTTAGTGAGAGATCATCTTATAATGCTACCGTCAATCAAAGCAAGATAAGATGCATAAAAGATAAACATCACATGCAATCAATATAAGTGATATGATATGGCCATCATCATCTTGTGCTTGTGATCTCCATCTCCGAAGCACCATCATTATCACCATCGTCACCGGCGCGACACCTTGATCTCCATCGTAGTATCTTTGTCGTCTCGCCAACTATTGCTTTTACGACTATCGCTACCGCTTAGTGATAAAGTAAAACAATTACATGGCGATTGCATTGCATACAATAAATCGACAACCATATGGCTCCTGCCAGTTGCCGATAACTCGGTTACAAAACATGATCATCTCATACAATAAAATATAGCATCATGTCTTGACCATATCACATCACAACATGCCCTGCAAAAACAAGTTAGACGTCCTCTACTTTGTTGTTGCAAGTTTTACGTGGCTGCTACGGGCTTAGCAAGAACCGTTCTTACCTACGCATCAAAACCACAATGATAGTTTGTCAAGTTGGTGCTGTTTTAACCTTCGCAAGGACCGGGCGTAGCCACACTCGGTTCAACTAAAGTGAGAGAGACAGACACCCGCCAGTCACCTTTAAGCAACGAGTGCTCGCAACGGTCAAACCAGTCTCGCGTAAGCGTACGCGTAATGTCGGTCCGGGCTGCTTCATCTCACAATACCGCCGAACCAAAGTATGACATGCTGGTAAGCAGCATGACTTATATCACCCACAACTCACTTGTGTTCTACTCGTGCATAACATCAACGCATAAAACCAGGCTCTGATACCACTGTTGGGGAACGTAGTAATTTCAAAAAATTTCCTACGCACATGCAAGATCATGGTGATGCATAGCAACGAGAGGGGAGAGTGTTGTCCACGTACCCTCATAGACCGATAGCGGAAGCGTTTAACACAACGCGGTTGATGTAGTCGTACGTCTTCATGATCCGACCGATCAAGTACCGAACGCACGGCAGCTCCGAGTTCAGCACACGTTCAGCTCGATGACGTCCCTCAAACTCCGATCCAGCCGAGTGTTGAGGGAGAGTTTAGTCAGCACGACGGCGTGGTGACGATGATGATGTTCTACCGACGCAGGGCTTCGCCTAAGCACCGCTACGATATTATCGAGGTGTAATATGGTGGAGGGGGGCACCGCACACGGCTAAAAGATCGTAGATCAATTGTGTGTCTAGAGGTGCCCCCTGCCCCCGTATATAAAGGTGCAAGGGGGAGGCCGCCGGCCAAGGGAGGAGAGGCGCGCCAGGAGGAGTCCTACTCCTACCGGGAGTAGGACTCCCCCCCTTTCCATGTTGGACTAGGAGAGGAAGGGGGAAAAGGTGGAGGGGAGGAAGGAAGGGGGGCGCCGCCCCCTTCTCCTTGTCCTATTCGGACTGGGGGGAGGGGCGCGCGGCCCTGCCCTGGCCTCCTCTCCTCTCTTCCACCTAGGCCCATTAAGTTACCGGGGGGTTCCGGTAACCTCCCGGTACTCTGGAAAAATCCTGATTTCACCCGGAACACTTCCGATGTCCAAACATAGGCTTCCAATATATCAATCTTTATGTCTCGACCATTTCGAGACTCCTCGTCATGTCCGTGATCACATCCGGGACTCCGAACAACCTTCGGTACATCAAAACATATAAACTCATAATATAACTCTCATCGTAATGTTAAGCGTGCGGACCCTACGGGTTCAAGAACTATGTAGACATGACTGAGACACCTCTCCGGTCAATAACCAATAGCGGAACCTGGATGCTCATATTGGTTCCCATATATTCTACGAAGATCTTTATCGGTCAGACCGCATAGCAACATAAGTTGTTCCCTTTGTCATCGGTATGTTACTTGCCCGAGATTCAATCGTCGATATCTCGATACATCATCCCGCAACTAACTCATTAGTCACAATGCTTGCAAGGCTTATAGTGATGTGTATTACTGAGTGGGCCCAGAGATACCTCTCCGACAATCGGAGTGACAAATCCTAATCTCGAAATACGCCAACCCAACAAGTACCTTTGAAGACACCTGTAGAGCACCTTTATAATCACCCAGTTACGTTGTGACGTTTGGTAGCACACAAAGTGTTCCTCCGGTAAACGGGAGTTGCATAATCTCATAGTCATAGGAACATGTATAAGTCATGAAGAAAGCAATAGCAACATACTAAACGATCGGGTGCTAAGCTAACGGAATGGGTCAAGTCAATCACGTCATTCTCCTAATGAGGTGATCCCATTAATCAAATGACAACTCATGTCTATGGCTAGGAAACATAACCATCTTTGATTAACGAGCTAGTCAAGTAGAGGCATACTAGTGACACTCTGTTTGTCTATGTATTCACACATGTATCAAGTTTCCGGTTAATACAATTCTAGCATGAATAATAAACATTTATCATGATATAAGGAAATAAATAATACTTTATTATTGCCTCTAGGGCATATTTCCTTCAGGATGTTGGATGGGCCCGCTCGCACATGGCTAAAAGGGTTACCTCCTAATTCCGTCAGCTCATGGGTAGAGTTGAAGGCACGTGTCATCAAAAACTTTCAAGGAACATGCAAGCAGCCTCTGATGATTATCGATCTGGATAACTACGTGCAGCGTGAGGATGAGTCGACCCACCATTGGGTCCGGCGGGTCTCTGCCATTATTCACTCGTCAGATAGTATTGCGGCGGTGTCGATGCAAATAACCCTGAGTCTGTTGCCCAACTGTGCACAGGCACAATATCAAGATTGAAGCACCAGCTCAATCCAGAGATTGAAGAACCAAGAGATTTGGAGAACCAACTTGCAGCCCAGAGAGATCGAGATCAAGCCAAAGGAATAGGATATCAGCAACAGAAGGGCCTCCCTTGCTGGGCAGGCGAGCCCGGCAAGGGGCGAGGCCACCACCCGAACCAAGCAATGAAGATTCCCCGCCAGAGCCTGCCGGGGCACACGGGGGATGAACCACCCCGCCAACCACTCAAGCATGACCCACGTCGAGTGCGGTGTCAAGCCGCAAGATGATTAAGTGGCAGCCATTCACCACATGGCGGCCATCTCGTATAGAAGAAACTCACAGATGACACCCGTCTTGTGACGTGTCAAGAGAACAGATGCGGATCTGGCAAGATAACCCGGCAGGCCTTGCCGGACAGCCATTGATGTGACACTAATTGGTGCATTTAATGCACCCTGTCAGCCCATAGAGTTAGGTATGAGAGCATTGTTTGCTATCATATCAGTGGATAATGACCACTCTGCCACTGTGGTGACCCCTTAATCTATAAAAGGAGGCCTATGGCACTTGTAGGAGGGGTTAGAGGGTTAGAAAGTTGACAAGCCCAAGCCACCACACGCGCGTAGCCGCTGTTGCCCCGAGGCAGCCCTTGCCGGGTAACTGTACTACGCACCACCACATTCATTCCATCATCAATCCACCAAAGCAGGAGTAGGGTCTTACGCCTCGCGGCGGCCTAAACCTGGGTAAATTGCTCGTGTGCTTTCGGCCGTCTTGCCGTGCGCTGATCTGCTCTTTGTGCAACACGACGTCCCCTTGCCGAACCAGCAAGGGGCCATCCGGTCCCATAGGTGGCCGTGGATATCCCGCGACATCTTTGGCGCGCCAGGTAGGGGGCTCGCTTGCCGCGAACCTGAAAGCGTGCGTAGTGCGTCATCTTCACCTTCAACGACGCCATCGACCATGGCGCCCAAGAAGAAGAAATCTGGCCCTCCAGCCCAGCCATCCACCTCGAAGGCTCCGCCGCCCGCAGCCTCTAACGCTACGGGGGATGCGGAGATGAGCGAGGACGTGAGCGCTGCTGGGGGCATGGTTGGAGCGGGTGGCGCCATCACCACTCCCCCTCGACCGACACGGGGGCTGGAGACGTCGGAGGAGAACAACATTAGCAGCGTCTCGACGGCCATGCTCCGCAAGGCGCGGACAAGAGGGTCGCTCCGCTTGCACCCCCACCTCTCACTGGCGGGCGCAACCCTAGCAATGGCGCTCGGTCCGGAGTGAGCCATCGCCCTCTGGCCACCCCTGCTGCAGGAGCAGTCACGGTGCATGCGCCTCTTCCCGGACGAGCCGACCCGACCACTATGCCCGACGGAGTCACGGGCCCTCGAGCACCATTACCGCGCGACCCCGCTGCCCAGGTGGTCATCCCGCAGTAGCACGGGCGCGCCGCCGCCGCCGTCACTGCCCCAGGCACCGTCAGGAGCCAGGCGAAGGTGCGTTCGACATCATCAACTGCTATGCCAAGCACAGCCACGGAGGCTATGGCACGAGCTCAGCTACTACAGAGGTTTCCGCCGGCCGCCGGGCAAATGGACGAGTGGCATGCTACCATCCAGAGCCTGCTTGGTTTCGCTGAAGCTGGGGGCTCGCGACGAGCTGGCCCGCCATGACCTCCCCAAGCGACAGCAACCGCACACAGTGCTGGCCAAACGGAGGGGGCTGTTCACACAGTGCAGTCCCCGCCACAGCAGCTGACGCGGGCGCTGCAGAGTCAAGACCCCAACAACGTCTCGATGGCCTCTTCTGGCCCTCGAATGCGTCCAGGACAATGTCGAACCCCAGAGGATAGGCGGCGGGGAGATGCCTGCGTCGTCATGGATCGGCGCCACGACGACCTCCGCCAAACCGACAGGTGCGGCGGCCTCAACGTCGACGAGCCTGCGCTCGGTGTTGGCGGATGCCTACCTTTCGAGGTCGGCTGCCCTGCCTTTACACGAGAATTGCGGCAAGTCTGTTGGTCGTCCGTTCGCACGTTCAAGCCAGAGATACCTGAGAAATACGACAGAAGGCTGAACCCGGCAGAGTTCCTGAGCATCTACACCATCACTGTTCAGGCTGCCGGGGGAAAAGATGAGAAGACGTTCGCCAACTACTTCCCTTTGGCCCTCAAGTCCAATGTGAGGTCTTCGTTGATGCATCTGCTGGAGAACTCCATTTCGTCATGGGCGGATCTGTGCCACGAGTTCATCGGTGCCTTCGCCGGTGGTCACCAAGAGCCCGGCAGGCCCAGGGACCTGCAGCTTCTCCAGCAGAAGGAAGGAGAAACCCTCCGTAAGTATTTACAGAGATTCAGTAAAGTTCATAGAAATATTCCAAATATCCATCCGACAGCTGTTATAGTAGCCTTCCAGTCCAATGTACACAACCGTCGCATTTGTTCTAAGATGAATGTGCGGTTGCCCAAGACTGTGAAGGAGCTATACACACTGGCGGATAAGTGTGCTCGGATGGAGGAAGGAAGGAAGTTGCCCAGAGAGGAGGATTGCATCAATGTCGATTCAGAGGATGAAGATGAATCAACCAGCCAGAGAAAGAGCAAGAAGCGCAATAAGAAGCCAAGAGATAAGGCAGTGATGACTATGGAAGGTTCTGGCATGCCTAGTACCGGCAAGAAAGCCAAGGCTGAGGCCCCCGACAAGGAGGCTGCCACATGCGCTGCCTGTCGGGAAGCCGCTGCCGTGGAAAAAGTTGGGAAAGGTGATGGGCCGTACTGCAAGACGCACCAGACCAAAGGCCACGACCTTCAAGAGTGCTACTAGGTTGAGTAGCTCTTCAGGAGACACAGAGTAGAGTATGATAAGCGTGATAAGGAGAAAGGTCAGAATGCTGCTGGCGGTAAGGGCCGAGGCGGTGAAGTAGATCGCCCCAGCAAACCCTTTCGGAATCAAGGAAAACCCGCCAGGGGCCAAGAGAAGGAAGTTTGTGATGATGTGAGTAACGAAGGGAATGAAGAGGAAACCGGTGAGCAGGAATTTTAGAAGGCCACTGACGCCCTGTGCATTGATGGAGGTGCATCTTTGCACACCTCTCATCGCCAACTCAAGCGATGGGCACAGGAGGTCAATGCAATGGAACCAGCGCCAGAGGCCCGGAAACCGCTCAAGTGGTCCCGCACGCCCATCATCTTTCATGAGGAGGATCACCCTGGCCGCACCACAGCGGTAGGATATTTGCCATTGTTGGTCTCCCCAACAATTCGCAACCTCAAGGTCACAAAGATGTTAGTGGATGGCGGGGTCGGGTTGAATCTGATTTCCCTGGCAGTCATCAACAAACTTCAGATAGGAGAAGAAGAGCTAGAGGTTACTGGCACGTTTCAAGGAGTCAATCCCTGCAGGAGCCATCCCAAGGGAAAGATTACGGTGCCGGTGAAGTTTGGGGGAGAACTGAACTATCGGACTGAGAAGATTGTGTTTGATGTGGTTGATCTCCCCCTGCCATACAATGGGATTCTGGGACGCCCAGCCCTGGCCAAGTTCATGGCAGCATCCCACTATGCTTACAACACTTTGAAGATGCCTGGGCCGCTGGGAATCATCACTATCCCGTCAGATGAGAAGGATGCAATTATCTGCGTGGACAAGATGTACCGGGATGCTGTCGCGGCCGAGGCTGCGACATCAACAGCTCCCATAAAGGAAAGCAAGGGAAAGAAGAGGGATTGTAGGACCTCCGACAAGGAGTCTAGGAAGCGTGCCCCCTCCGAGTGCACGACACCCGTTGACGATGTGCCGGAGTGTTCCTACAGCAAGATAACCATGGTTGCTGCACCCCAAGTGAAGAAGGTCTCGGCAGGGCTGGCTGGCGTTGATGGTACTTTCACTATCAGCGCTACCCTTGATGACAAATAGGAAAGCGTGCTCGTTGCCTTCCCGCGGGCGAATATCGATGTGTTTTCCTGGCAACCGTCTGATATCCCCGGTGTTCCCAGGGAGGTAATCGAGCACCACCTTTCTGTCTACCCACATGCCCGACCCGTCAAGCAGAAAGTTCGGAAGCAGGCCTTGGAGCGGCAACAGTTCATTGCTGAGGAAATCAAGAAACTGGAAGCAGCTAGTTTAGTCAGAGAAGTGTTACACCCTACATGGTTAGCAAACCCAGTGGTAGTCCGGAAGGCGAATGGGAAATGGAGGCTTTGCATTGGTTTCACAGATCTCAACAAGGCTTCCCCGAGGGACCCATTTCCCTTGCCGCGCATCGACCAGATCGTGGATTCCACTTCAGGATGTGATCTGCTCTCTGAGGGAGTCCTGGACTAAGGGGTCCTCGGGCGTCCGGCCTGTTTGACATGGGCCGGACTGATGGGCTGTGAAGCTACAAGACCGAAGACTCTCACCCGTGTCCGGATGGGACTCTCCTTGGCGTGGAAGGCAAGCTTGGCGTTCGGATATGAAGATTCCTTTCTCCCCGACTTTGTACAACCCTAGCCCCCTCCGGTATCCATATAAACCAGAGGGTTTAGTCCATAGGGACAATCATAATCATTCAGGCTAAGCTTCTAGGGTTTAGTCATTATGATCTCGTGGTAGATCAACTCTTGTAATACTCATATTCATCAAGATCTATCAAGCAGGAAGTAGGGTATTACCTCCATAGAGAGGGCCCGAACCTGGGTAAACATCGTGTCCCCTGTCTCCTATTACCATCGACCTTAGATGCACAGTTCGGGACCCCCTACCCGAGATCCGCCGATTTTGACACTGACACTCTTCTTTTTGGATGCATACTCCGGATATCACCAGATCTTCATGTCCAAAGAAGATGAGGAGAAGACATCATTCATCACTCCATGTGGTACGTACTGCTTTGTCCGCATGCCTTTCGGATTAAAGAGTGCCGGGTCCACTTTTGCAAGAGCAGTACAGATTGGTTTTGAGCCACAATTACACAAAAACATAGAAGCTTATATGGATGACACTGTGGTCAAAACCAAGGATAAGACCACCCTTTTCCTGGATTTTGAGGAGACATTTGCTAATTTGCGCAAGATCAACTTGAAGCTCAACCCGGAGAAGTGCATGTTTGGCATCCCTTCCGGCAAGCTACTTGGATTCTTCATGTCCCGTCGGGGGATTGAAGCCAACCCCGACAAGATCAAGGCCATTGAGCAAATCCAAGTGCCTAGGACAGTTAAGGATGTGAGGTGCTTGACGGGATGCGTTGCCGCGCTAAGCAGATTCATTTCCAAGTCTGCCGAGCGTGCCCTGCCGTTCTTCAAAGTTTTGAAGAAGGCATGGCCTATGAAGTGGACCGCGGAAGCAGATGCAGCTTTGCAGGAGTTGAAGGCCTACCTATCGTCTGTACCTACCTTGGTTGCACCCAAACCTCAAGAGCCATTACTGATTTACTTCGTGGAAACCAACCAAGTTGTCAGTGCGGCCTTGGTAGCAGAGCGAGAAGTAGAAGGAGCAGAGAGTGACCAGGTCACGACAGAGTCAGAGAAGGATCAGAACAACAGTGAGCACGGCAGCGAGTGCAACCCAAAGGACGCAGCAAGTAAGAAACTGGTGCAGCGCCCAGTGTACTTCGTCAGCTCCTTATTGCAAGGGGCTAGATCGAGGTACTTTGGTGTGCAAAAGTTGATCTTTGGCCTCATCATGGCCTCAAGGAAACTGCGCCACTACTTCCAAGCCCATGATATTACAGTTGTGACTCGTTTTCCATTGCAAAGGATACTCCGAAACCCTGAGGCTACTTGCAGAATAGTGGAGTGGCCTTTGGAGTTATCTAGCTTTGGCTTGAAGTTTGAGAGCACTTCAACTATTCAGAGCAGGGCACTGGCAGAGTTTATTGCAGAATGGACGCCAACCCCTGATGAGGAAGTGACAGAAACAGCTCTCCCCGACCAGGAATCACCCCAAGAATGGATTATGTATTTCGATGGTGCTTTTTCCCTACAAGGTGCAGGAGGTGGCATGCTTATTGTTGCCCCCCTCTGGGGAGCACTTGAAGTACGTCGTCCAAATGCACTTTGCCCGGGAAGAAGCCACCAACAATACAGCTGAGTATGAAGGGCTCCTTGCCGGGCTCAGAATTGCAGCAGAATTGGGAATCAAGAAGTTATTCATTCGAGGAGATTCACAGCTTGTGGCGAGACAAGTCAACAAGGATTATCAAAGCCCATTGATGGAAGCATACGTCGAGGAAGTGAGGAGATTAGAGGAGCACTTTGATGGGTTGCAAACAGAGCACGTACCCCGTGCAGAAAATAACATAACTGATCACCTGTCAAAGTGTGCTGCGTAGAAGCTTCCTATGGAACCAGGAACTTTTGTTCTCCATCTCTCTCAATGCTCCGTGTCACCAGCCACAATGGCCCGGAAAAGGAGAAAGTTGGACTACGGTAAGCCTCTCCCGGCAGAGATCATGCCGGAAACAACTCCTCACAGCCTGCCGGACCACCCCCTCCAGCCGGGCCTATGGACCCCGCGAACGAGGCTGTGATGGCGCTTGAAGCTACGTCGGTATTTCCCCAAAGAGGAAGGGATGATGCAGCACAACGGCGGTAGGTATTTCCCTCAGAAATGAAACCAAGGTTATTGAACCAGTAGGACAACCCAGCAACACAACGTAAACAGCCCCTGCACACAAATAACAACACCTCGCAACCTGACGTGTTAAAGGGGTTGTCAATCCCTTTCGGGTAACGGCGCCAGAAACAGTGTGCAGACAGGAATAAGTTGTAATAAATGGATAGATCGAACGCCAAATAAAATAAATATAATGCACCAAGGTATTTTTGTATTTTTGGTTAATAGATCTGAAAATAAATGCAAGGAAAAAGTAGATCGCAAAAGCAAATATATGAGAAGAAAGACCCGGGGGCCGTAGGTTTCACTAGTGGCTTCTCTTGAGAAAAATAGCAAACGGTTGGTAAACGAATTACTGTTGGGCAATTGATAGAACTTCAAATAATTATGATGATATCCAGGCAATGATCATTATATAGGCATCACGTCCAAAATTAGTAGACCAACTCCTGCCTGCATCTACTACTATTACTCCACACATCCACCGCTATCCAGCATGCATCTAGTGTATTAAGTTCATGGAAAAACGGAGTAATGCAATAAGAACGATGACATGATGTAGACAAGATCCGTTTATCTATATGGCGGTAGATATAGATCTCGTCTTTTTATCCTTAGTAGCAACGATATGTACGTGTCATTTCCCCTTCTGTCACTGGGATCGAGCACCGTAAGATCGAACCCACTACCGGGCACCTCTTCCCATTGCAAGATAAATAGATCAAGTTGGGCAAACAAAACCCAAATATCGGAGAAGAAATACGAGGCTATAAGAGATCATGCATATAAGAGATCAAACAAACTCAAATAACTTTCATGGATATAAAAAGATATGACTGGTCATAAACTCAAAGTTCATCAGATCCCAACAAACACACCGCAAAAGAGTTACATCACATGGATCTCCAAGAGACCATTGTATTGAGAATCCAACGAGAGAGAGAGAGAAAGCCATCTAGCTACTAACTACGGACCCAAAGGTCTACAAAGGACTACTCACGCATCATCGGAGAGGCACCAATGGAAGTGGTGAACCCCTCCGTGATGGTGTCTTGATTGGATCTGGTGGTTCTGGACTCTGCGGCGGCTGGATGAATATTTCGACGCTTGTTCTAGGGTTTCTGGAATATTGTGGTATTTATAGAGCAAAGAGGCGGTCCGGGGGGCACCCGAGGTGGGCACAACCCACCAGGGCGCGCCTGGGCCTACTGGCGTTTAACAGCTTGGTTTTTGGCCCTTTTCTTTTTCTTTTGATTTATTTGGTTTTTGCTTTGTTTTTCTTTTTAGAGTGGTTTTGTGGCCTTGCCACCTAGGGAATCACCCTCATTTCTTCTCCCATGTGGCTCATCATTCTCAAAACCTTGCCAAGATCATGTCACTTCACTGCCTGACCAAACCCTGGAATATTCCTTTTTCTATTAAAGGAATAACCCTATCTGCCCTAGGTTGTGAAGCAACCTATATTTTTGTCCATCCAAAAATTCCCAAATAATTCTCATAATTCCTTTGGGTCATATATTGCTCAAATATGCCCAAACTTTCCTGCCCTAGCCCAAGAATAATTCCCCAATAATTATTCTTCATTTCTGTCCAATGTGGCTTTCTGTGAAGGAAGTGCCACCTATCCTTTCCTGGTCGCTCCCAAACCTTTTGGGCATTCTCTTATGTCCAAATCATTGCCTCATGCCAAAATTCAACTTTATTTGCCTAGCCAATCTTCCTCAGTAAATTTTCAAACTTTTTGTCAGACAGAAGGTATTGTGAAGGAAGTGCTAGCTAGGAGTACCCAGATGAGTTGAAATTTTGCACACTGCTTCATGTGCTCATATTAGCACACTCCTCCAAATTTCAGCCTCATCCAATCATCTATGTGAGCATAGGACCAAATCTTTGATTCTGGCAATATTTTCAGGTTGTGAAGCAAGTGCATTTTATATTGCTTCATTAATTCTGAGAAATTACCAGATTGTTCTCCTACCCAAATAACACCTCTCCACCAAATTTGGCACCATTTAATTAAGCCAATATTTCTCCAAAATTAGTGCAAGTTTCGGGTCAGAGTTGATGTGTGTGAAACAAGTACCATTTTGGTGGACCAATTGGTATGAAATTTTTACAGCATCATTGTATGACCAAATAACTAAGCCTTGCCAAATTTGAGCTCAAGTGGCTTATCCATGTGAGTGCTTCTTCCTGTTTTTGCTTCTGGACCAGTTTATGTGGTTGTTAAGCAACTACATTAAATCTTGGTCCAATTATCCTCAAACTCTCCAGGATTATAGTCCTTCCTAAGCTAATCACCACAGACAAACTCTCTGGCCCCAATCCATTTCCTGTTGATCAGCAGTTCTCGGCCAAGTTTACTGCAGTAAACTTCAGAGCTCACTTACCATTTAACCCGAGCACTTTTAACCGATCTACCACCGTAGTAGGAACCTCCCCAGGAAGGACTTACCACTAGACAACGTTTGCCAGCCTTTGGCGCCTTGTCCTCTCCAGCTCATGCGGTGATCACGAGTTTTGGCATGCAATTCGCGTGCTCTGCTGGCGTTGGCCGCGTCCAGGGCGTCTTCTAGCTCCGGCCCCTCCCCCTCTCGTCGTCTTTGCGCTCGTTGTCGGTGTCAAAACTGGCGGATCTCGGGTAGGGGGTCCCGAACTGTGCGTCTAGGATCGATGGTTACAGGAGACAGGGGACACGATGTTTACCCAGGTTCGGGCCCTCTCTATGGAGGTAATACCTTACTTCCTTCTTGATTGATCTTGATGAATATGAGTATTACAAGAGTTGATCTACCACGAGATCGTACTGGCTAAACCCTAGAAGCATAGCCTGTATGACTATGGTAATGAGTATAAGCTTTCCGGACTACACCCTCCGGTTTATATAGACACCGGGGGGATCTAGGGTTACATAGAGTCGGTTACATAAGAAGGAATCTTCATAGTTAGTCGCCAAGCTTTCCTTCCACGCCAAGGAGA
This sequence comes from Aegilops tauschii subsp. strangulata, assembly GCF_002575655.3. Taxonomy (NCBI): domain Eukaryota; kingdom Viridiplantae; phylum Streptophyta; class Magnoliopsida; order Poales; family Poaceae; genus Aegilops; species Aegilops tauschii. Next base: position 106,525,515 of record NC_053039.3, read on the forward strand.
GTCCAATCCGGACACGGGGACAGTCTTTGGCCTTCGTGTCTTCACAGCCCATCAGTCCGGTCCATGGATAACAGGCCGGACGCCCGAGGACCCCTTAGTCCAGGACTCCCTCAGTAGCCCGTAAACCTAGCTTCAATGACGAGGAGTCCAGCGCACAGATTGTCTTCGGCATGGCAAGGCGGGTTCCCTTCTATCCGAACTCCAAGATAGTCTTCGGATGCAATGATAGTATCCGGACCTGTCACACCATATACAACCGCAGAGAGAATATAATTTTACACGAGCCCAATCTGCTGACAACTTTTTGTAACACGACATTTCGTCCGACCGGTCACAATTTCAAACTGTTTTTGTGTTCACCGCCCCACGTTCCGAGACGCAGTTGCCATTAGCACGTCTTGCCAAAGCAGAGATCGTGTCCCCTTATCGTGGGATTCTCATCAATGCGGGTATGGGTAACCCAACCGTGTCGTTTACACAGCCCTTGGGAATAGGCGAATTCTAAGGCGAGTGGGGAGGCATTCAATATTCACTGCCTTTATAAGGGGATAAGGATTCCCTCTTCCTCTCCCACGCCTTCTCTCTATCTCCGCCCTTGCAATCTTGAGCTCCAGCGCCTAAGTTCTCATCTCCTTTCCACTCGAGCTAGCGCTCAACCATGTCCGGATCCGGAGGTCAGGGCAAGTGGATGGTCTCCTCCGTCAAGGAGGAGGACATTACTGAGCTTCGGGCGGCTGGATACTTGGCGAAGCAAATCGCCCACCGTTTGCCGGCCGAGGGACAATTCGTCCCCACGCCGAAGCCTTCCGAGAGGGTGGTATTCATCCCTCATTTCTTCCACGGACTAGGGTTCCCACTCCACCCTTTCGTCCGCGGGCTGATGTATTATTACGGGATAGATTTCCACGATCTGTCCCCGAACTCCTTCCTCAACATCTCGGCGTTTATCGTCGTGTGTGAGGCCTTCCTCCGCATACAACCCCACTTCGGGCTGTGGCTCAAAGTCTTCAACGTGAAGCCGAAGGTGGTGGATGGCCAGCACGCGGAGTGCGGAGGAGCTATGGTGAGTAAGCTGTCCAACGTCTCCTGGCCGAAAGGCACTTTTGTGGAGACAGTAAAGGAGTGGCAGAAACAATGGTTCTACATCACAGAACCCCGCGGCACCACCTGGGCTGCAACTGCTAAATTTCGCTCCGGTGCTCCCATGCGACTCACTTCCTGGGTCGAGAAGAGTCCGGACTGGTGTTCGCCCGATGAGCTGATAGCGCTGCAGACACGCGTTCAAAGTATGATAGCCAAGAACGTCATGCTTGTCGATGTAATCCAGGTGATGCTAGTTCGTCGGATCCTCCCGTGCCAGCGCAGAAGTCACCCTCTGTGGGAGTTTAATCCGAAGAAGCACCAAACCCTGGTGAGGCTCTTCGAAACTACTCACGAAGGTGCCTGGAAGTTGCTCTTTAAGGGCAACGAGAAACCGCCGGCCACAGACTCAGATCATGGGCACGACATTAAACACCTCGCCAGTGAGGTATGTTATTTTTAACCTATCCCCTACTTGTTTGTTTCGAGGATGATGTCTGAGCTTTTATCATTGCTTTTTCAGGACTGGATGGAGAGGGCGAAGCGGATCCAGTGTCCGGCTTCGCTGCCTGAAGAACCGGTCATCCCGCGTCTAGCAAAGATGCTGGTGCCGGCGCCATATAAGGCACCAGAGAAGAAGGCCAAGAAGAAGGCCAAGGGGAAGGCCAAGAGTGGCCCCCATCGCAGGGGCGCTTCGGACGTGACGTCCGAAGACGAAGAAGCCCATTCCTCCGTCCCTGAGGACGACAATGAGGAAGAGGAGGAGGAGGAGAAGAAGAATCCTCCTCCTGAGGAGGGAAAGAATTAAAGGGGGGCTTCCACGATTCTGGAGGCGGGAACGCCCAAGAAGGGGAAGGGCTCCCTTGTGGTCAACACCGCGTGGGACGTTGACAGCAGTCCGGAGTGACGCCCCCGCACTAAACCTCGGGCCGCATCATAAGTACTATGACTCACGTATACCCGCATACCCGGCCTATCCTTTTTATCGTTTTGACGTGGTTGATTATGCTATTGGAGTCCAGCCCGCGACAGCATCCAGCGATCCTCATCTGGAGGTTCGTTGGATCCGGCGGAAATGGCCAGCATGTCACCGCTGACCGCTTATTCCCCCGAGGCCAAGGACAACATCAAAGTGTTGTCCCGGAGGACCGCTTCGAGCCAGGGAGGGCCCCAGGACGCTTTCCAGGAGGCGCCGCAAGGCGAGACCTCTGCTGCCGGACACATGGGGGAGCAGATCCCCATGGAGTTCGGCCCTCAGCCGAATGTGATTCCGGGGACTGATACGGCCCCGGAATCCAGCGCGCACCTTCCTTCGAAGGAGGGGGTGCATCAATTCCACCGATGGCCCCTGTCCAACTAGGGGGCGCGGATAACCTGATGGAGGTACTACGAGGCGCCTCCATTGTGGACGAGCACCATATCCTTATGGGTACGGTGATCGAGAAGGTTCAGTCCGTCAAGAGGAGACTGAACGAGGCCTCCAACAATCTGTTGATAGGTTTCGAGGTAAGTCACGTAAAAAGAGAACACCCCGTGGTGACAGTAGCCCCTGAGACGATGTCCGGTGTTCAGAGAGAAAGGCCGGACAGAGGATCAACCCTTTGTAGGAGACTAATTTGATATTTATGATTAAGCACGCGTCGCTGTTGGCCACGACCTCGCATGCTACCGAAGTCTCTGAACTGAAGCAGAGGTTGGAGCGAACCGAGAACGAGCTCGGCGAGGTGAAGATTCAGCTCCGCGAGAAGCAAGGTGAGTAACGACTTGCTGTGTATTCGGAAAGAGTAGGCGGTGAGTATTGACCGGAGTGTCATAATATGTGTAGGGGCGGCGACCGAGGTCGAGGCCCGGAAAAATGCCCTGACCGAAGCGGAGGGGAAAGCTGTCCAGCAGCAAGCCGCCCGTAAGAAGCTCAAGGCCCGGGTCGGCGAGGTCCAACAAGAGCTCCAGGACGCGGTGAAGAAGTGTGAGGCCTTGGAGCGCGAGGCATCGGTTCGAGAGACCGAACTTACCAAGGCTCGCCAGAGCGTAGAGGCCGCACGGAATGAGGCCCGGGACGCTCTTCAGGAGATCCAGGAGGCCAAGAAGATTGCAGCGGGTAAGGCTTTTAACATGCAAAGCAAGTATGCGGAGATGAAGTACCTTTTACTAACTCGGATTCGGAGTTGCCCAGGGGCTTTTGCGGATCTGCCATGCAGCGTGTCCGATGCTGCGGAGTTCTTCTGAGCCAGGGAAGGGAATTCCATGGAGAAGCTGTTCTGGTTGCAGTATGCTGTGCCAGAACATCCGGTGCCCTTTGCCGATCAACTGAAACAGTTGGTCGAGCTGCACAGGGTGGCCGAACTGGCCATGAAGGATTTAATAATCCGACTATGGCCAGCCGAAGCTATACCTAGCAGTTATTTTGGCCTCGCGAAGCGGGTGTTGGAGGCTTGTCCGCGGCTAGACATCGTCAAGCGATCAGTCTGCATCGAAGGTGCCCGCATGGCCTTCGCTCGTTGCAAGATGTGGTGGGCGAATATGGACGCCGTCGAGGTGGCCAGGGTCCGCCGGAGGGCAAGGAGCACCGCACAGTCGAGCGATATTTTGCGTATGTCCTGGAGGGATCTCGACTTGCAGCAGCGCAGTGCGGGCAGGACATTATTTTCGAATGAGTACATTCGTATTTTGTCTTTGACTTGTATGATGAAAACAAATCCGGTTTGTAATATAATGTTTGTTATGTTTTGATTGTTTCCTCATGTGCGGCCGTGTTGTGTGGAATCTGAGGGTTGGCCAGTCGCCGGCTTCTACCCTCACGTAGGTAGTACGGAGGTGTTAGGGATGGAATCTAAAAAATCATGATCCAATTATATGGTCCTTGAAGGAGTTGTTTAGCGCAACGAACCAGGCAATGAGACTATACGGCTTAAATGCCCTCACTTAGCCATAGGAGTTTTATAATAAAATATGAGCGCAGCCCCTGGTGTACGAACTAGAGTGCTGTCAGCGTCTGATCGGGAAGTACCGATCCTTCGCGGAATGCGGAAAAAATCTCCAACGATTTGTGACCTCCGAACAGCTGACCGGCTCTCGCCGCATCATGACAGTTAGTTTTCGGCATTCTCTCTACTGAGGTGCTCATACAGTTTAGACCAGGGCACAATCGCAGTAGTTCTCCCTTTAATACCCTAGCCGATGTAGCGGAATGTAGGGTAGCAAGCACAGGAGCCGGGCAACCCAACTATTGACCAAAGACATGATTCGGAGCCAATGCATATAATTCTAAATTCGGGGTGCCGAACTTATCTGTAAGAAGTGTTCGGACTTTGTTGCTGTATTATGGGGCGCTGGGAAGCCCCTGGCGAATATGAAATGTACCAAAGTGCACGGGTGCGAGAATATAGGTAATTAATGGCAAAGGAAAACAGAAAGAGAGCAGAGGTAGTATCTGAGGCCCCTTGACTTGGGCCGTGAACTGTTTCCATTATAGTTGGGTTAATGCGTCAAAGCGCATTTATACAAATAGTGCGATAAGAAACCGGCTATTTAACATGCCATAACCAAAGGAGAGCTGCATTCGGGTTCTGAAAACAGGTAGAGTAATCATTGGATTGTCCTCTAGAGCTTCCCCTGTATGATTGTGCTCTGTGCCAATCTGGTGTACTTGTCCTTTGACAGGACCGGTAATCAGGCCATCGAAGGAGGCCCGTGTAAAAGATACCTGAAAGAAAAAAGAAAAAAGGAAATAGTAAAGATACCAGTGAGTTCGGAATCGATGTAGCCGAACTGTGGACTACAATCTGGCTGTGCCTCCATCGATGCCCATGGGATTTTGAGTGCGTAATTATGTACGCGTTGAAGGAAATATGCCCTAGAGGCAATAATAAAGTTATTATTTATTTCCTTATATCATGATAAATGTTTATTATTCATGCTAGAATTGTATTAACCGGAAACATAATACATGTGTGAATACATAGACAAACAGAGTGTCACTAGTATGCCTCTACTTGACTAGCTCGTTGATCAAAGATGGTTATGTTTCCTAGCCATAGACATGAGTTGTCATTTGATTAACAGGATCACATTGTTGGGAAACGTAGTAATTTCAAAAAAAATCCTACGCACACGCAGGATCATGGTGATGCGTAGCAACGAGAGGGGAGAGTGTTGTCCACGTACCCTCGTAGACCGACAGCGGAAGCGTTATCACAACGCGGTTGATGTAGTCGTACGTCTTCACGATCCGACCGATCATGTACCGAACGTACGACACCTCCGAGTTCTACACACGTTCAGCTCGATGACGTCCCTCGAACTCCGATCCAGCCGAGTGTTGAGGGAGAGTTTCGTCAGCACGACGGCGTGGTGACGATGATGATGTTCCACCGACGCAGGGCTTCGCCTAAGCTCCGCAACGGTATTATCGAGGTGTAATATGGTGGAGGGGGGCACCGCACACGGCTAAGAGATCTCAAGGATCAATTGTTGTGTCTCTGGGGTGCCCCCTGCCCCCGTATATAAAGGAGCAAGGGGGAGGCAGCCGGCCAAGGGGAGGAGGCGCGCCCAAGGGGGGGAGTCCTACTCCCACCGGGAGTAGGACTCCTTTCCTTGTGGGAGTAGGAGAAGGGAAGGGGAAAGGAGAAAGAAGGAAGGGTGCGCCCCCCTTCCCTAGTCCAATTCGGACCAGACCATGGGGAGGGGTGCGGCCACCTTTTGAGGCCTTTCTCTCCTTTCCCGTATGGCCCATTAAGGCCTAATACGAATTCCCGTAACTCTCCGGTACTCCGAAAAATACCCGAATAACTCGGAACCTTTCCGAAGTCCGAATATAGTCGTCCAATATATCGATTTTTACGTCTCGACCATTTCGAGATTCCTCGTCATATCGCCGATCTCATCCGGGACTACAAACTCCTTCGGTACATCAAAACTCAATAAAACTGTCATCGTAACGTTAAGCGTGGGGACCCTACGGGTTCGAGAACTATGTAGACATGACCGAGACACGTCTCTGGTCAATAACCAATAGCGGGACCTGGATGCCCATATTGGCTCCCACATATTCTACGAAGATCTTTATCGGTCAGACCGTATAACAACATACTTTGTTCCCTTTGTCACCGGTATGTTACTTGCCCTTCCAATACACATCGTCACTTCATCCTTAACTAGTTTATGTTCATGCAACTCCCGTTTCGAGTTACTGCTCTTTAGCAACTGAACCAGTATCAAATACTGAGGGGTTGCTATAAACACTAGTAAGTACACATCAATAACATGTATATCCAATATACCTTTGTTCACTTTGCCATCCTTCTTATCCACCAAATACTTGGGGCGGTTCCGCCTCCAGTGACCAGTCCCTTTGCAGTAGAAGCACTTAGTCTCAGGCTTAGGTACAGACTTGGGCTTCTTCACTTGAGTAGCAACTTGCTTGCCGTTCTTTTTGAAGTTCCCCTTCTTTCCTTTGCCCTTTTCTTGAAACTAGTGGTCTCGTCAACCATCAACACTTGATGTTTTTCTTGATTTCTACCTTCGTCGATTTCAGCATCACGAAGAGCTCGGGAATTACTTTTGTCATCCCTTGCATACTATAGTTCATCACGAAGTTCTACTAACTTGGTGATGGTGACTAGAGAATTCTATCAATCATTATTTTATCTGGAAGATTAACTCCCACTTGATTCAAGCGATTGTAGTACCCAGACAATCTGAGCACATGCTCACTAGTTGAGCGATTCTCCTCCATCTTTTAGCTATAGAACTTGTTGGAGACTTCATATCTCTCAACTCGGGTATTTGCTTGAAATATTAACTTCAACTCCTGGAACATCTCATATGGTCCATGACGTTCAAAACGTCTTTGAAGTCCCGATTCTAAGCCGTTAAGCATGGTGCACTAAACTATCAAGTAGTCATCATATTGAGCTAGCCAAACGTTCATAACGTCTGCATCTGCTCCTGCAATAGGTCTGTCACCTAGCGGTGCATCAAGGACATAATTTTCCTGTGCAGCTATGAGGATAATCCTCAGATCACGGATCCAATCCGCATCTTTGCTACTAACATCTTTCAACATAATTTTTCTCTAGGAACATATCAAAAATAAACACAGGGAAACAACAACGTGAGCTATTGATCTATAACATAATTTGCAAAATACTATTAGGACTAAGTTCATGATAAATTCAAGTTCAATTAATCATATTACTTAAGAACTCCCACTTAGATAGACATCCCTCTAATCCTCTAAGTGATCACGTGATCCATATCAACTAAACCATGACCGATCATTACATGAGATGGAGTAGTTTCAACGGTGAACATCAATATGTTGATCATATCTACTATATGATTCACGCTCGACCTTTCGGTCTCCGTGTTCCGAGGCCATATCTGTTATATGCTAGGCTCGTCAAGTTTAACCTGAGTATTCTGCGTGTGCAACTGTTTTGTACCCGTTGTATTTGAACGTAGAGCCTATCACACCCGATCATCACGTGGTGTCTCAGCACGAAGAACTTTCGCAACGGTGCATACTCAGGGAGAACACTTATACTTTGATAATTTAGTGAAGGATCATCTTATAATGCTACCGTCAAACAAAGCAAGATAAGATGCATAAAGGATTAACATCACATGCAATCAATATAAGTGATATGATATGGCCATCATCATCTTGTGCTTGTGATCTCCATCTCCGAAGCACCGTGCTCGTGATCTCCATCTCCGAAGCACCGTCATGATCACCATCGTCACCGGCTCGACACCTTGATCTCCATCGTAGTATCGTTGTCGTCACGCCAACTTATTGCTTTTACGACTATCGCTACCGCTTAGTGATAAAGTAAAACTATTACATGACGATTGCATCTCATACAATAAAGCGACAACCATATGGCTCCTGCCAGTTGCCGATAACTCTGTTACAAAACATGATCATCTCATACAACACATTATATCACATCATGTCTTGACCATATCACATCACAACATGCCCTGCAAAAACAAGTTAGACGTCCTCTACTTTGTTGTTGCAAGTTTTACGTGGCTGCTACAGGCTTAGCAAGAACCGTTCTTACCTACGCATCAAAACCACAACGATAGTTTGTCAAGTTGGTGCGGTTTTAACCTTCGCAAGGACCGGGCGTAGCCACACTCGGTTCAACTAAAGTGAGAGAGACAGACACCCGCAAGTCACCTTTAAGCAACGAGTGCTCGCAATGGTGAAAACAGTCTCGCGTAAGCGTACGCGTAATGTCGGTCCGGGCCGCTTCATCTCACAATACCGCTGAACCAAAGTATGACATGCTAGTAAGCAGTATGAATTATATCGCCCACAACTCACTTGTGTTCTACTCGTGCATAGCATCAACGCATAAAACCAGGCTCGGATACCACTGTTGGGAAACGTAGTAATTTCAAAAAAATTCCTACGCACACGCAAGATCATGGTGATGCATAGCAACGAGAGGGGAGAGTGTTGTCCACGTACCCTCGTAGACCGACAGCGGAAGCGTTATCACAACGCGGTTGATGTAGTCGTACGTCTTCACGATCCGACCGATCAAGTACCAAACGTACGGCACCTCCGAGTTCTACACACGTTCAGCTCAATGACGTCCCTCGAACTCCGATCCAGCCGAGTGTTAAGGGAGAGTTTCGTCAGCACGACGGCGTGGTGACGATGATGATGTTCCACCGACGCAGGGCTTCGCCTAAGCTCCGCAATGGTATTATCGAGGTGTAATATGATGGAGGGGGGCGCCGCACACGGCTAAGAGATCTCAAGGATCAATTGTTGTGTCTCTGGGGTGCCCCCTGCCCCCGTATATAAAGGAGCAAGGGGGAGGCAGCCGGCCAAGGGGAGGTGGCGCGCCCAAGGGGGGAGTCCTACTCCCACCGGGAGTAGGACTCCTCCTTTCCTTGTGGGAGTAGGAGAAGGGAAGGGGAAAAAAGAAAGAAGGAAGGGTGCGCCCCCCTTCCCTAGTCCAATTCGGACCAGACCATGGGGAGGGGTGCGGCCACCTTTTGAGGCCTTTCTCTCCTTTCCCGTATGGCCCATTAAGGCCCAATACGAATTCCCGTAACTCTCCGGTACTCCGAAAAATACCCGAATCACTCGGAACCTTTCCGAAGTCCGAATATAGTCGTCCAATATATCGATTTTTACGTCTCGACCATTTCGAGACTCCTCGTCATGTCCCCGATCTCATCCGGGACTCCGAACTCCTTCGGTACATCAAAACTCAATAAAACTGTCATCGTAACGTTAAGCGTGCGGACCCTACGGGTTCGAGAACTATGTAGACATGACCGAGACACGTCTCCGGTCAATAACCAATAGCGGGACCTGGATGCCCATATTGGCTCCCACATATTCTACGAAGATCTTTATCGGTCAGACCGCATAACAACATATGTTGTTCCCTTTGTCACCGGTATGTTACTTGCCCGAGATTTGATCGTCGGTATCTCGATACCTAGTTCAATCTCGTTACCGGCAAGTCTCTTTACTCGTTCCGTAACACATCATCCCGCAACTAACTCATTAGTCACAATGCTTGCAAGGCTTATAGTGATGTGCATTACCGAGTGGGCCCAGAGATACCTCTCCGACAATTGGAGTGACAAATCCTAATCTCGAAATACGCCAACCCAACAAGTACCTTTGGAGACACATGTAGAGCACCTTTATAATCACCCATTTACGTTGTGATGTTTGGTAGCACACAAAGTGTTCCTCCGGTAAACGGGAGTTGCATAATCTCATAGTCATAGGAACATGTATAAGTCATGAAGAAAGCAATAGCAACATACTAAACGATCGAGTGCTAAGCTAACGGAATGGGTCAAGTCAATCACGTCATTCTCCTAATGAGGTGATCTCGTTAATAAAATGACAACTTATGTCTATGGCTAGGAAACATAACCATCTTTGATTAACGAGCTAGTCAAGTAGAGGCATATTAGTGACACTCTGTTTGTCTATATATTCACACATGTATTATGTTTCCGGTTAATACAATTCTAGCATGAATAATAAACATTTATCATGATACCAGGAAATAAATAATACTTTATTATTGCCTCTAGGGAATATTTCCTTCACACATCATTAGGAGAATGATGTGATTGACTTGACCCATTCCGTTAGCTTAGCACTCGATCGTTTAGTATGTTGCTATTGCTTTCTTCATGACTTATACATGTTCCTATGACTATGAGATTATGCAACTCCCGTTTACCGGAGAAACACTTTGTGTGCTACCAAACGTCACAACATAACTGGGTGATTATAAAGGTGCTCTACAGGTGTCTCCAAAGGTACTTGTTGGGTTGGCGTATTTCGAGATTAGGATTTGTCACTCTGATTGTCGGAGAGGTATCTCTGGGCCCACTCAGTAATACACATCACTATAAGCCTTGCAAGCATTGTGACTAATGAATTAGTTGCGGGATGATGTATTAGGGAACGAGTAAAGAGACTTGCCGGTAACGAGATTGAACTAGGTATCGAGATACCGACGATCGAATCTCGGGCAAGTAACATACCGATGACAAAGAGAACAACGTATGTTGTTATGCGGTCTGACCGATAAAGATCTTCGTAGAATATGTAGGAACCAATATGAGCATCCAGGTTCCACTATTGGTTATTGACCGGAGAGGTGTCTCCGTCATGTCTACATAGTTCTCGAACCCGTAGGGTCCGCACGCTTAACGTTACGATGACAGTTATATTATGAGTTTATATGTTTTGATGTACCGAAGTTTGTTCGGAGTCCCGGATGTGATCACGGACATGACGAGGAGTCTCGAAATGGTCGAGACATAAAGATTGATATATTGGAAGCCTATGTTTGGACATCGGAAGTGTTCCGGGTGAAATCGGGATTTTTCGGAGTACCGGGAGGTTACCGGAACCCCTCGGTAACTTAATGGGCCTTAGTGGGCCTAGGTGGAAGAGAGGGGAGGAGGCCAGGGCAGGGCCGCGCGCCCGTCCCCCAGTCCGAATAGGACAAGGAGAGGGGGGCGGCGCCCCCCCTTCCTTCCTCCCCTCCACCTTTTCCCCCTTCCTCTCCTAGTCCAACATGGAAAAGGGGGGAGTCCTACTCCCGGTAGGAGGAGGACTCCTCCTGGCGCGCCTCTCCTCTAGGCCGGCCGAACCCCCCCTTGCTCCTTTATATACGGGGGCACGGGGCACCTCTAGACACACAATTGATCATTGATCTCTTAGTCGTGTGCGGTGCCCCCCTCCACCATATTACACCTCGATAATATCGTAGCGGTGCTTAGGCGAAGCCCTGCGTCGGTAGAACATCAACATTGTCACCACGCCGTCGTGCTGACGAAACTCTCCCTCAACACTCGGCTGGATCGGAGTTCGAGGGACGTCATCGAGCTGAACGTGTGCTAAACTCGGAGGTGCTGTGCGTTCGGTACTTGATCGGTCGGATCGTGAAGACGTACGACTACATCAACCGCGTTGTGTTAAACGCTTCCGCTATCGGTCTACGAGGGTACGTAGACAACACTCTCCCCTCTCGTTGCTATGCATCACCATGATCTTGCATGTGCGTAGAATTTTTTTGAAATTACTACGTTCCCCAACACGCGTGGTGCTGATGCCGCTACCTCATCGGGACTGGGGCGGATGCCGAATTGCTAATCGAGCTCTTGACGAGCCGAACCGTCCTGTTGAAGTGTGGTCCGGACCCTCTTAGTGATGTCCAGGGGATCGGCAGCCGGATTACGGTTCTGCTTGAGAAGGCCACTCTGTACCTCTGCTGCTAGGGCGGCTGTGTGCTCCTCTTTTCGGAGGGAGCGTTCAGTGTTTCCATTGAATGTTATGACGTCGCGTGGACCAGGCATCTTGAGTTTGAGATAAGCATAGTGTGGCACCGCATTGAATCTAGCAAACACGGTTCGTCCGAGCAGTGCAGGTAGCCGCTGCGGAAGGGGACGATATCGATGATTAACTCTTCGCTTCAGAAGTTGTCCGGAGAACGGAAGACCACTTCCAGCGTGATTGAGCCTGTACAACGGGCCTCTACGCCTGGTATGACTCCTTTAAAGGTAGTCTTTGTGGGCTTGATTCATGAGGGATTGATGCCCATTTTGCACACTGTATCCTGATAGAGCAGGTTGAGGCTGCTACCACCGTCCCTTAGGACTCGTGTCAGGTGAAATCCATCAATTATTGGGTCAAGGACCAGTGCGGCCAAACCGCCATGACGGATGCTAGTTGGGTGATCTCGACGATGAAAGGTGATTGGGAATGATGACCATGGATTAAATTTTGGGGCGACTGGCTCTACTGCATAGACGTCCCTGAGTGCGCGCTTGCGCTCCCTTTTGGGGATGTGTGTAGCATATATCATGTTTACCATTTTGACTTGAGGGGGAAATTTCTTCTGCCCCCCGTGTTCAGCTGCCGGGGCTCTTCGTCCTCGTCCTCGCTTTGTGATCCCTTTTCCTTGTTCTCGGCATTTAACTTGCCAGCCTGTTTAAAAACCCAACAACCTTTGTTGGTGTGATTGGCTTGTTTGTCTGGGGTGCCATGTATCTGGCACGGACGGTCGAGTATGCGGTCCAAGCTGGATGGTCCCTCACTGTTCCTTTTGTAGGGCTTCTTCCACTAGCCGGACTTAGAGCTGCTGAATCCAGCGTTAAATGTAGTGTCATCGGTGTTATCGCCATTGCTTCGGCGTTTGTGTCTATTGCGCCGGAGCTTGCCGGTGCTGTTCTTGGCCTCGGAGGGGCCTGCCTCGTTGGCTGTGTTTTTGCTACGAGCCAGCCAACTGTCCTCACCCGTGCAAAAGCGGGTCATAAGTACCGTGAGGGCTGCCATGGATTTCGGCTTTTCTTGGCCGAGGTGGTGGGCGAGCCATTCGTCGTGGATGCTGTGTTTGAAGGCCGCTAGGGCTTCGGCATCCGGACAGTCAACGATCTGGTTCTTTTTGGTTAGGAACCTAGTCCAGAATTTTCTGGCTGATTCTCCAGGTTGTTGAACTATATGACTTAAGTCATCGGCGTCTAGTGGCCGGACATAAGTACCTTGGAAGTTGTCAAGAAAAGCTTCTTCCAAGTCATTCCAACTGCCGATGGAATTTTCGGGCAGGCTATTTAACCAGTGTCTAGTTGGCCCTTTGAGTTTTAGTGGGAGGTATTTGATGGCGTGGAGATCGTCTCCTCGGGCCATATGGCTGTGTAGAATAAAATCCTCGATCCATACTTCAGGATTGGTTGTCCCGTCGTATGATTCAATATTGACGGGCTTGAACCCCTCGGGGAATTCATGATCCAGCACTTCATCTATGAAGCAAAGAGGGTGTGCGGCGCCTCTATATCGGGCCGCGTCGCGGTGCACCTCCGATGAAGGCCGCCTGCGGTTATCGGCCCAGGCCTGACTAGGTTTGTCACGTCCAAATAGGTAGCCGTCATCCCGAGTCGAAAAGCGTCCTCGCGATCCGTAGATTGATCTGGTGTGTCCTGCTCTACTGTCCAGGTCCTGCCGAAGGTCGTATGTATAGTCCCGAGCTGTTTTGTCTCTGTTTTTACGAGGCGGTGGGGCGGGCTGTTGTTCAGCCTGAGTTGCCGTTTTATCCCGACCGCGGGGTGGTCGGTCCACTGCACTATCCCGACCACGTGGTGGTCGTTCCGCATTGCGCGAGGGAGGTATGGGCTCCGGCGCCTCCTCATCGAACTGGGGTAGCAGTCTGCGCTTTGGGTAACTCTTGGCTGGACGCTTGAGGCCGTATTCTTCGGCTGCGAGGACATCAGTCCATCTATCAATGAGTAGGTCTTGATCATCTTGAAGCTGCTGCTGCTTTTTCTTCAGGCTTCTTGCTGTAGCTATTAGCTGGCGCTTGAAGCGCTCCTGCTCAAGGGGTGCCTCAGGCACGATGAAATCCTCGTTGCCGAGGCTCTCCTCATCCTCGGAGAGTGGACGATAACTATTGTCATCCAGGTCACTGGGCATGGCCTGTTTATCAGGGTTAACTTGCATGTTGTCTTGTTCCTCCTGTTCGGATGCTGCTCCAACAGGGTCTCCATTGTTTTCGCCGTCATCCGGAGTACTATTTTCTCCGGTGCCAGTGTTGCCATCTTTTGAGCGACGTGGCTTGGAACGGCGTTTAGGGTGCCGATGCTTGGATGTGTCTCAGAAGGTTTATTCGCAACTGGATCTTCTTTGTCATCGTCGCTAGCTTTTTTAGGTGTGTCAACCATGTACACATCGTACGCAGAGGTGGCCGTCCAACGTCCAGTGAATGGCGGGTCTTGGCCTTGCTCCTTGTCGGCATCGTCGTCCATACCATCGATGTCTTCGGAGCCATAATCAAGCATGTCGGTTAAGTCCTCGACACTGGCTATGAAGTGGGTGGCGGGTGGGAAGCGAAATTCCCCATCATCAGCCTCTAGTTCGAACCGAACATAGTTCGGCTGTGAGTCCCCCGCCAAGGATAGATTTTTTAATGAATTTAGCACATCGCCCAAGGGCGAGTGTTGGAATACGTCTGCGACGCTGAACTCGAAGATTGATGACCGATCCAGCTCGGTGTCTGCAGGCGTACGCGGTTCGGAATTTATAGCCGGAAACGAGTCCGGAATTCCGTTGACGCAGATATTCCCGGGTGTTGAGTCTGTGTGCGGCTCCAACGCCGCGGACTCTGTGGTTTCGGATGGTGCAATCTGCTCCAGATCTAAGGCCGTAAGGTTACAGGAACCATCTCCTGAATATGGTCCGATGACAGATTTACGTCATGTTCATCGGTGCGAGGGGGAGCGATCGCCGCGGTCTCAAATCCATTGAAGATCAAGTCTCCACGGATATCCGCAATGTAGTTCAAGATTCCAAATGTGTCCTGGTGGCCAGGGGCGTAGCTATCGATCTGCTCCAGATGGCCAAGCGAGTTGGCCCGCAGTACGAAGCCGCCGAATACGAGAATCTGTCTGGGGAGGAAGGTTTCTCCTTGGACAGCGTCACTATAGACGATCGAAGGGGCCATCGAACCTTTCGTCGACGGCATAGTGGAACTCTCAATGAAAGCACCAATGTCGGTGTCAAAACTGGCGGATCTCGTGTAGGGGGTCCCGAGTGCGTCTAGGATCTATGGTTACAGGAGACAGGGGAAATGATGTTTACCCAGGTCCGGGCCCTCTCTATGGAGGTAATACCCTACTTCCTGCTTGATTGATCTTGATGAATATGAGTATTACAAGAGTTGATCTACCACGAGATCGTAATGGCTAAACCCTGGAAGCCTAGCCTGTATGACTATGGTAATGAGTATATGCTTTCCGGACTACACCCTCCGGTTTATATAGACAGCGGGGGGATCTAGGGTTACATAGAGTCGGTTACATAAGAAGGAATCTTCATAGTTAGTCACCAAGCTTGCCTTCCACGCCAAGGAGAGTCCAATCCGGACACGGGGACGGTCTTCGGCCTTCGTGTCTTCACAGCCCATCAGTCCGGCCCGTGGATAACAGGCCGGACGCCCGAGGACCCCTTAGTCACCTGAGCCGAAGAACCTCTCCTCGCTGCCCTATGCCACCATGGCCGCCGTCAGGCTCCGCTCGAATCCGGGCAGCCCCGGGCTCCTCTGCTCCTGCTTCCACCTCCAGAGGCCCCCATGCACACCCCGGAGCCGCCCGAGCCCTCTCCCTACTCCTCTGGTGGTCCATGGTCACGAGCCCTCCGGTGCCTGGTGCCTTCGTCCGCCGCGGCCAACGCCCTGACCAGCCCGGTGATCCCCGGAGACCTTGCTACCCCAGGACGGAGTCGCCTTGCTCCCCTGAGCACGCTAGTGGTCCGGGCGCCGCAAATGGTGGCATGTGCCACCGACAATCGTCGCCGGCACCGCGCCCCTCCCTTTAGACCGCGTGCGAGCGCGGGCGAGACGAAGACGACGACGACCCCGCCCCTGGGCCCCGCCTGTCGGCCTCTGCGCGTTGACCAGGCCGACCCGCTGACGTGGGTAAGTGGAGACGTACTCCGCGGAGTACGCTTTCCCTTAACCGAAGGCGCTTTCTGCTCTTCTTCGGCCCTAAATACGTTTTCCTCTCTGGAAAACGTATTCTCAGAAAAGACACGTTCAGTTTAAACTAGCAAGGACCTATTTGTAGAAGTATTTTTACAGACTAGTCCCTGAGCTTTAAACGTGCGTATCTTTTTACTCCCAACTCCAAATCAGGTGAATCCAAAGCCCACTTCTTTGTTTCGTCGAGCCCGTTCTGTTGGTTTCATTTTCACTATGGTTTGAAACTGTGAAAATGACCATTTTGCCCTTGCGCTTAATCAGCCCCCTCCGAGAGAGAACGTTTTTCGGCGATTCTTTCCGCGAGCTTCTCGCACTTTCTCCCGGTGTATTCTTCATCCCCAGGCAAGCCACAACCACCATTTGCATGATAGTCATGCATTAGCATTGGTTTTCAACTTGAATCTTTAATAACTATATGTTTGTTTTGCTACTGCTGTCGTTATTTGGGTTATGCTTGTGGATCGGTGATTACCGTCATGCTTTGTTCTCTTGCACTATGTTATAATGTTTTAGTTGCTAGTATTACATTCATATTGGTCATGCTTGATAGTAGTACATGTTGGGTTGGTCATGTTCTTCGGTGCATGACTAACATCAGTTACCGAGTACCGTTGATATGTATTGTTCCTGGTTGTTAGTGGGTTAAGTGTTTACTCGGTTATGTTATTGCTATGTTCTTGCATGGTATTTATTGTTGATGCTAGCGGTCATGTTATATTATGAGTAGTGTTGCACTTGTAATATTCATACTCGTCATTATGCCATGCTCAGTTGGATATGATTCATTGTTGATATGGTGGATAGTTATGTTGTACCCTCATGATTATGTTGAAATCATGCTCATGCATTGTAATTGCATCATGTTATTTTATCATGGCTCAGCATATTTGCATTCAAGTTTAACCGGATTAAATTGAACTTGAACAACTGTTGGCTGATTCATGGTCCCACCATATCGAGCTGACCAGTGCAACCACGCTTGTCTTTATGGGAAGGCCCTAACTGGGTCTATTGTCATGCCTCTCGTCGGTGCCTCCAACGAGGGAAGGTTATGGGCGTGCGGTACCCTGGCCCGGTAAGCAGACATAACCTTGTGTGCCCATAGTTGGATGATAAGCGCTTTTGTCCCCGTTTGGGACTGTTTTGTTTTGCCACGACGGTGGCCGTTGGTGCCTTTGGTAGGAACGGGGCCACCCAGGACTTATCCCAGAGGGGAGTTTGTCGGAGTGGCCAGGAGAGTGTCATGGTAGTAGGACGGTTTTGTCGGAACGCTATTGTTCCACCCGAATGGGAGCACGAGGCCATGGGTTCCGTGGTGTGGGTGTAGTGTACTAACCTCTGCAGAGTGTATATTAAATATATCGATAGACGCGCCCGCGGATAAGGGCCCAGTTCGTGTCGGTCACACTATGGGTCAACAGTAATAATAATAATGATGTACTTAATAACAACCTTGGTTCGATGATGAGATAAGTTGGTTATGTGATCCGTGAATGATCACAGTTTGGTTACGAGGTAACCCGTTGAGCCAAGAGTGGTTCCGTATGTGATCCGTGAATGATCACCGTGGTATCGAGGATACCGAGTTGTTGGATATTTGTGATATTGTGCGAGAATCGTGGGTAAAGATCAAGCTCCTTGTGGTCATTTAATGATTACTACGATATTGTTTATACCAAGGTGGATTTGATCCTGAGATGATCGTGTGATGTCCGAGGTTGGTAAGTGATGCATGCGTTGGTTACGAGGTAACCCAAGCAGAGTAAGTGGTGCATGATAATGTCATCATGTTGCATGATAGTGTCATCATGTTTATATGTTCATGCCTTGATCGTATTGTTCTAGCTGTATCATGTTGTTCAGCCCATGTTGTTCTGATAATATCATGCTAATCATTGTTAACCTGTAATTGCCATGTTGTTGTATGTCTTGATTGTTTTGGTTGCTGTGAGCTTGCAAGTACATTCAATGTACTGACCTGGCGTGTCATGCCAGTTTGCAGGTCATGTCGGATTTCATTGCTTGTTTGCTTGTCGAGGATTCCGTTCGTGCAAGCTAGCATAAGCGTTCCAGCCAGAGTCCCTGCGGAGTGGAGTTCACCACCGTCGTTGTTGTTCCGCTGCTAGAAGTTTTTCCGCTGCTTCGAGTTGTTCTGCTGCTTGCATAGAGCAACCGAGGATGGCGTAGTGTCGCCGTGCCGGTGTAATTCATTGTAATATCGGAGACCTTGTATTCATATTCGTGTAATAATAGAAAGTTGGTTTGTTCTATGCTAAGCAGTGCCGTATTCCAGAAGACTTCTCCTCGATCTCTGGGCTGGAATACGGGGCGTTCCGGTTTCTCTGAGCGGGGGTGCCACAGGCTTGGTATCAGAGCAGGTCTGGCTGTAGGATGCCCTAGTCAGCGCGAGCGGTAGAAACCGATAGAAATCGGTAGTTTAAAGTCCGTCTTGTTTATTGCATTTGGTTGCTGCATTTGTTTGTTGCATAGCATGCATATAGCCTTAGTAGTTGTTGCTAACAGTTTATCTGGTGAGTGTAGCTGGCATCAGTTAAGATCCACTACAGCTCAGCCTTTGCATTTCTCCAGTTTTCTTTGCTTGCTCATTCTTCGGCGTTTGGTGTCATTTCTGTCCCAGCAGAGTGATGCCAAGTGATCCCGACACTGTTTACAAAAATGGTGCTCAGGTATCTCGCTGATATCCCCCTTTCAGCCCCACCTCTCGTTTCAGTGATAGACATGCTTCTATCCCGAATCGTTCTTTTCTCTTGTCACGTTGGCAACCCTTAATGATCTTAGTTATCAAGAAAGGGCAATGTCAGCAGCCTCAGTTTTTCCCCGCTATCCTATTTCTTGGACGAGTACGAATCTTTTTTTCCCGTCCGCTTGATAATAATGTGGTTGCGACCTTCATGTCCCACTACATGATTACCGAGTGTCTCCTCCCTCCGAGCTAGTCCAGGTTGCTACCTGGCTAAGCTAGCACTTGGTGTAGCGTTGTTTACACCAATTCTTCCACACATTTATTCGTCCTCGTGCACATCATCACATCATGCTAGATCGTAGAACCGGAGATCCCGCGAGATTTGTGTGCTTAAGTAGGCATGCATATTGTGTGACGAGCAGTACTATGTGACTTTGTTTGAGTGTGTATTGATTGTTGTTGTGTGCTTTTGTTTAGTTGAGTTTTCTTTTGCTTCTTTCTTTTGGGCCTCGGTGTTACATTATTTTTCCCCTATGAAGAGTTGCTCATCATCTGACACCGGACTCAAAGAAGTAATAAGGAGTTCAAATATTTGGAAACTCAGCTAAACAGAATGGAATTCTCAGCTGACTGCAGTGTAATGGGGAATATCTGATTTTGAGGCTGATAATCAATTTTGCATTAGTGTGCACTTCTCACAATAGTACTAATAAATCAAGTCTACATCAGTAGAAAATCCTCACAGTAGTAATGATCAAGCCAGCAGCAAGGCAAGTCAGGTACAAGATCAACGATATATTTTTCAGTCAAAGGTATGGATCATCTACAAAATTTTGGCTTAGCAAAGCATGATGCTTGACATATGTTATCATCCGAAATAAAGTCAGAAGGTGGGATGCTCAAGGAATACAGTCAAAGAAATTTTCTCACGCAAATAATCAGCCACATAATAGTATGGGCATGCGTGTAGATTTCAATCTGCATATTAGTATGAAGCTTTGGATGTAAGGGGCTTTGCTACTTTCCTTCTAGAAAAGAATGTCCGCGGAAGGGGTTTTTACTTGGAAAAGACAATGTTCCATACTAAAGGATTCGGGTCCATAACCAACTCAGTCTTCTTCCACACGTTATCGGAAGAAATTTATGATGCGAGGCTCCCCAATTTTCCTCAGCATGACATGTAAACAATTTCCGGTCCAAGATACCCGGTCTTTCTCAGCAAGATACCTCGATAAAAGCTTCTGACATACAAAAATAATTTTTTCTCAAGCAAACCCGAGGAAAAGCTTCTCAAGTACGAAACTCAGGCTTCTCCAGCACAATAATCAGACCAAGTTTCATGTGTAATCTATAGAGCCTTCTTCTGCACGATACCCAGACAAAAGATTTGAGCAGAAGTGAACAAGTCTTCCTCAACAAGCTACTCGGATGGCTTCTTTCGTAAGCCATTTAGTCTGCATCAGGATCATACATTTACACCATGCTCAGAGGTTATAGGATGAGTTGCCAATGTACGGCAGTACCGCTCAAGAATCAGTCTCGCAACATTTTTGTCGGAAGCACAAATCAGTCAGGGCATGTGTCTTCTTCAAGAATCAAGTGTTTGGTCGCATGGCTAGCCGTATCCACGGGTGCCCTCCATACCAACACTTTCCAAGGAATTTATTATTTGACAACATAAAATAAATTCAATTTTTTTGCATTTCGGGACTGGGCATCCCTAAGACCTTTGCCTTACTCTCGCGCAATGACAAGTGAATAAACACTCATCTTGAGAATAACACATCTAGCATGGAAAATATTAGCCACCCGTTACCGTTCCGCGAGCGAAACGAACACACAAAAGAGAAGTTTATTTTCAAAATTAGAGATGGCACATGCAAATTTGCCTAGAACGGCAAAAGAATACCGCATATGGGTAGATATAGTGGACTCATGTGGAAAAACTGGTTTGAAGGATTTAGGATGCACAAGTAGAGGTCATACTTAGTGCAAAATGAAGGCTAGCAAAAGACTGGGAAGCGACCAACCAAGAAACGAATAATCTCATAAGCAAGCATTAAGCATAATTAACACCGAATAATGCACCACAAGTAGGATATAATTTTCATTGCATGATTATTGACTTTCGTTCATGCATAGGGAATCACAAACCTTAACACCAATATTCTTACTAGAGCACAATTACTCATCAACATAACTCACATATCACATCATCATATCTCAAAACTATTACTAAGAATCAAGTTTATTTTATCCAATGATCTTCATGACATTTTCTTTTACTTTATCCTTCTTTGATATCTATCACTTTGGAACTAATTTTCATGTGTTGCTTTTCATAAGCTCAAACAAATATAAGTGAAGATCATGAGCATAACAAATTTTCTTTCTCTCAAAATAATTTAAGTGAAGCAAGGGAGAATTTCTTCAAATTTTTACTAACTCTCAAATAAATCTAAGTGAAATAAGAGAGCATTTCTTCAAAAATAACAAAGCACACAGTGCTCAAAAATATATAAGCGAAGCACTAGAGCAAGTCCTAGCTCATAAAAGACTTAAGTGAAGCATAGAGAGAAATTCTAACAAGTCATGATATAATTTTGGCTCTCTCAAATAGGTGTGTCCAGCAAGAATTGATGACTTAAAATGCAAAATAAAACAAGCAAAGACACATATCATACGAGATGCTCCAAGCAAAACACATATCATGTGACGAATAAAAATATAGTTTCAAGTAAAATACCGATAGTTGTTGGAAGAAAGCGGGGATGCCACTCGGGGGCATACCCAAGCTTAGTTGGTTGCTCATTCTTGGATAATAGCTTGGGGTGCCGGGGCATCCCCAAGCTTAGGCTCTTACATCCTTCCCTCATCCATCGTAAGATAACCCAAAACTTGAAAACTTCAACCACACAAAACTCAACAAAACCTTCGTGAGATCCGTTAGTTTAAGAAAATAAACCACTACTATAAGTGTTGTATAAAACCAACTTATTTTGTTTTTGTATTATATCTACTATATTCCAACTTTTCTATGGCAAAAACTCATCAAAGAAAACCATAGAGCCATCAAAATAAGCACACAACACAAAGAAAACATAATCTGTCAAAACAGAATAGTCTGTAGCAATCTGGTTTAAACAAATACTTCTGGAACTCCAAAAATTCTGGGACAACCTAGATAATTTTTATATTGATCTTCTGCAAAAATAATTATCATTTTATGATGTTCTGGTGAATTTTGGCAATTTTTTCGTGAGCACAAAGTTTCCGTCTTTTTCAACAAGATCAAACAACTATCACCCAAGAATATCCTATTGGTTCTACTTGGCACAAACACTAATTAAAACACAAAAAACACAATCATAACAGTATCATAATTGTGCTAACACTCAAGAACAGAAAACAAAAAGAAAAAACTAAAATTTATTCATTGGGTTGCCTCCCAACAAGCGCTATAGTTTTACGCCCTTAGCTAGGCATAAAGCAAGGATCTAAGTTTTGTCATCCTCTGAAGTTTTGGCAACTTTTGTAAGGGTTTTCTCAAACCCGGGAGGCCCTTTATGCTTCCCTTAATTCTCCGGAAAAGAAACCATCTTAAGATCCAAAATATCCAATTGCTTGATGCAAAGAGTAATCAGAGTATTCATGCGATTGATACTACCATTGAGGTGTTTGAGGGGTTCATTATATTTCTGTATTTCAACCATATGTTTATGCAAATCACCAAGTTTGTCCAGCATTTGAGCTCCCTCGGGGGTAAAATGAAAACCCTTCTTTTGAGGAGGGATTCCCAAAATTTCCTCTAAGATTTCATAGGCAGCATTGGCATCAAGTTCAATAAAATTTCCTTTAGCGGCAAAATCGAGAAGTTGTCTATGATGCAAAGCCAATCCTATGTAAAAATTACGAAGCAAAACCTTGTCGTCCCCCTTTAAGTTGGAAATACGATATGATTCCATAAGCCTATACCATGCATCTTTCAAATTTTCTCCTTATCTTTGCTTGAAGTACAAGACTTCAAAATGTGGTGACGAAGGAGGAGTAGGGACGCTAGCCATCGAGACTAGAAAGCAAGAGAACGGAGAGAAGAAAAAGAGAGGCAAATAAAACGGCAAATTTTTGTGAAGTGGGGGAGAGGAAAACGAGAGGCAAATGGCAAATAATGTAAATTGCAAGGAGATGAGATTTGTGATTAGGAACCTGGTTATGTTGATGATCCTCCCCGGCAATGGCGCTAGAAATTGTCCTTAATGGTAGCTAGAACTACGTCGGTATTTCCCCGGAGAGGGAGGGATGATGTAGCACATCGACGGTAGAGTATTTCCCTCAGTTATGAAACCAAGGTATCCAACTAGTAGGAGAACCAAGCAACACAACGTAAACAGCTCATGCACACAAATAACAACACCTCGCAACCCGACGTGTTAAAGGGGTTGTCAATCCCTTTCGGGTAACGGCGCCAGGAATGGCAAGAAGACGTGAGATATATTGTAGTAGATTAATAGACCGAACGCCAAATAGAATAAATAAAGATAAAATGCACCAAGGTATTTTTGTATTTTTGGTTGAATAGATCCGAATAAAAATGCAAAGGAAAAGTAGATCGCAAGCAAATATATGAGAAAGAAGACCCGGGGGCCGTAGGTTTCACTAGTGGCTTCTCTCGAGAAAAATAGCAAAAGGTGGGTAAACAAATTACTGCTGGGAAATTGATAGAACTTCAAATACTCATGATGATATCTAGGCAATGATCATTACATAGGCATCACGTCCAAGACTCCTGCCTGCATCTACTACTATTACTCCACACATCGACCGCTATCCAGCATGAATCTAGTGTATTAAGTTCATGGAAAAAATGGAGTAATGCAATAAGAATGATGACATGATGTAGACAAGATCCGTTTATCTATATGGCTGTGACGCCCCCGATTTGACCGTACACTAATCATGCACGCAAATGTGTACGATCAAGATCAGGGACTCACGGGAAGATATCACAACACAACTCTACAACATAAATAAGTCATACAAGCATCATAATACAAGCCAGGGGCCGCGAGGGCTCGAATACAAGTGCTCGATCGTAGACGAGTCAGCGGAAGCAATAATATCTGAGTACAGACATAAGTTAAACAAGTTTGCCTTAAGAAGGCTAGCACAAACTGGGATACAGATCGAACGAGGCGCAGGCCTCCTGCCTGGGATCCTCCTAACTACTCCTGGTCGTCGTCAGCGGGCTGCACGTAGTAGTAGGCTCCTCCGGTGTAGTAGAAGTCGTCGTCGACGGTGGCGTCTGGCTCCAGGGCTCCAGCATCTGGTTGCGACAACCAGGTAGAAAGGAAAGGGGGAAAAGAGGGAGAAAAGCAACCGTGGGTACTCATCCAAAGTACTCGCAAGCAAGGAGCTACACTACATATGCATGGGTATATGTGTAAAGGGTCATATCGGTGGACTGAACTGCAGAATGCCAGAATAAGAGGGGGGATAGCTAATCCTGTCGAAGACTAAGCTTCTGGCCACCTCCATCTTGCAGCATGTAGAAGAGAGTAGATGGTAAGTCCACCAAGTAGCATCGCATAGCATAATCCTACGCGGCGATCCCCTCCTCGTCGCCCTGTTAGAGAGGTATCTGGCACTTGGAAGGGTGTGTTTTATTAAGTATCCAGTTCTAGTTGTCATAAGGTCAAGGTACAACTCCGGGTCGTCCTTTTACCGAGGGACACGGCTATTCGAATAGATAAACTTCCCTGCAGGGGTGCACCACATAACCCAACACGCTCGATCCCATTTGGCCGGACACACTTTTCTGGGTCATGCCCGGCCTCGTAAGATCAACACGTCGCAGCCCCACCTAGGCACAACAGAGAGGTCAGCATGCCGGTCTAAATCCTATGCACGTAGGGGTCTGGGCCCATCGCCCATTGCGCACCTGCACGTTGCGAGGGCGACCGGAAGCAGACCTAGCCTAGCAGGCGTTCCAGTCCAATCCGGCGCGCGCCGCTCCGTCGCTGACGTCAAGAAGAGCTTCGGCTGATACCACGATGTCGAGTGCCCATAACTGTTCCCGCGTAGCTGGTTAGTGCGTATAGACCAAATGGCCAGACTCAGATCAAATACCAAGATCTCGTTAAGCGTGTTAAGTATCTGCGAACGCCGACCAGGGCCAGGCCCACCTCTCTCCTAGGTGGTCTCAACCTGCCCTGTCGCTCCGCCACAAAGTAACAGTCGGGGGCCGTCAGGAACCCAGGCCCACCTCTATCGGGGTGGAGCCACCTGTCCTTTCAGCCCCCTCATCAGAATCACTTGCGGGTACTCCTCGAGCCGACCCGACTTTAGTCACCACATGTGTCATGTATATAATGTATATAGTATATACCCGTGATCACCTCCCGAAGTGATCACGACCCAGTAGTATAGCATGGCAGACGGACAAGAGTGTAGGGCCACTGATGGAACACTAGCATCCTATACTAAGCAGTAGGATAGCAGGTAAGGGTAACAACTGTAGCAACAATGACAGGCTATGCATCAGGATAGGATTAACGGAAAGCGGTAACATGCTAAACTACTCTAATGCAAGCAGTATAGAGAAGAATAGGCGATATCTGGGGATCAAGGGGGGGGCTTGCCTGGTTGCTCAGACAAGAAGGAGGGGTCGTCGGTGATGTAGTCGACCACAGGGGCATCAGCATCGTCACGGGGTCTACCGAAGAGAAGAGGGGGGAGAAACAGTAAATACATAGCAAGCAAGTGCATAACAGGACAACAGGCAGAGCTAGACGTGTTCTAACACGGTATGAGGTGATACCGGTGAAGGGGGGAAACATCCGGGAAAGTATCCCCGGTGTTTCACGTTTTCGGACAGATGAACCGGAGGTGAAATGTTGCAGGTTCACTATGCTAGGGACGCGTGGCGGACGAACGGACTGCGTATTCGGATTCGTCTCGTCGTTCTGAGCAACTTTCATGTAGAAAGTATTTTCATCGGAGTTACGGATTATTTTCTATTAATTTTTAAAGATTTAAATATTTTTTAGAATTAACAGAATTAATTTAATTCGAAACTGGATTTATGACATCAGCATGATGTCATGCTGACGTCAGCAGTCAACAGGGGTTGACTGGTCAACCTGACCAGTGGGTCCCACTGGTCAGTGACACATTTTAATTAAACATATTAATTAACCTAATCAGGATTAATTAGGGGTGGGCCCCACTGTCATTGACTACTTACTTAGCTAATTAGGTTAATTAGGTAACTAATGTTTAATTAGCTTAATTGGTTGTTTAGTTTAATTAATCAAAATTAATTAAGTTAATTATTTTTATTTTTATTATTTATTTATATTTATTTATTTATTTATTATTATTATTTATTTTTTTATAAAACGTTCCAGGGGCTGGGCCCCGTTGTCTAGTGGCCCAGGGCTTAATGGGTGCGGGCGACGGTTTCGGGCGCGACCCAATCGGGCGCACGCCCAGGGGCACCGTGGCGGTCGAGGCTAGCAAGGCCGGGTGGTCACCGGAGGGGGACGCCGGCGGGAGAGCAGCGGGGCGGCGCCGGAGCGGGGCCGCGGGCCATAGGGGAGTGCCCGTGGTCGAGCCAGACGGCCGGGACGAGGCACGGGCGCGCTAGGGCGCGGCCCCGGGCGCGCTGGCCGCAGCGGTCGCCGGGATCAGCAGGGGAGGCGAGCGGGGCATGTGTGGGTGGGAGGATGCACGGTGTTCGCGGCGATGGTGACCAGCGGGATGCGGGGAAGAGAAGAGGAGGCCGGTGGCCTCACCGAGGGAGCGTAGGGCACGGGGCAACGGTGCTCGAGGTGGGGGGACGGGGACGGCGCGGACGGAGTGGAGGCAGGCCGGCGAGCAGGAGGAAGCATGCCGGCGAGGGAGCTCCGGTGAGGTCCTCGGGCGGGGGCGTCGGGATGGTGATGAGGCATGGCCGCGGCTTCAGGTGGTGTCGCGCGAGGGAGAGGAGGGCGAGGAGGCAACGGCGACGGCGGCGACGGCGATCCGGGGTGGTGGCGTCGACGGGGTCGGGGCGGCACCGGGCGGCGGCAGCGGGGGCGAGTGCCCCGATCCCGATCTGGATCGGGGGGAGGAGAGGAGCAGGGGGATCGTGGGGGGGGGGTCAGTGGGAGGTGTCGGTGGGGGTATGGGTTAGGGTTCGGTCTCCAGGGGGTTAAGGAGGAGTGGAGGTGTGACTGGGCCTTTGCCCAGTTGGGCTGCCAGCTGGGCCACGGTTGGCCTAGTGGGGGGGGGGGTTCTGTTTTTCTTTTGTTTTATTTTATTTCTTTCCTTCTATTTATTTTCTTTTACTGTTTTCTCTTAGTTTCACCCTTTTATAGTTTAAATGAAATACAAAACTAGTTCCTAATTTAGTTTTAATAAATATGCCACTGCGACAAACAGTTTAGCACTGAAATAAAATAGTTTTGAAATTGTTTATTATTTTTAAAAGCATTTGAGTAACTGTTTTGCCACAGTTTATTTATTATAGTGCATTTTAACACTTCATAAAAGTGTGGTTTCTCCATTGATATTACATATGATTTATTGTCATATTTAGAACATTTTAGTTTTGACATTTGAAAACTTTTAATTTTTGCTTGATTTCGAATCTTGAATTTGAAACGATTTCGAACTAACGCGAGATTAGCAACAGAAATCGAAGTGACGTGGCATCCTTAACAGAGGGTTACTGTAGCTTAATTATCCGGGCGTCACAATTCTCCTCCACTAAGCACCGCTACGATATTATCGAGGTGTAATATGGTGGAGGGGGGCACCTCACACGGCTAAAAGATCGTAGATCAATTGTGTGTCTAGAGGTGCCCCCCTGCCCCCGTATATAAAGGTGCAAGGGGGAGGCCGCCGGCCAAGGGAGGAGAGGCGCGCCAGGAGGAGTCCTACTCCTACCGGGAGTAGGACTCCCCCCTTTCCATGTTGGACTAGGAGAGGAAGGGGGAAAAGGTGGAGGGGAGGAAGGAAGGGGGGCGCCGCCCCCTTCTCCTTGTCCTATTCGGACTGGGGGGAGGGGCGCGTGGCCCTGCCCTGGCCTCCTCTCCTCTCTTCCACCTAGGCCCAATAAGGCCCATTAACTTACCGGGGGGTTCCGGTAACCTCCCGGTACTCCGGAAAAATCCTGATTTCACCCGGAACACTTCCGATGTCCAAACATGGGCTTCCAATATATCAATCTTTATGTCTCGACCATTTCGAGACTCCTCGTCATGTCCGTGATCACATCCGGGACTCCGAACAACCTTCGGTACATCAAAACATATAAACTCATAATATAACTCTCATCGTAACGTTAAGCGTGCGGACCCTACGGGTTCGAGAACTATGTAGACATGACTGAGACACCTCTCCGGTAAATAACCAATAGCGGAACCTGGATGCTCATATTGGTTCCCATATATTCTACGAAGATCTTTATCGGTCAGACCGCATAGCAACATAAGTTGTTCCCTTTGTCATCGGTATGTTACTTGCCCGAGATTCGATCGTCGATATCTCGATACATCCTCCCGCAACTAACTCATTAGTCACAATGCTTGCAAGGCTTATAGTGATGTGTATTACTGAGTGGGCCCAGAGATACCTCTCCGACAATCGGAGTGACAAATCCTAATCTCGAAATACGCCAACCCAACAAGTACCTTTGAAGACACCTGTAGAGCACCTTTATAATCACCCAGGTACGTTGTGACGTTTGGTAGCACACAAATTGTTCCTCCGGTAAACGGGAGTTGCATAATCTCATAGTCATAGGAACATGTATAAGTCATGAAGAAAGCAATAGCAACATACTAAACGATCGGGTGCTAAGCTAACGGAATGGGTCAAGTCAATCACGTCATTCTCCTAATGAGGTGATCCCATTAATCAAATGACAACTCATGTCTATGGCTAGGAAACATAACCATCTTTGATTAACGAGCTAGTCAAGTAGAGGCATACTAGTGACACTCTGTTTGTCTATGTATTCACACATGTATTATGTTTCCGGTTAATACAATTCTAGCATGAATAATAAACATTTATCATGATATAAGGAAATAAATAATAACTTTATTATTGCCTCTAGGGCATATTTCCTTCAACGCGTACATAATTACGCACTCAAAATCCCATGGGCATCGATGGAGGCACATCCAGAGATTGAAGAACCAAGAGATTTGGAGAACCAACTTGCAGCCCAGAGAGATCGAGATCAAGCCAAAGGAATAGGATATCAGCAACAGAAGGGCCTCCCTTGCTGGGCAGGCGAGCCCGGCAAGGGGCGAGGCCACCACCCGAACCAAGCAACGAAGATTCCCCGCCAGAGCCTGCCGGGGCACACGGGGGATGAACCACCCCGCCAACCACTCAAGCATGACCCACGTCGAGTGCGGTGTCAAGCCGCAAGATGATTAAGTGGCAGCCATTCACCACATGGCGGCCATCTCCTACAGAAGAAACTCACAGATGATACCCGTCTTGTGACGTGTCAAGAGAACAGATGCGGATCTGGCAAGATAACCCGGCAGGTCTTGCCGGACAGCCATTGATGTGTAACTAATTGGTGCATTTAATGCACCCTGTCAGCCCATAGAGTTAGGTATGAGAGCATTGTTTGCTATCATATCAGTGGATAATGACCACTCTGCCACTGTGGTGACCCCTTAATCTATAAAAGGAGGCCTATGGCACTTGTAGGAGGGGTTAGAGGGTTAGAAAGTTGACAATCCCAAGCCACCACACGCGCGTAGCCGCTGTTGCCCCGAGGCAGCCCTTGCCGGGTAAGTGTACTACGCACCACCACATTCATTCCATCATCAATCCACCAAAGCAGGAGTAGGGTCTTACGCCTCGCGGCGGCCTAAACCTGGGTAAATTGCTCGTGTGCTTTCGGCCGTCTTGCCGTGCGCTGATCTACTCTTTGTGCAACACGACGTCCCCTTGCCGAACCAGCAAGGGGCCATCCGGTCCCATAGGTGGCCGTGGATATCCCGCGACATCTTTGGCGCGCCAGGTAGGGGGCTCGCTTGCCGCGAACCTGAAAGCGTGCGTAGTGCGTCATCTTCATCGTCATCTTCACCTTCAACGACGCCATCGACCATGGCGCCCAAGAAGAAGAAATCTGGCCCTCCAGCCCAGCCATCCACCTCGAAGGCTCCGCCGCCCGCAGCCTCTAACGCTACGGGGGATGCGGAGATGAGCGAGGACGTGAGCGCTGCTGGGGGCATGGTTGGAGCGGGTGGCGCCATCACCACTCCCCCTCGACCGACACGGGGGCTGGAGACGTCGGAGGAGAACAACATTAGCAGCGTCTCGACGGCCATGCTCCGCAAGGCGCGGACAAGAGGGTCGCTCCGCTTGCACCCCCACCTCTCACTGGCGGGCGCAACCCTAGCAATGGCGCTCGGTCCGGGGTGAGCCATCGCCCTCTGGCCACCCCTGCTGCAGGAGCAGTCACGGTGCATGCGCCTCTTCCCGGACGAGCCGACCCGACCACTATGCCCGACGGAGTCACGGGCCCTCGAGCACCATTACCGCGCGACCCCGCTGCCCAGGTGGTCATCCCGCAGCAGCACGGGCGCGCTGCCGCCGCCGTCACCGCCCCAGGCACTGTCAGGAGCCAGGCGAAGGTGCATTCGACATCATCAACTGCTATGCCAAGCACAGGCACGGAGGCTATGGCACGAGCTCAGCTACTACAGAGGTTTCCGCCGGCCGCCGGGCAAATGGACGAGTGGCATGCTACCATCCAGAGCCTGCTTGGTTTCGCTGAAGCTGGGGGCTCGCGACGAGCTGGCCCGCCATGACCTCCCCAAGCGACAGCAACCGCACACAGTGCTGGCCAAACGGAGGGGGCTGTTCACACAGTGCAGTCCCCGCCACAGCAGCTGACGCGGGCGCTGCAGAGTCAAGACCCCAACAACGTCTCGATGGCCTCTTCTGGCCCTCGAATGCGTCCAGGACAATGTCGAACCCCAGAGGATAGGCGGCGGGGAGATGCCTGCGTCGTCATGGATCGGCGCCACGACGACCTCCGCCAAACCGACAGGTGCGGTGGCCTCAACGTCGACGAGCCTGCGCTCGGTGTTGGCGGATGCCTACCTTTCGAGTTCGGCTGCCCTGCCTTTACACGAGAATTGCGGCAAGTCTGTTGGTCGTCCGTTCGCACGTTCAAGCCAGAGATACCTGAGAAATACGACAGAAGGCTGAACCCGGCAGAGTTCCTGAGCATCTACACCATCACTGTTCAGGCTGCCGGGGGAAAAGATGAGAAGACGTTCGCCAACTACTTCCCTTTGGCCCTCAAGTCCAATGTGAGGTCTTCGTTGATGCATCTGCTGGAGAACTCCATTTCGTCATGGGCGGATCTGTGCCACGAGTTCATCGGTGCCTTCGCCGGTGGTCACCAAGAGCCCGGCAGGCCCAGCGACCTGCAGCTTCTCCAGCAGAAGGAAGGAGAAACCCTCCGTAAGTATTTACAGAGATTCAGTAAAGTTCATAGAAATATTCCAAATATCCATCCGACAGCTGTTATAGTAGCCTTCCAGTCCAATGTACACAACCGTCGCATTTGTTCTAAGATGAATGTGCGGTTGCCCAAGACTGTGAAGGAGCTATACACACTGGCGGATAAGTGTGCTCGGATGGAGGAAGGAAGGAAGTTGCCCAGAGAGGAGGATTGCATCAATGTCGATTCAGAGGATGAAGATGAATCAACCAGCCAGAGAAAGAGCAAGAAGCGCAATAAGAAGCCAAGAGATAAGGCAGTGATGACTATGGAAGGTTCTGGCATGCCTAGTACCGGCAAGAAAGCCAAGGCTGAGGCCCCCGACAAGGAGGCTGCCACATGCACTGCCTGTCGGGAAGCCGCTGCCGTGGAAAAAGTTGGGAAAGGTGATGGGCCGTACTGCAAGACGCACCGGACCAAAGGCCACGACCTTCAAGAGTGCTACTAGGTTGAGTAGCTCTTCAAGAGACACAGAGTAGAGTATGATAAGCGTGATAAGGAGAAAGGTCAGAATGCTGCTGGCGGTAAGGGCCGAGGCGGTGAAGTAGATCGCCCCAGCAAACCCTTTCGGAATCAAGGAAAACCCGCCAGGGGCCAAGAGAAGGAAGTTTGTGATGATGTGAGTAACGAAGGGAATGAAGAGGAAACCGGTGAGCAGGAATTTTAGAAGGCCACTGACGCCCTGTGCATTGATGGAGGTGCATCTTTGCACACCTCTCATCGCCAACTCAAGCGATGGGCACAGGAGGTCAATGCAATGGAACCAGCGCCAGAGGCCCGGAAACCGCTCAAGTGGTCCCGCACGCCCATCATCTTTCATGAGGAGGATCACCCTGGCCGCACCACAGCGGTAGGATATTTGCCATTGTTGGTCTCCCCAACAATTCGCAACCTCAAGGTCACAAAGATGTTAGTGGATGGCGGGGTCGGGTTGAATCTGATTTCCCTGGCAGTCATCAACAAACTTCAGATAGGAGAAGAAGAGCTAGAGGTTACTGGCACGTTTCAAGGAGTCAATCCCTGCAGGAGCCATCCCAAGGGAAAGATTACGGTGCCGGTGAAGTTTGGGGGAGAACTGAACTATCGGACTGAGAAGATTGTGTTTGATGTGGTTGATCTCCCCCTGCCATACAATGGGATTCTGGGACGCCCAGCCCTGGCCAAGTTCATGGCAGCATCCCACTATGCTTACAACACTTTGAAGATGCCTGGGCCGCTGGGAATCATCACTATCCCGTCAGATGAGAAGGATGCAATTATCTGCGTGGACAAGATGTACCGGGATGCTGTCGCGGCCGAGGCTGCGACATCAACAGCTCCCATAAAGGAAAGCAAGGGAAAGAAGAGGGATTGTAGGACCTCCGACAAGGAGTCTAGGAAGCGTGCCCCCTCCGAGTGCACGACACCCATTGACGATGTGCCGGAGTGTTCCTACAGCAAGATAACCAAGGTTGCTGCACCCCAAGTGAAGAAGGTCTCGGCAGGGCTGGCTGGCGTTGATGGTACTTTCACTATCAGCGCTACCCTTGATGACAAATAGGAAAGCGTGCTCGTTGCCTTCCCGCGGGCGAATATCGATGTGTTTGCCTGGCAACCGTCTGATATCCCCGGTGTTCCCAGGGAGGTAATCGAGCACCACCTTTCTGTCTACCCACATGCCCGACCCGTCAAGCAGAAAGTTCGGAAGCAGGCCTTGGAGCGGCAACAGTTCATTGCTGAGGAAATCAAGAAACTGGAAGCAGCTAGTTTAGTCAGAGAAGTGTTACACCCTACATGGTTAGCAAACCCAGTGGTAGTCCGGAAGGCGAATGGGAAATGGAGGCTTTGCATTGGTTTCACAGATCTCAACAAGGCTTCCCCGAGGGACCCATTTCCCTTGCCGCGCATCGACCAGATCGTGGATTCCACTTCAGGATGTGATCTGCTCTCTGAGGGAGTCCTGGACTAAGGGGTCCTCGGGCGTCCGGCCTGTTTGACATGGGCCGGACTGATGGGCTGTGAAGCTACAAGACCGAAGACTCTCACCCGTGTCCGGATGGGACTCTCCTTGGCGTGGAAGGCAAGCTTGGCGTTCGGATATGAAGATTCCTTTCTCCCCGACTTTGTACAACCCTAGCCCCCTCCGGTATCCATATAAACCAGAGGGTTTAGTCCATAGGGACAATCATAATCATTCAGGCTAAGCTTCTAGGGTTTAGTCATTATGATCTCGTGGTAGATCAACTCTTGTAATACTCATATTCATCAAGATCTATCAAGCAGGAAGTAGGGTATTACCTCCATAGAGAGGGCCCGAACCTGGGTAAACATCGTGTCCCCTGTCTCCTATTACCATCGACCTTAGATGCACAGTTCGGGACCCCCTACCCGAGATCCGCCGATTTTGACACTGACACTCTTCTTTTTGGATGCATACTCCGGATATCACCAGATCTTCATGTCCAAAGAAGATGAGGAGAAGACATCATTCATCACTCCATGTGGTACGTACTGCTTTGTCCGCATGCCTTTCGGATTAAAGAGTGCCGGGTCCACTTTTGCAAGAGCAGTACAGATTGGTTTTGAGCCACAATTACACAAAAACATAGAAGCTTATATGGATGACACTGTGGTCAAAACCAAGGATAAGACCACCCTTTTCCTGGATTTTGAGGAGACATTTGCTAATTTGCGCAAGATCAACTTGAAGCTCAACCCGGAGAAGTGCATGTTTGGCATCCCTTCCGGCAAGCTACTTGGATTCTTCATGTCCCGTCGGGGGATTGAAGCCAACCCCGACAAGATCAAGGCCATTGAGCAAATCCAAGTGCCTAGGACAGTTAAGGATGTGAGGTGCTTGACGGGATGCGTTGCCGCGCTAAGCAGATTCATTTCCAAGTCTGCCGAGCGTGCCCTGCCGTTCTTCAAAGTTTTGAAGAAGGCATGGCCTATGAAGTGGACCGCGGAAGCAGATGCAGCTTTGCAGGAGTTGAAGGCCTACCTATCGTCTGTACCTACCTTGGTTGCACCCAAACCTCAAGAGCCATTACTGATTTACTTCGTGGAAACCAACCAAGTTGTCAGTGCGGCCTTGGTAGCAGAGCGAGAAGTAGAAGGAGCAGAGAGTGACCAGGTCACGACAGAGTCAGAGAAGGATCAGAACAACAGTGAGCACGGCAGCGAGTGCAACCCAAAGGACGCAGCAAGTAAGAAACTGGTGCAGCGCCCAGTGTACTTCGTCAGCTCCTTATTGCAAGGGGCTAGATCGAGGTACTTTGGTGTGCAAAAGTTGATCTTTGGCCTCATCATGGCCTCAAGGAAACTGCGCCACTACTTCCAAGCCCATGATATTACAGTTGTGACTCGTTTTCCATTGCAAAGGATACTCCGAAACCCTGAGGCTACTTGCAGAATAGTGGAGTGGCCTTTGGAGTTATCTAGCTTTGGCTTGAAGTTTGAGAGCACTTCAACTATTCAGAGCAGGGCACTGGCAGAGTTTATTGCAGAATGGACGCCAACCCCTGATGAGGAAGTGACAGAAACAGCTCTCCCCGACCAGGAATCACCCCAAGAATGGATTATGTATTTCGATGGTGCTTTTTCCCTACAAGGTGCAGGAGGTGGCATGCTTATTGTTGCCCCCCTCTGGGGAGCACTTGAAGTACGTCGTCCAAATGCACTTTGCCCGGGAAGAAGCCACCAACAATACAGCTGAGTATGAAGGGCTCCTTGCCGGGCTCAGAATTGCAGCAGAATTGGGAATCAAGAAGTTATTCATTCGAGGAGATTCACAGCTTGTGGCGAGACAAGTCAACAAGGATTATCAAAGCCCATTGATGGAAG
The DNA here is from genome assembly GCF_002575655.3 of Aegilops tauschii subsp. strangulata. Classification (NCBI taxonomy): domain Eukaryota; kingdom Viridiplantae; phylum Streptophyta; class Magnoliopsida; order Poales; family Poaceae; genus Aegilops; species Aegilops tauschii. The sequence continues at coordinate 106,560,676 of NC_053039.3, forward strand.
CATACGTCGAGGAAGTGAGGAGATTAGAGGAGCACTTTGATGGGTTGCAAACAGAGCACGTACCCCGTGCAGAAAATAACATAACTGATCACCTGTCAAAGTGTGCTGCGTAGAAGCTTCCTATGGAACCAGGAACTTTTGTTCTCCATCTCTCTCAATGCTCCGTGTCACCAGCCACAATGGCCCGGAAAAGGAGAAAGTTGGACTACGGTAAGCCTCTCCCGGCAGAGATCATGCCGGAAACAACTCCTCACAGCCTGCCGGACCACCCCCTCCAGCCGGGCCTATGGACCCCGCGAACGAGGCTGTGATGGCGCTTGAAGCTACGTCGGTATTTCCCCAAAGAGGAAGGGATGATGCAGCACAACGGCGGTAGGTATTTCCCTCAGAAATGAAACCAAGGTTATTGAACCAGTAGGAGAACCCAGCAACACAACGTAAACAGCCCCTGCACACAAATAACAACACCTCGCAACCCGACGTGTTCAAGGGGTTGTCAATCCCTTTCGGGTAACGGCGCCAGAAACAGTGTGCAGACGGGAATAAGTTGTAATAAATGGATAGATCGAATGCCAAATAAAATAAATATAAATATAATGCACCAAGGTATTTTTGTATTTTTGGTTAATAGATCTGAAAATAAATGCAAGGAAAAAGTAGATCGCAAAAGCAAATATATGAGAAGAAAGACCCGGGGGCCGTAGGTTTCACTAGTGGCTTCTCTTGAGAAAAATAGCAAACGGTTGGTAAACGAATTACTGTTGGGCAATTGATAGAACTTCAAATAATTATGATGATATCCAGGCAATGATCATTATATAGGCATCACGTCCAAAATTAGTAGACCAACTCCTGCCTGCATCTACTACTATTACCTCACACAGCGACCGCTATCCAGCATGCATCTAGTGTATTAAGTTCATGGAAAAACAGAGTAATGCAATAAGAACGATGACATGATGTAGACAAGATCTATCTATGTAGAGATAGACACCATCGTTTTATCCATAGTAGCAACGATACATACGTGTCGGTTCCCTTTCTGTCAGTGGGATCAAACACCGTAAGATCGAACCCACTACCGGGCAGCTCTTCCCATTGCTAGATAAATAGATCAAGTTGGCCAAACAAAACCCAAATATCGGAGAGGAAATGCGAGGCTACAAGAGATCATGCATATAAGAGAAAAAAGAAACTCAAATAACTTTCATGGATATAAAAAGATATGACTGATCATAAACTCAAAGTTCATAATATCCCAACAAACACACCGCAAAAGAGTGACATCATATGGATCTCCAAGAGACCATTATATTGAGAATTTAGCGAGAGAGAGAAAGCCATCTAGCTACTAACTACGGACCCGAAGGTCTACAAAGAACTACTCACGCATCATCAGAGAGGCACCAATGGAGGTGGTGAACCGCATCCGAGATGGTGTCTAGATTGGATCTGGTGGTTCTGGACTCTGCGGCGGCTTGATGAATATTTCGTCGACGCTTCTAGAGTTTCTAGAATATTGGGGTATTTATAGAGCAAAGAGGCGGTCTGGGGGGAACCCGAGGTGGGCACAACCCACCAGGGCGCGTCTGGGCCTCCTGGCGCGCCCTGGTGGGTTTTGCCTCCCTCGGGGCACCCCCCAGGCGCAGCCAGGGCCCAACGTGTTCCTTCTGTCCCATAAAAAATCATCCTGGAGTTTCGTGGCATTTGGACTCCGTCTGGTATTGATTTTCTGCGATGTAAAAAACATGGAAAAAACAGCAACTGACACTTGGCACTATGTCAATAGGTTAGTACCAAAAAATGATATAAAATGACTATAAAATGATTATAAACATCCAAGATTGATAATATAACATCATGGAACAATCAAAAATTATAGATACGTTGGAAACTGATGGTAGCTAGAACTACGTCGGTATTTCCCGGGAGAGGGAGGGATGATGTTGCACAACGACGGTAGAGTATTTCCCTCAGTTATGAAACCAAGCTATCGAACCAGTAGGAGAACCAAGCAACACAACATAAACAGCTCCTGCACACAAATAACAACACCTTGCAACCCAACATGTTAAAGGGGTTGTCAATCCTTTTCGGGTAACGGCGCCAGAAATTAGCAAGCGGACATGAGATAAATTGTAGTAGATTGATAGATCGAACGCCAAATAAAATAAATAAAGATAAAATGCAGAAAGGTGTTTTTGTATTTTTGGTTTAATAGATCTAAATAAAAATGCAAAGGAAAAGTAGATCACAAGCAAATATATGAGAAAGAAGACCCGGGGGCCGTAGGTTTCACTAGTGGTTTCTCTCGAGAAAAATAGCAAATGGTGGGTAAACAAATTACTGTTGGGCAATTGATAGAACTTCAAATACTCATGACGATATCCAGGCTATGATCATTACATAGGCATCACGTCCAAGATTAGTAGACCGACTCCTGCCTGCATCTACTACTATTACTCCACACATCCACCGCTATCTAGCATGCATCTAGTGTATTAAGTTCATGGAAAAACGGAGTAATGCAATAAGAACGATGACATGATGTAGACAAGATCCATTTATCTATATGGCGGTAGATATAGATCTCGTCTTTTTATCCTTAGTAGCAACGATATGTACGTGTCATTTCCCCTTCTGTCACTGGGATCGAGCACCGTAAGATCGAACCCACTACCGTGCACCTCTTCCCATTGCAAGATAAATAGATCAAGTTGGGCAAACAAAACCCAAATATCGGAGAAGAAATACGAGGCTATAAGAGATCATGCATATAAGAGATCAAACAAACTCAAATAACTTTCATGGATATAAAAAGATATGACTGGTCATAAACTCAAAGTTCATCAGATCCCAACAAACACACCGCAAAAGAGTTACATCATATGGATCTCCAAGAGACCATTGTATTGAGAATCCAACGAGAGAGAGAGAGAAAGCCATCTAGCTACTAACTACGGACCCAAAGGTCTACAAAGGACTACTCACGCATCATCGGAGAGGCACCAATGGAAGTGGTGAACCCCTCCGTGATGGTGTCTTGATTGGATCTGGTGGTTCTGGACTCTGCGGCGGCTGGATGAATATTTCGACGCTTGTTCTAGGGTTTCTGGAATATTGTGGTATTTATAGAGCAAAGAGGCGGTCCGGGGGGCACCCGAGGTGGGCACAACCCACCAGGGCGCGCCTGGGCCTACTGGCGTTTAACAGCCTGGTTTTTGGCCCTTTTCTTTTTCTTTTGATTTATTTGGTTTTTGCTTTGTTTTTCTTTTTAGAGTGGTTTTGTGGCCTTGCCACCTAGGGAATCACCCTCATTTCTTCTCCCAAGTGGCTCATCATTCTCAAAACCTTGCCAAGATCATGTCACTTCACTGCCTGACCAAACCCTGGAATATTCCTTTTTCTATTAAAGGAATAACCCTATCTGCCCTAGGTTGTGAAGCAACCTATATTTTTGTCCATCCAAAAATTCCCAAATAATTCTCATAATTCCTTTGGGTCATATATTGCTCAAATATGCCCAAACTTTCCTGCCCTAGCCCAAGAATAATTCCCCAATAATTATTCTTCATTTCTGTCCAATGTGGCTTTCTGTGAAGGAAGTGCCACCTATCCTTTCCTGGTCGCTCCCAAACCTTTTGGGCATTCTCTTATGTCCAAATCATTGCCTCATGCCAAAATTCAACTTGATTTGCCTAGCCAATCTTCCTCAGTAAATTTTCAAACTTTTTGCCAGACAGAAGGTATTGTGAAGGAAGTGCTAGCTAGGAGTACCCAGATGAGTTGAAATTTTGCACACTGCTTCATGTGCTCATATTAGCACACTCCTCCAAATTTCAGCCTCATCCAATCATCTATGTGAGCATAGGACCAAATCTTTGATTCTGGCAATATTTTCAGGTTGTGAAGGAAGTGCATTTTATATTGCTTCATTAATTCTGAGAAATTACCAGATTGTTCTCCTACCCAAATAACACCTCTCCACCAAATTTGGCACCATTTAATTAAGCCAATATTTCTCCAAAATTAGTGCAAGTTTCGGGTCAGAGTTGATGTGTGTGAAACAAGTACCATTTTGGTGGACCAATTGGTATGAAATTTTTACAGCATCATTGTATGACCAAATAACTAAGCCTTGCCAAATTTGAGCTCAAGTGGCTTATCCATGTGAGTGCTTCTTCCTGTTTTTGCTTCTGGACCAGTTTATGTGGTTGTTAAGAAACTACATTAAATCTTGGTCCAATTATCCTCAAACTCTCCAGGATTATAGTCCTTCCTAAGCTAATCACCACAGACAAACTCTCTGGCCCCAATCCATTTCCTGTTGATCAGCAGTTCTCGGCCAAGTTTACTGCAGTAAACTTCAGAGCTCACTTACCATTTAACCCGAGCACTTTTAACCGATCTACCACCGTAGTAGGAACCTCCCCAGGAAGGACTTACCACTAGACAACGTTTGCCAGCCTTTGGCGCCTTGTCCTCTCCAGCTCATGCGGTGATCACGAGTTTTGGCATGCAATTCGCGTGCTCTGCTGGCGTTGGCCGCGTCCAGGGCGTCTTCTAGCTCCGGCCCCTCCCCCTCTCGTCGTCTTTGCGCTCGTTGTCGGTGTCAAAACTGGCGGATCTCGGGTAGGGGGTCCCGAACTGTGCGTCTAGGATCGATGGTTACAGGAGACAGGGGACACGATGTTTACCCAGGTTCGGGCCCTCTCTATGGAGGTAATACCTTACTTCCTGCTTGATTGATCTTGATGAATATGAGTATTACAAGAGTTGATCTACCACGAGATCGTACTGGCTAAACCCTAGAAGCATAGCCTGTATGACTATGGTAATGAGTATATGCTTTCCGGACTACACCCTCCGGTTTATATAGACACCGGGGGGATCTAGGGTTACATAGAGTCGGTTACATAAGAAGGAATCTTCATAGTTAGTCGCCAAGCTTTCCTTCCACGCCAAGGAGAGTCCAATCCGGACACGGGGACAGTCTTTGGCCTTCGTGTCTTCACAGCCCATCAGTCCGGTCCATGGATAACAGGCCGGACGCCCGAGGACCCCTTAGTCCAGGACTCCCTCAGTAGCCCCTAAACCTAGCTTCAATGACGAGGAGTCCAGCGCACAGATTGTCTTCGGCATGGCAAGGCGGGTTCCCTTCTATTCGAACTCCAAGATAGTCTTCGGATGCAATGATAGTATCCGGACCTGTCACACCATATACAACCGCAGAGAGAATATAATTTTACACGAGCCCAATCTGCTGACAACTTTTTGTAACACGACATTTCGTCCGACCGGTCACAATTTCAAACTGTTTTTGTGTTCACCGCCCCACGTTCCGAGACGCAGTTGCCATTAGCACGTCTTGCCAAAGCAGAGATCGTGTCCCCTTATCGTGGGATTCTCATCAATGCGGGTATGGGTAACCCAACCGTGTCGTTTACACAGCCCTTGGGAATAGGCGAATTCTAAGGCGAGTGGGGAGGCATTCAATATTCACTGCCTTTATAAGGGGATAAGGATTCCCTCTTCCTCTCCCACGCCTTCTCTCTATCTCCGCCCTTGCAATCTTGAGCTCCAGTGCCCAAGTTCTCATCTCCTTTCCACTCGAGCTAGCGCTCAACCATGTCCGGATCCGGAGGTCAGGGCAAGTGGATGGTCTCCTCCGTCAAGGAGGAGGACATTACTGAGCTTCGGGCGGCTGGATACTTGGCGAAGGAAATCGCCCACCGTTTGCCGGCCGAGGGACAAGTCGTCCCCACGCCGAAGCCTTCCGAGAGGGTGGTATTCATCCCTCATTTCTTCCACGGACTAGGGTTCCCACTCCACCCTTTCGTCCGCGGGCTGATGTATTATTACGGGATAGATTTCCACGATCTGTCCCCGAACTCCTTCCTTAACATCTCGGCGTTTATCGTCGTGTGTGAGGCCTTCCTCCGCATACAACCCCACTTCGGGCTGTGGCTCAAAGTCTTCAACGTGAAGCCGAAGGTGGTGGATGGCCAGCACGCGGAGTGCGGAGGAGCTATGGTGAGTAAGCTGTCCAACGTCTCCTGGCCGAAAGGCACTTTTGTGGAGACAGTAAAGGAGTGGCAGAAACAATGGTTCTACATCACAGAACCCCGCGGCACCACCTGGGCCGCAACTGCTAAATTTCGCTCCGGTGCTCCCATGCGACTCACTTCCTGGGTCGAGAAGAGTCCGGACTGGTGTTCGCCCGATGAGCTGATAGCGCTGCAGACACGCGTTCAAAGTATGATAGCCAAGAACGTCATGCTTGTCGATGTAATCCAGGTGATGCTAGTTCGTCGGATCCTCCCGTGCCAGCGCAGAAGTCACCCTCTGTGGGAGTTTAATCCGAAGAAGCACCAAACCCTGGTGAGGCTCTTCGAAACTACTCACGAAGGTGCCTGGAAGTTGCTCTTTAAGGGCAACGAGAAACCGCCGGCCACAGGCTCAGATCATGGGCACGACATTAAACACCTCGCCAGTGAGGTATGTTATTTTTAACCTATCCCCTACTTGTTTGTTTCGAGGATGATGTCTGAGCTTTTATCATTGCTTTTTCAGGACTGGATGGAGAGGGCGAAGCGGATCCAGTGTCCGGCTTCGCTGCCTGAAGAACCGGTCATCCCGCGTCTAGCAAAGATGCTGGTGCCGGCGCCATATAAGGCGCCAGAGAAGAAGGCCAAGAAGAAGGCCAAGGGGAAGGCCAAGAGTGGCCCCCATCGCAGGGGCGCTTCGGACGTGACGTCCGAAGACGAAGAAGCCCATTCCTCCGTCCCTGAGGACGACGATGAGGAAGAGGAGGAGGAGGAGAAGAAGAATCCTCCTCCTGAGGAGGGAAAGAATTAAAGGGGGGCTTCCACGATTCTGGAGGCGGGAACGCCCAAGAAGGGGAAGGGCTCCCTTGTGGTCAACACCGCGTGGGACGTTGACAGCAGTCTGGAGCGACGCCCCCGCACTAAACCTCGGGCCGCATCATAAGTACTATGACTCACGTATACCCGCATACCCGGCCTATCCTTTTTATCGTTTTGACGTGGTTGATTATGCTATTGGAGTCCAGCCCGCGACAGCATCCAGCGATCCTCATCTGGAGGTTCGTTGGATCCGGCGGAAATGGCCAGCATGTCACCGCTGACCGCTTATTCCCCCGAGGCCAAGGACAACATCGAAGTGTTGTCCCGGAGGACCGCTTCGAGCCAGGGAGGGCCCCAGGACGCTTTCCAGGAGGCGCCGCAAGGCGAGACCTCTGCTGCCGGACACATGGGGGAGCAGATCCCCATGGAGTTCGGCCCTCAGCCGAATGTGATTCCGGGGACTGATACGGCCCCGGAATCCAGTGCGCACCTTCCTTCGAAGGAGGGGGTGCACCAATTCCACCGATGGCCCCTGTCCAACTAGGGGGGGCGGATAACCTGATGGAGGTACTACGAGGCGCCTCCATTGTGGACGAGCACCATATCCTTATGGGTACGGTGATCGAGAAGGTTCAGTCCGTCAAGAGGAGACTGAACGAGGCCTCCAACAATCTGTTGATAGGTTTCGAGGTAAGTCACGTAAAAAGAGAACACCCCGTGGTGACAGTAGCCCCTGAGACGATGTCCGGTGTTCAGAGAGAAAGGCCGGACAGAGGATCAACCCTTTGTAGGAGACTAATTTGATATTTATGATTAAGCACGCGTCGCTGTTGGCCACGACCTCGCATGCTACCGAAGTCTCTGAACTGAAGCAGAGGTTGGAGCGAACCGAGAACGAGCTCGGCGAGGTGAAGATTCAGCTCCGCGAGAAGCAAGGTGAGTAACGACTTGCTATGTATTCGGAAAGAGTAGGCGGTGAGTATTGACCGGAGTGTCATAATATGTGTAGGGGCGGCGACCGAGGTCGAGGCCCGGAAAAATGCCCTGACCGAAGCGGAGGGGAAAGCTGTCCAGCAGCAAGCCGCCCGTAAGAAGCTCAAGGCCCGGGTCGGCGAGGTCCAACAAGAGCTCCAGGACGCGGTGAAGAAGTGTGAGGCCTTGGAGCGCGAGGCATCGGTTCGAGAGACCGAACTTACCAAGGCTCGCCAGAGCGTAGAGGCCGCACGGAATGAGGCCCGGGATGCTCTTCAGGAGATCCAGGAGGCCAAGAAGATTGCAGCGGGTAAGGCTTTTAACATGCAAAGCAAGTATGCGGAGATGAAGTACCTTTTACTAACTCGGATTCGGAGTTGCCCAGGGGCTTTTGCGGATCTGCCATGCAGCGTGTCCGATGCTGCGGAGTTCTTCTGAGCCAGGGAAGGGAATTCCATGGAGAAGTTGTTCTGGTCGCAGTATGCTGTGCCAGAACATCCGGTGCCCTTTGCCGATCAACTGAAACAGTTGGTCGAGCTGCACAGGGTGGCCGAACTGGCCATGAAGGATTTAATAATCCGACTATGGCCAGCCGAAGCTATACCTAGCAGTTATTTTGGCCTCGCGAAGCGGGTGTTGGAGGCTTGTCCGCGGCTAGACATCGTCAAGCGATCAGTCTGCATCGAAGGTGCCCGCATGGCCTTCGCTCGTTGCAAGATGTGGTGGGCGAATATGGACGCCGTCGAGGTGGCCAGGGTCCGCCGGAGGGCAAGGAGCACCGCACAGCCGAGCGATATTTTGCGTATGTCCTGGAGGGATCTCGACTTGCAGCAGCGCAGTGCGGGCAGGACATTATTTTCGAATGAGTACATTCGTATTTTGTCTTTGACTTGTATGATGAAAACAAATCCGGTTTGTAATATAATGTTTGTTATGTTTTGATTGTTTCCTCATGTGCGGCCGTGTTGTGTGGAATCTGAGGTTTGGCCAGTCGTCGGCTTCTACCCTCACGTAGGTAGTACGGAGGTGTTAGGGATGGAATCTAAAAAATCATGATCCAATTATATGGTCCTTGAAGGAGTTGTTTAGCGCAACGAACCAGGCAATGAGACTATACGGCTTAAACGCCCTCACTTAGCCATAGGAGTTTTATAATAAAATATGGGCGCAGCCCCTGGTGTACGAACTAGAGTGCTGTCAGCGTCTGATCGGGAAGTACCGATCCTTCGCGGAATGCGGAAAAAATCTCCAACGATTTGTGACCTCCGAACAGCTGACCGGCTCTCGCCGCATCATGACAGTTAGTTTTCGGCATTCTCTCTACTGAGGTGCTCATACAGTTTAGACCAGGGCACAATCGCAGTAGTTCTCCCTTTAATACCCTAGCCGATGTAGCGGAATGTAGGGTAGCAAGCACAGGAGCCGGGCAACCCAACTATTGACCAAAGACATGATTCGGAGCCAATGCATATAATTCTAAATTCGGGGTGCCGAACTTATCTGTAAGAAGTGTTCGGACTTTGTTGCTGTATTATGGGGCGCTGGGAAGCCCCTGGCGAATATGAAATGTACCAAAGTGCACGGGTGCGAGAATATAGGTAATTAATGGCAAAGGAAAACAGAAAGAGAGCAGAGGTAGTATCTGAGGCCCCTTGACTTGGGCCGTGAACTGTTTCCATTATAGTTGGGTTAATGCGTCAAAGCGCATTTATACAAATAGTGCGATAAGAAACCGACTATTTAACGTGCCATAACCAAAGGAGAGCTGCATTCGGGTACTGAAAACAGGTAGAGTAATCATTGGATTGTCCTCTAGAGCTTCCCCTGTATGATTGTGCTCTGTGCCAATCTGGTGTACTTGTCCTTTGACAGGACCGGTAATCAGGCCATCGAAGGAGGCCCGTGTAAAAGATACCTGAAAGAAAAAAGAAAAAAGGAAATAGTAAAGATACCAGTGAGTTCGGAATCGATGTAGCCGAACTGTGGACTACAATCTGGCTGTGCCTCCATCGATGCCCATGGGATTTTGAGTGCGTAATTATGTACGCGTTGAAGGAAATATGCCCTAGAGGCAATAATAAAGTTATTATTTATTTCCTTATATCATGATAAATGTTTATTATTCATGCTAGAATTGTATTAACCGGAAACATAATACATGTGTGAATACATAGACAAACAGAGTGTCACTAGTATGCCTCTACTTGACTAGCTCGTTGATCAAAGATGGTTATGTTTCCTAGCCATAGACATGAGTTGCCATTTGATTAACGGGATCACATTGTTGGGAAACGTACTAATTTCAAAAAAATTCCTACGCACACGCAGGATCATGGTGATGCGTAGCAACGAGAGGGGAGAGTGTTGTCCACGTACCCTCGTAGACCGACAGCGGAAGCGTTATCACAACGCGGTTGATGTAGTCGTACGTCTTCACGATCCGACCGATCATGTACCGAACGTACGACACCTCCGAGTTCTACACACGTTCAGCTCGATGACGTCCCTCGAACTCCGATCCAGCCGAGTGTTGAGGGAGAGTTTCGTCAGCACGACGGCGTGGTGACAATGATGATGTTCCACCGACGCAGGGCTTCGCCTAAGCTCCGCAACGGTATTATCGAGGTGTAATATGGTGGAGGGGGGCACCGCACACGGCTAAGAGATCTCAAGGATCAATTGTTGTGTCTCTGGGGTGCCCCCTGCCCCCGTATATAAAGGAGCAAGGGGGAGGCAGCCGGCCAAGGGGAGGTGGCGCGCCCAAGGGGGGAGTCCTACTCCCACCGGGAGTAGGACTCCTTTCCTTGTGGGAGTAGGAGAAGGGAAGGGGAAAGGAGAAAGAAGGAAGGGTGCGCCCCCCTTCCCTAGTCCAATTCGGACCAGACCATGGGGAGGGGTGCGGCCACCTTTTGAGGCCTTTCTCTCCTTTCCCGTATGGCCCATTAAGGCCCAATACGAATTCCCGTAACTCTCCGGTACTCCGAAAAATACCCGAATCACTCGGAACCTTTCCGAAGTCCGAATATAGTCGTCCAATATATCAATTTTTACGTCTCGACCATTTCGAGACTCCTCGTCATATCCCCGATCTCATCCGGGACTCCGAACTCCTTCGGTACATCAAAACTCAATAAAACTGTCATCGTAACGTTAAGCGTGCGGACCCTACGGGTTCGAGAACTATGTAGACATGACCGAGACACGTCTCCGGTCAATAACCAATAGCGGGACCTGGATGCCCATATTGGCTCCCACATATTCTACGAAGATCTTTATCGGTCAGACCGCATAACAACATATGTTGTTCCCTTTGTCACCGGTATGTTACTTGCCCGAGATTTGATCGTCGGTATCTCGATACCTAGTTCAATCTCGTTACCGGCAAGTCTCTTTACTCGTTCCGTAACACATCATCCCGCAACTAACTCATTAGTCACAATGCTTGCAAGGCTTATAGTGATGTGCATTACCGAGTGGGCCCAGAGATACCTCTCCGACAATTGGAGTGATAAATCCTAATCTCGAAATACGCCAACCCAACAAGTACCTTTGGAGACACATGTAGAGCACCTTTATAATCACCCATTTACGTTGTGATGTTTGGTAGCACACAAAGTGTTCCTCCGGTAAACGGGAGTTGCATAATCTCATAGTCATAGGAACATGTATAAGTCATGAAGAAAGCAATAGCAACATACTAAACGATCGAGTGCTAAGCTAACGGAATGGGTCAAGTCAATCACGTCATTCTCCTAATGAGGTGATCTCGTTAATAAAATGACAACTTATGTCTATGGCTAGGAAACATAACCATCTTTGATTAACGAGCTAGTCAAGTAGAGGCATACTAGTGACACTCTGTTTGTCTATATATTCACACATGTATTATGTTTCCGGTTAATACAATTCTAGCATGAATAATAAACATTTATCATGATACAAGGAAATAAATAATACTTTATTATTGCCTCTGGGGCATATTTCCTTCAGTCTCCCACTTGCACTAGAGTCAATAATCTAGTTCACCTCGCCATGTGATTTAACATGAATAGTTCACATCACCATGTGATTAACACCCATAGTTCACATCTTTATGTGACCATCACCCAAAGGGTTTACTAAAGTCAGTAATCTAGTTCACATCGCTATGTGATTAACACCCAAAGAGTACTAAGGTGTGATCATGTTTTGCTTGTGAGATAATTTTAGTCAACGGGTCTGTCACATTCAGATCCGTAAGTATTTTGCAAATTTCTATGTCTACAATGATCTGCATGGAGCTACTCTAGCTAATTGCTCCCACTTTCAATATGTATCTAGACCGAGACTTAGAGTCATCTAGATTAGTGTCAAAACTTGCATTGACGTAACCTTTTACGACGAGCCTTTTGTCACTTCCATAATCGAGAAACATATCCTTATTCCAGTAAGGATAATTTTGACCGTTGTCCAGTGATCTACTCCTAGATCACTATTGTACTCCCTTTCCAAAATCAGTGTAGGGTATACAATAGATCTGGTACACAGCATGGCATACTTTATAGAACCTATGGCCAAGGCATAGGGAATGACTTTCATTTTCTTTCTATCTTCTGCCGTGGTCGGGCTTTGAGTCTTACTCAATTTCACACCTTGTAACATAGGCAAGAACTCTTTCTTTGACTGTTCTATTTTGAACTACTTCAAAATCTTGTTAAGGTATGTACTCATTGAAAAAACTTATCAAGCGTCTTGATCTATCTCTATAGATCTTGATGCTCAATATGTAAGCAGCTTCACCGAGGTCTTTCTTTGAAAAACTCCTTTCAAACACTCCTTTATGCTTTGCAGTATAATTCTACATTATTTCCGATCAACAATATGTCATTCACATATACTTATTAGAAATGCTGTAGTGCTCCCACTCACTTTCTTGTAAATACAGGCTTCACCGCAAGTCTGTATAAAACTATATCCTTTGATCAACTTACCAAAGCGTTTATTCCTACTCCGAGATGCTTGCACGAGTCCATAGATGGATCGCTGGAGCTTGCATATTTTGTTAGCACCTTTAGGATTGACAAAACCATCTGGTTGCATCATATACAACTCTTCTTTAATAAATCCATTAAGGAATGCAGTTTTGTTTATCCATTTGCCATATTTCATAAAATGCGGCAATTGCTAACATGATTCAGACAGACTTAAGCATAGATACGAGTGAGAAACTCTCATCGTAGTCAACTCTTTGAACTTGTCGAAAACCTTTTGCGACAATTCTAGCTTTGTAGATAGTAACACTACTATCAGCGTCCGTCTTCCTCTTGAAGATCCATTTAATCTCAATGGCTCGCCGATCATTGGGCAAGTCAATCAAAGTCCATACTTTGTTCTCATATATGGATCTTATCTCAGATTTCATGGCCTCAAGCCATTTTGTGGAATCTGGGCTCACCATTGCTTCTTCATAGTTCGTAGGTTCGTCATGGTCTAGTAACAGAACCTCCAGAACAGGATTACCGTACCACTCTGGTGCGGATCTTACTCTGGTTGACCTACGAGGTTCAGTAATAACTTGATCTGAAGTTCCATGATCATCATCATTAACTTCCTCGCTAATTGGTGTAGGAGTCACAGGAACAGATTTCTGTGATGAACTACTTTCCAATAAGGGAGCAGGTACAGTTACCTCATCAAGTTCTACTTTCCTCCCACTCACTTCTTTCAAGAGAAACTCCTTCTCTAGAAAGGATCCATACTAAACAACGAATGTCTTGCCTTCGGATCTGTGATAGAAGGTGTACCCAACTGTCTCCTTTGGGTATCCTATGAAGACACATTTCTCCGATTTGGGTTTGAGCTTATCAGGATGAAACTTTTTCACATAAGCATCGCAACCCCCAACTTTAAGAAACGACAACTTTGGTTTCTTGCCAAACCACAGTTCGTAAGGCGTCGTCTCAACGGATTTTGATGGTGCCCTATTTAACGTGAATGTAGCTGTCTCTAATGCATAACCCCAAAACGATAGTGGTAGATTGGTAAGAGACATCATATATTGCACCATATCTAATAAAGTACGGTTACGATGTTCGGACACACCATTACACTGTGGTGTTCCAGGCGGCGTGAGTAGTGAAACAATTTCACATTGTTTTAACTGAAGGCCAAACTCGTAACTCAAATACTCTTCTCCACGATCAGATCGTAGAAACTTTATTTTCTTGTTACGATGATTTTCCGCTTCACTCTGAAATTATATGAACTTTTCAAAATGTTTCAGACTTCTGTTTCATTAAGTAGATATACCCATATCTGCTCAAATCATCTGTGAAGGCCAGAAAATAATGATACCTGCTACGAGCCTCAATATTCATCGGACCACATACATCTGTATGTATGATTTCCAACAAATCTGTTGCTCTCTCCATAGTTCTGGAGAACGGCGTTTTAGTCATCTTGCCCATGAGGCATGGTTCGCAAGCATCAAGTGATTCATAATCAAGTGATTCCAAAATCCCATCAGTATGGTGTTTCTTCATGCGCTTTACACCAATATGACCTAAACAGCAGTGCCACAAATAAGTTGCACTATCATTATTAACTTTGCATCTTTTGGCTTCAATATTATGAATATGTGTATCACTACGATTGAGATCCAACAAACCATTTTCGTTGGTGTGTATGACCATAAAAGGTTTTTATTCATGTAAGCAGAACAACAATTGTTCTCTAACTTCAATGAATAACCGTATTGCAATAAACATGATCAAATCATATTCATGCTCAACGCAAACACAAAATAACACTTATTTAGTTTCAACACTAATCCCGAAAGTATAGGGAGTGTGCGATGATGATCATATCAATCTTGGAACCACTTCCAATACACATCGTCACTTCATCCTTAACTAGTTTATGTTCATGCAACTCCCGTTTCGAGTTACTGCTCTTTAGCAACTGAACCAGTATCAAATACTGAGGGGTTGCTATAAACACTAGTAAGTACACATCAATAACATGTATATCCAATATACCTTTGTTCACTTTGCCATCCTTCTTATCCACCAAATACTTGGGGCGGTTCCGCCTCCAGTGACCAGTCCCTTTGCAGTAGAAGCACTTAGTCTCAGGCTTAGGTACAGACTTGGGCTTCTTCACTTGAGTAGCAACTTGCTTGCCGTTCTTTTTGAAGTTCCCCTTCTTTCCTTTGCCCTTTTCTTGAAACTAGTGGTCTCGTCAACCATCAACACTTGATGTTTTTCTTGATTTCTACCTTCGTCGATTTCAGCATCACGAAGAGCTCGGGAATTACTTTCGTCATCCCTTGCATACTATAGTTCATCACGAAGTTCTACTAACTTGGTGATGGTGACTAGAGAATTCTATCAATCACTATTTTATCTGGAAGATTAACTCCCACTTGATTCAAGCGATTGTAGTACCCAGACAATCTGAGCACATGCTCACTAGTTGAGCGATTCTCCTCCATCTTTTAGCTATAGAACTTGTTGGAGACTTCATATCTCTCAACTCGGGTATTTGCTTGAAATATTAACTTCAACTCCTGGAACATCTCATATGGTCCATGACGTTCAAAACGTCTTTGAAGTCCCGATTCTAAGCCGTTAAGCATGGTGCACTAAACTATCAAGTAGTCATCATATTGAGCTAGCCAAACGTTCATAACGTCTGCATCTGCTCCTGCAATAGGTCTGTCACCTAGCGGTGCATCAAGGACATAATTTTCCTGTGCAGCTATGAGGATAATCCTCAGATCACGGATCCAATCCGCATCTTTGCTACTAACATCTTTCAACATAATTTTTCTCTAGGAACATATCAAAAATAAACACAGGGAAACAACAACGTGAGCTATTGATCTATAACATAATTTGCAAAATACTATTAGGACTAAGTTCATGATAAATTCAAGTTCAATTAATCATATTACTTAAGAACTCCCACTTAGATAGACATCCCTCTAATCCTCTAAGTGATCACGTGATCCATATCAACTAAACCATGACCGATCATTACATGAGATGGAGTAGTTTCAACGGTGAACATCAATATGTTGATCATATCTACTATATGATTCACGCTCGACCTTTCGGTCTCCGTGTTCCGAGGCCATATCTGTTATATGCTAGGCTCGTCAAGTTTAACCTGAGTATTCTGCGTGTGCAACTGTTTTGTACCCGTTGTATTTGAACGTAGAGCCTATCACACCCGATCATCACGTGGTGTCTCAGCACGAAGAACTTTCGCAACGGTGCATACTCAGGGAGAACACTTATACTTTGATAATTTAGTGAAGGATCATCTTATAATGCTACCGTCAAACAAAGCAAGATAAGATGCATAAAGGATTAACATCACATGCAATCAATATAAGTGATATGATATGGCCATCATCATCTTGTGCTTGTGATCTCCATCTCCGAAGCGCCGTGCTCGTGATCTCCATCTCCGAAGCACCGTCATGATCACCATCGTCACCGGCTCGACACCTTGATCTCCATCGTAGTATCGTTGTCGTCACGCCAACTTATTGCTTTTACGACTATCGCTACCGCTTAGTGATAAAGTAAAACTATTACATGACGATTGCATCTCATACAATAAAGCGACAACCATATGGCTCCTGCCAGTTGCCGATAACTCTGTTACAAAACATGATCATCTCATACAACACATTATATCACATCATGTCTTGACCATATCACATCACAACATGCCCTGCAAAAACAAGTTAGACGTCCTCTACTTTGTTGTTGCAAGTTTTACGTGGCTGCTACAGGCTTAGCAAGAACCGTTCTTACCTACGCATCAAAACCACAACGATAGTTTGTCAAGTTGGTGCTGTTTTAACCTTCGCAAGGACCGGGCGTAGCCACACTCGGTTCAACTAAAGTGAGAGAGACAGACACCCGCAAGTCACCTTTAAGAAACGAGTGCTCGCAATGGTGAAAACAGTCTCGCGTAAGCGTACGCGTAATGTCGGTCCGGGCCGCTTCATCTCACAATACCGCTGAACCAAAGTATGACATGCTAGTAAGCAGTATGAATTATATCGCCCACAACTCACTTGTGTTCTACTCGTGCATAGCATCAACGCATAAAACCAGGCTCGGATACCACTGTTGGGAAACGTAGTAATTTCAAAAAATTTCCTACGCACACGCAAGATCATCGTGATGCATAGCAACGAGAGGGGAGAGTGTTGTCCACGTACCCTCGTAGACCGACAGCGGAAGCGTTATCACAACGCGGTTGATGTAGTCGTACGTCTTCACGATCCGACCGATCAAGTACCAAACGTACGGCACCTCCGAGTTCTACACACGTTCAGCTCAATGACGTCCCTCGAACTCCGATCCAGCCGAGTGTTAAGGGAGAGTTTCGTCAGCACGACGGCGTGGTGACGATGATGATGTTCCACCGACGCAGGGCTTCGCCTAAGCTCCGCAATGGTATTATCGAGGTGTAATATGATGGAGGGGGGCGCCGCACACGGCTAAGAGATCTCAAGGATCAATTGTTGTGTCTCTGGGGTGCCCCCTGCCCCCGTATATAAAGGAGCAAGGGGGAGGCAGCCGGCCAAGGGGAGGTGGCGCGCCCAAGGGGGGAGTCCTACTCCCACCGGGAGTAGGACTCCTCCTTTCCTTGTGGGAGTAGGAGAAGGGAAGGGGAAAGGAGAAAGAAGGAAGGGTGCGCCCCCCTTCCCTAGTCCAATTCGGACCAGACCATGGGGAGGGGTGCGGCCACCTTTTGAGGCCTTTCTCTCCTTTCCCGTATGGCCCATTAAGGCCCAATACGAATTCCCGTAACTCTCCGGTACTCCGAAAAATACCCGAATCACTCGGAACCTTTCCGAAGTCCGAATATAGTCATCCAATATATCGATTTTTACGTCTCGACCATTTCGAGACTCCTCGTCATATCCCCGATCTCATCCGGGACTCCGAACTCCTTCGGTACATCAAAACTCAATAAAACTGTCATCGTAACGTTAAGCGTGCGGACCCTACGGGTTCGAGAACTATGTAGACATGACCGAGACATGTCTCCGGTCAATAACCAATAGCGGGACCTGGATGCCCATATTGGCTCCCACATATTCTACGAAGATCTTTATCGGTCAGACCGCATAACAACATATGTTGTTCCTTTTGTCACCGGTATGTTACTTGCCCGAGATTTGATCGTCGGTATCTCGATACCTAGTTCAATCTCGTTACCGGCAAGTCTCTTTACTCGTTCCGTAACACATCATCCCGCAACTAACTCATTAGTCACAATGCTTGCAAGGCTTATAGTGATGTGCATTACCGAGTGGGCCCAGAGATACCTCTCCGACAATTGGAGTGACAAATCCTAATCTCGAAATACGCCAACCCAACAAGTACCTTTGGAGACACATGTAGAGCACCTTTATAATCACTCATTTACGTTGTGATGTTTGGTAGCACACAAAGTGTTCCTCCGGTAAACGGGAGTTGCATAATCTCATAGTCATAGGAACATGTATAAGTCATGAAGAAAGCAATAGCAACATACTAAACGATCGAGTGCTAAGCTAACGGAATGGGTCAAGTCAATCACGTCATTCTCCTAATGAGGTGATCTCGTTAATAAAATGACAACTTATGTCTATGGCTAGGAAACATAACCATCTTTGATTAACGAGCTAGTCAAGTAGAGGCATATTAGTGACACTCTGTTTGTCTATATATTCACACATGTATTATGTTTCCGGTTAATACAATTCTAGCATGAATAATAAAAATTTATCATGATACAAGGAAATAAATAATACTTTATTATTGCCTCTAGGGAATATTTCCTTCACACATCATTAGGAGAATGATGTGATTGACTTGACCCATTCCGTTAGCTTAGCACTCGATCGTTTAGTATGTTGCTATTGCTTTCTTCATGACTTATACATGTTCCTATGACTATGAGATTATGCAACTCCCGTTTACCGGAGAAACACTTTGTGTGCTACCAAACGTCACAACATAACTGGGTGATTATAAAGGTGCTCTACAGGTGTCTCCAAAGGTACTTGTTGGGTTGGCGTATTTCGAGATTAGGATTTGTCACTCTGATTGTCGGAGAGGTATCTCTGGGCCCACTCAGTAATACACATCACTATAAGCCTTGCAAGCATTGTGACTAATGAATTAGTTGCGGGATGATGTATTACGGAACGAGTAAAGAGACTTGCCGGTAACGAGATTGAACTAGGTATCGAGATACCGACGATCGAATCTCGGGCAAGTAACATACCGATGACAAAGAGAACAACGTATGTTGTTATGCGGTCTGACCGATAAAGATCTTCGTAGAATATGTAGGAACCAATATGAGCATCCAGGTTCCACTATTGGTTATTGACCGGAGAGGTGTCTCGGTCATGTCTACATAGTTCTCGAACCCGTAGGGTCCGCACGCTTAACGTTACGATGACAGTTATATTATGAGTTTATATGTTTTGATGTACCGAAGTTTGTTCGGAGTCCCGGATGTGATCACGGACATGACGAGGTGTCTCGAAATGGTCGAGACATAAAGATTGATATATTGGAAGCCTATGTTTGGACATCGGAAGTGTTCCGGGTGAAATCGGGATTTTTCGGAGTACCGGGAGGTTACCGGAACCCCTCGGTAACTTAATGGGCCTTAGTGGGCCTAGGTGGAAGAGAGGGGAGGAGGCCAGGGCAGGGCCGCGCGCCCGTCCCCCAGTCCGAATAGGACAAGGAGAGGGGGGCGCCGCCCCCCCTTCCTTCCTCCCCTCCACCTTTTCCCCCTTCCTCTCCTAGTCCAACATGGAAAAGGGGGGAGTCCTACTCCCGGTAGGAGTAGGACTCCTCCTGGCGCGCCTCTCCTCTAGGCCGGCCGAACCCCCCCTTGCTCCTTTATATACGGGGGCACGGGGCACCTCTAGACACACAATTGATCATTGATCTCTTAGCCGTGTGCGGTGCCCCCCTCCACCATATTACACCTCGATAATATCGTAGCGGTGCTTAGGCGAAGCCCTGCATCGGTAGAACATCAACATTGTCACCACGCCGTCGTGCTGACGAAACTCTCCCTCAACACTCGGCTGGATCGGAGTTCGAGGGACGTCATCGAGCTGAACGTGTGCTAAACTCGGAGGTGCTGTGCGTTCGGTACTTGATCGGTCGGATCGTGAAGACGTACGACTACATCAACCGCGTTGTGTTAAACGCTTCCGCTATCGGTCTACGAGGGTACGTAGACAACACTCTCCCCTCTCGTTGCTATGCATCACCATGATCTTGCGTGTGCGTAGAATTTTTTTGAAATTACTACGTTCCCCAACACGCGTGGTGCTGATGCCGCTACCTCATCGGGACTGGGGCGGATGCCGAATTGCTAATCGAGCTCTTGACGAGCCGAACCGTCCTGTTGAAGTGTGGTCCGGACCCTCTTAGTGATGTCCAGGGGATCGGCAGCCGGATTACGGTTCTGCTTGAGAAGGCCACTCTGTACCTCTGCTGCTAGGGCGGCTGTGTGCTCCTCTTTTCGGAGGGAGCGTTCAGTGTTTCCATTGAATGTTATGACGTCGCGTGGACCAGGCATCTTGAGTTTAAGATAAGCATAGTGTGGCACCGCATTGAATCTAGCAAACACGGTTCGTCCGAGCAGTGCAGGTAGCCGCTGCGGAAGGGGACGATATCGATGATTAACTCTTCGCTTCAGAAGTTGTCCGGAGAACGGAAGACCACTTCCAGCGTGATTGAGCCTGTACAACGGGCCTCTACGCCTGGTATGACTCCTTTAAAGGTAGTCTTTGTGGGCTTGATTCATGAGGGATTGATGCCCATTTTGCACACTGTATCCTGATAGAGCAGGTTGAGGCTGCTACCACCGTCCCTTATGACTCGTGTCAGGTGAAATCCATCAATTATTGGGTCAAGGACCAGTGCGGCCAAACCGCCATGACGGATGCTAGTTGGGTGATCTCGACGATGAAAGGTGATTGGGAATGATGACCATGGATTAAATTTTGGGGCGACTGGCTCTACTGCATAGACGTCCCTGAGTGCGCGCTTGCGCTCCCTTTTGGGGATGTGTGTAGCATATATCATGTTTACCATTTTGACTTGAGGGGGAAATTTCTTCTGCCCCCCGTGTTCAGCTGCCGGGGCTCTTCGTCCTCGTCCTCGCTTTGTGATCCCTTTTCCTTGTTCTCGGCATTTAACTTGCCAGCCTGTTTAAAAACCCAACAACCTTTGTTGGTGTGATTGGCTTGTTTGTCTGGGGTGCCATGTATCTGGCACGGACGGTCGAGTATGCGGTCCAAGCTGGATGGTCCCTCACTGTTCCTTTTGTAGGGCTTCTTCCACTAGCCGGACTTAGAGCTGCTGAATCCAGCGTTAAATGTAGTGTCATCGGTGTTATCGCCATTGCTTCGGCGTTTGTGTCTATTGCGCCGGAGCTTGCCGGTGCTGTTCTTGGCCTCGGAGGGGCCTGCCTCGTTGGGTGTGTTTTTGCTACGAGCCAGCCAACTGTCCTCACCCGTGCAAAAGCGGGTCATAAGTACCGTGAGGGCTGCCATGGATTTCGGCTTTTCTTGGCCGAGGTGGTGGGCGAGCCATTCGTCGTGGATGCTGTGTTTGAAGGCCGCTAGGGCTTCGGCATCCGGACAGTCAACGATCTGGTTCTTTTTGGTTAGGAACCTAGTCCAGAATTTTCTGGCTGATTCTCCAGGTTGTTGAACTATATGACTTAAGTCATCGGCGTCTAGTGGCCGGACATAAGTACCTTGGAAGTTGTCAAGAAAAGCTTCTTCCAAGTCATCCCAACTGCCGATGGAATTTTCGGGCAGGCTATTTAACCAGTGTCTAGTTGGCCCTTTGAGTTTTAGTGGGAGGTATTTGATGGCGTGGAGATCGTCTCCTCGGGCCATATGGCTGTGTAGAATAAAATCCTCGATCCATACTTCAGGATTGGTTGTCCCGTCGTATGATTCAATATTGACGGGCTTGAACCCCTCGGGGAATTCATGATCCAGCACTTCATCTATGAAGCAAAGAGGGTGTGCGGCGCCTCTATATCGGGCCACGTCGCGGTGCACCTCCGATGAAGGCCGCCTGCGGTTATCGGCCCAGGCCTGACTAGGTTTGTCACGTCCAAATAGGTAGCCGTCATCCCGAGTCGAAAAGCGTCCTCGCGATCCGTAGATTGATCTGGTGTGTCCTGCTCTACTGTCCAGGTCCTGCCGAAGGTCGTATGTATAGTCCCGAGCTGTTTTGTCTCTGTTTTTACGAGGCGGTGGGGCGGGCTGTTGTTCAGCCTGAGTTGCCGTTTTATCCCGACCGCGGGGTGGTCGGTCCACCGCACTATCCCGACCACGTGGTGGTCGTTCCGCATTGCGCGAGGGAGGTATGGGCTCCGGCGCCTCCTCATCGAACTGGGGTAGCAGTCTGCGCTTCGGGTAACTCTTGGCTGGACGCTTGAGGCCGTATTCTTCGGCTGCGAGGACATCAGTCCATCTATCAATGAGTAGGTCTTGATCATCTTGAAGCTGCTGCTGCTTTTTCTTCAGGCTTCTTGCTGTAGCTATTAGCTGGCGCTTGAAGCGCTCCTGCTCAAGGGGTGCCTCAGGCACGATGAAATCCTCGTTGCCGAGGCTCTCCTCATCCTCGGAGAGTGGACGATAACTATTGTCATCGAGGTCACTGGGCATGGCCTGTTTATCAGGGTTAACTTGCATGTTGTCTTGTTCCTCCTGTTCGGATGCTGCTCCAACAGGGTCTCCATTGTTTTCGCCGTCATCCGGAGTACTATTTTCTCCGGTGCCAGTGTTGCCATCTTTTGAGCGACGTGGCTTGGAACGGCGTTTAGGGTGCCGATGCTTGGATGTGTCTCAGAAGGTTTATTCGCAACTGGATCTTCTTTGTCATCGTCGCTAGCTTTTTTAGGTGTGTCAACCATGTACACATCGTACGCAGAGGTGGCCGTCCAACGTCCAGTGAATGGCGGGTCTTGGCCTTGCTCCTTGTCGGCATCGTCGCCCATACCATCGATGTCTTCGGAGCCATAATCAAGCATGTCGGTTAAGTCCTCGACACTGGCTATGAAGTGGGTGGCGGGTGGGAAGCGAAATTCCCCATCATCAGCCTCTAGTTCGAACCGAACATAGTTCGGCTGTGAGTCCCCCGCCAAGGATAGATTTTTTAATGAATTTAGCACATCGCCCAAGGGCGAGTGTTGGAATACGTCTGCGACGCTGAACTCGAAGATTGATGACCGATCCAGCTCGGTGTCTGCAGGCGTACGCGGTTCGGAATTTATAGCCGGAAACGAGTCCGGAATTCCGTTGACGCAGATATTCCCGGGTGTTGAGTCTGTGTGCGGCTCCAACGCCGCGGACTCTGTGGTTTCGGATGGTGCAATCTGCTCCAGATCTAAGGCCGTAAGGTTACAGGAACCATCTCCTGAATATGGTCCGATGACAGATTTACGTCATGTTCATCGGTGCGAGGGGGAGCGATCGCCGCGGTCTCAAATCCATTGAAGATCAAGTCTCCACGGATATCCGCAATGTAGTTCAAGATTCCAAATGTGTCCTGGTGGCCAGGGGCGTAGCTATCGATCTGCTCCAGATGGCCAAGCGAGTTGGCCCGCAGTACGAAGCTGCCGAATACGAGAATCTGTCTGGGGAGGAAGGTTTCTCCTTGGACAGCGTCACTATAGACGATCGAAGGGGCCATCGAACCTTTCGTCGACGGCATAGTGGAACTCTCAATGAAAGCACCAATGTCGGTGTCAAAACTGGCGGATCTCGTGTAGGGGGTCCCGAGTGCGTCTAGGATCTATGGTTACAGGAGACAGGGGAAATGATGTTTACCCAGGTCCGGGCCCTCTCTATGGAGGTAATACCCTACTTCCTGCTTGATTGATCTTGATGAATATGAGTATTACAAGAGTTGATCTACCACGAGATCGTAATGGCTAAACCCTGGAAGCCTAGCCTGTATGACTATGGTAATGAGTATATGCTTTCCGGACTACACCCTCCGGTTTATATAGACAGCGGGGGGATCTAGGGTTACATAGAGTCGGTTACATAAGAAGGAATCTTCATAGTTAGTCACCAAGCTTGCCTTCCACGCCAAGGAGAGTCCAATCCGGACACGGGGACGGTCTTCGGCCTTCGTGTCTTCACAGCCCATCAGTCCGGCCCGTGGATAACAGGCCGGACGCCCGAGGACCCCTTAGTCACCTGAGCCGAAGAACCTCTCCTCGCTGCCCTATGCCACCATGGCCGCCGTCAGGCTCCGCTCGAATCCGGGCAGCCCCGGGCTCCTCCGCTCCTGCTTCCACCTCCAGAGGCCCCCATGCACACCCCGGAGCCGCCCGAGCCCTCTCCCTACTCCTCTGGTGGTCCATGGTCACGAGCCCTCCGGTGCCTGGTGCCTTCGTCCGCCGCGGCCAATGCCCTGACCAGCCCGGTGATCCCCGGAGACATTGCTACCCCAGGACGGAGTCGCCTTGCTCCCCTGAGCACGCTAGTGGTCCGGGCGCCGCAAATGGTGGCATGTGCCACCGACAATCGTCGCCGGCACCGCGCCCCTCCCTTTGGACCGCGTGCGAGCGCGGGCGAGACGAAGACGACGACGACCCCGCCCCTGGGCCCCGCCTGTCGGCCTCTGCGCGTTGACCAGGCCGACCCGCTGACGTGGGTAAGTGGAGACGTACTCCGCGGAGTACGCTTTCCCTTAACCGAAGGCGCTTTCTGCTCTTCTTCGGCCCTAAATACGTTTTCCTCTCTGGAAAACGTATTCTCAGAAAAGACACGTTCAGTTTAAACTAGCAAGGACCTATTTGTAGAAGTATTTTTACAGACTAGTCCCTGAGCTTTAAACGTGCGTATCTTTTTACTCCCAACTCCAAATCAGGTGAATCCAAAGCCCACTTCTTTGTTTCGTCGAGCCCGTTCTGTTGGTTTCATTTTCACTATGGTTTGAAACTGTGAAAATGACCATTTTGCCCTTGCGCTTAATCAGCCCCCTCCGAGAGAGAACGTTTTTCGGCGATTCTTTCCGCGAGCTTCTCGCACTTTCTCCCGGTGTATTCTTCATCCCCAGGCAAGCCACAACCACCATTTGCATGATAGTCATGCATTAGCATTGGTTTTCAACTTGAATCTTTAATAACTATATGTTTGTTTTGCTACTGCTGTCGTTATTTGGGTTATGCTTGTGGATCGGTGATTACCGTCATGCTTTGTTCTCTTGCACTATCTTATAATGTTTTAATTGCTAGTATTACATTCATATTGGTCATGCTTGATAGTAGTACATGTTGGGTTGGTCATGTTCTTCGGTGCATGACTAACATCAGTTACCGAGTACCGTTGATATGTATTGTTCCTGGTTGTTAGTGGGTTAAGTGTTTACTCGGTTATGTTATTGCTATGTTCTTGCATGGTATTTATTGTTGATGCTAGCGGTCATGTTATATTATGAGTAGTGTTGCACTTGTAATATTCATACTCGTCATTATGCCATGCTCAGTTGGATATGATTCATTGTTGATATGGTGGATAGTTATGTTGTACCCTCATGATTATGTTGATATCATGCTCATGCATTGTAATTGCATCATGTTATTTTATCATGGCTCAGCATATTTGCATTCAAGTTTAACCGGATTAAATTGAACTTGAACAACTGTTGGCTGATTCATGGTCCCACCATATCGAGCTGACCAGTGCAACCACGCTTGTCTTTATGGGAAGGCCCTAACTGGGTCTATTGTCATGCCTCTCGTCGGTGCCTCCAACGAGGGAAGGTTATGGGCGTGCGGTACCCTGGCCCGGTAAGCAGACATAACCTTGTGTGCCCATAGTTGGATGATAAGCGCTTTTGTCCCCGTTTGGGACTGTTTTGTTTTGCCACGACGGTGGCCGTTGGTGCCTTTGGTAGGAACGGGGCCACCCAGGACTTATCCCAGAGGGGAGTTTGTCGGAGTGGCCAGGAGAGTGTCATGGTAGTAGGACGGTTTTGTCGGAACGCTGTTGTTCCACCCGAATGGGAGCACGAGGCCATGGGTTCCGTGGTGTGGGTGTAGTGTACTAACCTCTGCAGAGTGTATATTAAATATATCGATAGACGCGCCCGCGGATAAGGGCCCAGTTCGTGTCGGTCACACTATGGGTCAACAGTAATAATAATAATGATGTACTTAATAACAACCTTGGTTCGATGATGAGATAAGTTGGTTATGTGATCCGTGAATGATCACAGTTTGGTTACGAGGTAACCCGTTGAGCCAAGAGTGGTTCCGTATGTGATCCGTGAATGATCACCGTGGTATCGAGGATACCGAGTTGTTGGATATTTGTGATATTGTGCGAGAATCGTGGGTAAAGATCAAGCTCCTTGTGGTCATTTAATGATTACTACGATATTGTTTATACCAAGGTGGATTTGATCCTGAGATGATCGTGTGATGTCCGAGGTTGGTAAGTGATGCATGCGTTGGTTACGAGGTAACCCAAGGAGAGTAAGTGGTGCATGATAATGTCATCATGTTGCATGATAGTGTCATCATGTTTATATGTTCATGCCTTGATCGTATTGTTCTAGCTGTATCATGTTGTTCAGCCCATGTTGTTCTGATAATATCATGCTAATCATTGTTAACCTGTAATTGCCATGTTGTTGTATGTCTTGATTGTTTTGGTTGCTGTGAGCTTGCAAGTACATTCAATGTACTGACCTGGCGTGTCATGCCAGTTTGCAGGTCATGTCGGATTTCATTGCTTGTTTGCTTGTCGAGGATTCCGTTCGTGCAAGCTAGCATAAGCGTTCCAGCCAGAGTCCCTGCGGAGTGGAGTTCACCACCGTCGTTGTTGTTCCGCTGCTAGAAGTTTTTCCGCTGCTTCGAGTTGTTCTGCTGCTTGCATAGAGCAACCGAGGATGGCGTAGTGTCGCCGTGCCGGTGTAATTCATTGTAATATCGGAGACCTTGTATTCATATTCGTGTAATAATAGAAAGTTGGTTTGTTCTATGCTAAGCAGTGCCGTATTCCAGAAGACTTCTCCTCGATCTCTGGGCTGGAATACGGGGCGTTCCGGTTTCTCTGAGCGGGGGTGCCACAGGCTTGGTATCAGAGCAGGTCTGGCTGTAGGATGCCCTAGTCAGCGCGAGCGGTAGAAACCGATAGAAATCGGTAGTTTAAAGTCCGTCTTGTTTATTGCATTTGGTTGCTGCATTTGTTTGTTGCATAGCATGCATATAGCCTTAGTAGTTGTTGCTAACAGTTTATCTGGTGAGTGTAGCTGGCATCAGTTAAGATCCACTACAGCTCAGCCTTTGCATTTCTCCAGTTTTCTTTGCTTGCTCATTCTTCGGCGTTTGGTGTCATTTCTGTCCCAGCAGAGTGATGCCAAGTGATCCCGACACTGTTTACAAAAATGGTGCTCAGGTATCTCGCTGATATCCCCCTTTCAGCCCCACCTCTCGTTTCAGTGATAGACATGCTTCTATCCTGAATCGTTCTTTTCTCTTGTCACGTTGGCAACCCTTAATGATCTTAGTTATCAAGAAAGGGCAATGTCAGCAGCCTCAGTTTTTCCCCGCTATCCTATTTCTTGGACGAGTACGAATCTTTTTTTCCCGTCCGCTTGATAATAATGTGGTTGCGACCTTCATGTCCCACTACATGATTACCGAGTGTCTCCTCCCTCCGAGCTAGTCCAGGTTGCTACCTGGCTAAGCTAGCACTTGGTGTAGCGTTGTTTACACCAATTCTTCCACACATTTATTCGTCCTCGTGCACATCATCACATCATGCTAGATCGTAGAACCGGAGATCCCGCGAGATTTGTGTGCTTAAGTAGGCATGCATATTGTGTGACGAGCAGTACTATGTGACTTTGTTTGAGTGTGTATTGATTGTTGTTGTGTGCTTTTGTTTAGTTGAGTTTTCTTTTGCTTCTTTCTTTTGGGCCTCGGTGTTACATTATTTTTCCCCTATGAAGAGTTGCTCATCATCTGACACCGGACTCAAAGAAGTAATAAGGAGTTCAAATATTTGGAAACTCAGCTAAACAGAATGGAATTCTCAGCTGACTGCAGTGTAATGGGGAATATCTGATTTTGAGGCTGATAATCAATTTTGCATTAGTGTGCACTTCTCACAATAGTACTAATAAATCAAGTCTACATCAGTAGAAAATCCTCACAGTAGTAATGATCAAGCCAGCAGCAAGGCAAGTCAGGTACAAGATCAACGATATATTTTTCAGTCAAAGGTATGGATCATCTACAAAATTTTGGCTTAGCAAAGCATGATGCTTGACATATGTTATCATCCGAAATAAAGTCAGAAGGTGGGATGCTCAAGGAATACAGTCAAAGAAATTTTCTCACGCAAATAATCAGCCACATAATAGTATGGGCATGCGTGTAGATTTCAATCTGCATATTAGTATGAAGCTTTGGATGTAAGGGGCTTTGCTACTTTCCTTCTAGAAAAGAATGTCCGCGGAAGGGGTTTTTACTTGGAAAAGACAATGTTCCATACTAAAGGATTCGGGTCCATAACCAACTCAGTCTTCTTCCACACGTTATCGGAAGAAATTTATGATGCGAGGCTCCCCAATTTTCCTCAGCATGACATGTAAACAATTTCCGGTCCAAGATACCCGGTCTTTCTCAGCAAGATACCTCGATAAAAGCTTCTGACATACAAAAATAATTTTTTCTCAAGCAAACCCGAGGAAAAGCTTCTCAAGTACGAAACTCAGGCTTCTCCAGCACAATAATCAGACCAAGTTTCATGTGTAATCTATAGAGCCTTCTTCTGCACGATACCCAGACAAAAGATTTGAGCAGAAGTGAACAAGTCTTCCTCAACAAGCTACTCGGATGGCTTCTTTCGTAAGCCATTTAGTCTGCATCAGGATCATACATTTACACCATGCTCAGAGGTTATAGGATGAGTTGCCAATGTACGGCAGTACCGCTCAAGAATCAGTCTCGCAACATTTTTGTCGGAAGCACAAATCAGTCAGGGCATGTGTCTTCTTCAAGAATCAAGTGTTTGGTCGCATGGCTAGCCGTATCCACGGGTGCCCTCCATACCAACACTTTCCAAGGAATTTATTATTTGACAACATAAAATAAATTCAATTTTTTTGCATTTCGGGACTGGGCATCCCTAAGACCTTTGCCTTACTCTCGCGCAATGACAAGTGAATAAACACTCATCTTGAGAATAACACATCTAGCATGGAAAATATTAGCCACCCGTTACCGTTCCGCGAGCGAAACGAACACACAAAAGAGAAGTTTATTTTCAAAATTAGAGATGGCACATGCAAATTTGCCTAGAACGGCAAAAGAATACCGCATATGGGTAGATATAGTGGACTCATGTGGAAAAACTGGTTTGAAGGATTTAGGATGCACAAGTAGAGGTCATACTTAGTGCAAAATGAAGGCTAGCAAAAGACTGGGAAGCGACCAACCAAGAAACGAATAATCTCATAAGCAAGCATTAAGCATAATTAACACCGAATAATGCACCACAAGTAGGATATAATTTTCATTGCATGATTATTGACTTTCGTTCATGCATAGGGAATCACAAACCTTAACACCAATATTCTTACTAGAGCACAATTACTCATCAACATAACTCACATATCACATCATCATATCTCAAAACTATTACTAAGAATCAAGTTTATTTTATCCAATGATCTTCATGACATTTTCTTTTACTTTATCCTTCTTTGATATCTATCACTTTGGAACTAATTTTCATGTGTTGCTTTTCATAAGCTCAAACAAATATAAGTGAAGATCATGAGCATAACAAATTTTCTTTCTCTCAAAATAATTTAAGTGAAGCAAGGGAGAATTTCTTCAAATTTTTACTAACTCTCAAATAAATCTAAGTGAAATAAGAGAGCATTTCTTCAAAAATAACAAAGCACACAGTGCTAAAAAATATATAAGCGAAGCACTAGAGCAAGTCCTAGCTCATAAAAGACTTAAGTGAAGCATAGAGAGCAATTCTAACAAGTCATGATATAATTTTGGCTCTCTCAAATAGGTGTGTCCAGCAAGAATTGATGACTTAAAATGCAAAATAAAACAAGCAAAGACACATATCATACGAGACGCTCCAAGCAAAACACATATCATGTGACGAATAAAAATATTATTTCAAGTAAAATACCGATAGTTGTTGGAAGAAAGCGGGGATGCCACTCGGGGGCATACCCAAGCTTAGTTGGTTGCTCATTCTTGGATAATAGCTTGGGGTGCCGGGGCATCCCCAAGCTTAGGCTCTTACATCCTTCCCTCATCCATCGTAAGATAACCCAAAACTTGAAAACTTCAACCACACAAAACTCAACAAAACCTTCGTGAGATCCGTTAGTTTAAGAAAATAAACCACTACTATAAGTGTTGTATAAAACCAACTTATTTTGTTTTTGTATTATATCTACTATATTCCAACTTTTCTATGGCAAAAACTCATCAAAGAAAACCATAGAGCCATCAAAATAAGCACACAACACAAAGAAAACATAATCTGTCAAAACAGAATAGTCTGTAGCAATCTGGTTTAAACAAATACTTCTGGAACTCCAAAAATTCTGGGACAACCTAGATAATTTTTATATTGATCTTCTGCAAAAATAATTAGCATTTTATGATGTTCTGGTGAATTTTGGCAATTTTTTCGTGAGCACAAAGTTTCCGTCTTTTTCAACAAGATCAAACAACTATCACCCAAGAATATCCTATTGGTTCTACTTGGCACAAACACTAATTAAAACACAAAAAACACAATCATAACAGTATCATAATTGTGCTAACACTCAAGAACAGAAAACAAAAAGAAAAAACTAAAATTTATTCATTGGGTTGCCTCCCAACAAGCGCTATAGTTTTACGCCCTTAGCTAGGCATAAAGCAAGGATCTAAGTTTTGTCATCCTCTGAAGTTTTGGCAACTTTTGTAAGGGTTTTCTCAAACCCGGGAGGCCCTTTATGCTTCCCTTAATTCTCCGGAAAAGAAACCATCTTAAGATCCAAAATATCCAATTGCTTGATGCAAAGAGTAATCAGAGTATTCATGCGATTGATACTACCATTGAGGTGTTTGAGGGGTTCATTATATTTCTGTATTTCAACCATATGTTTATGCAAATCACCAAGTTTGTCCAGCATTTGAGCTCCCTCGGGGGTAAAATGAAAACCCTTCTTTTGAGGAGGGATTCCCAAAATTTCCTCTAAGATTTCATAGGCAGCATTGGCATCAAGTTCAATAAAATTTCCTTTAGCGGCAAAATCGAGAAGTTGTCTATGATGCAAAGCCAATCCTATGTAAAAATTACGAAGCAAAACCTTGTCGTCCCCCTTTAAGTTGGAAATACGATATGATTCCATAAGCCTATACCATGCATCTTTCAAATTTTCTCCTTATCTTTGCTTGAAGTACAAGACTTCAAAATGTGGTGACGAAGGAGGAGTAGGGACGCTAGCCATCGAGACTAGAAAGCAAGAGAACGGAGAGAAGAAAAAGAGAGGCAAATAAAACGGCAAATTTTTGTGAAGTTGGGGAGAGGAAAACGAGAGGCAAATGGCAAATAATGTAAATTGCAAGGAGATGAGATTTGTGATTAGGAACCTGGTTATGTTGATGATCCTCCCCGGCAATGGCGCTAGAAATTGTCCTTAATGGTAGCTAGAACTACGTCGGTATTTCCCCGGAGAGGGAGGGATGATGTAGCACATCGACGGTAGAGTATTTCCCTCAGTTATGAAACCAAGGTATCCAACTACTAGGAGAACCAAGCAACACAACGTAAACAGCTCATGCACACAAATAACAACACCTCGCAACCCGACGTGTTAAAGGGGTTGTCAATCCCTTTCGGGTAACGGCGCCAGGAATGGCAAGAAGACGTGAGATATATTGTAGTAGATTAATAGACCGAACGCCAAATAGAATAAATAAAGATAAAATGCACCAAGGTATTTTTGTATTTTTGGTTGAATAGATCCGAATAAAAATGCAAAGGAAAAGTAGATCGCAAGCAAATATATGAGAAAGAAGACCTGGGGGCCGTAGGTTTCACTAGTGGCTTCTCTCGAGAAAAATAGCAAAAGGTGGGTAAACAAATTACTGCTGGGAAATTGATAGAACTTCAAATACTCATGACGATATCTAGGCAATGATCATTACATAGGCATCACGTCCAAGACTCCTGCCTGCATCTACTACTATTACTCCACACATCGACCGCTATCCAGCATGAATCTAGTGTATTAAGTTCATGGAAAAAATGGAGTAATGCAATAAGAATGATGACATGATGTAGACAAGATCCGTTTATCTATATGGCTGTGACGCCCCCGATTTGACCGTACACTAATCATGCACGCAAATGTGTACGATCAAGATCAGGGACTCACGGGAAGATATCACAACACAACTCTACAACATAAATAAGTCATACAAGCATCATAATACAAGCCAGGGGCCGCGAGGGCTCGAATACAAGTGCTCGATCGTAGACGAGTCAGCGGAAGCAATAATATCTGAGTACAGACATAAGTTAAACAAGTTTGCCTTAAGAAGGCTAGCACAAACTGGGATACAGATCGAACGAGGCGCAGGCCTCCTGCCTGGGATCCTCCTAACTACTCCTGGTCGTCGTCAGCGGGCTGCACGTAGTAGTAGGCTCCTCCGGTGTAGTAGAAGTCGTCGTCGACGGTGGCGTCTGGCTCCAGGGCTCCAGCATCTGGTTGCGACAACCAGGTAGAAAGGAAAGGGGGAAAAGAGGGAGAAAAGCAACCGTGGGTACTCATCCAAAGTACTCGCAAGCAAGGAGCTACACTACATATGCATGGGTATATGTGTAAAGGGTCATATCGGTGGACTGAACTGCAGAATGCCAGAATAAGAGGGGGGATAGCTAATCCTGTCGAAGACTAAGCTTCTGGCCACCTCCATCTTGCAGCATGTAGAAGAGAGTAGATGGTAAGTCCACCAAGTAGCATCGCATAGCATAATCCTACGCGGCGATCCCCTCCTCGTCGCCCTGTTAGAGAGGTATCTGGCACTTGGAAGGGTGTGTTTTATTAAGTATCCAGTTCTAGTTGTCATAAGGTCAAGGTACAACTCCGGGTCGTCCTTTTACCGAGGGACACGGCTATTCGAATAGATAAACTTCCCTGCAGGGGTGCACCACATAACCCAACACGCTCGATCCCATTTGGCCGGACACACTTTTCTGGGTCATGCCCGGCCTCGTAAGATCAACACGTCGCAGCCCCACCTAGGCACAACAGAGAGGTCAGCATGCCGGTCTAAATCCTATGCACGCAGGGGTCTGGGCCCATCGCCCATTGCGCACCTGCACGTTGCGAGGGCGACCGGAAGCAGACCTAGCCTAGCAGGCATTCCAGTCCAATCCGGCGCGCGCCGCTCCGTCGCTGACGTCAAGAAGAGCTTCGGCTGATACCACGATGTCGAGTGCCCATAACTGTTCCCGCGTAGCTGGTTAGTGCGTATAGACCAAATGGCCAGACTCAGATCAAATACCAAGATCTCGTTAAGCGTGTTAAGTATCTGCGAACGCCGACCAGGGCCAGGCCCACCTCTCTCCTAGGTGGTCTCAACCTGCCCTGTCGCTCCGCCACAAAGTAACAGTCGGGGGCCGTCAGGAACCCAGGCCCACCTCTATCGGGGTGGAGCCACCTGTCCTTTCAGCCCCCTCATCAGAATCACTTGCGGGTACTCCTCGAGCCGACCCGACTTTAGTCACCACATGTGTCATGTATATAATGTATATAGTATATACCCGTGATCACCTCCCGAAGTGATCACGACCCAGTAGTATAGCATGGCAGACGGACAAGAGTGTAGGGCCACTGATGGAACACTAGCATCCTATACTAAGCAGTAGGATAGCAGGTAAGGGTAACAACTGTAGCAACAATGACAGGCTATGCATCAGGATAGGATTAACGGAAAGCGGTAACATGCTAAACTACTCTAATGCAAGCAGTATAGAGAAGAATAGGCGATATCTGGGGATCAAGGGGGGGGGCTTGCCTGGTTGCTCAGACAAGAAGGAGGGGTCGTCGGTGATGTAGTCGACCACAGGGGCATCAGCATCGTCACGGGGTCTACCGAAGAGAAGAGGGGGGAGAAACAGTAAATACATAGCAAGCAAGTGCATAACAGGACAACAGGCAGAGCTAGACGTGTTCTAACACGCTATGAGGTGATACCGGTGAAGGGGGGAAACATCCGGGAAAGTATCCCCGGTGTTTCACGTTTTCGGACAGATGAACCGGAGGTGAAATGTTGCAGGTTCACTATGCTAGGGACGCGTGGCGGACGAACGGACTGCGTATTCGGATTCGTCTCGTCGTTCTGAGCAACTTTCATGTAGAAAGTATTTTCATCGGAGTTACGGATTATTTTCTATTAATTTTTAAAGATTTAAATATTTTTTAGAATTAACAGAATTAATTTAATTCGAAACTTGATTTATGACATCAGCATGATGTCATGCTGACGTCAGCAGTCAACAGGGGTTGACTGGTCAACCTGACCAGTGGGTCCCACTGGTCAGTGACACATTTTAATTAAACATATTAATTAACCTAATCAGGATTAATTAGGGGTGGGCCCCACTGTCATTGACTACTTACTTAGCTAATTAGGTTAATTAGGTAACTAATGTTGAATTAGCTTAATTGGTTGTTTAGTTTAATTAATCAAAATTAATTAAGTTAATTATTTTTATTTTTATTATTTATTTATATTTATTTTTTTTATTTTTTTTATAAAACGTTCCAGGGGTTGGGCCCCGTTGTCTAGTGGCCCAGGGCTTAATGGGTGCGGGCGACGGTTTCGGGCGCGACCCAATCGGGCGCATGCCCAGGGGCACCGTGGCGGTCGAGGCTAGCAAGGCCGGGTGGTCACCGGAGGGGGACGCCGGCGGGAGAGCAGCGGGGCGGCGCCGGAGCGGGGCCGCGGGCCATAGGGGAGTGGCCGTGGTCGAGCCAGACGGCCGGGACGAGGCACGGGCGCTAGGGCGCGGCCCCGGGCGCGCTGGCCGCAGCGGTCGCCGGGACCAGCAGGGGAGGCGAGCGGGGCATGTGTGGGTGGGAGGATGCACGGTGTTCGCGGCGATGGTGACCAGCGGGATGCGGGGAAGAGAAGAGGAGGCCGGTGGCCTCACCGAGGGAGCGTAGGGCACGGGGCAACGGTGCTCGAGGTGGGGGGACGGGGACGGCGCGGACGGAGTGGAGGCAGGCCGGCGAGCAGGAGGAAGCATGCCGGCGAGGGAGCTCCGGTGAGGTCCTCGGGCGGGGGCGTCGGGATGGTGATGAGGCATGGCCGCGGCTTCAGGTGGTGTCGCGCGAGGGAGAGGAGGGCGAGGAGGCAACGGCGACGGCGGCGACGGCGATCCGGGGTGGTGGCGTCGACGGGGTCGGGGCGGCACCGGGCGGCGGCAGCGGGGGCGAGTGCCCCGATCCCGATCTGGATCGGGGGGAGGAGAGGAGCAGGGGGATCGTGGGGGGGGGTCAGTGGGAGGTGTCGGTGGGGGTATGGGTTAGGGTTCGGTCTCCAGGGGGTTAAGGAGGAGTGGAGGTGTGACTGGGCCTTTGCCCAGTTGGGCTGCCAGCTGGGCCACGGTTGGCCTAGTGGGGGGGGGGGGTTCTGTTTTTCTTTTGTTTTATTTTATTTCTTTCCTTCTATTTATTTTCTTTTACTGTTTTCTCTTAGTTTCACCCTTTTATAGTTTAAATGAAATACAAAACTAGTTCCTAATTTAGTTTTAATAAATATGCCACTGCGACAAACAGTTTAGCACTGAAATAAAATAGTTTTGAAATTGTTTATTATTTTTAAAAGCATTTGAGTAACTGTTTTGCCACAGTTTATTTATTATAGTGCATTTTAACACTTCATAAAAGTGTGGTTTCTCCATTGATATTACATATGATTTATTGTCATATTTAGAACATTTTAGTTTTGACATTTGAAAACTTTTAATTTTTGCTTGATTTCGAATCTTGAATTTGAAACGATTTCGAACTAACGCGAGATTAGCAACAGAAATCGAAGTGACGTGGCATCCTTAACAGAGGGTTACTGTAGCTTAATTATCCGGGCGTCACAATTCTCCTCCACTAAGCACCGCTACGATATTATCGAGGTGTAATATGGTGGAGGGGGGCACCGCACACGGCTAAAAGATCGTAGATCAATTGTGTGTCTAGAGGTGCCCCCCTGCCCCCGTATATAAAGGTGCAAGGGGGAGGCCGCCGGCCAAGGGAGGAGAGGCGCGCCAGGAGGAGTCCTACTCCTACCGGGAGTAGGACTCCCCCCTTTCCATGTTGGACTAGGAGAGGAAGGGGGAAAAGGTGGAGGGGAGGAAGGAAGGGGGGCGCCGCCCCCTTCTCCTTGTCCTATTCGGACAGGGGGGAGGGGCGCGTGGCCCTGCCCTGGCCTCCTCTCCTCTCTTCCACCTAGGCCCAATAAGGCCCATTAAGTTACCGGGGGGTTCCGGTAACCTCCCGGTACTCCGGAAAAATCCTGATTTCACCCGGAACACTTCCGATGTCCAAACATGGGCTTCCAATATATCAATCTTTATGTCTCGACCATTTCGAGACTCCTCGTCATGTCCGTGATCACATCCGGGACTCCGAACAACCTTCGGTACATCAAAACATATAAACTCATAATATAACTCTCATCGTAACGTTAAGCGTGCGGACCCTACGGGTTCGAGAACTATGTAGACATGACATAGACACCTCTCCGGTCAATAACCAATAGCGGAACCTGGATGCTCATATTGGTTCCCATATATTCTACGAAGATCTTTATCGGTCAGACCGCATAGCAACATAAGTTGTTCCCTTTGTCATCGGTATGTTACTTGCCCGAGATTCGATCGTCGATATCTCGATACATCCTCCCGCAACTAACTCATTAGTCACAATGCTTGCAAGGCTTATAGTGATGTGCATTACCGAGAGGGCCCAGAGATACCTCTCCGACAATTGGAGTGACAAATCCTAATCTCGAAATACGCCAACCCAACAAGTACCTTTGGAGACACATGTAGAGCACCTTTATAATCACCCATTTACGTTGTGATGTTTGGTAGCACACAAAGTGTTCCTCCGGTAAACGGGAGTTGCATAATCTCATAGTCATAGGAACATGTATAAGTCATGAAGAAAGCAATAGCAACATACTAAACGATCGGGTGCTAAGCTAACGGAATGGGTCAAGTCAATCACGTCATTCTCCTAATGAGGTGATCCCATTAATCAAATGACAACTTATGTCTATGGCTAGGAAACATAACCATCTTTGATTAACGAGCTAGTCAAGTAGAGGCATACTAGTGACACTCTGTTTGTCTATATATTCACACATGTATTATGTTTCCGGTTAATACAATTCTAGCATGAATAATAAACATTTATCATGATACAAGGAAATAAATAATACTTTATTATTGCCTCTGGGGCATATTTCCTTCAGTCTCCCACTTGCACTAGAGTCAATAATCTAGTTCACCTCGCCATGTGATTTAACATGAATAGTTCACATCACCATGTGATTAACACCCATAGTTCACATCTTTATGTGACCATCACCCAAAGGGTTTACTAGAGTCAGTAATCTAGTTCACATCGCTATGTGATTAACACCCAAAGAGTACTAAGGTGTGATCATGTTTTGCTTGTGAGATAATTTTAGTCAACGGGTCTGTCACATTCAGATCCGTAAGTATTTTGCAAATTTCTATGTCTACAATGATCTGCATGGAGCTACTCTAGCTAATTGCTCCCACTTTCAATATGTATCTAGACCGAGACTTAGAGTCATCTAGATTAGTGTCAAAACTTGCATCGACGTAACCTTTTACGACGAGCCTTTTGTCACTTCCATAATCGAGAAACATATCCTTATTCCAGTAAGGATAATTTTGACCGTTGTCCAGTGATCTACTCCTAGATCACTATTGTACTCCCTTTCCAAAATCAGTGTAGGGTATACAATAGATCTGGTACACAGCATGGCATACTTTATAGAACCTATGGCCAAGGCATAGGGAATGACTTTCATTTTCTTTCTATCTTCTGCCGTGGTCGGGCTTTGAGTCTTACTCAATTTCACACCTTGTAACATAGGCAAGAACTCTTTCTTTGACTGTTCTATTTTGAACTACTTCAAAATCTTGTTAAGGTATGTACTCATTGAAAAAACTTATCAAGCGTCTTGATCTATCTCTATAGATCTTGA
Source organism: Aegilops tauschii subsp. strangulata (assembly GCF_002575655.3). Taxonomy (NCBI): domain Eukaryota; kingdom Viridiplantae; phylum Streptophyta; class Magnoliopsida; order Poales; family Poaceae; genus Aegilops; species Aegilops tauschii. Next base: position 106,598,853 of record NC_053039.3, read on the forward strand.
TGCTCAATATGTAAGCAGCTTCACCGAGGTCTTTCTTTGAAAAACTCCTTTCAAACACTCCTTTATGCTTTGCAGTATAATTCTACATTATTTCCGATCAACAATATGTCATTCACATATACTTATTAGAAATGCTGTAGTGCTCCCACTCACTTTCTTGTAAATACAGGCTTCACCGCAAGTCTGTATAAAACTATATCCTTTGATCAACTTACCAAAGCGTTTATTCCTACTCCGAGATGCTTGCACGAGTCCATAGATGGATCGCTGGAGCTTGCATATTTTGTTAGCACCTTTAGGATTGACAAAACCTTCTGGTTGCATCATATACAACTCTTCTTTAATAAATCCATTAAGGAATGCAGTTTTGTTTATCCATTTGCCATATTTCATAAAATGCGGCAATTGCTAACATGATTCAGACAGACTTAAGCATAGATACGAGTGAGAAACTCTCATCGTAGTCAACTCTTTGAACTTGTCGAAAACCTTTTGCGACAATTCTAGCTTTGTAGATAGTAACACTACTATCAGCGTCCGTCTTCCTCTTGAAGATCCATTTAATCTCAATGGCTCGCCGATCATTGGGCAAGTCAATCAAAGTCCATACTTTGTTCTCATATATGGATCTTATCTCAGATTTCATGGCCTCAAGCCATTTTGTGGAATCTGGGCTCACCATTGCTTCTTCATAGTTCGTAGGTTCGTCATGGTCTAGTAACAGAACCTCCAGAACAGGATTACCGTACCACTCTGGTGCGGATCTTACTCTGGTTGACCTACGAGGTTCAGTAATAACTTGATCTGAAGTTCCATGATCATCATCATTAACTTCCTCGCTAATTGGTGTAGGAGTCACAGGAACAGATTTCTGTGATGAACTACTTTCCAATAAGGGAGCAGGTACAGTTACCTCATCAAGTTCTACTTTCCTCCTACTCACTTTTTTCGAGAGAAACTCCTTCTCTAGAAAGGATCCATACTAAACAACGAATGTCTTGCCTTCGGATCTGTGATAGAAGGTGTACCCAACTGTCTCCTTTGGGTATCCTATGAAGACACATTTCTCCGATTTGGGTTTGAGCTTATCAGGATGAAACTTTTTCACATAAGCATCGCAACCCCCAACTTTAAGAAACGACAACTTTGGTTTCTTGCCAAACCACAGTTCGTAAGGCGTCGTCTCAACGGATTTTGATGGTGCCCTATTTAACGTGAATGTAGCTGTCTCTAATGCATAACCCCAAAACGATAGTGGTAGATCGGTAAGAGACATCATATATTGCACCATATCTAATAAAGTACGGTTACGATGTTCGGACACACCATTACACTGTGGTGTTCCAGGCGGCGTGAGTAGTGAAACAATTTCACATTGTTTTAACTGAAGGCCAAACTCGTAACTCAAATACTCTTCTCCACGATCAGATCGTAGAAACTTTATTTTCTTGTTACGATGATTTTCCGCTTCACTCTGAAATTATATGAACTTTTCAAAATGTTTCAGACTTCTGTTTCATTAAGTAGATATACCCATATCTGCTCAAATCATCTGTGAAGGCCAGAAAATAATGATACCTGCTACGAGCCTCAATATTCATCGGACCACATACATCTGTATGTATGATTTCCAACAAATCTGTTGCTCTCTCCATAGTTCTGGAGAACGGCGTTTTAGTCATCTTGCCCATGAGGCATGGTTCGCAAGCATCAAGTGATTCATAATCAAGTGATTCCAAAATCCCATCAGTATGGTGTTTCTTCATGCGCTTTACACCAATATGACCTAAACAGCAGTGCCACAAATAAGTTGCACTATCATTATTAACTTTGCATCTTTTGGCTTCAATATTATGAATATGTGTATCACTACGATTGAGATCCAACAAACCATTTTCCTTGGTGTGTATGACCATAAAAGGTTTTTATTCATGTAAGCAGAACAACAATTGTTCTCTAACTTCAATGAATAACCGTATTGCAATAAACATGATCAAATCATATTCATGCTCAACGCAAACACAAAATAACACTTATTTAGTTTCAACACTAATCCCGAAAGTATAGGGAGTGTGCGATGATGATCATATCAATCTTGGAACCACTTCCAATACACATCGTCACTTCATCCTTAACTAGTTTATGTTCATGCAACTCCCGTTTCGAGTTACTGCTCTTTAGCAACTGAACCAGTATCAAATACTGAGGGGTTGCTATAAACACTAGTAAGTACACATCAATAACATGTATATCCAATATACCTTTGTTCACTTTGCCATCCTTCTTATCCACCAAATACTTGGGGCGGTTCCGCCTCCAGTGACCAGTCCCTTTGCAGTAGAAGCACTTAGTCTCAGGCTTAGGTACAGACTTGGGCTTCTTCACTTGAGTAGCAACTTGCTTGCCGTTCTTTTTGAAGTTCCCCTTCTTTCCTTTGCCCTTTTCTTGAAACTAGTGGTCTCTTCAACCATCAACACTTGATGTTTTTCTTGATTTCTACCTTCGTCGATTTCAGCATCACGAAGAGCTCGGGAATTACTTTCGTCATCCCTTGCATACTATAGTTCATCACGAAGTTCTACTAACTTGGTGATGGTGACTAGAGAATTCTATCAATCACTATTTTATCTGGAAGATTAACTCCCACTTGATTCAAGCGATTGTAGTACCCAGACAATCTGAGCACATGCTCACTAGTTGAGCGATTCTCCTCCATCTTTTAGCTATAGAACTTGTTGGAGACTTCATATCTCTCAACTCGGGTATTTGCTTGAAATATTAACTTCAACTCCTGGAACATCTCATATGGTCCATGACGTTCAAAACGTCTTTGAAGTCCCGATTCTAAGCCGTTAAGCATGGTGCACTAAACTATCAAGTAGTCATCATATTGAGCTAGCCAAACGTTCATAACGTCTGCATCTGCTCCTGCAATAGGTCTGTCACCTAGCGGTGCATCAAGGACATAATTTTCCTGTGCAGCTATGAGGATAATCCTCAGATCACGGATCCAATCCGCATCTTTGCTACTAACATCTTTCAACATAATTTTTCTCTAGGAACATATCAAAAATAAACACAGGGAAACAACAACGTGAGCTATTGATCTATAACATAATTTGCAAAATACTATTAGGACTAAGTTCATGATAAATTCAAGTTCAATTAATCATATTACTTAAGAACTCCCACTTAGATAGACATCCCTCTAATCCTCTAAGTGATCACGTGATCCATATCAACTAAACCATGACCGATCATTACATGAGATGGAGTAGTTTCAACGGTGAACATCAATATGTTGATCATATCTACTATATGATTCACGCTCGACCTTTCGGTCTCCGTGTTCCGAGGCCATATCTGTTATATGCTAGGCTCGTCAAGTTTAACCTGAGTATTCTGCGTGTGCAACTGTTTTGTACCCGTTGTATTTGAACGTAGAGCCTATCACACCCGATCATCACGTGGTGTCTCAGCACGAAGAACTTTCGCAACGGTGCATACTCAGGGAGAACACTTATACTTTGATAATTTGGTGAAGGATCATCTTATAATGCTACCGTCAAACAAAGCAAGATAAGATGCATAAAGGATTAACATCACATGCAATCAATATAAGTGATATGATATGGCCATCATCATCTTGTGCTTGTGATCTCCATCTCCGAAGCACCGTGCTCGTGATCTCCATCTCCGAAGCACCGTCATGATCACCATCGTCACCGGCTCGACACCTTGATCTCCATCGTAGTATCGTTGTCGTCACGCCAACTTATTGCTTTTACGACTATCGCTACCGCTTAGTGATAAAGTAAAACTATTACATGACGATTGCATCTCATACAATAAAGCGACAACCATATGGCTCCTGCCAGTTGCCGATAACTCTGTTACAAAACATGATCATCTCATACAACACATTATATCACATCATGTCTTGACCATATCACATCACAACATGCCCTGCAAAAACAAGTTAGACGTCCTCTACTTTGTTGTTGCAAGTTTTACGTGGCTGCTACAGGCTTAGCAAGAACCGTTCTTACCTACGCATCAAAACCACAACGATAGTTTGTCAAGTTGGTGCTGTTTTAACCTTCGCAAGGACCGGGCGTAGCCACACTCGGTTCAACTAAAGTGAGAGAGACAGACACCCGCAAGTCACCTTTAAGCAACGAGTGCTCGCAATGGTGAAAACAGTCTCGCGTAAGCGTACGCGTAATGTCGGTCCGGGCCGCTTCATCTCACAATACCGCTGAACCAAAGTATGACATGCTAGTAAGCAGTATGAATTATATCGCCCACAACTCACTTGTGTTCTACTCGTGCATAGCATCAACGCATAAAACCAGGCTCGGATACCACTGTTGGGAAACGTAGTAATTTCAAAAAAATTCCTACGCACACGCAAGATCATCGTGATGCATAGCAACGAGAGGGGAGAGTGTTGTCCACGTACCCTCGTAGACCGACAGCGGAAGCGTTATCACAACGCGGTTGATGTAGTCGTACGTCTTCACGATCCGACCGATCAAGTACCAAACGTACGGCACCTCCGAGTTCTACACACGTTCAGCTCAATGACGTCCCTCGAACTCCGATCCAGCCGAGTGTTAAGGGAGAGTTTCGTCAGCACGACGGCGTGGTGACGATGATGATGTTCCACCGACGCAGGGCTTCGCCTAAGCTCCGCAATGGTATTATCGAGGTGTAATATGATGGAGGGGGGCGCCGCACACGGCTAAGAGATCTCAAGGATCAATTGTTGTGTCTCTGGGGTGCCCCCTGCCCCCGTATATAAAGGAGCAAGGGGGAGGCAGCCGGCCAAGGGGAGGTGGCGCGCCCAAGGGGGGAGTCCTACTCCCACCGGGAGTAGGACTCCTCCTTTCCTTGTGGGAGTAGGAGAAGGGAAGGGGAAAGGAGAAAGAAGGAAGGGTGCGCCCCCCTTCCCTAGTCCAATTCGGACCAGACCATGGGGAGGGGTGCGGCCACCTTTTGAGGCCTTTCTCTCCTTTCCCGTATGGCCCATTAAGGCCCAATACGAATTCCCGTAACTCTCCGGTACTCCGAAAAATACCCGAATCAGTCGGAACCTTTCCGAAGTCCGAATATAGTCGTCCAATATATCAATTTTTACGTCTCGACCATTTCGAGACTCCTCGTCATATCCCCGATCTCATCCGGGACTCCGAACTCCTTCGGTACATCAAAACTCAATAAAACTGTCATCGTAACGTTAAGCGTGCGGACCCTACGGGTTCGAGAACTATGTAGACATGACCGAGACACGTCTCCGGTCAATAACCAATAGCGGGACCTGGATGCCCATATTGGCTCCCACATATTCTACGAAGATCTTTATCGGTCAGACCGCATAACAACATATGTTGTTCCCTTTGTCACCGGTATGTTACTTGCCCGAGATTTGATCGTCGGTATCTCGATACCTAGTTCAATCTCGTTACCGGCAAGTCTCTTTACTCGTTCCGTAACACATCATCCCGCAACTAACTCATTAGTCACAATGCTTGCAAGGCTTATAGTGATGTGCATTACCGAGTGGGCCCAGAGATACCTCTCCGACAATTGGAGTGACAAATCCTAATCTCGAAATACGCCAAACCAACAAGTACCTTTGGAGACACATGTAGAGCACCTTTATAATCACCCATTTACGTTGTGATGTTTGGTAGCACACAAAGTGTTCCTCCGGTAAACGGGAGTTGCATAATCTCATAGTCATAGGAACATGTATAAGTCATGAAGAAAGCAATAGCAACATACTAAACGATCGAGTGCTAAGCTAACGGAATGGGTCAAGTCAATCACGTCATTCTCCTAATGAGGTGATCTCGTTAATAAAATGACAACTTATGTCTATGGCTAGGAAACATAACCATCTTTGATTAACGAGCTAGTCAAGTAGAGGCATACAAGTGACACTCTGTTTGTCTATATATTCACACATGTATTATGTTTCCGGTTAATACAATTCTAGCATGAATAATAAACATTTATCATGATACAAGGAAATAAATAATACTTTATTATTGCCTCTAGGGCATATTTCCTTCACACATCATTAGGAGAATGATGTGATTGACTTGACCCATTCCGTTAGCTTAGCACTCAATCGTTTAGTATGTTGCGATTGCTTTCTTCATGACTTATACATGTTCCTATGACTATGAGATTATGCAACTCCCGTTTACCGGAGAAACACTTTGTGTGCTACCAAACGTCACAACATAACTGGGTGATTATAAAGGTGCTCTACAGGTGTCTCCAAAGGTACTTGTTGGCTTGGCGTATTTCGAGATTAGGATTTGTCACTCCGATTGTCGGAGAGGTATCTCTGGGCCCACTCAGTAATACACATCACTATAAGCCTTGCAAGCATTGTGACTAATGAATTAGTTGCAGGATGATGTATTACGGAACGAGTAAAGAGACTTGCCGGTAACGAGATTGAACTAGGTATCGAGATACCGACGATCGAATCTCGGGCAAGTAACATACCGATGACAAAGAGAACAACGTATGTTGTTATGCGGTCTGACCGATAAAGATCTTCGTAGAATATGTAGGAACCAATATGAGCATCCAGGTTCCACTATTGGTTATTGACCGGAGAGGTGTCTCGGTCATGTCTACATAGTTCTCGAACCCGTAGGGTCCGCACGCTTAACGTTACGATGACAGTTATATTATGAGTTTATATGTTTTGATGTACCGAAGTATGTTCGGAGTCCCGGATGTGATCACGGACATGACGAGGAGTCTCGAAATGGTCGAGACATAAAGATTGATATATTGGAAGCCTATGTTTGGACATCGGAAGTGTTCCGGGTGAAATCGGGATTTTTCGGAGTACCGGGAGGTTACCGGAACCCCCCGGTAACTTAATGGGCCTTAGTGGGCCTAGGTGGAAGAGAGGGGAGGAGGCCAGGGCAGGGCCGCGCGCCCCTCCCCCAGTCCGAATAGGACAAGGAGAGGGGGGCGGCGCCCCCCCTTCCTTCCTCCCCTCCACCTTTTCCCCCTTCCTCTCCTAGTCCAACATGGAAAAGGGGGGAGTCCTACTCCCGGTAGGAGTAGGACTCCTCCTAGCGCGCCTCTCCTCTAGGCCGGCCGAACCCCCCCTTGCTCCTTTATATACGGGGGCACGGGGCACCTCTAGACACACAATTGATCATTGATCTCTTAGCCGTGTGCGGTGCCCCCCTCCACCATATTACACCTCGATAATATCGTAGCGGTGCTTAGGCGAAGCCCTGCGTCGGTAGAACATCAACATTGTCACCACGCCGTCGTGCTGACGAAACTCTCCCTCAACACTCGGCTGGATCGGAGTTCGAGGGACGTCATGGAGCTGAACGTGTGCTAAACTCGGAGGTGCTGTGCGTTCGGTACTTGATCGGTCGGATCGTGAAGACGTACGACTACATCAACCGCGTTGTGTTAAACGCTTCTGCTATCGGTCTACGAGGGTACGTAGACAACACTCTCCCCTCTCGTTGCTATGCATCACCATGATCTTGCGTGTGCGTAGAAATTTTTTGAAATTACTACGTTCCCCAACACGCGTGGTGCTGATGCCGCTACCTCATCGGGACTGGGGCGGATGCCGAATTGCTAATCGAGCTCTTGACGAGCCGAACCGTCCTGTTGAAGTGTGGTCCGGACCCTCTTAGTGATGTCCAGGGGATCGGCAGCCGGATTACGGTTCTGCTTGAGAAGGCCACTCTGTACCTCTGCTGCTAGGGCGGCTGTGTGCTCCTCTTTTCGGAGGGAGCGTTCAGTGTTTCCATTGAATGTTATGACGTCGCGTGGACCAGGCATCTTGAGTTTGAGATAAGCATAGTGTGGCACCGCGTTGAATCTAGCAAACGCGGTTCGTCCGAGCAGTGCAGGTAGCCGCTGCGGAAGGGGACGATATCGAAGATTAACTCTTCGCTTCAGAAGTTGTCCGAAGAACGGAAGACCACTTCCAGCGTGATTGAGCCTGTACAACGGGCCTCTACGCCTGGTATGACTCCTTTAAAGGTAGTCTTTGTGGGCTTGATTCGTGAGGGATTGATGCCCATTTTGCACACTGTATCCTGATAGAGCAGGTTGAGGCTGCTACCACCGTCCCTTAGGACTCGTGTCAGGTGAAATCCATCAATTATTGGGTCAAGGACCAGTGCGGCCGAACCGCCATGACGGATGCTAGTTGGGTGATCTCGACGATGAAAGGTGATTGGGAATGATGACCATGGATTAAATTTTGGGGCGACTGGCTCTACTGCATAGACGTCCCTGAGTGCGCGCTTGCGCTCCCTTTTGGGGATGTGTGTAGCATATATCATGTTTACCATTTTGACTTGAGGGGGAAATTTCTTCTGCCCCCCGTGTTCAGCTGCCGGGGCTCTTCGTCCTCGTCCTCGCTTTGTGATCCCTTTTCCTTGTTCTCGGCATTTAACTTGCCAGCCTGTTTAAAAACCCAACAACCTTTGTTGGTGTGATTGGCTTGTTTGTCTGGGGTGCCATGTATCTGGCACGGACGGTCGAGTATGCGGTCCAAGCTGGATGGTCCCTCACTGTTCCTTTTGTAGGGCTTCTTCCACTAGCCGGACTTAGAGCTGCTGAATCCGGCGTTAAATGTAGTGTCATCGGTGTTATCGCCATTGCTTCGGCGTTTGTGTCTATTGCGCCGGAGCTTGCCGGTGCTGTTCTTGGCCTCGGAGGGGCCTGCCTCATTGGCTGTGTTTTTGCTACGAGCCAGCCAACTGTCCTCACCCGTGCAAAAGCGGGTCATAAGTACCGTGAGGGCTGCCATGGATTTCGGCTTTTCTTGGCCGAGGTGGTGGGCGAGCCATTCGTCGTGGATGCTGTGTTTGAAGGCCGCTAGGGCTTCGGCATCCGGACAGTCAACGATCTGGTTCTTTTTGGTTAGGAACCTAGTCCAGAATTTTCTGGCTGATTCTCCAGGTTGTTGAACTATATGACTTAAGTCATCGGCGTCTGGTGGCCGGACATAAGTACCTTGGAAGTTGTCAAGAAAAGCTTCTTCCAAGTCATCCCAACTGCCGATGGAATTTTCGGGCAGGCTATTTAACCAGTGTCTAGTTGGCCCTTTGAGTTTTAGTGGGAGGTATTTGATGGCGTGGAGATCGTCTCCTCGGGCCATATGGCTGTGTAGAATAAAATCCTCGATCCATACTTCAGGATTGGTTGTCCCGTCGTATGATTCAATATTGACGGGCTTGAACCCCTCGGGGAATTCATGATCCAGCACTTCATCTATGAAGCAAAGAGGGTGTGCGGCGCCTCTATATCGGGCCGCGTCGCGGTGCACCTCCGATGAAGGCCGCCTGCGGTTATCGGCCCAGGCCTGACTAGGTTTGTCACGTCCAAATAGGTAGCCGTCATCCCGAGTCGAAAAGCGTCCTCGCGATCCATAGATTGATCTGGTGTGTCCTTCTCTACTGTCCAGGTCCTGCCGAAGGTCGTATGTATAGTCCCGAGCTGTTTTGTCTCTGTTTTTACGACGCGGTGGGGCGGGCTGTTGTTCGGCCTGAGTTGCCGTTTTATCCCGACCGCGGGGTGGTCGGTCCACCGCACTATCCCGACCACGTGGTGGTCGTTCCGCATTGCGCGAGGGAGGTATGGGCTCCGGCGCCTCCTCATCGAACTGGGGTAGCAGTCTGCGCTTCGGGTAACTCTTGGCTGGACGCTTGAGGCCGTATTCTTCGGCTGCGAGGACATCAGTCCATCTATCAATGAGTAGGTCTTGATCATCTTGAAGCTGCTACTGCTTTTTCTTCAGGCTTCTTGCTGTAGCTATTAGCTGGCGCTTGAAGCGCTCCTGCTCAAGGGGTGCCTCAGGCACGATGAAATCCTCGTTGCCGAGGCTCTCCTCATCCTCGGAGAGTGGACGATAACTATTGTCATCCAGGTCAGTGGGCATGGCCTGTTTATCAGGGTTAACTTGCATGTTGTCTTGTTCCTCCTGTTCGGATGCTGCTCCAACAGGGTCTCCATTGTTTTCGGCGTCATCCGGAGTACTATTTTCTCCGGTGCCAGTGTTGCCATCTTTTGAGCGACGTGGCTTGGAACGGCGTTTAGGGTGCCGATGCTTGGATGTGTCTCAGAAGGTTTATTCGCAACTGGATCTTCTTTGTCATCGTCGCTAGCTTTTTTAGGTGTGTCAACCATGTACACATCATACGAAGAGGTGGCCGTCCAACGTCCAGTGAATGGCGGGTCTTGGCCTTGCTCCTTGTCGGCATCGTCGTCCATACCGTCGATGTCTTCGGAGCCATAATCAAGCATGTCGGTTAAGTCCTCGACACTGGTTATGAAGTGGGTGGCGGGTGGGAAGCGAAATTCCCCATCATCAGCCTCTAGTTCGAACCGGACATAGTTCGGCTGTGAGTCCCCCGCCAAGGATAGATTTTTTAATGAATTTAGCACATCGCCCAAGGGCGAGTGTTGGAATACGTCTGCGACGCTGAACTCGAAGATTGATGACCGATCCAGCTCGGTGTCTGCAGGCGTACGCGGTTCGGAATTTATAGCCGGAAACGAGTCCGGAATTCCGTTGACGCAGATATTCCCGGGTGTTGAGTCTGTGTGCGGCTCCAACGCCGCGGACTCTGTGGTTTCGGATGGTGCAATCTGCTCCAGATCTAAGGCCGTAAGGTTACAGGAACCATCTCCTGAATATGGTCCGATGACAGATTTACGTCATGTTCATCGGTGCGAGGGGGAGCGATCGCCGCGGTCTCAAATCCATTGAAGATCAAGTCTCCACGGATATCCGCAATGTAGTTCAAGATTCCAAATGTGTCCTGGTGGCCAGGGGCGTAGCTATCGATCTGCTCCAGATGGCCAAGCGAGTTGGCCCGCAGTACGAAGCCGCCGAATACGAGAATCTGTCGGGGGAGGAAGGTTTCTCCTTGGACAGCGTCACTATAGACGATCGAAGGGGCCATCGAACCTTTCATCGACGGCATAGTGTAACTCTCAATGAAAGCACCAATGTCGGTGTCAAAACTGGCGGATCTCGTGTAGGGGGTCCCGAGTGCGTCTAGGATCTATGGTTACAGGAGACAGGGGAAATGATGTTTACCCAGGTCCGGGCCCTCTCTATGGAGGTAATACCCTACTTCCTGCTTGATTGATCTTGATGAATATGAGTATTACAAGAGTTGATCTACCACGAGATCGTAATGGCTAAACCCTGGAAGCCTAGCCTGTATGACTATGGTAATGAGTATATGCTTTCCGGACTACACCCTCCGGTTTATATAGACAGCGGGGGGATCTAGGGTTACATAGAGTCGGTTACATAAGAAGGAATCTTCATAGTTAGTCACCAAGCTTGCCTTCCACGCCAAGGAGAGTCCAATCCGGACACGGGGACGGTCTTCGGCCTTCCTGTCTTCACAGCCCATCAGTCCGGCCCGTGGATAACAGGCCGGACGCCCGAGGACCCCTTAGTCACCTGAGCCGAAGAACCTCTCCTCGCTGCCCTATGCCTCCATGGCCGCCGTCAGGCTCTGCTCGAATCCGGGCAGCCCCGGGCTCCTCCGCTCCTGCTTCCACCTCCAGAGGCCCCCATGCACACCCCGGAGCCGCCCGAGCCCTCTCCCTACTCCTCTGGTGGTCCATGGTCACGAGCCCTCCGGTGCCTGGTGCCTTCGTCCGCCGCGGCCAACGCCCTGACCAGCCCGGTGATCCCCGGAGACCTTGCTACCCCAGGACGGAGTCGCCTTGCTCCCCTGAGCACGCTAGTGGTCCGGGCGCCGCAAATGGTGGCATGTGCCACCGACAATCGTCGCCGGCACCGCGCCCCTCCCTCCGGACCGCATGCGAGCGCGGGCGAGACGAAGACGACGACGACCCCGCCCCTGGGCCCCGCCTGTCGGCCTCTGCGCGTTGACCAGGCCGACCCGCTGACGTGGGTAAGTGGAGACGTACTCCGCGGAGTACGCTTTCCCTTAACCGAAGGCGCTTTCTGCTCTTCTTCGGCCCTAAATACGTTTTCCTCTCTGGAAAACGTATTCTCAGAAAAGACACGTTCAGTTTAAACTAGCAGGGACCTATTTGTAGAAGTATTTTTACAGACTAGTCCCTGAGCTTTAAACGTGCGTATCTTTTTACTCCCAACTCCAAATCAGGTGAATCCAAAGCCCACTTCTTTGTTTCGTCGAGCCCGTTCTATTGGTTTCATTTTCACTATGGTTTGAAACTGTGAAAATGACCATTTTGCCCTTGCGCTTAATCAGCCCCCTCCGAGAGAGAACGTTTTTCGGCGATTCTTTCCGCGAGCTTCTCGCACTTTCTCCCGGTGTATTCTTCATCCCCAGGCAAGCCACAACCACCATTTGCATGATAGTCATGCATTAGCATTGGTTTTCAACTTGAATCTTTAATAACTATATGTTTGTTTTGCTACTGCTGTCGTTATTTGGGTTATGCTTGTGGATCGGTGATTACCGTCATGCTTTGTTCTCTTGCACTATCTTATAATGTTTTAATTGCTAGTATTACATTCATATTGGTCATGCTTGATAGTAGTACATGTTGGGTTGGTCATGTTCTTCGGTGCATGACTAACATCAGTTACCGAGTACCGTTGATATGTATTGTTCCTGGTTGTTAGTGGGTTAAGTGTTTACTCGGTTATGTTATTGCTATGTTCTTGCATGGTATTTATTGTTGATGCTAGCGGTCATGTTATATTATGAGTAGTGTTGCACTTGTAATATTCATACTCGTCATTATGCCATGCTCAGTTGGATATGATTCATTGTTGATATGGTGGATAGTTATGTTGTACCCTCATGATTATGTTGATATCATGCTCATGCATTGTAATTGCATCATGTTATTTTATCATGGCTCAGCATATTTGCATTCAAGTTTAACCGGATTAAATTGAACTTGAACAACTGTTGGCTGATTCATGGTCCCACCATATCGAGCTGACCAGTGCAACCACGCTTGTCTTTATGGGAAGGCCCTAACTGGGTCTATTGTCATGCCTCTCGTCGGTGCCTCCAACGAGGGAAGGTTATGGGCGTGCGGTACCCTGGCCCGGTAAGCAGACATAACCTTGTGTGCCCGTAGTTGGATGATAAGCGCTTTTGTCCCCGTTTGGGACTGTTTTGTTTTGCCACGACGGTGGCCGTTGGTGCCTTTGGTAGGAACGGGGCCACCCAGGACTTATCCCAGAGGGGAGTTTGTCGGAGTGGCCAGGAGAGTGTCATGGTAGTAGGACGGTTTTGTCGGAACGCTGTTGTTCCACCCGAATGGGAGCACGAGGCCATGGGTTCCGTGGTGTGGGTGCAGTGTACTAACCTCTGCAGAGTGTATATTAAATATATCGATAGACGCGCCCGCGGATAAGGGCCCAGTTCGTGTCGGTCACACTATGGGTCAACAGTAATAATAATAATGATGTACTTAATAACAACCTTGGTTCGATGATGAGATAAGTTGGTTATGTGATCCGTGAATGATCACAGTTTGGTTACGAGGTAACCCGTTGAGCCAAGAGTGGTTCCGTATGTGATCCGTGAATGATCACCGTGGTATCGAGGATACCGAGTTGTTGGATATTTGTGATATTGTGCGAGAATCGTGGGTAAAGATCAAGCTCCTTGTGGTCATTTAATGATTACTACGATATTGTTTATACCAAGGTGGATTTGATCCTGAGATGATCGTGTGATGTCCGAGGTTGGTAAGTGATGCATGCGTTGGTTACGAGGTAACCCAAGCAGAGTAAGTGGTGCATGATAATGTCATCATGTTGCATGATAGTGTCATCATGTTTATATGTTCATGCCTTGATCGTATTGTTCTAGCTGTATCATGTTGTTCAGGCCATGTTGTTCTGATAATATCATGCTAATCATTGTTAACCTGTAATTGCCATGTTGTTGTATGTCTTGATTGTTTTGGTTGCTGTGAGCTTGCAAGTACATTCAATGTACTGACCTGGCGTGTCATGCCAGTTTGCAGGTCATGTCGGATTTCATTGCTTGTTTGCTTGTCGAGGATTCCGTTCGTGCAAGCTAGCATAAGCGTTCCAGCCAGAGTCCCTGCGGAGTGGAGTTCACCACCGTCGTTGTTGTTCCGCTGCTAGAGGTTTTTCCGCTGCTTCGAGTTGTTCTGCTGCTTGCATAGAGCAACCGAGGATGGCGTAGTGTCGCCGTGCCGGTGTAATTCATTGTAATATCGGAGACCTTGTATTCATATTCGTGTAATAATAGAAAGTTGGTTTGTTCTATGCTAAGCAGTGCCGTATTCCAGAAGACTTCTCCTCGATCTCTGGGCTGGAATACGGGGCGTTCCGGTTTCTCTGAGCGGGGGTGCCACAGGCTTGGTATCAGAGCAGGTCTGGCTGTAGGATGCCCTAGTCAGCGCGAGCGGTAGAAACCGATAGAAATCGGTAGTTTAAAGTCCGTCTTGTTTATTGCATTTGGTTGCTGCATTTGTTTGTTGCATAGCATGCATATAGCCTTAGTAGTTGTTGCTAACAGTTTATCTGGTGAGTGTAGCTGGCATCAGTTAAGATCCACTACAGCTCAGCCTTTGCATTTCTCCAGTTTTCTTTGCTTGCTCATTCTTCGGCGTTTGGTGTCATTTCTGTCCCAGCAGAGTGATGCCAAGTGATCCCGACACTGTTTACAAAAATGGTGCTCAGGTATCTCGCTGATATCCCCCTTTCAGCCCCACCTCTCGTTTCAGTGATAGACATGCTTCTATCCCGAATCGTTCTTTTCTCTTGTCACGTTGGCAACCCTTAATGATCTTAGTTATCAAGAAAGGGCAATGTCAGCAGCCTCAGTTTTTCCCCGCTATCCTATTTCTTGGACGAGTACGAATCTTTTTTTCCCGTCCGCTTGATAATAATGTGGTTGCGACCTTCATGTCCCACTACATGATTACCGAGTGTCTCCTCCCTCCGAGCTAGTCCAGGTTGCTACCTGGCTAAGCTAGCACTTGGTGTAGCGCTGTTTACACCAATTCTTCCACACATTTATTCGTCCTCGTGCACATCATCACATCATGCTAGATCGTAGAACCGGAGATCCCGCGAGATTTGTGTGCTTAAGTAGGCATGCATATTGTGTGACGAGCAGTACTATGTGACTTTGTTTGAGTGTGTATTGATTGTTGTTGTGTGCTTTTGTTTAGTTGAGTTTTCTTTTGCTTCTTTCTTTTGGGCCCCGGTGTTACATTATTTTTCCCCTATGAAGAGTTGCTCATCATCTGACACCGGACTCAAAGAAGTAATAAGGAGTTCAAATATTTGGAAACTCAGCTAAACAGAATGGAATTCTCAGCTGACTGCAGTGTAATGGGGAATATCTGATTTTGAGGCTGATAATCAATTTTGCATTAGTGTGCACTTCTCACAATAGTACTAATAACTCAAGTCTACATCAGTAGAAAATCCTCACAGTAGTAATGATCAAGCCAGCAGCAAGGCAAGTCAGGTACAAGATCAACGATATATTTTTCAGTCAAAGGTATGGATCATCTACAAAATTTTGTCTTAGCAAAGCATGATGCTTGACATATGTTATCATCCGAAATAAAGTCAGAAGGTGGGATGCTCAAGGAATACAGTCAAAGAAATTTTCTCACGCAAATAATCAGCCACATAATAGTATGGGCATGCGTGTAGATTTCAATCTGCATATTAGTATGAAGCTTTGGATGTAAGGGGCTTTGCTACTTTCCTTCTAGAAAAGAATGTCCGCGGAAAGGGTTTTTACTTGGAAAAGACAATGTTCCATACTAAAGGATTCGGGTCCATAACCAACTCAGTCTTCTTCCACACGTTATCGGAAGAAATTTATGATGCGAGGCTCCCCAATTTTCCTCAGCATGACATGTAAACAATTTCCGGTCCAAGATACCCGGTCTTTCTCAGCAAGATACCTCGATAAAAGCTTCTGACATACAAATATTTTTTTTCTCAAGCAAACCCGAGGAAAAGCTTCTCAAGTACGAAACTCAGGCTTCTCCAGCACAATAATCAGACCAAGTTTCATGTGTAATCTATAGAGCCTTCTTCTGCACGATACCCAGACAAAAGATTTGAGCAGAAGTGAACAAGTCTTCCTCAACAAGCTACTCGGATGGCTTCTTTCGTAAGCCATTTAGTCTGCATCAGGATCATACATTTACACCATGCTCAGAGGTTATAGGATGAGTTGCCAATGTACGGCAGTACCGATCAAGAATCAGTCTCGCAACATTTTTGTCGGAAGCACAAATCAGTCAGGGCATGTGTCTTCTTCAAGAATCAAGTGTTTGGTCGCATGGCTAGCCGTATCCACGGGTGCCCTCCATACCAACACTTTCCAAGGAATTTATTATTTGACAACATAAAATAAATTCAATTTTTTTGCATTTCGGGACTGGGCATCCCTAAGACCTTTGCCTTACTCTCGCGCAATGACAAGTGAATAAACACTCATCTTGAGAATAACACATCTAGCATGGAAAATATTAGCCACCCGTTACCATTCCGCGAGCGAAACGAACACACAAAAGAGAAGTTTATTTTCAAAATTAGAGATGGCACATGCAAATTTGCCTAGAACGGCAAAAGAATACCGCATATGGGTAGATATAGTGGACTCATGTGGAAAAACTGGTTTGAAGGATTTAGGATGCACAAGTAGAGGTCATACTTAGTGCAAAATGAAGGCTAGCAAAAGACTGGGAAGCGACCAACCAAGAAACGAATAATCTCATAAGCAAGCATTAAGCATAATTAACACCGAATAATGCACCACAAGTAGGATATAATTTTCATTGCATGATTATTGACTTTCGTTCATGCATAGGGAATCACAAACCTTAACACCAATATTCTTACTAGAGCACAATTACTCATCAACATAACTCACATATCACATCATCATATCTCAAAACTACTACTAAGAATCAAGTTTATTTTATCCAATGATCTTCATGACATTTTCTTTTACTTTATCCTTCTTTGATATCTATCACTTTGGAACTAATTTTCATGTGTTGCTTTTCATAAGCTCAAACAAATATAAGTGAAGATCATGAGCATAACAAATTTTCTTTCTCTCAAAATAATTTAAGTGAAGCAAGGGAGAATTTCTTCAAATTTTTACTAACTCTCAAATAAATCTAAGTGAAATAAGAGAGCATTTCTTCAAAAATAACAAAGCACACAGTGCTCAAAAATATATAAGCGAAGCACTAGAGCAAGTCCTAGCTCATAAAAGACTTAAGTGAAGCATAGAGAGCAATTCTAACAAGTCATGACATAATTTTGGCTCTCTCAAATAGGTGTGTCCAGCAAGAATTGATGACTTAAAATGCAAAATAAAACCAGCAAAGACACATATCATACGAGACGCTCCAAGCAAAACACATATCATGTGATGAATAAAAATATAGTTTCAAGTAAAATACCGATAGTTGTTGGAAGAAAGCGGGGATGCCACTCGGGGGCATACCCAAGCTTAGTTGGTTGCTCATTCTTGGATAATAGCTTGGGGTGCCGGGGCATCCCCAAGCTTAGGATCTTACATCCTTCCCTCATCCATCGTAAGATAACCCAAAACTTGAAAACTTCAACTACACAAAACTCAACAAAACCTTCGTGAGATCCGTTAGTTTAAGAAAATAAACCACTACTATAAGTGTTGTATAAAACCAACTTATTTTGTTTTTGTATTATATCTACTATATTCCAACTTTTCTATGGCAAAAACTCATCAAAGAAAACCATAGAGCCATCAAAATAAGCACACAACACAAAGAAAACATAATCTGTCAAAACAGAATAGTCTGTAGCAATCTGGTTTGAACAAATACTTCTGGAACTCCAAAAATTCTGGGACAACCTAGATAATTTTTATATTGATCTTCTGCAAAAATAATTAGCATTTTATGATGTTCTGGTGAATTTTGGCAATTTTTTCGTGAGCACAAAGTTTCCGTCTTTTTCAACAAGATCAAACAACTATCACCCAAGAATATCCTATTGGTTCTACTTGGCACAAACACTAATTAAAACACAAAAAACATAATCATAACAGTATCATAATTGTGCTAACACTCAAGAACAGAAAACAAAAAGAAAAAAATAAAATTTATTCATTGGGTTGCCTCCCAACAAGCGCTATAGTTTTACGCCCTTAGCTAGGCATAAAGCAAGGATCTAAGTTTTGTCATCCTCTGAAGTTTTGGCAACTTTTGTAAGGGTTTTCTCAAACCCGGGAGGCCCTTTATGCTTCCCTTAATTCTCCGGAAAAGAAACCATCTTAAGATCCAAAATATCCAATTGCTTGATGCAAAGAGTAATCAGAGTATTCATGCGATTGATACTACCATTGAGGTGTTTGAGGGGTTCATTATATTTCTGTATTTCAACCATATGTTTATGCAAATCACCAAGTTTGTCCAGCATTTGAGCTCCCTCGGGGGTAAAATGAAAACCCTTCTTTTGAGGAGGGATTCCCAAAATTCCCTCTAAGATTTCATAGGCAGCATTGGCATCATGTTCAATAAAATTTCCTTTAGCGGCAAAATCGAGAAGTTGTCTATGATGCAAAGCCAATCCTATGTAAAAATTACGAAGCAAAACCTTGTCGTCCCCCTTTAAGTTGGAAATACGATATGATTCCATAAGCCTATACCATGCATCTTTCAAATTTTCTCCTTATCTTTGCTTGAAGTACAAGACTTCAAAATGTGGTGACGAAGGAGGAGTAGGGACGCTATCCATCGAGACTAGAAAGCAAGAGAACGGAGAGAAGAAAAGGAGAGGCAAATAAAACGGCAAATTTTTGTGAAGTGGGGGAGAGGAAAACGAGAGGCAAATGGCAAATAATGTAAATTGCAAGGAGATGAGATTTGTGATTAGGAACCTGGTTATGTTGATGATCCTCCCCGGCAATGGCGCTAGAAATTGTCCTTAATGGTAGCTAGAACTACGTCGGTATTTCCCCGGAGAGGGAGGGATGATGTAGCACATCGACGGTAGAGTATTTCCCTCAGTTATGAAACCAAGGTATCCAACTAGTAGGAGAACCAAGCAACACAACGTAAACAGCTCATGCACACAAATAACAACACCTCGCAACCCGACGTGTTAAAGGGGTTGTCAATCCCTTTCGGGTAACGGCGCCAGGAATGGCAAGCAGACGTGAGATATATTGTAGTAGATTAATAGACCGAACGCCAAATAGAATAAATAAAGATAAAATGCACCAAGGTATTTTTGTATTTTTGGTTGAATAGATCCGAATAAAAATGCAAAGGAAAAGTAGATCGCAAGCAAATATATGAGAAAGAAGACCCGGGGGCCGTAGGTTTCACTAGTGGCTTCTCTCGAGAAAAATAGCAAAAGGTGGGTAAACAAATTACTGCTGGGAAATTGATAGAACTTCAAATACTCATGACGATATCTAGGCAATGATCATTACATAGGCATCACGTCCAAGACTCCTGCCTGCATCTACTACTATTACTCCACACATCGACCGCTATCCAGCATGAATCTAGTGTATTAAGTTCATGGAAAAAATGGAGTAATGCAATAAGAATGATGACATGATGTAGACAAGATCCGTTTATCTATATGGCTGTGACGCCCCCGATTTGACCGTACACTAATCATGCACGCAAATGTGTACGATCAAGATCAGGGACTCACGGGAAGATATCACAACACAACTCTACAACATAAATAAGTCATACAAGCATCATAATACAAGCCAGGGGCCGCGAGGGCTCGAATACAAGTGCTCGATCGTAGACGAGTCAGCGGAAGCAATAATATCTGAGTACAGACATAAGTTAAACAAGTTTGCCTTAAGAAGGCTAGCACAAACTGGGATACAGATCGAACGAGGCGCAGGCCTCCTGCCTGGGATCCTCCTAACTACTCCTGGTCGTCGTCAGCGGGCTGCACGTAGTAGTAGGCTCCTCCGGTGTAGTAGAAGTCGTCGTCGACGGTGGCGTCTGGCTCCAGGGCTCCAGCATCTGGTTGCGACAACCAGGTAGAAAGGAAAGGGGGAAAAGAGGGAGAAAAGCAACCGTGGGTACTCATCCAAAGTACTCGCAAGCAAGGAGCTACACTACATATGCATGGGTATATGTGTAAAGGGTCATATCGGTGGACTGAACTGCAGAATGCCAGAATAAGAGGGGGGATAGCTAATCCTGTCGAAGACTAAGCTTCTGGCCACCTCCATCTTGCAGCATGTAGAAGAGAGTAGATGGTAAGTCCACCAAGTAGCATCGCATAGCATAATCCTACCCGGCGATCCCCTCCTCGTCGCCCTGTTAGAGAGGTATCTGGCACTTGGAAGGGTGTGTTTTATTAAGTATCCAGTTCTAGTTGTCATAAGGTCAAGGTACAACTCCGGGTCGTCCTTTTACCGAGGGACACGGCTATTCGAATAGATAAACTTCCCTGCAGGGGTGCACCACATAACCCAACACGCTCGATCCCATTTGGCCGGACACACTTTTCTGGGTCATGCCCGGCCTCGTAAGATCAACACGTCGCAGCCCCACCTAGGCACAACAGAGAGGTCAGCATGCCGGTCTAAATCCTATGCACGCAGGGGTCTGGGCCCATCGCCCATTGCGCACCTGCACGTTGCGAGGGCGACCGGAAGCAGACCTAGCCTAGCAGGCGTTCCAGTCCAATCCGGCGCGCGCCGCTCCGTCGCTGACGTCAAGAAGAGCTTGGCTGATACCACGATGTCGAGTGCCCATAACTGTTCCCGCGTAGCTGGTTAGTGCGTATAGACCAAATGGCCAGACTCAGATCAAATACCAAGATCTCGTTAAGCGTGTTAAGTATCTGCGAACGCCGACCAGGGCCAGGCCCACCTCTCTCCTAGGTGGTCTCAACCTGCCCTGTCGCTCCGCCACAAAGTAACAGTCGGGGGCCGTCAGGAACCCAGGCCCACCTCTATCGGGGTGGAGCCACCTGTCCTTTCAGCCCCCTCATCAGAATCACTTGCGGGTACTCCTCGAGCCGACCCGACTTTAGTCACCACATGTGTCATGTATATAATGTATATAGTATATACCCGTGATCACCTCCCGAAGTGATCACGACCCAGTAGTATAGCATGGCAGACGGACAAGAGTGTAGGGCCACTGATGGAACACTAGCATCCTATACTAAGCAGTAGGATAGTAGGTAAGGGTAACAACTGTAGCAACAATGACAGGCTATGCATCAGGATAGGATTAACGGAAAGCGGTAACATGCTAAACTACTCTAATGCAAGCAGTATAGAGAAGAATAGGCGATATCTGGGGATCAAGGGGGGGGGGGCTTGCCTGGTTGCTCAGACAAGAAGGAGGGGTCGTCGGTGATGTAGTCGACCACACGGGCATCAGCATCGTCACGGGGTCTACCGAAGAGAAGAGGGGGGAGAAACAGTAAATACATAGCAAGCAAGTGCATAACAGGACAACAGGCAGAGCTAGACGTGTTCTAACACGCTATGAGGTGATACCGGTGAAGGGGGGAAACATCCGGGAAAGTATCCCCGGTGTTTCATGTTTTCGGACAGATGAACCGGAGGTGAAATGTTGCAGGTTCACTATGCTAGGGACGCGTGGCGGACGAACGGACTGCGTATTCGGATTCGTCTCGTCGTTCTGAGCAACTTTCATGTAGAAAGTATTTTCATCGGAGTTACGGATTATTTTCTATTAATTTTTAAAGATTTAAATATTTTTTAGAATTAACAGAATTAATTTAATTCGAAACTTGATTTATGACATCAGCATGATGTCATGCTGACGTCAGCAGTCAACAGGGGTTGACTGGTCAACCTGACCAGTGGGTCCCACTGGTGAGTGACACATTTTAATTAAACATATTAATTAACCTAATCAGGATTAATTAGGGGTGGGCCCCACTGTCATTGACTACTTACTTAGCTAATTAGGTTAATTAGGTAACTAATGTTGAATTAGCTTAATTGGTTGTTTAGTTTAATTAATCAAAATTAATTAAGTTAATTATTTTTATTTTTATTATTTATTTATATTTATTTATTTTTATTTTTTTTATAAAACGTTCCAGGGGCTGGGCCCCGTTGTCTAGTGGCCCAGGGCTTAATGGGTGCGGGCGACGGTTTCAGGCGCGACCCAATCGGGCGCACGCCCAGGGGCACCGTGGCGGTCGAGGCTAGCAAGGCCGGGTGGTCACCGGAGGGGGACGCCGGCGGGAGAGCAGCGGGGCGGCGCCGGAGCGGGGCCGCGGGCCATAGGGGAGTGGCCGTGGTCGAGCCAGACGGTCGGGACGAGGCACGGGCGCTAGGGCGCGGCCCCGGGCGCGCTGGCCGCAGCGGTCGCCGGGACCAGCACGGGAGGCGAGCGGGGCATGTGTGGGTGGGAGGATGCACGGTGTTCGCGGCGATGGTGACCAGCGGGATGCGGGGAAGAGAAGAGGAGGCCGGTGGCCTCACCGAGGGAGCGTAGGGCACGGGGCAACGGTGCTCGAGGTGGGGGGACGGGGACGGCGCGGACGGAGTGGAGGCAGGTCGGCGAGCAGGAGGAAGCAGGCCGGCGAGGGAGCTCCGGTGAGGTCCTCGGGCGGGGGCGTCGGGACGGTGATGAGGCATGGCCGCGGCTTCAGGTGGTGTCGCGCGAGGGAGAGGAGGGCGAGGAGGCAACGGCGACGGCGGCGACGGCGATCCGGGGTGGTGGCGTCGACGGGGTCAGGGCGGCACCGGGCGGCGGCAGCGGGGGCGAGTGCCCCGATCCCGATCTGGATCGGGGGGAGGAGAGGAGCAGGGGGATCGTGGGGGGGGGGAAGTGGGAGGTGTCGGTGGGGGTTATGGGTTAGGGTTCGGTCTCCAGGGGGTTAAGGAGGAGTGGAGGTGTGACTGGGCCTTTGCCCAGTTGGGCTGGCCAGCTGGGCCACGGTTGGCCTAGTGGGGGGGGGGGTTCTGTTTTTCTTTTATTTTATTTTATTTCTTTCCTTCTATTTATTTTCTTTTACTGTTTTCTCTTAGTTTCACCCTTTTATAGTTTAAATGAAATACAAAACTAGTTCCTAATTTAGTTTTAATAAATATGCCACTGCGACAAACAGTTTAGCACTGAAATAAAATAGTGTTGAAATTGTTTATTATTTTTAAAAGCATTTGAGTAACTGTTTTGCCACAGTTTATTTATTATAGTGCATTTTAACACTTCATAAAAGTGTGGTTTCTCCATTGATATTACATATGATTTATTGTCATATTTAGAACATTTTAGTTTTGACATTTGAAAACTTTTAATTTTTGCTTGATTTCGAATCTTGAATTTGAAACGATTTCGAACTAACGTGAGATTAGCAACAGAAATCGAAGTGACGTGGCATCCTTAACAGAGGGTTACTGTAGCTTAATTATCCGGGCGTCACAATTCTCCTCCACTACAAGAAATCTCGTCCCGAGATTTAAGAGGTAGTGAAATGGGGAAGGTTTGGTTACGAATCTAGCGGGTCTTCTCATCCTGGCTTGCTCTTCTCGAAGAGGCCGGTACAATACATTGATGTCTTCATTTCTCTGCTTCAGGTCATCATGATGAAGTCGGCGTCCTTTCTTCAGGAACTCCATCGTACTTACGAAAGAATAAAGGGTGGTTATTCCGGAAGAACGGACCTCTGCAAGGTTGACTACCTGGTAGCTAACATCAGGGAAAGGTGGCGGAAAGTAACTCTCGAACTGAAACTTAAGAAAATTTTGAGAGCACAGTAAGAAGGTACTATGAGAAGTTTAAGCGGGTCGGCAATCGTTCGATGCCTGAACAAAGTGTGAAAGGGGTCCAGATCAACGAGAATAAGTATTGCGTCTGATACCAAAGTATATTACTAGGAAGATGACCCATGAATTATATACGAAATCAAGCGTGAGGATTAAGTTTGGAAACAGGGAGTATAGGAGAGTCAGGTTCCGATCCTGTGGAACTATGGGTTATGGACCCACCATGTGGGTTAAAAGTAAGAAGAGGGGTGACGCCTTGCATGATCATGTAAGCAAGGCATGTCGGAGGATAGTCTGTCAGTTATGTCGGTAACAACATCGGTACCAAGGGCGAGGGACAAAGAGAACCATTTTCCTGCTCGTTGAAAGAGGCGGACCAATAGGCAAAGTTCTCGTCCATCGGTGGCTACCGGAATGTCATCAACAATAGTAACGGGGTCTTACTGACAGAGTGGTACAACAAGGTGCTTACCTAAGCAGGGAAATGTCACTGCTCAGTTAAGTCAAATTACTGGAAAGGTTAAACAATACAATGGAAATGATAGTATGATTATCAGATTAAACAGAACAATGGAAAGGAAAATGTGTTTAAACACATATTTCAGGGGTATATCCTTCCCAAGGACAAGGAGAGCATGATATCCATGACATGATATAATGTAGAAAACTCTTTAGGTACGGGAGAGAATTTTCATGACATTACCCATACAGCGGTGTTTGGATAATTGAGCAGGAAACATTTAGCATTGGGCTTCAAATGTTCCTGTTGAAAATTGGAGTACCATAGACATGCTTCGAGATAGCATTGACATGGTCAACAGGTGAAGATCAGACTTTGGAAACAAAAAGGATCCATCAGGAACAACCTATAGAATAAGTCTTACAATTTCCTCACGGAAGAATGACTAACCTTGCCAAAAAGGAAACTATAACAATCGGTCCCCCGGCCAGGTGTGCTAGGCATGACATCACCTTACCGGGTCATATAAAGACCAATGTTATAACTCTTGGAAATATGTTCCAACCATCATATCTGACCGAGATTCAGTTCTGATTGGTGTCAGGATACCTCAGACTTAGGATGTCTGAGAAGAAAAGGTGCGGCACAATTTGACGAGATGACATTGTAAGATTCTCGGGAAATGAACTATGGAAGCGAGTTCCGAAACAAGAGTCCATCAGTAAACCAACGAGAGGATGAGGAGGTGGCTGATGGAATCAACGACAATTCATCGAGATTAACAAAAGATGGATTTCCACAACTATGTGAACAAGGAGATAACATTTGTCAGATCAAATGGTATAATGATGTATGCTCGAGGAAAACATACACAATTAAACATTGGTTGAAAGTTGCACCTGAAATATGGGGTTAGGTAGCATGATCAATGTTAGAATGGTGGTTCAGCAACCGATAGGCTAAGAATCAATTATCGATCATTAACTCCAAAGCAATAGGGTTGCTAGAAGTGCAGAATCCAAACAACACCGTTCACTTGTGGGTACCTCGGTTGGAATCAACACGAGGACCAAGAAAGAATGGTGATGGTGAGAAGTATCATTATAGCAAGAATTCTTAAGAGGTGGAGCAATCCTCATAACATCCTTGACATCAAAGATGGTAATACTCCGCGGTAGAACTTAACATAAGTTGGATAGCAAGGAAATCAAGGTACAACACAAAACACGAACAAGTTTGTGTTGAATGGAAGGCAATAAAATGGTCGATGATAAAACAAATCATCGAGGGCAAGGATGGTATTTCTCATCCAGAATTCGATAGATATCTTGGAAGAGCTTAGAATGTTGATGATGTTCAAGACCATTTGTAGCGAGAATTTATGAAGAGGTAATCGATCGGCGATGACATCAAGTCAAAGGAATGATGAAGCGAAAGGTTATTGGAACCAGGGGTACGACACAAACTCAAAATCAAGCTTGTTGTTCAAGGCTAAAAGATATGGCAAGGAAAGTCGACGTAAGCTTAGCTCATCGTCGAAAGTGGTGCTCCGGGAATAAGGACTAGGTAGCACAGTTAAAATCATCAAGATAATGATATAGCCAAACAGGCTAGGAATGGCGTGATCGGGTACAAACTCGTACTTAAAGAATATTACTAAGAGTTGTTGAACCGTAGTGCGGACTCGGTTCAGTTATCGGTGTCTTTGCGTGATTAATAACTCAGAGCCCATGAAAAAGTTCCAAGATAATCTCGAGATGCCATAGTGAATACTCGATGGTAGAGCAGAGTAGAGGGTGGACACGTGAAATGATCTGCAGAAGACAAGTACTTAAACTTGCCCGATAAATGGGATCAAAGAAGAGCATATGGTCGGAACCACAATTGCAAAGGATCAATTCACCGATACCAATGGATATTATATCAAGGAAATAGTTATTATTACAAGCAGCTTCCATGATAGGATCTATATCGTGTCCATGGGCATGAACACAAAGGTTCAAGGTCGACTCCCACTTCTTCAATGCATAACCTTCCATTTGCCTCTCGTATTTTGATAATGACATTAGTTGTCGAAAGTTTTACCTGGTGCAATACCAGATAAGTCCCGCAAAATCTTTCGAGTTCACACAGATTAAGGAAGGCATAGGTTCATCCCATCGGGGCATCGTAGAAAGATATACCACAAACTTCAGGAGCAAATAACACAAGCTCAAAAGTAGAGCATGGTTGACAAAGCAGAGGATACAATTTACCAAAGGCATTATGTATCCGAGGAAAGGCTCACAGGCTTATTGAATATGAAGGACGCTGTCGGATAGAATCCAACATTGGATCTAGTGGTCCACAAGGGATCTGACATGAGCAACGGTACTCCACTAGAGGAAGAAGAATGCAAGGAGATCAGATTATAGAAACAACTGACTAACTCAAAGCTCAAAGGCAAAGGAATTATGATTTCCAAATCAAGGGATCTGAAGCAATGCTCTGATTAGGGATGGATAAGTTGAATAGCCTTAGGGATACAATCGACAGTAATTTGATTAGTCGAGAACCAGCTCCTGTTCAAATGACATCTGAGCCGGAAGGATGAATTCTAGGATTCGACTGAGGAATGCGAGCATCGCAACATATTGAATCAACAGACTCAAATGATAATGACAAAGGATGCCAATAAGATTACCAGACTTATGGGATTAATCATAATTAAAGCAAGCAAGAAATTCCAGAGCAATAGGTTGCTGAGGATTTTCGGAAGATCGAATGGTATTTCGAAGACTTTGTGAAATACATGAATCATTTGGGGATGAGCGGATACTCGATAAGTGCGTGAAATTATTCGTAGGGGTATTCAGGTGGCAAAGAACTGCAAGGCAGTAGGCACAAAGTATTCTCGGGGTATTTTGTAATAACAAGATCGACTTGGAATAAAAGTAAGAATGACAGGTGTAAGTATTTATCCATAGGGATATTTTGGTGGTAGGGAATTGCAAAAGCAACGGGCACAAGGTCTCGAGAGAATATCGGAGAGTATCTTCGAAATCTTCTGGTGCAGTCGGCGATCATCTGGGCTGAAGGGGCTCTCCGGGAGAAAGTATTTTCGAGAACCTAAAGTTACTTTTGTTTTTAGCAAAATCAATTAACCCGAATAGAAGAGAGCTCAGAGTCCTAGAGCATAGACGAGGAATAAAAGATCCTAATACCACCCAATGGAGACGCGGGCCCATAAGCCGCACAACCATGTTAGTAAAAAAAAAAATTCAATGACTAGACTCAACTTCGGCCAAGGAGTTGGAAAGGGGGATTCCTACACGCAGTTTGCTCTGATACCAACTTGTGACGCCCCCGATTTGACCGTACACTAATCATGCACGCAAATGTGTACGATCAAGATCAGGGACCCTGGAGGCGGTCGCTCACACCAGGGCCTCGTCACCTCTGCCCTCACGACGGCATCTCGGCGGTGGTCCGGCCTCTTCTTCGGCGGAAGCGGCCTTGGGTCCTCGCGGGGAGCCTTTCCTTTCTCTTCCACGGAGAACCTATGGATTGGCGCCATCGGAGGAGCAACAAGCAGTGGAGTGAAGGAGGAAGAAGCGAACGGATGGGAAGAGATGAGCGACGGGGGCTCTGCCCCCCTCCTCATTTATAGTGTCCTTGCATGTCGCGGGGACTTGTCACATAGGGTAGTTGCCGAGGCAGCATGGGGAAGCGGAGACGCCCACGTCCAATCAACCACCATGTGTCGACCGAGGCCGCAGGCTTTTGGGGCCCGCGATGCTCCGCACTTGCCCTTTAGCTTCTCCTCGAAGCCAAGCCCGAGCGCGCCTTGGGCCCAGGGGCTACTGTCGGTGTTCTGGGAATGAGGGTGCCCAGACTTGCCTGCCTGCGGCCCACGGCGTGGCTCTGTGGGTGGGCCAGTACGACCCATCTTCATCAACAAGGCATTCAAGACCCTCGCGAGGGGCCAAGCCTCGCAAGGCGGGCAACACAAGACCTCCTCAGGAGCGGCCTCGCTAGGTCAGCTCGCGAGGGGCGGAGAGATCAAGGCGGGGAAAACCTTACGAGGCCCTCGTGACGTAAGCCATGACGATCGAGACTAGGCGGGCGCCAGCGCGCAGTGTCCTTGTTTCCTCTTTGGTGCTAAGGAGGCAAG
The DNA here is from genome assembly GCF_002575655.3 of Aegilops tauschii subsp. strangulata. Classification (NCBI taxonomy): domain Eukaryota; kingdom Viridiplantae; phylum Streptophyta; class Magnoliopsida; order Poales; family Poaceae; genus Aegilops; species Aegilops tauschii. The sequence goes on from NC_053039.3 coordinate 106,627,249, forward strand.
CACAGGCGCGGAGTACCGAGGCGTCAAGCAAAGGTTTCCATATCAGTGCAACAAGACCAAGACCATGAGGACAACAAGACGGAGGTCACCGTGGAGCCCCAGGAAGCGTCACCACCAGAGCCTTTTGCAGGCGAAGACTACTTTTGTCAGGATAAGCTGTACTAGCTGTCCCCTTTCAAATGGGCCGTTGTTGGCTCCCTTCCGCTCGATATTTGGGGAGAGGACCAGGGCCTCTATAAATAGGACTAGCCAACACAGTAGGAGGCAACTCATCTAGAGAGGATCGAACCCTAAGCTGATCCTTAGCCTCACACAAACACAAGAACTCCTCAACCTCAGGGGCTGTTCTTCCCATTGTACTGTCCATCATCAGCCCAAGAGGCAATCCACCACCACACACTGGAGTAGGGTATTACACCACAATGGTGGCCTGAACCAGTATAAACCTCTGCGTCCCTTGTGTTATGAGTTCGTCCACAAGATCTTAGCGAGCCTAGGGCGTGGATCGGTAGGAGGGAGAGAACTTCGCACACACCCCAGAGTTCGAACCTTAAGGGTTTTGCCGGAACCCGAGATCCGACACTCCCTTCTCCCTGGTCTACGGGGCAGAAGCAGTTATCCCCACTGAACTCATTTACGGGTCCCCTCGAGTGGTTGCCTATGATGAAGTAGCACAGGATCAGCACCGGCGTGACGATGCTGTGCTACTTGAGGAGAATCGTCTCCGGGCTGCTATGCATGCTGCATGCTACCAGCAAGCCCAGCATTGCTATCATAGCCGCAGGGTTCACGCCCGGTGTTTTGAGAAAGGTGACCTTCTCCTGAGGCGCGTTCAGTCCACAAAGGGTACACACAAGTGATCACCGAAGTGGGAAGGCCCTTACGGGGTAGTACGAGTCACCAGACCTGGCGCAGTCCGTCTGGAGACCGGAGATGGCACTCAGTTGCAAAACTCATGGAATATTGAGCATCTCCGAAAGTTCTACCCGTAAGGCGCAGAGGTTGTCGGGCCCTGCCCGGCAGCCACCCATTGTACATGGCCTTGCCGAAGTTGGATGTAACCCCCAGTACAAGTCGAGGCGATGACCCCGTGTAAGAGAAAATAAAGAAGCGCGTTAGGGGGGCCCCAACTAAGATTGCATGCACGCACAAGCACACCCAGATCGCTGCATAAGCATTTCATGAGCATTTGCATATGCACATAGATAAGATTGCATCCTGCATTCATTCTCATCTACATGGAGTTATAGGTTCTTACCGTGAACTTGACTCCGACAAGGAACGAGAAGATTGCACGGCACAGCAGCCCCGGCAAGCCAAATAGATGAGTTTACCTCCTGTCCATTAGTGTTCTGTAAAGTTATAACTTTGCATAAGGAAACCTCGCCTCTCTCTTTGAAACTTAGGTGCTCCCATCCATGACCCGAATGTTGCTTCGGTCAGAATGGTCGCAGTGGCCTTTGGTAAAAGAGAGTTGGCGGGGGGCTGGCCCCACTATCTGTTCCCCGGCAGATAAAAAGAGGATGCCGGCAGGATATCTTGCCGGGGTAACTCGTTTATTTTTATTAAAGAGGCACTCCACCTCTGCATGGACATATACATGCACGGGTTCCCTGCAAGGTTCATCTTTTTCATTCATATGCTAATATAACTACAAGCATTACAAAACACAAAGATGGACTCGAGATATTACATTATTTGAATTAAAATTTGGCAATTGTTGGCAGATTTAAGATTGAAAAAAGATAAGTGCACCATAAACTCCTCTCCCTGTTCCTCTCATGCCAGGTATTGCAGTGGGAAGAGAAGAGGATGGGCGCTGCACTGGCACAACGCCACCCCGGTCATTGTCAGGAACTGGCAAGCCCAGTCTGACAGGATCGGGAGTGGCGAGGCTGTGAAGGAGGAAGACGTGCGGAGCACCTCGACGACCCCCTGGTCACCACCTCCAGGACCGAAAGAGGGGCTCCAGCATAGGCACCGGCAGAAGAAGATGCCGGGGCCCAGTCAGAAGACCCCAGAAGGGAGCAGGAGCACCAGTGGTCCAAGCCTTTTCCCGGCAGCCAGAAGAAACAGTGATGACGGCGCCGGGAAAATGGGGGAAGAGCCAGGCAGATAGGCAGCAGGTCGCCAGTATGACACGAACGCGTCGATGTAGTTGTGCTCCTACTGGACGGCCTGCCTCCCGTCTTCTCCTTCTCCCTAGGCTTTGTCTCCATCAAACCCCATTTCGGGAAGAGGCCAAGACACCAGTCCAGCGCTCTCCCCGGGAAGGCGGCGAACAACCAGAACGGAAAGGGGGCTCGAAGCGCACCTCTCCCCTCCTAGGCGTGCAGGAAGGTGCACCTCTCATCGACAATGGTCCCAAGGCATCCGGGAGGGGCAGTGCTGGGATTACCAATGATCTCCGGCCCTGCCTCCCGGCCGAGCTTTGAAGAGACCCAAAAATTCACCATTCCAAGGACCAGGCTCATTCCCCGAGCGTCAGCACCAGCGTGGGACAACAATTGCCCCAAGCGGAACCCCGGGGCTGGCCCCGGGCCCTTCTTCAACATCACCAGTGGAAGCAGACACCAAGAGAAGGGGAGGAAGAAGGCAAGGATGGATGACTTCGCCCTCCTCCGCCCCTGCTTTTATAGGCCGGGCGGGAAAGGGCAGCTGCTCCATCAACGGGCAACCACCGCCCTCCTCTGCCAATTCAAGACGGTCGGACCCACTTCAAGATGCTCTCCCGCGCCACGCGCCTCCGTCACCTACCCCACGCGATGCATGCAACATACATGGATAAGGATAAGAGCGCGCTGTGGGAAGAGTAATTTGGCGGTTTCTACCCCGTGCGTTAAAGTCATTCATGGGCCATCACTGTCGTGGCCCCACCACTATTGGCTTTACGCCGCACGCGGGGAAATCGGAAACTGCCCCGAAATCAAGACTAATGAAGCAGCAACGGAAAACCTCAAGGGGCCAACCCCTTCAACAATTCTGCCTTTGCACTTGTTAGGCCCTACCCCAACGGCGCTCAGCAGCGCATTCGGGGTAGGCCCGGGGGCTTCTGTCGGTGCAACAAACCCTGGGTCTGTTGCCCAACTGTGCACAGGCACAAGATCAAGATTGAAGCACCAGCTCAAGCCAGAGATTGAAGAACCAAGAGATTTGGAGAACCAACATGCACCCAGAGAGACCGAGATCAAGACAAAGGAACAGGATATCGGCAAGAGAAGGGCCTCCCTTGCTGGGAAGGGGAGCCCGGCAAGGGGCAAGGCCACCAATAGAACCAAGCAACCAAGACTCCCCGGCACAGCCTGCCGGGGCACACGGGGGCTGAACCACCCCACCAACCACTCAAGCACGGCCCACGTTGTCAACCATTTCAGTGTCAAGCCACAAGATGATTAAGTGGCAGCCATTCGCCACATGGCGGCCATCTCCTACAAATGAAACTCACAGATGACACCCGTCTTGCGACGTGTCAAGAGAACAGATGCTGAGCTGGCAAGATAACCTAGCAGGCCTTGCCGGACAGCCATTGATGTGACACTAAGCGGTGCATTTAATGCACCCTGTCAGCCCATAGAGTTAGGTAAGCACTGTTTGCTATCATATCAGTGGATAATGACCACTCTGCCACTATGGTGACCCCTTAATCTATAAAAGGAGGCCCATGGCACTCGTAGGAGGGGTTAGAGGGTTAGAAAGTTGACAAGCCCAATCCACCACACGCGCATAGCCGCTGTTTTCCCGAGGCAGCCCTTGCCGGGCAAGTGTAGTACGCACGACCACATTAATTCCATCATCAATCCACCAAAGCAGGAGTAGGGTCTTACGCCTCGCGGCGGCCCGAACTTGGGTAAATTGCTCATGTGCTTTCTACTGTGTTGCCGTGCGCTGATCTGCTCTTTGTGCAACGCGATGTCCCCCTGCCGAACCAGCAAGGGGCCATTCGGTCCCATAGGTGGCCGCGGATATCCCGCGACAGGCGGGTCAGGCGGTTCTGGTCTTAGAGAAGATCTATCACGTTGTCCCCCTTACAGAAAAGCTATGGCGGCTTAAGCGTTACTGTAATGACATGGGCGAGCTCATGGCGGCTCTTATTAAGTATACAGACTCTGATAACACAAAATACCCTAGATCTAACGATGACAAATCCAGCAATGGCAAGAAAAATGGCAACGGTAAGGGTCAGCAGCAGAATATGGTAGGGCATAATGGCAACAACCAGGGCAACGGTGGTAAGTGCAGACACCCCGAAGGCGGGTCAGATCTAGTAGCTAACACCAACACTGGGTACAAGAACCATCGCCGTAACGGCAATGGTAAGCCGCCCTTTGGTGCAAAACCTTTTAATCTTGAGGCGGCGCTTAATGACCCGTGCCCCAAGCACAGTCTTCCCAACAAGCCATCCATTCATCCCTGGAAGGATTGTTGGGTTATGCAAGAGTTCAAGAATTATAGCCTCGGTCAGAATCATGGCAATAATAATGGGCCACCTGGCGGGTTAGGATCCGGTTCTCAAGGGTCCGGTTTTGGTGGTTGCGGCTCAAATTCTGGCTATCAAAATCAAGGTAACCAGGGTGGTCATGACAAACAGTCTGGTCAGGGTAACCAGCAGTAAGGTAATTACTCAGGATATCAGAGTAATCCAAAGCAGCTCAATGGTGGCCAATACCATGTTTTCACCACAAGTCTTTGGAAAAGAGATTAGAAGGTTCATAAGTGGGTGGTTCATGCGGTAGAGCCAGCTGTTCCGCATTATTTGAGATGGTCGGAGCACACGATATCATGGAGCAGGGCGGATCACCCATTGTCGGTTGATAACCCGGGTCATTTAGCCCTTGTGGTGGCCCCTGAAGTTGGTGGCTATAAATTCACTAAGGTGCTTATGGATTATGGCAGCAGTATCAACATCTTGTATTATGACACTTTTTGTCGGATGAATTTAACTGACAAGGATCTTAAGCCATCTTCCACAGTCTTTCATGGTGTGGCGCCTGGTAAGTCGGCGTATCCTGTCGGAAAAATTGTCCTGGAAGTAGTCTTTGGTGATAACTATGATTACAAAGTAGAGACACTGTGGTTTGAAGTGGTCAAAATCAAGAGTCCATATCATGCCTTGTTTGGACGCCCGACTTATGCTAAGTTCATGGCTCACCCTTGCTATGTCTATGTATAGCTCATGATGCCAGGGCGAAAGGGCACAATTACGGTCCATGGTGACCGGGAAGTCGCCTTGGAATGTGAGAAAGGAGATGTAGCTTATGCAGAGTCAGCTTGTGCTACCGAGGAGCTCAAGTTTTACAAGGATAATGTTGACCCGACTGATATGACCCCTCTGAAGAAGCCCACTACTAAGCAGGACCCTTTGTTGAAATTTAAGTCAGCTGATGATACCAAGCAAGTTGATTTTGTCCCTGGTGACTCATCTGAGCAGTTTACTATGGGGGCTAATATGGATCCTAAATAGGAAAGTGCGCTCATCGAGTTCATCCGTGAGAATCGGGACATCTTTGCATGGAAACCTTCTGACATGCTGGGTGTACCAAGAGAATTCGCTGAGCACACTCTTAATGTGGATCCTAAGTTTAAGCCGGTTAAATAATTCCTCCGTTGTTTCAATGAAGAGCAACATAAGGCTATTGGAGAGGAGGTAGCCTGGCTCTTAGCAGTTGGGTTTATCGTGGAAGTTTTTCACCCGGAGTGGTTAGCTAACCCTCTGCTTGTAGTCAAGAAGAACACACATGGTGTATGTGTGTTGACTACACAGATCTCAACAAAGCTTGTCCAGCTGACCCGTTTGCTCTTCCCCGTATCAACTAGATCATTGATGCAATGGCTGGTTGTGGGAGTTTATGCTTCCTAGATGCTTATTCTGGCTATCATCAGATCAAGATGGCAGTTAAAGACCAAGAGAAGAAGGCCTTCATCACACCTTTTTGAGCTTTCTGCTATGTTTCTATGCCTTTTGGGCTCAAGAGTACTCAGTCGACTTATCAGCGCTATGTTCAGAATTGTTTTCATAGTCAGATTGGGCGCAACGTTCATGCTTATGTGGATGATATTGTGGTTAAGTATAGAAAGAAGGAGACTCTCTTGGATGACCTGAAAGAAACTTTTGACAATCTCCGGGTCTACAAAATGATGCTTAACCCGGCCAAGTGTGTCTTTGGTGCGCCTGCAAGTAAATTGCTAGGTTTCCTGGTCTCAGAACGGGGCATTGAAGCTAACCCGGAGAAGATAAAGACTATCACTTCACTTTCTAAGCCGGCGTGTGTCAATGACGTCCAGCATTTGGCGGGTCGCATTGTGGCTTTAAGCAGGTTCATAAGTCGCCTGGGAGAGAAGGCAATTCCTCTATATCAGATGATGAAGAAGACATATCACTTTGTCTGGAGTGATGCTGCCAATGAGGCGTTTGAAGCGCTCAAGAAATAGTTAGCTGATCTACCCATCCTTACTGCTCCCATTGAAAAAGAGCCTTTGCTCCTATACATGGCGGCAAATAATAAGGCAATCAGCGTAGCAGTTGGTGTAGAGTGGAAGGAGGTGGGTAAGGAGTACCCAGTTCAGCGGCCGGCTTATTATGTCAGTGAGGTATTGACTGAGTCCAAGCAACGATATCCACATTGGCAGAAACGGGTGTTTCGGGTATTCATGGCGAGTCGCAAGCTGAAGCATTATTTTCTTGGACATCCTATTACTGTGGTCAGCTATGCTCCTTTAGGAGATATTATTCAAAACAGAGAAGCCACGGGTCAGGTTGCTAAGTGGGCAATTGAACTTGGGCCTCATAATTTGAAGTATGTGCCAAGAACAGCCATCAAGCCTCAAGCTTTGGTGGATTTCATAAATGAGTGGACAGAGTTGCAGACACCTGGGGAGAAGCCTAGCAATACATATTGGGCAATCCACTTTGATGGGTCCATGCAGTTGGAAGGCTCCGTGGCTGGAGTTATTTTGACTTCCACACGAGGTGACAAATTCTGTTATGTTTTAAGGTTAATGTTTCCTTGTACTAACAATGCAGCTGATTATTAAGCTTTGCTTGGCCTTCGTATGGCTAAGGAAATGAATTTAAGCCGGGTCAGGTGCCTGGGCGACTCATACCTTGTAGCTCAACAAGTCTCGGGCAAGTGGGATTCTAAAGATCCGCTTATGGCGGCTTATCGCCGGGCGGTTGATAGTATTGTTATTCACTTTAAAGGCTATCAGGTGGATCACCTTGATCGATGAAAAAATGAGGCAGCTGATGCATTGTCCGGCTTGGGTCTCAACGTAAGCTGGTGCCCCATAATATATTCCTCGATGTGTTACCCAATCCTTCAGTTAAGTTACCATCTGAAGAAGATCTTGCTATCCCTAACCCGGAGACGCTGTTGGTGGCGGCCCTTCACACTATTCCCGACTGGATGTTGCCTTGTCTGGCTTATATGACTCGGGGCGAGTTTCCTGAGGATTAAACTTTAGCACGACATATAACCAGGAGGTCTAAGTCCATGACTATTACCAATGGCGAGTTACACCGATGCAGTGTGACAAGCATGTTCCAACACTGTGTTTCTCCTGAGAGGGCCGTGAAATTTTACGAGAGATTCATGAAGGCGATTGTGGTCATCATGTTGGCTCAAAATCTTTGGTATCTAAAGCTTTTCATCATGGGTTTTACTGGTTAACAGCTCATGCTGATCCAGAGGATATTGTTAGCAAGTGTGATGGGTGTCAGAAATTCTCCAGACAAGCTCATGTGCCGGCTTAGGAATTCCGGATGATCCCAATAACTTGTCCATTTGCGGTCTGGGGGCTTGATATGGTTGGACCGTTCAAGAGGTCTAAGGATAAGAAGACCCACCGTCTAGTGGTGGTTGAGAAGTTTACCAAGTTGGCTGAGTCAGAGTCAGTTAGCAGTTGTGACGCAGCGACTGCAGTTCAGTTTGTTAAAAAGCTGATCTTCCGTTTTTGTTATCCTCATAGTATTATCACTGATAATGGCACTTATCGCGGGAAACCACGACCACCTATGGGACCAGGGGGTCCCTTGCTAGTTCGGAGGGGGGACGACGCGTTGCACAAAGAGCAGACGAGCGTGGGCAGCGTAGCAGGGATCACGTGGGCAGTTTACCTAGGTTTGGGCCGCCGTGAGGCATAGAACCATACTCCTGCTTTGGTGGATTGATGATGGAAAAGGTGGTGGCGAGCGCATTACACTTGCCCGGCAGGAGTTGCCTTGGGGCAACAACGACTACGCGCGTATGGGCGTGTGAGTTATCCAACCTTCTAACCTTTTCCAGGGTTGGCATGGGCCTCCTTTTATAGATCAAGGTGTAACCAGAGTGGCAAAGTAGTCATTACCCACTAATAAGATAGCAAACAATGCTATCATACCTAACTATTCGGCTGATAGGGCGCATTAAATGCACCACTTATCGTATCGCTGGTTGCCCGGCAAGGCTTGCCGGGCTATCTCGTCAGCTCTGCGTCTGTTCTCTTGACACATCGCAGGATGGGTGTCATTTGTGGGTTTCTCCTGTGGGAAATGGCTGCCATGTGGCGAATGGCTGCCACTTAATCACTTTGCGGCTCGACACCGCACTGATCGACGACGTGGGTCGTGGTGAAGTGGTTAGTGAGGTGGTTCTGCCTCCGTGAGCCCCGGAAGGCTCTGCCGGGGTGTCTTGGTTGTATGTTTCTGGAGGTGGCCTCGCCCCTTGCCGGGCTTGCCTGCCCGGCAAGGGAGGCTCTTCTTCTTGGCGATGTCCTGCTTCCTTGGCTCATCCTTGGTCCCTCTAATCTGCATGTTGATCCTTCAAGTTTCTTGGGTCCTTGTACTCTGACTTGAGCTGGTGCCTCGATCTTGTTCTCGTGCCTGCACACAGTCTGGCCAACAGACCCAGGGTTTGTTGCACCGACAGAAGCCCCCGGGCCTGCCCCGAACGCGCTGCCGAGCGTCGTCGGGGTAGGGCCTAATAAGTGCACATGCAAGGGTTGCTGAAGAGGCTGGTTTCTTGAAGTCTTCTTCATTTCTCCATTAGCCTTGATTCCGGGCCAGTTTCCGGTTTCGCTGCGAGTCGTGTAAAGCCAATAGTGCTGGGGCCGCTCCAGTAATGGCCCGTGAATGGCTTTAACGCACGGGGTAGAAACGGCCAATTCACTCTTCCCATCACGCCCTTATCCTGAGCCACGTATGCTGCATGCATCGCCCGGGGTAGGTAACGGAGGCGCGTGGCGCGTTTGCCGCCGGGCCGCTCGTGGCCTTGACTTCAGTGGGAGGGGACGCGAACGACACCATGTCACGGCTCGAGACGGGCATGGCGCGTGGTAGTCGATCGCTCCCCATTCTTCTTCCCCTTGCGGTGCTGGGGACGAGCCATAGGAGAGATTCGTTGCTAATATGGGCAAATCTGGCTCCTCCTGGGTGCTGTTCTCTTGTCGTGCTGGAAAGCTCCCCACTTTCTCATACGTCTCTGGGATGTGTGGTTGCTTCTAACGTCAGGGCTCCTCGGGACGACCATGCTCTCTTTGGGGGGGGGCTAGAGAGCATGGTGTCCGGCGTGGGGGTCGTGCCGATGTCTTCGGGTGGTAGTGATGCGGACGACAGCGGCAACCCACGATGCGTCAAGAACGGGGACGACCATTCTGACGAGTCGTGTTTGCCGGTGACTCCGTGCCTCCCATATGGTCCTCCGGCAGCGTCACCATCCACGCCCGCCCTCCGGTTTCTTCCTCCTCGCTAGGGAGTGGCGATGTCTTGATCCTGGGGAGGCGTCGAATCCCAACTGTGCCCGCCTTCGGCCTCTTCGACCTCTTCCTGTAGGAGATGGACAGGGGCAAAGGCATTACGGGGCATTTATCTTTTTTCAATCTTAAACCTGCCGGGATTTGCCAAATTTTAGTTCAAATAATGTAATCTCTCGAGTCCATGTCTGTGTCATGTAATGCTTGTACTTGTATTAGCATATTAATGAAAAAGATGAGCCTTGCCGGGAGCTCGTGCATGTGTATGTCCATGCAGAGGTGAGATGCCTCTTTAATATAAATAAACGAGTTTTTCCCGGCAGGCTATGCTGCCGGCACCCTTCTTGTCTGCCGGAGAGCGTGTCTGCTGGGGAACAGATAGAGGGACTAGCCCCCCGGCAACTCCTTTTCACCAAAGGCCACTGCGACCATCCTGACCGAAGCAGCGTTCGAGTCATGGATGGGAGCACCCAAGTTTCAAAAGAGAGGCGAGGTTTTATTATGCAAAGTGTACATAACACTAATGGACAGGAGGTATAACTTATCTGTTTGGCTTGTCGGGGATCGCTGTGCTGGGCAATCTTCTCAATCCTTGTCGAAGCCAAGTTCACGACAGGAACCTGCAACTTCATGTAGATGAGAATGAATGCAGGATGCGATCCTATCTATATGCAAATGCAAATGCTCATGAAATGCTTATGCAGGGATCTTGGAATGCTCATGCATGCATGCAATCTTGGTCGGGGCCCCCCTACAATGCTTCTTTATTTTCTCTTGCATGGGGTCATCGCCCCGGCTTTGTACAATGGGTTACATGCAGCTGAGGCAAGGCCTGTACAAAAGGGTGGCTGCCGGGCAGGGCCTGACAGCCGGGCCTTACGGGTAGAACTTGTGGAGATGCTCAATATTCCATGAGTTTTGCAACTGAGTGCCATCTTCAGTCTCCAGATGGACTGCGCCATGTCTGGTGACTCGCACTATCCGGTAAGGGCCTTCCCACTTTGGTGACAACTTGTGTGTACCCTTGGCGGACTGAACGTGCCTAAGGACAAGGTCACCTTCCTCCAAACACCGGGAAAGAACCATGTGGCTATGATAGGGACGCAGGGCTTGCTGGTAGCATGCAACACGCGTAGCAGCCCGGAGATGGTTCTCCTCGAGTAGCACAGCATCGTCACGCCGGTGCTGATCTTGCGCTACTTCATCGTAGGAAAGCGCTCGAGGCGACCGGTAAATGAGTTAAGTGGGGATACTGCTTCTGCCACATAGACAAGGGAGAAGGGAGTCTGCCCGGTAGCTCGGTTTGGTGTCATTCTGAGGGACCAGAGAACTACCGGCAGCTCCTCAATCCACCGCCTGCCATGCTTCTGCAGCGTATCAAAAGTTCGTGTCTTGAGTCCATGCAGCACTCCAGCGTTTGCCCTCTCAGCTTGTCCATTGCTCCGGGCGTGTGCCACAGAGGTGAATGAGATTTTGCATCCGAGGGCATGAACATATTGCATGAAGGCGTGGCTCATGAACTGGGTGCCGTTGTCGGTGATGATCCTTGCCGAAACTCCAAAACGACACACCAATTCTTTCAAGAACTTGATAGCTGACTGAGCAGTCAGCTTTCTCTCGGCAGTCACTTCCGGCCACTTTGTAAACTTGTCGATGGCAACGAACAAGAATTCAAAGCCCCCGATTGCTCGAGGAAAGGGGCCGGTGATATCGAGCCCCCAGACCAAAAATGGCCATGATAGAGGGATTGTTTGAAGAGGTTGGGCAGGCAGGTGTGTTTTCTTGGAATGGAACTGGCAGGCTTCACATGTCATGACTAGCTCGACCGCATCTTGGAGGGCTGTGGGCCAATAGAATCCTCGCCGGAATGCTTTCCCAACTAATGCCCTTGATCCAATGTGCGAGCCGCACATTCCTCTGTGAATCTTAGCCAGCAGTTCCTTTCCATCTTCCCGGTAGACACACTTCAATTTCACACCGTTGGGCCTCCTTCTATACAGAGTGTCATCGACAAACTGGTACATACTGGCCCTCCGAGCTACTTTTTCAGCTTCATCTTGGTCGCTGGGAAGCTCTCTGGTTTGGAGGAAGTGGATGATGTGCCTTGCCCAAGATGGATCCTGGGGCTCGGCAACGAGGACTAGCGGCACCTCCTTGGTTGCGGGAGCAACAGCCTCGTTCCCGAAGTTCGTGGACCCGACTGGAGGGGGTGGTCCGGCAGGCTGTGAGGAGTTGTTTCTGGCAGGGTCTCTGCCGGGAGCAGACGGCTCTACCGGGAGAGGCTTACCATAGTCCAACTTTCTCCTCTTCGGGGCCATTGTTACTGGGGATACGGAGGGCTGAGTGAGATGGAGAACAAAAGTCCCTGGTTCCACAGGAAGCTTTTGCACAACACACTTTGACAGATGATCAGCTATGCTGTTTTCTGCACGGGGTATGTGCTCTGTTTGCAATCCATCAAAGCGCTCCTCTAATCTCCTCACTTTCTCGACATATGCCTCCATCAATGGACTTTGGTAATCCTTGTTGACTTATCTCACCACAAGTTGTGTATCTCCTCGAATGATCAGTTTCTTAATTCCCAATTCAGCTGCAATCTTGAGTCCGGCAAGAAGCCCTTCATACTCAGCTGTATTGTTGGTCCCTTCTTCCCGAGCAAAATGCATTTGGACAATGTACTTCAGTGCTCCCCGGATGGGGCGACCAGAAACACGCCAGCTCTCGCACCTTGCAGGGAAAAAGCACCATCAAAATACATAATCCATTCTTGGGGCGATCCTTTGCCGAGGATAACTGTCTCTGTCGCTTCCTCATCAGGGGTTGGCGTCCATTCTGCAATAAACTCTGCCAACGCCCTGCTCTGAATAGTTGATGCACTGTCAAACTTCAAACCAAATGTGGATAACTCCAAAGCCGACTCTACTATTCTTCCGATAGCTTCAGGGTTTCGGAGTATCCTTTGCAACGGAAAACGAGTAACAACCGTGATCTCATGGGCTTGGAAGTAGTGGAGAAGTTTCCTTGAGGCCATAACGAGACCAAAGATCAACTTCTACATGCCAGAGTACCACGATCTAGCCCCCTGTAACAAGGAGCTGACGAAGTACACTGGACGTTGCACCACTTTCTTCCTTGCCACGTCCTTGGGGTTGCTCTCGTTGCCGTGCTCATTGCTGTCCTGATCCTTCTCTGACTCTGCCGTTTTCTGCTCGCTTTCTGCCCCATCCACTTCTCTCTGTGCTACCAAGGCCGCACTGACCACTTGGTTGGTTGTCGCCAAGTATAGCAGCGGCAGCTCCTGGGGTTTTGGAGCAACCAAGGTAGGAACAGAGGACAAGTAGGCCTTCAACTCTTGCAAAGCTGCATCTGCTTCTGGGGTCCACTTCATAGGGCTGGCCTTCTTCAAAATTTTGAAGAACGGCAGGGCGCGCTCGGAAGACTTGGAGATGAATCTGCTTAGCGCGGCAACACATCCCGTCAGGCGCCTTAGATCCTTAACTATTCTTGGCGCTTGGATCTGCTCGATGGCTTTGATCTTGTCGGGTCCTGCGATGGGATACAAAGAACCCAAGCAACTTGCTAGAGGGAACACCAAACACACACTTCTCTGGGTTAAGCTTCAGATTGATCTTGCGTAGATTAGCAAACGTCTCCTCCAAATCCTGAATAAGAGTGGCCTTATCCTTGGTCTTGACAACAATATCATCCATATAGGCTTCTATATTTCTGTTCAATTGTGGCTCAAAACCAATCTGGATTGCCCTTGCAAAAGTGGACCCGACACTCTTTAATCCGAATGGCATACAAACAAAGCAGTACATACCACACGGGCACTACTGCAGGATGCTACTAACGCGACACTACAATCAGAGACCCTTCGACGAAATTGTGTGCGATACAATAATCGCAAATGGTGGTGTAAAAAACCCGTCAAAAAGGTTGAAAACGTTTGCGATGGAGGATGCATCAAACACGGTTCGTATTTTAGTTGCGTGTGCGATGCAGGGCATACGGTTCAGTTCAATCAACCGTTTGCGATGAGGAGGAACAAAAGAAACGGGCAGCCAGATGAAGGTGTGTGTGATGTACAGCATATGGTTCACTCAGATGAACTGTTTGTGATTAGGTAACACAAAATAAACGGTTAGCCAGATCAAGGTGTGTGCGATGTACAGCATACAGTTCACTCGGACGAACTATTTTTGATTAGGCAACACAAAAGAAACGGCCAGCCAAATCAAGGTGTGTGCGATATACGACATGCGGTTCACTCGGATGAACTGTTTGCATTGAGACAAGAGAACAGAAACGGTTCAATATAACAAATGCCATAAATATTGCAAGGTTCAAATTCAAAGATTACAATGCCCAAATTCAAACATTGCAAGCATCATCATTTCTGCAAAGGGATCATCCGCTGACAAGTCTTGTTTGGGTTTGACACACTGACTTCCAATTGCTCCGGCTTATGCTCTTCCAATACGAAGTTTTAGCTTTTTTGGAGGCTCTTCCATTCCATAGTACCTTCCAGCTCTGATAATCATACCATTCATCTTTCCTAATTAAATGCGTGTTCAACCTCAGTACCCTCAGCACCTTTGCTTTGGCAAGAAAGAATCTGGCGAGTGTAATCTCTGGTAAGGTCCCTCGGTAGGAGTTCGAAGTAATATTTGAGAGATGCACATCCATGCATTCGATGTGATTGTCGTTATAAACATTATCCACCTCCGGGCCTATTATTATCTGCAAAAGAAGAGAATGTGTTAGTGCCTACATGCAGTTTTGAACACTGCTACACGCCCATTTGGTTTGCAGGATTTGTAAAATGCACCAACGTGCCATCTTCGATCTGACATGATTAACATGGGCATTTGATTACAATCTAGAAACATGTAGCCTTCTTCACAAGAGGTTGGATGGGATGAAAAATTCCCTAATAAAACTAGTACAAATGAATCCAAAGGAGAAATGCTTATGGACAATTGTAACCATATGAATGAAGCAACCAATATGGGGTGGGGGTGTATGTCCTAAACTCCTCCAAAATTCCTTCAGAAATCATAGTACATTGGCATTGTAAACTTGGAAAAGGTGCAAAAAATTGAACTCCCTTATGGTTAACATTTAACAGGAAAGGAACATCACCTCGATATAGCTTCTTTAGGCACAGAAAGCACCTCAGGCAATTGACAACTTGGTCCAGGTTGGGCCGACAGATTCTAGTGCCAAGACCTTCACTGTGCCCAGAATCTGGGTGAAGATTTGTTGGATGACAGATGAACATACATCTTCAAAACTAGAAATAACGTTGATATCAAGAAGGAGAGGTATAAGGCGACGGTTGTGCCTAAAAGTTGTAGCATTTGACAGATGAGTAGCCCACCACTTTCAATTTCAGTGCATAAATGACATTAATTCTTGTTGGACCTTGTTGATCAACTACAAGTAATCTCTCAAGTGAAGGTGTGTCATGAATGACCATATTGTGGTCCACCTTTTGTGATCTCTCGTTGCAGCACCAACAACACACATAAATAGTCTGGAGAGTCCTGGAGGTGATGTGCAAGGTACTCGACCAATTCATCACCTAAAGACGAAGGAACTTGAGTGCAGTACAGCCGCGGAGCAGGCGCTCCATGTCATCCTTTGGGATGCAGATGTCGACGAGCTCGAGGTGCTTCAGTCGTGGTAGAAAAAGAGCGGGCGCGTCATTAAGGGGGGTTAAATGGCAGTTCATGAACTTGGCGAGGCGCAGCATGGGCGCGAAGCAGAGCGCGGACGTTGGCAGCAAGCGCATATGCCCATCATTAAAACTGAGCTTCTTGAGCTGATCTATGGCGGGGGATCAGAACCACTCGTTAAGCTTGGCTCGGTCCTTGCCATTGGAACGGAACTTGCCCGTGATAAGGCCTTTGATTGGGCCATGGTGACTGCCGAGGATCTGGGAGAACGCATCCAAAGCTTTGGTGATAGCCATGGCAGAGCTCATGGGCGTCGAGGAGGTCGACAGGGGTGAGGAGCCATAGCGGGTGCCACCGCTAGGAAAGGGCGGCTGTCCTCGCCCGATATTTGATTGGAAGGAGGGATATGATGACTATCAACATATCATCGGGGAGGTTGTTGATGAAGTCTAGGCCTGCTGGAGTCGCTTGCGGTTCTTTCTCGACCCGCCTACACTTGTTGGCAGCCTCGTTCTCCACCTCGTCGGCGGCGACGGAAACCTCTGTCTCCATATTCACCCCATGCTCTGGTGCTTCAGTAGCCCCGGCATTGCCACTCCCTCCGATGGGGCGCTTCGGCGACATCCACGTACACTGACGGCTTTGAGGACTCAGAGCGGTGTCGAGGATGCGGGGGGAGAGAGAGGATTGTGTGTGTGGCAAGGATGGGGGGGTGCGGCCGCTCGGCGGCGCCATTAATAAAGACCAGTGGGAGCGAGGCCGGTGGCGGTCCAAGGCTGTCTCGCTTCCTGGTGAGAATGATTGCTTAATCTCCATGAATGAAATCTATGCTTAATTACTGAATTTTAGTTGCAAAAAATAGATACTGATATTGATTTTTAGCTGCATATTTTGACAAATCGCAGTGTCTCTTGGCTTAGCGCCAAAGTCTGGCTTTAATTTGCATACCGTAATCTGAACTGTTTGTGTTGAAGAGATGCACAGATCATGCGTTGAACAGCTTGCACGCTTCCCGGTGAGCCTGCGCGACGGACTGCGCTTGCACGCCTCCCGTTCAGTCAAGCAGCTCTCCGCACGGCACCTCCTATAGCCATCAAAACCAAGACACGTGGGGTCGCGTGAATGGTTAACAGAATGCACACGGTTTAAATTATACAAACGTTTGAGATATTAAAGTGGCAACATATTTTTCAACATGCTTTGTTGGCTGTTATTTGAGTGCGCCTTCTCTCAAAATGGACACGAAAAATACCACAGCATGTCGGGTGCCATTCCATGATAGCATGCCAAGTTTCATGAATTTCAGACGAGTTTTGGATTACTAGAATTTAAAAGCCAGGTATCTCAACGTTTTGCCGGCAATCAACAGTCCCCTAGTGTTTGAAATTCGTTCCCATTTCTTGCATGGGACCTAAGCATGCACCCAAGGACACATATTTGATTTTTCAACCAATTTATATGCACTGGAGCATGTGCATGTATTTCAATTTGAATTATGCACATAAAATGCCTAGAAAACTTAGTTAATGTATAAAAATGTCCAAAAAAACCCCGAAAAATTCTGAAACTTAACACAACACTCATGTTGTTCTATTTTGGCACTTGAATTTTTTTGAAAGCGATAAGAGGCAAAGGATATCGTTTCGTCCCCAAAGGAGGCACGTTCCGTACCGAAACCATCACGCTTGTTGTGAGAAGCCCTGGTCTGTGAGAAGCTTATCCAAACCTGCCCCAAATGGGACAAATTTTTTACCACGTCATGTTGATGCCACTCCATGATACCATGCCAAGTTTCATGAATTTCAGAAAAGTTTTGGATTACTAAAATTTAAAAGCCAGGTATCTCAATGTTTTGCCGACAATCAACAGTGCCTTTGTCGGGGTAAACGACCACGGGTAGCCTAACCGACTACCCCTGGCTCTTCAGAAAATTTATCAGGCCTTTGGGCCTTCAAGCACTCCAAGCGTTTGGGCCGCCTTCCCCGGCCGGCTAGCACTAAAGCCGACTCCCGGAAGGCGACCCAGCCTCACCGACTCCAAGAAGCCGGCCAAGAAGGATGCCGACTCCAAGAAGCCGGCCAAGATCACAACCACTCCTACATAACGACGACTTGACGGGGCATGGCCACAGTGCGGCCCACGACCCCCTAAGCCCGAGGCGGACATGGCTACAGGAGGCCGTACGGGGGGGTGTCTCCCGTGCGGCCCGGCACTGTAGCCACGCCAGCTACGACGTCATCCGCGACCCACTCCTGAACGGCCCAAGGACTGCGGGCCCCTTCAGTCAGAGAGAGGCGTGAAGGCGGCCCGGCTCTTCCTAGTCTTCCAAGAGTATAGCCGGCCTCCAGAAGCCGGCCACTCCCGTCCTCGAAGCAGGAGCCCACATAAAGAGACAAGACGGGGTGAGGCTACAGTGATAGCCCCCGAGGCGGCCCACTGTAGCCATGCTCACCCCGACAAAGCCCTCATCATCAGAGGCGCGGCTACAGTAAGCAGCCGCCGACAAAACCCTAGGCGGTGGGGCCGGCCTGTCGACCAGGTAGCCGGCAGCCAGCGGGACCCACCAGCCAGCGGGACCCAGCAGCCGACGGAGAAGCCGACGAGCGTAGACACTGACGGCAGGGATCAGGTCCCAGTCGGATTACCATTGTACCCCCGGGGGTAGGCCTATATAAACCCCCCGGAGCACCCATGCAAAGGGTTGGCACCCCTGCATGTTTGGCTTCAAAACATAGCACACACATACACACCATAGATAGAGAGAAGCAAGAGCTAGCCCTGTTCTTCTTCTCCCTTGAACCCAACAGCTCTAGGAGCGATTGTAGCTACCCCTTATCGATCTAGTGATCATGCGGAGACCCCGCAGAGCAGGACTAGGGGTGTTATCTCCTCGGAGAGCCCCGAACCTGGGTAAGATTCGCCGGCGTGCATGTCTTCGCCTCATCCCGTTTCCAGGCACCGGCGACGCTTTATTGGCTCCCACAATGATAAGCCATCCTTTGGCATATGTCGCACCAACCACCCGACATTTGGCGCCCACCATGGGGCCAGGTGCACCGTCGTCCGGAGACATGTTCTGGACGGGAACCCTCTTCTTTCCCCGCGAGCGCAGCCAGCCTGCTGCGCCCGATGGCATTTGCCCCGACGCGCTGCAAGGCGTCGACGACGTCTGCGCAGCGAGCCGCCTCGCCGATCTGCTCGGCGAGACTTGCATCTCCGACGAGCTTGCGTCCGACGCAGGCACCGACTACCCCGAGAGCCGCCTCGTCAGCCTCCTCGACCAACTTCACGTCTCCAGCAAGCCTGCTGCGGACGTGGAGTCGGTTGGCTCCACCGACCCGATGCTCATCGACTCCGACACCGCGTCGCTCGACGCTTACCCCTCCGATGTGGTGGTCTTTGACGACCCCCTCCCTCGAGCTGACAGCGGCAGCAGCGCTGTCACCGAAGTGCTAGTCATCAGCCACGTCTCCAACTCGGGCGAGGACGCCCGCGACGCTCAGCAAGCGGCGATGCACGACCTCTCCGTCCCCCTCCCGGCCGACACCGACGCCGAGACCCTGGAGGCATGCCGCCTTGCCCTCATCACGGAGAGCAAGAAGATAGCCTCGATGAGACGCCTCACCGAGGCCCACCGGCGCGAAGTCGACCGCGCCGCCTTCGGGACGCCGCCGCCTAGCGGCCCGAGCCGAGCCGGCTTCGTCCAGAAGCGCGGCGCAGCCGTTGCCAGCATGCTGGGCGCAGATCGCCCCGTCTACGCCACCCCACTCGAGAATCTGCGAGCCGCTCAAGCGGCAGCAGAGGAGCTCAATGGGCTGGGAGCCGATGAGCTCCCCTACATGACAAGACGGATCCAGCAGCTGATCGACGCGGCTGCAGAACGGCACGAAGCCGGCGCCCGAGCTGATAGCCATCCCCCGCGCCGGGAGCACGCCGCGACGTCCCGCTCGCCGACTGCGAGCGGCACGCGCCAGAAGAAAGACAAGGAGCCGGCTGCCAGCCGCAACCGGACTCGCATCACTATCGAGCGCGACGCGGATGGCCGCCCTCGGGCGGTCGAACACCAAGGAAACCTGCTGCCTCTCCCGCCTCGAAGATAAAGACGCCTTACTCCGCCGCCCATCACGCATCCGACTCTTGGCGGCCGACTCGGCCGCCGAGAAGGAGTCGGCGAGAGTGACGCCCGCCACAGGATCGACCGCCTTGCTCGGTCCTTGGCGTTAGAAGAAGAAGACGATGTCGGCCCGCCATGCTTTGGCCCCCGCATCCGCGACGAGCCCTTCCCCAAAGGGTTCTCGCTCCCCAGAGACACACCCAAGTACAACGGCTCGGTGAAGCCGGAAGATTGGCTCATTGACTACTCCACAGCCGTCAGCATCGTCAACGGCAATCGGCACATCGCCATGAAGTACGTCCCCTTGATGCTGCAAGGGACGGCGCGCACGTGGCTCAACAGCCTCAAGCCATACAGCATCAACAGCTGGCTGGACTTCACCGAGGTTTTCGTCCGCAACTTCACCAGCACCTACAAGCGGCCTCCCAAGCCTCGCCAGCTCTCCCTCTGCGTCCAAGGGCCCAACGAGTCGACCCGCGACTACCTCACGCGATGGGCCGAGCTCCGCAACTCCTGTAAGGGAGTGCACGAGGTCCAGGCCATCGAGTACTTCACTGCCGGGTGCCGAGAGGGCACCCTCCTCAAGCACCGACTCCTCTGCGACGAGCCGGCTACCCTTGATGAGTTGCTGATCACCGCCGACAAGTACGCCACAGCTGACTCCTCAATGAAGACGGAGCTCCGAGTGGACGCCTCGGGGAAAGTGATTGCTCCGGCTCCTAAGACGCCGGCTGGCGACCCTAACCGGCGCCCCTACCAGAACGACCACAAGTGCAAGGGCCCCATGCCGACTTCCTCCAGTCGGCAGGTGGCCACCATTGAAGACAAGCAGCCCGAAGAGCGGCCCGCTCCCAAGAAGAAGGGTGGCCGGCCGCCCTGGCAGCCGTCCTTCTCCTACGAGCAAGCACTCGATGCTCCCTGCAAGTTCCACAGCGGCGCGAAGCCGTCCAACCATACGACACGGAAGTGCCACTGGCTCACCCGCATCACCAAGGGCGAAGGGATGGTGCCGCCTCCGCCTCCCGGCCCGCCGCCTCCAGCTCCCCAGCAGCCGGCGGTCCGGCCGGCAGTCGGCGCCATCCAAGACGAGTTCCCCGAAGCGCGCGATGCCTACGTCGTCTTCACGAGTCAAGTCGACGACAAGTGCAGCCGACGCCGGCAACACCAAGAAGTAAACGCAGTCGCCTCTAGCACCGCCGAATTCATGCACTGGTCGGAAAAGCCCATCAGCTGGAGCCAGGCCGACCACCCAGAGGTGATGCCTTCGCCTGGCTCCTATGCTATGGTCTTGGACGTCACCCTTGCGACGGAGAGGCGAGCCGCCAGATTTTCCCGCGTCCTGATAGACGGCGGAAGCAGTATCAACTTACTGTACCGCGACACCATGGACAAGCTGAACATCAAAGCAAAGCAGCTCATGCCGAGCCGCACTGTCTTCCATGGTATCGTACCCGGCCTATCTTGCTCTCCAATCGGCAAGATCAAGATGGATGTTCTCTTCGGAGACAAAGATCACTTTCGCCGGGAAGCAATATGGTTCGAGGTGGTGGATTTGGATAGCCCCTATCATGCACTACTTGGCCGACCTGCTTTGGCCAAGTTCATGGCTGTGCCCCACTATGCCTACCTGAAGATGAAGATGCCGAGCTCGAAGGGGATCATCACGGTAGCCGACGACTACAAGAAGTCCATCGAGTGTGCCATGGCCAGCAGCCGGCTGGCCGAGTCCCTCGTGGTGGCCGAAGAGAAGAAGATGTTGGAGCGGGTTGTGGCCATGGCCGGCAAGCAGCCGGCCTTGTCCCCCAACCCCAAGGACTGTGATGCGCAGGGCTCCTTCTAGCCTGCGAAAGAGACAAAGAAGATACCTCTAGACCCGGAACACCCGGAGAGGTTCGCCATGATTGGGGCGAACTTGGACAGTAAATAGGAAGGCGAGCTCGCCGACTTCCTCCGTGAGAATCGAGACATCTTTGCATGGTCCCCAAAGGACATGCCGGGTGTCCCGAAGGATTTCGCCGAGCACAGATTACATGTCCGAGCTGATGCGAAGCCGGTCAGGCAACCCCTCCGCCGACTATCAGAAGAGAAGCGAAGAATCGTGGGAGAAGAGATAGCCCGGCTCCTTGCAGCCGGCTTCATCATGGAAGTGTTCTTTCCAGAATGGCTTGCCAATCCAGTTCTGGTTTTGAAGAAGAATAACAAGTGGCGCATGTGTATAGACTACACAAGCTTGAACAAGGCCTGCCCAAAGGATCCGTTTGCTTTGCCACGGATTGACCAAGTGATAGACTCCACAGCCGGATGCGAGCTGTTGTGTTTTTTGGATGCATACTCAGGGTATCATCAGATCAAGTTGGACCCGGCTGACCGCCTGAAGACTGCCTTCATCACACCCTTTGGAGCTTTCTGCTACCTGACAATGACATTCGGCTTGAGAAACGCCGGTGCCACTTTTCAGCGTTGCATGCAGAAATGTCTCTTGAAACAACTCGGCAGAAATGCCCATGTCTACGTAGACGACATTGTGGTGAAGACAGAGAAGCGCGGTACCTTGCTGGAAGACCTGAAGGAAACATTCGCCAACTTGCGCCGATTCCAGATCAAGCTCAACCCCGAGAAGTGCGTGTTCGGAGTACCAGCCGGCCAGCTGCTAGGCTTCCTGGTCTCCGAACGCGGGATTGAGTGCAACCCTGTCAAGATCAAAGCCATCGAGAGGATGGAGATTCCCACCAAGCTGCGGGATGTGCAGAAGTTCACCAGCTGCTTAGCCTCCCTGAACCGTTTTATCAGCCGACTAGGTGAGAAGGCCCTCCCCCTGTACCGACTCATGAAGAAGTCCACTCACTTTGAGTGGAATGATCAAGCCGACCAAGCCTTCCATGAGTTGAAGAAAATGTTGACCACTCCGCCTGTCCTGGCTGCGCCGACTGAGAAGGAGCCCATGCTCCTCTACATCGCCGCGACAAGCCGAGTCGTCAGCACTGTTGTTGTGGTCCAGCGCCCGGAGGAAGGCCGAGCCCAGCTGGTCCAGAGGCCGGTCTACTATCTCAGCGAGGTACTGTCTAGCTCGAAGCAAAACTACCCGCACTACCAGAAGATGTGCTATGGGGTGTACTTCGCTGCCAAGAAATTGAAGCCCTACTTCCAAGAGCACCCCATCACGGTCGTGTGCACTGCCCCGCTCGCCGAGATCATAGGCAGTCGGGATGCATCCGGCCGGGTGGCCAAATGGGCCATTGCCTTGGCGCCCTACACGATCTTCTATCAACCCCGCACCGCCATCAAGTCACAAGCATTGGCCGACTTCCTCGTCGACTGGGCCGAGACCCAGTACTTACCGCCGGCTCCCGACTCTACCCATTGGCGGATGCACTTTGACGGGTCCAAGATGCGCACCAGCTTGGGAGCCGGCATCGTCCTCACCTCTCCCAAAGGCGACAAGCTCAAGTACGCGTTGCAGATCCACTTCGCCGCCTCCAACAACGTGGCCGAGTACGAGGCGCTCGTACATGGGCTCCGGCTAGCCAAAGAGCTCGGCATACGCCGGATCCTGTGCTACGGTGACTCAGACTTAGTGGTCCAGCAATCATCTGGCGACTGGGACGCCAAGGACGCAAACATGGCAAGCTACCGATTCCTCGTCCAGCAGATGACCGGATACTTTGAAGGGTGCGAGTTCCTTCACGTGCCAAGGGCCGACAACGACCAAGCAGATGCCCTAGCACGGATCGGCTCCACCCGACAAGCCATACCGACTGGCGTCTCCCTCCAGCGCCTCCTCAGGCCATCCATCAAGCCGTCTCCAGAGTCGGATTCCATCTTCGTACAGCCTGCGCCAGAAACAGCCGGATCCGGCTCAAGAAATCCCGCAGGCGGCACGGGGACTTTGACGACTGCCCCGGGGACTGACGTAGTCGCACCCGGCCCAGGGACCTCAGAACCCGGCCTGGGGACTGCAGCAGTCGGCCCGTGGACTACAACGACACAAGAAGCGATGGCCGACTCCAACACAACACCCAGCCCACCCACCCGAGTCATGGTGGCCACATTAACAGCAGAAGAAGTCACAGCTCCCTCATGGGCCCAGCCCATCCTCAAGTTCCTAGTCAGCAGAGAGCTGCCGGCTGACGAGATCGCAGCAAGACTAGTGCAACGACGAGCCGCAGCATACACAATAATCAACAGGGAGCTTGTGAAGCGCAGCGTCACTGGAGTCTTCCAGCGTTGCGTCGAGCCAGAAAAAGGAGTGGCAATCCTCAAAGACATCCACCAAGGCGAATGCGGCCATCACGCCGCCTCAAGATCCCTCGTGGCCAAGGCTTTCCGCCATGGGTTCTTCTGGCCGACTGCCTTGGAGGATGCTAAAGAAATAGTGAAGAGCTGCAGAGGATGTCAAGTCTTCAGTTCCAAACAACACCTGCCGGCTTCCGCCCTCAAGACCATTCCCCTCACCTGGCCTTTTGCCGTTTGGGGACTGGACATGGTGGGCCCCTTCAAGACAGCCCGCGGTGGCATGACACACTTGCTCGTTGCTGTGGACAAGTTCACAAAGTGGATTGAAGCCAAGCCAATTAAGAAGCTGAACGGGCCGAATACCGTAACATTCATCACCGACATCACTACTCGGTACGGCGTGCCGGACAGCATCATCACCGACAACGGCACGAACTTCGCCAAAGGCGCACTGGCACGTTTCTGCGCAACACAGGGCATCCGACTGGACTTAGCGTCCGTTGCCCACCCGCAGTCAAACGGCCAGGTCGAGCGAGCAAATGGACTTATCCTCTCCGGCATCAAGCCCCGATTGGTTGTACCACTGGAGCGATCGGCCGGCTGCTGGCTCGAAGAGCTGCCGGCTGTCCTCTGGAGTCTGCGCACTACACCCAACAAGTCAACCGGCTTCACTCCATTCTTCCTTGTGTACGGTGCCGAGGCCGTCATCCCAACAGACGTCGAGTTCGACTCGCCTCGGATCACCATGTACACGGAGGAGGAAGCCAAAGAAGCAAGAGAAGACGGCATCGACCTACTGGAAGAAGGCCGGCTGTTGGCCCTCAGCCGGTCCGCCATCTACCAGCAAGGCCTGCGCCGCTACTACAACCGCAAGGTCAAGCCAAGATCCTTCCAAGAGGGCGACCTTGTGCTCCGGCTGATCCAGCGAACAGCCGGCCAGCACAAGCTCTCGGCCCCTTGGGAAGGCCCCTTCGTCGTCAGCAAGGCACTCGGCAACGACTCCTACTACTTGATCGACGCGCAAAAGCCAAGAGCACGCAAGAGAGACGACTCCGGCCAGGAGTCGGAGCGACCATGGAACGCAAACCTCCTAAGACGATTTTACAGCTGAAAAGCAGTATGTATCACGCTACCCCTTTTGTATTAAGTTACAAACCAACAGGCCCCCCGAACAGTACTCGGGGACTGCCTTTTATTTATCTATGAATGACGAGTGTCATATCCATGAATGTATTATTACATTCTGAACTCTTGTCCGGCACCGGGTCCGACTAATCGGCCCGGGGACTGGCCGCCTTGAGCTATATTCTAAGTTCTTCCCGAAGTCAGCAAAGTAGTGTGCTGGCTCCCAAGTCCTCCCTTGTTGAAAGTCGCAGCTCAAAGAACTGACTGTCCGACTAGCAAGAGGAAAGACAGAAAGGACGCCCACACGAAAAACGGCTAAGGAACAACTAACCTATATAGCAAAGAGACGGACTCCATATACGCCTGCCGGCTGTCACAGCAGCCGGCTGGCCGGCTTCCTAAAAAACTTAGCTTAAGTCCAGCAGAGCTAAAAGTACTTCCCCCTCCCCAATCGGCCAGGCACTCCCCGGCTACAGATTGCAGAGCAACTGTTTGACTAGGGAGGCGGCAACCAAGGGAGGGCGGCAAAGGAAAAAAGCAGAAGGACAAAAAGCGAAAGTATAAAGGAAAAATCGATTGCATAACTTATATACATAAAGCCGCCTAAAGGCTGGCAACAGACTTGAGTTTTCAATACACCCAGTGGGTGGAATTGTGTAGACTTAACCAAACATTGTTCAAAGCAACAAGACAGGAAAACAAAAGAAAGAAGACTAAGGCGCGACTTGGAGGCCGAGCTGGTCGGTGAAGGCAGCTCGCCGGCTGAAGGAGTGGCCGCCTAGTTGGTCCCGGCTTGACCACCTCCCGCGGCAGGAGACGCACTCGCACGCGACGTAGTGCTGGAGGCGCGGTCAGGCTGGCCGGCTTCTCCACCAGCCGGCTCGGCGTCTTCACCCTCCTCCTCCTCCTCCTCCTCCTCCTCGCCCTCGTCGCTGGAGTCGATCTCCTCCGCCGAGTCCTCGCCATGCGCCGGGTCCAGCCCGAACCAATCTTCCGGCTGGGGGAATCCATTATCGTCCACCTCGGGGGCGAAGACGTTGGTGTCGGTATAGTCGGCGATCGCCGAAGCTCGCCGAATGATGGCCGGCCGCGCCGGCTCCAGCTCCGTGTCGGCTTGCTGCCGCCAGGTCGACAGCCGGTCCAGGTTCAAGCCGGGATACCAGGCCTTGACGAACTCCAGCGCCCGCCTGGCGCCGGAGCGAGCCGCAGACGCCTTCCAAGCCTCGAAGCGGCCGACGGCCACCTCCAGCCAGTCGGCGGTCCAACTGGGAGTGCGCGGGACTACCTGGCCGGGCCAGAGGGCGGCCAAGACCGCCGACCCGGCACGCTGAAGCCGGCGGAGCAGCCTGTGAGCCGGCTGGATACGAGCCTGGATCGCCAGGAGCTGCTCCTCCAGCGAGCGGCCGGCGGTTGGCGAGATCTCGAAGCCGGCTTGCCTCTTCGCCTGGCGACGGGCTTCGACGGCCTGGTTGGCGGCAGTGGAATAGCCGGGGAAGTACTCTGCGCGAAGAAGGAAAGGAAAGAAAAACACCAAAATCAGAAAAACAAGTCAAATGGCAGATGGCAAGAAAGGACGAAGGGGTAGATGACCTACCGTCAACCAGGTCCTCAATCTGGCCATAGCCAGAGACCAGAGTCTGCTTGACCTCCGCCCAGCCGGCCGCCTCCGTCTCGAACTCGGCCTGAAGGGCGGCCTCGCGATCCTCCGCAGCTTTCAGCGCAGCCTTGTGGCCTTCCTCCTGGTCGGCCAGCTTCTTGACCAGGCGGTCGCGCTCCTGCACCAAGGCGGCGAGCTCCGCGTCCTTGGCACGAAGAGCAGTCTGGGACTCCCCCAGCTGTGCCCTCAGACTGGCGTTGGCCGCTGCAGAGATAGAAGAAGAAGAAGAAGAATGAGAAATCATCAAGGAAGATCCGAGCCGACTGCTCAGCAGTCGGCCCGAATCTCGGGGACTACACCCAGTGGGTGCGCTGACGCGCCCCCACATGAGATGAAAATCAAGTCACATACCTCGGCTTTCAGTGAGATCGGCGGTCTTCTGAGTCAGCTCCTGAGCCTGGCAGTTGAAGGCGGCCGCTCGGAGATTGTGGTAGTCCTGCAAGACGGACAGAAGACCGACGTGAGAACAAAAGCAGCAAAAACAAAAATCTCCAAGAAGTTCCAAGCCGCCTGCTCAGCAGCCGACTCGGAACTCGGGGACTACACCCAGTGGGTGCACTGACGCGCCCCCACGAGAGAAATCAAGTTCAAAAAGAGCAAGATGAGAATACTAACCCGGATGGCTGCCCGCGTGGCGAGGAATTCGTCGGTGAACTGCCTCAGCGCCGTGGCTTGGCTCTGCAGCCGGGTCCGGACGTCTTGCACGTCGACGTTCACCACGGCCGACCCTCCGCCCGGCGTCCACCCCGAGGTAGCGCTGGCCGCCTCCGCGTATCGAGCGGACGAGCTGGAGCCCACGGCCGGCTGTGGCTCTGACGCAGCCTTCTGCGGTTCAGCCGCGGCCTTCCCCGCACGCCGACTTGGTGGAACCCGGACCGCCACCTCAGCCCCCGCGGCCGACTCGCCACCCGCCGACTGTGCGGGCGCAGGCTCAGGCTGGCGGCCTTGGGTCGTCCTAATTGGAGGAGTCGGCCCCGGCGCCTCCCCCAAGATGACGACGTCGTCGCCGCTTCCTCCCAGCCCCGGCTGGGAACCGCTGGCTCCCCCCGGCGAGGGATCCGCGTCCCCGGGCGCCATGGTGCGCAGGGGGGTGACCATCAAGGCCTCCCCTGCCGCCGCTTCGGCCTCGGCCTCTGCCTGGGCCTTGGCTGCGGCCTCGGCGAGCGCCTTTGCCGCTTCCTCCTCCCGAGCCGCCTGGGCGGCAGCTGCCCTCCGTGCCTCCGCCTCCCGCGCTTCCTGCTCCTCCCGCGCCTCCCGCGCGTTCCTTTCTGTCGCCTCCAGGAGGGCGGCGCGGGGATCTACGCGGCGGGTGGTGCTCCCAGAGCCCGCTGGCGACTCGATGACGGAGCCGGCGTCCGCCCGCTCAAGTGATAGCGGAGCCCTGACCGTTGAAAAAGAAGACGAAGACTCAAGAACCACCAAAGGAAAGAAAGAAGGACAGTACGAAGAAAGAGAGAACTTACGCCGACACCGTCTGTGGCCGCTTCACCACTTTGCAGAAGCGAGCCGCCTTCGCGGCCGCCTCTTCCCGCCTGGTGGCCGCCGCCCCACCCCTAGGCTTCTTCGTCCGGCTGCCGAACATGCCCTGGGTGGCGCGACGTTTCTGGCCTCTACCCCGAGCAGGCTGCGCGCCGGAGGAGCCCGCGCCGCGGCCAGACGCCGGCTGGCGATACGGGACGGCTTCGGCTTCGTCTTCGTCCAGCCAGTCCTCGAAGGTAGCGGTGAACCCAGAGTCGCCTGCTTCGCCGCCGGCTTGGCCGCCAGCCGGCTCGGCGGCGTCCTCCATATGGATCGCCCCCAGGTCGGGGTCCTCCTGGTCGTGCTCGGTCCGGTCGGGGACGAAGCGGCGCTCCACGTCCGCTCCGCCGGCCGGCCGAAGCAGAGGATTCTGTCAAAAAGAGCGAGCCGACTGAGTTAGAGTCGGCCCAGAGGAACTCGGCGACAAGCTGAGAGAGAGAGAGAGAAAGAGAAAAAGAGAAGGGGAGCGTACCATAGGCGGAGGATTGGCGCGACTGTATGGCTCCTTGCCGAATTGCCAGTCGTCGGAAAGCTGGCAGTTGGCGAGGTAGTTCACCATGTCGGCGGCGTCGAGCTGCAGCATCTCCTTGGTGCACATCCGGCTCGGATCGAGCTGGCCGCTCATCTGACAGATCAGATGAGGCCGGCTCTGGAGCGGGAGGACCCAGCGCGTGACGAACGCGCCCAGGAGATCGGGCCCCGTCAGGCCCTCCGACTGGACCATCACCCGCAGACGGGCGATGGCGGCATTTCCTCCCTGCGACAGCGTCATCGCCCGAAAGGACCACTGGGGCAGCCTCCCCGCCGGTGGGCCGGCTACGTAAGCCGGCAGGTTGATGTAGTCGCCCCGTGGAGCAATGTTCCGCACGTAGAAGTATGACTTCTGCCACTTCTTCACCGATTGGATCAGCGTGATGACGGGGAAGGGGTTGTCGGCGCCCGATCTCCGCGACGCGATGAAGGCGCCAGTGTGGGCTGGCACGCCCTTGCTGCGCGTACCCAGCTTCGACTGGAAGAACTCCCCCCAGAGCTCGAGGGTGGGGAGGACGCCGAGGTAGCCCTCGCACAGGGTGACGAAGGCCGACAGCAGCACCACCGCGTTGGGGGTGAGGTGATGCGGCTGAAGCTGATAGAAGTCCAGCCAGGAGCGGAAGAAGGCGCTCACTGGCAGGCCGAAGCCGCGCAGGAAGTGCGAGCGGAAGACCACCCGCTCGCCATCCCGCGGCGCCGGCCTGATTTCCTTCTCCGGCGCGAGGCGGACCTCCACTTTATCCGCGCTGGGCAGACGCCGGGTGTCGCGGAGGAAGTCGATGTGGTCGTTTGGACGATGGAGCCGTCCCAATCCCCGCCAAGCTGCTCTACGTGGGGAGGCATAGCGGAGGCTGGCACGGCGGCGGAGGAGCGTGCGAAGGAAGAGCGCGGCGGCGAGGCGCTGTCGCAAGAACGAGCAAGGCGAGAAGACGAAGGGAGTAGGAGGAGCGTGCGAGGGTCTGCTGCCCTCCACCTCCCCCTACTTATAGCCTCACGCGGCCGAAGAGGCCGGACGTGGGGGGAGACGTGGGATTAACTGCGCCCACTCCCCCCACGTCTCGCGTTTATTACGCATAAGTGCGAGCCGAAACTGCCGCACGGAACGTGCGGGCGGTTTCGGGATACAAAGGATCCGCGCCTGGGCCGGGGCGCAGACGTGGCGGGCCCCCTCCCTGCGGTGACGTCCCGTCACGCGCGTGGGCTGGCAGGCTTTCCGGCCACGTGGCACGCCACGGCCCGAGGCCGGCCCGCGGCCCGGTGCATGAGCCCGCGGGTTCCCGCCCCCCAAGTCCAGAAGAATTCGACTAAAGGCGGCGTGCCTGCACCAGGGCCGGCTCCCAGCTGCCGGCTTGTCATGATAGGAAGCTGACTGAGCTTCTCGAACCCCACTCCACCTCGAAGCCCAATCAGCTTCGGGGACTACTGTCAGGGTAAACGACCACGGGTAGCCTAACCGACTACCCCTGGCTCTTCAGAAAATTTATCAGGCCTTTGGGCCTTCAAGCACTCCAAGCGTTTGGGCTGCCTTCCCCGGCCGGCTAGCACTAAAGCCGACTCCCGGAAGGCGACCCAGCCTCACCGACTCCAAGAAGCCGGCCAAGAAGGATGCCGACTCCAAGAAGTCGGCCAAGATCACAACCACTCCTACATAACGACGACTTGACGGGGCATGGCCACAGTGCGGCCCACGACCCCCTAAGCCCGAGGCGGACATGGCTACAGGAGGCCGTACGGGAGGGGGGGTGTCTCCCGTGCGGCCCGACACTGTAGCCACGCCAGCTACGACGTCATCCGCGACCCACTCCTGAACGGCCCAAGGACTGCGGGCCCCTTCAGTCAGAGAGAGGCGTGAAGGCGGCCCGGCTCTTCCTAGTCGGCCAAGAGTATAGCCGGCCTCCAGAAGCCGGCCACTCCCGTCCTCGAAGCAGGAGCCCCATTAAGCAGACAAGACGGGGTGAGGCTACAGTGATAGCCCCCGAGGCGGCCCACTGTAGCCATGCTCACCCCGACAAAGCCCTCATCATCAGAGGCGCGGCTACAGTAAGCAGCCGCCGACAAAACCCTAGGCGGTGGGGCCGGCCTGTCGACCAGGCAGCCGGCAGCCAGCGGGACCCACCAGCCAGCGGGACCCAGCAGCCGACGGAGAAGCCGGCGAGCGTAGACACTGACGGCAGGGACCAAGTCCCAGTCGGATTACCATTGTACCCCCGGGGGGTAGGCCTATATAAACCCCCCGGAGCACCCATGCAAAGGGTTGGCACCCCTGCATGTTTGGCTTCAAAACATAGCACACACATACACACCATAGATAGAGAGAAGCAAGAGCTAGCCCTGTTCTTCTTCTCCCTTGAACCCAACAGCTCTAGGAGCGATTGTAGCTACCCCTTATCGATCTAGTGATCATGCGGAGACCCCGCAGAGCAGGACTAGGGGTGTTATCTTCTCGGAGAGCCCCGAACCTGGGTAAGATTCGACGGCGTGCATGTCTTCGCCTCATCCCGTTTCCAGGCACCGGCGACGCTTTATTGGCTCCCACAATGATAAGCCATCCTTTGGCATATGTCGCACCAACCACCCGACAGCCCTGGTATTTGAAATTCATTCCCATTTCTTGCATGGGACCTAAGAATGCACCCAAGGACATAGATTTTACTTTTCAACCAATTTATATGCACTGGAGCATGTGCATGTATTTCAAATTTGAATTATGCACATAAAATGCCTAGAAAACCCAGTTAATGTATAAAAATGTCCAAACGAACCACGAAAAATTCCAAAACTTAACACAACACTCATGTTGTTCTATGTTGACACTAGAAATTTTTTGATAGCAATAAGAGGCAACAGATATCGTTTCGTCCCCAAAGGTGGCACATTCCGTAACGAAACCATCAGGGTTGTTGTGAGAAGCTCTGGTTTGTGAGAAGCTTATACCCAAACCTGCCCCAGATGGGACAAATTTTTTATCATGACATGTTGATGCTGCTCCATGATAGCATGCCAAGTTTCATGAATTTCAGATGACTTTTGGATTTACTAGAATTTGCCAGATATCTCAATGTTTTGCCGGCAATCCACGGTGCCCTCGTGTTTGAAATTCACTCCCATTTCTTGCATGGGACCTAAGCATGCACCCAAGGACACATGTTTGACTTTTCAACCAATTTATATGCACTGGAGCATGTGCATGTATTTCAAATTTGAATTATGCACATAAAATGCCTAGAAAACCCTGTTAATGTATAAAAATGTCCAAACGAACCACGAAAAATTCCAGAACTTAACACAACACTCATGTTGTTCTATGTTGACACTAGAATTTTTTTGATAGCAATAAGAGGCAACGGATATCGTTTCGTTCCCAAAGGTGCCATGGTCCATACCAAAACCATCAGGCTTGTTGTGAGAATCTCTGGTTTGTGAGAAGCTTATACCCAAACCTGCCCCAAATGGGACAATTTTTTTACCACGACATGTTGATGCCGCTCCTTGATAGCATGCCAAGTTTCATGAATTTCAGACGAGTTTTGGATTTACTAAAAATAAAGTATCTCAATGTTTTGCCGGCAATCAACGGTGCTCTGGTGTTTGAAATTCATTCCCATTTCTTGCATGGGACCTAAGCATGCACCCAAGGAGACATATTTGATTTTTCAACCAATTTATATGCACTGGAGCATGTGCATGTAGTCCAAATTTGAATTATGCACATAAATGCATTGAAAACTCAGTTAATGCATAAAAATATCCAAACGAACCCAGAAAAATCAAAAAAATTGACACAACACTCCTGTTGTTCTATGTTGATGATACGTCTCCAACGTATCTATAATTTTTGATTGTTCCATGCTATTATACTATCCATCTAGGATGTTTTATACGCATTTATATGCTATTTTATATGATTTTTGGGACTAACCCATTAACCTAGAGCCCAGTGCCGGTTTCTGTTTTTTTCCTTGTTTTTGAGTATCGCAGAAAAGGAAAACCAAACGGAGTCCAATTGAGCTGAAATTTAACGGAGATCATTTTTGGACCAGAAGAAGCCCACGGGGTACCGAAGGTGGGCCAGAAGAGTCCCGAGGCCACCACGAGGGTGGGGGCGCGCCCTACCACCTGGGCGCGCCCTACCACCTGGGCGCGCCCCCTGCCTCATGACCGCCTCGGGGACCCCCCTGACTTGTTCCCGACTACAACACCTCTTATATAACCCCAAACTTTCGGAAAGAAACCTAGATCGGGAGTTCCGCCGCCGCAAGCCTCTGTAGCCACCAAAAACCAATCGGGACCCTATTCCGGCACTGTGCCGGAGGGGAGATCCCTCACCGATGGCCATCTTCATCATCCCGGCGCTCTCCATGACGAGGAGGGAGTAGTTCACCCTCTGGGCTGAGGGTATGTACCAGTAGCTATGTGTTTGATCTCTCTCTCTCTCGTGTTCTTGAGGTGGTACGATCTTGATGTATCGCGAGCTTTGCTATTATAGTTGGATCTTATGATGTTTCTCCCCCTCTACTCTCTTGTAATGAATTGAGTTTTCCCTTTGAAGTTATCTTATCGGATTGAGTCTTTAAGGATTTGAGAACACTTGATGTATGTCTTGCATGTGCTTATCTGTGGTGACAATGGGATATCACGTGATTCACTTGATGTATGTTTTGGTGATCAACTTGCAGGTTCCGTGACCTCGTGAACTTATGCATAGGGGTTGGCACACGTTTTCGTCTTGACTCTGCGGTAGAAACTTTGGGGCACTCTTTGAAGTTCTTTGTGTTGGTTGAATAGATGAATCTGAGATTGTGTGATGCATATCATATAATCTTACCCATGGATACTTGAGGTGACATTGGAGTATCTAGGTGACATTAGGGTTTTGGTTGATTTGTGTCTTAAGGTGTTATTCTAGTACGAACTCTAGGATAGATCGAATGGAAAGAATAACTTCGTGTTTTTTTTGTACGGACTCTTGTATAGATCGCTAAGAAAGGATAACTTTGAGGTGGTTTCGTACCCTACAATAATCTGTTCGTTTGTTCTCTGCTATTAGTAACTTTGGAGTGACTCTTTGTTGCATGTTGAGGGATAGTTATACGATCCAATTATGTTATTATTGTTGAGAGAACTTGCACTAGTGAAAGTATGAACCCTAGGCCTTGTTTCCTAGCATTGCAATACCGTTTACGCTCACTTTTATCATTAGTTACCTTGCTGTTTTTATATTTTCAGATTACAAAAACCTATATCTACCATCCATATTGCACTTGTATCACCATCTCTTCGCCGAACTAGTGCACCTATACAATTTACCATTGTATTGCGTGTGTTGGGGACACAAGAGACTCTTTGTTATTTGGTTGCAGGGTTGTTTGAGAGAGACCATCTTCATCCTACGCCTCCCACGGATATATAAACCTTAGGTCATCCACTTGAGGGAAATTTGCTACTGTCATACAAACCTCTGCACTTGGAGGCCCAACAACGTCTACAAGAGGAAGGTTGTGTAGTAGACATCAGTTTACACGAGAAATTTTTTGAAAGCAATAAGAGGCAATGGATATCGTTTCGTCCCCAAAGGTGGGACGTTCCCTATCGAAACCATCATGCTTGTTGTGAGAAGCTGTGGTTTGTGAGAAGCATATACCCAAACCTGCCCCAAATGGGACAAAAATTTTACCATGACATGTTGATGCCGCTCCATGATAGCATGCCAAGTTTCATGAATTGCAGACGAGTTTTGGATTTAATAGAATTTCAAAACCAGGTATCTCAATGTTTGCGGCCGAGTGACGGTGGCAGGGTGTTTAACATTCATTCCCATATCTTGCATGGGACCTAAACATGCAACCAAGGACACAGATTTGAATTTTCAACCAATTTATATGCATTAGAGCATGTGCATGTAGTTCAAATTTGAATTATGCACATGAATGCATTGAAAACTCAGTTCATGTATAAAAATGTCCAAGCGAACCCCAAAAAATCCTAAAAAATTGACACAACACTCCTGTTGTTCTATGTTGACACTAGGAAAAAATTTGAAATCGAGAAGAGGCAACGGATAACGTTTCGTCCAGAAAGGTGAAACGTTCCCTACTGAAACCATCACACTTGCTGTGAGAAGCTCTGGTTTATGAGAAGCTTATACCCAAACCTGCCCCAAATGGGACAAATTTTTTACCACGGCATGTTGATGCCGCTCCATGATAGCATGCCAAGTTTCATGAATTTCGGATGAATTCTGGATTTACTAGAATTACAAAAGCAAGTACGTCGACGTTTGCCGGAGGGCCATGGTGCTGTGGTGTTCGAATTTCATCCCCATTTCTTGCATGGGACATAAGCATAAACCCATGGACACATATATGATTTTACAACCCATGTTGGTGCACCGGAGCATGTGCATGTAGTTTAATTTTGAATTGTGCACCTGAAATGGATAGAAAACCAATTTAATGTATAAAATGTTCAAACAAACCCTGAATAATTCCAATTCTTTTATGACACACATATAGTTGCTATTTCACTTCATATAAAAGGTCTAGCAACTCAGACACCGTCCATTGCCGCTGTGACCCCATTATGTAATTCAAATCAAGATGAAAACTCAATTAGATCGCACACATTTTATTATGACCAGCCCTGTGAGATGCAACACAAAATATCCTGGAGCACCGTCGGTGTATAGTATGCCTATGGCTTACGCGAGAAGGTGCGTCGACTACAGTCCACAGCCAACGTGTCAAGCACACTAGCTCGCTCCCCAAATACTCCCGCCTCTGCATCCCTCGCAATCTCGAAAATATTAGTGCCTCGTAATCTCGAAAATATATCCCGCCTGGAAGGTTTTAATATTTGATAGCACACGATTAGTATGTGCGGATCGTGTGCGATGTCAGTTACTCCCGCTCTGCTTCAGTCCCTTGATTCAATTTTTCAGTAGCCCTGGCATTTTACTCCCGCCTCTGCATCCCTCGCAATCTCAAAAATATCTGCTCACGCTTGATCCAAATTTACAGTAGCCCCGCCTTGTTACTCCCGCCTAGTAAAATTTTTAGTTGCCTTGCTGATACGTCTCCAACGTATCTATAATTTTTTATTGCTCCATGCTATTATATATTCTGTTTTGGATGTTTAATGGGCTTTATTATACACTTTTATATTATTTTTGGGACTAACCTACTAACCCAAGGCCCAGTGCAAATTGCTGTTTTTTTTGCCTATTTCAGTGTTTCGCAGAAAAGGAATACCAAACGGAGTCCAAACGGAATGAAACCTTCGTGAGAGTTATTTTTGGAACAAACGTGATCCAGAGGACTTGGAGTGGACGTCAAGAAACAACCGAGGAGGCCACGAGGCAGGGAGGCGCGCCTGCTCCCTAGGCGCTCCCCCACCCTCCTGGGCCCCTTGTGGCTCCACCGAACTACATCTTCCTCCAATATATACCCATGTACCCCGAAACCATAGAGGAGCACCATGAAACCCTATTTCGACTGCCGCAACCTTCTGTACCCGTGAGATCCCATCTTGGGGCCTTTTCCGGCGCTCCGCCGGAGGGGGAATCGATCATGGAGGGCTTCTACATCAACACCATAGCCTCTCCGATGATGTGTGAGTAGTTTACCACAGACCTTCGGGTCCATAATTATTAGCTAGATGGCTTCTTCTCTCTCTTTGGATCTCAATACAAAGTTCTCCTCGATCTTAATGGAGATCTATTCGATGTAACTCCTTTTGCGGTGTGTTTGTCGAGATCCGATGAATTGTGGGTTTATGATCAATATTATCTATGAACAATATTTGAATCTTCTCCGAATTCTTTTATGTATGATTGGTTATCTTTGCAAGTCTCTTCGAATTATCAGTTTGGTTTGGCCTACTAGATTGATCTTTCTTGCAATGAGAGAAGTGCTTAGCTTTGGGTTCAATCTCGCGTTGCTCGATCCCAGTGACAGAAATGGAAATGACACGTATTGTATTTTTGCCATCAAGGATAAAAATATGGGGTTTATATCATATTGCTTGAGTTTATCCCTCTACATCATGTTATCTTGCCTAATGCGTTACTCTGTTCTTATGAACTTAATACTCTAGATGCATGCTGGATAGCGGTCGATGTGTGGAGTAATAGTAGTAGATGCAGGCAGGAGTCGGTCTACTTGTTGCAGACGTGATGCCTATATAAATGATCATGCCTAGATATTCTCATAATTATGCACTTTTCTATCAATTGCTCGACAGTAATTTGTTCACCTGCCGTAATACTTATGCTATCTTGAGAGAATCCACTAGTGAAACCTATGGCCCCCGGGTCTATTTTCCATCGTTTTAATCTCCCGTCAACTAGCTATTTCTGTCGCCGTTTATTTTGCTTTCTTTACTTTTAATCTTTATCATGAAAATACAAAAATATTATCTTATCATCTCTATCAGATCTCAATTTTTTTTGACTATACACAGTAGGGCAAAACCCCACTGCAATTTTTTTTGTTTATACTAATCTAAAAAAAGTAAAGTCCCAGAAAGGAACCAAAGTACAAAAGGCTTGAGATAAGCCAAGAAGGAAGACAAAAGAAAGAGAAAAGAAAAAAACACTGACAACTAAGAAACTAGGATTACAGGACAAGATTATCCAGCCAAAAACAGTATGCTCCAGCGTAGCTCTTTTTAATTCTGAATCTGAGAAGAGAGAGCTCCTCCATGAAGATGGCTTTCCACCTTGAATGCTGGGTTGAATTTCTTGGAAAATCATGTTGTTCCTGGATATCCAAATAGCCCAAGAGGCAAGGATGACTATCTCCATGAAGAAAGGTACATGAAGTTTCTGCTTGAGATCAAGAAAAGCTTCCATGATTGAAACATTTGCCTGTCTTAAAGGGCAGATCAGATCCCAACACTGTGCAGCAAAAGGGCATGTCCAGAAAAGGTGCTGAAGAGTCTCTTCCTGTGGACAATTGTTGACAGCACAATTATAGCTGCCCAGCTGAAAAGATTTCCTTCTCAGAAGATTTCTAGTATTGAGCCTATCATGAAGTAGTCTCCAAAAGAACACCTTATGTTTTGGCTGACAAGAACTGCTCCAGATCCAATTGAACTGCTGTGGTACAACTTTAACTCCCATCAGCACCTTATATGCCTTAGCCACAGAGAATTGCTCAGTTCCCCATATGTAGCTCCTGGTATCTGTGCAATCCAAAGTATCAGAGGCCCTTAAAGCAATGCATATGTCCTCCATAGCCTCAAATTCCTGGAAAGCTTGCACAGTCAGTGGCAGATGAAATAGGTCCTCCAAGTATTCAGTTTGGAGAATGGTGTGAACAGTAGCATCCTTGTTTTTCACAAACGAGAATAGGTGGGGGAACATGTCTTGCAAGCAATGTGAGTGCCAAAGATAAGTCCAAAAATAAGCACTCTTTCCATCACCTATGTTGCATCTGGCCAAGGACTTATAGTTATCAACCAGCTTAAGGTTTGCCTTCCACCAAAAAGATCCCATCCAGCTATTACCAGGTAGAGAATCATTGCTGTAGTAAGATTCCCAAATCAGACTGACCCAGGGAATATTGTGTCTGTTGTAGAACTTATGCAGGTTCTTGAGAAGCAAATGCTTTATTCTGAACAAAAATATCAATCACTCCTAAGCCACCTTGATTTTTAGGTCTACACACAGTACTCCATGCCACCATGGCAGGTCTATGGTCCTCCAAATCAGAGCCTCTCCAAAGACAATGTCTCAAGTATTTTATGGCTTGGGTTTTGATGGTAACAGGCACATCAAGGCATCCCATGAGATATATCAATAATGAGTTGAGGACAGATTTCACTAGCAACAATCTCCCAGCCAAAGTCATAAAGTTGGACAATCCCACAATCTTCTTCTGCAGTCTTGTGACAAGAGGAAAACATTGCTCAACAGTAGGCTTATGAAGGCCTAGGGGTACTCCCAAATACTTGATTGGAAAAGATTCCTTCTTGCAAAGAAAAGTATTTATTAAAATCTCCATCTTCTCTTCTGGCACATTTATTGGAATCATACTTGATTTATTGTAATTAACTTTAAGGCCTGTGGCATCAGCAAAAGTATTGAGAAGGGCTTTGAGGCAATGTAATTGCTTTGCATCTGCTTGCAGAATAACCAAGGTGTCATCAGCATACTGGACAATTGGAAAATCAGGGCATGACTCTACTTGCAAGGGAGAAGTTACCAAACCCAGGTGCATTGCCTTATTGAGAATTGTCTGAAGTAGATCAGCAGCCGGCACAAAGAGAAGAGGGGACAGAGGATCCCCCTGCCTTACACCTCTAAGGCAATAATTTTTTTTCCAGGAACACCATTTAGTAATATAGCAGAGGATGCAGAAGTAAACAATAATTTGATCCATGTAAGCCATCTGTCCCCAAAGCCCTTTGCTTTTAAAATATCCAACATAGCCTGATGTTCAATGGTATCAAAAGCCTTTTCAAAATCCAATTTCAGAACAATGATTTCCTCCTTTGACTTATGACATTGGTGTAAATATTCATAAGCCCACCCCAAACAGTCATGAATAGACCTTTCTTTAAGGAATCCATATTGGTTGATGTGGACCAATTTCAGAATCACCTTTTGCAATCTATTTGCCAGCAGCTTAGTAACAATTTTCAGACAGCTGTTCAGTAAAGAGATAGGCCTAAAATCATTTGCAGTCAATGGAGAACTCCCCTTTGGAATGAGAGTTATGAATGAAGTGTTCAAGCTCTCAAGGGAGATGTGCCCTGCATGAAAATCATAAATGAATTTGAGCACATCTTCTTTAATAATATCCCAACAAGACTTGAGGAATTCATTGTTAAAACCATCAGGGCCAGGAGACTTGTCATTTGGGAGATCATGAACAACAGCTTCAATTTCTTCAGCAGTAAAAGGCAGTTCCAGATTAGCAAAAATATCTGAATGCTGTCTCTGCCCATACAAAGAAACCAGATCAAAGTGCATTGTGGTTTCTTGGGATGTGCCCATTCTTTTTTGGTAAGCATCCAAGAGAATAGCAGCTTTGCCAGCATGATCTGAGATCTCCATTTGGTCCTCATTGTGAAGTATAGCAATATGGTTATGCCTGTAATTGATGGAAGCTTTTGTGTGAAATTTTTTTGTGTTTTCATCTCCAAACTTCACCCCCTTGATTTTTCCTCTCTGCTTCCAATAAATCTGTTGGTTCCTCAGTAATATAAGCAGTTGTTCTTTAAGAATAACCCTGCAGTTCCATTCATGAGTATCCAGTTCTCTAAATGACTCAAAGAAATCCCACATGAAGATGAGCTCATTTAACTTTGCAATTGTAGTTTTCACACAGGACAGAGATTTAGCCCATAGCTTCAAAGCTGTTCTTAAAATCTTGAACTTAGCATTCAAAGACTTAACAGAATCAAGGTTTCCCACTGGGATGCTCCAAGCAGAGGCAACAACTTGTTTGAAATCAGAATGATGTAGCCAATAGTTCTCAAACCTGAATACTCTTGCCTTTGGGATAGAAGTACCAACTTTTGTTACACAGGGCAAGTGATCAGATATAGGTTTTGCAAGTGGTAGTACAATTGTATTAGGGAAAGAAGTCATCCAGGAGGCAGAAGTGAAAAACCAGTCAAGTTTGACCAACAAAGGATCATGCTGCATGTTACTCCAACTGAACTTTCTACCATGCAAGGGTAATTCAACCAAACCTTGGTTACTAATTGCCTCATTGAACATAAGCATATCATTAACATCTCCCCTAGGTCTGTTCCTATCTGATGGAGCCCTCATAAGGTTGAAATCTCCCATTAAGATCCAGTCAACATCATCAGGCATGTGAATATTTAGAAACCAGTTAATAAACTCCATTTTGTCTTGAGGGTCACATGGACCATAGATATTTGAAAGAATCCAAGACTGATTGGAAAGCAAACTGGTGAACTGCATGGAAAGTGAAAACCTGTTTTGTGCA
Organism: Aegilops tauschii subsp. strangulata; assembly: GCF_002575655.3. Classification (NCBI taxonomy): domain Eukaryota; kingdom Viridiplantae; phylum Streptophyta; class Magnoliopsida; order Poales; family Poaceae; genus Aegilops; species Aegilops tauschii. The sequence goes on from NC_053039.3 coordinate 106,667,794, forward strand.
ATGATTTCTCCAGAGAATTGTGAGCCATTCCAGGCCACTAGGAGCACCCTAGAAGCTCCAACAGAGGGGAGGAAGGCAAAATTATTAATTCTAGAGGGGCAGAATTTTTTTAAGTAGGCTGTGTCAAAGGTCTCTCTTTTGGTTTCTTGAAGGCACACAATATTACAATCACTCTCATCAATCTTCTGTCTTAAAGCCAGGCATTTGTCCTCAGAATTCATACCTCTAATGTTCCAATTTAGAATATTCCAGTTTCTGTTATTGTTATTCATGGAAACAAATTGAGATTTTGTACCAGAGAGCAAGCACCATCACTTGATCATCATCCAAAAAGGAAAGAAACTGGCATAATGCCCTGATCCACAACATAACATAATTCCAGCAGAGCATCCAAATATGACACATGAAAGGACTAGCAGGAAAGTACAGCCACAGGCATACAAGGTTCAGAAAGCACCAAGATCCAAGTCTTACAATTGGCAAAAGCAGCAACAAACTAAGTGGTGTGGAACTACAAACACAATCCCACCAGACAACACTCCAAGAAAGGTCCCTAAACATTAAGAAGAGGTGGTAGCATGTCCTTCTCCTTTGGCCAAGGGCACCTTGTCCAAAACCTCCTCTTGCATTCTCTTGGGCTTCTTGGCCAACATGTCCTCCAGTTCCCCCTCAGAAACCTTACAGAAAGAGGCAGTGAGGTTTTTAACAACTGATTTTTTGATGGTGGGAGGGACAGCATTGCAAGGTAAACAATTATTATTAGGGCATGAATTTCTCTTGTAACCAGCATTGTCTTTCTTAATTCTGTCACTTCTTCTTACCTCTGTTTCCACAAGTGGAGTTTTTCCACTTCTCCTCTTCCTCAAATTTTCCTGGCCAAAAGGTTGCAGCAAGGCCTGTGACTCCACATCATGCAAATTTGCAGCCACCCCAATATTTTCTTTACCCTTGTCCTTCTCACCTTCCTCCATGACCTGACAGATTGGTGCATGAGAGGTAGGACATTTGTCAGGTATATGAAACAGAAAAGCTTGGTCCATATTTTCCACAGTAGTGAACAGATCCCACATTCCAGATTTTAACATATTGACAGTCCAGGAAAACTTATCAGGGGACAGGAGCAAGTGGACAATAAAGTTAAACCAACTTACAAGAATGTTGGTAGAGAAAGAGCTCCTGTTGTCCAATGCTTTCTCTTTAAAGTGCTGCTTCCATAGTAACATGCCTTCTTCAGAAACAGAGAGTTCAGTGTTAGCAGTGGCAGCCATCTGAATACTTTTCAGACCAAGGAGGGACGGTGCCATGTTAAAGTGCTCATTGATTTGATTAACCCAGTTACCTTGGAGACCTGACTGGAGGTCCTCTAAATTCTCCACAGGTTGTAAACTTCCTCCGGCAGTAATAACATGTTCAGCAGTGTCATTTAAGACTTGAGTTGAAGATCCAGTAGTTGTCATAGGAAGATCAGAAAACATGACAGGCTCCAAAGCTGCTTCCAGAAGTGCAGGTTGGTCAGAAGCCACCTCCAAGGGAGGAGAAACATCAGGAGCAACCTGTGTTGCAAGAGGGTTTGAGGCAACATGTTGCAGTGGGTCTGCAGGAGGCTGATCATGCAAAGCAGCCACCTCCTGGGTTTGCTCCTGCAATACAGGAGGCTCCTCATCATCTGACTGGTATGCTTGAATTATGTTCTGCAGTCCAGTTGCCATCACAACAGCAGTAGGTTGGGCAATTGCAGGAATTGCAGCCCTAGCATGAGTGGCTTCCACAGTAACTGAAGGCAAAACCATATGAGAATTGTCTCCTTCAGAAAAGGACATGTCTGAAGAGAAACTGCTATTACTAGGTGCTGGAAGCAGCTCTTCACCATCTGCCCAGGCCATTTCCTCCTGTTGTACAACATCAAGAAGATCTTCCAACTCAACATTAAGGATGTGTTGATGGTTATCGTCCCAGTTATCCCAGTTTGCAGCAACCTGAACATCCGCCTCATTATTGATGGCTGCAACAACATGAAAACCCTCAGCAGGCACAGCATTCTCAGGTAGAGGGTGCGGGTCCTCATTAGCAGGAGGAAAAGGGTCCTCATTAGCAGGAGGAAAAGGGTCCTCATCTGCAGGTCCTCCACCAAGGAGCTCACTGGCCATCACTTCGATGGAGGAAGACCAGCCGTTCCCCTCAAATTCATCCCCTTCAGACCAGCGCATACTTTTTGGGATGGTATCCAAGTTCAGAACTCTTGCCTTGACCACAATGCGACCCATGTGGTCATCCTCCTTGTCCCAGGAAATCATGCGGCCAAACTTACTAACAGCACAAGAAAGATCTTCAGTGGTGCGGAAATCAAAAGGGACTCCCGTCAGAAGCAACCACACCACTCTGTTAAGATGAACCCTCCTGTGATTCCTTCCCTCATCATGCCGCGCAAAACTAATGAACACATCTCCTAACTCGTGGGGGCTATCAAGGACCAACTTGTTCCTATCCCTAACCCGCGCGAGACGAACATATGCCTCACCGAACGGACAACGCTGGATATCTCGCAGCCCCAACTGTCTATGTTCAACAATAAAATCCTCAAGAACATCTCTTACATTGGGGAATGGAGCATCTGCAGGGAGAGGGTGAATAGTCGCAATCGCCCAGTCCTCATGGCGACGAGGGCGCTGCGGTAGCACCACCCGAGCCACACCATTGCGCCCAGGAACCTGCTGAATGTTGAAGCCATGTGGCACAAAGGGGCGTGGGTCGATCGGGATGTTGGCCATCGGCGTTGCCGAAGAACGCGAGATCACCGGCGAAGTGAGGCGCAAAGCACTAGAAGCAGAGTTTGTGCACAGAGGTGAGACAGTGGAACAGAGCGGAGAAGTTGAGGAGGCAAGGGGACGACGAGGCTGGAAATTAGGAAAAGATCCCAAACAAAGCTCACTAAAAGAGGAAACGAGCGGAGGCTCCCGGGCTGGGCCAACTGACTGAAACCAGTCATGGACCGCGTCTAGGTCCCAGGCCTCAGGCGATGGGCTGGGGAAAGTGTCAAACCGGAGATAAGGAAAAAGCCCGGGTAGGCGATTGGCATTGCACTCCTTAGCAAAATGGCCCAACTTGCCACACGCGTAGCACTGAAAAGAGAAATTAGAGTGATGCAGATTCCCGCCTGACGTACCCGCAGCGAGATCCTCGCCCGAGGAATTAATATTGGGCAATGAGTGCACATTAATGCCCGAGGCCACATTACTGCTGACGGTCGGAAAATTCGCTAACCTAGCAAAAACTGACTGCCGTGGTTGATCGCCGGAAAATCTACCGGCGGAGGAGCGTGGGCGTGATCCAGAACTGACCAAAGTCCAAGAAGCTTCTTCCTCTCGATAAAAAAGTTGTTCTTCACGTAACCAGTTCGGTCCTCCAAAACCCCAAAGATTGAACACTAACTCAAAATCCTTCTCAACCACCCGACCCTGATTATAAATTTCAAAACCCACTGCTTTGGAGGCAACCGAAAACTTAAATGATCTGTCCTTGAGATGTAGCACACGAAACCCTTGTGGATAACCGCCAAAACAAGATTGCAATGTGACACTGACTGTGTGACAATCCAACCGAAATCGAGCACGGCAAAAGGAAACCACCAAAGTGAATTCACGTTGACGAAAACAAGGGGAAAACACCACCGGATGACCAAACTTTTGTCTCATTGATAGCTGAAATTCTTTACCTCGAGCAAAGTTGAGAGAGGCAGGATCCATGGCCATGCAAGGGCCAAAAACTTCCCACAAAGGGCCCAGAGACAGCAAGGTGGACGGATGGACGGTGGCCGCCGGCGCCGGAGCGGCAGCCGGTGGGAAGAGGGGTGGCCGCCGGGGCCAGAGTGGCCACCGGCAGGGAGCGCCTAGAGAGAGTTATCAAACCTTTCACGGCACCCCCTTTTCAGATCTCAATTTTGCAAGTGGCCGTGAAGGGATTGACCACCCCTTTATCGCGTTGGTTGCAAGGTTCTTATTTGTTTGTGTAGGTACGAGGGACTTGCGTGTGGCCTCCTACTAGATTGATACCTTGGTTCTCAAAAACTGAGGGAAATACTTACGCTAGTTTGCTGCATCACCCTTTCCTCTCCAAGGGAAAACCAACACATGCTCAAGAGGTAGCACTTGCCCCCCCGCCCCCTCCACACACACTCCAAAACCTCTGCTCACATAGACACACACAACCCTCGAAACCATTGGTAGGTCGCCGCCATCGCCGACGCCTCCATTCTCAACCTCTGCCTGTGTGCCGGGGAGCTCGAGGAGCCAATGGCCAAAATGAGGTTTATCGCGGCCTTTTCGCCCGACGCCGGCAAGGTGGCCGCCGAGGTGTCCCCGTCGTCCTCCGCGGGCTTGATCCGCCGTTGCCGGTCCCCCGATCCGCCCGCCGCCGCGCCCCTACGCAGGTTCGAGGACTTCCCTGTCCTCCCTCGGACCTGGCAGCCCACAAGGTCCTACCTTGGGGTCCGGCAGCGGTGGTGGGGGATGTAGGTCGCGGAGATTACAGATCGGGAGACCCACACCCGATCGTGGCTCGGTAGCTTCCACACGGCCGAGCTCGCGGCCATGGAGTACGACTGCTGGCAGGTCCGCTACCACGGCGCAATGGCTAGGATCAATTTCCCTTCGGCACATGTCCGGTCGACCTTGTTCTGCCGGAGCCAGGGGTGGTGAGCTCGGCTATGGCGCGGGTGGACCACGAGGGGTGGGAGCACCTCGAGGCCGAGGCCGCCGACGAGGCCTACATGCAAGAGCTCCGCCGGCAGCACCCGGAGCTTGTGGAGGCGAAGCGGGCGATCTTTGCCAGCATGGAGGGTGGTGAGGTTATCGCGGTCTCCTCCGATGATGAGGTCAAAGGCGGCGAGGATGGCAGCGCGGATGGCGGCGAGGTTATCACGCTCTCCTCCAATGGCGAGGTCGAAGGCGGTGACGACGGCGGCGCGGAGGGCATCCAGGTGGGACCCTAGGACAAGGAGATCGACATCGACGAGTGGAGGAGTGCCTTCCCCAAGAACCCCGACGACGGTACCGGCCCGGACGCGGCTCGGGGCACACCGTACATGACGAGGAAGGATTAGCTCGACCTCTACTTCGACTGAAAGTAGTTTAGCTTAGTTTAAATTTATGTTTTATGTTTGGTTATGCAAAAATATCTATGTTTATGTTTGAATGCATGCTACTTTCGGTTGAACCTGCTTTGAACTTGATCAAATTGAAGTTTACAACCTTAAGTTTAGGGGATCGACTAGAAAAGGCCAAAAATTGCTGGAGTATATATATCCACTAAGGGTTTTAGTCCTTTAACTTTTTAAGGATCGGCTAGAGGTGTCCATATGACTTGTTTATTTCAGTTCTTCGCAATGTGATGCTCTATATGTGCAACTATTTGGCATGCAGTTCAATTTCATCAATAACAGTTTCAACAATACGACTATGAATTACGATATTTGGTTGATGTTAAGGATATTGCAGTTAACATGCCTTTTCGTTTTTTTAACAATAACTAGTGTACTGTAGACCTGCACAATACCAGTTTGAATGACTATTTGCTTGTTTTTAAATGTTATGCCGGATGCAGTTAACACACCTTTCCACTTCTTGTTTTTCTTAACTAGCATGCTTAAGCCTGCACACTGAAGCTATCATTTGTAGATTATTTTGTCTACCATGGATATATTTGGTTGATGTTTAGCCTGTTTTGCTTAACATGCCTTTATATGTACTCATGCAGAACAATATTGAGAACACCGTTGTTTTCCATCGAGGTTAGTTTCATCGCATTGCTTATATGTACTCACTGTTCAGGATATCGGTAGCTGGTACCATATAGCCTGGGGCTGATAAGGGATTGATTGTCGAATCAGACATTTCACTGAATATATATGTAACCCATTTATCAATAGGTTAACTTGGGCCATATTTAATATATCTGAGGCTACATAGCAACATGCATTGTACTAAATGACTAAATATGCAATCCCAGGCTACGAAGCAACAAGGAAGAGTGTTACCTTAATGTTCTGATCATGTCTAGATATACATGTAATAAAATCTTATATAATGGGATGTAGGGAGTGTTGTACTACATCATTTTTCAATTGTTGTTTAGCTTCTAATATTAACTTGGTGCTTTTAGGTACATATATCATTGCCAAAGATCCACACTTTGACCCTTTCTGTGTATAGGGCAATGAGATATTCATGAACCAGCATCAAGTGAGGAAACTGATAAAGATTGTTATTAAAATGGGTCAAAAGATGTCAATCGAACTATTTGTTTACACTTTATCCAAGACAACAGTGAACTGCAGGATGGTAAGTAAGAACCCTGTAGCCTTCTTTTTACTGCTCGTAATGAGTTGTGTTAGATGACAATGTCTGAATCTTTTTTCTTTTGCAGTGGATCCTGAAGCAGTTTACTCAAGATTATCTCTCAAACTACATGATTGGCGGCCGGCCATCACAAGGGATTGGACTAGATTCCTGCATGCCTTCTACATCCAGGAGAGCACAATAGGCCATTCTGCTTCACCTTGTTCAGCAACCGGAATGTCGGTCGCCTCTTTCTATACCATCTGTAATAGTACAAGTATAGAACCCTGGTTCATCATTCTTTATTTGGTGCTTATGTAATTCTTAAACATATGTACCCGTGAATCATATAATGCATTGGTTGTTTGAACCTGATGGATATGAATAAAGCTATAGCCTACTTTCAAGTTAAATTAGGTACAATTTTAAATAGCAGCAATTAAATTAGGGCAAAATTATGGTGTGCAGGTCATTACGACACACACGGTTGGTAAAACACAAACGTTTGCGATATACACCATAATCTGAGATGGTTCACAGAGAGGAAATGTGTGCAAGCATGCGCACAGTTGCCGTTTGCAAAGCGTGTGTGATGTCAGACACTATCACATACGGTGCAGGAAAACTAAATGAGTGTGCTTGTCTACCTATCATACATGGTTTATAATCATGAATTGTTTGTGATGTGCCAGGCATCATAAAATCCCGTGCCTGGAATCTTCCTGGAAAGCTCCCCTGCCTGGAATCTGCCTGGTTTTCGGTAAACACTACAAAAAAAGACACATCCGTGACATTTTGGGCCGAACGAATTTTTTTTCTGTCATACATATGACACTTCTATGATGATAATTGTGACAAAACCCGATATCATCATAGATGTGGTGGGCTCCTACTTCTATGACAAAAAATCATGACAGAAAATGGGCTTTTCGTCCTGGGCGGGCCGGAGACGCAGCTGCATGACATTCTTTGGGCCGTCCATGACGGAAAAAACCATGGTAGAAGCAAGGGCGAGGAAAATTTCAGGGAGTTCCCGGTTACGGTGGGAGGTCGGGGGCCGAGCGATGCGCGTTTCTCTTGTACACGTACGCACGTGTGTGCGAGGCGTTGGCTCTAACTGAACCCGAGCGAGGCGTTGGGCTCTAACTGCACCCGAGCGATTGACTGCAGGCTACGCGTTAATGAACCCGAGCGATCGATCGATGGCTGTTAACTGAACCCGATCGAGCGATTCCTTCGCTACTGCTGCTAATTGAAGCCAATCGATGCTGCCTCTGGGATGAACAGTGAGCGTTGCGGGGGGTTTGGATGAACAGTGAGCGGTGGCGTTTCCTCTGGATGAACAGGACCCCGTGGTGTGGTGGAGGGCTGGATGAACAGTAGACGGTGGAGGGGTGGTTGAACAGGACCCCGTGGTGTGGAGGGCTGGATGAACAGTAGACAGTGGAGGGGTGGTTGAACAGTAGCCGGCGGAATAGCGCGCGGTGGAGGCTGGATGAACAGGAGCCCGTGGAGGCTGGAGGAGGTCGACGGTGGAGATGAACAGTATCCCGTGGAGTCCCATTTTGCGGTATGCCACACCCCTCCCGATGAACAGGACCCCCGTTTCGACCGTAGGAAGTCCGTTTCGTCCGTTTTGCGGTACGCCACACCCCTCCCGATCAACAGGACCCCCGTTTCGACCGTAGGAGGTCCGTTTCGTCTGTTTTGCGGTACGCCACACCCCTCCCGATCAACAGGACCCCCGTTTCGACCGTAGGAGGTCCGTTTCCTCCGTTTTGCGGTACGCCACACCCCTCCCGATCAACAGGACCTCGTTCCGAACGTAGGAGGTCCGTTTCCTCCATTGTGCGGTACGCCAGGCCTCATTTCCATCGCCTGTTCCGTCCAAGCCCTCCCGATGAACATGACCACGCATTCCGTTTCGACCCGGCCGGTTGTCTCCCACGTGTTCCGTTGCCTCCCGATCAACACGACGCATTTCGTTGCCTCCCCATGAACACGACGCATTCCGTTGCCTCCCCATGAACACGACGACGATGCTGTTTCTCCGTTCCGACCCAGCCATGTACACGAGCCCTGGCCGTACGTATGCGCGAGTAGGTGTTCGAGACCCCGCCCGTATGTACACATACGTGGCTGTATTTTCTTTCTTGCACCCTGGCCGGTGTACGTATGTGTACATGCTACGTGCGCGCCTCTACTACGACACGAACGCGCCTCTACTACGACACGTGCGCGCCTCTACATCCACCAGTATATATGTACGTACACGTTCTCGACCAGAATGACAACGCTACGTACACTTCGACCAGGTGGGTCCCGACTGTCAGGCACTTCCTTGCCTGCGAAGATGTAGCTGGTGGGTCCCAGCAGTCAGGGGGCGAATCGTTTTTTTGCCCGGACGCACTTCCTTGCGTGCGAAGATGTAGCTGGTGGGTCCCAGCAGTCAGGGGGAAAGGTTTTTTTAGCGAAAAACAGTGGCCCGTCCGGTGGGTCCCAGCTGTCAGGTGGAGGAATCATTATTTTCCGCGTAATAAGGAGGCACTTCCTTGCTGCGGCCGTGGACCCAGCTGTCAGCCTCTCCACGTACAGTCCACGTCCGATGGAAGTCGTTCCTTGACCACGTTGACCACGCCGCGCCGAGAGCACCAGGGCGGTGGACGACGGGGAGGCCTAGGAAGGGGACGACGGGGAGCCGGGGAAGACGCGGCAGTGGAAGCCCGAGCGGAGAGGAGTATGAGGGTTCACTGGTTCGGCTGCGGTGTGAGGCTGCCGTCGCTGCAGGGCCTGGCCAGTGGTGGGAATAGTAGGGGGTGGTGAGGCCTCCGCAGCAGCACAGCCGGCCATGGGAGGTAGGAGCATGCGGCACGTCCGGCGCTGCTTTGGGCGGCTGGAGCAAGAAGACCAGAGGTTGAAGAAGCACTACGGCCGTTGGATGGACATCGTACGGTCACTGGAGCTAGAATCGTTCATATTGACTAAAGTTGACAAAGGCCCCTGTCCTAGTCAACTTAGTAGGCCCACAAGTCAGCCTCCCACCATGGTGGGTCCCAGCTAGCAGGGGGAGTATTCATTTTTTTGTGCGTAATAAGGAGGCACTTCCTTGCGTGCGAAGATATAGCTGGTGGGTCCGAGCTGTCAGCGGCGGCCCTTTCGGTGGGTCCCTGATGTCAGGTGGAGGAATCATTATTTTGCGCGTAATAAGGAGGCATTTCCTTGCGTGCGGCCGTGGACCCAGTTGTCGGCCTCTCCACGTACAGTCCACTTCAGATGCATGTCGGTCGTTGACCATGTTGACCAGGCCGCGCCGAGAGCACCAGGGCGGTGGACGACGACAAGGCCTAGGAAGGGAACGACACGGAGGCAGGGAAGACTCGGCAGTTGTTTCCCACGCAGAGGGGAGTACGACTGTACGAGGGTTTACTGGTTCGTCTGCCGTCGCCGGAGAATAACAGCAGGTGTGGGTGTGTAGAGGGATGGCTAGGCCAACGATGGGAGTACGGTGGGGCGGTGAGGCCTGCGCGGCAGCAGAGCCGGCCGTGGGGAGGAGGGAGCAGGCAGTCCCGCCGGCGCTTGTTTGAGCGGCTAGAGCAGGAAGAGTAGAGATTGAAGAAGCACGACGGCCGTTGGATGGCCATCCAACAGTTATTGCTTGTGCGTCAACCTTTTTTTAAGGAAAGCCTCAAATCTGTGGAAAATAGCATACAGCCCATCTGCCATTATTTCTAATAATTTACATCCCGTTTGATAATTATTAAGGTTTTTTTGGAGCCCATATTCTTTTTGTTAGTATTACAGCCCATATTGTGGCCATGGTTAAAAAATTATACGAAATTTTGCATATTTCGGTGCGGTCCGAACTATTTTTAATCCTGAAATTTCGACTCACATTCAAACTAATTTAAAAAATAAATGTATATCAATATAAAATCCAACAAACTCCACTTATAAAAATTAATGTAGTTTAAAATCTCAAAATGAAGAAAAGATATTTGAAATTAATTGCCGGTTTGATGTGTTTTAAAAATGTACAGCCCATTTCTCATTACTGATGGGCCATTTTCTCGGCCAGCCGAATGAAAGCTCTCCTCGTCTTGAAAGATTTGCAGCCCAACAGGCCTGACAAAGCGACTTACTTGGCAAATCACAAAAAAACTGGGCTGTGGTCGTGGACCCAGCTGTCAGCCTCTCCACGTACAGTACTCTTCCGATGGAAGTCATTCCTGACCATGTTGACCACGCCGCGCGGAGAGCACCATGGTGGTGGACGACGGCGAGGCCTAGGAAGGGGACGACGCGGAGCCGGGGAAGACGCGGCAGTGGAAGCCCGCGCGAAGAAGAGTACGAGGGTTCACTGGTTCGGCTGCGGTGTGAGGCTGCCGTCGCCGCAGGGCCTGGCCAGCGGTGGGAATAGTAGGGGGCGGAGAGGCCTCCGTGGCAGCACCGCCGGCCACGGGAGGCAGGAGCATGCGGCACGACCGGTGCTGCTTTGGGCGGCTGGAGCAAGAAGACCAGAGGTTGAAGAAGGACTACGGCCGTTGGAGGGACATCGTACGGTCACTGGAGCTAGAATCGTTCATATTGACTAAAGTTGACAAAGGCCCCCGTCCCAGTCAACTTAGTAGGCCCACAAGTCAGCCTCCCACCATGGTGGTTCCCAGCTAGCAGGGGGAGTATTCATTTTTTTGTGCGTAATAAGGAGGCCCTTCCTTGCGTGCGAAGATATAGCTGGTGGGTCCGAGCTGTCAGCGGCGGTAACGTTTTTTTCACGAAATACAAAGGCCCTTTCGGTGGGTCCCTGATGTTAGGTGGAATAATCATTATTTTGCGCGTAATAAGGAGGCATTTCCTTGCGTGCGGCCGTGGACCCAGCTGTCGGCCTCTCCACATACAGTCCACTTCAGATGCATGTCGGTCGTTGACCACGTTGACCAGGCCGCGCCGAGAGCACCAGGGCGGTGGACGACGGCGAGGCCTAGGAAGGGAACGACACGGAGGCAGGGATGACTCGGCAGTTGTTTCCCACGCGGAGGGGAGTACGACTGTACGAGGGTTTACTGGTTCGTCTGCCGTCGCCGAAGAATAACAGCAGGTGTGGGTGAGTAGAGGGATGGCTAGGCCAGCGATGGGAGTACGGTGGGGCCGTGAGGCCTGCGCGGCAGCAGAGCCGGCTGCGGGGAGGAGGGAGCAGCCCTAGATGAGGCAGCCCAAAACCACGTCCAACACTTGCCAAAACTCCGTCCCTCGTTTTCTCTGTGTTTCGCACACTCGACATTGTGTGGGCATTTTGACTGTGCATCATATGAAGATGTGCTATGCATGAATGTTGATCAGCATGATGTTAACTGGCTGGTAGTTCCATTTTCGACCATGAATAAAACTTCCAACATGATGTTAACCCTGTTTGAAAAGGCCGTGTTAATATAAATGCTCTTCCTCTGAAAGTTGCAGTTTCTTATCTGAAACTGAACTTGCAGTTTCTTATCTGAAACTGAAACTTGCAGTTTCTTCTCTGAGAATCACATTGTCTACACTTTTATACTCCTATGAAACTACATTTTTAAGTGCTAAAAATAGATCTCTAGAATTCATAAAATACTTCATATGCTCAATACTGCAAATCTGAAATTCAAAAGACATTCATATCTGAAAGTACTCTCAAAATACACAACACAAAACACAATTCACAACCTGCAAATACTGACAACCCTAAGCTCCTCCTGACAATTCACAACCTGCCCGACTATTGGGCTGGGGGGCAGCCCCCTCCTATTCCTCGGCGGCAAACAGCCGCCCCGTGAGACGATGTGAACGGCGAGGGAGACGATGGCGGGGAAGCGTCGTCGGGCCAACTGCTTTTCTCCTCTTGTAGTTGGGTTCGGTCGACGAAGACTCCACCGGCTCGCTTTGGCAAGACACCCTCACAAACGGCACCCTGTAGATGCTCGATCCTTCAATCTCTGGTGGATGCTCCATCTGGGATCGATACTCCCACCACCGCTCCCTCACGATCGGATTCGGTGAATCTGTTTGCTCCATGGCCCAGAGGAGCAGCTCTATGTACTCCGGCCCGACTCCCTCCGGGAGTATCGCCGCCTTTTCGCTCTGTTGTAGATATTTGGCCATGGATGTCGCCGTCGCCGTTAGTTGGTCCTTGTTGTCAAACCAAGACTGTATCTCCAACATCCTAGCTAGCTTCACAGGGTCGCCGTCTGCGTTCCTCACGTATCGGTTGTACTCCTCCATCGATCTACTTCTCCACAGCACCTTCACTCGCCGGCGGTGGTTTTTGATTGGAAGAGGAGAGGAGCAGCGCTGGTTTTGGACTAGAACGGGAGAGGAGCGACGCTGGTTTTGGACTGGAACAGGAGAGGAGGGGCGGTGGTTTTGAAATGGAAGAGGAGACGAGCGGCGCTGCATTTAGATTGGAACGGGAGAGGAGCGGCGGTGGTTTAAGAGGAGAAGAGCGGAAGAGCGGCGCTGGTCTTGGAAGTATTTTTTTGTTGTTTTGCATATTTTGGGTCAAAGTTTGACCACGTACTGTATTTGACAAGCAAAATGTGAATGCATGTCACCAAAAATTATATCGTTTGGTTCGTATCTGAATGTACTTTCAAATTATATTATTTTTGCAACGTATAACATATATTTTATGTGCGAAAATCATGGTCAATTATGACCCAGAATAAAAGGGAGACTAGTTAATGTGGGGTCGCTTTCTTAATTGAAGGGTAAATTGATTTTGATTTTGATCCAGTCACAGCGCGCCGGCCCTCTCGTCCATTCCTAAATCGCTGCCGCACACTCCTCTCCCTCTTCTCCATTGCAAAACCACCTCCTCTCCTCTCCATCATCTCCATTCCAAAACCACCGTCTCGCCTCTCCCGCTTCCGATCTTCTCCATTGCAAAACCAGCTCCTCCCTCTCCATCATCTCCATTCCAAAACCACCGTCTCGCCTCTCCTTCTTCTGATCTTCTGCATTGCAAAACCACCTCCTGTCCTCTCCATCATCTCCATTCCAAAACCACCGTCTCGCCTCTCCCTCTTCTCTATTGCAAGACCACCGTCTCTCCTCCCAGCTGCCAAAGCTAGCACCGGACCACTCAGAAGGACATCTATGGAGAGGATGCAGCAACGAATCAGTAAGATCGCCGGCGGCGACCAGGCAAAGTTAGCCAAGTTGAAGGAGATCCTTAGTTGGTTTGACAATGAGTGGGAGATTTTGAGGACGGTGCGGGCCATGTGGCAATGTATGCGAAAGAGCGAGACGGCGGCGATGTACATGTACTCCTTGGCAGCAGTCACGCCGTAGTCCTCCGAGTTCATCGAGTATCTCCTCTGGGCGATGGAGCAGACAGATTCGCCCGAGGCGACAGTCAGGCGGAGGTGGTGGGCATACAGGTCGAAGGTCGAACACCCAGAGGATAATGAATCGATCGAGTATGGTGTGCCGTTCGTGAGGGTGCAGAGCCAGCCGGAGCCACAGGAGTATTCGTTCTCCCACCGCAAGAGGAGGCCAGATGGCGCGACGTCGCTTCCCCGCCATTCTCCATGGTTCCCTCGACGCTCACCTCGTTTCAACGGCGGCGGTAGGATTTAAGGTAAGCTTAGCACTAACCTAATCTTCCACCTGCTCATGCTTACAATCAGTGTGACAGCTAATGAAAATCGTGCTTACAATCAGTCTTCGAGTACTACGCCAATCACCCTAAAATAGCTCTGGACCTTTGGGTCAAAGTTGTGACACAGTGTACAAATAAAGAAAAATAGATTGGTGCTTCTTTCAGAAAAGAGTACTCCCTAGAAAACTGCCAATATAAGCTACTAGTATTTGGTTAGATGATTTGCTGCCGAGAAAGATCCGTCCACAGAGAGCGCCACACATCCCACTGGTGGTGGTGGATGCCAATGCGTGCATGCAGCATGGTTGCTGTCGGTAATTTTTACTTGGCACACCTCGCAGTCTGCATATATGTCGGTTCCATACGTACATTTGTGCTGTTCCACCAAAATGCAGTTGAATAACCCTGTTTGCACAGATAATGAAAAAGCGTGATTACATTATAGTGGCACTAGTTGATGAAACGCACAAAATAAATAGAAGAAAATATTGCGATAGTATCATAGTATGCCATGCTGCGAGGGCGAGATGGGCCCTGCGACGCCTCATACGGTACGCCTCATACTGGACATCGTCCCAAGTCTCCCAGATACACCTTCTGCCAGTGATGAACATCAGTGTACAACGGTAATACAAGGAGGCGCCTTGAGACATTCAAATCTCTATTTTTGTACATATCAACTAAATTTAAGCACCCCAGTTTGCAGAAACGCTTAAACATTAACAATGGGACTAGTTGATGAAACATACATTAACAAAGAGAAGCACTTTCTTTATCTACATTGGAAATGAAATGATAGAGATGACACTCGCTCTATTTTAACTGTATTATTACTTCATTTTATCAGTGACACTAGGGTCGAGCAGGTGGCAGACGAGGTGTACCGTGCGTCGCAAGGATGGAGGCCGGGGGTGCTTAGACTGGGATGCTGAAGCTGGCTCTTTCAGTCACCGACATGGATGATTCAATTCATGGGACCTTTTGGTGCAGCTCACCTAAAATGAAGCAATGTCCCGTGAGCTAGCAGCTTCTTCTTCAATTTTTTTTAAGAAAAGGGCTCCAGCCCCGGTTCCATTTCCATCAGAAAACGAAACCCACAGAGCTTCTTCTTCATTAGTTGCAATAAAATTGAGCAACATAAAGGTTGGTTGTGAAGCTCCTGGAATGCTCAACTATAATTTGGATATCATTTGTGCAGTTCAACTAAGATCGAGCGTGAAATGTATATCTCTGTTTGCACAAAAAAGGTGGAAAGGAGGGTGACTAACAAGTGATGAAACATGCATCAAATGAAAAGAAGCATGTTCCTTATCTGAATGGCAATCCTACAAGGATAGTAGCAATTTCTAAAGCACTGGCATTGCTAGATATTAGTGTGGGCATTAGGATTAACTATGACAACCGTTAAATACGACATTACTTTGGGCACGGGAGAGTAGGCGGACCAGGACAGTTGCATTTCTAACGAAAAGAACCAACTTATCTTAATGGGAAATTTTAGCAGGACATGTAAAAAAGTGCCATTGATTCATATTACTGGAGGCATTACATTGAAAACAACATTGGTTTAACGTGTCCTTACTTTTAACAGTGCGACTGCTACATTTTACCAGTGGCATTACATAAGAGTGGCTCGGGGCAACAAACATCAGAACATGATATCTAGGTTGGTCCCATTTTTGTTCGGTATAGCCACCTTATACTGTGTCAGGCTAGCAAATCTAGTGCTGGACTTACTCTGTTGACTTGTCCCCCAGTCCCCACTTTCTTTCCTTTTTCAACCAATAGATCGGGTTTATATTGAGTTTGTACTGCGTTTCCCTTTATTTCCCTATTAGACCTAGAGACCAGTTGGATAGCCAGTCTCTGCTACTTTTTGCCCCCATTATTTCCTCTTTCGACCAAGTCCTAGATTCAGGTAACAAATCCTCCCCCACCCCCACCCCCTTTCTTCCTTGTTTGAACCAAGTAGTACTTGATTCGAGTGCATGAACTAGTTTTACCTCTTAAACGTAAAAAAAATTAGGTGGTTTTCGAACAGCCGATCGATCCTATCTACGAGGGGGCCTGAGAAATAGTAAAAGATACAAATGCAGCGACGTCAGGAGCTCGGGAAGTAGAGCAAGGCCGTTTTTGAAGGAAGTTATACCTGATGGTCACCGGGATGTCGCTAGGTGGGCGGCGGGAGGCCGGATCTGCCCAAACTATGGCAGCGAGGAAGAAGGGGTCGGAGGCCCTCCCTCACCAGCGGTGCTTGGGAGAGAACGGCAAGGCAGGCTAATCGGGACGCGCCCAGCAGTGGGTAAGAGCCGTCGCCGAGGATGACCGCATGAACGTTGCACCTTCTCACCTTCCCCGGCGAAGAGGATCCGGCTGGATCTGCGACCAGCGGTGAGCAGAGAGAGAGAGAGAGTGTGTGGCCACCGCTGTCGTGTTTAGATCTGGAGAGGCCGAGATAGTGTGAAGGGAGCAACACTAGCAAGCAAGCGCGGAGGCTCCTGCCTATATAGTGGAGTAGTACTAGTTTTCTTTTGTCTACTGGAGCCGGCTTGACCTCGTCAATGACTGTCGAGAAGTCTTCATGCACGTGGCCCGGAGGCGCAGTTGTCGTCATTTTGATCTGAAGCGCCGAATTATAACATATAACACGAAAAAATGCCACATGACAAGAAATCATAACCTCACTGCCCAAAGGAGACAACATGAATCCCGACGGACAAACTAGACGAGGAACAAAGCTCAAATTAAAGATAAACTCGTAAAAAGGGGTCCGTCGATAGATGTCCTAATTAACATAGCCGGCTTGACCTAAATGGCAGCCGAGTAGTCACTGTTCGTGCATGTGCCCCCAATGACTAGCCCAACTCAGTTGTCGCTGTTTAACCCTCGCAGTGATCCGAAGCACATGACACCTAATTTTGCGAGATGACAAGAAACCTTTTTTTAGATTTCTCACCACAACTACAGCCATGTACAACACAGCCTACACGATATGTAGACGATAGCCAATCCAGGCGTGTCTGCTGGAGTCTGGTCACATGCATGGACGAACTGATCTTCCGTGTCTTGCAGGGATCGTCCAGGCACCAACGTAGTACAACACTTCTCTAGTACTATCGCTCGTCTCCCTCTTCTATTAAGTCACCCGACTTGCGGGGCCGGGGAGTGTGCCTATGGTCGGTTCTCAATTGTCGTCCCACATGTGTGTGCAAATGCAATATGACGCGCGTTCCATTCGGAGAGCAGCCTGCTAGACTGACCGACCGTTTGGGGTGTGACGCGAACGCAACGGGCGTGCTGTATACTCCATACATGTGTACCGCCGTTTTCTAGACGCTTTGCTCCATGGCGCGGGCGCAATCCATGGATACAAAATTAGTATACTGTATACTATTTAAAAGCCGAGGGCGGCGCTTTTCCTGCGCGGTAGGCGGGGCAGTTCCGCCTAGTCGGTTCGACAGAGACGCGAGAAGACGAGGGAGTAGGCTGCTGCAAACGTAGGGCTGTGTGATTTGACAGCGAGTTACTGCTGGACAGGTGGGGCCCCATGATTTGACTTGCCATTATCATTTTAACTGCGGCGCTACGACCGGCGTGAGTCTCCCGATTCCTGACCACCTCCATACAGGTGCCTCTCCCAATGCTCCACCATGTAGTAGAGGCTGGCTCTTGCATGAGAGCCCACTTCTCCACTTTTTCCTTGCCTCTCTTTCCTCCACATATGCAAAAATGCCATGTAAAGCGCACTATTGTACTTACTTTTACTTGCTCCTACAGGTGCTTAAGCTTGCCACATAGGCATAAAGTCTGATGTGGCAAGTTAATCAAGAAGAGAGAGACTAGTTTGGTGACCCAAGGAAGAAACGGTGGTAAGCGCGTGTACCTAGGTGAAAAGACAATGTTGAGTCTATAGCTAATTAAATGAAGCAAACTTAGCAACACCATTTCATTGGAAGAGGTCACTCCTTGGCAAATGCAATAAATACTAGTACTCCCTGTGTCCCATAATATAAGAACGTTTTTGGCACTACACTAGTGTCAAAAATGTTCTTATATTATGGCACGGAGGGAGTACGAAGAAAGAGATAGAGAGGAGTAAAAAATTACACTTATAGCCAACCTTATAGCCAACCTTGTTGTAGTATGAGTGACTAAGTGATGACTATGTATGACATGCCAACATCAGATAGCCTAACGCACCGTGTTAAATCTCCAAGGGCGCGACCGCGCGAGCGACGCGGCGGTCGTGGTAGGCGCGGCCATGATACGGGCTGCTGGCAGCCCTTGGATCTGAGATCAAACGGTCGCATGCTAAGTTACTGAAAATTTGCAGAATAACCCTCCAGGATAGGATATTCACCCATAGGTCTAGAATCACGCCATGCAACCGTTCGATCTCAGATCCAAGGGCTCTCGGAAGCCTGTATCATGGGAGAATGGAAAGCCACTACCCTGCCATTCGCACGCTGGCAATTCGCTCCTACTCGTCCCCGCACGTCCTTCAATACTACGATGGTTCGCTCCTAGTCGTCCCGTCCATTCACATTACGGCAGTTCCACTAATCCTAACCCTCCTCCCAAATCCATGGCGTCCCAAATCTCCACGATCGGCGGTGAGTACAAGGTTAGAACCATCACCGGCGATGAGTTCGACGTCATCTAAACCCGTTCTTCCGCGACGGTGAAAGGATGCCTTTCTCGCTTCACACGCATGTTTGAAGACTCAGATGATGAGTGGGTCGCTGGGCTAGATGTTGAGTACACCACAGTCCTGGGACGAGAGAAGGATCTAAAGGACGAAGAGGGGAAGAAGCCCGCCGTGATCCAGGTTTGCGTGCATGACTTATGCTTGGTCTACCACATATGCCATGCTGATGTTGAGTGCCAGGATTTTAAGGACTTCCTCGAGAGCAACCTAGTCAAATTCGTTACTGTAGACTTTGGTAACAACAAAGAAGTCCTGCGTCGGATAGGCCTTGTTGTAGGCAACACCTTCGACCTCCAGAAGAATCGGCTGGTGTCCTCTCGTCACCCTCCAATGTTGACCCTGGCAGGAGCCATGGTTCATCCTTCGCCGCCTCAGATCTTCTTCCCCGCCACCGGTAGCCACGGCAACTGCATTACCATCATCAACTGAGCAGATGACCTTGAGGACTACACGGGTCCGCAAGAGAGGTCGCACTCTTCCGTGTCTGCTTACGTTATGCGTCGCTTAATATGATGACATGCTACATTATCGTCGTGTTCACCTATTAGACTCCGAGTCAGGTCCAAATTAATGCTGAAACTTGAGTTTTTAAATGGTTGTGGGGTACATATTGGGGCAGCAAACAGTACTATCTGTCTCCTATCTGGTTAATCTCCGGTGTCTACTATGAGTTTCATGTTGGGTGCAAACAAACATTAAAGGAGCCATTATCTGTATTTTTTAACTAAAGCTATTATCTGCTTATTATCATTGGCTTTGGGTCTATCCACAGTTTGCTACCATCACTCTGGATTTGTGCATGCACTCCTTACATAATCTCACTATGTTTTATTCCTATGCATGCCAGTTATTGTACACAATGGAACTGATCATGTAGAGCAAAAGAGACGAGCCTTGCGTGGCAATAAAATTTCATGCAGACGTCGTTCCATGGTGGGCGCAAAGGCAGCCCCCCCTCCACCCATTTCGGATCGTAATCAAGAGGAAGATAACTGTTCTGAGGGGGATTCAGAAGGAGAAGACCACTCCTATTTACCCCATGAGGTCTTCGCTCTAACTTGGCATGCTGATGTTGGTAATATCATGCATATGGTGCCTTGCATTGCTTACTGTATACATTAAAGATGTCATCTGCTTAGTTTAGACATGCTTTGTGTCAATGCCATTTGTTTAGTTTCTTTATCGTATATGTGAATGATGCAATGCCATCTTGTCTAGCCAGGCATCATATATGTGAATTTTGCAATGCCACCCTGGTTAGCCAGTCATCTTATATGTGAATTATATCATGCCATCATTTTTTTATTACGTGTTAAATTTGTCAACAATTTTAGTACATTCAATTACTCTTCCTGTGCATCAGCCATTCGGCACGGTCATGAAAAAATCTGGACTGGAAACAAGGTCTTCAGAGCAGACAATGCTATCTGACGAAGCGCATGTCTTGCTGGTTACCGATAGCTCCTCAGAGGTGGATTCAGAGACAGATGACCAGTCATATTCCCCCCCCCCCGAGGTGCATGCCCTAACTTGGCAGGGTTATGTTGCTCATATCGTGCGTATGGTATCTTGCATTGCTATGTCATTTTCTTAGTTTAGACATGCTTTGTGTGAATGCCACCTGTTTAGTGTCTAATTACCATATATGTGAATTATGCAA
Organism: Aegilops tauschii subsp. strangulata; assembly: GCF_002575655.3. Classification (NCBI taxonomy): domain Eukaryota; kingdom Viridiplantae; phylum Streptophyta; class Magnoliopsida; order Poales; family Poaceae; genus Aegilops; species Aegilops tauschii. The sequence goes on from NC_053039.3 coordinate 106,688,121, forward strand.
TGCCATCTTATTGCAAGACATTATATATGTGAATTATGCAATGTTATCTTGTTGCAAGGCATTATGTATGTGAATTATACAATGCCATGCTGTTTAGGCAAGCGTCATATATGTGAATTATATCATGCCGTCCTTTTTTTGTATTTCTCATTTGCTTTTGTCGACAATGTTTGTATATTCAACTTCTCTTCCTGTGCATCAGCCATTTGAATTGGTGATGGAGAAATCTGGAGTGAAAACAAGGTCTTCAGAGCAGACAATGCTACCTGCTGAAGCAGATATCTTGCTGGTTACAGATAGCTCTTCAGAGGAGGATTCAGAGGCAGATGACCAGTCCTATTATCCCCCTGAGGTGTATGCTCAAACTTGGCAGGGTTATATTACTCATATAATGCATATGTTGTATTGCAATGCTTAGTTTTTACATCATATACACAATATTGAATGCCATCTCCTTAGTTGACACATCATATATGCGATTGCCCTCCACTCACTTCCTTAGTATATAAATCATATATTTGAATTATGTCATGCCATGATGTTTACATAGACAACATGTATTTGAATTATGGCATGCCAACCCATTTTCTAAAGACATAATATAGTTATGTCATCTCATCCTGTTTACATAGTCATCATATTTTAAATTATGTCATTCTATCCGTGTATTATATCATGCCATCATGTTTCCATCGACGGCATGTTTGTGATTTATGGCATGCCAACCACTTTAATAGACACATCGTATAGTTATATCATGTCATCCTGTTTACATAGTCATCATATTTTGAAGTATGTCATTCTATCCTGTTTAGTTAGCCATCATACATGTGAAATTGTGTCATGCTATCCTGTTTAATTAGCCATCATATATGTGAAATTATGTCCTGCTATTCTGTTTGCTTAGACAACATAAATGTGAATTATTTCATGCCCTGTTTTCTTCCCTACTATCCATTGCACCTATCTATCTTACAATGTCTGTACATTCAATTTCTTTTCTTGTTTATCGGCCATTTCAATTGGAGGGAGTGATGGCAGTATCTGTGGGAGTAAAAACACGGTCTTCAGAAAAGATCGTGCTACCTGTCGATGCAGATAGAACCACGGTTGTACTTGCCCAAGAACCATCCCCACCACACATAACCCACACTCATGCAGATTGTACCCCTACCCAGTAGGACAGAGAACCAGCTACACCCCTTCTAACCCCAACCCCAGCAGATAAACACCCAGTTCCCGTTGACACAGCACCGTCTCCACCACAGAGCACCCAAACACGAGCAGTTAGTAAGGCAACTGCAGTGCCCAAATCACGAGGACCACCACTCCGAACCCGAAGTCAACGCTTAAAGCAGAAGAAGAATTGTTCTCGGGTCAGGTTCCGTAGCTATGGTTCATACTACTTTGCTCTTGCATCACTGTATTTACTGATACCAACTAATTTCAAATTTGAAGGATGCAATTGAAACTCCAATGGCGCAACAGGTATGTTTTAAACCTGTTTCTTCAACGTGTTTGGTTGTTTGCTGTTGTAACTTGCTCTATGTTGATTTCAGTTTCAATTGAATAAACAGTTATGTTCTCATGCCATGCATATTACAAGTGTTGTTATTGCTGTGTAGTTTCCCACACTTATATTCTGTCTATGCTGCTTTGTCTTAAATAGATATGATTCGAACTGTATCTATCTTGATTTGGCAACATAAACTAGAATGATATAGACCATACAGTGACCATACTACATAGATATATGTTTGTTTCATGCTATTATCCTGTCCACCTTACTACTGAACTGGTTTACAAAAATGAGTTTCATATACTACATTGTAAACCTAAGATGTGTTTGTTTGTTTCTCTTTTAGAACGCGGATAAAATATTGCAATGGTAAAGGAAGTAATGCAGATAAGGTTCAAGATAGTGAGACATCCCTGTTGGTCTCCAAGAAAGCTGATAAAAACTATATTGAAGACACTGAGACAACCCCAAAGTCCTGTCTTGATGTAGTGTTCGAGTTACTGGCTACCACTGCTGGCACCAGCTCTTCGAACTCGTTGCGTGAATCAGTTCGGCTTCTTGAGTCTCAACTTCAAGTTGAAAGACATCGATCAGATGTTATGCGACAGGAAGCCGAAGGACTGAGGAAGTCCCTGCAGAATTCAGGTGCATACTTTCTGATGCAACAGCAAGCACTGGAGGACTTAAGCGCCAAACAAGAGAAAGTTAATAAGCTTGCTAAGCATCTTGCCAGCATTATGGGTACCCAGGATATTGTTTCTTGAGCACTTCTGAAGTGGTTTCAGTTCTGGACTTGTTTTGCTGCGGCGTTTATATGCTGATGTGTTCCCTATATTTGCACTGGTGGCGAACTTTGATGCCCAGTGGATGTAATATGTGTAATAGCCGTGATAGCCTAGTGTAAGTTGCTTGCTTATTTATTTCCTTGTTGTCTTGTTTATTTGTTTGCTTGTAGTCAGTGCAGTTCTTTTTCTGCGGTTTGCTAGTGGCTGCAATAACCTATTTTTTTAAAACTAGGCCACAATAACCATGGGCTAATATTTACTGTAGTGACACTGGGCCTCCTACGGGCCATAGAAACAGTGGGCCTTCTACGGGCCGTAGAAATAGTGGGCCTTCTACGGGCCGTAGAAACAGTGGGCCTTCTACGGGCCGTAGAAACAGTGGGCCTTCTATGGGCCGTAGAAACAGTGGGCCTTCTACGGGTCGTAGAAACAATGGGCCTTCTACGGGCCGTATCATCAATGGGCCTTATACGGGCCGTATGATCGATTGGCCAAACATGGGCCAACCAGACCGCATTCTGGCCGTAAACGGGCTAGAGTTGGAATCGTCCGTTCATGGGCCGACCATAATGGGCCATCATTAATAGGCCGTATTTGATGACGCTATGAAAACGGCCCAACGTATTAACGGACCACAAACGGGCCGACTGTAACCACGGGCTGAATTTGGCCCACAAGCAAAAAATGACAGTAACGGGCCGTAAGTAAACGAATGCTGGAAAATAGCCCAAGAATAAATGGGCTCTGAGAAGGCCGAAAGATAACATGGGCTGGAAACGGCCCAACGGAATAACGGGCCGTTAATGGGTATAAAGTGATACACTGTTCTTTACGGGCCAGTTTCACCACAGGCCGTTAATGGGTGTAAAGTGATACACTGTTCATTACGGGCCAGTTTCACCACGGGCCGTTAATAGGCCAAGAGTTACATAGGGCCTCATATGGGCCGAAAGACGTCATGGGCCATACATGGGCCAGAAGTGAAAACGGGCTGGAATCATATTGGATGGCCCAGATGACGCTATTGAGCCTAATTCGAATAGGGCGTAATGGGCCTTGGGTTAGCGGGCTGTAAATGGGCAATATGGGAACAGGCCGTTAACAGGCTTTCCATGGGCCGGCCCGCCACCTTTTGACCAAGTCAAACGGGCCGGCCTTTTCACAGGAATGGGCCTCTGTTGGGCCATGCCATGTGTCGACGTATCATAGGCGCCTTCTGTCCAATGAGTGGATGACATCTGTCCCAGCAATGAGCCGACACGTGTTTCCTCCAGCCAATGATGATTTTATACGTGGAAAATCCCCATTGGTCGGGGCTATTAACGGGTTATCGGATCCAAAACACGACCCGATAACTTAATGGCGTTCCGTTACAGTGGATGCCACGTGTCGGTCACCCTTGACGAAAGCACTTCTGTGACGCGCGATTTATCGTCATGGAAGTGGACACTTCCGTGATGATAATTTTGGTAATGTCATGGAACACTTCTACGACAACACAGGTATGACTATCTTGATTCTGTCATAAATTTGTCATGGATGTACATGCATGACAAAAAACACGACCTACTGTGACAAACATGTATCATCACGGAAGTGTATTTTTTTGTAGTGAAAACCATAAAACTCCGACTGCGATGGCAATGCAAGCACAAACGAGTAGCAAGGATGAAGCGTTTGGGATATTTGAGATATCGGAAACGGTTATATAGGGACAATTGTATGCATCAAGGCTCACTATTCCTGACGGTTTCTGGGTCATGTGGGAAGGACCCCCCTATCGCCCACACTCACTTGGCGACGGTTCCAAATGCCGTCGCGGAAAGGGGTTAAAACCGTTTGTATAGCACCGACGCATACCAGTGGGGGTGATGCATGGCGTCTTCTCTTCATCTTCTTTGGACATGAATATCTGGTGATACCCAGAGTATCCCGTCCAGAAAGGAGAGAAAATCACAACCTGAAGTGGAATCCATGATCTGGTCGATACGCGGCAAGGGAAATGGGTCCTTCGGGCAAGCCTTGTTGACGTCTGTGAAATCTATGCAAAGCCTCCATTTCCCATCGATATTCGCCCACAGGAAGGCAACGTGGGGTGCAATACTCCTCTGACCAAACCAGCTACCTCAAGTTTCTTGATCTCTTCTGCAATGAATTGCTGCCTCTCCAAGGCTTGCTCCGTACTTTCTGCTTAACAGGTCAGGCATGCTGCCAGACAAACACATCGATATTCGCCCGCAGGAAGGCAATGAGCGCGCTTTCCTATTTGTGATCGAGGGTGGCGCTGGTAGTGAAGGTACCATCAACTCCAGCCAGCCCTGCTAGGAACTTCGTCACTTGGGGTGCAGCGACCTTGGATCTGTTGCTGTTAGAACACTCCAACATGTCGTCAACGGGTGCCGTGCACTCGGTGGGGGCATGCTTCCTGGACTCTTTGCCAGAGTCCCTACAATCTCTCTTCTTTCCTTTACTTCCCCTGGCGAGAGCTGCCGCCGTCATTGCCTCTGTCGCGTCCGCGTCCCGGTACATCTTGTCCACACAAATGATTGCATCCTTCTCATCCGATGGGATTGTGATGGCTCCCAGTGGCCCAGGAATCTTCAAGGTGCTGTAGGCATAGTGGAATGCCACCATGAACTTAGCCAGGGCTAGGCGTCCAAGAATCCCATTGTACAGAAGGGGGAGATCAACCACATTCAGACACAATCCTCTCAGTCCGGTAGTTCAGTTCTCCCCCAAATGTTATCGGCAACGTGATCTTCCCCTTAGGACGGCTCCTGCCGGGGTTAACTCCTTGAAACGTGCCGGTAACCTCTAGCTCTTTCTCTCCTATCTAAAGTCTGCTGATAACCATCGGGGGAATCAGATTCAACCTGGCCCCACCATCCACCAGCATCTTTGTGACTTTGAGGTTGCAGATTGTTGGGCAGACCAACAACGGCAAACATCCTATCGCAGTGGTACGGCTAGGATGGTCCTCTTCATCGAAGATGATGGGCGTACAAGATCACTTGAGTGGCTTCCGGGCCTTTGGTGCTGGTTCTACGACATTGACTTCTCGCGCCCATCGCTTGAGCTGGCGGTGAGAAGTGTGCAGAGAAGCACCTCTGTCGACGCACAGGGCGTCCGTGGCCTTCTGAAACTCTTGCTCACTGCTTTCCTCTTCATCCCCTCCATCACTCTCATCATTGCAGGTTTCCTTCTCTCGACCTCTGGCGGGTTTTCCATGGTTCCGAAAGGGTTTGCTGGGGAGGTTTACTTCACCACCTCGGCCCTTACCACCAACAACATTCTGACCTTTTTTCTTATCACGCTTCTCATACTCTGCTTTCTGTTTCTCGACAAGCTGCTCAACCTGATAACACTCTTGAAGGTTGTGGCCCTTGGTCCGATGAATCTTGCAGTACGGCCCATCACCTTTCCGGCCATCTCGGCAGCAGCGGCTTCTCGACAGTCAGTGCACACGGCAACTTCCTTGTCGGGTGCCTCAGCCTTGGCCTTCTTGCTGGTACTAGGCGTACCCGATCCTTCAACAGTCATCACTGCCTTATCCCTTCGCTTCTTATTGCGCTTCTTGCTCTTCTTCTGACTAGTTGATTCATCCTCACCCTCTGAATCAACATTGGTGCAATCTTCCTCTCCGGGCAGCTTCCTTCCCTTCGCCATCCGCGCACACTTATGCACCAGTGTGGAAAGCTCCTTCACAGTCTTGGGCAACCGCACGTTCTCTTGGAACGGATACGACGGTTGCACACATTGGACTGGAGGGCAGCTATTACAGCTGCCGAATGGATATTTGGGATTTTTCTATGAACTTTGCTGAATCTCTGTAAATACTTACGGAGGATTTTTCCTTCCTTTTGTTGGAGAAGCTGCAAATCGTTGGGCCTGTCGGGTTCCTAATGACCGCCAGTGAAGTCTCCAATGAACTCGTGGCACAGGTCAGCCCATGACGGAATGGAGTTCTCCAGTAGGTGCATCAGCCAAGACCTCACATTGGACTTGAGGGCCAAAGGGAAGTAGTTGGCGAACACCTTCAAATCTCTTCCCCCGGCAGCCTGAACAGCGATGGTGTAGATGCTCATGAACTCTGCCGGGTTCAGCCTCCCGTCATACTTATCAGGTATCTCTGGCATGAACGTGCGAACGGACGGCCAACGGACTTGCCGCAACTCTCGTGCAAAGGCAGGGCAGCCAACCTTGAAAGCTAGGCACCCACCAACACCGAGCGCAGGCTCGTCGACATTGAGGCCGTCATACCCGTCGGTCCGGCGGAGGTCGCCGCGGCGTGGCTCGACGACGCGCGCGTCTCCTCTCCGCCTATCCTCTGGGGCTCAACGTTGGCCTAGATGTGCTCGAGGGTCGGAAAAGCCGTCGAGATGTTGTCAGGGTCTTTATTCGGTTGTGCTCGCGCCGGCTGCCAGTGCAGGGACTGCACTGTGGGGATGGCCCCTGCCGTATAGTTAGCAGCACGAGCCGTTGCTGTCGTGTGGGGAGGTCGTGGCGGGTCAGCTCGCCGTGAGCCCCCAGCTTTGGCGAAACCGAGTAGGCTTTGGATGGTGGCACGCCATTCGTCCATCTACTCAGCCGCTGGCAGAAACATCAACGGCAGTTGAGCCCGCGCCATGGCCTCTGAAGCCGTACTTGGCAGGGATGATGATGAAGTCGATCGTACCGTCGCTCGGCTCCTGACGGTGCTCGTGGCGGTAGTACTGCGCCCCCGCTGGTGCTATGGGGCGACCACCTGGACGTGGTGCGGCGAAGGCGCTTGAGGGCCAGTGGTTCCATTGGGCGCAACGGCTTGGTAGGCCCGCCCCGGGGGAGGTGCATGTGCTGCGGCCGCACCTGTGGTTGGGGCGGCCGGAGGGCGGCGGTTCGCCCTGGTCCGATCACCGTTGTTGTGGCTGTGCCCGTCAGTGGGGGTGAGGGGCGCAGATGGAGGGCCTCCTGACCCATACCTTGAGGAGCGTGGCCGTCAGGGTGTTGTCGATGCTGCTCTCCTCCTGTGCCTCAAGCTCCTGCATCGGCTGTAGGACAAGTGGTGATGGCACCGCCTTCTCCGACCACTTCCCCAGCAGCGTCCGCGTCCTCGTGCGCCTCCGCACCCTCCACAACATTGGAGGACGTGAGTGGCGGAGCCTTCGAGGTGGATGGGTGAGCCGAAGGACCGGGCTTCTTCTTGGGTGGCATGGTCGATGGCGTCGTCGAAGATGACGATGGTGATGAAGTCGACGCGCTGCGCACGCCTTCAGGTTTGCACAAGCGTGCCCCCTACCTAGCGCGCCAAAGATGTCGCAGGAAACCACGACCACCTATGGGACCAGGGATTCCCTTGCTGGTTCGGCGGGGGGACGACGCGTTGCACAAAGAGCACACGAGCATGGGGCAGTGCAGCAGGGATCACGTGGGAAGTTTACCCAGGTTCGGGCTGCCGTGAGGCGTAAAACTCTACTCCTGCTTTGGTGGATTGATGGTGGAAAACGTGATGGCGAGCGTAGTACACTTTCCCGGCAGGGGTTGCCTTGGGGCAGCAGCGACTACGTGCGTATGGGCGTGTGAGTTATCCAATCTTCTAACCCTTTCTAGGGTTGCCATGGGCCTCCGTTTATAGATCAAGGGGTAACCACAATGTCAAAGTAGTAATTATACCCACTTATAAGATAGAAAACAGTCCTATCATACCTAACTCTGCGGGCTAAGATGGCACATTAAATGCACCGGCTAACGTCACATCGATGGTTGCCCGGCAAGGCTTGCCGGGCTATCTCGTCAGCTCCGCGCCTGTTCTCTTGACACGTCGCAGGACGGGTGTCATCCGTGGGTTTCTCCCGTGGGAAATGGCTGCCATGTGGCAAATGACTGCCACTTAATCACTTTGTGGCTCGACACCGCACTGATCAACGACATGGGTCGTGGTGGAGTGGTTAGTGAGGTGGTTCTGCCTCCGTGAGCCCCGGCAGGCCCAGCCGGGGTGTCTTGGTTGTCTGTTTCTAGAGGTGGCCTCGCCCCTTGCTGGGCTCGCCTGCCCGGCAAGGGAGGATCTTCTTCTTGGCGATATCCTACTTCCTTGGCTCATCCTTGGTCCCTCTAATCTACATGTTGATCCTTCAAGTTTCTTGGGTCCTTGGACTCGGACTTGAGCTGGTGCTTCGATCTTGTTCTCGTGCCTGCGCATAGTCTGGGCAACAAACCCAGTGTTTGTTGCACCGATAGCACTAACCTGTCCAAGGGTGCTATGGAAGAGTTCTGTCAAAGAGAGCATATCCGTCTTGATGTTTCCTCAGTGGCTCATCCACAGTCTAGTGGTCAAGCAGAATGGGCTAACCAAGAAATTTTGAGAGGCATTAAGCCCCGACTTATGGTTCCTTTGGAGCGAACGCCAGGTTCTTGGGTTGAAGATCTTCCTTCAGTCCTTTGGATATCAGAACTACCCCCAACAGATCAACAGGTTATACACCTTTCTTCATGGTTTATGGCGCAGAGGCGGTTCTCCCAAGCGATATGTGTCATGACTCGCCCAGGGTGGCAGCTTACATTGAAGCTGATAATGAGATGGCGCGTTAGAACACACTTGATGCTTCAGATGAAGAACGTCATCTTGCAGCAGCCCGTTTGGCGATTTATCAACAAGACCTGCGTCGCTATCATAGCCACAGAGTCAATGCTCGGGCATTTCAAGAGGGTGACTTAGTGCTCCAACTGATTCAAGATCAAACAGGCATGCATAACCTATCCCCACCTTGGGAAGGACCTTTTGTGGTCAGCTAGAGTCTCAACAATGGCTCATATTATCTAATTGATATACGTGAACGCAAGAAATCGCATACCTCTGAGCAAGAGACCAACATGCCCTGGAATATTGCTCATCTTCAGCCTTACTACACTTGGGTCATTGGCTCTCATCATTGTATATTCCTTCATTGATGTACATACCTTTTTATGATCAGCATAATAAAGCCGGCATTCCCAAATTTCGGGGCCTCTGTCGTTTCATTTCAAAATTTTCTGAACAAGAGTCATTATTGATTAGTCATAAGGTCATTTGGGGGCTTCCTGCTCAATGAGCATTGCTTCATAACCCTCTTGATCGGCTTTTATGCCATATTCTAGGTCATTTGGGGGCTTCCTGCTCAATGAGCATAGCTTCATAACCCTACTAATAGGCTTTTATGCCATATTCTAGGTCATTTGGGAGCTTCCTGCTCAATGAGCATAGCTTTATAACCCTCTTGATCGGCTTTCATGCCATAGGTCACTTGGGGGCTTCCTGCTCAATGAGCATAGCTTTTATAACCTACTTGACCGGCTTTCATGCCATACTTGGGTTAAACCTTCCTGTTTGCAACTTGCTAGTCCACCAGGTGACCCGCCGTACTCTTGACAGTCAATCTTTTAAGTAAGACCCTGAACTCGTCAAGGTTAAAATTGCGGCTTATGTCACATGAGAGTCGGCTTACAGTAAGCTAGGATAAACTCACCCATTTGATGTAGTCTCTCCGCTATGTGGCCTGCTCATGCTCTTAGGAGTCAACCTTTCCAATAAGGCCCTGAACTAGTTAAGGTTTAAACGAAGGATTTATGTCACGTGAGAGCCGGCTTATGGATGACAGGCTTTCATGCCAAGCTTCTTTGAAGCAAAAAATTGAGATTTTTCTGAAACCAATCTGTTTTGGTCAAGCTTTACAAGCCGGCTTAAACAATTATTTGAGTCATACTTCCTATATTTTTTCTGTTTTGCAGAAATTTTTGCACATGAAAATTTGCCGGGTCATATAGATCCGGTTTATATTGCTCTATATTGGGCTTGCTAAGGTTATAAGTCGCCAAAGTGATCTTTTCAAAGACTAGGTATGACTATAAGTCGCCCTGGATTGTTGGGTTATTTAACTCGCCCTAGATTGTGACTATACGTCGCAAGTACAAGACACTGTTGGATCTTTTACAGATTATATATCAACCTTTCAAAGAAATTTTGGCAAAGTTGAAAGACCAAATGTGCATATATAAGGCGAGATCAGAAAGATTAAGTCGTAGGAGCATAGTTGGCATCACATGCTCGATGGCATGATAAGGTAGATAAAGTTTTAACTAGGCTATTACATGGCTGCACCAGGAGCCCACAAATTTCTCAAAGTTTTTCAAAGTTGAATCACCCCTCTAAGCCGACCTCTGTGCCATCTGGGTTATACCCCACTGGGTTGTTATCATCATGGCGCCTTGAGGAAGAGGCCTCCAGACCATCCCGTGCCGGCTCATTGTTGTTTATCATCTTGAGATCGCCCGATGTCCAGTTGATTCCCGTTAACGCCTCAAAGGTCACTTCATCATTAAGAAGAAGAGATGGGTCAATATTAGGGGAGAAGGTATGCTTACACCTTTGAGGGTTAAGTCCACAATTTCATGTTATGGCGGCTTAACACGAGCATTGTTGTTGTCGTAAGCCGCCTGGTAATTTGACAGAGCCAACTCCTGTGCAAGTTTACACGCCAAGGGTCGCATCTCTTTGATGCATCCGGTGAAATCCTCCTCCTCAAAGATAGACTCATCATCGTTGAATTCCAGACACCCATCAGCCATCTCTTCCGGGTCTAACTCGGATTGCCAAGCTTTGGCTCGGCTTAGGGCAACAATGGCCCCTGCACGAGCGCCTGATAATTTGAGCTCCTCAACTTGAGTTGGCACTGTTGAAAGTTGATCTAGCACAGTCTTCATAAGCGTTGGAGGTTTCTTGCCGTTCTCTATGGCCACAAGAGTTCGCAGAGTGCCATCATATAACTTCTTAGTTAAAGAGTAAACTGCCTTCAGCTTCATCACAATGTTCTAGCCAAGACTAGCACTCTGGGAACCTTTTAAGCAATTTCAAGCATGAGTTGGCAGGTGGGTTGATAATAATATTACAAGTCGCCAGGAGGGTTAATACAGTGAAATATATGTTTTACTTACCAAAGATGGCGCCTGTCATTGGAGACATATGTTGCTTTAAGCTGGATAACTCTTCAGTCACTAGTTTAAGCTGAGCCTCAACATCTTCTGCTCTCTTTAGAAGATTGGCCTTCTCAGTCACCAGTTGGCAGGTGGTTTATTTTGAAAAACTTGATGAACTCTCATGCTTCACTTATATTAATTTGAGAGTCTTCAAAATAGTATGGCAATTTTCTTAGGTTATGATTTTCGTCCTAATATGATGGCTATATATGAGAAGTTTGATTCCTTGCATTTTTTGAGATATAAAGATGGTGATATTAGTGTCATGCTAGAGAGTAATTGTGGATTAGTAGAAATACTTGTGTTAAAGTTTGTGATTCCTGAAGCACGCACGTATGGTCTATCGTTATGCGATTAAGTTAGAGCATGATTTATTTTTTATTGTCTTCCTTATGAGTGGCGGTCGGGGATGAGAGATGGTCTTTTCCTACCAATCTACCCCCCTAGGAGCATGCGTATTAGTACTTTGCTTCGATGCCTAATAAATTTTTGCAATAAGTATGTGAGTTCTTTATGAGTAATGTTGAGTCCATGGATTATACACACTCTCACCCTTCCACCATATCTAGCCTCTCTAGTACCGCGCAACTTTCGCCAGCGCATCAAACCCACCATATATCCTTCTTCAAAACAGCCACCATACCTACCTCTTATGGCATTTCCATAGCCATTCCGAGATATATTGCCATGCAACTTCCACCGTTCCATTTATTATGACACATACCATCATTATCATATTGCTTTGTGTGATCATATAGTTGACATAGTATTTGTGGCTTGGCCACCGTTCATATTTTTTATACATGTCATGCTAGATCATTGCACATCCCGGTATACCACCGGAGGCATTCATATAAAGTCATATCTTTGTTCTAGTATCGAGTTGTAATTAAATAAAAGTGTGGTGATTATCATTATTAGAGGATTGTCCCATGTGAGGAAACAATAATGGAGGCTATGATTCCCCACAAGTCGGGATGAGACTCCGGACGAAAATAAATAGAAAAAAGAAAATAAAAAAAGAGGCCAAAGAGCCCAAAACAAAAAATGATAAAAAATGAGAGAAAAAGAGAGAAGGGACAATGTTACTATCCTTTTGCCACACTTGTGCTTCGAAAATAGCACCATGTTCTTCATGATAGAGAGTCTCCTATTTTATCACTTTCATATACTAGTGGGATTTTTTCATTATAGAACTTGGCTTGTATATTCCAATGATGGGCTTCCTCAAATTTCCCTAGGTCTTCGTGAGCAAGCAAGTTGGATGCACACCCACTTAGTTTCTTTTGAGCTTTCATACACTTACAACTCTAGTGCATCCGTTGCACGGTAATCCCTACTCACTTGCATCGATATGAATTGATGGGCATCTCCATAGCCCATTAATTTGCCTAGTTGATATGAGACTTTCTCCCTTTTTGTCTTCTCCTCACAACCTCCACCATACTCTATTCCACCTATAGTGCTATATCCATGGCTCACACTCATGTATTGCGTGAAAGTTGAAAAAGATTGAGAACATTAAAAGTATGAAACAATTGCTTCGCTTGTCATCGGAGTTGTACATGATAAATACTTTGTATGATGAAGATAGAGCATGACAAGATTATATGATTTGTAGAAATAACTTTGTTTAGCGATGATATTTTGAGAAGACATGATTTCTCTATTAGTATGCTTGAAGTATTATTGTTTTTATTTCAATATTAAACTTTTGTTTTGAATCTTATGGATCTGAATATTCATGCCACAATAAGAAAAATTACATTGAGAAATATGTTAGGTAGCATTCCACATCAAAAATTCTGTTTTTATCATTTACCTACTCGAGGACAAGCACGAATTAAGCTTGGGCATGCTTGATACGTCTCCAACGTATCTATAATTTTTATTCTTCCATGCTATTATATTATCTATCTTGGATGTCTTATTTGCATTAATATGCTATTTTATATCATTTTTGGGGACTAACCTATTAACCTAGTGCCTAGTGTCAGTTGTTGTTTTTTCCTTGTTTTTGTCTTTTATAGAAAATCAATACCAAACGGTGTCCAAACATAATGAGACTTTTTAAGGATTTTTCTTGGACTAGAAGACAACCACGAAGCTTTGGGAAGAGGCCAGAAGACCCACGAGGGGGACCTCAAGCCCTAGGGGCACGCCCCAGGGGGCGCCCTAGGCTTGTGGGCCCCCGTGGCTCTTCTAACCCTAATCTCTGCTCTATAAATACCCAAATATTCCCCTTACGTCAGAGGGCACACAAAAAATACTTTTCCCGCCGCTGCAAGCTTCTGTTCTCATGAGATCCCATCTTGGGGCCCTTTCTGGCACTACACCAACCTTGCTTCCCTTCCGATGATGTGTGGATAGTTTACCACAGACCTACGGGTCCATAGCTAGTAGATAGATGGCTTCTTCTCTCTCTTTTATCTTCAATACAATGTTCTCCTCGATGTTCTTGGAGATCTATTCGATGTAATCTTGTTTTGCGGTGCGTTTGTTGAGATCTGATGAATTGTGGATTTATGATCATATTATCTATGAATATTATTTAAGTCATCTCTAAACTCTTCTATGCATGATTAAAATAGCTTGGTATTTCTCTCTGGTCTATCGATTTGGTTTGGCCAACTAGATTGGTTTTTATTGCAATAGGTGAGGTGCTTTGTGATGGGTTCAATCTTGCGGCGTCCTCACCCAGTGACAGTAGGGGTAGCGAGGCACGTATTTGTATTGTTGCCATTAAGGATAAAAAGATGGTTTTTTTACCATATTGATTGGATCTATCCCTCTACATCATGTCATCTTGCTTAAGGCGTTACTCCGTTCTTGTTAACTTAATACACTAGATGCATGCTGGATAGCGGTCGATGTGTGAAGTAATAGTAGTAGATGCAGGCAAGAGTCGGTCTACTTGTCACGGACGTGATGCCTATATTCATGATCATTGCCTTAGATATCGTCATAACTTCGCGCTTTTCTATCAATTGCTCAGTAGTAATTTTTTCACCCACCGTATGATTTCTTCAAGGGAGAAGCCTCTAGTGAAACCTATGGCCCCGGGGTCTATTTTCTATCATATTATTTTCAGATCTATAAAATCAAAAACCCAAGAATACCTTGCTGCAATTTATTTATATTTACTTTATTTTGCCTTTTACTTATCTTTTATATCTCTATCTATATTAGATGTCACTCTTGCAAGTGACCATGAAGGGATTGACAACCCCTTTTTCACGTTGTGTCCAATTGTTTTCTAGTTTGTGTAGGTGCATCTATTGGGGACTTGCTTGTACCTCCTACTAGATTGTTGCCTTGGTTCTTAACTGACGGAAATACTTATTTCTACTTTGCTGCATCAACCTTTCCTCTTCAAGGGAAAAATCAACACAAGCTCAAGAAGTAGCAGTGTTGCTTAATGGTCTACTTGCTCAAGTGCTTAGTGATATTGCTCCAAAATCCCCAGCCACTTTTTCCATCCAAATAAGTCCAAAACCTAAATCCGAAGTCTACCCCACTGATACTTCCTACCCGGAGCCACCGAGTTTACTTGACATAGCCACTGCTAGAAACCCTGACGATTCGGTCTCACCGATACGGATCTCGGTCTCACCGAGATGGCCTTGCCAGCGCTCTGCGATCTATTGCATTCGCTTCGGTCTCACCGAGTTCATGCAATCGTTCTCACCGAGTTCATGCAATCGTTCTCACCGAGTTAGCTTGAGAGATTCTTTGTTGCTTATAGCTTCACTTTGTTCCCACCGAGTTGATGCAATCGGCACCACTGAAATGATGTTTGCCCTGAGACCTAGCACATCGGTCCCACCAAATTGTTCCAGTCGGTCCCACCGAGATTCCTAACGTTTATATTTTTGAACAAATCGGTCTCACTGAGTTTTCTGTTCGGGGCCACCGAGATGGGTTAAAAGTGTGTAACGGTTGGATTTTGTGTAGAGGCTATATATACCCCTCCAACCCCTTCTCCATTTGTGAGAGAGCCATTAGAACGTGCCTACACTTCCACCATCCATTTTCCGAGAGAAAGCCACCTACTCATGTGCTGAGATCAAGAGATTCCATTCCAACCTTTTGAACCTTGATTTCTAGCCTTCCCCAAGTTGCGTTCCACTAAAATCCCTCTTCCACCATAGCCAAACCTGTGAGAGAGAGTTGAGTGTTGGGGAGACTATCATTTGAAGGACAAGAGCAAGGAATTCATCATCTACACACCACCTATTACCTTTTGGACAGTGGTGTCTCCTAGATTGGTTAGGTGTCGCTTGGGAGCTTCCGTTGTGATGTGCAGTTGATCCAAGAAGTTTGTAAGAGCAAGGAGATCGCCTACTTCAGGAAGATCTACCCGAGTGAGGCAAGTCCTTTGTGGGCGATGGCCATGGTGGGATAGACAAGGTTGCTTCTTCGTGGACCCTTCATTGGTAGAGCCCTCTCTGGACTTGGGCAACCATTACCCTTCGTGGGTTGAAGTCTCCATCAACGTGGACGTACGATAGCACCACCTATCGGAACCACGCCAAAACTTCTCCGCGTCTCCATTGCGTTTGCATACTCAAATCTCATCCCTTACTTTCTTGAAAATTGCATGCTTTACCCTTTCCGCTGCCTATATATACTCTTGTCATGCTTGCTTGGAATGTATTGTATGTGCTTTAACTTGTGCTAAACTCCACCTTAACTTGAAGGAATAAAAAACTGCCACTTTTACTTGTTAAGGGTCTAATCAACCCCCCTCTAGACCCCTCTTCTCGTTCTTTCAAGGCCACTTGAGGAGCCGCTGGGAAGCACCCTTGGCGGACTATGTAAAACAGGCGCTTTATGATTTTACCATTGCCGAAAAGGACTTATCAAAACTAAGGAATGTAAAAGACGATGACTTACCCTCGGGGCACCGGTTTCTTCCTCCCCATGGCAAGGGGGTCTTTCTCTTATTCATTAGATAACTTGGCTCTCTCCGATGACTTGCCAATGGCCCTGGCCGAGGTGCTCCTCGGCCTCTTCGAGCCCTTGGGCTGCATGCCGACTTCGGCGTCCTCTGACGCCACCCTCTTCCCTTTCGGGGGAGGGTTTTCTTCTTCCTCATCCTCCTCTGCATCGCCATCATGGGCGGAGGTGTGGGTTTCCTCGGACCGGGTGACCGAGGTCTCCCAAGCCCGAGCACTAGCGTTGCCCTTTAGGGACTGCGTCCCTTTGGAGTCCACCACGTGCGGCTCCTTGACTAGGAGCACCGTGAGCATAGGGGTCCTTGGCTCCTCCGGTAGTGGGGTTGGGCACCGCACTGTCTGCACCCAGGCCGACCAGTTCTGCAAAACACCGAGCATAGCGATTCGTTACAATATGGCTCTTATTACAGGAGAGAATTGCGTGTTAGAGCACTCACCGGGGGGGGCTTCGTAGTCGTACTCGAAGCCGAGGTCCTTTCCCTCGTCAGGGATCTTGTCCTTGGCCAGCTTTAGGAGTCACATCCACATGGCTGCCAAGGTGGAGCGAAAGAAGGCGGTGAGGGGGGCCCATGTCCACGGGCTTCTACGCCCACATCGGGGTAGTCCCAAGCTGGAGTTGGAGCATGAGGCGGTTGAGCATGACGTTGATGACGTCGGCCTTGATAACCCACAAGTATAGGGGATCGCAACAGTTTTCGAGGGTAGAGTAGTCTACCCAAATTTATTGATTCGACACAAGGGGAGCCAAAGAAATATTCTTGAGTATTAGCAGCTGAGTTGTCAATTCAACCACACCTGAAAGACTTAATATCTGCAGCAAAGTAGTATGGAAGTAATGGTAATAGTGGCAAAAGTAACAGTAGCAGTTTTGTAGCAATCGTAACAGTGGCAGTGGAAAAGTAACTTAGCAAAGATCAATATGCGAAAAGCTCGTAGGCAATGAATGAATGATGGATAATTATGTTGGATGGCATTCATCATGCAACAGTTATAACATAGGGTGACACAGAACTAGCCCCAATTCATAAATGTAATGTAGGCATGTATTCCGAATATAGTCATACGTGCTTATGGAAAAGAACTTGCATGACATCTTTTGTCCTACCCTCCCGTGGCAGCGGGGTCCTATTGGAAACTAAGGGATATTAAGGCCTCCTTTTAATAGAGTACCGGACCAAAGCATTAGCACTTAGTGAATACATGAAGTCCTCAAACTACGGTCATCACCAGAAAGTGTCCCGACTATTGTCAGTCTGGGGTTGCCGGATCATAGCACGTAGTAGGTGAGTATAACTTGCAAGACAGGATCAAGAACACAAATATATCATGAAAACATAATAGGTTCAGATCTGAAATCATGGCACTCGGGCCCTACTGACAAGCATTAAGCATAGCAAAGTCATAGCAACATCAATCTTAGAACATAGTGGATACTAGGGATCAAACCCTAACAAAACTAACTCGATTACATGGTAAATCTCATCCAACCCATCACGGTCCAACAAGCCTACGATAGGATTACTCATGCACGGCGGTGAGAATCATGAAATTGGTGATGGAGGATGGTTGATGATGACGATGGTGACGGATTCCCCTCTCCGGAGCCCAAAACGGACTCCAGATCTGCCCTCCCAATGAAGAACAGGGCTTGGCAGTGGCTCCATATCGTAAAATGCGATGAATCCTTCTCTCTGGTTTTTTCTCCCCATACGTGAATATATGGAGTTGAAGTTGAGGTCGGTGGAGGTCCACGGGGCCCACAAGGATGGAGGGGGCGCCCCCCCCACCGTTGTGGCTAGGGTGTGGGCCCCCTTCTGTTGATTCTTTTGCCAATATTTTTTATTAATTCCAAAAATGATCTCCTTGAATTTTCAGGTCATTCCGAGAAATTTTATTTCTGCACAAAAATAACACCATGGCAATTCTCCTGAAAACAGCGTCTGTCCGGGCTAGTTCCATTCAAATCATGCAAGTTAGAGTCCAAAACAAGGGCAAAAGAGTTTGGAAAAGTAGATACGACGGAGAAGTATCAACTCCCCCAAGCTTAACCCATTGCTTGTTCTCAAGTAATTCAGTTGACAAATTGAAATTGATAAAGAAAAACTTTTACAAACTCTGTTTGGCCTTGTTGTTGCAAATATGTAAAGCCAGCATTCAAGTTTTCAGCAAAGATTATGAACTAACCATATTCACAATAACGTTTAGGTCTCACAATTACTCATATCAATGGCATAATCAACTAGCGAGCAATAGTAATAAATCTCGGATGACAACACTTTCTCAAAACAATCATGATATGATATAAAAAGATGGTATCTCGCTAGCCCTTTATGAGAACGCAAAACATAAATGCAGAGCACCTCTGAAGATCAATGACTGACTAGACATGGTAATTCATGGTAAAAGAGATCCAGTCACAGTCTTACTCAATATAATTTAATAACAATGCATACAAATGACAGTGGTGCTCTCTAACTGGTGCTTTTTATAAGAGGATGATGACTCAGCAATAGAAGTAAATATATAGGCCCTTCGCAGAGGGAAGCAGGATTTGCAGAGGTGCCAGAGCTCGAGTTTTGAAATAGAGATAAATAATATTTTGAGCGGCATGCTTTCATTGTCAACATAACAACTAAGAGATCTCGGTATCTTCCATGCTACATACATTATAGGCGGTTCCCAAACAGAATTGTAAAGTTTATACTCCCCCAGCACCAACAAGCACATTCCATGGCTGGTCCGAAACAACGGGTACCGTCCAACTAACAACAGCCCTGGGGGAGTTTTGTTTGCAATTATTTTGTTTTGATTTGAGCATGGGACTGGGCATCCCGGGTACCAGCCATTTTCTCGTGATTGATGAGCGGAGTCCACTCATCGTGAGAATAACCCACCTAGCATGGAAGATATTGACAACCCTAGTTGGTACATGAGCGATTCGAGCACACAAAACAGATTATCAGTTGAAGGTTTAGAGTGTGGCACATGCAAATTTACTTGGAACGGAAGGTAAATACCGCATATAGGTAGGTATGGTGGACTCATATGGAATAACTTTGGGGTTTATGGAAGTGGATGCACAAGGAGTATTCCCGCTTAATACAAGTGAAGGCTAGAAAGAGACTGGGAAGCGACCAACTAGAGAGTGAGAACAGTCATAAACATGCATTGAGATTAACCAACATTGAATGCAAGCATGAGTAGGATATAAATCACCATGGACATAAATATCATGGAGGCTATGTTGATTTCGTTTCAATTACATGCGTGAACATGAGCCAAGTCAAGCCACTCGAATCATTCAAAGGAGGATACCATCCTATCATACTACATCACAACCATTTTAAAAGCATGTTGGCACGCAAGGTAAACCATTATAAACTCCTAGCTAATTAAGCATGGCACGAGTAGCTATAATCTCTAGTTGTCATTGCAAACATGTTTCATTTATAATAGGCTGAATCAGGAACGATCAACTAATCATATTTACAAAAACAAGATAGGTCGAGTTCATACCAGCTTTTCCTCATCTCAATCATTTCATCATATATCGTCATTATTGCCTTTCACTTGACGGTGTGGATAATAATAATAGTGTACGTGCATTAGACTAAGTTGGAATCTGCAAACATTGATTCAAAGGAGAAGACAAGGTAATACAGGCTCTTTGTTAGATCAACAATAATGCATATGAGAGCCACTCAACAATTTCATCGTGGTCTTGTCCTCTCGGCACCCAAAGAAAAGAAAAGAATTTCAAAGAAACACACTGAAATGTTTTTGGAGTTTTTGTTTTTCTGAAGAAAGAAAAACAAGAACGAGAAAAACTATTTACACGGGAAAGCTCCCAACAAGCAAAAGAAGAATGATAATTATTTTTGGATTTTCTTTTAATACTACATCTAAGCATGCTTGGAAAGGAAATAAACTACAACTATTTTTTTGGTTTTCTTAAGGTTTTTCAAACGCATAAGAAGAAAGCGGAAAAAAAGAAATAAACTAACATGGATAATACAATGAAAAAGTATGAACACCGACAACTGAAATGAGTGTGTGAACATGAATGTAATGTCGGTGAGAAATACATACTCCCTCAAGCTTAGGCTTTTGGCCTAAGTTGGTCTATGGCCACGGCTAGCCGGGTGGATATTCAAAGTTGTAGTTGGGGTTGTACAGAGACGCATCAGCTACTACCTGTAGGGCTGCAGCATGGAGGCGAGCAGCCTCCTCTGTTCTCTCATACTCGTTTGCCTCCTCCCTAGTTATAAAATATCACCCATTTTCCTGAAAGTTAAAGAAAGCAGGAGCAGGAAGACTAACATGGACGGCGCGCCGTCTATCAAGGATTAGTCGGTACTGGAGGTACTGTTCGTTCCTCTTAAGAAACTGGTAGCGAACCGTAGCCTCATAATCTACAAAAGCAGGTGGCAACTCAATATCATACCCTCTTATGGGTACACCAAAATAATTAGCTAAACGAGTTGCATAAATCCCACCAAATAAATCTCCATTTTTAGCATTAAGATTTAACCTCCTAGCAATAATGGCCCCTACATTATATCGTTTATCACCCAACACCGCACACTTGAGGACACTAAGATCTGATACACAAAGGTGGCTATGATCATGTTTACCATTAATGCATCTTCCTACAAAGAGAGCAAAATAATGTATGGAAGGAAAATGAATGCTCCCCATGGAAGCTTGTGTGATATTTCTAGTTTCTCCAATGGTGATGCTAGCAAGGAAATCATTATATTCATATTTGTGAGGCTCACTAAGAAGGCCCCGTTGTGGAATTTTGCATGCATCACAATAATCTTCTAGGTCCATGGTGTAAGATTCATCATAAAGATCGAACAAGACAGTATGCGTATTACGCTTAGATGAAAACTCAAACCTTCACAGAAAGGAATCGGTGAGATAATAATATTGTAGGCACTTGTCTGATAAGAAGTCCTCAAGGCCGACATTTGGTACATACGCATAGAATTCATCCTTGAAACCTACACGAACCATAAATTCATCCGATGGCCATTCACACGGCTTCACTTGAGCTTCCCTTGGTGGTTCAAGGTCCGGTTCGCATATCACATGCCTTGGTGCTTGCTTCCTTGAAGAACCCCCTTGGTGCATTCTCCTAGACATTTTTCTCTCTTCGAAAAATTTCTGAAATTTTTAGTGACTCAAAATAAAAGTGAACCAAACTCAATAAAATTGATAGCAACTACTCCTACAAGTGCCTAGAGGCTATATCATGCATCAAAACTACGTTGGACCATATAAATTTGACATGCAAGCTCAAGAACAAGGTCACCACAGCAGCAAAAATTTGCAATAAATAAAGCACTAGAACAAAAACTAATTGGACCATTGGAGGAGTCACATACAAAAGACCAATCCCCCAAAGCAGTTTTGTGAATGGAGCTTTGAGCAAGGAGATCGAAAATGGCGGCAAAATGAGCAAGAATGCGAGTTTGAGCTAGGGAGTGATTTTTCCCGGAGGAAGGAGTGGATGGGTGCTGGAATAAGTGGAGGGGGGCCACGTGGGGCCAACAAGGACAGGGGGCACGCCCAGGGGGCAGGGCACGCCCTCCACCCTTGTGGACAGCTGGTGAGGCCCCCTAGTGTGTGTTTAGTGCCAAAAATTGTAAATATTATATAAAAAATCATAGTGGATTTTTAGGGCATTTGGAGAACTTCTATTTTCGGGACATTTTTTTATTGCACGGATAAATCAGAAAACGGACAGAAAATACTATTTTTACTTTATTTAATCTAAATAACAGAAAGTAAAAGATGGGTACAGAAGGTTGTGCCTTCTAAATTTATCCATCTCATGCTCATCAAAAGGAATCCATTGACAAGGTTGATCAAGTCTTATTAACAAACTTCTTCCGGATGACATGAAACCGAAGAATTTTCGAATAACACTAGGTTACCTCAACGGGGATGTGCACATCCCCAACATAAAAAGTGGCATTGAGGGAATTCAAAACCTCCAATAGTAATAGTTGAAATTTTTCCAATAGAATTGATACTATGAACTTGAGGTTGTTTCTTCGAAAACTGTACCATATGCTCATTACCATTAACATAAAAAGTGGCATTGCCTTTTTTGCAATCAATAACAGCTCCTGCAGTATTAAAAAAAGGTTTACCAAGGATGATCGACATACTGCCGTCCTCAGGAATATCAAGAATAACAAAGTCCGTTAAGATAGTAACGTTTGCAACCACAACAGGCACATCCTCACAAATACCGATGGGTATAGCAGTTGATTTATCAGCCAATTGCAAAGAGATTTCATTAGGTGTCAACTTATTCAATTCAAGTCTATGATACAAAGATAAAGGCATAACACTAACACCAGCTCCAAGATCACATAAAGCAGAACATAGTTTCTTTTAATGGAGCATGGTATACTTGGTACTCCCGGATCTCCAAGTTTATTTGGTATTCCACCCTCAAAAGTATAATTTGCGAGCATGGTGGAAATTTCAGCTTCCGGTATCTTTCTTTTATTAGTAACATTATCTTTCACATATTTAGCATAAGGAGGCATTTTAATCATACCCATCAAACGCATACGCAAAAAGATAGGTCTAATCATTTCAGCAAAGCGCTCAAAATCCTCATCATCCTTTTTCTTGGATGGCTTAGGAGGAAAGGGCACGGGTTTCTGAACCATGGTTCTCTTTCTTTACCATGTTTTCTGGCTACGAAGTCTCTCTTATCATAACGTTGATTCTTTGATTGTGTGTTATCAAGATCAATAGCAGGTTCAATCTCTACATCATTATCATTACTAGGTTGAGCATCAACATGAAAATCGTTATTAACACTAGGTTCATGTTCATCACCAGATTGTGTCTCAGCATCAGAAATAGAAATATCATTGGGATTCTCAGGTTTGTCTATAGCAGGTTCACTAGCATGCAAAGTCCTATCAGTTTTCTTTTTCTTTTTATTACTGGGACTAGGTACATCAGTATTAACTCTCTGAGAATCTTGCTCAACTCTCTTAGGATGGACCTCAGGATACAAAGGTTCCTGAGTCATTTTACCACCTCTGGTCATAACCCTAACAACATTATCATTATTCTTACTATTCAACTCATTAAGCAAATCATCTTGTGCCTTAAGTACTTGTTCTACTTGAGTTGTAACCATGGAAGCGTGTTTACTAATAAGCTTAAGATCATTAATAGTTCTACTCATATAATCACCCAAGTAGTCAAGCATGTAAGCATTACGTTTCAATTGTCTACTAATATAAGCATTGAAGTTTTCTTGTTTAACAATAAAATTATCAAACTAATCCAAGCACTGATTAGCAGACTTATTATGAGGAATATCACCTTCATCAAATCTATAAAGGGAGTTTACCTCTACTACCTGTGTTGGGTTATCAAGACCATGTATTTCTTCAATAGGCGGTAGATTCTTAACATCTTCAGCTTTAATACCTTTTTATTTCATAAATATCTTTGCCTCTTGCATATCTTCAAGACTGATAAATAGAATACCCCTTTTCTTCGGAGTTGGATTAGGAGTTGGTTCAGGAAGTTTCCAATCATTATCATTACTCAATATATTATTCAATAGATATTCAGCTTGATCAACTGTTCTTCACCCTAAAAACACAACCAACACAACTATCAAGGTGGTCTATGGAAGCATCGGTTAGTCCACTATAAAAGATATCAAGTATTTTCATTTTCCTTGAGAGGATGATCAGGCAAAGCATTAAGTAATTGGAGAAGCCTCCCCAAGCTTGTGGGAGACTCTCTTCTTCAATTTGTACAAAGGTAAATATTTCCTTTAAAGCAACTTGTTTCTTATGAGCGGGGAAATATTTTGCAGAGAAGTAGTAAATCATATCATGGGAACTACCACACAACCAGGAGCAAGAGAATTAAACCATAACTTAGCATCACCCTTTAATGAGAAAGGAAACAACTTAAGAATATAGTAATAGCAAATTTTTTCCTCATGAGCAAATAGGGTGGCTATATCATTCAATTTAGTAAGATGTGCCACAACAGTTTCAGATTCATAGCCATAGAAAGGATCAGATTCAACCAAAGTAATTAACTCAGGATCGACAGAGAATTAATAATCCTTATCAGTAACAAAGATAGGTGAAGTAGCAAAAGTGGGATCATATTTCATTCTAGCATTCAAGGATTTTTCTTTCAATTTAGCTAACCGTTTCTTAAGATCTTCTCTATCATTGCAAGCAAAGAAGTCTCTAGCAGTTTCTTCATCCATAACATAACCCTCAGGTACCACAGGCAATTCATATCTAGGTGGAGAATCATAATCTTCAGTTTCAATAATATCATCAGTTTCAGTAATTTCATTCTCTCTAACCCTAGCAAGTTGTCCATCAAGAAATTCACCTAGTGGCACAGTATTATCAAGCAGAGAAGTAGTTTCATCATAAGCATCATGCATAGCAGAAGTGGCATTATCAATAACATGCGACATATCAGAATCAATATGTCGGTGTACAAAAGTAGGGGCCCTCTTTGTACCCCTTTACTTGTGCACGGGCAGTTAGAGCCGCGCCTACGGCCACACTTAGCAGGGTAGAGGAAGGAAGCAAAAGTACAAGACCACCAGAGCAGCGCCAAGCCAGTGGCGCGAGGAGCAAAGGGACAAGATGGGCTTTCCCCGGCAAGAGCCTTGCTGGGGCAGCTTACGTAGCCCCGGCAAGAGCCTTGCTGGGGCAGCTTACGTAGCCCCGGCAAGAGCCTTGCCGGGGAAAGTTGCCCAACACCAGCGAGGCCGCCACCCTTGAGCCTAAGGATTCCAACACCATCAACGACATTGGAACCAAGGCTCGGGAGGTGCCTGCATGGTGGCATGCAGATCTTTGTGAAGACAAAGGGCCTGCGAGGCCTAGATAGGAACCAGAAAACAAGACAACAGCGAGGCTCCTTGCCGATGATGCCCACGAGGCCCCGACAAGGCTCATGCCGAAGATACCCACGAGGCCCCGGCAAGACTCTTGCCAAGGGCGCCCACAAGGCCCTGGCAAGACCCTTGCCAGGATTATCAGCAAGACCGCGGCAAGGCCTTGCCGCCCCATCACCGCCCCAGCTCAGCGGCCGACCCACCATCTAAGCAAGTACCTACGTGGCAGTACGTGGCTCCTAAGCCAACTAGTCAAGCACCTACATGGTGGCATGGAAATCTTCGTGAAGATCCTGCCACCACACCAGCTCAGCAGCCTGCCAGCCTACATGGCGCTGCATGCCTCGTTGGCCTGGACGCATGTCGGAGCAAGGCGAAGCGGCGACGGACGGGACGGGTTTCGTTGCCGTCCCAGATAAAGCAAGAGGACACCTAAGTAGCGCATTTAATGCGTTTTGTCCTGTGATGTCAGGCGATAAGCTTGTACACTATACAACTTTCCACCTCTTGTGTGCCACTGTGGCAGCCCCTTTGACTATAAAAGGAGGCCCATGGCGTACTGAGGGGGGATTCGGACTTTTTGGACCCTACACCCTTTGTAGCTAGTCCAAGAACACCAGATAAACACAAACCAGCAAGAGTAGGGTATTACGCGTCACTCACGGCCCGAACCCGGGTAAACCCCCCGCGTTGATCTTCTAAACCTGCTCTTTCCACAGCCCCACGCCCGCCAACCATAGAAGGGATTCCCCGTGATCCCATAGGTGTCGATTTCGCCGACATCTTTGTCGCGCCAGGTAGGGGGCGCGAGCTGTGAGAAATCTGGTTTTGAAGCCGACGCCTTGACTTCATCATCACGATGGCCCCCAAGAAGGAGGGGATGATAGCGATCGGGTCGTCTGGAGCAGGCCCGTCCGCACCAGCGCGGGCGGGCGATGGAGTGGCCACGGATGGCGCCGGAGGCGCCGCCCGTGAGCATCCATGACACTCTGGCACACGGAGCCGGACGAGCGACGTCGTACAGGCCCAAGACGACGAGCCACACGCCGCTGGGCCCGGGGACGGGGTTGTGCTGCCCATGGGCGGAGCGGCTACCTGCCGGACGCCCCCGCTGGCGCCCGTGCCATGGCCTTCCCAGGCTGCCCGCGATGAGCAACACCGCGACGTCAATGCCCCCGGGCGCCACCGCGGGAAGAGCCCTGTGCGTCACTCTCAGGACGCATCGGGCCAGCATGCGCACCGGGACGCTGGCGGAAGTGGCGCGTGACCACGAGACCGTGATAGAGCTCCTTCTAACGTGGTTAGAAGTCGGAGCATGTCACGGTCCACGTAGCATTCGCCGCCACCCACGCCAGCAGAAGCACTGGCGCGCGTACAATTGCTCCTCCACTTCCCGCCTGCTGCGAAGAAGCTCGACAAGTGGACAGCCACCATTCGAAGCCTCGTCAGCTTCGCCAACAAAGATGAGCCACTCCTAGCGGGACCCTCGTGCCGGTGTTTTGTCGACCCGACACGTGCCGGCGGTGGGAGGACCAGGGATGCTGCGACCATGGTGCACTCTCCTCCCCCGCGGCCGCGACAGTAGCCGCTGGCTCACCGGGCCGACATCCGTGACGACGTTTCTACGGCATCGTCCGACCTGCGAGCCCATAGTGGCCAACGCCAAGTCCTTCAGGAGCGAGCCCAGGAAGACGCTCGAACCACCACCGAACAACGACGGGAGACGCGCCATCAGTCAGATCAGCGTGCGGGGCCTACTATGGACCACCCGGCGCTGGGGGGCTCCGGCGACCTGCCTTACGAGGTGGGTTGTCCAGCCTTTACCCGAGAGTTGCGGCAGTTCCAGTGGCCCTCCCACCGAATGTTCAAGCCTGATATTGGCGAGAAGTACAACGGCAAGACTCACCCGTCGGAGTTCCTCAACATCTACACCATCGCGATGTAGGCTGCCGGAGCTCGCGATGACAAGGTGCTTGCCAATTACTTCCAGTTGGCACTCAAACCCAATGTCATGTCATGGTTGATGCATTTGCCAGTGGATTCCATTTCTTCTTGGTCGGATTTGTGCCATGAGTTTGTTGGCGCCTTCACTGGAGGCCACCAAGCTCATACCCAGGCAAGCAATTTGCATATCATCCCCCAGAAAGAAGGCGAAAACCTGCACAAGTACATACAGAGGTTCAGTCGGGTGCAGTACAACATCCCAGATGTTCATCCCGCCGCTGTCATCAGCGCATTCATCAGAATGTGCGCAACCACAAGATGCGTGAAGAGTTGGGGATGAACAAGGTCAAGGATGTGACAGAACTTTATGTTCTGGCTGATAGATGTGCTCGAGCTGAAGAGGGGAGGAAGTACCCTGGCGAAGACACTGGTGCGGAAACCGACTCCACAGACGAAGACACCGCCGCCCCGACAAAGAAGGGTCGGCGCCGCAATAGGAAGCATAAGGGCAAGACTGTGCTTGCCGTTGAGGGATCCGGCGACCCCGGCGCCGCCAAGAAGGCCAAGGCTGACGACCCCGACAAGGAGGTTGCCGGGTGCACCGCCTGCCGGGCCTTGGTGGCCGCTGACAAGCCAGGAGGCTCCGACAAGCAGTACTGCAAGATCCACCGCACCAAGGGCCGTGACCTCCAGAACTTCCGACAAGTTGAGCTGCTTGCAGAGAAGCAGAAAGCTGAATATGAAAGGCGGGACAAGGAGAAGGGTTAGCATGGTGCTGAGGGGTCCGGCAAGAAGCGTGGCACAACGTTACTACCATTTATGAGAAGCAATTGTATCTATACCTCGGACATTGCTATGCTTCCCTACCGTCCCAATATGGGTCCTGACATAGGCCGCTTCAGCCTGGATGATTAGTCATGCGTTGGTCTCGAGATTGACAGTAGCTGGCCCTTCCTAGAGAATAACTTCTGGTTCAAAGAAAGCATTTCCAACGCCGACAAGTGGTTGAGCTGAAGTTCATTTCATCGCTTTGTTATTTGTTGTGTGAGAAAAACTTTACTAGAATGTTTGTTGGAAATGATCTATAATCCAACATGTATCCTCGTTGTCGTTGTGGGCTGATGACTTGTTGTATGTAATCAATGGTAGATTTGCATATGCGTCCATCAACTCACGCCTGCTAGTGGTGTCCATATGAACAGTGCTAGTGATTTTAGTTGCAAAAATTAGATAGTGCTAGTGATTTTTAGCTGCATATTTTGAAAAATCGCAGTGTTACAAGGTTGACAAATGGCAATGTTACTAGATAAACAAATGTCAATCTTTCCAGTTTGACAAATGGTAACATACCGAAAATGACAGATATGCAAATCTTACCCAATTGTTTGTACGTGGTTGCACGCGGGTCATGCAAAACAACCGTTTGCGTTGAAGGGATGGAGGAATCCTGCTCGGCACATTTTCCCTTGGCTTCCTGGGGAAGCTGTTGGTTTGCATCCGGGTGTTCTAACTTAAATGTTTGCGATGAGTGTTTTATATTTAAAGACCATTGGCGTTATTTTCAAAAGAAAATCATTTGATAAGTCTGTACATTAAGAGAGAAAAACGCAAGTTCGTTCAAACCATATCTTTCATTTAGTCACACTGCGAATTTATATTCATATGATTGAGAATTCAAGATACAGTATTAAACCCCAAAAACTATTTCCGGTGGCAGCGGAGGCGGTGTGCCGTGCCGCTGTTGTCGTTGTCGTCCTCTGGGATGCCGTTGTTGAAGTCTTCAATTCAGCAAAAAATGTTCTTCACTTGTAAATCAAACATCATGTCGTCGCGCGATCGACGGGCCGGGCGCGGGAGGACGGCAACTGGCGCCACTGAGAGGTAGCGGTCGACGGCATTGTCCCATGCCGCTGACAGGGGCACGCGCACGGGCACAGGTGCGGTGCGTGCAGCCAAACACATGGGCCGGCGCCACGGTGGGTGGAGGGGCACGCACGGGCACGGGCACTGGCGCTGGCTTGTACACAAGCTCGCGCGGGTCCGCAGAGACCTCGCTGACGCCCGCAGCTTCCAGCTCTGCGATAGTGCTCGGCGACCAGCCCGTCAATGCCACGCGGATGGTGCTGGCACGGGCATGAGGATGGGAGCTGGGACGGGAGCGGGGGAAGCAACCGCGGCGCCCAGCTCGTTCTGGGCCATGTCCATGAGGCCCCATTCCTCCTTATTTTCTATCTCCTCTGGCTCAGAGTCGACTTCACCAAATTTGAAGACTAGTGGCAGATGATCGTTCTACGCCATGGCGTTGGCGGAGGTTGTTGGAAATATGCCCTAGAGGCAATAATAAATGGTTATTATTATATTTCTTTGTTCATGATAATTGTCTAATGTTCATGCTATAATTGTATTGTCCGGAAATCATAATACATGTGTGAATACATAGACCACAACGTGTCCCTAGTAAGCCTCTAGTTGACTAGCTCGTTGATCAACAGATAGTCATGGTTTCCTGACTATGGACATTGGATGTCATTGATAACGGGATCACATCATTAGGAGAATGATGTGATGGACAAGACCCAATCCTAAGCATAGCATAAAAGAACGTGTAGTTTCGTTTGCTAGAGCTTTTCCAATGTCAAGTATCTTTTCCTTAGACCATGAGATCGTGCAACTCCCGGATACCGTAGGAGTGCTTTGGGTGTGCCAAACGTCACAACGTAACTGGGTGACTATAAAGGTGCACTACGGGTATCTCCGAAAGTGTCTGTTGGGTTGGCACGGATCGAGACTGGGATTTGTCCCTCCGTGTGACGGAGAGGTCCTCTCTGGGCCCACTCGGTAATGCATCACCATAATGAGCTCAATGTGACTAAGGCGTTAGTCACGGGATCATGCATTGCGGTACGAGTAAAGAGACTTGCCGGTAACGAGATTGAACAAGGTATCGGGATACCGACGATCGAATCTCGGGCAAGTAACATACCGATTGACAAAGGGAATTACATACGGATTGATTGAATCCTCGACACCGTGGTTCATCCGACGAGATCATCGTGGAACATGTGGGAGCCAACATGGGTATCCAGATCCCGCTGTTGGTTATTGACCGGAGAGGCGTCTCGGTCATGTCTGCATGTCTCCCGAACCCGTAGGGTCTACACACTTAAGGTTCGGTGACGCTAGGGTTGTAGAGATATATGTATGCGGAAACCCGAAAGTTGTTCGAACGTCACGAGAGGTTCCGGAATGGTCCGGAGGTGAAGAATTATATATAGGAAGTCCAGTTTCGGGCACCCGGAAAATTTCGGGGGTTACCGGTATTGTACCGGGACCACCGGAAGGGTCCCGAGGGTCCATCTGGTGGGGCCACCTATCCCGGAGGGCCCCGTGGGCTGAAAGTGGAAGGGAACCAGCCCTTAGTGGGCTGGGGCGCCCCCCTTGGGCCTCCCCCCATGCGCCTAGGGTTGGGAACCCTAGGGGGGAGCTTCCCCCTTGCCTTGGGGGCAAGGCACCCCTTCCCCCCCTTTGGCCGCCGCCCCCCCTTGGAGATCCCATCTCCCTGGGCCGGCGCCCCCCCAGGGGGCCTATATAAAGGGGGGAGGGAGGGCAGCAAAACACAGCCTTGGGCGCCTCCCTCCTCCCCTGCAACACACCTCTCTCTCTCTCTCGCAGAAGCTCGACGAAGCCCTGCCGGAGAACCGCTACATCCACCACCACGCCGTCGTGCTGCTAGATCTCCATCAACCTCTCCTTCCCCCTTGCT
Source organism: Aegilops tauschii subsp. strangulata (assembly GCF_002575655.3). Classification (NCBI taxonomy): domain Eukaryota; kingdom Viridiplantae; phylum Streptophyta; class Magnoliopsida; order Poales; family Poaceae; genus Aegilops; species Aegilops tauschii. The sequence goes on from NC_053039.3 coordinate 106,718,998, forward strand.
GGATCAAGAAGGAGGAGACGTCGCTGCACCGTACGTGTGTTGAACGCGGAGGTGCCGTCCGTTCGGCACTCGGTCGTCGGTGATTTGGATCACGGCGAGTACGACTCCGTCATCCACGTTCATTGGAACGCTTCCGCTCGCGATCTACAAGGGTATGTAGATGCACTCCTTTCCCCTCGTTGCTAGTAGACTCCATAGATGCATCTTGGTGAGCGTAGGAAAACTTTAAATTATGCTACGATTACCAACAGTGGCATCATGAGCCAGGCCTATGCGTAGTTACTATGCACGAGTAGAACACAAAGCAGTTGTGGGCGTTGAGTTTGCCAATTCTTCTTGCCGCTACTAGTCGTTTCTTGTTTCGGCGGCATTGTAGGATGAAGCGGCCCGGACCGACCTTACACGTACGCTTACGTGAGACAGGTTCCACCGACTGACATGCACTAGATGCATAAGGTGGCTAGCGGGTGTCTGTCTCTCCTACTTTAGTCGGAACGGATTCGATGAAAAGGGTCCTTATGAAGGGTAAATAGAAATTGGCAAATCACGTTGTGGTCATACGTAGGTAAGAAAACGTTCTTGCTAGAAACCTACAAACCACGTAAAAACTTGCAACAACAATTAGAGGACGTCTAACTTGTTTTTGCAGCAAGTGCTATGTGATGTGATATGGCCAGAAGATGTGATGAATGATATATGTGATGTATGAGATTGATCATATTCTTGTAATAGGAATCACGACTTGCATGTCGATGAGTATGACAACCGGCAGGAGCCATAGGAGTTGTCTTTATTATTTTGCATGACCTGCGTGTCATTGAATAATGCCATGTAATTTACTTTACTTTGTTGCTAAACGCGTTAGCCATACAAGTAGAAGTAATCGTTGGCGTGACGACTTCATGAAGACACAATGATGGAGATCATGGTGTCATGCCGGTGACGAAGATGATCATGGTGCCCCGAAGATGGAGATCAAGGGAGCATGATGATATTGGCCATATCATGTCACTATTTGATTGCATGTGATGTTTATCATGTTTTTGCATCTTATTTGCTTAGAATGACGGTAGTAAGTAAGATGATCCCTTATAATAATTTCAAGAAAGTGTTCACCCTAACTGTGCACCGTTGCGAAGGTTCGTTGTTTCGAAGCACCACGTGATGATCGGGTGTGATAGATTCTAACGTTCGAATACAACGGGTGTTGACGAGCCTAGCATGTACAGACATGGCCTCGGAACACACGCAATACACTTAGGTTGACTTGACGAGCCTAGCATGTACAGACATGGCCTCGGAACACGGAGGACCAAAAGGTTGAGCATGAGTCGTATAGAAGATACGATCAACATGCAGATGTTCACCGATCTTGACTAGTCCGTCTCACGTGATGATCGGACACGGCCTAGTTGAATTCGGATCATGTTTCACTTAGATGACTAGAGGGATGTCTATCTGAGTGGGAGTTCATTAAATAATTTGATTAGATGAACTCAATTATCATGAACTTAGTCTAAAATCTTTACACTATGTATTGTAGATGAAATGGCCAACGTTGTCCTCAATTTCAACGCGTTCCTAGAGAAAACCAAGCTGAAAGATGATGGCAGCAACTATACGGACTGGGTCCGGAACCTGAGGATCATCCTCATAGTAGCCAAGAAAGATTATGTCTTAGAAGCACCGCTAGGTGAAGCACCAATACCTGAGAACCAAGACGTTATGAACGCTTGGTAGCAGCGTGGTGATGATTACTCCCTCGTTCAGTGCGGCATGCTTTACAGCTTAGAGCCGGGTCTCCAAAAGCGTTTTGAGAAACATGGAGCATATGAGATGTTCGAGGAGCTGAAACTGGTTTTTCAAGCTCATGCCCGGGTCGAGAGATATGATGTCTCCGACAAGTTCTTCAGCTGTAAAATGGAGGAGAATAGTTCTGTTAGTGGGCACATACTCAGAATGTCTGGGTTGCACAACCGCTTGTCTCAGCTGGGAGTTAATCTCCCGGATGACGCGGTCATTGACAGAATCCTCCAGTCGCTTCCACCAAGCTACAAGAGCTTTGTGATGAACTACAATATGCAGGGGATGGAAAAGACCATTCCCGAGGTATATTCAATGCTGAAATTAGTGGAAGGGGAGATCAGAAAAGAACATCAAGTGTTGATGGTGAATAAAACCACTAAGTTCAAGAAGGGCAAGGGTAAGAAGAACTTCAAGAAGGACGGCAAGGGAGTTGCCGCGCCCGGTATACCAGTTACTGGGAAGAAGTCGAAGAATGGACCCAAGCCTGAAACTGAGTGCTTTTATTGCAAGGGAAGTGGTCACTGGAAGCGGAACTGCCCCAAATACTTAGCGGACAAGAAGAAGGCCGGCAACACCAAAGGTATATGTGATATACAAGTTATTGATGTGTACCTTACCAGTACTCGTAGTAGCTCCTGGGTATTTGATACCGGTGCGGTTGCTCATATTTGTAACTCAAAACAGGAACTACGGAATAAACGGAGACTGGCGAAGGATGAGGTGACGATGCACGTCGGGAATGGTTCCAAGGTCGATGTGATCGCCGTCGGCACGCTACCTCTGCATCTACCCACGAGATTAGTTTTAAACCTCAATAATTGTTATTTAGTGCGAGCTTTGAGCATGAACATTGTATCTGGATCTCGTTTAATTCGAGATGGCTACTCATTTAAATCCGAGAATAATGGTTGTTCTATTTATTTGAGAGATATGTTTTATGGTCATGCCCCGCTGGTCAATGGTTTATTTTTGATGAATCTCGAACGTGATGTTACACATGTTCATAGTGTGAATACCAAAAGATGTAAAGTTGATAACGATAGTCCCACATACTTGTGGCACTGCCGCCTTGGTCACATTGGTGTCAAGCGCATGAAGAAACTCCATGCAGATGGACTTTTGGAGTCTCTTGATTACGAATCATTTGACACGTGCGAACCATGCCTCATGGGTAAGATGACCAAGACTCCGTTCTCCGGAACAATGGAGCGAGCAACCAACTTATTGGAAATCATACATACTGATGTGTGCGGTCCAATGAGTGTTGAGGCTCGCGGAGGATATCGTTATGTTCTCACTCTCACTGATGACTTAAGTAGATATGGGTATGTCTACCTAATGAAACACAAGTCTGAAACCTTTGAAAAGTTCAAGGAATTTCAGAGTGAGGTTGAGAATCAACGTGACAGAAGAATAAAATTCTTACGATCAGATCGTGGTGGAGAATATTGAAGTCACGAGTTTGGTGCACACTTAAGGAAATGTGGAATAGTTTCACAACTCACGCCGCCTGGAACACCTCAGAGAAATGGTGTGTCCGAACGTCGTAATCGCACTCTATTGGATATGGTGCGATCTATGATGTCTCTTACCGATTTACCACTCTCATTTTGGGGCTATGCTTTAGAGACTGCCACATTCACTTTAAATAGGGCTCCGTCGAAATCCGTTGAGACGACACCGTATGAATTATGGTTTGGGAAGAAACCTAAGCTGTCGTTTCTAAAAGTATGGGGATGCGATGCTTATGTCAAGAAACTTCAACCTGAAAAGCTCGAACCCAAGTCGGAAAAATGCATCTTCATAGGATACCCAAAGGAAACTATTGGGTATACCTTCTACCTCAGATCCGAAGGCAAGATCTTCGTTGCCAAGAACGGGTCCTTTCTGGAGAAGGAGTTTCTCTCGAAAGAATTGAGTGGGAGGAAAGTGGAACTTGATGAGGTGATAGTCACCCCTTCCGAACCGGAAAGTAGCGCAGCGCGGGAAAATGTTCCTGTGGTGCCTACACCGACTGGGGAGGAAGTTAATGATGATGATCATGAAGCTTTAGATCAAGTTACTAAACTTCGTAGGTCCACAAGGACACATTCCGCACCAGAGTGTACGGCAACCCTGTCCTGGAAATCATGTTGTTAGACAACGGTGAAACTTCGAACTATGAAGAAGCGATGGCGGGCCCGGATTCCGACAAATGGCTAGAAGCCGTGAAATCCGAGATAGAATCCATGTATGAAAATGAGGTATGGACTTTGACTGACTTGCCCGATGAGCGGCGAGCCATAGAAAACAAATGGATCTTTAAGAAGAAGACGGACGCAGATGGTAATGTGACCATCTACAAAGCTCGACTTGTCGCTAAGGGTTATCGACAAGTTCAAGGGGTTGACTACGATGAGACTTTCTCACCCGTAGCGAAGCTGAAGTCCGTCCGAATCATGTTAGCAATTGCCGCATACTATGATTATGAGATATGGCAGATGGATGTCAAAACGGCATTCCTTAACGGCTTCCTTAAGGAAGAGTTGTATATGATGCAGCCGGAAGGTTTTGTCGATCCTAAGAATGCTAACAAAGTATGCAAGCTCCAGCGCTCAATTTATGGGCTGGTGCAAGCATCTCGGAGTTGGAACATTCGCTTTGATGAGATGATCAAAGCGTTTGGGTTTACACAGACTTATGGAGAAGCCTGTGTTTACAAGAAAGTGAGTGGGAGCTCTGTAGCATTTCTCATATTATATGTGGATGACATATTATTGATGGGAAATGATATAGAATTCTTGGAAAGTATAAAGGCCTATTTGAATAAGTGTTTTTTAATGAAGGACCTTGGAGAAGCTGCTAATATATTAGGCATCAAGATCTATAGAGATAGATCAAGACGCCTCATTGGTCTTTCACAGAGTACATACCTTGACAAGATATTGAAGAAGTTCAGTATGGATCAGTCCAAGAAGGGGTTCTTGCCTGTATTGCAAGGTGTGCAATTGAGCAAGGCTCAATGCCCGACCACGGCAGAAGATATAGAAAAGATGAGTGTCATCCCCTATGCCTCGGCCATAGGGTCTATTATGTATGCCATGCTGTGTACCAGACCTGATGTAAACCTTGCCGTAAGTTTGGTAGGAAGGTACCAAAGTAATCCTGGCATGGAACACTGGACAGCGATCAAGAATATCCTGAAGTACCTGAAGAGGACTAAGGATATGTTTCTTGTTTATGGAGGTGACGAAGAGCTCGTCGTAAAGGGTTACGTCGACGCTAGCTTCGACACAGATCTGGATGACTCGAAGTCACAAACCGGATACGTGTATATTTTGAATGGAGGAGCAGTAAGCTGGTGCAGTTGCAAGCAAAGCGTCGTGGCGGGATCTACATGTGAAGCGGAGTACATGGCAGCCTCGGAGGCAGCACAGGAAGCAGTCTGGATGAAGGAGTTCATTACCGACCTAGGGGTGATTCCCAATGCGTCGGGCCCGATGACTCTCTTCTGTGACAACACTGGAGCTATTGCCCTTGTGAAGGAGCCCAGGTTATACAGGAAGACCAGGCATATCAAGCGTCGCTTCAACTCCATTCGTGAAAGTGTTCAAAATGGAGACATAGATATTTGTAAAGTACATACGGACCTGAATGTAGCAGATCCGTTGACTAAACCTCTCCCTAGGGCAAAACATGATCAACACCAGGACGCAATGGGTGTTCGATTCATCACAATGTAACTAGATTATTGACTCTAGTGCAAGTGGGAGACTGTTGGAAATATGCCCTAGAGGCAATAATAAATGGTTATTATTATATTTCTTTGTTCATGATAATTGTCTATTGTTCATGCTATAATTGTATTGTCCGGAAATCGTAATACATGTGTGAATACATAGACCACAACGTGTCCCTAGTAAGCCTCTAGTTGACTAGCTCGTTGATCAACAGATAGTCATGGTTTCCTGACTATGGACATTGGATGTCATTGATAACGGGATCACATCATTAGGAGAATGATGTGATGGACAAGACCCAATCCTAAGCATAGCATAAAAGATCGTGTAGTTTCGTTTGCTAGAGCTTTTCCAATGTCAAGTATATTTTCCTTCGACCATGAGATCGTGCAACTCCCGGATACTGTAGGAGTGCTTTGGGTGTGCCAAACGTCACAACGTAACTGGGTGACTATAAAGGTGCACTACGGGTATCTCCGAAAGTGTCTGTTGGGTTGGCACGGATCGAGACTGGGATTTGTCACTCCGTGTGACGAACAGGTATCTCTGGGCCCACTCGGTAATGCATCATCATAATGAGCTCAATGTGACTAAGGCGTTAGTCACGGGATCATGCATTGCGGTACGAGTAAAGAGACTTGCCGGTAACGAGATTGAACAAGGTATCGGGATACCGACGATCGAATCTCGGGCAAGTAACATACCGATTGACAAAGGGAATTGCATACGGATTGATTGAATCCTCGACACCGTGGTTCATCCGATGAGATCATCGTGGAACATGTGGGAGCCAACATGGGTATCCAGATCCCGCTGTTGGTTATTGACCGGAGAGGCGTCTCGGTCATGTCTGCATGTCTCCCGAACCCGTAGGGTCTACACACTTAAGGTTCGGTGACGCTAGGGTTGTAGAGATATATGTATGCGGAAACCCGAAAGTTGTTCGGAGTCCCGGATGAGATCCCAGACGTCACGAGAGGTTCCGGAATGGTCCGGAGGTGAATAATTATATATAGGAAGTCCAATTTCGGCCACCGGGAAAGTTTCGGGGGTTACCGGTATTGTACCGGGACCACTGGAAGGGTCCCGGGGGTCCACCGGGTGGGGCCACCTATCCCGGAGGGCCCCGTGGGCTGAAAGTGGAAGGGAACCAGCCCTTAGTGGGCTGAGGCGCCCCCCTTGGGCCTCCCCCCATGCGCCTAGGGTTGGGAACCCTAGGGGGAAGCTTCCCCCTTGCCTTGGGGGCAAGGCACCCCTTCCCCCCCTTTGGCCGCCGCCCCCCCTTGGAGATCCCATATCCCTGGGCCGGCGCCCCCCCAGGGGGCCTATATAAAGGGGGGAGGGCAGCAAAACACAGCCTTGGGCGCCTCCCTCCTCCCCTGCAACACCTCTCTCTCTCTCGCAGAAGCTCGACGAAGCCCTGCCGGAGAACCGCTACATCCACCACCACACCGTCGTGCTACTGGATCTCCATCAACCTCTCCTTCCCCCTTGCTGGATCAAGAAGGAGGAGACGTCGCTGCACGGTACGTGTGTTGAACGCGGAGGTGCCGTCCGTTCGGCACTCGGTCATCGGTGATTTGGATCACGGTGAGTACGACTCTGTCATCCACGTTCATTGGAACGCTTCCGCTCGCGATCTACAAGGGTATGTAGATGCACTCCTTTCCCCTCGTTGCTAGTAGACTCCATAGATGCATCTTGGTGAGCGTCGGAAAATTTTAAATTATGCTACGATTACCAACAGAGGTCTGCGGTAGGGAGGGGAATGGGAGTCGAACAGTAAGGCCACCCGTATTAAACAGCGGCTCGGTCGCCATTAATGGAGAGGAAGGCGAGCGGCCATGGAAGTCAAAGGTCTCGCCTCCCAGTGAGCGTGCGCAGCGTACAGCTCACACGCTTCTTGGTGAGCCTGTGCATTGGAGGATAGCTTGCACGCCTCTCGGTCAGCCTGCACATCGAACTGCGCTAGCACGCCTCCCGTTCAGTCAAGGTCAAGAAGCTGTCCGCCGGCACCTCCTACAGCCATTAAAACCAAGACACATGGCTTTCACGTGAATGGTTAACAGAACGCGCACGGTTTGAATTCTACAAACATTTGAGATATTAAAGTGGCAGCTATTTTTTCTAAATGCCTTTGTTGGCTGTCATTATTCGCGTGTGCTTTCTCTCAAAATGGACACGAAAAATGCCACAACTGTCGGCGTTCTGGGAACGGGGCTCCCCAGACTTGCCTGCCTGCGGCCATGGCGTGGCTCTGCTAGCGGGCCCGTACGGCCCATCTTCATCAACAAGGCATTAAAGACCCTTGCGAGGGGCCAAGCCTCGCGAGGCGGACGACGCAAGACCTCCTCAGGAGCAGCCTCACCAGGCTGGCTCGCGAGGGGCGGAGAGACCAAGGCAAGGCAAACCTCGCGAGGTTCTCATGACGTGAGCCATGACGATCGAGACCAGGCGGGTGCCAGCGCGTGCAGTGTCCTTGTTTCCTCTTTGGTGCAAAGGGGGCAAGTGCACGCGAGGAGTACCGAGGCGTCAAGCAAAGGTTTCCCTATTGGTGCAACAAGACCAAGACCAGCAGGATGGAGGTCACCATGGAGCCCAAGACGGCGTCACCACCAGAGCCTTTGGCAGGCGAAGACCACCTTTAGTCAGGATAAGCTGTACTAGCTGTCCCCTTTCAAATTGTCCATTGTTGGCTCCCTTCCAGCTCAATATTTGGAGAGAGGACTAGGGCCTCTATAAATAGGACTAGCCACCATAGTAGGAGGCAGCTGATCTTGAGCGGATCTTTAGCTGATCCTTAGCCACACACCGAACACAAGAACACCTCAACCTTAGGAGGTTGTTCTTCCCCTTGTAACTGTTCATCCTCAGCCCGAGAGGCAATCCACCACCACCACAGTGGAGTAGGGTATTACACCACAACGGTGGCCCGAACCAGTATAAATCTTGTGTCTCTTGTGTTGCGAGTTCATCGAGCTTAGCCTTTAGATCGCGGAGTGTGTGAGGGCGAGATCGGTGGAGGAGAGATCTTCGTGCGCACCCTAGTGTTCGAACCTTGAGGGTTTTGCCGGAACCCGTGATCCGACATTTGGCTCGCCAGGTAGAGGTGCGCCGGAGTTTTCCTTCCATTGATCCGCGTTCCATCGCTTCGTCGCATCCATGGCGGATGCCCGCCGAGCCCGCACTGAACGCAGGGCCGCCCTCGCCGCCCGCGTCGCCCAGATGACTCCCATCGGCGATCCGCCTCGTCGTTCCCCATTGCCTGCCGCCAACGCCGCCACCGGCCCGGCGGGGAACGAGTAGCAAGCCTCTTTGCTGCACCCCTCAGTGCGGCATGACGGTCGCACCGCCACTCCGTCGCTGACCCTAGCTGGTTCGTTGTCCCACGCTCGTCGCACTCCTGTGGATGCGCAGGCCGCGCTGTACATGGCACGAGAGCTCCTGCACTACCGCCCCGTCGACGATCTCTACGAGGACTGGCTCGACCGCATCGCCGAGCTCGTCAGCGCCGCAGGGGGCTCCTCTGCACCATCCCTCTCGCTGCTTCGCCCTCCGTCAGCTGCAGGCGGCGTGGCCCATGGAGTGCCTCCACCACCGCTGCCCCAAGACGGAGTCCTGGAACCAAGGCGGGCGGCCCCGTGGCACGACCCACCGCGTCCGGCGCCCGCACAAGAAGAAAGAAGCTGCCAAGAAGTCCCTCGACCACAAGAGAATGCTCCTGCGCTCCCCGCGCCACCACGGCAAGACCGCTTGCCGCCTGCGGTGGCGGTGCACGGACCCCATCAAGGACAAGTTCTCCACCAGTGCAGAGTCCTGGTGACCACGGCAGGCTGTCGCGCCTTCACCCCCGAGCTGCGTAGCATCGCTTGGTCGGGCAAGTTCAAGCCGGATATGCCTCCTCACTACGACGGCACTCCCGACCCCATGGAGTTCTTGCAGCTTTACGAGCTAAGCATCGAGGCGGCCAACAGCGACGAGAAAGTCATGGCGAACTGGTTCCCCATGGCTCTCAAGGATGGCGCCCGCTCGTGGCTCCTGAACCTGCCTCCCGGCTCCATCTCCTCCTAGGACGAGATGCACGACCGCTTCGTCACCAACTTCCAGGGCACTCGCGACTGCCCTCCGGCCGCGGGTGACCTGCGCCGCGTCAAGCAGCAACCAGGAGAGACCCTGCAGAAGTACATCCAGCGCTTCAACAACGTTCGCCTAAAGATCCCCAAGGTGACGGACGAGGCCATCATCTCCGCGATCTCCGATGGCGTCCGCGACGTCAAGATGAAGGAGGAGCTCGCCATTCACGAGGAGCTATGCACGTCTCTGGAGCTGTTCAACCTGGCGACCAAGTGCGCAAGAGCTGAGGAAGGGCGCCTCTCCCTCCTCGAGCTCCCAGCTGCTGACCCGGAGGAGAAGAAGGCCAAGGCGAAGGACGTGAAGCGCAAGGGAGCGGCCATGCTCACGGCGGAGCCGGACACCAAGCGCGGCAGGGACCAGCCTGAGTCATCCAAGGGTAGCCGACCATTCTGCGCCTTCCACAACCTACACAACCACAACACCAGCGACTGCCAAGAGCTCAGGGCCATTCGGGAAGGGCGCTTCAGTCGACGCCCCGAGCGCAATGACCGGGGATATGGCCGAGGAGGAGGACGTGGTGGTGGACGCTGGGATGACCATGGCCTGCGCCAGGAGTGGCGCGACCGGCCTCGCGAGGACCGCTGGCAGGATCAGCCTCGCGAGGGCGACTGCAGGGATCAGCCTCGTGAGGATCGCCCCCAGGGCAACACCGGCCTTCCTCCACTACCGCCACCACCAAGAAGAAATGATGACCACCATCAAGACGAGGGGGCTAGGGGCTTCCAGGAGCCGCGTTCTATCGCTTGCATCTTGGGCGGAGCTCAAGCCCCAGCCTCACAGCATATATTCAAGCAGTTTGCTTGCGAGGTGAATGCAGTCCTCCCCAAGCTCGAGGCCATGTGCCTGCTCAGGTGGTCCAAGTGCGCCATTACCTTCAGCTCAGCAAACCAGCTCAAGTGTGCGGCCACTGCTGGTGCTCTCCCGATGCTCTGCTCACCAGATCAGCAACGTGCAAGTCACCAAGACCCTTATCGACGGCGGCGCAGGGTTCAACGTCCTGTCCGTCGACACGTTCGACAACCTCCAAGTGCCATATGACCAGGTTCATCCTACCAAGCCTTTCTCAGGAGTGACTGACGGCTCCACCACCCCGATAGGGCAGGTCCGCCTCCCAGTCACCTTCGGGCAGCGTGACAACTACCGCACCGAGCTCATCAACTTCGACGTCGCCCACATTCGCCTGCCATACAATGCCATCCTTGGGTATCCAGCCCTCGCCAAGTTCATGGCGGTGACCCACCATGGCCACAATGTCCTCAAGATGCCAGGAAGCGGCGGAATCATCATGGTCCCTTGCGAAGAAAGAGATGCGATGTGCTCCCTCGAGCACGCCTTCCAAGCCGCGGCAATCGAAGACCCAGACAGCAAGAACGAGTACCCTCCTGAGGCCATCCCCAAGAAGAAGAAGCAGCTACTCCGTGCGGGGCCTCAGGGGAGCGGCGCCTCACGTGGCGCCACGTCAGGATCGGCGCCCGCGCCTGGGGCGCCACCCTCTCTCGCATAGGAAGGCGCGCCCAGCGCCCTCCTCGGGCAGGGCTAGGTGGCTCTCTTCTGGAGGGCCTCAGACCTCGCCAACATCACGAGGGAGGCGCTCGGGCACCACTTGGAGGCGTGCTTCGTAGCACGTCTTCCTCAGGAGGACACAGGGCGAGGAGCACGCACCGCTCAGGAGTTCATCACCAACACCACTCAGGAACTGCAGGATGCAAGGGCCGTGCGCGATGGCCGCCGCTCACCAGGCGCAGCTCCCCATCCAGGCGAGGATGCCGGGCTGCGCGTCTGCATCGACGTCCCAGAGCTCAACAGGGCCGCATCTCAGGAGCTCTTCTGGCCTTCGCGCGTGGGACGCTGCGAGGGTCCGCCGCACAGCTACGTTCGCATGCCGTTTGGCTTGCCGAGCGTGGCATCCGCCTATCAGCGTAACCTGCGGCGTGTCGTAGCGACTCAGGAGGCCAGGCACCATGCCATCCTGACAGAGATGGAGACGGCCCTCAAAGAACCACCTGGACCCCCCAGAGCCTCCTGAGGCTTAGGGACCCGGTGGCTCATGAGGAGCGACCCCTTCGCCACGCATCTTCAGCTGCCCCAACACCCCGTCATCAACATAACTAGGTGACATTTTCCAAGTTCATTTAGCTGGGAGCGCCCCCAGGGCTGCATCATTCCCCGGCCGTGTGGGTCCATCCCTGCAGCATGTATCCCTTTCCTATGTCTTTAGCTTACCTTGCTGGGGGCGCCCCTCGGGCTGCATCAACCCCAAGCCGCTCGGGGTTGACCCAGCGGCATGTATCGTTCATGCATTTACCTAAGCTATTTGCTCTCCATGCTTAATTTACCTATGACTATCACCTGCTTGATTCTCACCCGCCACGGGGGCTACTCGCACTGGCACATCACTTGTGCTCGGGTCCGTCCTTGCAACGCCGACAAACCTGAGCGGTCGAGCTCTGGCTCACGGCACACCCCGCGCACGTCACCTCACCAGGCCCTCAGTGCCTTCATCTCCTCGCGGAGCAACCGGCACTAGACCGGCAACCATAATGGCAAACTGTGTCTCTCCTTGTGCTGGATTGCATGGATCTCCTGAGGATGACGGCAGGCGGCACCGCGAGCTCCCTCTTCTCCCATGCAATCTGCTTGCACGTTAAAAGGGGGGCTCCTGAGCATCACGACTCAGGAGCTCTTACTGGCTCTCCAGCCCTCACCCCCTAGCCTTGACCACGACACATGACCTGGCATACCAGCGGCGGCTGAGCTCACTCGAGGGCCGGGACCTGAGGACGTAGGGCACAAAGGAGAGTGTGGAGAAGAGGGGAGGCTCGTATGTGCCTGGCCTAGCTATGCTACGGACACCTACGCACGAATCTGACGCATCACGAGGAATCGACTCCGGACTGTCAAGATAAGTCTCGTGCCCGGGTTGGCTAAACCGCTAAGGACTAAGAACCACACTAGCCGCGGCCCTGCTGCGGCAATGTTGCCTCCCTTTCTAACCTCTCGACGGCTGCTTGAGCGCTAAAGGGGACCTCCTGAGCATCGCGCCTCAGGAACTCTTACTGGACCTCGGGCCGCTCACCTCCTGGCCTTGACCACAGCATGCGACCTGGCATACCAGCGATGGCTGCAGCCTGCCTGGGGACCAGGACCTGTCAGCGTAGAGCACCAAGTCATCGCGAGGTCGGAAAGGGGAGACCGAGATGAAGCAGGACTCGCACTCGCGCAAGTTCATAATAAGGACAACATCGACAAAAGACATTACAAACCCTTTACATGCCCCCACGGGGTACTTCTTGATTCCTCGCAGGGAACAAAAGACAAGAACTTCGAGGGATCCTATCTACACGCGCCCCTGTGGATGACGCCATCAACAACAGTGGGCCACCGGAGGCTGGCGCCAACCCCATACAGATCAGCGGCGCCGGCGACCGGACGTTGCGGCCCTGCTCCGGGCGCGGCGAGAGCTTGGGGGCACCTAGTTGTCGTCGCTCGTCTCCGGAGTCTCGTAGAGCTCGGGAGAATTGCTAGACTCCCAGGCGTCGCTGCTGCTACCAGAGGAGCCGCTGGCGACGCGGATAGCAGGCTCTGCCCCTGCTGTCACGCTGTCCTGACGGCCCCTTCCTGAGCAGCACTCCAGGCGGCGGCCTTCTGCGTTGAAGACCTTGAAGAAGAGCGTGGAGGCGCCATCGAACTCAAAATGGATCATGAGGGCGCCCTCCACACAGCACACCCGGGGGACCTCACCCCAGCCTCTGGTCATGAAGATCTTCCCCGAGGAGACGGCCTCAACCTCCGCTGCAGTCGCCGGCGTGTCGCAGTCGGCGTGCTGCAGCCAAAGCTCGAGGGTCCCCTCGGCAGCATCTCGGCGGAGAAGAAAGAGGGGAAGCGGATCCAGGTGCTCGGGGGCATCGCCGCCCACAGCACAAGCTCGCACGAAGAGTCCGTGGCGTGGACTCCAGGGGCGGCGACGCGCGCCACCGCGGTACGGCGACCATGGCCGTGGCGCACGCGCCGACGCTCATCGTCTCTTCCTCCTGAGCCCACGGCTTGGGCGTACAGGGGTAACGGGTACCCAGGAGGATGCCGCTCGCACCAAGGCCTCATCACCACCTGCATCGCCGTCGCGTCGCGACGGTGGACCGACCTCTTCTTCGGCGGGAGCGGCCCTGGCCCGTCGAGGGGAGTCTTTCCTTTCTCCACAGCAGAGAACCTTTGGATAGGCGCCATTGGAGTCGACTTTGGAGCAAGGACAAAGAAGCAAGCGGATAGGAAGAGATGGGCGATGGGGGCTCTGCCCCCCTCCCCATTTATAGCAAGAGAAGGCTAACCAGCGCCCCCCACGATCACAGGTAATGATGGTTTTTCCTTGCATCTCGCAGGGACTTGTCAATTCGAGCAGTTGCCGAGGCAGCGTGGGGAAGCGGAGACGCCCACGTCCAATCAACCGCCACGCGTCGACCAAGGCCGCAGGCTGTGGGGGCCCGGTGCTCCGCACTTGCCCTTTGGCCTCGCCTCAAAGCCAAGTCCGAGCGCGCCTTGGGCCCGGGGGCTACTGTCGGTGTTCTGGGAACGGGGGTCCCCAGACTTGCCTGCCTGCAGCCCACGGTGTGGCTCTGCTAGCGGGCCCGTACGGCCCATCTTCATCAACAAGGCATTCAAGACCCTCGCGAGGGGCCAAGCCTCGCGAGGCGGACGACGCAAGACCTCCTCAGGATCGGCCTCACCAGGCTGGCTCGCGAGGGGTGGAGAGACCAAGGCAAGGCAAACCTCATGAGGTTTTCATGACGTGAGCCATGACGATCGAGACCAGGCGGGCGCCAACGCGCGCAGTGTCCTTGTTTCCTCTTTGGTGCAAAGGGGGCAAGTGCAGGCAAGGAGTACCGAGGCGTCAAGCAAAGGTTTCCCTATTGGTGCAACAAGACCAAGACCAGCAGGACGGCAGGACGAAGGTCACCGTGGAGACCAAGACGGCGTCACCACCAGACCTTTGGCAGGCGAAGACCACCTTTAGTCAGGATAAGCTGTACTAGCTGTCCCCTTTCAAATTGGCCGTTGTTGGCTCCCTTCCCGCTCAATATTTGGGGAGAGGAACAGGGCCTCTATAAATAGGACTAGCCACCATAGTAGGAGGAAGCTGATCTTGAGCTGATGCTTAGCCACACACCGAACACAAGAACACCTCAACCTCAGGAGGCTGTTCTTCCCCTTGTAACTGTTCATCCTCAGCCTGAGAGGCAATCCACCACCACCACACTAGAGTAGGGTATTACACCACAACGGTGGCCCGAACCGGTATAAATCTTGTGTCTCTTGTGTTGCGAGTTCATCGAACTTAGCCTTTAGACCGCGGAGTGTGTGAGGGCGAGATCGGTGGAGGAGAGATCTTAGTGTGCACCCCAGTGTTCGAACCTTGAGGGTTTTGCCGGAACTCGTGATCCGACAACAGCATGTCAGATGCCATTCCATGATAGCATGCCAAGTTTCATGAATTTCAGACGAGTTTTGGATTTACAAGAATTTTGAAACTAGGCATCTCAATGTTTTGCCGGCAATCAACGGTGCCCTAGTGTTTGAAATTCATTCCCATTTCTTGAATGGGACCTAAGCATGCACCCAAGGACACATATTTGTTTTTTCAACCAATTTATATGCACTGGAGCACGTGCATGTAGTTCAAATTTGAATTATGCAGATAAATGCATTGAAAACTCAGTTAATGCATAAAAATGTCCAAACGAACCCGGAAAAATCCCAAAAATTGACACAAGACTCCTGTTGTTCTATCTTGACACGAGAAATTTTTTGAAAGCGATAAGAGGCAATGGATATCATTTCGTACCCAAAGGTGGGACGTTCCCTACCGAAACCATCATGCTTGTTTTGAGAAGCTCTGGTTTGTGAGAAGTGTATACCCGAACCTGCCCCAAATGGGACAATTTTTTTACCATAGCATGTTGATGCCGCTCCATGATAGCATGCCATGTTTCATGAATTTCAGACGAGTTTTGGATTTACTAGAATTTAAAAACAAGGCATCTCAACATTTTGCCGGCAATCAACAGTGCACTGGTGTTTGAATTTCATTCTCATCTCTTGCATGGGACCTAGAAGTTCACCCAAGGACACAGATTTGATTTTTCAACAAACTTTAGTGCATTGGAGCATGTGCTTGTAGTTCAAATTTGAATTATGCACATAAAATTCCTAGAAAATCCAGTTAATGCACAAAAATGTCCAAACGAACCCCAAAGAATCACAGAAATTGACACAACACTCCTGTTGTTCTATGTTTACACTAGAAAATTTTTGAAAGCAATAAGAGGCAATGGATATCATTTCGTCCCGAAAGGTGGGACGTTCCCTATCGAAACCATCATGCTTGTTGTGAGAAGCTCTGGTTTGTGGGAAGCTTATAACCGAACCTGCGCCAAATGCGACAAATTTTTCACCACGGCTTGTTGATGCCGCTCCATGATAGCATGCCAAGTTTCATGAATTTCAGATGAGTTTAGGATTTACCAGAATTTAAAAACCAGGTATCTCAACATTTTGCCGGCAATCAACAGTGCCCTGGTGTTTGAAATTCATTCCCGTCTCTTGCATGGGACGTAAGCATGCACCCAAGGACACACATGTGATTTTTCAACCAATTTATATGCACTAGAGCATGTGCATGTAGTTCAAATTTGAATTATGCACATAAAATGCCTAGAAAACTTAGTTAATGCATAAAAATGTCCAAATGAACCCCGAAAAATACCAAAAATTGACACAACACTCCTGCTGTTCTATGTTGACACGATAAAAATTTTCAAAGCAATAAGAGGCAATGGATATCGTTTCGTCGCCAAAGGTGGGACGTACGTTCCCTACCGAAACCATCAGGCTTGTTGTGAGAAGCTCTGGTTTGTGAGAAGCATATACCCAAACCTGCCCCAAATGGGACAATTTTTTTACCACGGAATGTTTATGCCGCTCCATGATAGCATGCCAAGTTTCATGAATTTCAGACGAGTTTTGGATTTACAAGAATTTTGAAACCAGGCATCTCAATGTTTTGCCGGCAGTCAACGGTGCCCTAGTGTTTGAAATTCATTCCCATTTCTTGCATGGGACCTAAGCATGCACCCAAGGACACAGATTTGATTTTTCAACCAATTTATATGCACTAGAGCATGTGCATGTAGTTCAAATTTGAATTATGCACATAAATGCGTTGAAAACTCAGTTAATGCATAAAAATGTCCAAACGAACCCTGGAAAATCCCAAAAATTGACACAAAACTCCTGTTGTTCTATGTTGACACGAGAAAAAATTTGAAAGCAATAAAAGGCAATGGATATCATTTCGTCCCCAAAGGTCAGACGTTCCCTATCGAAACCATCATGCTTGTTGTGAGAAGCTCTGGTTTGTGAGAAGCTTATAACCGAACCTGTCCCAAATGGGACAAATTTTTTACCACGACATGTTGATGCCGCTCCATGATAGCATGCCAAGTTTCATGAATTTCAGACGAGTTTTGGATTTACTAGAATTTAAAAAACAGGCATCTCAACGTTTTGCCGGCAATCAACAGTGCCCTGGTGTTTGAATTTCATTCCCATCTCTTGCATGGACCTAGAAATTCACGCAAGACACACATGTGATTTTTCAACCTACTTTAGTGCATTGGAGCGTGTGCTTGTAGTTCAAATTTGAATTATGCACATAAAATGCCTAGAAAACCCAGTTAATGTATAAAAAAGGCCAAACGAACCCCGAAAAATTCCAAGATTAAACACAACACTCCTGTTGTTCTATGTTGACACTAGAAAAAATTTCAAAGTAATAAGAGGCAACGGATATCGTCCCGTCCCCAAAGGTGGTACTTTCCCTATCGAAACCATCATGCTTGCTGTGAGAAGCTCTGGTTTGTGACAAGCTTATACCCAAACCTACCCCAAATGGGACAAAATTTTCACCATGGCATGTTGATGCCGCTCCATGATAGCATGCCAAGTTTCATGAATTTCAGATGAGTTTTGGATTTACTAGAATTTAAAAACTAGGTATGTCAACGTTTGCCGGCAATCAACAGTGCCATGGTGTTTGAAATTCATTCCCATCTCTTGCATGGGACCTAGAAATTCACCCAAGGACACACATGTGATTTTTCAACCAACTTTGGTGCATCGGAGCATGTGCTTGTAGTTCAAATTTGAATTATGCACATAAAATGCCTAGAAAACCTAGTTAATGTATAAAAAATGCCAAACAAACCCCGAAAAATTCATTCCCATTTTTTGCATGGGACCTAAGCATGCACTGAAGGACACAGATTTGATTTTTCAACCAATTTGTATGCACCGGAGCATGTGCATATAGTTTAGTTTTGAATTGTGCACGTGAAATGGCTAGAATACCAGTTTATTGTATAAAATGTCCAAACAAACACTGAATAATTCCAATTCTTTTACGACACACATATAGTTGCATGTGCACTGCAGATAAAAGGTCAAGCAAATCAAACAACGTCCATTGCCGCTGTGACCCCATTTTGTAATTCAAATCAAGTAGATCCCACACAGTTTATTATCACCAACCATGTGAGACGTAGTACAAACTATCTTGGAGCACCGTCGGTGTATAGTATGCCTATGGCTTACGCGAGAAGGTGCGTCGGCTACAGTCCACAGCCGGCATCTCAAGAACACTAGCTCACTCCCCAAAAACTCCCGCCTATGCCTCCCTCGCAATCTCAAAAATATCTACCGCCTGGACGGTTTTAATGTTTGATAGCACGCGATTAGTATGTGCGGACCGTGTGCGATGTCTGTTACTCCTGCTCTGCTTCAGTCCCTTTGATTCAGATTTTCAGTAGCCCCGGCATTTTACTGCCGCCTCTCCATCCCTCGCAATCTCAAAAATATCTGCTCGCCCTTCATCCAAATTTTCAGTAGCCCGGCCTTGTTACTCTCGCCTAGTAAAATTTTCAGTTGTCGCAGTATTTCCTCAAACACAACATTGCCCCCCTCCACACACACCCCAAAACCTCCGCTCACATAGACACACACAACCCTCAAAACCATTGGTTGGTTGCCGCCATCGCCGGCGCCTCCATCCTCAACCTCCGCCCGTGTGCCGGGGAGCTCGAGGAGCCAATGGCCAAAAAGAGGTTTATCGCGGCCTTTTTGCTCGACGCTGGCGAGGTGGCCGCCGAGGTGTCCCCGTCGTCCTCCGTGGGCCCGATCCACCGTCGCCGGTCCCCCAATCCGCCCGCCGTCGCGCCCCCACGCCGGTTCGAGGACTTCCCCGTCCTTCCTCGGACCCGGCAGTCGACGAAGTCCTACCTCGGGGTCCGGCAGCGGCGGTGGGGGACGTGGGTCGTCGAGATTATAGATCGAGAGACCCACACCCGCCGGTGGCTCGGTAGGTTCCACACGGCCAAGCTCGCGGCCATGGAGTACGACCGCTGGCAGGCCCGCTACCACAGCGCAGCGCCTAGGCTCAATTTCCCCTTCGGCACACATCCGGTCCACCTCGTTCTGCCGGAGCCAGGGGTGGTGAGCTCGGCTATGGCGCGGGAGGACCGCGAGGCATGGGAGCGCCTCGAGGCCGAGGTCGCCGACGAGGCCTACATGCAAGAAGTCCACGGGCAGCACCCGGAGCTCATGGAGGCAGAGCGGGCGATCTTTGCTGGTGCGGACGGCGTCGAGGTTATCACGCTCTCCTCCGATGACGAGGTTGAAGGCGACGAGGACGGCGGCACGGAGGGCGGCGAGGTTATCGTGCTCTCCTATGATGACGAGGTCGAAGGCGGCAGCTACGGCGGCGCGGAGGGCATCAAGGTGGGCCCCGAGGACGAGGAGATCAACGTCGACGAGTGGAGGAGTGCCTTGCCCAACGACCCCGACGGTGGTATGGGCCCGGACCCGGCTCGCGGCACACCGTACATGACGAGGAAGGATTGGCTCGACCTCTACTTCGACCGGAAGTAGTTTAGCTTAGTTTAAATTTATGTTTTATGTTTGGTTATGCAAAACTATCTATGTTTATGTTTGAATGCATGCTACTTTCGGTTGAACCTGCTTTGAACTTGATGAAATTGAAGTTTACAACCTTAAGTTTAGGGATCGACTAGAAAAGGCCAAAAATTGCTGGTGTATATATATCCACTAAGGGCTTTAGTCCTTTAACTTTTTAAGGATAGCCTACAGATGTCCTTATGACTTGTTTATTTCAGTTCTTGACAATGTGATGCTCTATGTATGCAACTATTTGCCGTGCAATTCAATTTCATCAATAACAGTATCAACAATACCACTATGAATTACAATATTTGGTTGTTGTTAAGGATATTGCAGTTAACATGCCTTTTCGTTTTTCAATTTTTGTTTAGGAACATGCATTGTACTGAATGACTAAATATGCAATCCAGGCTACATAGCAACAAGGAAGAGTGTTACCTTAATGTTCTGATGATGTCTAGATATACATGTAATAAAATCTTATATCATGGGATGGATGGAGTGTTGTACTACATCATTTTTCAATTGTTGTTTAGCTTCTAATATTAACTTGGTGCTTTTAGGTACATATATCATTGCCAAAGATCCACACTTCGACCCTTTCTGCGTATGGGGCAATGAGATATTCATGAACCACCATCAAGTGAGGAAACTGATAAAGATTGTTATTAAAATGGATCAAAATATGTCAATCAAACTATTTGTTTACACTTTATGCAAGACAATAGTGAACTGCAGGATGGTAAGTAAGAACCTTGTAGCCTTCTTTTTACTGCCCGTAATGAGTTGTGTTAGATGACAATATCTGAATCTTTTTTCTTTTGTAGTGGATCCTGAAGCAGTTTACTCAAGATTACCTCTCAAACTACATGATTGGCGGCCGGCCATCACAAGGTGTTGGAGTAGAGTCCTGCATGCCTTCTGCATCTAGGACAGCACAATAGGGCCATTCCGCTTCACCTTGTTTAGCAACTGGAATGTCTGTTGCCTCTTTCTTTACCATATGTAATAGTAAAATGTATAGAACCCTGGTACATCATTCTTTATTTGGTGCTTATGTAATTCTTAAACATATGTACCTGTGAATCGAATAATGCAATTGTTGTTTGAACCTGATGGATATGAATAAAGCTATAGCCTACTTTCATGTTTAAATTAGGTACAACTTTAAATAGCAGCAATTAAATTAGGGCGAAACTATGTTGTCCAGGTCATTACGGCACACACGGTTCGTAAAACACAAATGTTTGCGATATACACCATATTCCGAGACGGTTCACAGAGAGGAAACGTGTGCAAGCATGCACACAGTTGCCGTTTGCAAAGCGTGTGTGGTGTCAGACACTATCACATACGGTGCGGGAAAACTAAATGTGTGTGATTGTCTACCCATCGTACACGGTTTATAATCATGAACTGTTTGTGATGTGCCAGGCATCGTAAAACTCTCGTGCCTAGAATCTGCCTGGAAAACTCCCGTGCCTGGAATCTACCTGGTTTTAGGTAGAACCACAAAACTCCGACTGCGATGGCGATGCGAGCACAAATGAGTAGCAAGGATGAAGCGTTTGGGATATTCAAGATATCGAAAACGGTTATATATGGACAACTGTATGCATCAAGGCTTCCTATCCCCGACGGTTTCTGGGTCGTTTGCGAAGGACCCCCCTATCGCCCACACTCACTTGGCGACGGTTCCAAATGTCGTTGCGGAAAGGGGTTAAAAACCATTTGTTTAGGACCGACGCGCACCAGTGTGCGATGCAATAATCGCAAACGATGGTGTAAAAACCCCGTCAAAAAAGTTGCAAAATGTTTGGGATGGCAGATGCATCAAACACGGTTCAGATTTTAGTTGTGTGTGTGATGCAGGGCATATGGTTCAGTTCAATTAACTGTTTGCGATGAGGAGGAACAAAAGAAACGGGCAGCCAGATGAAGGTGTGTGCGATATACAGCATACGGTTCACTCGGATGAACTGCTTGTGCTTAGGAAACACAAAAGAAACGGTCAGCCAGATCAAGGTGTGTGCGATATACGGCGTGCGGTTCACTCGGATGAACTGTTTGCTTTGAGCCAAGGGAACAGAAACGGTTCAATATAACAAGATGTGTGTGATACGTGGCAAACAGGTATGTAATTGGAAACGTGTGGGAAGACCTATAACAACACAGACGATTCCTATTAACAAGCCGTGTGTGTTGTGAGCAAACGATTGCTGGTATACAATTGTGAGTGATTAATGAAAACATCACCAACGGGTTCCATTGTTTAGTCTGTGTGCGATGTGATTCACTTTTCCGCACAACATCTACGGCTGTCTACAGAGCATCAACATATATACTTAAAAAGACAGCATTGCATAACCAAATTAAGCATACAATTACACAAGTAACTACACACATAACATTTCCACACACCAAAGTAAGCAATTAAATGCATACTAAACTAGGAGAAACGAGGATCTAATCATCTACTTATTGTTGCGACGACGGTTGCCATTGCTCTGCTTTCGGCTGGATCCCTGGCCGTTTTGGGGAAGGAGGCACTTCCTCATGTCAACGATCCTCATGTACACGTCGTAGCTTGTGTACGCCTCCTTGGCCGCATACACGACGTGAGCTCTGTCGAGTATCTCCATCCAGGCCGAGTGCCAGGCACGCTTGTCCTTATTGCAGGAATCCTTCATGTCTCTGTAGTAGGGGTCGGTGATGGCCTCGGCGAGGTGAACCAGTGAGTCCTTCTCATGCTCCTTGCTCCCCCGGATCTTGTATTGGACCTGGATGTCGACAAGATTCTGGCAGGCAATGCCCTAATTCTCGAGCAGCTTTGCATCGTTGGTGATGTCCACCGTAGCGAACATGTAGTGGGGGCTTTTGACAAACCTGGCGAAACACTCGCAAGGCCTTGTGGCCTGGCAGTAGTGGTAGACGAGGACGTGGTGGCGCACGCACATCTGGGCGATGGCGACCTTGGGACGAGACCCGACACGAGCACGGGTGTACTCGAGGTCGAACCCGACCACCTTGTACTTCTCCTCGGCAAGCAACAGCTCCATGATGTGGATGGAGTGCTCCACCCAGACCTGGTCGTTGGTGTACACCACCGAGAGGTCCGTGAACCTTCTGTGGATGTTGAGCACGACATGCATGGTGAGCTGCTTCTCGTCGTCGGCAGCCGCTCGGAGCGCCATTGGAGCCACGTGGGATACCCTTTAAGAATTTCTTGTGGTGGGTGTGCTACTTGCAATGGTGGGGCGAGATCGAAAGGTTGAAGAGACACAAGGGTTAAATGGCCGCTGTAATAAATGGAGGCCAGCCAGCTGATAACCCACAAGTATAGGGGATCAATTGTAGCCTCTTTCGATAAGTAAGAGTGTCAAACCCAACGAGGAGCTAAAGGTAGAACAAATATTCCCTCAAGTTCTATGGACCACCGATACAACTCTACGCATGCTTGACGTTCGCTTTACCGGAAACAAGTATGAAACTAGAAGTATTTTGTAGGTGTTTTTGGATAGGTTTGCCCGATAGTAAAGAGCGCGTAAATAAAAAGTAGGGGCTGTTTAGACGAAGACACAACTAAGTTAGTTTTAGTAAAGAGCTTTTTGTCACGAGAAAGTTATTTGTCCGTAGGCAATCGATAACTAGACCGGCAATCATTATTGCAATTTTATTTGAGGGAGAGGCATAAGCTAACATACTTTCTCTACTTGGATCATATGCACTTATGATTGGAACTCTAGCAAGCATCCTCAACTACTAAAGATCATTAAGGTAAAATCCAACCATAGCATTAAAGCATCAAGTCCTCTTTATCCCATGCGCAACAACCCCCTTACTGGGGTTTGTGTTTCAGTCACTCACGCAACCCACTATAAGAGAATCATGAACGTATTGCAACACCCTACGGCGGGGATCCCTCACGCTTGCGCGACACGGAGAGCACCATAGGACAACACCAATAATAAAACATGCAACTCAAACCAATCTTGATCATCAAATAACCCATAGGACAAAACAGATCTACTCAAACATCATAGGATAGCCATACATCATTGGGAAATAATATATAGCGTTGAGCACCATGTTTAAGTAGAGATTACAGCGGGTAAGAGAGAGGTTACACCGCTGCATAGAGGGGGGAAGAGTTGGTGATGATGGCGGTGAAGTTGTTGGTGAAGATTGCGGTGATGATGATGGCCCCAGCGGTGTTCCGGCGCCACCGGACGAGAGGGGGAGAGGGCCCCCCTTCTTCTTCTTCCTTGACCTCATCCCTAGATGGGAGAAGGGTTTCCCCTCTGGTCCTTGGTATCCATGGCATGGGAGGGGCGAGAGCCCCTCCGAGATTGGATCTGTCTCTCTGTTTCTCTCTGTTCCTGAGTTCTCTCGTGCTGCCCTTTCACCGTTTCGTATATATATGGAGATCCGTAACTCCGATTGGATTGAAACCTTCGCCCAGATTTTTCTCCAAAAATTAGTTTTCTTGCATCCAAAGTAGAGGAGCAACCGCGTTATGGGGGGCCCACGAGGGTTAGGGCGCGCCCAGGGCGGGCAGGCGCGCCCCCTGCCTTGTGGCCACCTCGGGCACCGTCTCGCGTTGATTCTTCCTCCGGAATTTTCCAAATATTCCAAAAATATTCTCCGTTCGTTTTTATCTCGTTTGGATTCCGTTTGATATGGGGTTTCTGCGAAACATAAAACATGCAACAAACAGGAACTGGCACTAGGCACTGGATCAATATGTTAGTCCCAAAAATAGTATAAAAGTTGCTAAAAGTATATGAAAGTTGTAGAATATTGGCATGGAACAATCAAAAATTATAGTACGACGGAGACGTATCACCAGCCTGTAATCATCATGTCTTGTCACGACGTTCATAGCGGAGGATTCCAGTGCACGCTTGATAACACCGCACCGCATGCATCTCGTTTGACCACGCATGGGCTCGAAGAGGCGCCGAATGTATCGTCAGTGAGCCTGTTCCCGCGCTACCGCGCAGTTTATCATGCTACCTTCCCGCCCGGCTAGTTTGGCCACGCCTCGGCTAGAAGATTTTACCCGCCGGCACGAAGAGGCGCTAATTTTACCCGTGGGTGATGTGGTCAAAGTTACACAGAAGGGTGACGATGGACACTCGAGTGCGATAAATAATTCAGCGCTCTACAGTGCACACGGTTGAAGAAACCAACTGTGTGCAATAATGTCGAAGATCGCAGTCGAGTTAGCTATACAGGTCGTGTGCTGTGAGACCAACAAGGTAAACAGATTCGAGAATGGTTAATAAAATCTAAGACCATTGCATATCAAGGTCAAAATAGTGCTACCAATATACGAGTCTCATACAATGCCATTTCAACGATTGTACCACAAAAGCTCGAAATATTACAAGGTTCAAATTCCAAAGTTATATGCCTCAAATTCAAAGATTACAAGGTTCAAACTGATATTAGAAATGAAATTCAGCTCATCAACTGCAAACGCTCGCACTGATCTGCTGAACATGGATATCAGAGAGGTTCAAACTAATATTACCACTTCTAAGTCTAGTTTCGAAACCTCATAATTTTTGCAAAGGGGTCAGCCACTGAGAAGTCATGTATGGGGTTGACACGATGACTTCCGATTACTCTGTCATCTGAAGTTCCAAAATGAAATTCAGCATTTTCCGAGCCTATTCCATTCTGCCGCAGGCACTGGCGCTGATCAACAATCCATTCAGTTTTGCAAAATAAATGTAGGGCAAATCTCATTAACTTCAGCACCTTTGCTCTCAAAACAAAGAACCTGGCGAATATAATCTTCGGTAAGGTCCCTCAGTAGGAGTTCAAAGTAATTTCTGAGAGATGCAGATCTAGGCATTCGACGTGATTGTTATATTGTATCACATTATCCACCACTTGGCCTAATCTTATCTGCAAAAGAAGAAAACGTGTTAGTGCCTACATGCAGTTTTGAACACTACTACAAGCCTATTTGGTTTGCAGGATTTGTAAAATGCAATAACATGCCATCTTTGATCTGACATGATTAGCATGGGCATTTGATTACATTCTAGAGAAATATAGCCTTCCTCACAAGAGGTTGGAGTGGATGATAAGTTCCCTGAGAAAACTAGTACAGATGAATCCAAAGGAGAAATGCTTATGGATTGTAACCATATGGATCAAGCAACCAATAGGGGGGCATGTATGTACTGAAATCCTCCAAAAGAATCCTTCAGAAATCATAGTACATTGTCATTGTGAACTTGGAAAAAGGTGTCACAAATTGAACTCCCTTATGGTTAACATTTAACAGGAAAGGAACATCACCTCGATATATAGCTTCCCCAGGCACGGAAAGCATCTCAGGAAACTGACAACTTGCTCCAGGTTGGGGCCGATAGATTCTAGTGCCAAGACCTTCACTGTGCGCAGTTTCGGGGTCAAGCTTGTCGGAATCATTTTCTGGATGACAGGCGAACAAACATCTTCAAAATTAGAAATAATATTAATTTGTAGAAGGAGAGGTAGAAGGCGGCTACTGTACCTGAACGGGTGTGGATCCAATAACAAGTTCGGAGTATTTGTCAGACGAGTAGCCCATCACTGTCAATTTTGGCACAGAAATGACATTGATTCTTGTTGGACCTTCTTGATCAACTACAAGTAATCTCTCAAGTGCAGGTGTGTCCTCAACGACAATACTATGGTACACATCTTTTGATGTCTTCCTACCGCACCAACAACACACATAAATAGACCGGAGAGTCATGGAGGTGATGTGGAAGCTACTCAACCCATTGATCGCCTGAAGACGAAGGTACTCGAGTGCGGTACAGCCACGGAGCAGGCGCTCCATGTTACCGTTTGGGAGGCAGATGGCGGCGAACTCGAGGTGCTTCAGTCATGGTAGAATAAGAGTGAGTCATTAAGGGGGATGGCAGTTCCTGAACTTGGCGATGTGCAGCATGGGCGCGACCCGGAGCGCGGACATTGGCAGCGAGCGCATATTTCCATCATCAAAAGTGAGCTCCTCGAGCTGATCTAGGGCGGGGGATCGGAACCAGTCGCCAAGCTTGGCTCGGTCCTTGCCGTTTGAACGAAACTTGCCCATTCTAAGGCCTCTGGTTGGGCCAAGGTGACTGCCGGGGATCTTGGAGAATGCATCCAAGCTTTTGCGATAGTCACGGCAGAGCTCATGGGTGTCGATGAGGTCGAGAGGGGTGGAGTTCCATAGGTGGTGCCACCGCAGTGAAAGGACGGTTGTCCGTGAGGGAGTCCTGGACTAAGGGGTCCTCGAGCGTCCGGCCTGTTAGCCATGGGCCGGACTGATGGTCCATGAAGATACGAAGACCGAAGACTGCGCTCGTGTCCGGATGGGACTCCTTGGCGCGGAAGGCAAGCTTGGCGACCGAATATGTAGATTCCTTTCTTTGTAACCGACCTTGTGTAACCCTAGATCTCCCGGTGTCTATATAAACCGGAGGACTTAGTCTGGAAAGAGAGAGACTCATTACCATAGTCATACAGGCTAGACTTCTAGGGTTTAGCCATTACGATCTCGTGGTAGATCAACTCTTGTAATACTCATATCCATCAAGATCAATCAAGCAGGAAGTAGGGTATTACCTCCATAGAGAGGGCCCGAACCTGGGTAAACATCGTGTCCCCTGTCTCGTGTTACCATCGACCTTAGACGCACAGTTCGGGACCCCCTACCCGAGATCCGCCGGTTTTGACACCGACATTGGTGCTTTCATTGAGAGTTCCACTATGCCATCGACGAAAGGTTCGATGGCCCCTTCAATCGTCGATAGTGACGCTGTCCAAGGAGAAACCTTACTCCCCGGACAGATCTTCGTGTTCGGCGGCTTCGCACTGCGGGCCAACTCGTTTGGCCACCTGGAGCAAATCGATAGCTACGCTCCTAGCCATCAGGTGAGATTTGGGAGTTTGAACTACGTTGCGGACATCCGTGGAGATTTGATCTTCGTCGGATTCGAGACCGCTGCGACCGCTCCCGGTCACCTTGGCGAACATGACCTAAATCTATCGTCAGACCGCATCCAGGAGATAGCTCCTATGACCACTCCGGCCTTAGATCCAGAGCACATCGTGGCATCAGAGGATTGGAGGTTCAACCCCACCATGGAGGCCACAGATTCTCCGGCATTAGAGCCGCACAAGGACTTAATCCCACACAATACTCGTGTCACCGGAACTCCAGACTCTTCTCTAGGTATTAATTCCGAACCATGCGAGTCCGCGGATACCGAACTTGAGTATTTATCGATCTTCGAGTTCAGCGCCGAAGACATCTTCCGACACTCGCCCTTGGGCGATGTGCTAAACTCATTAAAGAGCCCACCCTTGGCGGGGGTCTCACAGCCGAACTCTGTCCGGTTCGGACAAGGGGCTGATGATCGAGAATTTTGCTTCCCACCCGCCACCCACTTTATAGCCACTGTCGAGGATTTAACCGACATGCTTGACTATGGCTCCGAAGACATCACCAGTACGGACGACAATGCCGACAAGGAGCTGGGCCAAAACCCGCCATTCATTGGACGACGGACGGCCACTTCTTCCCAGGACGTATACATGGTGGACACGCCTGGAAAACCAAACAACGATGACAAAGAGGACCCAGTTGAGGATAAACCTCCTGAGAGACAGCCCAAGCGCCAACCTCCTCGACGTCGTTCTAAGTCACGTCGCTCCAAAGACTGCAGTACGGGCACCGGAAAAAACAACACTCCGGACGATGCCAAAAATAATGAAGACCCCGTCACGGTAACCTCCAAACAGGGGGAACGGGAAAGTGGGCAAGATAGTCCTGATGAACAGGCCATACACGGAGACTCGGAGGACAGTAATTATCTTCCGCTCTCCGAGGAAGAGGAGAGCCTCGGCAACAAGGATTTCACCGTGCCTGAGGAACCTCTCGAACAGGAGCACTTCAAACGTTGGCTAATAGCCACTGCAAGAAGCCTGAGAAGGAAGCAGCTGCAGCTTCAAGCGGACCAAGATCTGCTCAATGATAGATGGACCGAAGTCCTCGCCGCCGAAGAATACACCCTTAGTGGCCCAGCCAAAAGCTACCCAAAGCGTAGATTGCTACCTCAGTGCGATAACAAGGTGCTGGAGCCTGTACCATCATCGCACAATGCGGCAGGTCGACCACAAGTCGGTCCGGATAAAGCGGCAACTCAAGCCGAACACCAGACCGCCCCACCTCGCTGTAAAGGCAAGAATAAAATAGCCCGGGGATGTACATACGACCTTCAACAGGACTTGGATAGCAGAGCAGGGCACACACGATCGATCTACAGATCGGGAGGACACGCCTCGACACGTGACGACGGCTACCTATTCGGACGTGACAAACCTAGCCACGCCCAGGCCGAAAACCGCCAATGGACTCCATCGAAGGTACGTCGCACTGTGGCCCAACATAGAGGCGCCGCACACCCTCTTTGCATCACAGACGAGGTAATGGAGCACGAATTCCCAGACAGGTTCAAACCCATGAACATCGAATCATACGATGGATCAATGGATCCCGCGGTATGGATCGAGGACTTCCTCCTCCATATCCACATGGCCCGCGGAGATGACCTTCATGCCATCAAATACCTACCATTAAAACTCAGAGGACCAGCTCGGTATTGGTTAAATAGTCTGCCTGAAAATTCTATTGGTAGCTGGGAAGATTTGGAAGATGCCTTTCGCGACAACTTCCAAGGAACGTATGTCCGGCCACCGGATGCCGACGACTTAAGTCACATTGTCCAGCAGTCCAGAGAGTCAGCCAGGAAGCTCTGGACTAGGTTCTTAGTAAAAAAGAACCAAATCATAGACTGTCCGGATGCGGAAGCCCTCGCGGCCTTCAAACATAGCGTCCGGGATGAATGGCTTGCACGCCACGTCGGTTAAGAAGGACCTAAATCCATGATAGCCCTTACCTCTCTAATGACTCCCTTTTGCGTGGGAGAAGACAGCTGGCTCGCTCGTAGAAGCAACAACGCCAGCGACTCGGGCACTTCCGAAGTTCGAGACGGCAACGGAAAACCACGACGAAGCAAACACAACAGTCGCGATGATAATGAAAGATCATGCGACAGAGCGGTCAACGCCGGATTCAGCAATCCCAAACCAGGTCAACGGAACAAGCCACTCAAGGCAAACCGAGATGGACCATCCAACCTAGACAGGATATTGGACCGACCCTGCCAGATTCACGGCCACCCTGGTAAACCAGCTAATCATACCAACAGAAACTGTTGGGTCTTCAAGCAGGCCGGCAAAGATCAAGGCCGAACACAAGGGGAGGAGGCCGCCAGGCGATAGGGACGACGGAGAGGTTCACCAACCAAACACCGGGGGTCAGAAGCAATCTCCCCCCGAGGATCGATCAAACCCGGAGTGGAAGTAGCAGTTCGGCTTCTGCCGCCCACCTCATATACCCACAAAATTTGTACCACGCATACACCACTACGCACTTAAGATACCACGGGCATTGGTGGAAGCACAATACGGACAAGCCGGCAAGTATTCCCGTAACAGTCTTGATCTACATTTCTTTTTCTTTTTTCATTATCTCTAAAAAACAGGTGAAGCAAAGGACAAACATCTCAACCGACTCCATCGGAGTTCGGATCCGTACACTCACCTAAGGGGCTATTTCCGTCAAGGATTCCCCCCCCCCCTGAGGACAGGCGGCGCAGACTGTTGGGGATCGTAACAGAAATTTAAAATTTTCTACGTATCACCAAGATCAATCTATGGAGTCATCTAGCAACAAGAGAGAGGGTAGTGCATCTACATACCCTTGTAGATCGCGTGCGGAAGCGTTCAAGAGAACGGGGTTGATGGAGTCGTACTCGTCGTGATCCAAATCACCGATGATCCTAGCGTCGAACGGACGGCACCTCCGCATTCAACACACGTACGGAGCGGGGACATCTCCTCCTTCTTGATCCAGCAAGGGGGGAGGAGAAGTTGATGGAGATCCAGCAGCACGACGACGTGGTGGTGGAAGTAGCGGGATCCCGGCAGGGCTTCGCCAAGCGCAAGCGGGCAGGAAGAGGTGTCACGGGAGGGAGGGAGGCGCCATGGCTTGGGGTGCTGCTCCCATGCGCCTCCCCACTATATATAGGGGTGGAGGGGGCTGGTTTCTTGCCCTCCAAGTCCATTGGGGCCTTGGCAAAGGTGGGGGAAAGAAATCCCATCATTTCCCTTCCCCACCGATTGTTATCCCCCTTTTTTAGGGATCTTGATCTTATCACTTCGGGATATGATCTTATTCCTTCTAAGGTGGAATCTTGGTGCGCCTTAACGAAGGGTGTGGGGCCTTGCCCCCACTACCCACGTTCATGTGGGTCTCCCCATGCAGGTGGGCCCCACTTCGGAACCTTCTAGAACCTTCCCGATACAATACCGAAAAATCCCGAACATTTTCCGGTGGCCAAAATAGGACTTCCCATATATAAATCTTTACCTCCGGACCATTCCGGAACTCCTCGTGACGTCCGGGATCTCATCCGGGACTCCGAACAACTTTCGGCTAACCGCATACTAATATCTCTACAACTCTAGCGTCACCGAACCTTAAGTGTGTAGACCCTACGGGTTCGGGTGACATGCAGACATGACCGAGACGACTCTCCGGTCAATAACCAACAGCGGGATCTGGATACCCATGTTGTCTCCCACATGTTCCACGATGATCTCATCGGATGAACCACGATGTCGAGGATTCAATCAATCCCGTATACAATTCCCTTTGTCAATCGGTACGTTACTTGCCCGAGATTCGATCGTCGGTATCCCAATACCTTGTTCAATCTCGTTACCTGCAGGTCACCTTACTCGTACCATAATGCATGATCCCGTGACCAAACACTTGGTCACATTGAGCTCATTATGATGATGCATTACCGAGTGGGCCCAGAGATACCTCTCCGTCATACGGAGTGACAAATCCCAGTCTTGATTCGTGCCAACCCAACAGACACTTTCGGAGATACCCGTAGTGCACCTTTATAGCCACCCAGTTACGTTGTGACGTTTGGCACACCCAAAGCATTCCTATGGTATCCGGGAGTTGCACAATCTCATGGTCTAAGGAAATGACACTTGACATTTGGAAAAGCTCTAGCAAACAAACTACACGATCTTGTGCTATGCTTAGGATTGGGTCTTGTCCATCACATCATTCTCCTAATGATGTGATCCCGTTATCAATGACATCCAATGTCCATAGTCAGGAAACCATGACTATCTGTTGATCAACGAGCTAGTCAACTAGAGGCTCACTAGGGACATGTTGTGGTCTATGTATTCACACATGTATTACGATTTCCGGATAACACAATTATAGCATGAACAATAGACAATTATCATGAACAAGGAAATATAATAATAACCATTTTATTATTGCCTCTAGGGCATATTTCCAACAGTATCCCACTTGCACTAGAGTCAATAATCTAGTTACATTGTGATGAATCGAACACCCATAGAGTTCTGGTGTTGATCATGTTTTGCTCTAGGGAGACGTTTAGTCAACGGATCTGCTACATTCAGGTCCGTATGTACTTTACAAATATCTATGTCTCCATTTTGAACATTTTCACGAATGGAGTTGAAGCGACGCTTGATATGCCTGGTCTTCCTGTGAAACCTGGGCTCCTTGGCAAGGGCAATAGCTCCAGTGTTGTCACAGAAGAGAGTCATCGGGCCCGATGCATTGGGAATAACTCCTAGGTCGGTAATGAACTCCTTCACCCAGATTGCTTCTTGTGCTGCCTCTGAGGCCGCCATGTATTCCACTTCACATGTAGATCCCGCCACAACGCTTTGCTTGCAACTGCACCAGCTTACTGCCCCACCATTCAAAATATACATGTATCCTGTTTGTGACTTAGAGTCATCCAGATCTGTGTCGAAACTAGCATCGACGTAACCCTTTACGACGAGCTCTTCGTCACCTCCATAAACGAGAAACATATCCTTAGTCCTCTTCAGGTACTTAAGGATATTCTTGACCGCTATCCAGTGTTCCATGCCGGGATTACTTTTGTACCTTCCTACCAAACTTACGGCAAGGTTTACATCAGGTCTGGTACACAGCATGGCATACATAATAGACCCTATGGCCGAGGCATAGGGGACGACACTCATCTTTTCTCTATCTTCTGCCGTGGTCGGGCATTGAGCCGTGCTCAATTGCACACCTTGCAATACAGGCAAGAACCCTTTCTTGGACTGATCCATATTGAACTTCTTCAATATCTTGTCAAGGTACATACTTTGTGAAAGACCAATGAGGCGTCTTGATCTATCTCTATAGATCTTGATGCCTAATATATAAGCAGCTTCTCCAAGGTCCTTTATTGAAAAACACTTGTTCAAGTAGGCCTTTATGCTTCCCAAGAATTCTATATCATTTCCCATCAACAGTATGTCATCCACATATAATATGAGAAATGCTACAGAGCTCCCACTCACTTTCTTGTAAACACAGGCTTCTCCATAAGTCTGTGTAAACCCAAACGCTTTGATCATCTCATCAAATCAAATGTTCCAACTCCGAGATGCTTGCACCAGCCCATAGATGGAGCGCTGGAGCTTGCATACCTTGTTAGCATTCTTAGGATCGACAAAACCTTCCGGCTGCATCATATACAATTCTTCCTTAAGAAAGCCGTTAAGGAATGCCGTTTTGACGTCCATTTGCCATATCTCATAATCATAGTATGCGGCAATTGCTAACATGATTCGGACGGACTTCAGCTTCGCTACGGGTGAGAAAGTCTCATCGTAGTCAACCCCTTGAACTTGTCGATAACCCTTAGCGACAAGTCGAGCTTTATAGATGGTAACATTACCATCCGCGTCTGTCTTCTTCTTAAAGATCCATTTGTTTTCTATCGCTCGCCGATCATCAGGCAAGTCTGTCAAAGTCCACACTTTGTTTTCATACATGGATCCTATCTCGGATTGCATGGCTTCAAGCCATTTGTCGGAATCTGGGCCCGCCATTGCTTCTTCATAGTTCGAAGGTTCACCGTTGTCTAACAACATGATTTCCAAGACAGGGTTGCCGTACCACTCTGGCGCGGAACGTGTCCTTGTGGACCTACGAAGTTCAGTAGGAGCTTGATCCGAAGTACCTTGATCATCATCATCATCATTAACTTCCTCTCTAGTCGGTGCAGGCACCACAGGAACATCTTCCTGAGCTGCGCTACTTTCCGGTTCAAGAGGTAGTACATCATCAAGTTCCACTTTCCTCCCACTTCCTTCTTTCAAGAGAAACTCTTTCTCCAGAAAGGACCTGTTCTTGGCAACAAAGATCTTGCCTTCGGATCTGAGGTAGAAGGTATACCCAATGGTTTCCTTAGGGTATCCTATGATGACGCATTTTTCCGACTTGGGTTCGAGCTTTTCAGGTTGAAGTTTCTTGACATAAGCATCGCATCCCCAAACTTTTAGAAACGACAGCTTAGGTTTCTTCCCAAACCATAATTCATACGGTGTCGTCTCAACGGATTTTGACGGAGCCCTATTTAAAGTGAATGCGGCAGTCTCTAAAGCATAGCCCCAAAATGAGAGCGGTAGATCGGTAAGAGACATCATAGATCGCACCATATCCAATAGAGTGCGATTACGACGTTTGGACACACCATTTCGCTGAGGTGTTCCAGGCGGCGTGAGTTGTGAAACTATTCCACATTTCCTTAAGTGTGTGCCAAATTCGTGACTCAAATATTCCCCTCCACGATCTGATCGTAAGAACTTTATTTTCCTGTCACGTTGATTCTCAACCTCACTCTGAAATTCCTTGAACTTTTCAAAGGTCTCAGACTTGTGTTTCATTAGGTAGACATACCCATATGTACTCAAGTCATCAGTGAGAGTGAGAACATAACGACAGCCACCGCGAGCCTCAACACTCATTGGACCGCACACATCAGTATGTATGATTTCCAATAAATTGGTTGCTCGCTCCATTGTTCCGGAGAACGGAGTCTTGGTCATCTTACCCATGAGGCATGGTTCACACGTGTCAAATGATTCGTAATCAAGAGACTCCAAAAGTCCATCTGCATGGAGCTTCTTCACGCGTTTGACTCCAATGTGACCAAGACGGCAGTGCCACAAGTATGTGGGACTATCATTATCAACCTTACATCTTTTGGTATTCACACTATGAATATGTGTAACACTACGTTTGAGATTCATTAAGAATAAACCATTAACCAGTGGGGCATGACCATGAAACATATCTCTCATATAAATAGAACAACCATTACTCTCGGATTTATATGAGTAGCCATCTCGAATTAAACGAGATCCTGATACAATGTTCATGCTCAAAGCTGGCACTAAATAACAATTATTGAGGTTTAAAACTAATCCCGTAGGTAAATGTAGAGGTAGCGTGCCGACGGCGATCACATCGACCTTGGAACCATTCCCGACGCGCATCGTCACCTCGTCCTTTGCCAGTCTCCGTTTATTCCGCAGCTCCTGCTTTGAATTACAAATATGAGCAACCGCACCGGTATCAAATACCCAGGAGCTACTACGAGTGCTGGTAAGGTACACATCAATAACATGTATATCACATATACCTTTGGTGTTGCCGGCCTTCTTGTCCGCTAAGTAGTTGGGGCAGTTCCGCTTCCAGTGACCACTTCCCTTGCAATAAAAGCACTCAGGCTTGGGTCCATTCTTTGGCTTCTTCCCGGCAACTGGCTTACCGGGCGCGGCAACTCCCTTGCCGTCCTTCTTGAAGTTCTTCTTACCCTTGCCTTTCTTGAACTTAGTGGTTTTATTCACCATCAACACTTGATGTTCCTTTTTGATCTCCACCTCCGCTGATTTCAGCATTGAATATACCTCAGGAATGGTCTTTTCCATCCCCTGCATATTGAAGTTCATCACAAAGCTCTTGTAGCTCGGTGGAAGCGACTGAAGGATTCTGCCAATGACCGCGTCATCCAGGAGATTAACTCCCAGCTGAGTCAAGCGGTTGTGTAACCCAGACATTTTGAGTATGTGCTCACTGACAGAACTATTTTCCTCCATCTTACAACTGAAGAACTTGTCAGAGACTTCATATCTCTCAACCCGGGCATGAGCTTGGAAAACCATTTTCAGCTCTTCGAACATCTCATATGCTCCGTGTTGCTCAAAACGCTTTTGGAGCCCCGGTTCTAAGCTGTAAAGCATGCCGCACTGAACGAGGGAGTAATCATCAGCACGCTGCTGCCAAGCGTTCATAACGTCTTGGTTCTCTGGGATGGGTGCGTCACCTAGCGGTGCTTCTAGGATATAATCTTTCTTGGCAGCTATGAGGATGATCCTCAGGTTCCGGACCCAGTCCGTATAGTTGCTGCCATCATCTTTCAGCTTGGTTTTCTCTAGGAACGCATTGAAGTTGAGGGCATCATTAGCGTGGGCCATTTGATCTACAAGACATATTGTAAAGATTTTAGACTAAGTTCACGATAATTAAGTTCATCTAATCAAATTATTCAATGAACTCTCACTCAGACAGACATCCCTCTAGTCATCTAAGTGAAACATGATCCGAGTCAACTAGGCCGTGTCCGATCATCACGTGAGACGGACTAGTCAACATCGGTGAACATCTTCATGTTGATCGTATCTTCTATACGACTCATGCTCGACCTTTCGGTCTTCCGTGTTCTGAGGCCATGTCTGTACATGCTAGGCTCGTCAAGTCAACCTAAGTGTATTGTGTGTGTAAATCTGGCTTACACCCGTTGTATTCGAACGTTAGTATCTATCGCACCCGATCATCACGTGGTGCTTCGAAACAACGAACCTTCGCAACGGTGCACAGTTAGGGGGAACACTTTCTTGAAATTATTGCGAGGGATCATCTTATTTAAGCTACCGTCGTTCTAAGCAAATAAGATGTAAAACATGATAAACATCACATGCAATCAAATAGTGACATGATATGGCCAGTATCATATTGCTCCTTTGATCTTCATCTTCGGGGCGCCATGATCATCTTCGTCACCGGCATGACACCATGATCTTCATCATCATGATCTCCATCATCGTGTCTTCATGAAGGTGTCACGCCAACGATTACTTCTACTTCTATGGCTAACATGTTTAGCAATAAAGTAAAGTAATTTACATGGCGTTATTCAATGACACGCAGGTCATACAAAAAATAAAGACAAATCCTATGGCTCCTGCCGGTTGTCATACTCATCGACATGCAAGTCGTGATTCCTATTACAAGAACATGATCAATCTCATACATCACATATATTTCATTCATCACATCCTTTTGGCCATATCACATCACAAGGCATATGCTGCAAAAACAAGTTAGACGTCCTCTAATTGTTGTTGCATGTTTTTACGTGGCTTCTAAAGGTTTCTAGCAAGAACGTTTCTTACCTACGTAAAACCACAACGTGATATGCCAACTTCTATTTACCCTTCATAAGGACCCTTTTCATCGAATCAGATTCGACTAAAGTGCGAGAGACAGACACCCGCTAGCCACCTTATGCAACTAGTGCATGTCAGTCGGTGGAACCTGTCTCACGTAAGCGTACGTGTAAGGTCGGTCCGGGCCGCTTCATCCCACGATGACGCCGAAACAAGATAAGACTAGTAGTGGCAAGAAAATTGACAACATCTACGCCCACAACAAGTTTGTGTTCTACTCGTGCATAGAAACTACGCATAAACCTGGCTCATGATGCCACTGTTGGGGATCGTAGCAGAAATTAAAAAATTTCTACGCATCACCAAGATCAATCTATGGAGTCATCTAGCAA
The DNA here is from genome assembly GCF_002575655.3 of Aegilops tauschii subsp. strangulata. NCBI lineage: Eukaryota > Viridiplantae > Streptophyta > Magnoliopsida > Poales > Poaceae > Aegilops > Aegilops tauschii. The sequence goes on from NC_053039.3 coordinate 106,756,487, forward strand.
CGAGAGAAAGGGGAGTGCATCTACATACCCTTGTAGATCACGCGCGGAAGCGTTCAAGAGAACGGGGTTGATGGAGTCGTACTCGTCATGATCCAAATCACCGATGATCCTAGCGCCAAACGGACGGCACCTCCGCGTTCAACACATGTATAGAGCGGGGACGTCTCCTCCTTCTTGATCCAGCAAGGGGGAGGAGAAGTTGATGGAGATCCAGGAGCACGACGACGTGGTGGTGGAAGTAGCGGGATCCCGGCAGGGCTTCGCCAAGCGCAAGCGGGGAGGAAGAGGTGTCACGGGAGGGAGGGAGGCGCCATGGCTTGGGGTGCTGCTCCCATGCGCCTCCCCACTATATATAGGGGTGGAGGGGGCTGGTTTCTTGCCCTCCAAGTCCATTGGGGCGTTGGCAAAGGTGGGGGAAAGAAATCCCATCATTTCCCTTCCCCACCGATTGTTATCCCCCTTTTTTAGGGATCTTGATCTTATCCCTTCGGGATATGATCTTATTCCTTCTAAGGTGGGATCTTGGTGCGCCTTGACCAGGGGTGTGGGGCCTTGCCCCCACTACCCACGTTCATGTGGGTCCCCCCATGCTGGTGGGCCCCACTTCGGAACCTTCTAGAACCTTCCCGGTACAATACCGAAAAATCCCGAACATTTTCCGGTGGCCAAAATAGGACTTCCCATATATAAATCTTTACCTCCGGACCATTCCGGAACTCCTGGTGACGTCCGGGATCTCACCCGGGACTCCGAACAACTTTCGGTTAACCGCATACTAATATCTCTACAACTCTAGCGTCACCGAACCTTAAGTGTGTAGACCCTACGGGTTCGGGAGACATGCAGACATGACCGAGACGACTCTCCGGTCAATAACCAACAGCGGGATCTGGATACCCATGTTGGCTCCCACATGTTCCACGATGATCTCATCGGATGAACCACGATGTCGAGGATTCAATCAATCCCGTATACAATTCCCTTTGTCAATTGGTACGTTACTTGCCCGAGATTCGATCGTCGGTATCCCAATACCTTGTTCAATCTCGTTACCGGCAAGTCACTTTACTCGTACCGTAATGCATGATCCCGTGACCAAACACTTGGTCACATTGAGCTCATTATGATGATGCATTACCGAGTGGGCCCAGAGATACCTCTTCGTCATACGGAGTGACAAATCCCAGTCTCGATTCGTGCCAACCCAACAGACACTTTCGGAGATACCCGTAGTGCACCTTTATAGCCACCCAGTTACGTTGTGACAGTTGGCACACCCAAAGCACTCCTATGGTATCTGGGAGTTGCACAATCTCATGGTCTAAGGAAATGACACTTGACATTTGGAAAAGCTCTAGCGAACGAACTACACGATCTTGTGCTATGCTTAGGATTGGGTCTTGTCCATCACATCATTCTCCTAATGATGTGATCCCGTTATCAATGACATCCAATGTCCATAGTCAGGAAACCATGACTATCTGTTGATCAACGAGCTAGTCAACTAGAGGCTCACTAGGGACATGTTGTGGTCTATGTATTCACACATGTATTACGATTTCCGGATAACACAATTATAGCATGAACAATAGACAATTATCATGAACAAGGAAATATAATAATAACCATTTTATTATTGCCTCTAGGGCATATTTCCAACACAGACGTGCGACAGGAGGTCCGAAATAAACCTTTTGTAGACCGCACACTTTATTTCGAGCCTGTAATATGCCTTTTTCCTCCACCTTCGACCCTGGGCATGTCAAATAGCCGGGGTTGAGGTCTTTTTATATATAAAGTAACCATTGGTATATCGCTCAGCTCCCAGTAAACATTATCCGAATTAATCATTCGCGTCTTTCTGCAAATGAATGTGGCTCCTATGGTTGTTTCACAGATACACCTTGGCATAACATGCCAGGGGTTCAGTATGGGAACAAATGAGTTGCCAACAAAGTCCGAATAACTTTACAGCGTACTTCGGCATCACGAGTTTGGCCTTATATGCATCAGCTCCGAATCATGTCTTGGGTCAATGGTTGGGTTGCCCGGCTCCTGTGCTTGCTACCTTACGTTCTACTCTATCTGCTAGGGTAGTAAAGGGAGAACTACTGTGATTGTGCTTCCGGTTCATCTGGTTAAGCACCTCAGTAGAGAAAGCCGAAAACCGACTGTCATGATGCTGAGAGAGTTGGTCAAACACTCGATGACTTATCGGAATCTATCGTGATTCCCTCCGTATTACACGAAGGACCTTTTTTTCCAGGTCATATATGTAACACACCATATTGGAAATAAGCCGTACGCATACCAGGGGCTATATCGTAGCCCCACCTATAAAACTCCTATGGCTAAGTGGAAGTGTTAACGACTTATAGTCCGATTGCCTGGTTCACCGCATTATCGCCTCCTTCATGGACCAAGACGTTGGGTCAAGAGTGATCAAATGCTTTTCCGAACAGCCCCGTACTTCCTACGAGGGGGCTGAAGCCGACGATTGGAAAGCTTTCAGATTATATTAAAATGGCCGCATAGGAGGAACACAAGCTTTCGAGCAATATATAAAAATAGATCAACTATTAAATTGTCTTTTACAATTCTCACACACCTCACTTGAACATTATGTCTTTCGAGCATTGGCCCTCTATCAAGCGGGTGGCCTCTAGGACGTCTTCAAAATAATGCTCCGGTTCGTAACGGTCCTTGCCCTTGGGTGGACTCTTCGCCGCGACATCGATGGCCTTCATCTTCCCCCAGAATGTCTTGACTGGGGCAAATGCCATCCGTGCAACTTCAATGCACACCGACCGCTTCACAGCGTCGATATGTGGCACCACATCAACAAGCCGTTGCACCAAGCCAAAGTAGCTATGCGGAACAGGCTCAGTTGGCCACAACCGGATTATGACGTTCTTCATGGCAGCACCGGATATCCTATGAAGCTCGGCCCATTGGGACATCTGTTCATTCAGCAACAGAGGGTGCTTCGACGTGCCAAATTGTGACCAGAAAAGCTCCTCCGTTGCATACCCCTCTCGCACCTGGTAAAACTGCACCGCATCGGAAGAACTCTTCGGCAAGTCTAAAAACTCGTCTGGAGAACTCCACACTTGGTTAAGCTGAGCATAGTTTGGATCGCCGAACTTCGTTTGTAGCAAAAAGGGCTTACCAGCTGCAATCTCCCCAGCTTGCCGGATCTCCTCCCGGGCTGCTCTGGATTCAGACCGGGCTTCGCTCGCCTCTAGTAAGTCCTTGTCAAGTTTAGCCATTTTGGCTTTGTTCTCCTTCTCAAGAAGCTCACGGCAGCTAGCATCATTTTTTAGTTCGAGCGCCATCGTGGATATCTTCTCCTCGTCTTAGCGCCGAGCAGCTTGTTCGGCTTTCAATTCAGCCAAGGCCTTTCTAGCAGCCGCATTACTAACCCGGGCCAGCTCCTTGGCCCGGGCCAGCTCTGCCCGCAGAATTTCAACGGCGATAGCACCATCTGCAGTCATGCATATTCCAGTATATAACTTTCAGCACCATGCTTATATCACAAAAACGTATGTGAAGGGACTGCCCCGAGTACATACCTTGCGACTCGTCAAGACGCATATTGATTAACGCAATGTCATCCCCTGCCACATCAAGCTTTCACTGCAGCTCGGCAATTTCCGTAGTCTGGGAAGTCGCCAGGGGCAAGCAGCTAGTGTTCAAGTTAATTAGATTAGTCCTTGAATATTTCTTCTCGATCCTCCTTCGCCTCCCATGGGAAGCCAACCCGAGTCTCAGGGGCTACTACCTATACACAGGTACATCTTTGCAAACAAAATATAGTTGAAAGCACTACATTACAAACCTCGAAGCCTTTTAGCAGGCTCATGAAGGCTTCATTCAATCCGCTCTTCGCGGACAGAATCTTCTCAACCACCATACCCATCAAGGTACGCTGTCCCTCCAAGACAGATGCTTTTTGCAGCATATCCTGCAATATATCCGGCATCGCCGGGTCTTCGGAAGCTGCTCTGGGAGCACGACCATCCTTTGAAGGAACCCTTTCACCTGTCTCCAGAATCATCGCTGGCTGAAAACCGGATAGTCCGGGGTCTTCATTATTGGCCCCCGAATCCCGGACGATCGAAGACCCGCCTTCGGGTACTGCCTCTTTCATCCCCTCTGCAGCTTGTTGATCAAGAAAAACCCTCCGAGATGACACTTCGGAGTCGTCGGCCCTATTAGGCGAGGAGGTCGGGCGAGGCGTCTCGCTTTCCATCATCTCTGGGAGGAGATCTCCCGAAGAAGAGGATTGCCTGGAAAAACTCTGAGCCAAACTATAAAAATACACAGGCACATTACGTATCTCTCCGGTCACAGGAAAAGAGCGGGACGCTATTAAAGCATCCCAGATTCACTTACGGTTTGGTTGAGGGCTTGTCCTCATGATGGAGCTGTTCAACGGCGTCGCCTTCCAAACCCGAACCGCTCGACGGTGGAATCTTGCCCCTCTTAGGAGACTGCCCCTCCCAACCTTCGGAGACGACCCTTTTCCTCTAGAATGGAGAAGGGATACTGGCTTCTCTTTTGCCTTCGTCTTCAGGCGAGGAAATGTCGATCTCTCCAGACTCAGTATCTGATTTACCTCCGGAACGAAGGTCATCCCGGGTCTTCTCGCTCGCCACCTTGCCCTCCCCTGCCGGCACCTAGTATGGTGCCGGCACCAGCATCCTTGTTAACAGGGGGTCTGCTGAGTCTTCGGGAAGAGGGACCAGACACCTAATCCATTCCGCTTTCTTTATCCAGCCCTGGGAGAAGATGGTTTGCTCAGTATCTTACCATAGGATATCTGATTATGAGGTGTTCGGCGGATGAGTACTTATCGGGGTGTCCGGATGGTTACAGTCTAGGCCGGTATCTTCAGTGGTGTCCGGCCATTGTTTTCGTCTCCCAAAGAATAGTTTCCACATTCCTTCGTGCATAGTGCCGAAGAAGTGCTGAAGAGTCGGTGGCCCTTCTGGGTTAAACTCCCATAGGCAGAAAGGCCGTCGCTCGCACGGCAGGGTCCGGTGGACTAGCATTACCTGAATAACATTGACAATATTGATGTCCTTCTCAATGAGGCTTCGGATGCGACTTTGCAGAGTCCGCACCTCGTCAATTGATCCCCAGTCCAACCCCTTATTGATCCACGATGCAAGCTGAGTTGGGGGCCGGATCAAAACGCAGGCGCAGCTGCCCACTTGGAACCACGGGGCTCGGTGATATAGAACCACCCCTGCTGCCATAAGTCGGAAGATTCTTTGAAAGATCCTGTCAGCCAGATAGCACTGGAGAGCTCGCTCCCTGAGGCACCACTGCACTCCGCCTGCCCCCCTCTATCATTTGCGGTGTCACATTGAAGGTCTTGAGCCACAAGCCGAAGTGTGGAGGAGTTCGGAGAAAAGCTTCGCACATGACGATAAACGCTGAGATGAGAAGGACAGAGTTCGGGGCGAGATCGTGAAAATCTAACCCGTAATAGAACATGAGCCCCCGAACGAAGGGATTGAGGGTGAACCCCAATCCTCAGAGGAAGTGGGAAACAAACACGACCCTCTCGCCGGATCTGGGGGTAGGGATAACCTGCCCCTCTGCGGGAAGCCGGTGGAGGATTTCCGCGGTCAGGTATCTGGCCGCCCGAAGCTTTGCGACATCCTCCTCTGTGACAGAAGAAGCCACCCACCGGCCTTGACGCTGGATCTGGACATGGCTTAGGCTTACGAAGGGTGAGACCTGGGTGTTGGAACTCGATGTAGTAGGAGTCGAGGAAGAAGCAAGCGTGGGGAGGAAAGGCGGGTCTGTGCTCCTTTATAAAGGCCGAGAACATCGAACGCCTCCTCCCTGGCCTTAAACTTTGCCTATTTCCAAGAAGTTGTACCCTAAGGACGGTTGGGTTACCCACGTCTACATTAATAAAAGAATCCCTTAATAAGGGGACACGATCTCTGCTTGGATAAGACGTGTCAATAACAACCGCGTTTCGGAACATGGGGCCGCGGGCGAAACAACGGTTCGAAATAATGACCGGACTGACATGATGTCATAAAAAGTTACCGGAGGATTGGAATTATGAATTATTACGCCCTCTATGGAAATATATGCTGCTCGCGCTGCCAAGCCGAACTCGATCGTTCGAAGACCATTGTGAAGTATCCGGAAAGAAGGGAACCCGCCTTGCAATGTCGAAGACAAATCTGTGCGCCGGACTCCTCGTCACTGAAGCCAGGTTCAGGGGTTACTAAGGGAGTCCTGGACTAAGGGGTCCTCGAGCGTCCGGCCTGTTAGCCATGGGCCAGACTAATGGGCCGTGAAGATACAAAGACAGAAGACTGCGCTCGTGTCCGGATGAGACTCTCCTTGGCGCGGAAGGCAAGCTTGGCGACCGAATATGTAGATTCCTTTCTTTGTAACCAACCTTGTGTAACCCTAGATCTCCCCAGTGTCTATATAAACCAGAGGACTTAGTCCGGAAAGAGAGAGACTCATTACCATAGTCATACAGGCTAGACTTCTAGGGTTTAGCCATTACGATCTTGTGGTAGATCAACTCTTGTAATACTCATATCCATCAAGATCAATCAAGCAGGAAGTAGGGTATTACCTCCATACAGAGGGCCCGAACATGGGTAAACAACGTATCCCCTGTCTCCTGTTACCATCGACCTTAGACGCATAGTTCGGGACCCCCTACCTGAGATCCGCACATTCCGCGCCCCATATTTGATTGGGAGGAGGGAGATGACGACTCTCAACATATCATCGGGGAGGTTGCTGATGAAGTCTAGGCCTGCTGGAGTCTCTTGCGGTTCTTGCTCGCCCCGCCTGCGCTTGTGGGCAGCCCCGTTCTCCACCTCTAGAGTCTCCTTATCAGCGGTGCTTTCTGATAGAAGTGGGAGTACAGGGAATATTTAGTTAAAACAGGGCAATAGAAAAGTTTGTTGGTAACTAGAAGTTATTAGGTGGGAATATAGTAAGGAAATGGAATAACAATTGGTTGCTTAAATACTACACAATTCATTTGATATTGCTGGTTAAGTCAACATGCAGATACTTGAAAAGAAAACTTACTTCGAACAAAGTCTAGACGGATGGTATCGTCGGGGAAGTTAGCATATATCTCATGACCAGGCTCTTTTATGTGTAGTGCAATTATAGTGCCGGCTTTCAGTACATAAAACTTAGAAATTTCTTTCCAAAGGCCAGTGCCAAAAGAGGAGTCATCATGTTCGTCAAGTCTTATAGTAGCAACGATAGTAAATCCATGGTTTGTGTTCAGTATGACATCCCTGCAGTCTTGATTTATGTAAAGTGAAAGATTGTGCGCTATAGATTCTGTTGCATAGCAAGGGACGCGCTGCAAAAAATGGTAGGATTTTTAAAGAAAAAAAGGTAACATGCAAATATGGGCCCAAATTGAAAGAACTGTACAACAGTTGAAATCGAATGACAAAAATCTATAATTATACAGATAGGGTAAACATGATGTCATGGAAATATGAGAGTAATCGAAAGAAAAATACATCATTAATTTACCTAATATAGAAAGAAGAGGGAAAAAATCCCCTTCGACATATATGGTGCATGTGGCACCTTTTATCCGAATGTAGCAATATTTAGAATATGTTCAGGAAAGTAGGCCATGCCAACAGATTTAGGGTGAGATTGAACATACCGCGTGCATCCTCAAGTCATCTGGTACGGTGAGATGGAATGTTTGGCGGAGGCCGCAAGGTCCTGATGTGTCCGCGCACTGTACACTCTATGAATGGAAGAAAACATTCAAATCAGCTGGAATAAAAATGAATTCACGGCAATTTCGGCTGGGTGATTAAAGGAGGCAGATGAACTGGGATAAGAGATGAGATAATATCTCATTAAATTAGTTACCTTGTTGTCCATGAGAAAGAACCTTCAGTACAGCAGATTCCCAACCTAGTGGAGCTAGGTCAACCGCGAGCAGCGTCGAGAAACTCGATGGCGATAGGCGGCGGCAAGTGGAAGTGGCAAAATGCGGTGGGCTTTGCCGGCATCTTGTCGACGACGACAGGCGTCGAGCTAAGTGGTTACCGCCATGATAGGCGGTGCCATGCATAGAGGCAGAGGAGCTTGTGCAGGTATGAATGGGGACCGGAGGGGGTGGCGGGCGGGGTGAGGGTTTTTGTGACGTGGGGATGGTGAGGGTTTTCTTTTTTCTTTTTTGAATTGGGTGGTGAGGGTTTTCTTCCCCACAAAGAATTTTGGAGGCGACGTTTTGCTAGAGCCAACCGTGTGTGATTGACGCAACAGGCAAAATGAAAGTCAATGCACACGGTTCCAATTTTGGGAACTGTGTGTGATTGACGTACTACCTCCGTCCTGGTTTATTGGTCCCCTCTGTAATTTTTACCAAATTTTGACCAAATATTTAACTAAGAAATGTTTATGCATGTCACCAAAAATTATATCATTGAACAGTATGCTCAAATGCCCATCCAACGATATAATTTTTGCTGACCTGCACTAACATTTTGTTAGTTAAACCTTTGGTCAAAATTTAACACAAATTACAAAGGGGACCAATAAACCAAGACGGAGGTAGATTCCATCAACCGAACTGATTGCATCCATATCCCACAGTTAGACATAAACAAACATAGATTAAACATACTCAGACATAGATAATAAGCGTACACGTACACAAGCATAGTTCAACCATAAGTACATAGTTCAACCGTCATTAAGCATACTCAAGCGTACATAGTTCAATCCCACATCTCATCTCACATGCTGACATGATCCTGAAGCTTCTCCAGGTACTTGGCGTACGCGTCGTGCACCACCCTGCGATAATACTTCTGCTTGAAGGAGCCAACGGCCCGTCCTCTTGCATGCGCCAGAACACTTAGATACGCGTCATGAAGCTTGTGGTTGCAAAATGGGCATCGATAGCCGCCGTTCCAGGTCCTAATACGCCTGTTATGCTTTCCCGCATAAAGCTCCCTCAGGATTTGCCTCTTGTACCTCCTCTGGCCATCTTCATCCTCACTATCCACATCGTCAGACAGCACCTATACAAATAGTAAAACAAATTTGGCATCAAATCAATGTTTACATGCCGTGAAGTAGGATTAGGAATTTATGGCTATTTATTTATACATATCCAGAGACTATGGTTCGATTTTTAAGCACAGTCGTCTATGTGTAGACCAATCTTGAAGAAAATAATGGCACAAACATATGTAGGTCATTCAAAATCAATTGTCAAGTCTGGCTAGGAATTATTAGCATGAACACTAACCCTAGTCAGATTACTAGCAGAAATCGTTTGCACAAATGAAACAACTAATCACTTATCACTTGTACCATTCAAACAATCAATACACTACACGGATATAACAAACTTACTCAGATTTCATGGATCGGGAGAACATAACCATAGGATTTCTATTCCAAAAAGGGGGAGGCAGGAGTAATGAGAGAAACCCTAGGATCTATTTGACACATAAATGGGTATAGATAACTAACCAGTTGTCCGTCGTCGTCGGAGTCGTCGCCGGAGTGGCCGTCGGAGTCGTCGCCCGAGTCGTCACTAGAGTCCGTGTGGAACTCCGCCTTCGGTTGTGGAAGCTCGACACCGTTGACGACGTCAGGGTGCAGCGATAACTTGCCGCCGGTGACGGCAACCTCTGTCTCCATCCCCACGCCATGCTCCAGTGCTTCAGCAGCCCCGACGTCGCCACTCCCTCTGATGGGGCGCTTCGGCGGCATCCTCATACACTGACGGCTTTGAGGACAGAGAGCGGCGTCGAGGATGCAAGCGGAGAGAGAGGATTGTGTGTAAGGTGAGGATGGGCGCGGCCGCACGGGCGCACCATTAATATGGAGTAGTGGGAGAGAGGTGGGCGGCAGTCAAACCACTGGCTCGCCTCCCGGTGAGCCTGCGCACCGGACTGCTGGCATGCCTACCCTCGTTTTCACACAGCTACTCACATGCCTCCCGATGACATTGTGCAGCGCACCTCCGTCAATTCAAACACCTGCACGCACGCCTCCCGGTCTGCCTGCACGGTGGACTGCTCGCATGCGTCCCGTCAACTAACGCCTGCTCGCACGGCGCACGGGTCGCGTGGCGGCACGTATATTGTTTTTCTATTTGGATGATTAAGGCTGCCGCTTTATTGCTTAATCGAAGCATGGCACGTATCCATTGTTGGTCTAATGCTCACGGTTCGAATAAATAATCCGTTTGGGATATTGGTTCCCAGTTATTAATAATCTCCCGTTTGTAATTAGATAAAGATTACATCAAAACTGGTCTCAAATTTGACAAAAATAAAGTACAATGCCACTTTGTATTGGTGTCCATATGACAACACGATAAGTTTCATGAACTTCAAATAAGTTTTGGATGTACTAGAATTTAAAAATCAAGATTCTCAATGTTTGAAATTTCTTGCACGGGGAGTAAAACATGCACCCAGTGAGACACATGTTTTTTTGCAATCTATTTAGGTGCACTATCACGTGTGCATGTAGCTCAAATTTGATTTTTGCACATTATACCCGTAGAAAATTGATCAATTCATGTACTAAAATGTCTTAATGATCTCTGTTTTTTTAAATTAAAACATCCCTCCTTTGGTAACATATGTTCACCGCGGGATAATTTAACATGCATCGTAGTTGCGGTGGATTCGCAGTGTGTGTGTGTGTGTGGGTGTGTTCGTCTGGGGCGTCGCGGGTGGCTTGCAGTACACTACGAGTTGTGAGCCACCGTGTGGGTTGGCCATTTTGTTAGGCAGGTGCCACATCAAAGTCGTGAATTCGTTATTTTAAACATTAGACAACCGTTTCATACATACCTGTTTTGGCAACACGCAGTCGATGGTTGTCCTACACGACACTCGATACTCGCATGTGACGCTTTCTGTGGGCCCGCGAGGTCGTCGCCCATCACTTTGACGAACAGCCGACAGTGAGGTTAATTTGACCAGCAAGGTAGAATCTTTTTTGTTTGTGTTATGGTGGTATATAGTACGTGTCGAATAGGTGGGAGGGGACTAGCATATATACTCTACGTAAGCGTCCATGAACAAGTACACCTCACTCAGTGTCGGGACTTTTCAGTTTCGGAGGCACGTGCCACATCAAAGTTGTGAAATTGGCTATTCAAACATCACAGAACACCTCTTTGGCCCACATGCATACAGGCGGTGGTTATCCTAGCTAGGACTCTCACGTGTGACGCTTCCATCTGTGGCCCCACGAGGCCATCGTCGATGCACGCATCACTTTGACCTACATTAGGAGAGGTTAATTAATTTCACCATCGAGGAGGATTCTTTTTGGGTTGTATTACGGCAGGAGAATATAGTATGTGTCAAAGAGGGGGAAGGGGACCATCATATGTAGTACGCTTCATGAACCTTGCTTTGTGTGGGGGGTTTACGGTTTTTTAGGCATGTGGCACATCAAAGTTGTGCATTTTGGGTATTCAACATATGTTTGGCACATGCAAAGCAATGGTGGTTGTCCTCTCACAGCCACTTAAGCGGTTATCAGGGATATCGTCGCATTCCATCTATGGGCCCGCTTGGTCCATCACTACTTTTTGCATGACAACGAGAGAGGTTAATTTGACTTAGGAGGGATTATTTTTTTGCTTGTAATATGGTATATATATAGGTCTGCTCTGGGATGACATGATACAGTTTGAGCACACACACATGCATGTGTACGCATGAATCCCTCCCATCAAGTCGAAGTGGCTAGTACAACGACATGCCATGAACCAATCTTGCTCTATGTGGGGACTGTACAATTTTCGACGCACGCGCCACAGCAATGTTGTGAAATGGTATTCAAACATGCATGCACGCATCACCTCCATACATATGCATGTAGTGGTTATCTTCGAACGGCACACTCCCTTGCGTGGTTATCGCGACAAGCCTATATATTCGTGGGCCCGCGTGGACATCCATGATCACCTTGACCGACAACAATATTGGTTACCATGGTGGATTCTTCCTTTGGTTCGTGTTATCGTAGTATAGGTCATAGTGAGATTCGGACCTAATTAAGTTTGAGTGCATATACTATGCATGCATGCATGCATGAATCCCCGTCGTCGGCTCGAAGTGTGGTGTAACATACATATGCATCGTCAACCTAATAACACTCACTCAGTGTGGGGATTTCTAGTTCGAAATCACGGTGCCGCATCAAAGTTGTTCCATTGTGTATTTAAAAACATACCTCTCCATGCATATATATGTTTGGGCCACATGCATGCAGTGGTTATCTTCGGGGACTAGCTACTTGCATGATTATTGGCGAGCTAGCCCATCTCCGGGCTCGCATGGATGGCCATCACTTTGACCAACAACAAGAGAGAGGTTGTACGACCAAGGTGGATTATTCTTGGTCCGTTTTACGATCCATCTTGGTGAGATGTCTCGCTGGCCCACTGACTGAAAGTGTGTGTGGGGGGCTGCTACTTCACACTTTGCTAGGTGAACCTCGATTGGGGGGGGGCATGCATTCATTGCATAGGATTCCCTTCGTGCCGACACGAGGGGGCTTCTAGCTACTTCGCACTTTGCTAGGTGAACCTCGGTTGGGGGGCACGCATTCATAGCTTAGGATTCCCTTCGTGCCGACACGAGGGGGGCATGCATTCATAGCTTGGGATTCCCTTCGTGCCGACACGAGGGGGGGCTGCTAGCTACTTCGCACTTTGCTAGGTGAACCTGGGTGGGAGGGAGGGCGCATGCATTCATAGCTTAGGATTCCCTTTGTGCCGACATGAGGGGGGGTAAGCAATACCATGCGCTTTGCGATATAAGTGCCACATCGAAGTTGCATTTGGTATTTGAACATCAAACCACCCTTTCATACATAAATTTGGTCCACATGCAAGCGTGTTCGCGTTTTGACCCTCTCCCACATCATTTTTTGCCAAATTTATGAACATTAGACAAGTCGGATGACGCAACAGACACGGTTCACTTGAACTAACCGTGTGCCATGCCGGTACCCCTGTCACGCACATATCCGCACAATACGTTGGGCTCCACGAGGGCACGAGGCTTCCCCTCTCAAAAATATCTACCCGCCTGCAGCTTTTTTCTGTTTGATAACACACAGTTATTGTGTTTCGACCGTGTGTGATGTTTCTTGTTCCTAATCCCGCCTGCATCCCTCGAAAATATCTTCCCACCTGTTGGGGGTATCGTGCAACATATGCCAAGGGATGGCTTATCATGGATGGGGACAAAAGTACGTCGCCGGGATCTAGAGGCGGGAGTGAGCGAGAACGCCTAGGCCGGCGAATCTTACCCAGGTTCGGGGCTCTCCTAGGAGATAACACCCCTAGTCCTTCTCTGCGGGGTCTCCGCATGATCACTATCTCGACAAGGTAGCTACAAGCTTGCTCCTTGAGCTGTTTTGCTAGATGAGGAAGAAGAACAAGGCTAGCTCTACTCCACTCTCTCTATGTGGTGTGTGTGCTTGCTAAAGTTCGGAACCCTTTGCATGGGTGGCCTGAGGGGTTTATATAGGCCTACCCCCAGGGGTACAATGGTAATCCGGCTGGGTGTAGGACCCGGCCGTCAGTGTCTCTGGTCACCGGCTTCTCCGCCGGCTGCTGGGGCCCGCCGCCTGGTGGGTTCCGCCGGCTGTCTTGTACTTGGCCGACAAGCCGCGCCCGCCGCTTGCGGGTCCTGCCGGCTGCTTAGCACTCTAGTCGTGCCACTGATGATGTATGCTTTGTCGGAGAGAGCATGGCTACAGTCCCGCCGCCTGGTGGGTGTTCACTATAGCCATTCCCCGTCTCTTCTGGTTATGGCGCACAGACTTTGAGGGGGAGAGGGGGCCGCCTGCTGGAAGGCGGCCCACTCCCGCTGCCGCCTGGTGGGGCATCTCCGCCTTCTAGGGCTCACCGACAGGTTGGGCCTGCCGCCTGCGGCCCGTACCAATCGGCCATAATCGGAGCATGGCTTCCCCTAGCGTAGGTGATGTCATGGGCTGCGTGGGTACAGTGCCGCGCCGGACGAGGGGTGTCCGCTTGGTACACCGCACTGTAGCCACGCTCTGCCCTGGATTCGGGGGTGGCAGGCCACACTGTAGCCACGCCCCGTCCTGCCGTGGCAGTGAGGGTGGAGCCTTTGAGGGCACGAGGGGCCACCTTCTAGGAGTCGGCCTCCCTCGTGGCCTCTTTCTAGGCTCCGCCGCCTTCTAGCAGCCGGCCGCTTGGACCACCCAACACAAGACGGCAGTCATCTATCCAGATGATGTGAGGGGCGCAGCTGGCCCGATGTCTTGAAATACTATGGTGCGCTGATGAGGCTACCCGTAGTCATTTACTCCGACAGTGGTGATACGTCTTCGTCGTATCTGCTTTTCCAAACACTTTTGCCCTTGTTTTGGACTCTAACTTGCATGATTTGAATGGAACTGACCCGGACTGATGCTATTTTCAGCAGAATTGCCATGATGTTATTTTTGTGCAGAAATAAAAGTTCTCGGAATGACCTGAAACTTCACGGAGAAACTTTTTGGAATTAATAAAAAGTACTGGCGAAAGAATCAAGTCCAGGGGGCCCACACCGTGTCCACGAGGGTGGGGGCGCCCCTACCCCCCTGGGCGCACCCCCTGCCTCGTGAGCCCCCTGGTTCTCCACCGACCTCAACTCCAACTCTATATATTCACGTCCGGGAGAAAAAAATCAGAGAGAAGGATTCATCGTGTTTTACGACACGGAGCCGCCGCCAAGCCCTAATCTCTCTCGGGAGGGCTGATCTGGAGTCCGTTTGGGGCTCCGGAGAGGGGAATCTGTCGACGTCGTCATCATCAACCTTCCTCCATCACCAATTTCATGATGCTCACTGCCGTGCGTGAGTAATTCCATCGTAGGCTTGCTGGACGGTGATGGGTTGGATGAAATTTACCATGTAATCGAGTTAGTTTTGTTAGGGTTTGATCCCTAGTATCCACTATGTTCTGAGATTGATGTTGCTATGACTTTGCTATGCTTAATGCTTGTGACTAGGGCCCGAGTGCCATGATTTCAGATCTGAACCTATTATGTTTTCATGAATATATGTGAGTTCTTGATCCTATCTTTTAAGTCTATAGTCACCTATTATGTGTTATGATCCGTTAACCCTGAAGTGACAATAATCGGGACCATTACCGGTGATGACGGTAGTTTGAGGAGTTCATGTATTCACTAAGTGTTAATGCTTTGCTTCGGTACTCTATTAAAAGGAGACCTTAATATCCCTTAGTTTCCAATAGGACCCCGCTACCACGGGAGGGTAGGACAAAAGATGTCATGCAAGTTCTTTTCCATAAGCACGTATGACTATATTTGGCATACATGCCTACATTACATTAATGAACTGGAGCTAGTTCTGTGTCACCCTATGTTATAACTATTGCATGAGGAATCGCATCCGGCATAATTTTCCATCACCGATCCAATGCCTACGAGCTTTTCACATATTGTTCTTTGCTTAGTTAGTTTTCCGTTGCCACTGTCACAATTACTACAAAACTGCTACTGTTACTTTTGCCACCGATACCATTACTTCCATACTACTTTGCTACTAAATACTTTGCTGCAGATATTAAGTTATTCAGGTGTGGTTGAATTGACAACTCAACTGCTAATACTCCCTTGTGTCGAATCAATAAATTTGGGTTGAATACTCTAGCCTCGAAAACTGTTGCGATCCCCTATACTTGTGGGTTATCAAGACTATTTTCTGGCGCCATTGCCGGGGAGCACACCTCCATTCTTTGAGTCACTTGGGATTTATATCTGCTGGTCACTATGAGGAACTTGAAAGATGAAAGGACTAAGATTTTTCCCTCAACTACGAGGGGAGGTAAGAAACTGCCATCTAGCTCTGCACTTGATTCACCTTCTGTTTGGAGTAAACTTGCGACACCTAAACCTGCTTCTACTATTAATTCTAATATGTCGCATGTTATTGATGATGCCACTTCTGCTATGCATGATACTTATGATGAAACTACTTCTATGCTTGATACTACTGTGCCACTAGGTGAATTTCTTGATGAACAACTAGCTAGGGCTAGAGAGAATGAAATTATTGAAACTGATAATATTGATGAAAGTGATGATGAAGATTATCCCGCTAGATATGATTTGCCTGTTGTGCCTGAGGGTTATGTTATGGATGAAGAAACTGTGTAACGCCCCAAGACCGACGCTCCAGAAGCCTTCCAGTTATTTCGTTGTTGTCGTGTGATTTATTTGTTTGTTGCATTCATCATGGCATCATCCGCATTGCATTGGCACTCCGTTGCCGTCATGTTTTAAAACTTGCATTCGTTCATCGTTGTCGTTTCTCCCTTTGCCTTCATCACCTTCCCTCGGATTGCCTTGCATGTGTTGACCGTTCTGAGACCAACCTTGTTATTCGTTTGCCCTCTTGCCTAAACCGGAGTCTCTCTGTACAGTGCATAGACCCCTCGCGTGCGCGTCCAAAACTAACCCGAACCCGACCCGCTCAGTCATCACCATTGGGTCCGGATCATCACCAAACATCTATAAAACATCACCGTTTTCTTTGTTGGACTCTCCTAGCCTATTTTTCGCGATCGTCCAATTTAAATCGGAGGGCCCAAATAGCCTCTAATCTAATCCCCATGAGATATATATTGACCAACCCTAAAGTTGAGGAGAGCTGTCCCATCCATCCAATCCCTCACCCGCTGCCGCCACCCTCTCCAAATCCCCCTCGGGATCCATCCTCAACCTACCAGCCTCCTCCTTCCCGATCCATCCAACCACCACAGCCCTCGCAGACCTCCCCGTTCCCCTCGTCGCGAGCCAGGGAGAGGAGCTCCCTGCCGCCTCCCACCTCCTCGTCCCCGTGCCCACAACCGCGGAGCAGAAGCCATCGCGCCCGGGGCCAAGCCCCTCGAGCAGGAGGGCTTCTCCTGCCCGAGCCCTGCCTCGTTCCCCATCGTCCTAGCCTGTCGTCACGTCACCGGCGTCCAAACCACCGGAGCACAGCCGCCCTTCCGCTGTCGTCGAGCGCCACCGCAGCAGCAGCTCCAGGCCAGCCCCGCGCCCCTGCTCCTCCTTCTTCTTCCCCTATCCTGCTCTTCTCTCAGTGCTCTCTCTGTCCCGTGTAGGAGGACAGCCATGGGAGCACCTCGAGGAGCAACACTGCAGCAGCCGGCTAGCCCTGCTCCTGCCTCCCCCAGATCAGCGTTGCGCCGGCGCCCTTCGGTTCCCGCACCGCCGGCGAGCATCATCAGGCCCCAGGTCGCGTGGCCATCGCCCTCACCTTCCCTCTTCTATCTTCTTTTCCGTTCTGCTCCATCCTCTCTGAAAAATCCCTCTCCCTCTATTTCTTCAAGTGCATAGGACATGCTCCGCCCGTTGCTGCTGTTCGCAGGAGCACCGGTGCCCCGGATCCGCCGTGGCGTTGTCGTCCGCCGAGCTCCCTGCCGCGCCGAAGTCCCACCGCTTCCCTCGCCTGCGACGACCGCCCCTGCTCTTCCGCGCCAAGCCAGCGGCGCCATGGCCTTGCCTCTGCTTCGAGCAGGCGAAGGAGGCGTGCCAGCCTCGATCCGCTGCCTCCTCTGCTTCGTGGTCGCGTTGACCGCATCGGCCAGATGCGTGCAGCCCAGCAGCTGGCCTGCCCGGCCTCCTCCACCGACTGGGCCATGGCCCATGGTGAGCAGCACCCAACCCCTCTTCTGTGCATGTTGGGCCAGTCAGATTTGGCCCGACGTAGTTTTTTTTCCTGCCTGCGATTTTATCAATTATCCAGTGATTTACCTGTTTTACAGAAAAGTCCCTAGTCTTCATGCATTTAATAACTCCACAACCGTGCATCGGATTAAAATGAATTATATATGTAAAATGCTTAGAATTTTATCTAGTTTCATAATATCCAACTTTCATCCATGCTTAAAATGTTTAAACTTGCTCTTTGTTGAATTTTGTATAAATGCCATGTTAAAATGATTTATTTCATAACTAAATAACTGTAGCTCGGATTTAAATAAACTTTATATGTAAATGGGGTAGAAAAATGCCTAGTTTAACATGGTGCACTTTATTTTGCTGTTTAACAACACTAAAAGTGTGTTTATGGCAGAACAATACCAAATCTAAGATATGGACATGAGGATTTTCCGGAATTGTTGTTGATTGTTTCCGGCCTCGTTTAAACTTGCCTAAATAGGTAGTTTTCATATGCTTCACCTCTTGCCATGTTTAATAACATTTAATATTGTTGGGTACATAACCGAGAGAGAACTAAATAATCGTATGTGGTGTTTCGTGAATATGCAACTCGTTGCATATTGAGCTCCACTTAATTTGTAGTATTGTTTGTGCACTTTGCCATGTCATGCATCATTCAACCGGACATGCATCATACTTGATTGTGCATCATGCCATGTTTATGTGATGATTGTTTATCGTGTTGTTTGCTTCTTTCCGGGTTGCTTCTCTCGTTAGCTTCGGTTTCGTTCCGGAGTTGTGAGGATTCGTTCGACTATGTCCATTTGTCTTCTTCATGGACTCGTTCTTCTTCCTTGCGGGATTTCAGGCAAGATGACCATACCCTCGAAATCACTTCTATCTTTCCTGCTAGTTGTTTTGCTCTATTGCTATGCCACGCTACCTACCACTTGCTATATCATGCCTCCCATATTGCCACGTCAAGCCTCTAACCCACCTTTCCTAGCAAACTGTTGTTTGGCTATGTTACCGCTTTGCTCAGCCCCTCTTATAGCGTTGCTAGTTGCAGGTGAAGATGAAGTTTGTTCCATGTTGGAACATGGATATGTTGGGATATCACAATATCTCTTATTTAATTAATGCATCTATATACTTGGTAAAGGGTGGAAGGCTCGGCCTTATGCCTGGCGTTTTGTTCCACTCTTGCCGCCCTAGTTTCCGTCATACCGGTGTTATGTTCCTTGATTTTTGTGTTCCTTACGCGGTTGGGTGATTTATGGGACCCCCTTGACAGTTCGCTTTGAATAAAACTCCTCCAGCAAGGCCCAACCTTGGTTTTACCATTTGCCTACCTAAGAATTTTTCCCTTGGGTTCTGCAGACTCAAGGGTCATCTTTATTTTAACCCCCCCGGGCCAGTGCTCCTCTGAGTGTTGGTCCAACCCGTCAGTCGCCGGTGGCCACCAGGGGCAACTCTGGGCTCGCCTATCGGAAGCTTGGACAATCCGGTGTGCCCTGAGAACGAGATATGTGCAGCTCCTATCGGGATTTGTCGGCACATTCGGGCGGCTTTGCTGGTCTTGTTTTACCATTGTCGAAATGTCTTGTAAACCGGGATTCTGAGACTGATCGGGTCTTCCCGGGAGAAGGTTTATCCTTCGTTGACCGTGAGAGCTTATAATGGGCTAAGTTGGGACACCCCTGCAGGGTATTATCTTTCGAAAGCCGTGCCCGCGGTTATGAGGCAGATGGGAATTTGTTAATGTCCGGTTGTAGAGAACTTGACACTTGACTTAATTAAAATACATCAACCGCGTGTGTAGCCGTGATGGTCTCTTCTCGGCGGAGTCCGGGAAGTGAACACGGTTCTTGTGTTATGCTTGAACGTAAGTAGGAGTTCAGGATCACTTCTTGATCATTACTAGTTGACGACCGTTCCGTTGCTCCTCTTCTGGCTCTTATTTGCGTATGTTAGCCACCATATATGCTTAGTGCTTGCTGCAGCTCCACCTCACTACCCTTTCCTACCCATAAGCTTAAATAGTCTTGATCTTGCGGGTGTGAGATTGCTGAGTCCTCGTGACTCACAAATACTTCCAAAACAGTTGCAGGTGCCGACGATAGCAGTGCAGTTGATGCAACCGAGCTCAAGTGGGTGTTCGATGAAGACCTTGTTCGTTACTATGTTTCGCTTCCAGATGATCAGTAGTGGAGCCCAGTTGGGACGATCGGGGATCTAGCATTTGGGGTTGTCTTCTTTTCTTTTGGTTCCATAGTCGGATCTATGTGTGTACTCTGATTGATGTATGATTTATTTATGTATTGTGTGAAGTGGCGATTGTAAGCCAACTCTTTATCCCACTCTTGTTCATTACATGGGATTGTGTGAAGATGACCCTTCTTGCGACAAAACCACAATGCGGTTATGCCTCTAAGTCGTGCCTCGACACGTGGGAGATATAGCCGCATCGTGGGTGTTACAAACTGCTAGATACTTTCTTGCTTGCAATGATAGGAATGATCTTAAGAAATTATTAGCTAAGCTAAAAGAAATGTCTTTCAATGCTAGAATGAAATATGACCCTGCTTTTGCTGCTTCACCTATCTATGTTACTGATAAGGATTATGATTTCTCTGTTGATCCTGATATAATTACTTTGGTTGAATCTGATCCTTTTTATGGCTATGAATCTGGAACTGTTGTGGCACATCTTACTAAATTAAATGATATAGCCACCCTATTCACTAATGATGAGAAAACTCATTACTACTATATCCTTAAATTATTTTCGTTCCCATTAAAGGGTGACGCTAAAAACATGGTTTAATTCTCTTGATCCTGGTGATGTCTACTAGACAACCTTCTTCTTGTAGACGTTGTTGGGCCTCTAAGTGCAGAGGTTTGTAGGACAGTAGCAAATTTCCCTCAAGTGGATGACCTAAGGTTTATCAATCCGTGGGAGGCGTATGTTGAAGATGGTCTCTCTCAAACAACCCTGCAACCAAATAACAAAGAGTCTCTTGTGTCCCCAACACACCAAATACAATGGTAAATTGTATAGGTGCACTAGTTCGACGAAGAGATGGTGATACAAGTGCAATATGGATGATAGATATGAGTATTTGTAATCTGAAAATATAAAAACAGCAAGGTAACTAATGATAAACAAACGGTATTGCAATGCTAGGAAAAAAGGCCCAGGGTTCATACTTTCACTAGTGCAAGTTCTCTCAACAATAATAACATAATTGGATCATATAACTATCCCTGAACATGCAACAAAGAGTCACTCCAAAGTCACTAATAGCGGAGAACAAACGAAGAGATTATGGTAGGGTACGAAACCACCTCAAAGTTATTCTTTCCGATGAATCCATTGGGCTATTCCTATAAGTGCCACAAACAGCCCTAGAGTTCGTAGTAAAATAACACCTTAAGACACACATCAACCAAAACCCAAATGTCACCTAGATACTCCAATGTCACCTCAAGTATCCGTGGGTATGATTATACGATATGCATCACACAATCTCAGATTCATCTATTCAACCAACACAAAGTACTTCAAAGAGTGCCCCAAAGTTTATACCGGAGAGTCAAGACGAAGACGTGTGCCAACCCCTATGCATAGGTTCATGGGCAGAACCCGCAAGTTGATCACCAAAACATACATCAAGTGAGTCACGTGATATCCCATTGTCACCACAGATACGCACGGCAAGACATACATCAAGTGTGCTCAAATCATTAAAGACTCAATCCGATAAGATAACTTCGAAGGGAAAACTCAATCCATTACAAGAGAGTAGAGGGGGAGAAGAAACATAAGATCCAGCTACAATAGCAAAGCTGGCGATACATCAAGATCGTATCACCTCAAGAACACGAGAGAGAGAGATCAAACACATAGCTACTAGTACATACCCTCGGCCCCGAGGGTGAACTACTCCCTCCTCGTCATGGAGATCGCCGGGATGATGAAGATGGCCACCGGTGAGGGTTCCCCCTCCGGTAGGGTGCCGGAACAGGGTCCCGATTGGTTTTTGGTGGCTACAGAGGCTTGCGGCGGTGGAACTCCCGATCTATTCTGTTCCCCGAAGGTTTTAGGGTATAGGGGTATATATAGGAGGAAGAAATACGTCAAGGGAGCCACGAGGGGCCCACGAGGGTGGAGGGCCCGCCCAGGGGGTGGGCGCGCCCCCTGCCTCGTGCCTTCCTTGTTGCTTTCTTGATGTGGACTCCAAGTCTCCCTGGTTGCTTTCTTTCCAAAAATAACTTCTCCAGAAGGTTTCATTCTGTTTCGACTCCGTTTGATATTCCTTTTCTTTGAAACACTAAAACAAGGGAAAAAACAGGAACTGGCACTGGGATCTGGATCAATAGGTTAGTCCCAAAAATAATATAAAAGTGTTTGATAAAGCCCATAAAACATCCAAGATGGATAATATAATAGCATGAATACTTCATAAATTATAGATACATTGGAGACGTATCACCTGGTTGTGTGCGTAGTCCCCAGGATATGATTTATTACTTCTCTGCTAAATATTTCCCCGCTCATAAGAAACAAGCTGCTTTAAGGGAAATATATAATTTTGTGCAAATTGAAGAAGAGAGTCTCCCACAAGATTGGGGGAGGCTTCTCCAATTACTTAATGCTTTGCCTGATCATCCTCTCAAGAAAAATGAAATACTTGATATCTTTTATAATGGACTAACTGATGCTTCCAGAGACCACCTGGATAGTTGTGCTGGTTGTGTTTTCAGGGAAAGAACAGTTGATCAAGCTGAATTGCTATTGAATAATATGTTGACTAATGAAAATAATTGGACACTTCCTGAACCAACTCCTAAGCCAACTCCGAAGAAAAGGGGTATTCCATTTCTCAGTCCTGAAGATATGCAAGAGGCAAAGAAATCTATGAAAGAAAAGGGTATTAAAGCTGAAGATGTTAAGAATTTACCTCCTATTGAAGAAATACATGGTCTTAATTTGCCGCCTGTTGAAGAAATACATGGTCTTGATAACCCGACACAGGTAGTAAAGGTAAATTCTCTCTATAGATTTGATGAAGGTGATATTCCTTGTTACAAGTCTGCCATCCAATGCTTAGATGAGTTTGATAATTTTATTGTCAAATAAGAAAACTTCAATGCTTATGTTGGTAGAAAATTGAAATGCAATGCTTATATGATTGAACACTTGAGTGATTATATGTCTAGTGTTAAAGGTGAACTTAAACTTATTAGTAAACATGCTTCTATGGTTACCACTCAAGTAGAACAAGTGCTTAAAGCTCAGAATGATTTGCTCAATGAGCTAAATAATAAGAAAAATGATAATGCTGTTAGAGTTATGACTAGAGGGGTTAAAATGACTTAGGAACCTTTGTATCCCGAGGGCCACCCTAAGAGAATTGAGCAAGATTCTCAGAGAACTAATGTTGATACACCTAGTCCTTCTAAAAAGAAGAAAAAGAAAAATGATAGGACTTTGCATGCTTCTAGTGAACTTATTGCTAACACACCTGAGAATCCCAATGATATTTCTATTTCTGATGCTGAAACACAATCTGGTGATGAACATGAACCTAGTGCTAATGTTAATGATGATGCTCAACCTAGCAATAATAATGATGTAGAGATTGAACCTGTTGTTTATCTTGATAACCCACAATCAAAGAATCAACGTTATGATAAGAGAGACTTTGTTCCTAGGAAGCACGGTAAAGAAAGAGAACCATGGGTTCAGAAACCCATGCCTTTTCCTCCTAAACCATCCAAGAAAAAGGATGATGAGGATTTTGAGCGCTTTGCTGAAATGATTAGACCTATCTTCTTGCGTATGCGTTTTACTGTTATGCTTAAAATGAATCCTTATGCTAAGTATATGAAGGATATTGTTACAAATAAGAGAAAGATACCGGAAGCTGAAATTTCCACCATGCTTGCTAATTATACTTTTAAGGGTGGAATACCTAAGAAACTCGAAGATCCAGGAGTACCAACTATACCATGCTCCATTAAAAGAAACTATGTTAGAACTGCTTTATGTGATCTTGGAGCCGGTGTTAGTGTTATGCCTCTCTCTTTATATCGTAGACTTGATTTGAATAAGTTGACACCTACTGAAATATCTTCGCAAATGGCCGATAAATCAACTGCTATACCTGTCGGTATTTGTGAGGATGTGCCTGTTGTGGTTGCAAACGTTACTATTTTAACAGACTTTGTTATTCTTGATATTCCCGAGGACGATAGTATGTCGATTATCCTTGGTAGACCCTTTTTGAATACTGCAGAGGCTGTTATTGATTGCAACAAAGGCAATGTCACTTTTCATGTTAATGGTAATGAGCATACGGTACACTTTCCGAGGAAACAACTTCAAGTCCACAGTATAAACTCTATTGGAAAAATTCCATCAATTGTTATTGGAGGTTTTAAATTTCCTCTTCCTACTGTCAAGAAGAAATATGATATTCTTATTGTTGGGGATGTGCATATCCCCGTTGAGGTAACCTAGTGTTATTCGAAATTTCTCCGGTTTCATGTGATTCGGAATGAGTTCGTTAACAAGACTTGGTCGACCTTGTGAGTGGATTCCTTTTGATGAGCATGAGATGGATGAAGTTACAAAGCACAACCTTCGGTACCCACCTTTTACTTTCTGTAATTTAGATTAAATAAAGCAAAAATGGTATTTTCTGTCTGTTTTCTGAGTTATCCGTGCAATTAAAAATACCCCGAAAATAAAAGCTCTCCAAATGCCCCGAAAATGAAATATGATTTTTTCTAGAATATTTGAGAATATTTGGCACTGAGAACACATCAGGGGGAGCAAGCACCTGGCCACGAGGGTCCAGGGCGCGCCCCCCTGCCTCGTGGGCCCCTGGTGGCTCCCCTCCACTTATTCCAGCCACCACACACTCCTTCCTCCCAAGAAAATCACCAACCAGCCAAAGCACAAGTTCTAGCTCATCTTGCTGCCATTTTCGATCTCCTTGCTCAAAGCTCCACTCACAAAACTGCTTTGGGGGATTGTTCTTCGGTATGTGACTCCTCCAATGGTCCAATTAGTTTTTTTTCTAGTGCTTTATTCTTTGCAAATTTTTGCTACATAGGTGACCCTGTTCTTGAGCTTGCATGTCAAATTTATATGGTCCCAAGTAGTTCTAATGCATGATATAGTCTCTAGGCACTTGTGGGAGTAGTTGCTATCAATTTTGTTGAGTTTGGTTCACTTTTATTTTAAGTTACTAAAAATTTCAGAATTTTTCAGAAAATGATGAAGAGATTATTGAGGGGCTCTTCGAGCCTAAGCACGAAGGATAAACAAAGTGAAGAGGATAAGAGGCCCAAATATAATCTCCCTCGCACCGCGGAGGTTCGGCCGTGTGAATGGACTTGTGATGATTTCTTGAGGGCAGCCGGGATTTATGATGATTTTTATTCTTTGGCTGAGAATGCGGGTCTCACCGACTTCCTCCGCGACCAGCGCAAAAAGTATCTCCTACTCACTAATATTTTTGTGCAAAATTTTCATTTCCATGCTAAGATAGCACCACCCTCGGTGGATTTTTATTTATATGGTGAGTATAAGGAGATGTCCCTTTTTGATTTATGCCGGGTCTGTAAGATACCTTTACGAGCAGCATAGAGGAACCACATCGTAATGATGTGGAAGGGTTTATTGATATGATTGCTGTAAGGGAAACGAGGAAAGTTTCCGATGTAAGAATTACTAGCATACATCTTCCGGTTCTGTGTTACTTTGCGATATTTGCTAGTAGATGTTTAATTGGTCGCGGAAACTGTGGAAACCTTAGTGCCCCTAATATTGTTATTTTGGGCCATGCCTTGTTTCGTGATAACACTTTTAGTCTAGGTGCTATTGTTGCCAAGCGGTTAAATCTGAACTGTACGAAAGGTCCCATCTTGGGAGGTATCTTTGCCTCGCGCCTTGCTGCACACTTTAACATACCTATTAGGCATTATGAGAAAGAAGAAAAGTTGATGCCTCCTGTTTTTCTAGACTATAAGAGTATGGTAGCACATGATTTCATTGTTAAGAATAAGAAAAAGATGCTTAACTACCGACTGATATTTGATAAAAATCACCCTGAGACTATAATTTGCCTGCTCCTTCTTTGCTTGACTTATCTCAGGCAAGTATCTTGTTCTGCCGGAGGCATTTCATGCCTACCAGAACCTCACACCAGCTACAGAGCCAGAGCCGAAGCCACAACCTGATCCTCACTGTCAGTCTGTTTACCAGTGGGATCCGGAGGAGATTGCCAACCAGTGGCACCCTGAGGCTCCTTCTCAGTACGACCCCAACTACAACTTTGATCCATGGGCCTAGACCAACTTAGGCCAAAAGCCTAAGCTTGGGGAGTACGTATTTCTCACCGACATTACATTCATGTTCACACTCATTCTAGTTGTCGGTGCTGATACTTTTTCATTGTACTATCCATGCTAGTTTATTTTCCTTTTTCTCGCTTTCTTCTTGTGTGTTTGAAAAACCTTAAGAAAAACCAAAAAAATTAGTTGTAGCTTTTAGTTAGTTTACTTTCCATGCCTGTAGTAGTAGTAATTAAAAGAAAAGCCAAAAAGATTTCTTGTTCTTCTTTTGCTTGTTGGGAGCTTTCCCGTGTAAATAGTTTTATTTCTATTCTTTTCTTTGGGGGTCAAGAGGAGAAGACCATAATGAAAATGTCGAAGTGGCTCTTATATGCATTATTGTTGATTTAACAAGAGCCCAAATTATCTTGTCTTCTCTTGTGTGTCAGATGCCTGCAGATTCCAGCTTAGTCCAATGCACGTGCACCATTATTATTCACATCGTTCGGTCGTGCAAGTGAAAGGCAATAATGACGATATATGATGGACTGATTGAGATGAGAAAAGTTGGTATGAACTCGACCTCTCTTGTTTTTGTAAATATGATTAGTTCATCGTTCCTGATTCAGCCTATTATGAATGAACATGTTTGCAATGACAATTACAGATTTATAGTTGCCTTGTGGTTTATAATGGTTTACCTTGTGTGCCAACATGCTATTAAAATGGTTGTGATGTGGTATGATAGTGTGGTATCCTCCTTTGAATGATTCGAGTGACTTGACTTGGCACATGTTCACACATGTAGTTGAAACAAATCAACATAGCCTTCACGATATTTATGTTCATGGTGGATTATATCCTACTCATGCTTGCACTCAATGTCCATTAATTCTAATGCATGTTCATGACTGTTGTCGCTCTCTAGTTGGTCGCTTCCCAGCCTTTTTCTAGCCTTCACTTGTACTAAGCGGGAATACTGCTTGTGCATCCACTTCCATAAACCCCAAAGTTATTCCATATGAGTCCACTATACCTTCCTATATGCGGTATCTACCTGCCGTTCCAAGTAAATTTGTATGTGCCAAACTCTAAACCTTCAAATGAAACTCTGTTTTGCATGCTCGAATAGCTCATGTATCAACTAGGGCTGTCTGTATCTTCCAGGCTAGGCGGGTTATTCTCAAGAGGAGTGGACTCCGCTCCTCACTCACGAGAAAATGGCTGGTCACCGGGATGCCCAGTCCCATGCTCTAAGCAAATCAAATCGAAATAATTGCAAACAAAACTCCCCAGGGCTGTTGCTAGTTGGAGGCACTCGTTGTTTCGAGCCAGCCATGGATTCATGCTTGTTGGTGGTGGGGGAGTATAAACTTTACCATTCTGTTTGGGAACCGCCTATAATGTGTGTAGCATGGAAGATATCGAGATCTCTCAGTTGTTATGTTGACAATGAAAGTATGCCGCTCAAAATATTATTTATCTCTATTCCAAAATTGAGCTCTGGCACCTCTACAAATCCCTGCTTCCCTCTGCGAAGGGCCTATCTATTTACTTTTATGTTGAGTCATCACCCTCTTATTAAAAAGCACCAGTTGGAGAGCACCGCCGTCATTTGTATGCATTACTATTAGTTTATATTGGGTATGACTATGACTGGATCTCTTTTACCATGAATTACAATGTTTAGTCAGTCCTTGATCTTCGGAGGTGCTCTGCATTTACGTTTTGCGCTCTCAGAAAGGGCTAGCGAGATACCATCCTTTTATATCATATTATGATTGTTTTGATAAAGTGTTGTCATCCGAGATTTATTATTATTGCTCACTAGTTGATTATGCCATTGATATGAGTAAACATGAGACCTAAATGTTATTATGAATATGGTTAGTTCATAATCTTGGCTGAAAACTTGAATGCTGACTTTACATATCTACAACAACAAGAGCAAACAGAGTTTGTAAAAGTTTTTCTTTATCACTTTCAGTTTATCAACTGAATTGCTTGCGGACAAGCAAAGGTTTAAGCTTGGGGGAGTTGATACGTCACTGTCGTATCTACTTTTCCAAACACTTTTTCCCTTGTTTTGGACTCTAACCTGCATGATTTGAATGGAACTGACCCGGACTAACGCTGTTTTCAGCAGAATTGCCATGGTGTTATTTTTGTGCAGAAATAAAAGTTCTCGGAATGACCTGAAACTTCACGGAGAATATTTTTGGAATTAATAAAAAATACTGGCGAAAGAATCAAGGCCAGGGGGCCCACACCCTGTCCACGAGGGTGGGGGCGCGCCTACCCCCCCTGGGCGCACCCCCTGCCTCGTGGGCCCCCTGGTGCTCCACCGACCTCAACTCCAACTCTATATATTCACGTCCGGGGAGAAAAAAATAGAGAGAAGGATTCATCGTGTTTTACGATACAGAGCCGCCGCCAAGCCCTAATCTCTCTCGGGAGGGCTGATTTGGAGTCCGTTCGGGGCTCCGGAGAGGGGAATCCATCGCCGTCGTCATCATCAACCTTCCTCCATCACCAATTTCATGATGCTCACCGCCGTGCGTGAGTAATTCCATCGTAGGCTTGCTGGACGGTGATGGGTTGGATGAGATTTACCATGTAATCGAGTTAGTTTGTTAGGGTTTGATCCCTAGTATCCACTGTGTTCTGAGATTGATGTTGCTATGACTTTGCTATGCTTAATGCTTGTCACTAGGGCCGGAGTGCCATGATTTCAGATATGAACCTATTATGTTTTCATGAATATATGTGAGTTCTTGACCCTATGTTGCAAGTCTATAGTCACCTGTTATGTGTTATGATCCGTTAACCCCGAAGTGACAATAATCGGGACCATTACCGGTGATGACCATAGTTTGAGGAGTTCATGTATTCACTAAGTGTTAATGCTTTGGTCTGGTATTCTATTAAAAGGAGACCTTAATATCCCTTAGTTTCCAATAGGACCCCGCTGCCACGGGAGGGTAGGACAAAAGATGTCATGCAAGTTCTTTTCCATAAGCATGTCTGACTATATTTGGAATACATGCCTACATTACATTAATGAACTGGAGCTAGTTCTGTGTCACCCTATGTTATAACTATTGCATGAGGAATCGCATCCGGCATAATTTTCCATCACCGATCCAATGCCTACGCGCTTTTCACATATTGTTCTTTGCTTAGTTACTTTTCCGTTGCCACTGTCACAATTACTACAAAACTGCTATTGTTACTTTTGCCACCGATACCATTACTTCCATACTACTTTGCTACTAAATACTTTGCTGCAGATATTAAGTTATCCAGGTGTGGTTGAATTGACAACTCAACTGCTAATACTTGAGAATATTCTTTGGCTCCCCTTGTGTCGAATCAATAAATTTGGGTTGAATACTCTACCCTCGAAAACTGTTGCGATCCCCTATACTTGTGGGTTATCAAGTAGTCCCCGAAGTGGGTGGGGCGCCGCGGCTGAAGAGGCGAGGAGCCTCAAGAGCTTCCTACTCCGAGTGGTCTGGTAGTTTGCTTCGTCCGTCTTCTAAGGTGCCGACAGCTAGGAGCCGGCCGCGCCCAGGCAGGCTGCCTCGTGAATTTGAAACATCATGGTGGGGGCCAGGTGGCACGCTAGCCGGGCGTCAGGCTTGCCGCCCGTTGCCCGCCCGCCACGCGGCGCCAACAGGCCAGGCCGGTCTGCCGCGCGACAGGACGTCGCCGCAGGCCGAGGCCCACCACTACAGGGCCTCGACATGCGCACGGATCCACTGCGGCCGAGTTAGGCAGTTGGGCTTCTGCGGCAGTTAATACTCGCCTTTATTGGCGCGGTAAACGTGGGATCGTGCGGGGAGTGGGCATAGTTAATCCCACGACCCCCCACGTCTCGCCCCCTCGGCTTGTCGCCTGGGGTAATAAGTAGCGGGACGAGGGGGCGGCAGACGCACGCGCGCACTCCTCTCCTTTTGCCTCCGCCGTTCTTTTGCTCCTTCTCTCTGCCGCTTCAGTGCCCCCCCCTCCCGCCAAGGCGCTACCGCGGCCCACTGTTGCAGGGCTTCTCCTCACCGCGGCTTCCTTGCTCCCCCGCGGGTTCGCCCGTTCATCGACGCGTCGCGCCTCCGTCGAGCACCCAAGTCCATGGCGCGGGAACGGGCTGACGACTGGGGCTCCAACGTCCATGAAGATGATCTTTCCTTCCTTCACCAAACGCGGCGGCTCCCCGCGAGACGCACGTGAAGGTGCATGTCCCCCCGAGGCAGAAATCTCGCCGACGCCGGAGGACGGCGAACGCGTTGTCTTCCGGTCCCATTTTCTTCGCGGCTTCAGCCTTCCGGCGAGCAGCTTCTTCTGCTCCTTCCTCATCTTCTATCGAGTCCAGCAGCACCACCTCATGGCAAACACAGTGGTGTTGCTGGCCGCCTTCGTCACCCTCTGCGAAGGCTACCTCGGCACTCTCCCCACCCTTGAGCTTTGGGGAGAGTGCTTCTACCTCAAGCTTGGCACCGCCGCCAAGGGCCACGCGGCTCAATGCGGAGCCTATGTGGCGGTGCGGCATCCAGGCTCCGGGATCTGCTTCCCGTCCATTGCCCTGCTGCAGTTAGCCAAACTGTGGCAGAAATCCTACTTCTACGCCAAGAACATCCATCCGACGATGAACTACATCAACCTGCCGGCTTATGTAGCCGGCCTGCCTGTTGAGCCGCGCACCAACAGGCAATTTCGGCCAAAGAACATATCGGCCGCCTCCTCCGCCGCCCTTGCCCGGCTTCAGGTGATGATGGAGTCGGAGGGCATCAAGGCCTTGGATCTGCAGGCCGCCTTCGTGGCACGCCGAGTGCTCCTCCTCCAAGCCCGGCCCCACATCATTAGTCGGATGAGCGGGCACCGGGACCCCTGCCGGCTGAGCACCAAGGAGCAGCCGGACGTGGAGGTGGTCCGGCTGGTCAATTACATCTCGAACTGCAAGCTCTCAGAGAAGGAGTGGCAGTTCGGGAAGTGGCCATACAGCCGCGCACACCCGCCGCCTGCGGTGAGTTCTTAATTCCTTTTTCTCTTCATCCGCCCAGGTTCTTTTTTGCCGCCTGATTAGTCGGCCACGGTGCAGGTCTTCTCGACCCAGTCGGCTGCCAACGCTCTGAAGCCAGGTCAACAGTACCTGCCGGACCGGTCGGTGAGCGACGTGGACGACCCCGACTTGGGAGCGGCCGCCATGGAAGAGGACGACACCACGGGTCGCGGAGGTGGAGCAGGCAGCTCCTCAGGAGGTGGCCTTGAGGACAGGCCGGATGATGATGAGGAGGAGAACGAGCCGCACCGTGCTCACGGTGCCGACAAGGCGGGCGAGAGCTCTTCAGCCACGCCGACCGCACCAGGCGGCGCGCCGAAGCGCCGGGCCGATGCCGGGTTGTTCAGAAGCCGGCCGAAGAAGCCCAGGAATACGGCCGTCGCGACCAGGCGGCAGGAGGCTGCCGCGAAGGCGGCCCAATTCCAGAAGGCCCCGAAGCAGCGCCCTATGGTGTCTTCGTAAGTACTTTGATCTTTTCCGTTGTTGGTTTGCATTTTCTCTTCTTCCTTTCTCGCAAACTTTTTCTTAGTTCTTCTTCCTTGGCTTGAACAGGGCCCTGCTCTCTCTCGAGTGGGCTCCGTCCGCCTTGGTGATTCGGGCGGCAAGCGGCTCTGTGGAACCCCGCCGCGTGGACCCGCTCGCCGACCTCCAGGCGGTGACGGAGAGGAACGCGCGGGTGATACGTCTCCAACGTATATATAATTTATGAAGTATTCATTCTATTATGCTATCTGTTTTGGATGTTTATGGGATTTATTAAACACTTTTATATTATTTTTGGGACTAACCTATTGACCCAGAGCCCAGTGCCAGTTTCTGTTTTTTCCCTTGTTTCCGTGTTTCGCAGAAAAGGAATGTCAAATGGAGTCCAAATGGAATGAAACCTTCCGGAGCGTGATTTTTGGAACAAACGTGATCCAGGAGACTTGGAGTTGAAGTCAACGAAGCTTCAAAGGTGGCCACGAGGAAGGGAAGCGCGCCTGCCCCCCTAGGCGCGCCCCCACCCTCGTGGGCCCCTCATGACTCCCCTGACCGACTTCTTTCGCCTATATATATATATCCATATACCCTAAAAACATTAGGGAACAGAATAGATCGGGAGTTCCGCCGCCGCAAGCCTCTGTAGCCACCAAAAACCAATCGGGACCCTGTTCCGGCACCCTGCCGGAGGGGGGAACCCTCACTGGTGGCCATCTTCATCATCCCGGAGCTCTCCATGACGAGGAGGGAGTAGTTCACCCTCGGGGCTGAGGGTATGTACCAGTAGCAATGTCTTTGATCTCTCTCTCTCTCTCTCTCTCTCTTGTGTTCTTGAGGTGATACGATATTGATGTATCGCGAGCTTTGCTATTATAGTTGGATCTTATGATGTTTCTCCCCCTCTACTCTCTTGTAATGGATTGAGTTTTCCCTTTGAAGTTATCTTATCGGATTGAGTCTTTAAGGATTTGAGAACACTTCATGTATGTCTTGCATGTGCTTATCTGTGGTGACAATGGGATATCACGTGATCTACTTGATGTATGTTTTGTTGATCAACTTGCAGGTTCCGTGACCTCGTGAACTCATGCATAAGGGTTGGCACACGTTTTCGTCTTGACTCTCCGGTAGAAACTTTGGGGCACTCTTTGAAGTTCTATGTGTTGGTTGAATAGATGAATCTGAGATTGTTTGATGCATATCGTATAACCATACCCACGGATACTTGAGGTGACATTGGAGTATCTAGGTGACATTAGGGTTTTGGTTGATTTGTGTCTTAAGGTGTTATTCTAGTACGAACTCTATGATAGATTGAACGGAAAGAATAGCTTCATGTTATTTTACTACGGACTCTTGAATAGATCGATCAGAAAGGATAACTTTGAGGTGGTTTCGTACCCTACAATAATCTCTTCATTTGTTCTCCGCTATTAGTTACTTTGGAGTGACTCTTTGTTGCATGTTGAGGGATAGTTTTATGATCCAGTTATGTTATTATTGTTGAGAGAACTTGCACTAGTGAAAGTATGAACCCTAGGCCTTGTTGCCTAGCATTGCAATACCGTTTACGCTCACTTTTATCATTAGTTACCTTGCTGTTTTTATATTTTCAGATTACAAAAACCTATATCTACTATCCATTCTGCACTTGTATCACCATCTCTTCACCGAACTAGTGCACCTATACAATTTACCATTGTATTGGGTGTGTTTTGCGGACACAAGAGACTCTTTGTTATTTGGTTGCAGGGTTGCTTGAGAGAGACCATCTTCAACCTACGCCTCCCATGGATTGATAAACCTTAGGTTATCCACTTGAGGGAAATTTGCTACTGTCCTACAAACCTCTGCACTTGGAGGCCCAACAACGTCTACAAGAAGAAGGTTGCATAGTAGACATCAAGCAGTTTCTGGCGCCGTTGCCGGGGAGGTGAGTGCTTGAAGGTATATCTTTAGATCTTGCAACCAAATCTTTTAATTTCTTGTTTTATCACTAGTTTAGTTTATAAAAGAAAACTAAAAAAATGGAATTGAGTTTGTCTCATACGCTTCATCTTTTTAATATCTTTTGTGAGAATGATGAAAAGGAAAATTGTGCTCAAGTGCTAGGATAAGAAGTCTATAAAATGTTTGGCACTAAATCTTTGAATGATGAGCATGATTGCAATGTTGTTAGTATGAATTCTTTGAATATACATAGTACTAATGATGATTGCACTAGTCATGATGAAAATATCTCTTATAAGCATGTCGATTTTTGTGGAGTGCATAGAGTTTGCAAGTACATACCAAATAGGGAAGATAGATTTTGCAAGAGTCATAAGTATTTGGAAACTAAATAGTTGCAAGAAAGTCTAGATGTTTGTGCTGAAAATTTAAACTTTCTTAGCCGTACTTGTGAACTTTGCAATGAACATGATCATTTCAGTACCCAATGCAAATTGTTTCATGATCGTATAGTGTCCAAAAATTGTGATGACTTGATTTCCATTGAAAATCATAATGAACTTAGTTTGCTCTTGGGTTATGAAGAAATGAAATGTATAACTAAGGTTATTCCAGAATTTTCCCTTGATAGAGTTCTTAATTTTGATCTAGAGGAAATTTATATGTATTGTGCGGTGAATTGCATTGAAAATCCTTATATTGCCAAGTATATAAAGAAAAGAAAACAAATAGAAGATGAAGAGAATACTAATGAAAGGGAAGAGACTTTCCAATATCCTCCTATTATTTCTTATGATGAATCAGGGAACGAGGAGGAGCTTTCTATTCAACCAATCTCATCAATAAGGAGCTCAAAAGAGAGGGTTAAACCCACACATGATGTGAAGAAGAAAAAGAAATGACAGAGAAGTAAAGGTAGAAAGTTATCCCTCCCAAATTATGTTGCTCCTATTACTCATTGTGATGATGATAATTGCTATACTATTGGTGCTATCCAAACTATTAATGATGAGAGTGATTATGCTTATGATATGAAAATGCCCAAGCTTGGGGATGCTATGTTTGATGAGAATGACATGTTTGAGAATATATTTGCTGAAATTAATGTTTGTCCCAAGCTTGGGGATGCTATGTTTAATGAAGATGATATTTTTAGCCTTCCATGTTTTGATGAGAAAATTTATTATGATGATAGCATGCCTCCTGTTTATGATGGTTATAATGATGAAAGTGGGTTTGGAAGAGTGTCAACTTTAGGAAGTAATGATCCCACTATTTTGGAGGGTGTTGAATTTTATTGTGACAATTATGAAAGTGGATTTGGAGAGGTCATGACTTTATTTAGTAATGATTCCACTATCTTGGAAGAGGTTTCAATCGATTATGATGAGAACAAAGTTGCTACTTATGATGATTACTGTGATGACACTTATGCTATAAAAAGTAGTGATGATTGTATTTATAAAACTTGTCATGATTATGATTACCCTTTTTCTGAACATTACTCTTTTAATGTGGAAACAATTTATAGTATTCGAGTTTCTTATGATACTCCCACTATTCCGAATGAAAAGAAATTTTGCTTATGTGCAGAGTAATAAAAATTCTATGCTTGTAGATCATGAAAAGAATGCTTTAGGTGCTGGTTATATTGTTGAATTCATTCATGATGCTACTGAAAATTATTATGAGGGAGGAATATATGCTTGTAGGAATTGCAATAATATCAAGTTTCCTCTCTATGTGCTTAAAGTTTTGAAGTTATGCTTGTTTTGCCTTCCTATGCTAGTTGATTATTGTTCCCATAAGTTATTTGCTCACAAAATCCCTGTGCATAGGAGGTGGGTTAGACTTAAATGTGGTAGTCATATTCTTCATGATGCTCTCTTTATGTTTCAATTCTTATGTCTTATGTGAGCATCATTGAAATCATCATGCCTAGCTAGGGGCGTTAAACGTTAGCGCTTGTTGGGAGGCAACCCAATTTTATTTTTGTTCTTTGCCTTTTTTATCCTGTTTAGTAATAAATAAATCATCTAGCCTCTGTGTAGATGTTCTTTTACATTTTAATTAGTGTTTGTGCCAAGTAAGACCAATAGGGATCTTCTTGGATGATAGTTATTTGATCTTGCTGAAAATTCCAGAAACTATCTGTTCACGAAAACAATTATCTAAAATCACCAGAACGTGATAAAATACTGATTCCAATTGCAGTAGATCAATAAACAAATTATCTAGGCCGTCCTATTTTGATAGAATTTTTTGAGTTCCAGAAGTTTGCGTTAGTTACAGATTACTACAGACTGTTCTGTTTTTGACAGATTCTGTTTTCCGTGTGTTGTTTGCTTATTTTGATGAATCTATGGCTAGTAAAATATTTTATAAACCATAGAGAAGTTGGAATACAGTAGATTTAACATCAATACAAATAAAGAATGAGTTCATTACAGTACCTTGAAGTGGTGTTTTGTTTTCTTTCGCTAACGGAGCTCACGAGATTTTCTGTTAAGTTTTGTGTTGTGAAGTTTTCAAGTTTTGGGTAAAGATTCGATGGACTATGGAATAAGGAGTGGCAAGAGCCTAAGCTTGGGGACGCCCAAGGCACCCCAAGGTAATATTCAAGGACAACCAAGAGCCTAAGCTTGGGGATGCCCCGGATGGCATCCCCTCTTTCGTCTTCGTTCATCGGTAACTTTACTTGGAGCTATATTTTTATTCACCACATGATATGTGTTTTGCTTGGAGCGTCGTTTTATTTTATTTAGCTTTGCTTGCTATTTGAATAAAATACCAAGATCTGAAATTCTTAAATGAGAGAGAGTCTTCACATAGCTAAATAATTATTTAACCACTCATTGATCTTCACTTATATCTTTTTGGAGTAGTTTGTCATTTACTCGTGTGCTTCACTTATATCCTATAAGTAAATGGTTGAATGAATTGAATATCATAAATCTTAAATTATACATGTTTCATATGCTTATCCCATGGGAGTAATGACTTTACATATAAGAAGTAGAGGTGGTAAATTTCTTGAAGGTTAGCAAACATTGTATTGGTCACTTGAACAATTCATGAAAGAATATTGAAGGAAGAGAGATTTCACATATAAATATACTATCTTGGACATCTTTTGTAATTGTGAGCACTCATTAAAATATGACATGCTAAAAGGTTGATGTTGGACAAGGAAGACAACGTAATGGGTTATGTTTTCTTATATCCGAAATAAAGTATATTGTCATGGATCACCCAACACGTTGAGCTTGCCTTTCCCCCTCATGCTAGCCAAATCCTTCGCACCAAGTAGAGATACTAGTTGTGCTTCCAAACATCCCTTAAACCAATATTGCCATGAGAGTCCACCATACCTACCTATGGATTGAGTAAGATCCTTCAAGTAAGTTGTCATCGGTGCATGCAATAAAAATTGCTCTCTAAATATGTATGATCTTTTAGTGTGGAGAAAATAAGCTTTGTATTATCTTGTGATATGGAAGCAATAAAAGCGACGGGCTGCATAATAAAGGTCCCTATCACAAGTGGCAATATAAAGTGACGTTCCCTCGCATTAAGCTTTTGTGCATCCAACTATAAAAGCGCATGGCAACCTCTGCTTCCCTCTGCGAAGGGAATATCTTTCATTCTTGTCTTTTACCTTATGCAAGATTCATGGTGATCTTCACCTTTCCTTTTTACATTTTATCCTTTGGCAAGCACATTGTGTTGGAAAGATTCTGATATATATATCCAATTGGATGTAAGGCATCATGAGCTATTATTGTTGACACTACCCTTGAGGTAAAAGGTTGGGAGGTGAATCTATAAGCCCCTATCTTTCTCTGTGTCTGATTAAAACTTTGAACCCAGAAATATCGCGTGAGTGTTAGCAATTATGAAAGACTAAATGATAGTTTAGTATGTGGAGTTTGCTAAATCAAAGCTCTGACATAGACTCTTCCTGAAAATAAGATGAATTGTAATTTTTGATGACTGATAACACGGTTTGTTAGTTTTCAAGAA
The DNA here is from genome assembly GCF_002575655.3 of Aegilops tauschii subsp. strangulata. NCBI lineage: Eukaryota > Viridiplantae > Streptophyta > Magnoliopsida > Poales > Poaceae > Aegilops > Aegilops tauschii. The sequence continues at coordinate 106,794,071 of NC_053039.3, forward strand.
AGTTTATGATCTATACTTTAACATGTGAATAGCTTTTTACTTGATCATGAGAAGCTTTATAAGATGAGCTACTGTTATGATATATAATGATGCTAGAAAAGGTGATTAAAATTATCATTGATCAAACTTGTGCACCTGCTAGCATTCACACTTCATAAATTATTTCTTTTATCATTTACCTACTCTTGGACGAGCAGGAATTAAGCTTGGGGATGCAGATACGTCTCCAACGTATCTATAATTTATGAAGTATTCATGCTATTATATTATCTGTTTTGGATGATTATGGGCTTTATTAAACACTTTTATATTATTTTTGGGACTAACCTATTGACCCAGAGCCCAGTGCCAATTTCTGTTTTTTCCCTTGTTTCAGTGTTTCGCACAAAAGGAATATCAAACGGAGTCCAAACGGAATGAAACCTTCGGGAGCGTGATTTTTGGAACGAACGTGATCCAGGAGACTTGGAGTTGAAGTCAAGGAAGCTTCCAGGTGGCCACGAGGCAGGGAGGCACAGCTGCCCCCCTGGGCGCCCCCACCCTCGTGGGCCCCTCATGGCTCCCCTGACTGACTTCTTTCGCCTATATATATATCCATATACCCTAAAAACATTGGGGAACAGAATAGATCAGGAGTTCCGCCGCCGCAAGCCTCTGTAGCCACCAAAAACCAATCGGGACCCTGTTTCGGCACCCGGCAGGAGTGGGGAACCATCACCGGTGGCCATCTTCATCATCCCGGCGCTCTCCATGACGACGAGGGAGTAGTTCACACTCGGGGCTGAGGGTATGTACCAGTAGCTATGTTTTTGATCTCTCTCTCTCTCGTGTTCTTGAGGTGATATGATATTGATGTATCGCGAGCTTTGCTATTATAGTTGGATCTTATGATGTTTCTCCCCCTCTACTCTCTTGTAATGGATTGAGTTTTCCCTTTGAAGTTATGTTATCGGATTGAGTCTTTAAGGATATGAGAACACTTGATGTATGTCTTGCATATGCTTATCTGTGAGGACAATGCGATATCACGTGATCTACTTGATGTATGTTTTGGTGATCAACTTGCAGGTTCTGTGACCTCATGAACTTATGCATAAGGGTTGGCACACGTTTTCGTCTTGACTCTCCGGTAGAAACTTTGGGGCACTCTTTGAAGTTCTATGTGTTGGTTGAATAGATGAATCTGAGATTGTTTGATGCATATTGTCTAATCATACCCACGTATACTTGAGGTGACATTGGAGTATCTAGGTGACATTAGGGATTTGGTTGATTTGTTTCTTATGGTGTTATTCTAGTACGAACTCTATGATAGATTGAACGGAAAGAATAGCTTCAAGTTATTTTACTACGGACTCTTGAATAGATCGATCAGAAAGGATTACTTTGAGGTGGTTTCGTACCCTACAATAATCTCTTCTTTTGTTCTCCGCTATTAGTGACTTTGGAGTGACTCTTTGTTGCATGTTGAGGGATAGTTTTATGATCCAATTATGTTATTATTGTTGAGAGAACTTGCACTAGTGAAAGTATGAACCCTAGGCCTTGTTTCCTAGCATTGCAATACCGTTTACGCTCACTTTTATCATTAGTTACCTTGCTGTTTTTATATTTTCAGATTACAAAAACATATATCTATTATCCATATTGCACTTGTATCACCTTCTCTTCGCCGAACTAGTGCACCTATACAATTTACCATTGTATTGGGTGTGTTGGGGACACAAGAGACTCTTTGTTATTTGGTTGCAGGGTTGCTTGAGAGAGACCATCTTCAACCTACGCCTCCCATGGATTGATAAACCTTAGGTCATCCAATTGAGGGAAATTTGCTACAGTCTTACAAACCTCTGCACTTGTTGGCCCAACAACGTCTACAAGAAGAATGTTGCATAGTAGACATCAGCGGGAGGCGCGCGAGGAGCGGGAGAAGGCGGAGGCGGCCAAGGCGGCACAGGCGGAGGCTGATGCGGCGGCCAAGGCCCAGGCCGACTCGGCGGCCAAGGAGCAGGCGGACACGGCCACCAAGGCTCAGGCGGAAGAGGCGGTGCGCGGCCGGACTGTAGAGCTCGTCATCCTGCGGCGCGCGGTGCCATCAACGACGGAGGGCCAGGAATCGACTGGAGGGGTTGGAGGCGACCAGCCGGCCCTGGAGAGGGAGTGCAGAGGCCCCGTCATCTTGGAGGCGGAGGTGACTCCTCGCCGTCGACTGCTAACGCGCAGAGGAGTCGGCCTGAAGCGCTGCCGGTGTCACCAGCTGGCGGTGAGTTGGTGGTGGGCTCGACTCCGGGGGTCCGCACTCCGGGGCGCCGTCGTGTGGAGAAGGTGGCCTCAGCGCCACGGCCACTGGAGATCGGGGCCGCTAGCTCTTTGGCCCCCGACACCGAGGCCACCAGTGCCGCCCCACCGTAGTGGATGCCTGGGGGCGGAACGGGTGTTCTGAACACGGCCGTGCAGGACGTCCAGGCCCGGTTCCAGGCCCAAGACGCCGCCCTTCAGCAGTATACGCAGGCATTCTTGGTGACCCGGGCAGCCGTCTGGGTATGGATCTTTCTTCTTGTTTTTTATTCTTCTAATCTTCCGTGGGGGCGCGCCAGCGCACCCACTGGGTATAGCCCTCGAGTTCCGGGACGGCTGCTGAGCAGGCGGCTCGGAACTTCAAGGTAAGTTCCGAGTGCTAATTTATTTTGTCTTCGGTTGTCTTTGTTGCAGGATTACCACAACAACCGTGCGGCCGCCTTCAATTCCCATGTCCAGGAGCTAGCCAAGCGGACCACTGACTAGATTGAGAGTCGGAGTAAGCACTCCGCCCTCTTTCTCGTGGGGGCGCACTAGCGCACCCGCTGGGTGTAGCCCCCGAGATTCAGGCCGACTGCTGAGCAGTCGGGCTGGATCTCCCGGCAACTACCTGTCTTCTTTTGTTGATTGTTGATGTCTTTTGTTTCTTCGCAAAAGCAGCCGACGAACTGCAGCAGCGCCTGGGCGAGGTCCAAGCTGAGTTGCACACCAAGGAGGAGGAGTGCAGCAAGGCGGCTCAGGAGGTGGACCGTCTGACCAAGGAGCTGGCGGACCAGGCGGAGTGACATAAGGAAGAGCTCCAGAAGCTGAAGGAGGCGGAAGACTCCCTCACGGCCGAGTTCGAGACTCAATGCTCGAACTTGGCCGAGAAGGAAAAATCCTCTCCGACGGCTATGGCGAGATCAAGGACATGATCAATGGTAAGTCCCTTTTTTCCTTTGAACAGCCGCCGACCGCAGCAGGTGTCGGCTTCCAGCTTCTTATCTTTGATTTTCTTCTTCGCAGAGTTCTTCCCTGGTTTCGCCGACGCCGTGATCCAGGCCATCGAGGCGCGGTGCGAGCGGCGCAGGAGGGTTGGGGTGGAGATTCCGCCCACCGCGTCTCGGAATCTCAACGAGTAGCTCCTAGCCATCAGGACGCGCCTGCAGCCGGCCCACCGCCTGCTCCGCCGCCTTCAGCGTGCCAGGGCCTAGGTGCTGACCGCCCTCTGGCCGAATACCCAAGTGTCGCGCACCCCAGTCGGACTGTCGAGTGGCTAGAGGTAGCAGTCGGCCGCTTTGAGGCTTGGAAGGGTGCTGCAGCTCAGGCGGCTGCTCGGACAACCTTGGAGTTTGCCAAGGCTTGGTATCCAAGCCTAAGGCTAGCCTAGCTGGCCACCTTCCGGGTTGAGGCCGGACCGGACCTGGCAGCGATGGACCACGATCTTGCTCAACGCGCGGTGGCGCTTGCCGAGTACACCAACACCAACGTCTTCGTCCCCGAGCTGGATGAGCGGGGCACCGAGGTGCCGGCTGACTGGTTCGGGCTGAACACGGACGATGAGGATGACTCGGCGGAGGAGATTTCCTGCAGCGACAAGGGCGAGGGCGAAGAGGGCGAGGGTGGCGGAGACGACGACGCACCGGAGCATGGAGCGGACGGCCAGCCTCAGCCCGACCGAGCCTCGAGAAACGAGCCGCGTGCGGCTGCGCCGACAGCTGCCGACGCTGACCAGGCTGAGACTCACGAGTCGGCCGCTCCACCAACCGGCGCTGCTGCTTCTACCAACCTACTGGACCCGCCTGCTGCTCCTCTGGCCTAGGCAGCCAGTTTTATCTTATATTGTCCTACACTTGTAATCTTTTGAACAAGTCTTGTTAAATTTGCCCAGTTCCACCTGCTGGGGTTGTATTCAGACTTTGTTGAATTCTGGCTATGAGCCATACTATGTAAATTAATTCTCGCACAAGTGTGTGGTTTGCCGGGTTCTACTTCACCTTGCTTTTCTGTTCTATTTTGGCTTTTTCCTTTGCCGCTTTCCTTTGGCTGCCGCCCTGCCAGCCGGGTAGCCGCTCTGCGGTCTGTGGCTGGGTCAGGGACTTAGTAGGTTTTGGAAGACAAGTAATTTGGCCGCTTAGAACGTAGCAAGTCAATTGAGAAGCCGGCCGGCCGGCTGCTCAGCAGCCGGACGGTGAGGCAAGGAGCTACCTTAGCCTATGCTAGCTCATTTTTCCTTAGTCATTTTTCATGTGGACACCGTTTCCTGCCTTTAACTCTTGCCAGCCGGACAGTCGCTCTATGAGCTGCGGCTTAAGGCAAGAGAGGGCTTTAGATATCAGCACACTACTTGTCCGACTGCGGGTAGCGTTAGCAGAGGACAAGGCGGTGAGCCCCCGGGCTGACTGGTTGAACCCGGTGCCTGGCGGTGGAATGAAAATAATACATTCACAGGCAGAATCTTATCATATAGATAAAAAGGGTAGCCCCCGAGTGCTCCACGAGGGACCCGATGTCTTAGCTTCTTAATACAAAAGGTAGCGTGGTACATACTGCATTAACTGTAAAATCTTCCGAGGATGTTTGCATTCCATGGGCGCTCTGTTTCCTTGCCGGAGTCGTCCCTCTTGTGCGCTCTGGGCTTCTGTGCGTCGATGAGGTAGTAGGAGTCATTTCCCAAAGCTTTGCTGGTGATGAATGGCCCTTCCCAAGGAGCTGACTGTTCCCTGGCCGGCTGTTCGCTGGATCAGTCAAAGCACAAGGTCCCCCTCTCGGAAGGATCGAGGCTTGACCTTCCGACTATGTTAGCGGCGCAAACCCTGCTGGTCGATGGCGGATCGGCTGAGTGCCAATAGCCGGCCTTCTTCCAGCAGGTCGACACCGTCTTCTCGCGCCTCCTTCGCTTCTGCCTCCGTGTACATGGTGACGCAAGGTGAGTCGAACTCGATGTTAGTTGGGATGACAGCCTCGGCCCCATACATGAGGAAGACAAGAGTGAAGCCAGTTGATATGTTCGGTGTGGTCCAAAGACTCCAGAGGACGGCCGGCAGCTCGTCGATCCAGCAGCCGGCCAAGCACTCCAGTAGCTCGATTAGTCGGGGCTTGATGCCAGATAAGATGAGGCCGTTTGCTCCTCGACTTGGCCGTTTGACTGCGGATGGGCAACGGACGCTAAGTCCAGTCAGATGCCCTGCGTCGCACAGAAACGGGCCAAGGCGCCTTTGGCAAAGTTGGTGTCATGGTCGGTGATGATGATGTGCGATATACCGTACTGGATGGTGATATCTGCGATGAAGGTCACAACAGTCAGACCGTTCAGCTTCTTGATTGGCTTTGCTTAAATCCATTTAGTAAACTTGTCCATGGCGACCAACAAATGGGTCATGCCGCCACGTGTTGTCTTGAATGGGCCCACCATGTCCAGTCCCCACACTGCAAATGGCCAAGTGAGGGGGATGGCCTTGAGTGCAGAAGCCGGCAGATGTTGCTTTGAGCCAAATTTTTGGCACCCTTTGCACTTCTTGACCAAATCCTTGGCGTCATCTAAAGCAATCGGCCAGAAGAATCCATGGCGAAAGGCTTTGACAACAAGGGATCTGGAGGCCGCATGGTGGCCATACTCACCTTGGTGGACGGATTGCCTTGCCTTTCTCTGGCTCAACGCAGCACTGGAAGACGCCAGTCACGCTGCGCCTGACAAGCTCTCTGTTTACTATCATGTATGCTCCTGCCCGGTGTTGCACTTGCCGGGCCAAGATCTCGTCGGCCGGCAGCTCTTCGCTCACCAGAAAGTTGAGGATGGGCTCCGCCCATGATGGTGCTTCGACCACTGTCATCACGGCCACTGGTACCATGGCGGTTGTGTTCGGAGGAGGCGCGTTGGAGTCGGCCGCCGTTTGCTGTGTTGTTGAAGTCCCCGGGCCGGCTACTGCAGCCCTGGGCCGGGTTCTGAAGTCCCCGGGCCACCTGGTGAAGTCTCCGGGCCGGGTGCTGCAGTCCCCGAGCCGCCTGGTGAAGACCCTGGGCCGCCTAGATTAGCGCCGCTTCCAAGCGGCAGGGGGCTCCCCCGGGTTGGGTGGCGCCCAAGGCCGACCTGACCTTCGACTCGGGAGATCACCCCGTCACCACCGTCGGCTCGGGCGTTCTCCCAATGCTTTGCACGCCCACCATATGCAACGTAGCCATCACCAAGACCCTCATCAACAGCGGCGCCGGCCTCAACGTGCTCTCGGTGGAGGCCTTCAGCCTCCTTCACGTACCACTCGAGTGGCTCCGCCCCAGCAAGCCCTTCTCTGGAGTCGGCGGTGGCTCCTCCAGCCCCCTGGGGCAGATCCGTGTTCCCATGACCTTCGACACCTGTGACAACTACCGCACTGAGCTGATCGACTTCGACATCGCCTCCATTGGCCTTCCATACAATGCCATCCTCGGGTATCCGGCCTTGGCTTAGTTTATGGCGGCGACCCATCCAGCCTACAACCTCATGAAGATGCCCGGGAGCAAGGACGTCCTCACCATAGTCGGAGATACCAAGGAAGCTCTGGTGGCACTCAAGCTTGCCCTCAAGACCATCGCGGCGGCGCGACTGGCCGACGAGCCCCCCTCTGGAGTTAAGGGGGCCACACCGGCGAAGAAGAAGCAGTTGTTCACTCAAGATCGGGCGGAAACCAAGCAGGTGCCGGTCAAAGAAGATGGGTCTTCTAGAGCCACCTTCACTATAGGTGCCAACCTCGACTCAGATCAAGAGGAAGCATTAGTAAAGTTCTTGCGCGCAAACAAGGAAGTATTCGCCTGGGAGCCCGATCAGCTGGTAGGGGTCCCAAGAGGGGTGATCGAGCATCACTTAAGGGTGTGCCCCAACGTGCGCCCCGTGAAGAAGAAGGCACGGCGACAGTCCACGGAGAAGCAGTCCTTCATCATCCAAGAAACCCGCAAGCTGGAGGCAGCAGGTGTCATTCGCGAGGTTCAGTACCCTGAGTGGCTAGCGAACCCCGTCGTTGTGCCAAAGAAAGGCGGGAAGGAGCGCATGTTGTTGACTTCACCAACCTCAACAAGGCCTGTCCCCAAGATCCGTTCCTGCTTCCGCGCATCAACCAGATCGTTGATTCCACCACTGAGTGCGACCTGCTGTGCTTCCTGGATGCGTTTTCAGGGTATCACCAGATCAAGATGGCAGTAGAAGATGTGGAGAAGACGGCCTTCCTGACCCCGTGCGGGGTGTACTGCTACACTTGCATGCCGTTTGGGCTGTGCAACGCGGGCGCATCCTTCCAATGCTGATGCACATCGCCTTGGGCCTGCAGCTCGGGAGGAACACTGAGGTTTACGTCGACGACATTGTAGTAAAGTCTTGGGAGGCGAGGGCTTTAATTCAGGACCTGGAGGAGACCTTCGCGAGACTGCGCCAGGTGGACTTGCGGCTTAACCCAGAAAAGTGCGTATTTGGTGTCCCCTCCGGCAAACTGCTGGGCTTCCTCGTGTCGCACGGGGGATCGAGGCCAACCCGGAGAAGGTCAAGGCGATTGAAGATATGAACCCACCTCAAACCCTCAAGGAGATGCAGAAGCTTGCCGGCTGCGTGACTTCATTGGGGCGCTTCATCTCCAAGCTAGGGGAGCGCGCCCTGCCATTCTTCAAGCTGATGAAGAAGAAGGGTCCGTTCGAGTGGACCCCGGAGGGTGATCAAGCGTTTCTAGATCTCAAGAGATATCGGACCAGCCCTCCATTGATGGTGGCGCCTCGCCCTCTCGAGCCCCTGGTGCTTTACCTCGCCACCACTCCTCACCCAGCCAGTGCAGCTTTGGTGGCGGTTCGGGAAGAGCGCCAGACCAAGGACACGTCGCGCCAAACCGCGCCCCCAGCCGGGGCGATGCAAGACCCGAAGGAGACCGCGGGGGCTGCAGCGACACCAACAGATGACCCAGCTCAGCAGGATGGTGACCTTAGGCCTGCCAAGGCCCCAATGGGCGACCAGGCTTTGGAGATCCAACCGCCTCAGGAGGCGCCCCAACCTCCGATAGACGCGGGTCCCGTTGACACGCCCGCCCTCGTCGAGCACCCAGTGTAGTTCGTTAGCACGGTACTGCGGGATGCAAGGGCACGGTACCCCATGCCTCAGAAGCTCTTGCTCGCGCTCCTGGTGGCTTCGCATAATCTTCGGCACTACTTTCAAGGTCACCCAATCAAGGTCGTCTCGGCCTACCCACTAGAGAGGGTACTCAAGAGCCCTAACGCTGCTGGAAGGGTCGCCGAGTGGAATATCGAGCTGCAGGTGTTCCAGCTGGAGTTTAGCACAACCAGGGTCATTAAGGGAGCCGCGCTCGCCGACTTCGTGGCAGAATGGACGGATGCCCCGGAGCTCGAAGCAGGCGAGGGTCGGTCCCTCTCGCCAGGAAGTGAAGCGCCGGATGGCTGGGTGATGTATTTTGATGGCGCGTTTGCGCACCAGGGCGCAGGGGCTGGGGCAGTGCTCATCTCGCCCACTCAGGACAAGCTCTACTACGTCATGCAGCTTTGCTTCCAGCAGGGTGAGAAGGTCACCAACAACATAGCAGAGTATGAAGGCCTCATAGCTGGCCTCAAGGCTGCGGTGGCCCTAGGGGTGAAGCGCCTCACCATCAAGGGTGACTGGCAGCTCCTCGTCAACTTCTCCGACAAGGTATACAAGCCGAGGGACGAGCACATGCCGACATACCTCACGGAGGTACGCAAAATGGAAAAGCAGTTCTTAGGCCTGGAATTGCAGCACGTGCCCCGCGGCACCAACAAGGAAGCCGACGACATCGACAAGAGAGCATCCAAGCGGCTACCCCAAGAGCCTGGTGTCTTCGAGGAACGGCTCTTCAAGCCATCGGCAACGCCACCACTTTCGACACCGGCGCTGCCTCGGGAGGAGCTCCCCCAACCACCTGCCTCTGGAGCCCCGGCCTGTGGGCCGACCTCGGGATCGCGCCTGCTCTTGGCGCTCGAGCCTCAGGAGGGGTGCTGGACCCAGGAGTTCAAGGAATACCTGAAGCAAGGGGCACTACCAGAGAAGGAGGAGGACGCGGAGCGCGTGGGTCGGCGGGCCACGGCGTACTGCGTCCAAGACGGTGAGTTATACAGGAAGCGACCGAATGACGTTTCCCTGTGTTGTATCTCTAGGGAACAGGGGAAAGAGCTGCTAGCTGACATACACAGCGGGGAATGCGGGCACCACTCGTCGTCATGAACCCTCGCCGGCAAGGCGTTCCGCAGCGGGTTCTACTGGCCTACAACACTCAACGACGCGACTGAGCTGGTGAAGTCCAGTGAAGCCTGTCAGATCCACGCCAAGAAGATCCATCAGCCAGCTCAGGGCCTCCAGACCATCCCACTCTCGTGGCCATTCGCGGTCCGGGGGCTGGATATCTTGGGCCCGTTCCCTCGAGCGCCTGGGGGCTATCGCTACCTCTACGTCGCCATCGACAAGTTCACCAAGTGGGCAAAGGTAGAAGCCGTCCGCACCATCCCGGCCGGATCCACGGTCAAGTTCATCAAGGGTCTCGTGAGCCGGTTCGGGGTCCCCAACCGCATCATCACCGACAACGGCTCGCAGTTTACTAGCAATCTCTTCAAGACATATTGTTCTAACCTTGGAACGCAGATCTGCTACGCCTCGGTGGCACACCCCAGGAGCAATGGTGAGGCCGAACGCGCCAACGTGGAGGTCCTGAGAGGCCTCAAGACTAGGACCTTCAAGAAGAAGCTCGAGGCCTACGGCAGGCGATGGCACGAAGAGCTCCAGTCTGTGCTGTGGTCCATCCGCACCACCGCCACCAAGCCAATGGGCGAGACCCCATTCTTCCTCGTCTATGGAGCAGAAGCGGTTCTCCCTCACAAGGTCAGGCATCGCTCTGCACGGGCCCTGGCGTTTGGTGAGACGCAGCAGGATGCCATGCGGGGGATGGACCTTGTGCTGGGGGAGGAACGCCTCCGTGAAGCCACGCTCCGGGCGGCAAGATATCAGCAGGCGCTGCGGCGGTATCACTGTCGCAGTGTCCGCTCCAGGACGCTCGAGGTGGGCGACCTCGTCTTAAGGCGTGTGCTCTCCAGGGAAGGGCTGCACAAGCTCTCGCCCATGTGGGAGGGCCCGTTTAGGGTCACCCATGTCTCCAGGCCTGGCGCCGTGCGCCTGGAGACGCAGGACGGGGTACCTATCCAGAACGCCTAGAACATCCAGCACCTCCGGAAGTTCTACCCATGAAGAAAGGCACAATGCCTGTGAACAAGGCCCAGTGCCTGTGAAGGCCTTCGCTCGTGACACTCTCACGTAATAATGAGTGGGGTTGTACACGCCCCGGAGTATCAGGAGTGCCGCCCTCAGGGGCTCCTTCCCACGTCATAGTGGCAGCACTTAGCTCCGCGCTCGTGAGAAGACAAGAAGAGTAGACTAGGTGCTGGATGCGGCTCTTCATTTGCTTTCCGTAGTTGGCTTGCCTCTCTTTAATGAAATTTGCTTTCTGGTGTTCCTTGCCGGTTTGGTTTCATCGCCTTTTCCCTCTGTTTCTGCTTTCGGTTCCTTGTTTCTACATGTACTCTCTCTCTCGCATGCCTCGCGAGGGGGCTGGACAGGTGCCCTCATGAGGGTTTTTCCTGTTTTTCACGAGGCACCCTCGTTCGAGCTCGTAAGCTGGCGCACTTCTCTCAATCCGTGCCGCTTGGGTACCGTGATGCGAAGCGCTGGATTGTGGCCAGCAGCGCCTGCGACCAGGGCTCGGAAGAATAAAAGTTTCCTAATGAACTTTTGCAGTTCCTAGACGCCTCCCAGGCCAACGAGGTCTTGCCAGGTACTGGGAAGTGCGCGCTTCGCGAAGCAAAGACTACTTCGAGCATTTCAAGCTAAGTTATTTCTACGCGCCTACATAAAACGTTAATGCTGCAACGCGACACAGGAAAAATAAACATAGCATAGCAACTTGGAAACCATGGTTCGTTGCACGCCCCTACGGGGCCCCATACTTGTCTCTCTCTTAATGCAGGAAGAAAAGGAAGAACGAAACAAAAGCGGCGCACACCCCTGCAGCAGCTCCTGAGGATGGACCGATTGCGCCCTCCTGAGCTCAGCCAGACTCCTCCTCGCGCTTCACTGGGGGGCGGCGACGAGACGACCCACTGCCGCCCTCAAAGCGGGCGCGGCGGCGTGGCGGCTGGTCGTAGCCACCGCTGCTGGAGCTGCTGCCGGAGGGAGAATCGCCGTAGCTGGGCGAGCGGCGGCGAGCTTCGAAGGCAAGACCACCCTCACCCTCGTCTTGACCGTCGCCAAGGCAGCACCAGGCACGGCGGCCGTCTTCTCCGAACGCCCTCACGTAGAGGGTCGCGTTGCCGTCATATTTGAAGTGGAGGGTGCACAGCCTGCCCAGGCCGCGCGCGCGGGCAAACGTCTGCCAGCCGCGGGCCAGGGCTGCGTCGCTTGCGACGGAGACTTCGACTGCGACCCATGAATCTTTGCTGCAGCAGTCGTCTGCCTGTAGCTAGAGCCGGCTGGACCTGTGGCCGGCAGCTCGTCGGCGAAGAAGCGCGGGAGCTGAACCCAGGTGTCGGCCGGGTTCTTCGACCACACGACGAACCCTGGCAGCACCTCCGCCGATTGAAAGCACGGCCGGGGAGGCCGTGCGACCATGGCGCGCCTCCCTTCATCGATGGGGCTGCCACGATCTGGGCGAGTCCCACCATGAGAAGAGGCGCCGCCGCGGCCGCGGGGGGCGCGGCGGGGGTCGCGACGTGCTTGTGGGACGGCCGCGCCCACGCTTGGGCAGCGGAGAGCCAGGCCCTTGTTGGCGGGCCTTCCCCTTCTCTGCGGCCGAGAACCTCTTTATGGGCGCCATGGGAGTCACTACTAGCAATGAAGCAAGGAAGAAGAAGCGAGTGGAGCAGGAAGAGATGAGCAAGGGGGGCTCCACCCCCTCCTCATTTATAGCATAAGAAGGCAAACCGGCGATCCCCACGATCACAGGTAATGATGATTTTTCTCTACATGCAGCAGGGACTCATCAAGTCGGGCAGTTGCCGAGGCAGCGTGTGGAAGTGGAGACGCCCACGTCCAATCAATTGCCACGCGTCAAGTAGGGCCGCAGGCTGTTGGGGACTGGGTGCTCCGCACTTGCCCTTTGGCTTCGCCTCGAAGCCAAGCCCGAGCGCGCCTTGGGCTCGGGGGCTACTGTTGGCGTCCTGGGAATGGGGGTCCCTAGACTTGCCTGCCTGCGGCCCACGACGTGGCTCCACCAATGGCCCTGTACGACCCATCTTCACCAGCAAACACTCAAGACCCTCGTGAGGCGGACGACACAAGACCTCCTCGGGGTGGCCTCACCAGGCCGGCTCACCAGGGGCGGAGAGATCAAGGCAAGGGACACCGTGCGAGGTTCCTCTGATGCAAGCCATGACAGCTGGAGCCAGGCGGGTGCCAGGCGGGCGCCAGCGTGCGCAGTGTCCTCGTTTCCTCTTTGGTGCTAAAGGGGCAAGCGTAGGCGAGGAGTACCGAGGCATCAAGCAAAGGTTTCCATATCGGTGCAACGAGACCAAGACCAGCAGGATGACAGGACGGAGGTCACTGGGAAGCCCAAGACGGTGTCACCACCAGAGCCTTTGGTAGGCGAAGACCACATTTAGTCAGGATAACCTGTACTAGTTGTCTTCCTTCGAATTTGGCCATTGTTGGATCCCTTCCCGCTCAATATTTGGGGAGAGGACCAGGGCCTCTATAAATAGGACTAGCCACCACCATAGAGGGGGACAGATCATCCACATCATCCTCAACCACACACAAGTTCACCTAGCACAAGAGCACCCCTCCTCAGCAGGATATTCTTCCCTTGTAACTGTTCATCCTCAGCCCAAGAGGCAATCCACCAAACCACACTGGAGTAGGGTATTACACCACATCGGTGGCCTGAACCAGTATAAACTCTTGTGTCTCCCTTTCTGTGGGTTTGACGTGCTAAGCTTTGAGATTGCAGTGAGAGTGAGGGCGTGATTGGGTAGGAAGAGATCTTTGTGCGCACCCCAGTGTTCGAACCTCAAGGGTTTTGCCGGAACCCGAAATCCGACAATCTTCTAGGAGGGTACCGCGCTTCTCTGTCTTCACCATAATATCACCTACGCAGACGTGGGCATTTCTACTGAGTTGCTTGAGGAGGCACTTCTGCATGCAACGCTGAAACATGGCACCAGCATTTCTCAAGCCGAATGTCATGGTCAGGTCGCAGAAGGCTCTAAATGGTGTGATGAAGGCGGTCTTCAGGCGATCGGCCGGGTTCAACTTGATATGGTGGTAACCTGCGTAGGCAGCCAAAAAACCCAGCAACTCGCATTCGGCTGCGGTGTCTATCACTTGGTCTATCCAAGGCAAAGCAAACGGATCTTTGGGGCAGGCTTTGTTGAGACTGGTGTAATCAATGCACATGCGCCACTTGTTCTTCTTCTTCAGTACAAGGACTGGGTTGGAAAGCCATGCTGGAAAAAAATACTTCCATGATGAAGCCGGCTGCCAGCAGGAGGGCGATGTCTTCACCTACAATTCTTCTCTTCTTGAGATCTGGGTCTTGCTGTCGTCAGCCACACTGGTGAAGATGACGTAGGCTCCGTGTTCTTCGGGGAATTCATCTTGGATAGCGCCGACTACTGGACGGGCAGCTGGCTGCTGAGGAGGCGGAGCCGGCTGGCCAGCAGGCGGAGGCGGCAGTCCCTCGCCCTTGGCAATGTGGAAGAGCCAATGGCACTTCCGGGTCGTGTGGTTGGATGGCTTCGCGCCGTTGTGGAACTTGCAGGGAGCATCAAGGGTCTGCTCGAAGGAGAAGGCGGGCAACCAAGCAGGCTTGCCGCCTTTCTGACGCTTGGGGCCGGGTTGTCCCTCAGGTTGCTGGTCTTCAACAGTTGCCACCTGCCGGCTGGTGGAAGCCGGCTGCGGGGCCTTGCGCTTGTTGTCATTCTGCTGGTGGCGCCGACTGTTGTCACCAACCGGCGTCTGAGGAGCCGGAGGGAGCACTTTTCCAGATGCGTCCACTTGGAGCTCTGACTTCATGGAGGAGACGGTAGTCGTGTACTTGTCTGCTATGATCAACAGCTCATCGAGTGTGGCTGGCTCGTCACAGAGGAGTCGGTGCTTGAGTAAGGTGCCCTCTCGGCACCCGGCAGTGAAGTACTCTATGGCTTGCACCTCATGCACCCCTTTGCATGAGTTGTGCAGTTTAGCCCACCGCGTCAAGTAGTCGCGGGTGGACTCAGTCAGGGTTTGGACGCACAACGAGAGCTGGCGAGGCTTGGGCGGCCGTTTGTACATACTGGCAAAGTTGCGGACGAAGACTTCGGTGAAGTCCAGCCAGCAGTTGACCCTGTAGGGCTTGAGGCTGTTCAACCATGTCCGGGCCGTGCCCTTGAGCATGAGCGGAACGTACTTCACGGCAACGCGCTTGTTGCCGTTTGCTATGCTGACGGCTGTGGAGTAGTCAACCAGCCATTCCTCTGGCTTCACGGAGCCGTTGTAATTGGGCGTGTGTCGCGGGAGTGAGAACCCTTTGGGGAAGGGCTCATCGCGAATGCGGGGGACGAAACAAGGCGGGCCGATGGCATCTTCTTCTTCTACCGCCAGGGATCGAGCCAGGCGGTCGATCCGGTTGCGGGCGTCGTTCTCTCCGACTCCTTCTCGGCGGCCTAGCCGGTCTACGAGAGTCGGGTGCTCAACAGGCGGCGGGGAGGCGTGCCTCTCCCTGCGCGGGGGAGGCGGGCGATTGATAACCCACAAGCATAGGGGATCAATTATAGCCTCTTTCGATAAGTAAGAGTGTCAAACCCAACGAGGAGCTAAAGGTAGAACAAATATTCCCTCAAGTTCTATCGACCACCGATACAACTCTACGCACGCTTAATGATCGCTTTACCTAGAACAAGTATGAAACTAGAAATACTTTGTAGGTGTTGTTGGATAGGTTTGCGAGAATATAAAGAGAGCGTAAATAAAAAGTAGGGGCTGTTTAGATAAAGACACAACTAAATTAGTTTTAGTAAAGAACTTGTTGTCACACAAGAAAGTTATTTCTCCCTAGGCAATCGATAACTAGACCGGTAATCATTATTGCAATTTTATTTGAGGGAGTGGCATAAGCTAACATACTTTCTCTTCTTGGATCATATGACTTATGATTGGAACTCTAGCAAGCATCCGCAACTACTAAAGATCATTAAGGTAAAACCCAACCATAGCACTAAAGCATCAAGTCCTCTTAATCCCATACGCAATAACCCCCTTACTCGGGTTTATGCTTCTGTCACTCAGGCAGCCCACTATAAGGGAATCATGAACGTATTGCAACACCCTACAGCGGGAATCCCTCATGCTTGTGCGACACGGAGAGCACCATAGGACAACACCAATAATAAAACATGCAACTCAAACCAATCACGATCATCAATTAACCCATAGGACAAAACGGATCTACTCAAACATCATAGGATAGCCATACATCATTGGGAAATATTATATAGCATTGAGCACCATGTTTAAGTAGAGATTACAGCGGGTAAGAGAGGGGTTTCACCGCTGCATAGAGGGGGTAAGATTTGGTGATGAGGGCGGTGAAGTTGTTGGTGTAGATTGCGGTGATGATGATGGCCCTGGCGGCACTCCGGTGCCACCGGAAGCGAGGGGGAGAGAGCCCCCCTTCTTCTTAAACAGGACAATCTGTTGTAATCTGAACATTCACCATACCTCTGGTACTCCAAAAATCCTGCCAAAATTAGGAAAAATAAAAAATTGTATAGAAAGACAGTGCAAAAAGTTTCAGAACCGTTTGACGTTCCAGTAAAAAAATTAAAATCACGCACTACAGCCAAAGTTTCTATTCTGCACCGCACAAACCAACAAGCAATGTAAACATCCTAAAGGCAAGGCACATTATTTTTATTATAAAATGGAATTGTACAAGGGGATAACTATTTTTGTTGAAAAGTTTCTGTAATCAAGATTCACAAAGTTTCCATGAGCATGAACAAAGTTCAAGGCTAGCTCCCACTTTAACAATGCTTGTCTTTCTCACTTTCACTTTCCTTTTTGAAAAAGTTTTAGGTTCCCCTCTTTATTTTTTTGTTTTTAAACTTTATAAAATCACTCAACAGAAATAAATCACTCTCTAAAACTTCTGGGTTGTCTCCCTGGCAGCGCTTTCTTTAAAGCCGTTAAGCTAGGCATATAATGCTCAAGTAATGGATCCACCCGGATCCCAAGGTATATCAAAGCCAATTTTAATTAACAATGATTTGTAATTTAGTAGTGTGCACAAAGTAACATATATCATGTAATGACGAAGTCTAACTCTCTTCCTATGCATCGGCATGTCATAAAAGAACAATTCATGCACACAAAGTAAAGGCCAATGCATAGTATAAACAGTTTCTTGCAATTTTATCATGTGGGAAACATAGAGAGGTGGAGATATAGTTCATCTCTCATAATAATTGCAAGTAGGAGCAGCAAGCACATGCATATTATATCTATCAAAATCATCATGTGTAGTGGTAAAAGGCAACCCATCAATATGATCCTTAATAAGTGCAAACTTCTCCAATATAGTGTCGTCGGGAGAATTCAAAAAGATAATAGGACTATCATGCGTGGGTGCAATAGCAACAATTTCATGTTCAACATAAGGAACTAGCAAATTCATATCCATGAGCATAATTCATATTGGCATCTTGGCCACAAGCATAGCAAGTATCATCAAAAAGGGGTATTTCAAAAGAATCAACGGATCACAACAATCATCATAGCAATCATCCTTCGGTAAGCACGAAGGGAAATTAAACAATGTATCAGTTGAAGAGTTACTCTCATTAGAAGGTGGGCACGGGTAGCTAATCCGCTCTTCCTCCTTTTGTTCTTCGCTCTCCTCATCATCTTTTTCATCCAATGAGCCCAAAGTTTCATCAATTCCTTCTTCCATAGACTCCTACAAAATATTAGTCTCTTCTTGGACAGCGGAGACTCTCTCAATAAAATCATCAATATCGGAATTGAATTCATAATTCTCATAGCAATATTTAAGTATAGCAAAATTTTCTGGTGTGTAAATAGCATCATCAAGATTTTCACACTCTTTAGACAAACATTCAATTTCATAAGCACCCATAAAAGCAACGAATTCTTCTATTTGTTCCACATCATAGTAATCATATATACCATTAGCATAAGAAGCCAAGGTTTTATAATCATTAAATTTGCATGAAAAGGGAAGGCTGTGGAGCCTTCATCCTAGAGCAACAAGTGTAATCATATCTCAAGCATAGTTCCCGAGCATACGAATGCAACATATGAATTTGATCCCATAATAGTTTCCCTTTTTGAGTCAAGCAATAATCCCTAAAGTATTCACGTTGATCCAACGTGTCTCCCATTACTAAGTTGAATGGGGTTTTCTTAGGATTATCAAAGTAGTACATAATATCTTTCACATAATGAGCATCGAGGGTTTTAGGAGGTTCCCCATCTCCATGAGTAGCAAGTAGACCTATTTTTTTTTGGTATTTCATGTTCCATATCCATAACTAAAGATAGAGAACAACTTAGAACATCAAATAAAAATTACTTAGTGATAAACAATCAAGCACACAGAAGAATATTCACCCCACGCTATAACTCCCCGGCAACGGCGCCAGAAAAAGGTCTTGATAACCCACAAGTATAAGGGATCAATTGTAGCCTCTTTCGATAAGTAAGAGTGTCGAACCCAACGAGGAGCTAAAGGTAGAACAAATATTCCCTCAAGTTCTATCGACCAAGTATACAACTCTATGCACGCTTAACGATCGCTTTACCTAGAACAAGTATGAAACTAGAAGTACTTTGTAGGTGTTGTCAGATAGGTTTGCGAGAATATAAAGAGAGCGTAAATAAAAAGTAGAGGCTGTTTAGATAAAGACACAACTAAATTAGTTTTAGTAAAGAACTTGTTGTCACACAAGAAAGTTATTTGTCCCTAGGCAATCGATAACTAGACCGGTAATCATTATTGCAATTATATTTGAGGGAGAGGCATAAGCTAACATACTTTCTCTTCTTGGATCATATGAACTTATGATTGGAACTCTAGAAAGCATCTGCAACTACTAAAGATCATTAAGGTAAAAACCAACCATAGCATTAAAGCATCAAGTCCTCTTTATCCCATACGCAACAACCCCCTTACTCGGGTTTATGCTTCTGTCACTCAGGCAACCCACTATAAGCGAATCATGAATGTATTGCAACACCCTACAGCGGGAATACCTCACGCTTGCGCGAAACGGAGAGCACCACATGACAGCGCCAATAATAAAACATGCAACTCAAACCAATCACGATCATCAATTAACACATAGGACAAAACGGATCTACTCAAACATCATAGGATAGCCATACATCATTGGGAAATAATATATAGCGTTGAGCACCATGTTTAAGTAGAGATTACAGCGGGTAAAAGAGGGGTTACACCGCTGCATAGAGGTGGGAAGAGTTGGTGATGAGGGCGGTGAAGTTTTTGGTGTAGATTGCAGTGATGATGATGGCCCCGGCGGCACTCCGGTGCCACCGGAAGCGAGGGGGAGAGAGCCCCCCTTCTTCTTCTTCTTCTTCTTCTTCTTCCTTGACCTTCTCCCTAGATGGGAGAAGGGTTTCCCCTTTGGTCCTTGGTCTCTATGGCACGGGAGGGGCGAGAGCCCTTCCGAGATTGGATATGTCTCTCTGTCTCTCTCTGTTTCTGCGCTCCCAGATCTGGCCTTTCAACGTTTCTTTTATAACCGGAGATCCGTACCTATGATTGGGCTGAACTTTGGACACGATCTCTATCCGGATATTAGCTTTCTTGCGGCGAAAGAAGGGCTCCAACCGCCTTATGGGGTGGCCACGAGGGCCCAGGGCGCGCCTGACCCCCTGGGGCGCGCCCCCCTGCCTCGTGGCCCCCTCGGGCATCGTATCGCGTTGATTCTTCTTCCCAAAAATCACATATATTCCAAAAAAATCTCCGTCAGTTTTTATCCCGTTTGGACCCCGTTTGATATAGATTTTCTGCGAAACAAAAAAACATGCAACAAACAGGAACTGGCACTGGGCACTGGATCAATATGTTAGTCCCAAAAATAGTATAAAAAGTTGCCAAAAGTATATAAAAGTTGTAGAATATTGGCATGGAACAATAAAAAATTATAGATACGACGGAGACGTATCAGCGATCGCTCCGCTGTTCCACCGCTCGTGGGCGGCCATCTTGGTCGTGCTCGATGGTGATGCGAGTGCAGCTGTGGCTAGCAGTCGGCTCTCGGTCTCGTCCGTCGCGCCGTGTTCTCGGCGAGGGGGAAGGTTCTCGACTTCCTGGCCGGGTTCTCCCACGCGGCGGCCGTCTTCCTTCTGCATAGAGGCCGCGTCGATAAGCTGCTGCACGCGCTCCGTCATGTAGCGACGCTCGTCGCCCTCTAGCTGGTCCAATTCATCTGCTGCTGCCTGGGCGGCGCGCAGGTTCTTGATAGGTGTGGCGTAAACAGGACGGTCTACCCACAGCATGCTGGCGATGGCCGCGCCGCGTTGCCGGACCACGCTCACGCGGCTAGGCTCTCCAACAGCCGGCATGTCGCAGACGGCGCGGTCGATCTCGCGCTAGTACGCTTCGGTGAGGCATCTCATAGTGGCCAACTTCTTGGCGCTCTCGACGAGCGTGATGCGGCAGGCCTCCAGCGTCTCGCTGTTGGCATCTACCGCTATGGGTGCGGACAGTTCCCGCATTGCTGCCTGCTGCGGGTCCTAGGCGGCCCCGCCAGAAGCTCCATCATGCCTGATGACCAGCACCTCCGTGAAAGTGCTGGTGCTGGCGTCGCTGGTCGCAGGAGGGAGCGGGTCATCGATGACCATCACGTTGGTGGGGAAGGCGTCAAGGGATGCCGTGTCGGAGTCGACAAGCATCGGATCCGTGCAGCCAACTCACACTAGGTCAGAGGCCGGCTCGTTGGCGATGTGGAGCTTCCCAAGGAGATCAACGAGGCAGCTCTCAGAGCTGGCTGCACCCGCGTCGGGCGCAGGCTCATCGGCGAGGCGGATCCCGCCGATGAGATCGGCGAGGCAGATCGCAGCGCAAACGACTTGCACGCTGCGCAGCGCGTCGATGCAAACGCCATCAGGCGTGCCGGGCTGGCTGCGCTCGCCAGGAAGGAAGAGGGTTCCCGTCTAGAACGTGTTTTCGGACGACGGTGCACCTAGCCCCATGGTGGGAGCCAAATGTCGGGGGTATCGTGCGACATATGCTAAGGGATGGCTTATCATGGATGGGGACAAAAGTACGTCGCCAGGCTCTAGAGGCGGGAGTGAGCGAGAGCGCCTAAGCCGACGGACCTTACCCAGGTTCGGGGCTCTCCTAGGAGATAACACCCTTAGTCCTGCTCTGTGGGGTCTCCGCATGATCACTATCTCAACAAGGTAGCTACAAGCTTGCTCCTTGAGCTGTTTTGCTAGAGGAGGAAGAAGAACAAGGCTAGCTCTACTCCACTCTCTCTACGTGGTGTGTGTGCATGCTAAAGTTCGGAACCCTTTGCATGGGTGGCCTGGGGGTTTATATAGGCCTACCCCCATGGGTATAATGGTAATCTGGCCGGGTGTAGGACCCTGCCGTCAGTGTCTCTGGTCGACGGCTTCTCCGCCAGCTGCTGGGGCCCGCCGCGTGGTGGGTTCCGCCGGATGTCTTGTACTTGGCCGACAGGACGCGCCCGCCGCTTGCGGGTCCTGCCGGCTGCTTAGCACTGTAGCCGTGCCACTGATGATGTATGCTTTGTCGGGGAGAGTGTGGCCACAATCCCGCTACCTGGTGGGTGTTCACTGTAGCCATTCCCCATCTCTTCTGGTTAATGGTGCACGGACTTTGAGGGCGATAGGGGCCGCCTGCTGGAATGCGGCCCACTCCCGCTGCCACCTGGTGGGGCATCGCCGACAGGTAGGGCCCGCCGCCTGCGGGCCATACCGACCGACCATCGTGGGAGCATGGCTTCCCCTGGCGTAGGTGATGTCATGGGCTGCGTGGGTATAGTGTCGCGCCGGGCGAGGGGTGTCCGCTTGGTACACCGCACTGTAGCCACGTTCTGCCCTGGATTCGGGGGTGGCAGGCCGCACTGTAGCCACGCCCCGTCCCGTCATGGTAATGAGGGTGCAGACTTTGAGGGCACGAGGGTCCGCCTTCTAGGAGTCGGCCTCTAATACGTTTCCAATGTATCTATAATTTTTTATTGCTCCATGCTATATTATCTTCTGTTTGGACATTATTGGGCTTTATTATTCACTTTTATATTATTTTTGGGACTAACCTATTAACCGGAGGCCCAGCCCAGAATTGCTGTTTTTTTGCCTATTTCAGAGTTTCGCAGAAAAATAATATCAAACGGAGTCCAAACAGAATGAAACCTTCAGTAACGTGATTTTTGGAACGAACATGATCCAGGAGACTTGGACCCAACGTCAAGCAACCAATAGGGAAGCCACGAGGTAGGGGGTGCGCCTGCCCCCCTAGGGCGCGCCCTCCACCCTCGTGGGCCCCCTGTTGCTCCACCGACGTACTTCTTCCTCCTATATATACCTATGTACCCCCAAACGATCAGATACGGAGCCAAAAACCTAATTCCACCGCCGCAACCTTCTGTACCCACGAGATCCAATCT
This sequence comes from Aegilops tauschii subsp. strangulata, assembly GCF_002575655.3. NCBI lineage: Eukaryota > Viridiplantae > Streptophyta > Magnoliopsida > Poales > Poaceae > Aegilops > Aegilops tauschii. Next base: position 106,816,028 of record NC_053039.3, read on the forward strand.
TGGGGCCTGTTCCGGAGCTCCGCCGGAGGGGGCATCGATCACAGAGGGCTTCTACATCAACACCATAGCCCCTCCGATGAAGTGTGAGTAGTTTACCTCAGACCTTCGGGTCCATAGTTATTAGCTAGATGGCTTTCTCTCTCTTTTTGGATCTCAATACAATGTTCTCCCCCTCTCTCATGGAGATCTATTCGATGTAATCTTCTTTTGCGGTGTGTTTGTTGAGACCGATGAATTGTGGGTTTATGATCAAGTTTATCTATGAACATTGTTTGAATCTTCTCTGAATTCTTTTATGTATGATTGGTTATCTTTGTAAGTCTCTTCGAATTATCAGTTTGGTTTGGCCTACTAGATTGATCTTTCTTGCAATGGGAGAAGTGCTTAGCTTTGGGTTCAATCTTGTGGTGTCCTTTCCCAGTGACAGTAGGGGCAGCAAGGCACGTATAGTATTGTTGCCATCAAGGATAACAAGATGGGGTTTTTATCATATTGCATGAATTTATCCCTCTACATCATGTCATCTTGCTTAAGGTGTTACTCTGTTCTTATGAACTTAATACTCTAGATGCATGCTGGATAGCGGTCGATGTGTGGAGTAATAGTAGTAGATGCAGGCAGGAGTCGGTCTACTTGTCTCGGACGTGATGCCTATATACATGATCATACCTAGATATTCTGATAACTATGCTCAATCCTGTCAATTGCTCAACAGTAATTTGCTCACCCACCGTAAAATACTTATGCTCTTGAGAGAAGCCACTAGTGAAACCTATGGCCCCCGGGTCTATCTTCATCATATTAATCTTCCAACACTTAGTTATTTCCTTTACTTTTATTTTACTTTGCATCTTTATCATAAAAATACCAAAAATATTATCCTATCATACCTATCAGATCTCACTCTCGTAAGTGACCGTGTAGGGATTGACAACCCCTTATCGCGTTGGTTGCAAGGATTTATTTGTTTTGTGTAGGTGCGAGGGACTCGCGCGTAGCCTCCTACTGGATTGATACCTTGGTTCTCAAAAACGGAGGGAAATACTTACGCTACTTTGCTGCATCACCCTTTCCTCTTCAAGGGAAATCCAACGCAGTGCTCAAGGGCTAGCAGCCTCCCTCGTGGCCGCCTTCTAGGCTCTGCCGCCTTCTAGCAGCCGGCCGCTTGGACCAGCCGACACAGGACGGCAGTCGTCCGTCCGGATGATGTGAGGGGCGTAGCTGGCCCCGGTGTCTTGAAATACAATGGGGCGCTGATGAGGCTACCTGTAGTCATTTACTCCGACACCGCCTTGAGGGTTTTTCTGTTTCATAAGACACGGTTGTTATCTCCGGACCGTGTGTGATGTGTCTTGTTCCCCATCCCGCCTGCATCCCTCGAAAATATCTGCCCGCCTCGACGGTTTTTCTGTTTCATAACACACGGTTGTTATCTCCGGATCGTGTGTGATGTTTCTTGTTCCCTATCCCATCTGCATCCCTCGAAAATATCTGCCCGCCTCGAGGGTTTTTCTGTTTTATAACACACGGTTGTTATCTCCGGAACGTATGTGATGCACCTTCATCAAAATTTTCAATACCCCGGCATTTCACTCCCGCGTAGTAAAATTTACAGTACCCGCATCATTTCCTCAAACACACACCCCCCGCCCCCCTTCACACACACACAAACACCAAAACCTCCTCGGGCGCGCGCGCACACACACACACACCCTCCCTCGCTCGAAACCCAAGCAAGGTCCCCGCCGCCGCCGCAAGGCCTCCATTGACAACATCTGCCGGTTTGCTCTTGCAGCTTACCCACTGATCTCCATACCTAGGCCGCCCTGAGTTTCTTAGATGACGCCTGCCAAACGCCCCTTTTCCCACAGATCCCCATCCCCCACTCCAGAGCGTCGCAGCCTAAGCTTGGCTATACTTCTCGTGGAGCTCGAGGAGCGACTGGCCCAAAAGAGGTGTATCGCGGTCTCTTCGCCCAACGTCGCCGAGGAAGCTGATGACCATTACTGGCCGCAGGCAGTCAAGCAGCAGGCTAGAGTATGCGGGTATGTCTCCTACTGATTGATACCTTGGTTCTAAAAAACTGAGTGAAATACTCACGCTACTTTACTGCATCACCCTTTCCTCTTCAAGGGAAAACCAACGCGGTACTCAAGAGGTAGCAAGATGGATTTCTGGCACAGTTGCCGGGGAGGTCTACGCAAAAGTCAACATACCAAGTACCCATCACAAACCCTTATCTCCCGCATTACATTATTTGCCATTTGCCTCTCGTTTTCCTCTCCCCCACTTCACCCTTGGCGTTTTATTCGCCCTCTCTTTTTCGGTTGCCTCTTTTTACCCGTCTCTTGTTTGCTCATGTGTTGGATTGCTTGCTTGTCACGATGGCTCAAGATAATACCAAATTATGTGACTTTACCAATACCAACAATAATGATTTCCTTAGCACTCTGATTGCTCCTCTTACCAATAATGAATCTTGTGAAATCAATGCTGCTTTGTTGAATCTTGTTATGAAAGATCAATTCGCCGGCCTTCCTAGTGAAGATGCTCATACTCATCTAAATAGCTTCGTTGATTTGTGTGATATGCAAAAGAAGAAAGATGTTGATAATGATATTGTTAAACTGAAGCTATTTCCTTTTTCGCTTAGAGATCGTGCTAAAGCTTGGTTTTCGTCTTTGCCTAAAAATAGTATTGATTCTTGGAATAAGTGCAAAGATGCTTTTATCTCTAAGTATTTTCCTCCCGCTAAGATTATCTCTCTTAGAAACGATATTATGAATTTTAAGCAACTTGATCATGAACATGTTGCACAAGCTTGGGAGAGGATGAAATTAATGATACGTAATTGCCCTACACATGGTTTGAACTTGTGGATGATTATACAAAAATTTTATGCCGGGTTGAATTTTGCTTCTAGAAATCTTTTAGATTCGGCTGCGGGAGGCACTTTTATAGAAATCACTTTAGGAGAAGCTACTAAACTCCTAGATAATATTATGGTTAATTATTCTCAATGGCACACTAAAAGATCTACTAATAAAAAAGTGCATGCGATAGAAGAAATTAATGTTTTGAGTGGAAAGATGGATGAACTTATGAAATTATTTGATACTAAGAGTGTCTCTTCTGATCCCAATGATATGCCTTTGTCTACTTTGATTGAGAATAATAAGGAATCTATGGATGTGAATTTTTTTGGTAGGAATAATTTTGGTAACAACGCGTATAGAGGAAACTTTAATCCTAGGCCTTATCCTAGCAATTCCTCTAATAATTATGGTAATTCCTACAACAATTCTTATGGAAATTTTAACAAGATGCCCTCTGAATTTGAGACTAGTGTTAAAGAGTTTATGAATTCACAAAAGAATTTCAATGCCTTGCTTGAAGAAAAATTGCTTAAAGTTGATGAATTGGCTAGGAACGTTGATAGAATTTCTCTTGATGTTGATTCTTTAAAACTGAGATATATTCCTCCTAAGCATGATATCAATGAGTCTCTCAAAGCCATGAGACTTTCCATTGATGAGTGCAAAGAAAGAACCGCTAGGATGCGTGCTAAGAAAGATTGCTTTATAAAAGCGTGTTCTTCAAATTTCTATGAAAATAAAGATGAAGATCTAAAAGTTATTGATGTGTCCCCTATTAAATCTTTGTTTTGCAATATGAATCTTGATAATGATGGGACTGAGTATGATCCACCTTTACCTAGAAGGCGTTCCAAAAATTTGGAGTTTTTAGATCTTGATGCTAAAATTGATAAAAGTGGGATTGAAGAGAACAATACCCTATATATTAATAAACCCACTATTTTGGATTTTAAGGAATTTAATTATGATAATTGCTCTTTGATAGATTGTATTTCCTTGTTGCAATCCATGCTAAATTCTCCTCATGCTTATAGTCAAAATAAAGCTTTTACCAAACATATCGTTGATGCTTTGGTGCAATCTTATGAAGAAAAACTTGAGTTGGAAGTTTCTATCCCTAGAAAACTTTATGATGAGTGGGAACCTACTATTAAAATTAAGATTAAAGATCATGAATACTATGCTTTGTGTGATTTGGGTGCTAGTGTTTCCACGATACCAAAAACTTTGTGCGATTTGCTAGGTTTCCGTGATTTTGGTGATTGCTCTTTAAACTTGCACCTTGCGGATTCCACTATTAAGAAACCTATGGGAAGAATTAATGATGTTCTTATTATTGCAAATAGGAACTATGTGCCCGTAGATATTATCGTTCTTGATATAGATTGCAATCCTTCATGTCCTATTATTCTTGGTAGACCTTTCCTTAGAACGATTGGTGCAATTATTGATATGAAGGAAGGGAATATTAGATTCCAATTTACATTAAAGAAAGGCATGGAACACTTTCCTAGGAAGAAAATAAAATTACCTTATGAATCTATCATGAGAGCCACTTATGGATTGCCTACCAAAGATGGCAATACCTAGATCTATCCTTGCTTTTATGCCTAGCTAGGGGCGTTAAACGATAGCGCTTGTTGGGAGGCAACCCAATTTTATTTTTAGTTTTTTTGCCTTTTGCTTATGTTTAGGAATAAATACTTGATCTAGCCTCTGGTTAGATGTGTTTTTATGTTTTAATTAGTGTTTGTGCCAAGTTAAACCTATAGGATCTTCTTGGATGATAGTTATTTCATCTTGCAGAAAATTCCAGAAACTTTCTGTTCACGAAAACAATTGTTACAAAATCACCAGAACGTGATAAAATATTGATTCCAATTTCTGCTGTTCAATAAACAAATTGTCTAGGTCTTCCTATTTTGGCTGATTTTTTGGAGTTCCAGAAGTTTGCGTTAGTTACAGATTACTACAGACCGTTCTGTTTTTGACAGATTCTGTTTTTCGTGTGTTGTTTGCTTATTTTGATGAATCTATGGCTAGTAAAAGAGTTTATAAACCATAGAGAAGTTGGAATACAGTAGGTTTAACACCAATATAAATAAATAATGATTTCATTACAGTACCTTGAAGTGGTCTTTTGTTTTCTTTCGCTAACGGAGCTCACGAGATTTTCTGCTGAGTTTTGTGTTGTGAAGTTTTCAAGTTTTGGGTGAAAGATTTGATGGATTATGGAACAAGGAGTGGCAAGAGCCTAAGCTTGGGGATGCCCATGGCACCCCCTAGATAATCTAAGGACACCAAAAATCCAAAGCTTGTGGATGCCCCGGAAGGCATCCCCTCTTTCGTCTACTTCCATCGGTAACTTTACTTGGAGCTGTATTTTTATTCACCACATGATATGTGTTTTGCTTGGAGCGTCTTGTATGATTTGAGTCTTTGCTTTTTATTTTACCACAATAATCCTTGTTGTACACACCTTTTGAGAGAGTCACACATGATTTGGGAATTATTAGAATACTCTATGTGCTTCACTTATATCTTTTGAGTTATATAGTTTTTGCTCTAGTACTTCACTTATATCTTTTATAGCACGGTGGTGGATTTGTTTATAGAAACTATTGATCTCTCATGATTCACTTAGATTATTTTGAGAGTCTTAAATAGCATGGTAATTCTTATGAGTGTGTTGAATACTATGAGAAGTTTGATGCTTGATAATTGTTTTGAGATATGAAGATGGTGATATTAGAGTCATGCTAGTTGAGTAGTTGGGAATTTGAGAGATACTTGTGTTAACGTTTGTGATTCCTGTAGCATGCACGTATGGTGAACCATTATGTGATGAAGTCGAAGCATGATTTATTTATTGATTGTCTTCCTTATGAGTGGCGGTCGGGGACGAGCGATGGTCTTTTCCTACCAATCTATCCCCCTAGGAGCATGCGCGTAATACTTTGCTTTGATAACTTGTAGATTTTTGCAATAAGTATATGAGTTCTTTATGACAAATGTTGAGTCCATGGATTATACACACTTTTCCTCCTTCCACCATTGCTAGCCTATCTAATACCGCGCACTTTTCGCCGGTATCATACACCCACCATATACCTTCCTCAAAACAGCCACCATACCTACCTATCATGGCATTTCCATAGCCATTCCGAGATATATTGCCATGAAACTTTCCATCGTTCCGTTTATTATGACACGCTCCGTCATTGCCATATTGCTTTTCATGATCATGTAGTTGACATTGTATTTGTGGCAAAGCCACCGTTCGTAATTCTTTCATACATGTCACTCTTGATTCATTGCATATCCCGGTACACTACCGGAGGCATTCACATAGTCATATTTTGTTCTAAGTATTGAGTTGTAATTGTTGAGTTGTAAGAAAATAAAAGTGTGATGATCATCATTTTTTAGAGCATTGTCCCAAGTGAGGAAAGGATGATGGAGACTATGATTCCCCCACAAGTCGGGATGACACTCCGGACGAAAAAAAGAGGCCATAAAAAAAGAAAAGGCCGAAAAAATAAAAAAATGATGAGAGAAAAAGAGAGAAGGGACAATGTTACTATCCTTTTACCACACTTGTGCTTCAAAGTAGCATCATGATCTTCATGATAGAGAGTCTCCTATGATATCACTTTCATATACTAGTGGGAATCTTTCATTATAGAACTTGGCTTGTATATTCCAATGATGGGCTTCCTCAAAACGCCCTAGGTCTTCGTGAGCAAGCAAGTTGGATGCACACCCACTTAGTTTCTTTTGTTGAGCTTTCATATACTTATAGCTCTAGTGCATCCGTCGCATGGCAATCCCTACTCACTCACATTGATATCTATTGATGGGAATCTCCATAGCCCGTTGATACGCCTAGTTGATGTGAGACTATCTTCTCCTTTTTGTCTTCTCCACAACCACCATTCTATTCCACATATAGTGCTATGTCCATGGCTCACGCTCATGTATTGCGTGAAGATTGAAAGATTTTGAGAATGTCAAAAGTATGAAACAATTGCTTGGCTTGTCATCGGGGTTGTGCAGGATTTAAATATTTTGTGTGGTGAAGATAGAGCATAGCCAGACTATATGATTTGGAGGGATAACTTTCTTTGGCCATGTTATTTTGAGAAGACATCATTGCTTAGTTAGTATCCTTGAAGTATTATTATTTTTATGTCAATAAGAACTTTTGTCTTGAATCTTTCAGATCTGAATATTCATACCACAATTAAGAAGAATTACATCGAAATTATGCCAAGTAGCACTCCGCATCAAAAGTTCTGTTTTTATCATTTACCTACTCGAGGACGAGCACGAATTAAGCTTGGGGATGCTTGATACGTCTCCAACGTATCTATAATTTTTGATTGCTCCATGCTATATTATCTTCTGTTTTGGACATTATTTGGCTTTATTATTCACTTTTATATTATTTTCGGGACTAACCTATTAACCGGAGGCCCAGCCCAGAATTGTTGTTTTTTTTGCCTATTTCAGAGTTTCGCAGAAAAATAATATCAAACGGAGTCCAAACAGAATGAAACCTTCGGGAACGTGAATTTTGGAACGAACATGATCCAGGAGACTTGGACCCTACTTCAAGCAACCAACAAGGAAGCCATGAGGTAGGGGGCGCGCCTGCCCCCCTAGGGCGCGCCCTCCACCCTCGTGGGCCCCCTGTTGCTCCACCGACGTACTTCTTCCTCCTATATATACCTACGTACCCCCAAACGATCAGATACGGAGCCAAAAACCTAATTCCACCGCCGCAACCTTCTGTACCCACGAGATCCCGTCTTGGGGCCTGTTCCGGAGCTCCGCCGGAGGGGGCATCGATCACGGAGGGCTTCTACATCAACACCATAGCCCCTCCGATGAAGTGTGAGTAGTTTACCTCAGACCTTCGGGTCCATAGTTATTAGCTAGATGGCTTTCTCTCTCTTTTTGGATCTCAATACAATGTTCTCCCCCTCTCTCATGGAGATCTATTCGATGTAATCTTCTTTTGCAGTGTGTTTGTTGAGACCGATGAATTGTGGGTTTATGATCAAGTTTATCTATGAACATTGTTTGAATCTTCTCTAAATTCTTTTATGTATGATTGGTTATCTTTGCAAGTCTCTTCGAATTATTAGTTTGGTTTGGCCTACTAGATTGATCTTTCTTGCAATGGGAGAAGTGCTTAGCTTTGGGTTCAATCTTGCGGTGTCCTTTCCCAGTGACAGTAGGGGCAGCAAGGCACGTATAGTATTGTTGCCATCAAGGATAACAAGATGGGGTTTTTATCATATTGCATGAATTTATCCCTCTACATCATGTCATCTTGCTTAAGGTGTTACTCTGTTCTTATGAACTTAATACTCTAGATGCATGCTGGATAGCGGTCGATGTGTGGAGTAATAGTAGTAGATGCAGGCAGGAGTCGGTCTACTTGTCTCGGACGTGATGCCTATATACATGATCATACCTAGATATTCTCATAACTATGGTCAATTCTGTCAATTGCTCAACAGTAATTTGTTCACCCACCGTAAAATACTTATGCTCTTGAGAGACGCCACTAGTGAAACCTATGGCCCCCAGGTCTATCTTCATCATATTAATCTTCCAACACTTAGTTATTTCCTTTGCTTTTATTTTACTTTGCATCTTTATCATAAAAATACCAAAAATATTATCCTATCATATCTATCAGATCTCACTCTCGTAAGTGACCGTGTAGGGATTGTATACCCCTTATCACGTTGGTTGCGAGGATTTATTTGTTTTGTGTAGGTGCGAAGGACTCGCGCGTAGCCTCCTACTGGATTGATACCTTGGTTCTCAAAAACTGAGGGAAATACTTACGGTACTTTGCTGCAGCACCCTTTCCTCTTCAAGGGAAAACCAACACAGTGCTCAAGGGGTAGCAGCCTCCCTTGTGGCCGCCTTCTAGGCTCTGCCGCCTTCTAGCAGCCGGCCGCTTGGACCAGCCGACACAAGACGGCAGTCGTCCGTCCGAATGATGTGAGAGGCGCAGCTGGCCCCGGTGTCTTGAAATAGAATGGAGCGCTGATGAGGCTACCTGTAGTCATTTACTCCGACACCGCCTTGAGGGTTTTTCTGTTTCATAAGACACGGTTGTTATCTCCGGACCGTGTGTGATGTTTCTTGTTCCCCATCCCGCCTGCATCCCTCGAAAATATCTGCCCGCCTCGACGGTTTTTCTGTTTCATAACACACGGTTGTTATCTCCGGATCGTGTGTGATGTTTCTTGTTCCCTATCCCATCTGCATCCCTCGAAAATATCTACCCGCCTCGAGGGTTTTTGTGTTTCATAACACATGGTTGTTATCTCCGGAACGTATGTGATGCACCATCATGAAAATTTTCAATACCCCGGCATTTCACTCCCGCGTAGTAAAATTTTCAGTACCCGCGTCATTTCCTCAAACACACACCCCCGCCCCACTTCACACACACAAACACCAAAACCTCCTCGGGCATGTGCACACACACACACCCCCTCCCTCGCTCAAAACCCAAGCAAGGTCCCCGCCGCCGCCGCAAGGCCTCCATTGACAACATCTGCCGGTTTGCTCTTGCAGCTTACCCACTGATCTCCATACCTAGGCCGCCTTGAGTTTCTTAGATGACGCCTGCCAAACGCCCCTTTTCCCACATATCCCCATCCCCATCCCCCACTCCAGAGCGTCGCAGCCTAAGCCTGGCTATACTTCCCATGGAGCTCGAGGAGCGACTGCCCAAAAGAGGTGTATCGCGGTCTCTTCGCCCAACGTCGCCGAGGAAGCTGATGACCATTACTGGCCGTAGGCAGTCAAGCAGCAGGCTAGAGTATGCGGGTATGTCTCTGACCCCGGCTACGACATCGAGGTCATCGACAGCGATGGCCTGAGGCGGGCTATGTTACAAGTTAAGTGGCTCACCTCCAACCCCTCGGGTTCAGCCGGCGTCGATCTGATCCATGGCCCTCCCGCTGATATCCTCTGGCTCGCTGTCAACAATTTGCCATCCTACATCGCCATTGATCCCCTTTTGTCATTTCTGAAGGACACGTTCTGCGACGCTGGCTTGGGATCCATAGCTTCCAAGTCAGACCTCATCAACGGCGACCACGGGGAGGGCACCCTCTCTGACTCTTCCAAGGGAAAAGAGCTTGTGTGCGACATCAGGGAGGGCACCCTACAGCCGTTCTCTTCCAAGGGGAAGGAGCCCATCTGCGACAACATGGAGCGCATCCAGGGTCCGTGCTCTTCCCATGGGAACGAGCCCATCTGTGACATGTGAGGAAACCCATGATTTGTTTTGCCGTGCCTCTTCACAGCAGGAAACCCATGTTCTGTTTAGTCGAGTCCCTTTTGTAGTGTAGTGAGAATATGTCCAGTTTTAATTGCAATATTTTTTTATTTGCAGTATGCCTTGTTTATTTCAGTTGTTCACAATGTGATGCTCTATATGTGCAATTATTTACTATGCAGTACATTTCATCAATCCAGTTTTAAACATACCGATAGGAATGCATATATTTGCTTACTGCTAAGCTTTTTATAGCTAGCATATGCCTCTTTTAAAGTTTTTTCATTGTTCGGTTGTTTGTAGTTAGCATATGTCCAGTTTCAAATGCTATCTTTGGTTGTTCGTAGTATGCCTTGTTTATTCCAGTTATTCACAACGTGATGTTCTATATGTGCAAGTATGAACTGTGCAGTTCAATTTCGTTAGTACCAATTTCAACAATGCCACTATGAATGACTAGATTTGGTTGCTGCATCTTGTAGTTAACACGCCTTTCCATTTTTATTTAACAATAACCAGTGTACTTAGACCGACACGATACCAGTTTGATGTTTTCTTGTTGTTAAATGTTAGGCCTGTTGCAGTTAACGCACATTTCCACTTGTTTTGCTTTACTAGCGTGCTTAAACCTGCACACTAAAGCTATCTTTTGGAGATTATTTTGTCTGCCATGGATAAATTTGGTTGATCTTTAGCTTGTTGTGCTTCACATGCCTCTCGATGTACCTACACAGGACAATTTTGGGAACGACTGTTGTTTTCCATCGAGGTTAGTTTCATCCCATGGCTTATATATACTCACTGTTCAAGATATCGGTAGCTGGTACCATATAGGCCTTGGGCTGATAAGGGACTAATCGGTGAATCAGACTTTTAATTGAATATATATGTAACCCATTTATCGTTAGGTTAACTAGGGCCATATGTAATATATCTGTGGCTACATAGCAACATGCACTGTACTTAATGTCTAAATATGCAATCATAGGCTACATAGCAACAAGGAAGATGTCGGATTCGGGGTTCCGCAGACCCTTGACAGGTTCGAACTCTGGGGTGCGTGTGAAGAACTCTCTCTTCCCTATCTGCATGCCCGACGATCCCACAGCCTAGCTCGACGAACCCAAGGGACAAGGGACACGGTAGTTTATCCTGTCCGGGCCACCTTGTGGTGGATTGCCTCGAGGGGCTGAGGATGAACTAGTAAAGTGGATGAACAGCCTCAGGAGGAGAGGTGTTCTTGATCTCGATGAGCTGGTCAGGTGGTTCGGGTGGAATTGATCCGTCCCCCCTATGGTGGTGTCTAAGTCCTATATATAGAGGCCTTGGTCCTCTTCCCAAATGTAGGCGGGAAGGGATCCAAAAACGACCAAATTTGAAGGGGAACAACTAGTACATGCTATCCTGACAAAGGTGGTCTTTGCCTGCAAAAGGCTCTGGTGGTGACGCTGCGGTGAGATCCGCGATGACCTCCGTCCTGCCGTCCTAGCGGTCTTGGTCTTGTTGCACCGATATGAAAACCTTTGCTTGATTCCTCGGGATCCTGCGCCTGCGCTTGCCTCCTTAGCACCAAAGGGGAAACTGGTACACTGCGCCCACTGGCGCCCGCCTTGCCTTGGTCGTCATGGCTCACGTCATATGAACCTCGCGAGGTGCACCCCACATAGATATCTCCGCTCCTCAGGAGCCAGCCTAGTGAGGCCGCCCCCAGGGAGGTCTTGGTGTCGTCTGCCTCGCGAGGCTTGGCCCCTCGCGATGGTCTTGGGCGGTTGTTGCTGAACCTGGGCCATACCGGGTCGTTGACCGAGCCACGCCGTGGGCCGTAGGCAGGCAAGTCTGGGTACCCCCATTCCCAGGACGCCGATAGTAGCCCCCGGGCCCCAAGCGTGCTCGAACTTGGCTTCGAGGCGAAGCCAAAGGGCAAGCGCAGAGCGCCGCGGTCCTAACCGCTTGCGGCCTCGGTCGACACATGGCGATTGATGGGACGTGGGCGCCTCCGCTTCCCCATGCTGCCTCGGCAACTGTCCTTGCCTGATAAAAAGGCTGGCACCCGCCATAGGGCTTTCATTGCTCTTCCTTCGTCTTGCTCCAGATCCCCTTCTCCTTCTCGCCCAGAGAGACTCCAGATCCACCAAAACTCTTTCCCGAGCCTGCAGCCGATGGCCACCGACAAGGCGAAGGCCGTGCGCTCGCCCTCCTGGTTCGAGCCTACCCTGAGCGCGCCTATGGTCTCGAAGAAGAACCTTGCCGCCGCGCTCCTTGTGACGGCGGACAGCAGCAACGAGGGGGGAGAGACATCGCTTCGTGCCGGCTCCGTCAAGTTGGAAACCCTGGGCGGTACCTTCTATCGCTTCTTCTTGCACAACATCTTCGTTGGGCTGGTCCCCCCTTTCTCTGGCTTCTTCTATGTCGTCCTTCGCCATTACAAACTCCACGCCCTCCATCTTCATCCCAACTTCATCCTCCTCCTGTCGATCTTTTCCTTTTACTGCGAGGAATTCATGGGGGTGATGCCGTCCATGGCGCTGCTTCGCCATTTCTTCTACCTCCGGGTCAAGGAGGGCCAGTGCTCGGGGTGTGTCAACTTCGTCGCGGCCAACGGAAGCAACGCGATCTCGCGAGCTGGGAAGAAGGTGGATGACTTCAGGAACAAGTGGATCTTCATGGACGCCAAGAGCTCCTACCCTCGGCTGGCGCTGTCGACTAGGATGCCAATGCCTCACGAGGGATGGAACCACATGAAGCTCACCGATCCCCGGGTGGAGCAGATGATGGAGAGGATGGTGGCCGACCTGAAGCCTGACGATCCGAGGGCGGAGAAGCTGACGGGGGCCATGATCGTCAAGGAGTTCCTGACACAGCGCCTGGCTCCGCTCCAGGCACACTCCCGCCCCTTGTGGAAGCTCATGGACGAGGGAGGCGACCTCCGCCTGCGCCCGGACGCCTTGTCCAACGAGGAGCTGGACAAGGCCTTGTACCTCCTGGTCGGGAAAGAACAGGGTTGCCTGCTAGATAATCATCTTCCGCTATACCGCCGCCCGGATGGGGAGAAGATAGCCACCGCTATGCCTGTCTTCAATGAGTGCGGGCTCGTACCGCTGGCGCCCATTGGGCCCCCGGGCTCCCAAGTGACGTTGTCCTCCAGTGAGTCCGACCAAGAGGAGAGGTCGGACTCGGAGGCGACCCGGGAGGGGGCGGGGGAGACTTCTCCTCCGTGCCAGCCCGATCTCCTCCGCAATCTCCCCGATGACGATGACACCGGCGAGTACCCGGTGAGGGAGTCGCCGCACTCCACTGGGGTCACCACGAGGTCCAAGGGCACCCCCCCCGAAGAAGCCGAAGGCAGGTTTCCCAAAGAAGAGCAGATCGGCGCTGATCTCCTAAGGCGATGCCTCTGCTTCATCGCCGGCCGGCGCCACTACAGATCCAGACGTCGTGCCCTTGTCTGCCCCTGGGGCTCGCGTGCCGGTGCCACAACCCGCGAAGCCTACGGGCATGGTACTTCAGAAGAGGGTGAGGGATTACACCGCCGTGGACCAGTTAGTGCTCTGACTTGATCTTTTGTTCCATGTTCTTGTCGTGGTATCTTGATGCCTTCCTCTTGTGCGGTTAGGCCAATGCTGGTGGTGAAGAAGAAGAAGGAGACGGCCGCAATCCCCGAGAGCCATGAGCCTGCTGCGGCCGCGCCACCTCTGGCACAGAAGGCCGGCGATGGCTCTTGCGCTTCTGCGGCTGGGTCATCCTCGCGAGACTCATGGGCCCGGCCTCAGGAGAAGGCGATTTCTATAGCCAAGCCGGCTCCGGAGGTGCTCGCCCTCAGCTCGCCTGCTGAGGTCCCGAAGGCTCCGGAGCCCCTGGCCCCCTCTGTCTATGTTAACATGTCGATCCAGGTGTCGGTGCTATCTCCTCCCCCTTCCGTCACGCCGCACGGTGATACTTCCATTTTGCATCATGTTTTCCTACTGTTATTTATAATGTTTTCATCCATAATAATGCTTTTTGGAGTAATTCTAATGCCTTTTCTCTCATAATTTGCAAGGAGCACAACAAGAGGGACAATTCCGGTAGCTGGAAATCTGGACCTGGAAAAGCTACCTCAGGCCACCTATTCTGCACAACTCCAAATAAGCTGAAACTTCATGGAGATTTTTATGGATTATTTAAGAAATATTGGAGTCAATAAACACCCCAGGCGCGCCCTGGTGGGTTGTGGCCTCCTCGTCCCACCTCCGGTGCCCATCTTCTGGTATATATGTCATTTTGACCTAGAGAAAATAAGAAGAAGGCTTTCGGGATGGAGCGCCGCCATCTCGAGGCAGTACTTGGGCAGGAGCACTTTTGCCCTCTGGTGGAGCGGTTCTGCCGGGGAAACTTCCCTCCCGAAGGGGGAAATCATCGTCATCATCATCACCAAAAACTCTCCCATCTTGGGGAGGGAAATATCCATCAACATCTCTTCACCAGCACCATCTCATCTCAAACCCTAGTTCATCTCTGGTATTCAATCTTGTTACTGGAACTATAGATTGGTGCTAGGGTGTGACTAGTATTGTTGATTACATCTTGTAGTTGATTACTATATGGTTTATTTGGTGGAAGATTATATGTTCAGATCCACGATGCTATTTAATACTCCTCTGATCATGAGCATGTTTATCATTTATGAGTAGTTACTTTTGTTGTTGAGGTCACGGGAGAAATCATGTTGCAAGTAATCATGTGAACTTGATATGTGCTCGATATTTTGATAGTATGTATGTTGTTATTCAATTAGTGGTGTCATGTGAACGTCGACCACATGACACTTCACCATATTTGGGCCTAAGGGAATGCATTGTGGAGTAGTAAATTGATGGTGGGTTGCGAGAGTGACAGAAACTTAAACCCCAGTTTATGCACTACTCTGTAAGGGGCCGATTGGATCCTAAAGTTTAATGCTATGGTTAGAATTTATTCTTAATACTTTTCTCATATTTGCGGATGCTTGCGGGAGGGTTAATCATAAGTAGGAGGTTTTTTAAGTAAGAACAACACCTAAGCACCGGTCCACCCACATATCAAATTATCAAAGTAGCGAACCCAAATCAAACCAACATGATGAAAGTGACTAGATGAAATTCCCGTGTACCCTCAAGAATGCTTTGCTTATTATAAGAAACAGTTTTGGCATGTCCTTTGCCTCAAAAGGATTGGGCTACCTTAATGAATACTTGTTACTATTATCGTTACTTGCTCGTTACAAATTATCTTGCTATCAAACTACTCACTACTTACAATTTCAGCACTTGCAAACAATACCTTACTTAAAACTACTTGTCATTTCCTTCTGCTCCTCGTTGGGTTCGACACTCTTACTTATCGAAAAGAGCTACAATTGATCCCCTATACTTGTGGGTCATCAAGGCTATTTTCTGGCGCCGTTGCCGGGGAGCGAAGCGCCTTTGGTAAGTGGAATTTTTTAAGGAAATATTTATATAATGTGCCGAAATTTATCCACTTGTTACTATGGAAAACAATCCTTTGAGGGGTTTGTTCGGGGTATCTTCACCTCGTCCGGAACCACAACTAGCTACCCCTCAACCTACTACACCTACTGAAAATATTGAATATGAAATCCATTCGGGTATGATAGAACAACTGCTAGCTAATCCTTATGTACACTACAAAAAAAATACACTTCCGTGATGATACGTGTTTGTCACAGTAGGTCGCTTTTTTTGGCATGCATGTACATCCATGACGATTTTATGACAGAATCAAGATAGTCATACCTGTGCTGTCATAGAAGTGTTCCATGATATTACCAAAATTATCATCACGGAAGTGTGCACTTCCATGACGATAAATCGCGCGTCACAGAAGTGCTTTCGTCAAGGGTGACCAACACATGGCATCCACCATAACGGAACGTCGTTAAGCTATCGGGTCGGGTTTTGGATCCGATAACCCGTTAACAGCCCCGACCAATGGGGATTTTCCACGTGTAAAATCATCATTGGCTGGAGGAAACACGTGTCGGCTCATCGTTGGGACAGATTTCATCCACTCATTGGACAGAAGGCGCCTATGATACGTCGACACGTGGCACGACCCAACAGAGGCCCATTCCTATGAAAAGGCCGGCCCGTTTGACTTGGTCAAAAGGTGGCGGGCCGGCCCATGGAAAGCCTGTTAACGGCCTGTTCGCATATAGCCCATTTACAGCCCGCTAACCCAAGGCCCGTTACGCCCTATCCGAATTAGGCCCAGTAGCGTCAACTGGGCCATCCAATATGATTCCAGCCCGTTCTCACTTCTGGCCCATGTATGGCCCATGACGTCTTTCGGCCCATATGAGGCCCTATGTAACTCTTGGCCTATTAACGGCCCGTGGTGAAACTGGCCCGTAATGAACAGTGTATCACTTTACACCCATTAACGGCCCGTGGTGAAACTGGCCCGTAATGAACAGTGTATCACTTTATAGCCATTAATGGCCCATTATTCCGTTGGGCCGTTTCCAGCCCATGTTATCTTTCGGCCTTCTCAGAGCCCATTTATTCTTGGGCTCATTTCCAGCATTCGTTTACTTACGGCCCGTTACTGTCATTTTCTGCTTGTGGGCCAAATTCAGCCCGTGGTTACAGTCGGCCTGTTTGTGGTCCGTTAATACGTTGGGCCGTTTTCATAGCGTCATCAAATACGGCCTATTAACGATGGCCGATGGAAACGAGGCCTGGCGTACCGCAGAACGGAGGAAACGGCCTTGTGTTCGACCGACCACGTTTGAAATGGGATCCTGTTCATCGGGAGGGGTCTGGCGTACCGCAAAACGGAGGAAACGGACCTCCTACGGTCGAAATGAGCGTCCTATTGATCGGGAGGGGTGTGGCGTACCGCAAAATGGAGGAAACGGACTTGTGTTGGAGCGCTACGGTCGAAATGGGGGTCCTGTTCATCGGGAGGGGTGTGGTGTACCGCAAAACGGGACTGCACAGGACACTGTTCATCTCCACCGTCGACCCCCTCCAGCCTCCACGGGCTACTGTTCATCCACCGTCGACCTCCTCTAGCCTCCACCTGCGACTGTTCATCCACGGGCTCCTGTTCATCCAGCCTCCACCACGCGCTACTCCACCGGCTACTGTTCAACCAGCCCTCTCCACGGGCTCCTGTTCAACCACCCCTCCACGGGCTACTGTTCATCCAGCCCTCCACCGTCTACTGTTCATTCTGCCCTCCACGGGGTGGTCCTGTTCATCCAGCCCTCCACGGGGTCCTGTTCATCCAGCCCCAACCGGCTCGATGGATCGGGGTCCTGTTCATCCAGAGGCAACACCACGGGGTCCTGTTCATCCACCCCCATCGGGAACTGTTCATCCAAACCCCCCAGCAACGCTCACTGTTCATCCAGAGGCAGCATCGATCGGCTTCAGTTACCAGCAGTAGCGAAGGAATTGCTCGATCGGGTTCAGTTAATAGCCATCGATCGATCGCTCGGGTTCAGTAACGCGTAGCCTGCAGTGCAATCACTCGGGTTCAGTTAGAGCCCAACGCCTCGCTCGGGTTCAGTTAGAGCCAACGCCTCACACACATGCGCGTACGTGTACGAGAGAAACGCGCATCGCTCGGCCCCCAACCTCCCACCGTAACTGGGAACTCCCCGAAATTTTCCTCGCCCTCGCTTCTACCACGGTTTTTTCCGTCATGGACGGCCCAAAGAATGTCATGCAGTTGCGTCTCCGGCCCGCCCAGGACGAAAAGCCCATTTTCTGTCATGATTTTTTGTCATAGAAGTAGGAGCCCACCACATCTATGATGATACCGGGTTTTGTCACAATTACCGTCATAGAAGTGTCATATGTATGACAGAAAAAATTTCGTTCGGCCCAAAATGTCACGGATGTGTCTTTTTTTGTAGTGGTGGGAGATGCAACCGAACATCCTGATATGCGCTTGATATATGTGGAACAAATTTGTGGATTGTTTAAGCTTGTAGGTTTACCTAGAAATGAGGTGATGAGAAAGGTTTTCCATTTATCTTTGAAGGGAAAAGCCTTGGCATGGTATAGGCTATGCGATGATATTGGATCATGGAATTGGAATCATTTGAAATTGGAGTTCCACCAAAAAAATTATCCTATGCATCTAGTTCATCATGATCGGAATTATATATATAATTTTTAGCCTCATGAAGGAGAAAGTATCGCTCCAGCTTGGGGAGGCTTAATTCAATGTTATATTCATGCCCCAACCATGAGCTCTCAAGAGAAATTATTATCCAGAAGCATTATGCTCGACTTTCTCGTAATGATCAAACCATGCTTGATACTTCTTGTGCTGGTTCTCTATGAAGAAGACTATTGAATTCCGGTGGGATCTTTTGGAAAGAATTAAACGCAACTCTGAAGATTGGGAACTCAACGAAGGTAAAGATTCAAGTATTAAACTTAAGTATGATTGTATTAAATCTTTTATGGATACCGATGCTTTTCAAAAGTTTAGCACTAAATATGGACTTGACTCTGAGATAGTAGCCTCCTTTTGTGAATCATTTTCTACTCATGTTGAACTCCCTAAATATAAGTGGTTTAAATATCACCCACCTATTAAAGAAGAAATTTAAAAACCGGTACTAGTTAAAGAAGAAACTATACTTTATAATGTTGATCCAGTTGTTCCTTCTGCTTATATTGAGAAACCACCTTTCCCTGTTAGGATAAAGGAACATGCTAAAGTTTCAACTGTGATGAACAAAAGCTATGTTAGAACACCTAAACTTGATGAACAAATTAAAGTAGAACCTAGCATTGCTATGGCTAAAAATATCTTGGCAGAAGATATTGCTGGGCATGTTATTTACTTCTGTGAAGAAGCTGCTAGAATTGCCAAACCTGATAGAAAAGATAAACATAGACATGTTGTTGGCATGCCTATTATTTCAGTTAAAATAGGAGACCACTGTTATCATGGTTTATGTGACATGGGTGCTAGTGTAAGTGCTATTCCTTACAAGTTATACCAAGAAATTAGGAATGACATAGCACCTTCAGAGTTAGAAGAAATAGATGTTACTATTAAACTTCATAATAGAGACACTATATCACCAGTTGGGATTGTTAGAGATGTTGAAGTCTTGTGTGGGAAGATAAAATACCCTACTGATTTTCTTGTTCTTGGTTCCGCACAAGATGACTTTTGTCCCATTATCTTTGGTAGACCTTTCTTGAACACAGTTAATGCTAAGATAGATTGCAAGAAACAAACTGTGGGTGTTAGCTTTGGTGATGAGTCTCATGAGTTTAATTTTTCCAAGTTTAGTAGAAATCATCATGAAAAGAATTGCCTAGTAAGGATGAATTAATTGGTCTTGCTTCTATTGTTGTGCCACCTACTGATCCTTTAGAACAATATTTGCTAGACCATGAGAATGATTACATATGCGCGAAAGAAATGAATTAGATAAAGTTTTCTTTGAACAACGTCATCTGCTTAAACACAATTTTCCTATTGAAACTCTTGGAGGACCTCCTCCACCTAAAGGTGATCCTGTGTTTGAATTAAAACAATTGCCAAACACTTTGAAATATGCTTATCTTGATGAAAAGAAGATATATCATGTTATTATCAATGCTAACCTTTCAGAACATGAAGAAGAAAGATTATTGAAAGTTCTAAGGAAGCACCGAGCTGCTATTGGATATACTCTTGATGATTTAAAGGGCATTAGTCCCACTCTATGTCAGCACAAAATTAATATGGAACCTGATGTTAAACCAGTTGTTGATCACTAACATCGGTTGAATCTGAAGATGAAAGAAGTGGTAAGAATGGAAATATTAAAACTTCTGGAAGCAGGTATAATCTATCCCATAGCTGATAGTAGATGGGTATGTCCTCATCATTGTGTCCCTAAGAAGGGAGGTATTACTGTTGTTCCAAATGATAAGAATGAACTTATTCCACAAAGAACTATTACATGTTATAGAATGGTAATTGATTTTAGAAAATTAATCAAAGAAACTAGAAAAGATCATCACCCTCTACCTTTTATTGATAAAATTCTTGAAAGATTATCTAAGCACACACACTTTTGCTTCCTTGATGGATATTTTGGCTTTTCACAAATACCTGTTTCTCAACCTGATCAAGAAAAGACCATTTTTACTTGTCCTTTTGGAACCTATGCTTATAGACGTATGCCTTTTGGTTTATGTAATGCACCTGCTACCTTTCAAAGATGCATGATGGCTATATTCTCTGACTTTTGTGAAAAGATTGTTGAGGTTTTCATCGATGATTTCTCTATTTACGGGAAGTCTTTTGATGATTGTTTAAGCAATCTTGAGCGAGTTTTGTAGAGATATGAACAAACAAATCTTGTCTTGAATTGGGAGAAGTGCCACTTTATGGTTAATGAAGGCATTGTCTTGGGTCATAAAATTTCTGAAAGAGGTATTGAAGTGGACCAGGCTAAGGTTGATGCAATTGAGAAAATGTCATGTCCTAAGGACATCAAAGGTATTCGTAGTTTCCTAGGTCATGCTAGTTTCTATAGGAGATTTATCAAAGACTTTTCTAAAATTTCTAGGCCTCTTACTAGTCTCTTGCAAAAGGATATTCCTTTTGTTTTTTATGATGATTGTCTAGAAGCCTTTGAAACACTCAAGAAAGCCTTAATTACTGCACCTATTGTTCAACCACCTGATTGGAACTTGCCTTTTGAAATTATGTGATGCTAGTGATTATGTTGTTGGTGCTGTTCTAGGACAAAGAGTTGGTAAGAAATTGATTGTTATTCATTATGCTAGTAAAACTCTAGACAATGCTGAAAGAAATTACGCTACTACTGAAAAAGAATTCTTAGCAGTTGTGTTTGCTTGTGATAAATTCAGACCTTACATTGTTGATTCCAAAGTAACTGTTCACATAGACCATGCTCCTATTAAATATCTTATGGGAAAGAAATATGCTAAACCTAGACTTAATGGCCTACTCTCTTCAAGGATGCCCGTAAGTTTGTCTCATCTTGTGATGAATTTCAAAGAATAGGTAATATTGGTAAGCGTCAAGAAATTCCTATGAATTATTCACTTGCTGTTGAACCATTTGATGTTTGGGGATTTGATTACATGGGACCTTTTCCTTCCTCTAATGGGTATACACATATTTTGGTTGCTGTTGATTATGTTAATAAATGGGTTGAAGCTATTCCAACCAGTAGTGCTGATCACAACACCTCTATTAAAATGCTTAAGGAAGTTATTTTCCCCAGGTTTGGAGTCCCTAGATATTTAATGACTGATGGTGGTTCACACTTTATTCATGGTGCTTTCCGTAAAATGCTTGCCAAGTATGATGTTAACCATAGGATTGCATCACCTTATCATCCTCAATCTAGTGGTCAAGTTGAACTTAGCAATAGAGAAATAAAATTAATTTTGCAAAAGATTGTTAATAGGTCCAGGAAGAATTGGTCTAAGAAATTAGATAATGCTCTTTGGGCTTATAGAACAGCATATACAAATCCTATGGGTATGTCTCCTTATATAATGGTTTATGGAAAAGCTTGTCATTTGCCTCTTGAGTTAGAACATAAAGCATATTGGGCAGTTAAAGAACTCAACTATGATTTCAAACTTGTTGGTGAAAAGAGGTTATTTGATATTAGCTCATTAGATGAATGGAGAACCCAAGCATATGAAAATGCAAAGTTATTTAAAGAAAAAGTTAAAAGATGGCATGACAAAAGAATCCAAAAGCATGAGTTTAAAGTCCGAGAATATGTTCTTTTGTACAACTCTCGTTTTAGGTTTTTTGCAGGAAAGCTCCTCTCGAAATGGGAAGGCCCATATGTCATCGAGGAGGTTTACCTGTCTGGTGCCATCAAAATAAATAATTCTGAAGGTACTAACCTGAAGGTTGTTAATGGACAACGAATAAAGCATTATATCTCAAGTACGCACATTAATGTTGAAAGCAATATTATCCAAACTTTGACACCGGAAGAACACATAAAGGAGTCCTTTCGAAACACTCCAGAATCGTCAAAATAAGGAGGTACGTGATATGGTAAGTAAACGGACTCCGAAAAATCAGCAAAAATATTTTTTATCAGTTTTGCAATATTTTAGAATTTTGGAAATAAAGAAACTACCAGGAAGTGTCCCCTGGTGGGCATAAGTCACCAGGGCGCGCCAAGCCTGGCGCGCCTAGGTGGGTTGTGCCCACCTGGGACACCTTCCGTACTCCGTTTTTCTTCCATATACTTGTCCTGCAAGATAAAAAATCTATATATACTTCCCGAACCTGTTAACCACCGTATCATGGAGAAAATCCTCTGTTCTCTTTTCTTGCTGTTTTTTGACAGATTCAAATAGACCAATGCCATGTCTTCCTCACCCTTCAACAATGGAGAAGGAGACATAAGGTTGGTTCAGGAAAATCTAAGGAGGGATGAAGCTGAAGAGGTTGCTATGGAGGAAGAAGAGGAAAGTCCCTTTGGGATTCACCCTCCGGCCTTCGAGAGGGGTACACTAGCTGGCATATCCACTCACCCTAATCCTCATTAAGCCATAGGACCATCGAACAATCAATCAAGCCCGGAAGTGCAAGAAGATCTTCCACCAAGGAGGCCCTTACACAGGTTACATCGTAACAATTTTCATAATTTGATTCACAACTATGGGTTCGAGAACACTCCTCGTAGGCACATACCGAACAATTGGGACATATCTCAGCCAAGATAAAACAGTGCAAGAACCAAACCATGGGGCCCTGAGAATAAACATATAATGGTCGAGGTAAAGAAGAATAGTGAATTAATTCATCAAGCTCTTCGGGAGATTCAAGGTTTGAAGGATCTACTCGTGGTTATATTGGAGAATACTTCATCACCACCATCATCTTCTTCACCACCCAAGGAGAACTGAGTATAGGGTATGGGCACTCCCCTTGGCTTCCGCCAAGCTTGGGGGGGTGCCCCGGTATCGTATCATCCCACTATCTTTTTACTTTTACTTATCTTAGTTCGATCTTTTTGCTTTAGATGAAATAAAGTTTAGTTCGATCCTTTTCTTCTTTGAGAGTTTGCTTAGTGATCTATCATTCTAATCGTGTGCAAGTTATATAATAAAGTTAGTTTGAGTTTTTGCTTTCTTTACTTTGATGTTGCAAAATAAAGAAAAGAAATAAGAAAGAAAGAAAAAGAGAAAGGAAATAAATAAAAGAAAAGAAATAAATAAATAAATAAGATTATATACTAATCCTATGGTAGGTGATAGCACCACATAAGGAAAAGTATAAGTAAGAAAATTGTATTAGAGATTGACAAACATAGCATTAGTCAATGATGCAACTCATCACATATAAATAGACCATCCTAGAAATCTTTCTTGATTGTGAGCCCTCATCAAAATATTATATGCCAAAATTGTTGATGTTGGACAAGGAAGACAACTTAATTATTTAAGTTTGTTTATATTCACATAGAAGTCATATTGTCATAGATCCTTCAACATGTGCTGCTTTCCCCTATCTTTGCTAGCCAAAAATTCCGCACTAAGTAGAGATACTACTTGTGCATCCAAAAACCCTTGAACCCAAATCTTTTTCAAGTGTCCACCATACCTACCTATGGATTGAGGAATATCCCTCAAGTAAGTTGTCATCGATGCAAACAGGAAATAAAATTGCTTCTAAATATGTGAGATCATTTAGTGTAAGAGAAAATTGAGCGTTGTACGAACTTGGATGATAAAGAATAAAAGTGATAGACTGCATAATAAAGTTTGTCATCTTAAGGGGCAATACAACATGACGTTCTTTTGCACTAAGGGATTGAGCATGAAAACAAATAAGCGCATGGAAACCTCTGCTTCCCTCTACGAAGGGCCTATCTTTTACTTTTATGTATTTACTATTAGGCAAAGACTCAAAGTTTTCCTTCTATTCCTTTTTATTTTTCTCCTTTGGCAAGCATCATGTGGTGAGGAAAGATCTAGGCACATATGTCTAGTTGAATATAGATAGCATGAGTTATTAGTGTTGACATCACCCTTGAGGTGAGTATGTTGGGAGGCGAAACTATAAGCCCCTATCTATCTATGTGTCCGGTTGAAACGTTTTGCTCGTGGGTACAAGGTGAGTGTTAGCAATCATAGAAGCCTATATGATGGTTGAGTATGTGGACTTGCTTAAAAGGCTCCGACACAATACTCTTCCTGGAAAGATGATGAATTGTAGTTGCGAAGTTGATTGAGAACATAGTTTGTTGGTTTCTAATAGAGTTTTTGCTTTATACTTTGATTGTGTGATGAACTGTCACTTATTCATTGGAAGTATATGATGCAAGTTCTATGATAAAAGTCCTGTGTTAAATTTTGTTGCTGTTATAATAATCAACATCATGCTTCTATGTCCGTATTTTTTTGACACCTCTCTCTCAAAGCATGTGGACATGTTTTAAGATTTCAGTTTTCGCTTGAGGACAAGCGAGGTCTAAGCTTGGGGGAGTTGATACGTCCATTGTGCATCAAGTTTTCCTACTATTATTTATAATGGTTTCATCCATAATAATACTTTTTGGAGAAATTCTAATGCCTTTTCCCTCATAATTTGCAAGGAACACACCAAGAGGCAGAATTCCGGCAGCTGGAAATCTGGACCTGGAAAAGCTACGTCAGGCCACCTATTCTGCACAACTCCAAATAAGATGAAATTTCACAGATTTTTTTATGGATTATTTAAGAAATATTGGAGCCAATAAACACCCCAGGCGCGCCCTGGTGGGTTGTGGCATCCTCGGCCCACCTCCGGTGCCCATCTTTTGGTATATAAGTCATTTTGACCTAGAAAAAATAAGAAGAAGGCTTTCGGGACGGAGCGCCGCCGTCTCGAGGCGGAACTTGGGAAGGAGCACTTTTGCCCTCTGGCGGAGCGATTCTGGCGGGGGAACTTCCCTCCCGGAGGGGGAAATCATCGTCCTCATCATCACCAACAACTCTCCCATCTTGGGGAGGGAAATCTCCATCTCCATCAACATCTTCACTAGCACCATCTCATCTCAAACCCTAGTTCATCTCTTGTACTCAATCTTGTTACCAAAACTACAGATTGGTGCTAGGGTGTGACTAGTAGTGTTAATTACATCTTGTAGTTGATTACTATATAGTTTATTTGGTGGAAGATTATATATTCGGATCCATGATGATATTTAATACTCCTCTGATCATGAGCATGTTTATCATTTGTGAGTAGTTACTTTTGTTCTTGAGGTCACGGGAGAAATCATGTTGCAAGTAATCATGTGAACTTGATATGTGTTCGATATTTTGATAGTATGTATGTTGTTATTCCCTTAGTGGTGTCATGTGAACTTCGACTACATGACACTTCACCATATTTGGGCCTAAGGGTTTGCATTGTGGAGTAGTAAATAGATGGTGGGTTGCGAGAGTGACAGAAACTTAAACCCCAGTTTATGCACTACTCTGTAAGGGACCGATTGGATCCTAAAGTTTAATGCTATGGTTAGAATTTATTCTTAATACTTTTCTCATAGTTGCGGATGCTTGCGGGAGGATTAATCATAAGTAGGAGGTTTGTTCAAATAAGAACAGCACCTAAGCACCGGTCCACCCACATATCAAATTATCAAAGTAGCGAACCCAAATCAAACCAACATGATGAAAGTGACTAGATGAGATTCCCGTGTACCCTCTGTCGGTGTCAAAGCCGGCCTATCTCGGGTAGGGGGTCCCAAACTGTGCGTCTAAGGTCGATGGTAACAGGAGACGGGGGACACAATGTTTACCCAGGTTCAGGCCCTCTCTATGGAGGTAATACCCTACTTCCTGCTTGATTTATCTTGATGAATATGAGTATTACAAGAGTTGATCTACCACGAGATCGTAATGGCTAAAACCCTAAGAGTCTAGCTTGTATGACTGTATATCTTTTCGGACTAAGCCCTCCGGTTTAAATAGACACCGGAGGGGACTAGGGTTGTACAAAGTCGGTTACAGAGAAAGGAATCTTCCTGTTTAGTCGCCAAGCTTGCCTTCCACGCCAAGGAGAGTCCTAACCGGACACGGGAGAGAGTCTTCGGTCTTGTATCTTCACAGCCCATTAGTCCGGCCCATGTCTACCAGGCCGGACGCCCGAGGACCCCGTAGTCCAGGACTCCCTCACCCTCAAGAACGCTTTGCTTATTTTAAGAAACTGTTTTGGCCTGCCTTTGCCTCAAAAGGATTGGGCTACCTTGTTGCATACTTGTTACTATTATTGTTACTTGCTCGTTACAAATTATCTTGCTTTGAAACTACTCACTACTTAGAATTTCAGCACTTGCAGACAATACCTTACAGAAAACTACTTGTCATTTCCTTCTGCTCCTCATTGGGTTCGACACTTTTACTTATCAAAAAGAGCTACAATTGATCCCCTATACTTGTGGGTCATCACTGGGCCGTGATCCTCCTGCTTCGCCTGGTGCTTTGGAGGAGGCTCTTTCTGCACAGACCCAGCTTCGCGATGACCTTCAAGGCGCCGACCGTCGCCTGGCGTCGGGGCGCCTGGAGTTGATCTCGGGATGGCTGCGATTTGACGCATTTGTCAGGGTGGCATGGAGCCATGCCATAGCAGCCTCCGAGGAGGGAGAACGGGCTGCCGGCCTAGCCGCGACTTATGAGGACATAGACCTAGGGTAGGGCGATAGGCCTGACCTATACGTCCTACCTAAGGTCCTTGTCCTAGAAGCAAAGAAGTTCAAGAGCAAATAGAGAGGGCTCAACAAAGGTGTTGAGTGCAATCCACTCGACCCACCATTCACTCGGAGATCTCTCCTTATTTAGGTCACTCGACCACTCAACCACTCGACGTACGGAAGACCTAAAGCCGCTCTGCGCAGCAACGGTTGGATGTTTACTCATAGACTTAATGATCATTATAGCACTTTATTATTGACGTTACCTGTAACGCTCTCACTTTATGTACATTGAATCCTGTGTAACGGAGGGGAGCTGGCGTCCTGGCACACTCTATATAAGCCACCCCCTCCTCTGAGACAAGGGTTCGCACCCCCTGTAACACACACACGCATATAATCCAGTCGACCGCCTCCGGGCTCCGAGACGTAGGGCTGTTACTTCCTCCGAGAAGGGCCTGAACTCGTAAAACTCTCGCGTACAACTTCTCCATAGCTAAGGTCTTGCCTCTACATCCCTACCCCCATTCTACTGTCAGACTTAGAACCACGACAGTTGGCGCCCACCGTGGGGCCGGTGTCTTAGCGACTTGTTGGAGAAGTTGCAATTTTTCCGATCCCCATCAGCATGGTTTCAGGCGAAGGATTGGCCGAGGGCCGCGAGATCCATTTTGGCGCGCTCGTGTTCGTCGCCGACGGCTCCGCTTGGCTCCAAGAAGCTCCACTCGATGTCGGGGCGCTCCCCGTCCGCGGGGCAAGGCACTTTCGCGCGTGCGTCCGCGGCGTCCTCCTGTGGCAGCCGTCGACTCGGTATCGGTCGGCTCCGATGGCGTCTTCACTCCCTGCTACCCGCCGGCACAAGCGTTCCGGTCGATCGAGGCTCCAGCGGAGCGTGAGGCACGCGGTGGCTCGCCAGTCGGCCAACCCCAAGTCGCGGCAATCGAGCCCGACGAAACTCTCTACGACCTATTCGACTGGGTCCGTTGAGACTGCGTCCGAGTGTGACAACAGTGACCCCGCGGCTGAAGTCCTAATGGTCAACAGACCGCGCAGTCCTCCTGGCTTCCCCCGTGAGGATGGTAGCGACGGCGGAGGCGATCCGTCGCGTGCCCACGAGGAGTACCGCCCCGAGCCCCTCTCTTCGCAGCAGAGGGAAGAGCTTCGCCGCCGCAACATGGATGCACTTCACACTCCTATCGTTGGAGAAACCCCCGAGGCCCGGGCCTTGGACGAGGTGCGCCTGGCCAACTTGGCCGAGCGCACTCGACTGGAGAATCTCCAGCACGCACTCGACGAGCATGCTCGACAGCGGATTCCCGAGTCCAGTCGACGCCAACTTTTTCCGCCTCCTACTCAGGTATAACGAACTCCGATTCAGAATCTCACAGCTACAGCCCAAATAGCAGAGTCGATCCAGCCCTCCCAGTCAGAAGCTGGCAGAGGTTTGATGCAGATCAAGGCTTTACTCTGGGCAGCAGGAGAACAAAACACAGCAGTATCTCAGTCGCGAAATAGGATCCATAGCAGGTCCGTGGTAGCAGACACAGTCCAGTCGGCTCACAGTCCAAGATCGCCCCCGAGGCGTGAGGGACGTGGAGACCGACGAGATCTGTATAGAAACCGTGAGCAGTATGATCACCGACTCGACCACGATGATCGTCGCCGAGTGCCCACGCCTCCCCCAAGGAGTGGGCCATACGCACCTCGGCAACACGATGATAGGCGCCCTCACAGTGGTGGGCGAAGGACTCCAGTTGACTCCCGGGAGCTAGGCTTTGACGCGAGATCCATTCTCGTTCAAGGTTTGGTTGACAGGAATAGAGCACACAGAGATGGCCACGATAGAGATTACCCGACCGGCAGCAGGGTGCATGTTTCGGGTCCCGAGTGTTTCAGCAGAGCCATCAGAGTAGAGTGATTCCTCCCAACTTCAGGTTGGCGATTGTAGTCAGCAAATTCACTGGTGAGTCCAAGCCTGACACTTGGCTTGAGGACTACCGAGTGGCTATGCAGATTGGTGGTGGCAATGACGAAGTGGCCATGAAGCACCTGCCTCTGATGTTAGATGGTTCGGCCAGAGCATGGTTGAATCAGTTAGCACCTGGCAGTATTTACAGTTGGGAAGAGCTTGCCCGAGTGTTTGTCAGAACATTTGAGGGTACATGCAAACGACCAGCAGGGCTAAGTGAGCTACAGTCTTGTGTGCAGAAGTCGAATGAAACTTTGAGAGATTATATCCAGAGGTGGATCACATTGCACCACACGGTGGAGAATGTGTCTGATCACCAAGCAGTTTGTGCCTTCAAGGAAGGCGTCAAGTATCGAGAATTGAATCTGAAGTTCGGTCGGACCGGCGATATGTCTCTGAGTCGAATGATGGAAATTGCCACCAAGTATGCTAATGGTGAAGAGGAGGATCGGCTCCGAAGTGGCAAGCACAAAACAGTCGCCCACGAAACCGGGGGAGGGAACTCCAGTCGGAAGCAGAAGCGCAAAGCCGAGGCAGCTGCTACTGGAGAAACCTTAGCTGTAACTCAAGGAATGTTCAAGGGGAAGCCCAAAGGGCCATGGAACCCCAAGAAAGTAAAAGATCAACATGGAAATGATGTGTTGGATTTACCATGCCACATTCACATGAAAAAAAGATGAGGAGGGTAATCTCATTTACCCGAAACACACCACTCGACAATGTCGGCTCCTAATCCAGCAGTTCCGAGAGAAACAACCCAAAGAAAAGGAGAAAGAATCGGACAAAGTTGAGGATAAACAAGAGGACGATGATGGTTACCCCCACGTCAATTCCACTCTGATGATTTTCGCTGATGTTGAGAGCAAGAGTCGACTGAAAGTCATCAACAGAGAAGTGAACATGGTCGCTCCGGTGACGCCCAGTTATTTAAAGTGGTCCCAGAACGCCATTACATTCGACCAGTCTGATCACTCGACACACATAGCCACCCCTGGGAGGCAAGCGTTGGTGGTCGACCCAGTCGTCGAAGGCACTCGGTTGACTAAGGTTCTGATGGATGGTGGCAGTGGTCTGAACATACTGTATGCGGAGACCTTGAAAGGAATGGGCATTCCGATGTCCAGACTCAGTGAAAGCAATATGAGTTTCCATGGGTTATTCCTGGCAAGAAGGCTAAGTCACTCGGCCAGATCGCCCTCGATGTGGCTTTCGGTGATTCCAAGAATTATCGCAAGGAAAAGTTGACATTTGAAGTCGTCAATTTCCAGAGTGCTTATCATGCTATTCTGGGCAGGCCGGCTTATGCACGTTTCATGGCTCGACCATGTTACGTTTACCTTAAATTGAAGATGCCTGGTCCTAAAGGAGTGATAACCATCACTGGCAATCGGAAGAAGGCAGAAGAGTGCTTCCAGAAGGGCTCAAAGATCGCCGATACACAAATGGCAGTTGTGGAACTACAGGAGTATCAAAAAATGCAGATCCGAGTGATTTGTTGCGAGCTAAGAAGCCTGCCACGAATTCAGCATTTCAGTCGTCTGGTGAAACGAAGCCGATTCATATTCACCCGACCGATCCCAATGCTGCTCCGACTCACATCTCGACAACACTCGACTCCAAATAGGAAGAAGCGCTCATCCAGTTCCTCCGTGAGAACTGGGACATCTTTGCATGGAAGCCTTCTGACATGCCAGGCGGTCCCAGGGGGCTGGCTGAGCACCATTTGTGAGTCGACCCAAAAGTGAAACCGGTCAAAGAACACCTTCGACGGTCCGCCGTGCTGAAGAGAAAAGCAATCGGTGAAGAAGTGGCTCGACTCCTAGCAGCTGAGTTTATCCGAGAGATTTACCACTCCGAGTGGTTAGCCAATGTTGTCATGGTCCCCAAGAAGGACGACTCACTTCGCATGTGCATTGACTTCAAACATATCAATCGGGCCTGCCCGAAAGATCACTTTCCTCTCCCCCGCATCGGTCAAATTGTCGACTCGACTGCAATGTGTGAGCGCTTATCCTTTTTGGACGCTTATTCCGGGTATCATCAGATCCGACTGTATGGACCCGATGAGATAAAAACAGCTTTCGTCACTCCATTCGGGTGCTTCTGTTATGTCACCATGCCATTCGGTCTGAAGAATGCTGGAGCCACATTCATGAGGATGATTCAGAAGTGTTTACTCACTCAAATCAGTAGGAATGTGGAAGCATACATGGATGACATTGTGGTCAAGTCTCGTAAAGGTTCCGACCTGTTGGCTGACCTTGCTGGAACTTTTGCCAACCTCAGAAGGTATGATATCAAGCTTAATCCATCAAAGTGCACATTCGGAGTTCCGGGCGGAAAATTACTCGGTTTCCTCGTTTCCGAACGAGGGATCGATGCTAACCCAGAGAAAGTTGGTGCCATTCTCTGAATGAAGCGCCCTGTGTGTGTGCATGATGTCCAGAAGCTTACAGGTTGTTTGGCCGCCTTAAGTCGATTTGTTTCTCGCCTCGGTGAAAAGGCATTGCCTGTTTACCGACTAATGAAGAAGTCTGATAAGTTCGAGTGGACTCCTAAAGCTGATGCAGCATTTGTAGAGCTCAAAGCCCTGCTTTCCACCCAGCCGGTGCTTGCTGCCCCAATCAGCAAAGAGCCTTTACTGCTTTACATTGCAGCTACTGGACAAGTTGTCAGTACAGTACTTACGGTCGAACGGGAAGAGGAAGGAAAAGCCTATAAAATTCAGCGCCCAGTATATTATGTTTCTGAAGTTTTGACCCCATCAAAGCAAAGATATCCACATTATCAGAAGCTTGTTTATGGGATTTATATGACCACGAAGAAGGTTGCACATTATTTCTCTGACCACTCCATTACTGTCGTCAGCGACGCTCCATTATTAGAGATTCTGAACAACAGAGAGGCAACTGGTCG
The DNA here is from genome assembly GCF_002575655.3 of Aegilops tauschii subsp. strangulata. Lineage (NCBI taxonomy): Eukaryota > Viridiplantae > Streptophyta > Magnoliopsida > Poales > Poaceae > Aegilops > Aegilops tauschii. Next base: position 106,847,785 of record NC_053039.3, read on the forward strand.
AGTGGCAAAGTGGGCGATTGAACTCCTTCCCTTGGATATTAAGTTTGAGGCAAAGAAAGCTATCAAGTCCCAAGCAATAGCAGATTTCCTCACCGAGTGGACTGAACAGCAACTACCAACTCAAATCCACTCGGAGCACTGGACCATGTTCTTTGATGGTTCCAAGATGCTGAATGGTTCCGGTGCTGGGGTGGTACTGGTATCCCCCCGAGGAGACAAGCTCAGATATGTTCTCCAGATTCACTTTGATTCCTCCAATAACAAAGCGGAATATGAAGCACTTTTGTATGGGTTATGTATGGCCATCTCACTCGGTGTCTGTCGCCTCATGGTCTACGGCGACTCAGATTTGGTAGTCAATCAAGTGATGAAGGAGTGGGACATCAGAAGCCCAGCTATGACTGGTTATTGCAATGCGGTGAGGAAGTTGGAAAAGAAGTTTGAGGGGTTAGAGCTCCATCATATACCCCGACTGAAAAATCAAGCAGCCGATGATTTGGCAAAGATAGGTTCCAAGAGAGAAGCCATTCCCAGCAATGTGTTTTTAGAACACAATCATACACCTTCAGCTCAAGAAGATCCTTTCACTAAAGAGCCCCCGCAGCCTAAGAGTGCCACAAATCCGACTGAAGTCGAAGTCCCAGCCGTGGCCGACCTGATCATGGAGGTTTTGGCCATCACTCCCGACTTGACAGTGCCATACATTGCGTATATCCTTAGGAAGGAACTCCCAGAGGATGAAGAAGAGGCTCAACAGATCGTCCGTCGATCCAAAGCCGTCACTGTGATAAAAAGGACATATGTTCAGGGAAAGCGTAACTGGAGTCAGCCAGAAATGCATAACATCAGAAGAAGGTCGAATGATCCTCAACGACATCCACTCGGGGACCTGTGGTCACCATGCGTCCTCTCGAACCATTGTGGCCAAAGCATACTGAGCTGGATTTTATTGGCCACGAGCAAATGAAACGGCGGAAGATATAGTCGACAAATGTGAAGGCTGCCAGTTTTACTCCAATATGTCCCACAAGCCTGCGTCAGCCCTGAAGACTATTCCACTCGTCTGGCCCTTTGCTGTTTGGGGATTGGATATGGTTGGACCCTTGAGGACTGGTTGGAGCGGCTTCACTCATGTGCTTGTAGCAGTCGACAAGTTTACCAAATGGATTGAAGCCAAGCCTATCAAGAATCTTGAGGCCAGTACTGCCGTCAGTTTCATCAGAGAATTGGCATTCAGAAACGGAGTTCCGCACAGCATCATCACTGACAATGGGTCGAACTTTGATTCTGATGAGTTCAGAGCCATCTGTGCTTCCCAAGGCACACGAGTCGACTATGCTTCAGTCGCCCACCCACAGTCGAATGGACAAGCAGAAAGAGCAAATGGCTTGATTCTCAAAGGACTGAAACCCCGTCTAATGCGTGATCTCAAGCACGCAACAGGCGCCTGGGTCGATGAACTTCCATCAGTTCTTTGGGGATTGAGGACAACTCCCAATCGGTCGACTGGCCGAACTCCATTCTTTTTGGTTTATGGAGCTGAAGCTGTTCTACCGAGTGACTTGCTTCACAATGCACCCGAGTCGAGCTCTTCTCTGAAGATGAAGCAGAACAGGCCCGGTAGGACGCAGTCGATCTCCTAGAGGAGGAAAGAGAGATGGCCTTAATCCGGTCGACCATTTATCAGCAAGACTTGCGTCGATTCCACGCCGGAAACGTGAGGGGCCGAGCCTTTCAAGAGGGAGACTTGGTTCTTCGAGTGGATTAGCAGAAACCACACAAGCTCGCCCCTGCTTGGGAAGGTCCCTTCATTGTCACCAGAGTTCTCCACAATGGAGCGTACCATCTTTACAATGTCGAGCATCAGAAAGACGAGCCACGGGCTTGGAACGCGGAGCTGCTCCGCCCTTTTATACTTGAGTACTCATTCGGATGAGATGTAATAAGAAATACCTTTGTAGTTGGTTTATCAAAGACAAGAGCTTTACAGTCTTCCTAAATGGTTGTTGTTACTTTTGTTTGCGTCTGAAATCCCCCAGTGGGTGACTTTGCCGTGAATCCGTTTCGCCTAAGTTTGAAAAATCCTACCGAGTGATGAGCAAGCCTCTCACTCGGGGGCTTAGCCGCGAATCCGTTTCGCCTAAATTTGAAAAATCCTACCGAGTTATGAGCAAGCGTCTCACTCGGGGGCTTAGCTGCAGTCCAGTACTCGCCTAAGTTTAGAAAATCCTACCGAGTGATGAGCAAGCCTCTCACTCGGGGGCTTAGCTGCAGTCCAGTACTCGCCTAAGTGTGAAAAATCCTACCGAGTGGTGAGCAACCCTCCTACTCGGGGGCTTAGCTGCAGTCCAGTACTCGCCTAAGTGTGAAAAATCCCACCGAGTGGGCCTCCCACTCGGTGGCTTAGCTGCAGTCCAGTACTCGCCTAAGTGTGAAAAATCCTACCGAGTGGTGAGCAACCCTCCCACTCGGGGGCTTAGCTGCAGTCCAGTACTCGCCTAAGTGTGAAAATCCTACCGAGTGGTGACCAACCCTCCCACTCGGGGGCTTAGCTGCATTCCAGTACTCGCCTAAGTTCGAAAAAATCCTACCGAGTGGTGAGCAACCCTCCCACTCGGGGGCTTAGCTGCAGTCCAGTACTCGCCTAAGTTTGAAAAAATCCTACCGAGTGATGAGCAACCCTCCCACTCGGGGGCTTAGCTGCAGTCCAGTACTCTCCTAAGTGTGAAAAATCCCACCGAGTGGTGAGCAACCCTCCCACTCGAGGGCTTAGCTGCAGTCCAGTACTCGCCTAAGTGTAAAAAATCCTACCGAGTGGTGAGCAAGCCTCTCACTCGGTTGCTTAGTTGCAGTGCAGTACTCGCCTAAGTGTAAAAAATCCTACCGAGTGGTGAGAAACCCTCCCACTCGGGGGCTTATCTGCAGTCCAGTACTCGCCTAAGTTTGAAACACATCCTTATCCGCAAGGACGACGAGGTGCAGGTCGACTACAACCTTCTCCTCGGAGCTACGCCACAAATATAACGTACGCTCCATCCTTATCCGCAAGGACGACGAGGTGCAGGTCGACTACAACCTTCTCCTCGGAGCTACGCCACAAATACAACATACGCTCCATCCTCATCCGCAAGGACGACGAGGTGCAGGTCGGCTACAACCTTCTCCTCGGAGCTACGCCACAAATACAATGTACGCTCCATCCTCATCCGCAAGGACGACGAGGTGCAGGTCGACTGCAACTTTCTCCTCGGAACTACACCACAAGTACAACGTATGCACCATCCTCATCCACAAGGACGATGAGGTGCAGGTCGACTGGAATCTCCTCCTCAGAGCTGCATCTCATGTTCAAAGATTATTCCGAGTGAAGAACAAAACCCACTCAAAGCACTCGGAAAGTCTATTTCAAGGTAAACAAAGTTCAGATAAATCCTCAGGTTCCGGACCACATATCAAAAGTACTCGAGCATCAAGCCCGAAGAAGTTTAAAGATTACACAATCACTCAGCATTCCGAGGCAAATAAAGGTGGAGCATAATGTTTTTTGGTCACTCATCGGGAGAAGGACTGGCTGGGTCGCAGAAACTGTCAAGGTCTATGTTGTCTGCGATGCAAGTGGCAGCGTTAAGGAAAGTGTCCATAAAGGACTGGAAAGTGTGCCTTTTTGTGTTAGCAACCTTGAGCTCCGCCAGCTTGTCTTCTTTGACATCCTTGCAGTGCACTCGGACCAGAGACAAGGCGACATCAGCACCGCTGCGAGCAGACGACTTTTTCCATTCTTGCACTCGGTCAGGTATTTGGTTCAGTCGAGCCATCAGGGACTCGAGGTCTTGAGATAGTTCCGCCTGAGGCCAGAGTTCAGCATCAACCCGAGTCATCGCCGCCTTCAGGCGGGCAAGATAAGCAACCGCGTTGTCCATGCGAGATTCCAATCGCAGCACATTCATTGCGACGTCATCTTTGACTGGGCAATTTATGGGGTCGAGACCTATCTCGACCCGCCCAGTTTCTGCTTCAAAATCTTGGCAAAGCTCTGCACAGTTGAGTAAACGGTGAGCCGACGATATGATCGGGCTTGACAGCCGACCGCAATAAGTCAGTCAATCATCAGTACCTTCAAGTTTTAGGACCAGCTTTGCAGCAAGCTGGCCCAGATAAGACTCCAACTCGCCCTTCCTGGCCTTGAGGCTCCCAAGCTCGTTTGTCAGCTTGTCCTTGTCTTTGTTCAGTCGCTCAACCTCCCGATTGGCGTCAGAAACAGCAGCCTTCAGTTTGGAGTTCTCTTCTTCTAACTAGCCGACTGAAGCAAGCTTCTTGTCAGCAAGCGCCGTCTTCGCTCGCGCTTCCTTCTGTGCAGCAGCAAGATCCTGATCCTTCTTCTCCAAAGCCTGCTTCATTTTCTCTAAAGAAATAACATTCTTTAGACGGGCTTGGAGTTGACAGTTTTCACTACATACATCTGCTCGAGTGGAATCACTCGGTTCAAAAAATAGAAAGGAAAAGTGCCAGCAGTGAGATAGACAGTTGACGATTGGTTACCTCCCATGGCAGCTACTTCATCACGAGCAGTCTTGAGATTCTTCTTGGCCAATTCCAGATCAAGGTCGAGGCTGATTTGATGTTTGTTCATTGCAGAAAGTTGAGCCCCAAGATCACAAGATTTCTGCAGTATAAGCCATATCAGTTGACTGAGATAAAAAGACATCACAGTGATAGCTACTCTAAGACTACCACCGAATCAAACATTCAACGGCAGTCTCGGGGACTACACCTAGTGGGTGCACTTAGCGTGCCCCCACTGGTTTGAATAAACACTCGACATGGCCTGCCCAGTGCGAGAGTAAAAAAAATTCTCAGACCATCGTCTACTGCCCGCAGTCAACCACGGTCTCGGGGACTACACCCAATGGGTGCACTTAGCGTGCCCCCACTGGTTCTGGTTTCATTTGACCTGGTCCGTCCAGACCGAGTGACAAAATTTAGATTCTCAGACCACAGTCGACTGCCCGCAGTCAACTATGGTCTCCGGGACTACACCCAGTGGGTGCACTAAGAGTGCCCCCACTAGTTCAAAGATTCAATTGAAGACGACTCAAATTGCCTCGTACAACTTCATAACAGTCACACCCAGTGGGTGATCGGATGAGAAGTATGATCAATCAGGAATCAACTAACCTGGACATTGGTCTGCAGAGCTGCTCCAGCGTTGAAGGCCACCTAACTGGCCTCATGCACCACTTTCATTTGCCCCATCACAAGGTTCAACTGAAGAAGAGCTTCTTTGGCGACAGCCTGTGGGTCGTCCGGAGTCTGATACGCAGTGAAAAGCGATGATGGCAGAGCAGTCGGTATTGGCGCAGCAGAAGTCTGAGCAACTGATCTTGATGGGCAATCAGTCGACAGCGGGATAGCGAAAGTGACGTTGGTACGTGCCGAATTTGTCGATCGCTCGACTGGCGTCTCAGGCATCTCAGTCGACTGAGGAACCTGGACCTCAGGCGTCTTCCCGCTCAGTTCCGCGTCCCTCCACCTCCTTCCCCTCAGCGGTACTTCTTCTTCATCGTCCGGGAGCACAACAACGTCTCGTGTTGCTGCAACAGACAGAGAAAGTCAAAGAGATAGCTGATAAACAATCCAGTTGTCCAAATAAATTCAAATCGGGCAGACTTACTGGCTTTGGAGGTAGCTGCATCGGCGATTTCCTCGTCGACTGGAGTCTTGTCGATATCCATATCAGTCGCAGCCGAGGCCGGGCTGTAAAGGTTCATCATCCACTCGGTCAGTACAAGAGAATCGGTCAGAACAAGAAAATACTGGGAGAACATTTACCCAGAAGCAACAGGAACGTCCATCTTGATTTTAGGTAGGGTCTTCCTAGCCTTCAAAGGATTGATCTTGGGCTGCTTGGTGACCTTCTCAGCCAATTCTGGAGTCGAAGACCGAGCGCGCTTTTGAGATGGAGCGCTCGAGGCCACAGCCTTGCCGCGCGTGCCCGCGGGATCATGGTGCTGCTTGGATCGATGTTCGGAACGAGGTGGTGAGTCGGCTACCTCCTCGTCGTCCGACTCCTCACTTTCATCTTCATCACCGTCGGCTGGTGACTCCCATTCACCGCTCTCCTACGCGTTGTCCTCACCTTCATGGTCCTGCTCTAGAGCTTGCTCGCCATTGGGCATTGAGTACATCTCTGTATAAATCTACAAAACAAGGAGCCGAGTGGAAATCAGTCGGATCAACAAACAGTCAGAAAACACATCCAAATTCAATCAAGTGTAGTGGCCAAACCTTGTCTGGCTGGTTGCTTTCGCTGAAAGGTTTGACCCTCCTGGCACCCCTGGGGTTGTCCTTGTTCCCGGTGATGCCCCTCAACCACTCGGCCACTGTTTTGGCCTCCACCTCCTCCGGATGAACCCGAGCGGTATCACCAGCCCCAGAGTACATCCACATGGAGTGGTCACGAGCTTGGAGTGGTTGAATGCGTCGACTGAGGAACACCTCCAGCATATCCATGCCGGTGACACCTTGGTTGATCAGTTGAACTACTCTCTCGACCAACATGCCGGTCTCCGGCTTCTTCGCGGCGGCCACTTTCAATGAAGATGGAGTTTGAACATGATCAAGAGAGAAAGGGGGGAGTCCAGTCGACTGGCCTGGAGTCGCAATATCCTGGCAATAGAACCAGGTCGACTGCTAGCCCCTGACCGACTCAGGAAGAGTCATCGAAGGGAAGGAACTCCTCTTCCTCTTCTAAATACCCAGAGCCCCACACATCTGGATAACATGGGTTTTCTCGTCGTTCGAGTTCGCTTTCTTCACTGTTTGGGAGCGGATGGTGAAAATGTGCTTGAAAAGACCCCAGTGCGGTCGACACCCCAGAAAATTCTCGCACATGGACACGAATGCAGCAAGGTATGTGATGGTGTTGGGAGTGAAATGATGGAGTTGAGCCCCGAAGAAATTCAAGAAACCTCGAAAGAAGGGGTGTGGAGGAAGCGAGAAACCGCGGTCGACATGGGTGGAAAGCAGAACACACTCACCCGGTTGCGGCTGTGGCTCCGTTTCCCCCTCCGGCAGCCGCGCGGACCCATGGACGATCAACCCTGACTCGGCCATATCATCCAAGTCCTCCTACTGAAGCGAGGAACGGATCCAATCTCCCTGGATCCACCCCCGCGGCAGCCCCAAGCGCGATGAAGATCCCCGATTCGTCTTCTTGCCTTTCGCCGCCCCCCTCGCCTTCTTCGCGTGTTCCAGTGCCGCCGTTTTCTCCTTCCCCATGGCGGCGGAGTGGAGGCGTCGAGAGTGGAGAAGTCGGATGGGGTGAAAGAGCAAGAGGAAGAAGAAGGAGAATGGGCACGCACAGTGCGGACGCCGCGGCCTCGCCGCTTTTAAAGGACCACTTCCGAGTGGCTGACGTGTGGGTCCGGGCGATCCTGTCAAATCCCGCAACAGTCGTACACGGGATACGTGGCAAAAAAGGTGGCGTAGAAATCGAAACATCCTGTTTATCCACTCCGCTTACCACGACACGCTCCACCTAGCGCGCTTTCACCGAAAATTTGAATCCCGCGAAATCCGGGATCCTCTGCAACCGATCACGCCAAAGATTTCGCGTCAAAGACAACACTCGGTGGGTGACATTGTAAAAACCAATCGGCAATTCCTGAATCGATCAAGGCGACTGAAACGAAGCCGAAGTACCAACACTAGCCTCCGTTCAGAGATGAGTTCTTGAGAAAGGCAAGAGTCAAAGCAAGATCAACTTCAACCTTCTTTTCACTCGGACCTCAATCCATTCGGGGGCTAATGATGAGGACATAGACCTAGGGTAGGGCGATAGGCCTGACCTATATGTCCTACCTAAGGTCCTTGTCCTAGAAGCAAAGAAGTTCAAGAGCAAATAGAGAGGGCTCAACAAAGGTGTCGAGTGCAATCCACTCGACCTACCATTCACTCGGAGATCTCTCCTTATTTAGGTCACTCGACCACTCAATCACTCGACATACAGAAGACCTAAAGCCACTCTGTGCAGCAACGGTCGGACGTTTACTCATAGACTTAATGATCATTATAGCACTTTATTATTGACGTTACCTGTAACGCTCTCACTTTATGTACATTGAATCCTGTGTAACGGAGGGGAGCTGGGGTCCTGGCACACTCTATATAAGCCACCCCCTCCTCTGAGACAAGGGTTCGCACCCCCTGTAACACACACACACGCATATAATCCAGTCGACCGCCTCCGGGCTCCAAGACGTAGGGCTGTTACTTCCTCCGAGAAGGGCCTGAACTTGTAAAACTCTTGCGTACAACTTCTCCATAGCTAAGATCTTGCCTCTACATCCCTACCCCCATTCTACTGTCAGACTTAGAACCACGACATCGACTGCCCGCGATGCGGCGATGAAGGATGCCGAGACTGCCGAGGAGCGATGCCGGGTGGCAAAGGGCGAGCTGGAGACCCTGCGCACCGAGCGCGCCGCTGAGGCCCGTCAGTGCGAGGTGCGGGAGGAGGAGCTAAAGGCTCGAGAAGACGAGGCCACCGGCCATGACACAGAGCTGGAACAATCGGCATGGGAGGAGGCTGCGGAGGGTGACCGCCTGGAGAAGTTGATGAAGGAGATGGGGGCAGAGAAGGCCCGGCTGGAGGCCTAGGCGAGAATCCTTGCCCACGATCGCGTCGCCTTTGATTCTCTTGAGCGGAGGTCCCGCGAGGCACTGCGAGACCTCTACGGGAGGGGGTTGAAGAAGCCGTTGGTGACTGCTGAGGAAGGCCCCGCCAAGCTACTTCCCGAGCTGGTCACGGCGCTCGAGGGCGTTGTCCTTGGGGTCGGTCCCATGGTGGAAGGAAAGGCCCGCGCACTCTCCGCTTCGGCTATGACGCGCGTCTTCAGCCACCTCCATCTTCGCGACCCCAGCACTGACTTTGGATCCCTGCTCGAGCCTGTGGACAAGGAGCACTGCACCACCGCCGCCGAAGCCGTGAAGGACCAGGTGGAGGCCCTACTGCAGAAGTTCCTTGCTGTCGACCCCGCGCCTCCGGCTGACGGCGCCGCCTAACCTACCGCCACAGCCGATGGTACAAGTGTCGGCGATGCTGTCGATGATGGGGCACTCCTTGTGGGTGACGGCAGTTCCCAAGGCTGAAGAGGCTTGCTGGCAGCGCTTCCCTCCATTTTTATTTCCTACAACATGCACCGTGCCTCGCGGAGGCATTAAAACTTTATGTGTCTGCGCTTTTTAAGAGACAGCATTTCTTGTAATAATTTGCTAGGATTTTGCGATTTCCCTCCCGCTTGCTTGATGTTCTGCGTCGGCAGGGCCCGACCCCGCGCATACCTCAGCTGGCGTTGGGTCGTCCGAATCACCAGCGCGAGACCAAGGGGTGAGGGGCTACATGATTAGTTAGGCTCCTGATTCGCGATGCTCAGGGGTCCCCTTTGACGTACAAACAGCCCGCGGAAAGGAGATGCGAGAGTAGGCCTTAGCGTTCTGCGCCGGTAGGGCCCGGCCCCACGCGTACCCCAGCCGCCGTTGGGTCGTCCGGGTCACAAGGACGAGACCAAGGAGTGAGGGGCTACGTGACCAGTTAGGCTCCTGAGTCGCGATGCTCTGGAGTCCCCCTTGACGTACGAACAGAGCTCCATACCTTTCCTCACCGAGGTCCCGCTCGGGAGGGTCGCGCGACGACCAGGTCCGAGGGACCTGGTAGGGTGGCGTATATTAGGCGTGACCTGAGCGCAACCCCCGTGCCCAGCCCCCTCGCGCGACTCTCCCGAGGGGAAAGTGTTGCGATGAGGCTGGACATTGAGCCTGGCGGCTCCCTGAGGTTGATGCGGCCAGGGGGCCGCCCTCAGTTGTTTATCACCGGTGCGGAGCATGGCGCTTCCGCACTTGCACGGGCATAGCCGCTCCTCAACCGTGTCGACTACCAGAGCGGAGCATGGTGCTTCCAATGGTGCGTGGGTGGGCGCTCCCTCTGAGTGGAACCCCCGGGGCGTGTACAGCCCCGCCCTGACACGTGGCTTGCACGGCAGGGCTGGACGAGGTGTGTTTGGACACTCGTGAGCCAGCGCGGGACTCATGAGGCCCTACCTCAAGGCGGGTTGCGCCTGAATTCGATTCTTGACAGCTGTGGTGACCCTACAAGATTGTTAGACAACCTGCGCCGAAAGAATCTCCTCACTACAAAAAGAATCTTTGCCGTCCGCTGGCAGACGGCAAAGAGTGTGGTGGCCCCCACCCCCCGCTCGTTTGAAAAAATCTTAACGGCCCACCTCTTTGCCGTCCGCTAGCAGACGGCAAAGAGGCAAAAAGGCGGACGGCAAAGGCTGGCTGACGGCAAAGAGGGCACTTGACTAACGGCCGGTACCCACCCGCCCGTTACTCACTTCGTCCTCGCCCTTCTCCTCCCACCCCGCCGCCGCCGCCGCCGCCCGCCGCCCCGTCGCCCCCGCCGCCCCGTCGCCCCGCCGCCCCGGCTCCCCGCCACCCCACCGCCCCGTCCCCCCGCCGCCCCGCGCCCCACCGCCGCCCCGGCCCACAGCCGCCCCGGCCCCCCGCCGCCTCCTCCACCGCCCAGCCCCGGCCCCCCGCCGCCCGGCCCCCCCGCCGCCCCGGCCCCCCGCCGCCTGGGCCCCCGCCGCCCCGCCTCCTCCACCGCCCCGCCCCGGCCCCCCGCCGCCCCGCCTCCTCCACCGCCCCGCCCCGGCCCCCCGTCGCCGGCCCCTCCCCGACCCGTCACCGCCCCCCACAGTGAGCCCCTCCCATTTTTTTTTCTGTTTTTTTGTTTTTTTCTGTTCAGATAAGGTTTTTTAGTTTATGTTTTTTCAGTTTAGAATTAATTAGTTTAGGTTATTTAGTTTAATTAGTTTAGGTTTAATTAGTTTAAATAGTTTAGTTTTAATTAGTTTAGGTTTTTAGTTTAGGTTTAGGTTAAGTAGAAGGGGGAAGAAGAAGAAGAAGAAGAAGAAGAAGAAGAAGAAGAAGAAGAAGAAGAAGAAGAAGAAGAAGAAGAAGAAGAAGAAGAAGAAGAAGAAGAAGAAGAAGAAGAAGAGGAAGAGGAGGAGGAGGAGGAGGAGGAGGAGAAAGAAGAAGAAGAAGAAGAAGAAGAAGAAGAAGAGGAGGAGGAGGAGAATGAAGAAGAAGAAGAAGAAGAAGAAGAAGAAGAAGAAGAGGAGGAGGAGGAGGAGGAGGAGGAGGAGGAGGAGGAGGAGGAGAAAGAAGAAGAAGAAGAAGAAGACGGGGGATGAGAAGAAGTAGAAGAATGAGAAGAAGTAGAAGTAGTAGAAGAATGAGAAGACCCCATGACCCCCCAACCCCGACACCACACCCCGACACCCGACCCCGACTCCACCCCGACACCCGATCCCCTAACCCCCTGACCCCGACACGACACCCCGACCCCCTAAACCCCTGACCCCGACACGACACCCCGACCCCCCGACCCCGAAACAGCACCCCGACCCCGACACGGCACCCCGACACCGACACGGCACCCCGACACCGACACGACACCCCGACCCCCGACACGACACCCCCGACACCCCGACCCCGAGACCCCGACCCCGACCCCGACCCCGAGACCCCGACCCCGACCCCGACCCCGACACCCCGACCCCGAGCCTGACCCGACACCCCGACACCGACACCGACACGGCACCCCGACCCCGACCCGACACCCCGACCCCGAGACCCCGACACGGCACCCCGAGACCGACACGACACCCCGACCCCCGACACCTCCCGAAAAGGTGTTCTTTGGCCTTCCAGAAGCCGACGGGGTCATATATTTGTGAATTATTAGTTAGGTCATATATCTTTCGATTTTGTTATGAAAAACATCATATATAATTGTGTTGATCGGGTAGTTTTAAATGTGCAGTTGTTTCATCGCTGCGAGGTTTGGTGTTCGACGACCTCGCCGTGCGTTTGACGAGCTCTGCCCCTTCGTTCGTGGGTGAGCACAAATGACATGTCCTCCTCCCCCATTAATTATTTGATCTATTCCGATGAAACTTGATAGCTAGATATATATGTGTCTTGAATCATCAGTATGCGTAACCAATATGTGTCTCCCGTTCGAAAGCGTCATAGTTATAAATATGCATGCATTTGCATATTGATAACCTTGATTCTTTCGAATTGTCCAACGCTATCCATGGACAGCCCGAGTATGTTTAGATTGGGTTCGTTTTCCCATATGCTTTGCTCCGGATCCGACGCATAAATTGATACGTACTCAGTTATCTTTCTCCATTACATTGTGTGCGCTTCCATCAATGATTACAAATGGTCATGTGAGTGGTGTTGCAGGCTGCTATACAGACTGAGAGAGATAGAACGGAGAAACTTCTGGCGGAGGCGGCGGAGAGGCAGCGGGAGATGGAGGAGAGGACGAGAAAGATGATGGAGGAGGAGAGGGCACGGAATGACATGCAGGCAAGGGCCATGTACGAGCTCCTTGTGGTAAGTTTCTTCTGCAGATTACTTGCTAGTCTTAACATTTGAGTCTCATTACTAACTAGTATGACTCTGTTTTGAAAACCAAATGTGCAGTCTGTGTGCGAGAAGTCCGGTCAGCCCGCTCCGCCGATGCCAGTGATTGCTTCTGGGAGCACGGTGAGTTTAGTTTGAATGGACATTACTTGGTAGTCTTAACATTTGTGTGTCGTAATGCTAATGAGACATTGGAAATGATCTTTGGTGCAGCTTAACTCCAGAAACGCATCGCACGATCCTTCTCCAGGTAGCGGCACTAGCCACCCCGCTCCTACACCTCCCCGATCACGGTAAGTTTCTCTAGTGTTTTGCTTAACAAATGCATAAAGACCTAGACTTAGCTTTATTTCCTCCAATATGCTTACCATAATGACCTAGAGTTAGCTTATTTTCCTCCAAAATGACCCATTTTACCTAGGTTAGCTTATAAATGATGCAGTTCATCCAAGTTAGCTCAAAAATGACCCATTTTACCTAGATTAGCTCCTAAATGATCCATTTTACCTACGTTAGCTTTAAAATGGCCCATTTCACCTAGGTTAACTCCAAAATGACCCATCTTACCTAGGTTATCTCATAAACGATCCATTCCAACTAATTTAGCTCATAACGATCCATTTGACCTAAGTGAGCTAAAAAACGATCCATTTCACCTAAATTAGCTCTTAAATGATCCATTTCACCTAAGTTAGCTCAAAAAGATCCATTTCAACTAAATTAGCTCTAAAATGACCCATTTTACGTAGATGAGCTCCTAAATGATTCATTTTACGTACGTTAGCTTTAAAATGACCCATTTCACCTAGGTTAGCTCCAAAATGACCCATTTCACCTAGATTAGCTCCAAAATGACCCATTTCACCTAGGTTAGCTCCAAAATGACCCATTTCACCTTACTTGGCTCAAAAACGATGCCCTTCACCTTAGTTAGCTCATAAACGACCCATTTCAACTAAGTGAGCTCATAAATGATCCATTTCAACTAAGTTAGATCATAAACAACCCATTTCAACTTAGTTAGCTCATATATGATCCATTTCACCTAAGTTAGCTCATAAATGACATATACTTCTTGTTCTAGTCTTCTTCTTGTTCTAGTCACCTATTTCTAACTTTCTTATTTACCATTTTGCAGATTTCATTCACTTCATGGAAGCTAGCTTGCTATGATGGAGTGCTTGCTTTTCCTTTGATGAAACTTTGCATTGTATCTAGCTTGTTATGATGGATGGAACTATGTGATATGGATCATTGCATCTAACTTCCTATGTTGATGAAACTTTGCATTGTAATATATATATGGATGGAACTATGTGTATGGATGGAACTTGCTTATGTATGAACAATGTGTATGGATGAAACTGATGTGATATGTGATATGAAACTTATGTGCTGGATATGTGCTGGATATGTGATATGAAACTTATATATTTTCTATGCAAATTGTGGGATTTAATAAAAAACAGAAAAAACAGACAATATGCAGGCTCTTTGCCGTCTGCCACCGACGGCAAAGAGCTCTTTGCCGTCTGCCGCGGACGGCAAAGAAGCCACGTGGCAGCCAACTGTGCTTCCTAGGAGCTGACCCATTTGGTCAGTTTGCCTACAGTGGCTGACGGCAAAGACTTTGCCGTCCATGGCAGACGGCAAAGAACCTGCACTTTGCCATCAGTGGCAGACGGCAAAGAACCTGCCATCTAGTGACGTGTAGATGACATCATAAGGTGGACGGCAAAGACCAGAGAAATTTTGCCGTCCGCGGCGGACGGCAAAGGTCTGCCGTTAGCCACTTAACGGACTGACAGCGCAATTATTGCCGTCCGCCCTCTTTGCCGTCCGCCGCAGACGGCAAAGAGCCTTTGCCGTCCGCCGCCAGGAAGCAGACGGCAAAGCAGCTATTTACCGTAGCCTTCTTTGCCGGAGCCTTTTGCCGTCCGCGGCTGACGGCAAAGGTCTTTGCCATCCGCCTGTCGAGCCTTTGCCGTCCGCCATGGCAGACGGCAAAGTAGCTGTTTCCTGTAGTGAATTACGTGTTTGGTGCATTTTTTATAGTTACTGCCCAGTTTTTATAATTACATCCCATTTAATATTTATTACCCATTTTCCTGTTAAGCCTAATGCATCCCTCCTAGGAAAGATTTGCTGCCCAGCGGGGTGGAGAATAACAAGTTGACCTTGCCTGGTATTCCTAAAAGAAGTATAACAGCTTGAAAAAAATTAATATCTGGGCTGGATATCTGGCCTGGGCTAGACGGGCCACAGCCCGCCCAGTTAATACCCTGCTCTCCTCTAAACAACAGCGAAAACATCGCTCAAGAAAAACTCTGCAGTGCTCACACCTCAAAAACACAAAAACTACTCGAGCTGCTTGGTCCCAGCTGTCGGCCGTTCCTTGTGCAATTCTCTCGTTTATTGAGTACATAGGTTGACAATGGTGTGGGACCGTGATGTTAGGAAACCAGGAGGAAGCAAAAAAATATAGAGGCACTTGCGTACATACGGCTATGGCCCTAGTGGGTCCCTACTGTCATCCAGTCAAAATAAAGTCATCACCTGAATCCTCATGTTCGTTGACCATGTTGACAATGCTCGGCGCCACGGCGAGCGCAACAACTCGAAGGACGACGGAGAGGGCCTCGCGGGCCCTATGGATGGTATGATACAACATCCACTGCTCATTCAGGAAGCCAGGATCATCGGACACCTATGAGCACCTTCGAGGGACTGAGACGGCATGAAACGGTAAGGCCGCGGTTGGGAGCTCTGGTTTATTTCACACCTGTATTAAGATACAAGTGTAATTTACTCGTCATCAGAAACAATGCGTAAAATACAGGCGTAATGAAACCGAGGGCTCGAGGTCTGTAAGTAAAACCGGCGGGTTACGCGTGTAATTTGAGAGACCAGTGTATATTTTACTAGTCGAAATCGACCAACCAAGCACTTCGCCCGAGACCATCTTCTTTTATTTACAAGCGTTAGTTTTACAAGCGGTTTTGGTTGGAAAACGACGATCCAATCACGGCGTAAGATGATGAGTTTGTCGGAAAATCATATGGTTTCACCTCTAACCTACCCGAGTTGTCGTATAGGCTATGAATGAAACATAAGACAATGAACATCTTAAGCACAGAAACAACAGAAGAGGATGATCGTTTTAACATGCAAATCACGGGCATTAGATCAACATGCAAAAGAATATGAAGCATTATTCTCAGGAGGCACGGTGAACAGCTCGTGATGCCGCATGCCACAACATTCTAAGCTCAACTTTGCAATCAAAATCACAAGGCCTGGCATTACATAGAAAACATTCAGAACAAACTCTGAAAATATCTTACATAAGTCAACATTCATGTGACTATGCATCTCAGCAGAGTAAATATTTACTTCTGAACTGAAGATAGGAATAGGAAAAAAGATAGACGTTGCTCACAGCAAAGGGCGTCCCACTCAAAAATATCAAATGCATGTCTTCTGGCTAACATCAATGAGCAAAAATTGACAAGGTTTTCCAATTCCAATATATTAAACTAATGTCAACTTTGACAAGATTTTCCCATTCAAAAGATGTAATGCCTATGATTGTGGAACGGGCAGGGTTTGTCATCAGTTTGTCATCTGATAGTCTGGTGTCTCAAGGTCACGACGAATGATTAGAGAACCATTCGATGTATTGTGGATGATGAAGTATTATGGAGGACACGAACCATCTGAACATTTTGTGCAGTTCCACTAAAATCAAGCTAAGCATCCCTGTGGATTTCGTATTTATATGCTGCCAGAAAACAAAGACACATCCGCACACACATGAATATTGGCCCCAGTGTCAACCCACCAATCAGTGGACTAACAAACTGAAAGTATGGTAAATAGATTACCATACCCAGATGCCCCATCATTGTTTCTTAGAGTGACATTGACAGACTTGGAGTCATGTCCTGGCTTCTTGGTACTTGTTTGGGCACTTGTTTGCCCAGTGTTCCTCCAAACCACAAGTAAAGCAGCCATCTCTCTTTTTGTCTTTCTTCTTACCCTTCTTAATGGCCGGCGCTGGCAGCACCATTCAAACATATAGTCCGGTGGCTCAAGGTGACGACGAATGATTAGAGAACCATTCGATGTATTGTACATGATGAAGTATTATGGAGGACACAAACCATCTGGACATTTTTTGCAGTTCCACTAAAATCAAGCTGAGCATCCCTACGGATATCGTATTTATATGCTGCAAGAAAACAAAGACACAGCAGCACACACATGAATATTGGCCCCAGTGTCAACCCACCAATTGTTGGACTAACAAACTGAAAGTACGGTAAACAGATTACCATACCCAGATGCCCCATCATTGTTGCTTAGAATGACATTGACAGATTTGGAGTCCTGACCTGGCTTCTTGTACTTCTTTGGGCACTTTTTGCCCAGTGCACTCCACGTGTTGTAGAGTTTCCTATGCTCTCTGCAGACTAGTCATGTCACCAGCGTCTACTAATACTCTGTAAAGCTTATCGATCATTCCTTGTGTAATGTAGCGCAAACAGTGACTGCTTCATTCTGCAAAGTGGTAAGACCAACTGGACCCACTAATGCAGCAATTTGCCTTAGACACATTGGCTCCTTTTCTGCAGTTCAACTAAAATCAAAGTCGGAATAAAACTAAGCTTCAATTTCGATATCCCTGTAAACAACAATAGGTATAAGGGAAACAATTACTGAGAAATAACGGTTGATGACTTGTACTCTCAGAAGAAAAAACATCTACTGATCTACCTTATCTTAATGGAAACAAAGCAGGAGAGTAGCAATTCTCAGTCAGTGTGATTCATTCATGTTAACTGAGACATTATCTTAACAATGCCTTGTTTCAACATGTATAAAGAACGACAAAGCAGAAATGTATCATTCCTAAAACAATGCGACTGATTCATTTTAACAGAGACATTATCTTAACAATACCTTGGTTAAACATGTAGAAAGAACTACAAAGCATGATAGTACCATTTGTAAAACACTGTAACTGATATATATAATAATAGAGACATTATCTGAACAATACATTTCTTAAACATGTACTCTGGCCGATCCCTAACAGAAATGGTACTCCCGCCGATCCCTAACAAGTGTTGCAGTTTTGAACTAAGAATCAGTAGTTAATTCTGAGGAAACTAGGTACTGACCTTTCAAGACCAAGATTTGAAACAACTCATGAGGAAGATCTAAAAGAGATCTCAACACATATATGGAAATCCGGTCTCATTTTGCGCAGTTCCACCAAAATTAAGCGAAGCAAAATGTCGCAATAGCAACAAGTTGAATAGATATCACTGTTTTAACAGAGGAAAAAAATGAATCAATTACTGCCCAATAAAGGAGGATGAAACATGCGGCCACAAAAATGGTAATCCCGCCAATCCCTACCAAGTGTTGCAGTTTTGAACTAAGATTCAATAGTTAATTCTGAGAGTGGCATTGCTTAATTTTACCAGCGGCATTAGATTAACAAAAAGCATAAACAGTTCCAGGGGAGAGTGGGCGCAATAACAACATGTGCTTCCACCTACTTATAAAGGGGGTGATGCAGAGTTTGTTGTAACAAAGCAACAAGCATAATGTCTGGGCTGGTCCCATTTTTGTTCACTACTTAATGGGAAAAGAGAGCAATACAATAGCTTCAATTCAACATTTATTTAAAACAGTACCAATACAAGTAGCACAACATCTCAAAACACACTGCACAATCATGTGGATGAAGGCAAGTACCAACCTGTCATGACGCACACAAGATCACCTACGAATCCGCCAACATGAATAGGAAATCCAATCTCATTTTGTGCAGTTGCACTGAAATCAAGCAAAGTCGCCGGTGTGACATTTAAGTTTGCTAGGCAACAAGTTGAATAGATATCCCTGTTTTAACAGAGGCAAAAAAGGAAACAATTACTGGCCAATAAAGGAGGATGAAACAAACGGCGACAAAAAGATGCATCTAACTTATCTTGATGGAAAACAAAGTAGGACAGTAGCATTTCTAAAACGGTTGCATTGATTCATATTAAAAGAGATATTCTCTTAAAACAACATTCGTTAAGAATGTAATTTACTTTTAACAGTGGCATTGCTTCAATTTTCCAGCAGCATTCTTTGATTAACAACAGCGAAATAGTTGTATGGGACATGGGACATGCCAGCACCATGTGCGTCCACACGTATAAATGGGTGATGCAGAGTATGTAGCCAAGCAGCATATCTGTGTTGGTCCCATATTTGTTCTCTTTGAAACTTTTTCCTATGTGAGGGCAGCAAATCTAGTCCTGCACAAACTACCCGACCCCCCTGTTTCTTTCCCTTTTCAACAAAGTGTTCGGTTCCTTACAGATGTGTGTACTGGGTTACCCCCTTTTTCCCTTTTCGACCAATAAAGCGTCTGGATAGCTAGTCTATACTACTTTCCCTCCCACCTTTCCTCATTGAGCCACGTCCTAGATTCATGCTCCACCCCACCGCACCCTTCTTTCCTCTTTGAACCAAGACCTAGATTCAACTACAGAATCGAAAAAGATCTGCATGCAGCTAGAGCAATGACGGTTTCAAAGAAACTTATACCTTAGGGTCGTCCGGATGTGGCAAGGCGTGCAGCGGGAGGCCGGATCTGCCCACACTACGTACGACAGTGAGAAAGAAGGGGTCGGTGGCCCTCCCGCACAGGCGCTGGGTGAAAGAGAAAAGCACAGCTGGCAGTGGATTGCCTCCCTCGCCGAAGGTGATAGAGTGAACGCTGCACCTCCTCCCCTTCCCGGTGCAACGGGATCTGGATGCCTCCTTCGCCAGCTGTGAGGGGGGTGAGAGAGACAGAGGCCACAACGCAGTCTTGTTTAGATTCGTGAAGAGGGTAAGAGACTATGAATATTGCAAACCCTAGCAAAGGAACGTTGAGCCTCCAGCATGTATATATATGTAGTGCGGCGAGAGTGCGGAGAGTGCAACCCTAGCGAACAAGCGCCGAGGCTCCAGCTTCTATAGTGTACTACATATATACTGTATTACGGACTGAGCTCCGGTGCCTTAACAGCACTATCCTTAGGCTGTATGATAGGCGGGCCAGCCACATTTTGGGCCCACCAGTCATACACCCAAAGGCAGGTGCACTAAGTCAATGAAGCTGCGTCCATATAGTACTCGTGTATACTACTAATATATAGCGGAGTGGTTTTCTTATTCTCTCCATAACAATCGTTTTAAATTGTGTAAGTACGAAATGAAACTCTTTATTTAACGTACCAGTGAAGAAAACTACTACTTTCGATGAACTAACGATCCACGCGTCCTGGTCGCACTTCCTGTCCTTCACGTGCGGTACACTACCCTCCCTTAAGTGAACAACCACACATGCGCCAAATTATCGGAAACGTGTGAGAGTGTGTACAAATAAAGAATTTTAATTTCAATTATCGGAAAGGTTTGAGAGTACGTACAGTTTGCCCTCTCTCAATAATTATGGTTTGTTGTGTTTAGCCTAAACTTGGTCAAACTTTACAAGGTTTGACTTCAGTCAAATCTAATATGCAGAGTAAATAAAAATGGAGGGCTACGACGTCCATCCGGGTTTTTAGTCCACAACATTTTTTAAATCAAAGTTAATAGCTGGACAAATAAAATTACAGGGGAGCTGAAGACAAAGTTGTGAGAAGGCTTAGAAATCAATACAAAACTTATGCTCGTAGTACCAACGTCGATCCTCTTCAAGGAAACATTTGGTTCATTGCCAATTGTGTGATAAAATTGCACCAACGTGAAAGACAACTGCGTTTCCAACGCAACCAAGGTGATCTGATGAAGGATATCATCTTTGTGGGTAACAAGCAAAGAGCACTGATGGAAGACAGCTTGTTTTTCGTGGAAAATCAATCAACTTCACCAGCCGATGCAACCATGAGGCGCAACCATGAGCATCGATAGGTCATCGTGGTGATGCATCATCCATTTGGAATCAAGTTTGGGTGAGGAAACTATGAAGTTCGACAAATCCTCACTGTGGTATGTTTCTTCTCATTAATCAAGCTCGAGGAAGGAAGAACCACGTGGCAGAGGATAGTGAGGCGGAACAACAATGGCCATCCAATTTTGTGCAGTTCCACTAAAATTGAGGAAGACATGCCCGGGTATGAAGATACGCATCATTGTTTGCAAAAATATAAAAAGGGATATAGTGTTGTTACTTTGTTTTGGCAGTGGTACAAGATTAACAACGACATCTCAATTGTTAATAAGAATTAATGAAAAGTACACCAACAAATAGAAGCATCATGATTATCTTGATTGGAACTAAACCAGGATACCCGAGAAAAAAAGCATTTCCTCATTTAACCAGTGATAGTATTAGATTAGCAGCAACAATAGGAGCATATGTGCAATGACCGCACAACCACCATGTACTTTTTGTCGAAACAACATGTATACCTCCACCGAGGCATAAATCAGGACAACTTTTCGAGTGGCATTTCCTCTATAATAGTAGGTGATGTAGGACCAGCCGACGACCCCTAGCTACTATACCTGGGGAGCTGCGGAGTAGTCGCATAGAAGAAAACCCGCATGCAGCAACCTGGGGAGCTGGACCAGTACAAGAAGTTATACCTCAGGTGGGCGAGATGTCGCTTAGGAGGGCAGGCGGGATCTGCCCACATGACAACAGTGAACAAGGGCGCAGAGGACCTTCGTCCGCGCCAGCGCCGGATCCGAGAGGACGGTGCACATCGGCTTCCTCCATCGTCGACGGCAACAACGTCAACGCTGCACCTCCTCACCTCCCGCAGCGGACGGGATTCGGCCGGATCTGTGACCACCGGTGAGGAGAGAGATAGAGTGGACAATGTCATCTTGTTTTGATATGGAGAGGGTGAGAGAGCGAGACGCGAGAAACCCTATCAAACAAGAGGCTATATATACAATGGAGTAAAAAATCTCTCCATAGTAGTGGTTTTAAATAGAATACGTGCGTTCCCCAAAAAAAGAAACGAAAACTGGCGGACAATTTTTTAACGTACCAAGAAATAAAACTTGATCAAAAACACGCCCCCGCTTCCAGGTTGCGAGAGTCGTCGCACACACACACATAGACATAGACATGCATCTAAGGATGGTTGGGTAAAACTGAATACGGATGGTTCCTTCTTGCCAGAGAACGGAACTATTGGTACAGGCATGATACTAAGGGATCATGGGGGTGCTATAATTTTCTCTTCATGTAGAAGCTTGTGTTATTGCGCAAACGCACTGGAATCAGAATTGTTGGCCATCTAAGAGGGTTTGTCGCTCGCATTGCGGTGGAGTAATCTTTTATTTGACCCACACACCTTATTTCTATGGTAAATTATATTAATATGATAAAGTACATGGGGAGTCTAAGGTCCAAATATCAATATCGAGACCGACTGCCTTGAAGCTACAAATATGGTGAGGATTAGGAATGAAGATCTTGATAGATCTCGGTTTGGTTTTTTGGTGCGTGAGATTAGATCGCTCGTGGCACTCCGAAAATACTTGTATTGCTCATGTTCGATGAAACAACAACATTGTCAGTCATACTTTAGCTCATTATGGTAGGACTAGTGGCCGTATGGTTATTTGGCTAGGTTCAGGCCCTGATGGCATTGTCGAACGTTGTAACTCCGAGTGTAGCCTGGCTACGTGAGTAATACAAGTTTGTTCCCACAAAAAAACAAAAAGACATAGACATGCATATCCGTGTTTACGTAAAATTCCATCTCCATCTCCACCTCCAATCATATTACTCCAACTGGCACATTACTTACGTTGTTAATTATATACGCAGCAATATTAACGTCCATCATCTCTTGTTTGCGGGCGTCCGAACCGCTGCCACGCCCGCTCCTGGCCAACCCGAACCCTCTTCATCACCCGCACGTGCTTCCCGCCAGAAACGGCCAGTCCCGCATTCATGCCCGGCCAGAGCGGACGCGACCTCTCACTGGCGCCGGCATTGAAGTGGCGCACCGGCCAAGAGAGCGTCGCCCGCGCCGCTTCCCGGTGCACGCGACTGATCCGCATTCAAAAGTCGCAATAGCCGGCCACAACATGCATGTAAAAAGTTCTTGGGAGTCCGTGCTACAGCTAGCTGTCCTCCCATAACTCGTCAATCTCTTCCAGTAGTGCTAGTACTCCATGGCGCGATCCATTGACAAGCAGGTGGGAAAGTTATTGTATACTCTGTTTGCGGTGAGTGGCATGCCGAGCGACCGTGTGGGGTGGAGCCGTGGAGGAGGGTTTGACACGAACGCGACAAACATGATTTAAACGTTGGTTTTGCTCGATGGCGCGATCCAACAAAATGAAACGTTGGTTTCTCTCTGGTTCCATTTTTTCTCCACAAAAACGAAAACTTTCCACTCCATTTTCATTCCTACTCCAAGGTTGCCCCGTTACAACATTCCATCAAATACAAAGGAAAACTAACACGCATGCTGATGCATCTCAACACTACAAAAAAAGACACATCCGTGACATTTTGGGCCGAACGAAAAAAAATTCTGTCATACATATGACACTTCTATGACGATAATTGTGACAAAACCCGGTATCATCATAGATGTGGTGGGCTCCTACTTCTATGATAAAAAATCATGACAGAAAATGGGCTTTTCGTCCTGGGCGGGCCGGAGACGCAGCTGCATGACATTCTTTTGGCCGTCCATGACGGAAAAAACTGTGGTAGAAGCGAGGGGGAGGAAAATTTCGGGGAGTTCCCGGTTATGGTGGCAGGTCGGGGGCCGAGCGATGCGCGTTTCTCTCGTACACGTACGCGCGTGTGTGCGAGGCGTTGGCTCTAACTGAACCCGAGCGAGGCGTTGGGCTCTAACTGAACCCGAGCGATTCCACTACAGGCTACGCGTTACTGAACCCGAGCGATCGTTCGATGGCTGTTAACAGAACTCGATCGAGCAATCCTTCGCTACTGCTGCTAACTGAAGCCGATCGATTGGATGAACAGTGAGCGTTGCGGGGGGGGGGGGGGTTGGATGAACAGTGAGCGGTGGTGTTGCCTCTGGATGAACATGACCCCGTGGTGTGGTGGAGGGCTGGATGAACAGTAGAAGGTGGAGGGGTGCCCGTGGAGGGGTGGTTGAATAGGACCCCGTGGTGTGGAGGGCTGGATGAACAGTAGACGGTGGAGGGGTGCCCATGGAGGGGTGGTTGAACAGTAGCCGGTGGAGTAGCGCGCGGTGGAGGCTGGATGAGCAGGAGACCGTGGAGGCTGGAGGAGGTCGACGGTGGAGATGAACAGTATCCCGTGGAGTCCCGTTTTGCGGTACGCCACACCCCTCCTGATGAACAGGACCCCCGTTTCGATCGTAGGAGGTCCGTTTCGTCCGTTTTGCGGTACGCCACACCCCTCTCGATCAACAGGACCCCCGTTTCGACCGTAGGAGGTCCGTTTTGTCCGTTTTGCGGTATGCCACACCCCTCCCGATCAACAGGACCCCCGTTTCGACCGTAGGAGGTCTGTTTCCTCCGTTTTGCGGTACGCCAGACCCCTCCCGATCAACAGGACCCCGTTCCGAACGTAGGAGGTCCGTTTCCTCCGTTGTGCGGTATGCCAGGCCTCGTTTCCATCGCCTGTTCCATCCAAGCCCTCCCGATGAACATGACCACACATTCCGTTCCGACCCAGCCGGTTGGCTCCCACGCGTTCCGTTGCCTCCCGATGAACACGACGCCTTCCGTTGCCTCCCCATGAACACGACGCATTCCGTTGCCTCCCCATGAACACGACGACGACGCTATTTCTTCGTTCCGACCCAGCCATGTACACGAGCCCTGGCCGTACGTATGCGCGAGTAGGCGTTCGAGACCCCGCCCGTATGTACACATATGTGGCCGTATTTTCTTTCTTGCACCCTGGCCGCTGTACGTACGTGTACATGCTACGTGCGCGCCTCTACTACGACACGTACGCGCCTCTACTACGACACGTGCGCGCCTCTACATCCACCAGTATATATGTACGTACACGTTCGCGACCAGAATGACAACTCTACATACGCTTTGACCAGGTGGGTCCCGACTGTCAGGCACTTCCTTGCCTGCGAAGATGTAGCTGGTGGGTCCCAGCAGTCAGGGGGCGAATCGTTGTTTTTTGCCCGGACGCACTTCCTTGCATGCGAAGATGTAGCTGGTGGGTCCCAGCAGTCAGGGGGAAACGTTTTTTCGCGAAATACAGTGGCCCGTCCGGTGGGTCCCAGCTGTCAGGTGGAGGAATCATTATTTTCCGTGTAATAAGGAGGCACTTCCTTGCTGCGGCCGTGGACCCAGCTGTCAGCCTCTCCACATACAGTCCTAGTCCGATGGAAGTCGTTCCTTGACCATGTTGACCACGCCGCACCGAGAGCACCAGGGCGGTGGACGACGGCGAGGCCTAGGAAGGGGACGACGGGGAGCCGGGGAAGACGCGGCAGTGGAAGCCCGCGCGGAGGGGAGTACGAGGGTTCACTGGTTCGGCTGCGGTGTGAGGCTGCCGTCACCGCAGGGCCTGGCTAGCTGTGGGAATAGTAGGGGGCGGTGAGGCCTCCGCGGCACCACAGCCGGCCACGGGAGGCAGCAGCATGCGGCACGACCGGTACTGCTTTGGGCGGCTGGAGCAAGAAGACCAGAGGTTGAAGAAGCACTACGGCCGTTGGATGGACATCGTACGGTCACAGGAGCTAGAATCGTTCATATTGACTAAAGTTGACAAAGGCCCCCGCCCAGTCAACTTAGTAGGCCCACAAGTCAGCCTCCCACCATGGTGGGTCCCAGCTAGCAGAGGGAGTATTCATTTTCTTGTGCGTAATAAGGAGGCACTTCCGGTGGGTCCGAGCTGACAGCGGGGGGAACGTTTTTTTGCGTAATATGCTGGCCCGTCCGGTGGGTCCCAGCAGTCAGGGGGGAAACATTTTTTTTCACGAAATAAGGTGGCTCGTCCGGTGGGTCCCTGCTGTCAGGTGGAGGAATAATTATTTTGCGCGTAATAAGGAGGCACTACCTTGCGGCCGCCTGGACCGAGCTGTCAGCCTCTCCACGTACAGTACTCTTCCGATGGAAGTCGGTCGTTGACCATGCCGCGTCGAGAGCACCAGGGCAGTGGTCTGGACGACGGCGAGGTCTAGGAAGGGGACAACGCGGAGCCGGGGAAGACGCGGCAGTGGAAGCCCGCGCGGAGAGGAGTACGAGGGTTCACTGGTTTGGCTGCGGTGTGAGGCTGCCATCGCCGCAGAATAACAGGGGGTGTGGGTGAGTGGAGGGATGGCCTGGCCAGCGGTGGGAGTAGTAGGGGGCGGTGAGGCCTCCGCGGCAGCACAGCCGGCCACGGGAGGCAGGAGCAGGCGGCACGACCGGCGCTGCTTTGGGCGGCTGGAGCAAGAAGACAAGAGGTTGAAGAAGCACGACGACCGTTCGATGGACATCGTACGGTCACTGCAGCTAAAATCGTTTATATTGACTAAGTTGACAAAGCCCTTGGTACGTCAACTTAGTAGCCCCACAGGTCAGCTTTCGAAACGGTGCGCCCCAGATGTCAGGGGGAGGAATCATTTTTTGGGCAGGTGAAGCTAGAATATCCGAG
This sequence comes from Aegilops tauschii subsp. strangulata, assembly GCF_002575655.3. NCBI lineage: Eukaryota > Viridiplantae > Streptophyta > Magnoliopsida > Poales > Poaceae > Aegilops > Aegilops tauschii. Next base: position 106,873,910 of record NC_053039.3, read on the forward strand.
ATTGAAGAAGAAGCATGGCATCCGTTGGATGGACATCCAATGGCCACTATTGCTAGAACCGTGTGTTGACTATAAGTTGACAAAGCCTTGCATACGCGTCAACTCTGTTTTTTTAGGGGCGCATCAACTTAGTAAGGCCAAAACTGTGTGGCAGATAACTTATAGCCCATTTGAGATTTGTAAGAATGTGTAGCCCATTTTTGAATTCTAATGGAATTTACTACAGCTCATTTACAGTTTGTTAAAAGTACAACCCATTTCAACCAACCGTTCAAAACATAATTCAATAAAATTTCCCACATTTTCATGGGATCCGAAATATTTTTATCCCGAAATTTCTAGTCAGATTAAATACAATTTCAATATAAAATTATATTACGTAAAAATCCAACGAAACATTGCGCTCGCAACAATTAATGAAATTAAAATTTTCAATATCCAAAAATAATATTTTATAAAGTAATCACGTGTTTGGTGCATTTTTTTATAGTTGCTGCCCAGTTTTTATAATTACATCCCATTTATAATTTCTTAAAGCCCATTTTGTTGTTAAGCCTAATGCATCCCTCCTAGGAAAGATTTGCAGCCCAGCGGGGCAGAGAATAACAACTTGACCTTGCCTGGGTATTCCTAAAAAAATATAGTTGGGCTAGCCATTTTCAGCTTGAAAAAAATTAATATCTGGGCTGGATATCTGGCCTGGGCTAGATGGGCCACTGCCCGCCCAGTTAATACCTGCAGCGATGTTTTCGTTGTTGTTCAGAGGAGAAAAAATAATATCTGGGCTAAACATCGAAAAACTCTGCAGTGCTCACACCTCAAAAACACAAATACTGCTCGAGCTGCTTGGTCCCAGCTGTCGGCCGCTTCTTGTGCAATTCTCTTGTTTATTGACTACTACATAGGTTGACAATGGTGTGGGACCGTGATGTCAGGAAACCAGGAGGAAGCAAAATAAATTATAGTTTTATATACATATATATATATAATAAGGAGGCACTTGCGTACGTGAGGCTATGGACCTGGTGGGTCCCCATTGTCATCCTCTCCAAGTAAAGTCATCTCCTCGCCCGCGCGTGCTTTCCGCCAGAAACAGTCAGCGCCGCCCGCCCCGCTTCCCGGTGCAGGCGATTGCTCCGCCTTCAAACGACACAAGTGCCGTCCGTCCGTCCATCTGCCGCCCACATTAATGATACGCGGTTGCTGAGGCGGCTACTCCGGCGCCACACGTCCGTCCCTCCGCCCGCCCACCATTGCTATATAAACTGCTGCGCCGGCCATAGCCGCAGTCATCCGCATCCGTTCCCTTTCTCCTGTCCACACCACTACTGCCCACCATGGCTTCCTCGCGCTCCAGCGCTCAGCCATTGCTGCCGACCGGCTGGCCGGCAGGCAGCCGGAGGACGACGACGTCCCAATGGAGAACATGGTAGTCGACGATCCGGCGCCAACCCCTCCTCCGCACCATCATCGCCGGTGCATTGCACCATGACCATCGGCGAGGCGCGTGCCCAATATATGGACAGGGTGAGGCAGATGCGTGAGGAGCAGTTCCAGGAGGCGCAGGCCGACGCCACCTACAACCACCATCTCCTCCAGGAGCACCTGCAGGCGGAGGAGCAGATCGCCGCGGAGCGGGCGGAGCAGGAGGCGCTGCTCGACTCGTACCGCTCCGCCCGCAAGGGCCGCCTCGAGTGCTGGCGGTACCGCATGCGGGTGGCGGAGGCTGTGGCCGCCTACAAAGAGGCTAGCAAAGAGGGCGATGAAGCGGGCGAGGCGCTGTTTGGCGAGACCGAGGACGAGGCAGAGGACAATGCCGGCTCCGACGAGTCCCCGCTCCGCTGGCGTCGACGAGGCCCCGCGGCACCAACAACGAGGCAGAGGACATCGCCGGCTCCGCCGAGGCCCCACCCTGCCGGCAACGTGGGGGAGGATTTCCACCGCTCCGCTGAGGCGCCGCCCGCCGGCAACGAGACAGAGGACATCGCCGGCTCCGTCGAGGCCCCGCCCCGCTGCAAATGAGGCCGCGCCACACAAAAAACAAGGAAGAGTAGAACACGGTAGGTCGCCGCCGCTCGGGTCCAAGTAAGGCCACCGCTGCTACCCTCCGGTTGAAGCCAAGCTAGGCGGGTTGACCATTGACGGCCGGTTAGCTTCTTGGCGGCAACGTGGAGTCAGAGAGCTGCGCTGGAGAAGAACGCTGCTTCTACTTAACTACTGGTGCAGTTGGCTGACTGACACATGGGCCCAGCAGGCCACATGTCTGTTATGCAACTGCACCTGCAGTTAAGTCACTGAAGCTTCTGTTCGGCTCAGCGGGACACAGGTGGGTAGCTTCGGTTAATTAATTATACCTCCAGCGCACCCCTTTTTAGTTGAAGAATGTATGAAATGTAATGAAATCCGGCATGTTTATATGAAATCCGACCGTGTATGAATGAATTTATTTCGATTAGTTCGAATTCCTGTATAACTGGCATTGGATGAACATGCAAAACAATACGTACTAGCATTATTCCCAGGGTGATCACCTCGTTTGCAGCAGTTTCACATGTACTCCCTCCAGTCCTTTCTAGTCTGCATACAAGTTTTGTCTGCAGTCAAATTATCTCTACTTTGACCAATCTTATACAAAAAAGTATGCACTTTCACAATGTGCGAAGTAAAAAGGAACAGAAGGAGTACAAAGAGTTTGAGCGGCTTTTTAGCGTTTCTGTACATTGCAATCAAACACACAGGCCTGGCAATTCATAGAGAACATTCAAAACAATCGATGATTATGCATCTCAGCGACTCACATGTCAGAGGCAATATTTACTTCACAACTAAAGAATAAAGAAAAAATTGACCGACGCTGCTGACAGCAAAGGGCGTCCCATTCGAAAATATCAAACGCATGTCTTGCTAAAATCAATGAGCAAAATTTGACAAGGTTGTCCCATTCCAAAATATCAAATGCCTACGATTGTGGAATGGGCAGGGTTTGCCATCAGTTCGGACATTGACATGGCACCTCGTGCTAAGTAAACCACTGTTCTTTTTGTGCAGTTCCACCAAAATCAACCAAATTCGCGCGTAGCTTGTATGATTTCGCCCTTATATGTTGCAACGCCTTGAACTTATCGGCACCTCCTTTCTTGTGGTGGAAATGAATGATTCGATGTATTCATGAACATTTTGTGCAGTTCCCATTGAAATCAAGCTAAGCACCCCTGTTTGCACAAATACAAAAAAGTGATTAGTATAAAGCAAACTGTACTATGAATTGACAGTTTCAACAGGCACATACATGGTCCATGTAGAGCACACTTTCAGAAAAATGGAACTCACCAGAAAGAATCTTAGAACAACATTGTACTCGCGCATCACAGCAAAAAAATGGAGATTTGCCAGTCCTTCTGAGCTGAAGTTAGTTTGGTCTTGTGGGGAGTAATGTAACCATCCTTCAACTGCTCCTTCTGATGAGAAGATAGACAGGGCTTCTTCATCCTGGGATAATCGGAACTAGTCACTTCACGTACTCCATATTCTTCTTCAGAGGAAGATGATCCTGTTGTGCAAAGACAAGAGGACTACTAAATGCTAGCATCCCTGTTTGCTCGAAAAAAAGGAAAGGAAATATTTAAAACAGCACAGATGAAGCATTTCACAAGGACAATACCACTTTTTCATGACAGTATCTAAACAGTAGCACAACACCAATGGAGATGACAAAGCTCAATCATATGGATGAAATCAGTGGGCGAGTACCAACCTTTGTCAGGAGGCTTATTGTGTAGAGCATACAGATGAAGCACTTCTCCGGAACCATCTGTTGCTATCTACGGTGGTGGCCATGCTTACTATATACTCCTCGATTAGTTTAATGTTTCCAACATCTTCTTGTGCAGTTCCACTAAAATATATGGTATCTTCAAAGAAGATCCCTGTTTGCACAAGTAGAGATAATTACATATTACATTAAGAGTGGCATCAAATCAGTGGAAAAACAATTGCTCGTTCCAGCCATAGCAATAAATTAAGATGCAAAACTATATCATTACTTGTGTCATCACAGTTCCAGTGCTTCATGACAGCACCGGGAGTTGATTTTTGTTTTTCTTCCGCTTGTTCTTCCCCTTCATCACTTGGTTCAATAACAGACAAGCTTCGCCTTCAATGTAAGATTTGGCATGTCAATTAGGGAGCACAAGTATAGTACTAAAGTTAATTTTCTAATGAAAGTGGCAAAATACAGGCCAGCAGTTGTGAAATATCCTTATCTTACCTCAATGGGATATTACGGTGCACATACAGATTGGAAGTCTTGTCTCCATTTGTGCAGTTCACTAAAATCAAGCAACATTATCGTACAAGTAGCACAACATATGAAAGCACACTGCAGAATCATGTGAAAGAAGGCTAGTATTGACCTCTCATGATGCGGAATTCAAACAACTCACAAGAAGAAGATCTGAACCAAATTCGCCTTAACGGATAGGAAGTAAGATCTCCTCTTGTGCAGTTCCACTAAGATCAACCAATCAAGCAACGTTGTCGGTGTGACATTTTGGTTGAACTGCACAAAACACTCTTAAAACAAAAGTGTTTTGTGCAGTGCAACAAAAGATCACAATGGCAACGAGGTGAAGTAGATAACCCTGTTTACACAGAGGTGCAAAGGAAACAATTAGTGGTCAATAACGGTGGATGACACAAAAGCCAACAAAAAGAAGCATCTTTATCTAAATGGGAAAGAAAGCAAGACAGTAGCATTTCTCAAACGGTGGCATTGATTAATATTAACATAGAGATTATATTAACAATAAAATTTGTTAAACATGTAATTTGCTTTTAACTGTGGCATTGCATCAATTTTCCAGCGGCATTATTAGAGGGTGTTTGTTTACAGGGACATTTTGGTGTAGGGACTAAAAAAACTCCGTGTCAATCCCATCTAAACCAAACAGGAGGGACTTTTAGGGACTAAAAGTGGGCATTTGGGACTAAAGAAAGAAGACCCCGAGGGAGTCTTTTTGGGACTTTTTCCAACAGTTGCCCCTGCCACGCATCACACCTTGTCTCTATTAGTTCATTACTAGGGGTAACATGGTCTTTTAGCATGTCATTTAATAACCTCTAGTCCATGTTTAGTCCCTAGAACCAAGCAGGTAGGGACTAGGGAGTTTTTAACAAAACAGGGCCTTAGATTAACAACAGCTAATGATTTGCACGGGACAGTGGACGCACCAGCACCACGTGCATCTACCGATGTACTGTGGTCATGCACAGTCTGTTGCAACAAAGAACAAACAACCAAGGAGCATATTTGTGTTGGTCGCCGTTTTGTTATCTTTAGACACCTTTCCCTATGTGAGCGCGGCAAATCTAGTCCTGCTCAAACTCTACAGCCTTGTCCCTTCCTTTCCTTTTTGAACTAGTACTTTCGCCCCTTCCTTTCCTCTTTGAACCACGTCCTAGTGCGATACAACTTTCCCCACTACTTTCCCCCATTCCTTTCCTCTTTGAACCACGTCCTAGATTCATGCTATACAACTTTCCCCCTTCGTTTCCTCTTTGAGCCACGTCCTAGATTCATGCTATATACAACTTTTCCCACTACTTTCCCCCACTCCTTTCCTCTTTGAACCACGTCCTAGATTCATGGTATACATGCAGCTAGAGCAATGCATGTGGAGTAAGTAAATTATACCTTGAGGTTCTTGGGGCGTGGTTCGGTGGGCGACGAGACGGCGGCGAAGAAGAAGGGGTCGGAGGCCCTCCCGCGCCGCCGCTGGGTGGAAAGTGAACAGCTGTGCCGGTAGTCCCTCGCCGATGGTGACAGCGTTAAGCCTCCTTCCCTTCCCGGCGGACGGATCCTGCCGGCTCTTTGAGCAGCAGTGAGGGGAGAGAGAGGCCAACGAAGTCTTGTTTAGATCCGGAGAGGGCGAGAGAGTGTGAAGAGAGCAACTACAAGCGCTGAGGCTCCAGCGTGTATATATATATATACTGGAGAGAGAGTGTGAAGCATGCAAACCCTAGAAAACATTTTGACCAGTCAAAGAATCCTCCTGGCACAAATTATGCTCAAGTGTAGTTATCGAACCCGAGACCTCAAGTTTGATGAGCAAACAGGCTAACCAGCTACACAACCCTCCCGTTATGCTCAACGAGAGGGAAATAACCTTTTATACATTCCTGCATTCGTGTGACAAGCATGCCGTGTTTTTTTGTGTGTGTGGGAGTCCTTGGGATTTCAATCATAATCTTGTCATGTGGCTTTGGTGGTAAGACTATCCACAGTGGTGCAGAAATAATGCAGCCTTAGTCACCTTACCTCTCTCCACGTAGTACGATGGGTCCCACCAGTCAGAGGGTGAAACAAACAAATTAATAAGAAAAATTAAAAGCGCCAGCGGTGTATCTTACCTCACACATCTCGCTACTGCTCGGGAACACTGTCCAATTGATCCCTCTATTCGCTCATGTACTATTTTAAGTGAATCCTTATTATAACATGCACACAAATTTTGGGCACTTGTATTCGACTTAAGTCAGTGTGCCACCGTATCTCGTATACTTACTACTCCCTCCGTCTAGGTGTAATAAGTCACATTAGAAGGTGCAACGGGACCAAGGTGCGTGCGTGTGCGCGCGCGTGTGTGTGTGTGTGTGTGTGTGTGTGTGTGTGTGTGTTTGACAACATGTGTGTGTTAGAGAGAGCGACAGATCGACCTACTCCTACAGAGAGATGTTGTGTAGTGTACGATTTTAGCCGCGAGAGTCGGTGCATCCTCTCGTTTCCGGGCATGTCCGGTAGGGACATGTGGACAGCTGCCACGCCCGCTACTGACCAGCCTGGCCCACCCAAAGCCCCTCCATCGCCCGCGCGCGCTTCCCGCCTGAAACGGTCAGCGCCGCTCCAAAGAATCAGTGCCGCATTCATGCCCGGGCAGAGCGGACGCGACCTCTCACTGGCGCAAGAGTGATGGTTGCTTCGTCCGTCCAACTTACTGCTGGGTCTATGTGATTTGACGGCTCATTGGTCTTTATTACTGAGGTGGTAGGACTGCTGGATGTCCCACGCTTTCGGCGAAAGGAGGTACTACTAGATTACAATTTTCTCCATTCTTACAGCGGAGGCATGCAAGAGCAGTGAAAACACGCAGGCTCAGTGATTACATGGCCCACCTCACACTATCACCGTGCGACACCTAACTCTTTACATAGTACTCCCTCTGTTCCTAAATATTACTAGACGAGTCCCCGCACGTTGCCGCGGAACAGCGGTATATCTCTCTGCGCAAAATTATCGATTTCACAGAACTAAACAAAACCTCTATAACCGCATGACAAATGTGGTAGCCAAACTAAATAAACTCCCACCATCATTTAGATCATCCCACATAAGGAAAAAAGATCAGCCAACTCCTACTGCATAATGGGATTATATTTTTCTTTTTGACATATTAATGGGGCTTAAAAGCTCACTTACATGCTTGCTACCGGTTCATGCTTGCATGCAGACATGTTGATGTGATTTAAAACCCACTCACATGCATGTGCCACGGTATTTCTGCATGCTTGCATGTGGCTTAGTGCGGAGCCTCTCAACGTCTAGATCAGACGGCTATTATGGACTGATTTACTTCATCTAACGGCTACATCAATTTTGATGATGTGGCTCAAGGAGAGGATAGAGAATTCCTAGTAGTGGGGGCTAGCTATTACTAGTAGATAAGTCTTTGTAGAGATTCCACTACATACGGAACAAAATGAATGAATCTACACTTAAAATGCATCTATATACATCCGCATGTGGTTCATGGTGAAATCTCTACAAAGAATTATATTTAGGAACGGTGGAAGTACTAGTATAGTACGTACTGTAATTTATCAGCGAGATAAATTAGTACAATGCTATGAAGCTTCCAGCTTCTGTTACATGTATCTTGCGTCCAAGGTTGCCCGTTCCAACATTTCATCAAATACAAAGGAGACTAACATGCATGCTATTGCATCTCAATGATTGATAGATCATAGCAAATATGTACTCCCTCCGTTCCAAAATAAGTGTCTCAACTTTGTGCAAACTATAGTACAAAGTTGTACTACTACTACTACTAAAGTTGACACTTATTTTGGAACAGAGGCAGCTAAAGAAACAAACGATCCATGCAGTCCCTAGCCCTTGAACCGTGAAGAGGCTTCAATTTGCTGGCAACGTTCGAGCTTCCTAATAAATGAAGTTTGCAACCTTTTGACCATCAGATCATTTTGTGCAGTTTCACCAAAATCGAGATGAGCATCCCTGTGGCAAAGAAATTGAAGAAGCGTGATTAGAATAAGATTACTGGGACTAGTTGATGAGACATAAACTCATCACAAATACAGTACATAGAAACCAGTAGAGGTATGTGTGGGGCAAAGAAGTAGAGAAATATCCACAGGGAGTGATGTGGGCAGCTAGAGCAGTGGTGCAAGCCGGCTGTAAAGGGAGTTGTACCTGAGGGACGTAGCTCAACCTTGAGGAGGGCGGCGGGAGGCGGCAACTGCCCAGGTCGCGGCAGTGACCAAGGGACGAAGGCAACCTCACCGGCTTTGTGAGAGAGAACGGCGGGGACCCCTGATCAGGACATGCCGACAGTGGGTTTTCGCCGTCGGCGACGGCCACCGCATCTACACTAAGCATCCACCCCTTCCCCAAGCGGACGTGATCCGCCGGGATGTTAGAGTTGTGGCCACAGTCGTTTTGTGTGAGAGTGTGAAGAGAGCAACCCCAGCAAGCAACAGGGTAGGCTGGCCCGTCCTGACTATGTATATAGTGGAGCGGTTTCCTTTTCTCTCCATATGAAACTATCATATTGCGTACGTGGCACTGAAGAAAAAAAACTTTATTTATAAATGATGCGGCACCTACTACTCGTTCTCCTATAACCTTGCGCTTGGCATCTCCCAAATAATAACCTTGCGATTGGCTCTTCGCCTCTTCGGGAAGTCGAGCAATAATGGTAGTGCAGTATATATCGTTCTGGCTATATGAGACCGAATGAATTGTTGCACGTCCACCATGTGGGCGAGGGTCGAGGGGCGAGGGAGAGTGCTACATATGGAGCAAAATGAGTGAATCTACACTCTAAAATACGTCTATATACATCAGTGTTTGGAGTATGTACTAGTAGTTCATATTGAAATCTACTAAAGGACATATATATTCCAAACAATATGATATAATCTCTATAACTAAGGTAGTAGTAGGGACGAGGAGTAAACGGAGGGAGTAGTAAATTTTTCTCCTTGTCCTGCGAGCCACCACGCGCATGGGCGAGGGAGCGGGCGTAAGGCGGAGCAAGCTTCACCTCATCCTGCGAGCCACCGCGCCCGTGGGCAGGGGAGACGGCATACTAAGCAAGCTTCTCCTCGTTATGCGAGTTGACGGGACACATCAAAAGTACTCCAGTGTATAGAGCCTTGCCTCTAAGGTAGGCCCCACATGGTTTGCCTCTTTTTTAACATAACACATCAAGTCGCAATTTGTTTGTTCACCCGTGGTAGACGATCCTCCCTCCACCAAGTGGATAACCAGTACACGTGCCAAAATACCACGTGGGCTGCCTTTTTCGTATAGAAATGAGCTCCACCGTGTACCCACGCGGGTGTGGTTGGGAAAGAGACGGGAGTATGTGCGCCGTGCATGCACCTCTTCTCTTCGTGCACGTCCCCCACCTACGTGGGTGTGTGTGAGAGATACAAACCGCGTTCGTGAGTGTTTTTTGTTTTGGGGTGGGGGTTGATTTCGTGAATTATTTGTGGGAATATGTGTCGATGACATCTCAAACAAAATTTTGCATGCAATGTGTGTGAAATGGAGGCCTATCCATATCATACATAGAGGGTCGGGCAATCCACGAGAAGAGAGGGAGGGGTCATAGCTATCGATAGAGTCGAAGAGAGGATCAAGTGGGTGGCTGCGAGATCGATGAAGAGAGCCATCGAAATTGTGTGTGTGTGTGTGTGTGTGTGCAAGTCAAAGATATAGGGCGACTGGCCTACCGGAACGTTAGAGGGCACATGTCAAGTTTCTGTGTGGCAGGGAGACATGACTAGAGCGCTCGATGTATCGGTGTGTGTGGGGGTGAGGGGGGTGGGGGGAGGGGTAGGCAGAGGCCTAACTTTAGAGGTAGAACGACTCGTATATGTGTTGAGAAGGAGAGACCCAGCTATGTCTTGAGGGAGATCGGTCGACATCCATACATAACTGAAGGACGGGAAATATGATGGGACAGAGAGAGAGAGGAGAGAGAGAGGGAGGGAGAGGGAGGGAGAGGGGTAGAGTGCTGGATGGGTGATGGAGTTGCTTCTCGAAGATGGTGGGAGAGGCCTACTAGACAAACTGAGGGTGGAACTGCAATGTTATCAATAAGAGTGGGGATGTGTTTCTGTGTGTGCCTGTGCGTGATAGATCTGTCGGGACGCATCCATGGATGATGAAGGGGAACCATGTGTTTGGTAAGCAAACTTAACTAGATCGGTAGATCAATTGTTGTTTGTCGGAGGAAGGGAGAGACACAACTAATGAGGTAGATCGATTGACGTGTGGGTGAAAACGAGTTATAAGGACCTAGCTAGCTATATGTATAGCGAGAGATTGGTCGGTGGATGTCCATTTGTTAGAGGCAAATAAGGCCCAGCGAGATGGATAGACAGAGAGAATGGACCTAGGAGGTGGTACGAGAGGCCCAACTACTAGCTAGATAGGGGGAGGAGTGTGCGGTTGTGAGATCGACGAAAATAGGGGCGAGAGTTTACACGTGTGTCTGACCGTATGAGAGACACGAGGCAAGGACACATAAAGGTGGAGATTGAAGGTGTGTGTGTATGTTGTAGGCAGGCATCGCTGGAGAGGTTTATCGATCGGTGTGTGTCGGAAAGGAGTTGTGGAGACTCTGGGAGAACGACCTAAAGAAAAAATGAATGTGCCCGGTGGATAGAATGCCGAGGGAGGGGGAGGGTGAGGAGGGTGTGTGCATGCACGAGAGAAAGTTAGTGGTAGCTACAAAGGTTAGAGGATTGTGTGGGTGTAAGAGACTAACAAAGATCATAATTTGATATGAAAGCTGATTCATATATTTGAATAGGAGATCATAGTGTTTTAAACATTGCATGCATGAATATAGCGGTGATACATGTGCTGTGCACATGTTATACCATAATGTGATAATGCATGGCGTTTGCAACTCACAGCTAAATGCCGAACAATCTAAACCATACTATACATCAAACAATCTCACATTTTATTTGAATTTGTGATAATGTGTGGCGTTTGCAGCTTACAACTAAATATCGAACAATCAAAACAATACTATATATCGAACATTCTCACATTTTATTTGAATTTGTGGTAATGTGTGGTGTTTGCAACTCACATCTAAATACTTGTAGGCGTAGGGGGCGGGGCACCATACATAATGTGATAAACACATTATACATATGAGACATGGTTTAGATTATGAAGATCTAGCTAGAGCTAGAAATGTAATGTGATTTGAAATCAAAATAAAGTGGATTCAAAAAATCTAGTTCGAGTTCATATAGTACACATAGTTCATATGTAACTCGAGACTAATCATGTGGTGTGCTGTGAAGATAATACACAAACGATGGTCTAACTTGACAATAACGATGATTGTAGATCTTATTAAAATAGAGAAACGAATTCAAATGCTTTGACTTCACAACAATCATTACTGTAGATCTTATTCAAATAGAGAAACGAATTCAAATTTAGTTCATATTGAAGCGGTAGTATATATGTTTGGAATGCACTAAAACATTCATTTGAGTAGTAGGTTGCATACATTATACACGTAGCGAAATATTTTAATTGAACATAACATGAATTCAAAGTTTTGAATGACATTTGTAGTGGCATTGATTTGGTACAGTACACGTTAGGCTTGTTCGGAAATTTCAACCCGCGCCTTGTTAGCCCGAAATATTTAAGATATATCATTGTCTCGTTGTGCTCCGACAACTCCCTCCATCTCAACCCGCGCCTTGCTATTCCGAAATTACAACGCGCGCGAAAACTCCCACCTCCTGTGAAATCCCGACACGTGAAATGCCCGTGGTACCCCTGAACCGAAAGAACTGCCTCAAATCGGTGGGGTACTTTCGTAACTTACCCCACATTTCAGACAAGCGCGTCTATAAGCCATGGTTCCCCACTGCCATCCCATCCGCCCACCCATTCGTACACCGAGGCCGCGAAAACCCGCGACGAAACCCCACACCCTGCTTCGTCCGCCACCCAGCCGGAGCCTCTTCCCCGACGATGTCGTCCACAGCAACCGACGTCCCTCATCCACCATACTGGATGAGGATCCGTCGTCGATCTCATCGTCCCGCCGGTTCAATCACCCCGTCCTCCACCTCCAAGGAGCTGCCCCGACGTTCCCCTCGTCTTTCGCGCCACCTCCATTCCCACACCACCGTCTTCACCTGCACCACCGGAAGAGCATCATCATCACCGTTTCCTCGGATGAAGCTGCGGCCTAATCGATGCCACCAAAGAGGTTGTACACTAATCGCCACATTTTCTTCTTGATTCAATCTCATGGTGCTGCCGGCGCTCGGTCCCGAGCCGACACGGCGCGGCTCCATCCACGGCGGCGTCGCTGGCCACTTCCTCCACGGCGTCGCTCCCTCAGGGGCGACGTCCACATCAGTAGGAGCTGCTGCTGCTTTAGCTCTCGCTCGCGCTGCTGCTCTGCTCTTGCTCTCGGTCCCCTGCCTTGTCTGCTCTTGCTCTCGGTCCCCTGCCTTGTCTGCTCTTGCTATTGCTCTTGCTCGCGCTGCTGCTCTCACTCTAGCTCTTGCTTGCGATGCTGCTCCGATTTAGCTACACTTCAGTCGACTGAATCGACTTTTGGGTCAGTCGATTTTCAGGGGGTGGGGGGGGGGGCTCGCCGGGGTGAAGGAAGAACCAGCCGCAGCGGGGAGGGGGGCTCGCCGGAGAGGTACCCCACTATCTATCTTAGGGTTCAGGATAGGGCGGTAGTCGCCGGCGGTGGCGGGGCGTTGGCGGGGCGGTGGCGTGGGGATCGCCGGAGAAAAAGCTCGTCACGGGGGGCCTAGAGGGATGGCCGGGGCGGTGGCAGACCGGCGGTGGGGAGTGTTTTCGGGGCAGGCGTGGTGGTGCACCGCCGGCCGCGGGCGGCGGGGGGCTGTTGTTTGGCCGGTGGTGGCTGGCGGCTCAGGGGGGTGGAGGTTGAAGATGAACCGCAGACCCTTGATTTCGTATCCAACGGCTGCAAAATCGACTGACCAGAGATGAAAAAGTCAGTCGACCGACGTGTAGCCTCACCTTGCTAGTGCGTTCAGTTTCGACAGCAAAATTCAGTTTCGACAGTTAAGCTCAGTTTCGACAGTTAAGTTCAGTTTCGACAGTTAAGTCAGTTTCGACAGTTAAGTTCAGAGATGAGCGGCTGATGTATTTTACATCTAGCACTTTGTGGTTATGTATTTTACGTCATGTATTGGAGATGCTATTAGAATTCCACTCAGGTTCACATTGTTCGTTGTCTCTCTTGTCCTTCTTCAGCCTCGGCGTCGTACAACTCACTGGAGCTGCTCCAACGACGAAACCCTCCATCACAGCGGAGCAGTACCTCGGGCTCCATCTCCAGACGCCTAAGATCTTCTTCCCCTCCTCCGACAGCAAAGTCAGCTGGAGCATCCTCACCGGCCAACACAATCACGCTGAGATCGACATGGCTTCGCCAAAGAGGTTGTACACTTGTTGCATCTCTTTTTTACTCTGCATGTTATATATATTGTCCACTGAGCACACAGATTTGTTCCTTTAGTGTCTCCTTGAAATAAAAAATGTAGGAGTTTTAATTTTCACTTGTCCCCCTTTTCAAATTCCTATTCATGAAGCACAAGACTAAGAGATAGTAGCATAATAGCATTATAACCATACATTTTCTTGTGGTTTGACTTAATCTCACCATGCTTCTTTGCATCCTGTGATCTTCCAATTGTTGTGAATCAAACACCCAGATTGGCAGAAATCCTGTGTTTTTAAATTCTCTGTTTTGCACGTGCATTCCTATCCTATTCCTGTCTATTTCCTATCCCTGCATTGTTGGAATCCTCCAATTCAAACGAGCCCTTACAGAATTACTTCTCTTACATATAGTTGTCAAAGAAAACCTTGCGTGGTTTGTCTCGCTCTTGCTGCGCCGTCGTCCACCCCAGCTCAGCTGCTCCAACGATAGAAGGGTCCAGCACAGCAGGGATCCGGCCTCTAGACTGTCTTTCGCTGCCTCAGATCTTCTTCCCCGCCGCTGGCAGCCATGAAAACTGCATTACCATCATCAACCGAGCAGATGACCTCGAGGACTACACGGGTCCGCAAGAGAGGTCGCACTCTTTCGTGTCTGCTTACGTTATGCATCGCTTAATATTACATGCTACTTTATCGTCCTGTTCACTGATTAGACTCTGAGTCAGCTCCAAACTAATGGTCAAACTTGAGTTTTTAAATGGTTGTGGGGTACATATCGGGGCCGCTATCAATAGTATCTATCTACTATCTGGTTAATCTCCGGTGTCTACTATGAGTTTCATGTTGGGTGGGAAACGAGCAGTAAAGAAGCCATTATCTGTATTTTTTAACTGAAGCCATTATCTGCCTGCTATTATTGGTTTTGGGTCTATCCACAGGTTGCTACCATCACTCTGGATTTCTGCATGCACTCCTTACATAATCTCACTATGTTTTATTCCTATGCATGACAGTTATTGTAAAGAATGGAACTGAACATGTAGAGAAAAAGAGACGAGCCTTGTGTGGCAATAAAATTTCATGCAGACGTCGCTCCATGGTAGGCACAAAGGCAGCCCCCCCTCCACGCATTTCAGATTGTAATCGAGAGGAAGATATCTGTTCTGAGGGGGATTCAGAAGGAGAAGACAACTCCTATTTACCCCCTGAGGTCTTCGCTCTAACTTGGCATGCTGATGTTGGTTATATCATGCATATGGTGTCTTGCATTGCTTACTTTATGCATCAAATATGTCATCTGCTTAGTTTAGACATCCTTTGTGCGAATGCCATCTGTTTAGCTTATTCATCGTTTATGTGAATTATGCAATGCCATCTTGTTTAGCCAGGCATCATATATGTGAATTTTGCAATGCCATCCTGCCTAGCCAGTCATCTTATATGTAAATTATATCAGGCCATCCTTTTTTTCGTTACATATTACATTTGTCAACAATGTTAGTACATTCAACTGCTCTTCGTGTGCATCAGCCATTTGACACGGTGATGGCAAATTCTGGAGTGAAAACAAGGTCTTCAGAGCAGACTATGCTATCTGACGAAGCGCATATCTCGCTGGTTACGGATAGCTCCTCAGAGGAGGATTCAGAGACAGATGACTAGTCCTATTCCCCCCCTGAAGTGTATGCTCTAACTTGGCAGGGTTATGTTGCTCATATCGTGCGTATGGTGTCTCGCATTGCTATGTCATTTGATTAGTTTAGACATGCTTTGTGTGAATGCCACTTGTTCAGTGTCTAATTACCATATATGTGAATTATGCATTGCCATCTTGTTGCAAGACATTATATCTGTGAATTATACAGTGCTATCTTGTTGCAAAGGCATTATATATGTGAATTATGCAATGCCATGCTGTTTAGCCAATCATCATGTATGTGAATTATATCATGCTATCATTTTTTTGTATTACGTGTTCCATTTGTCGACAACGTTTGTATATTCAACTACTCTTCCTGTGCATCAGCCATTTGAAGCAGTGATGGAAGTATCTGGAGTGAAAACAAGGTATTCAGAGCAGACAATGCTACCTGCTGAAGCAGACATCTTGCTAGTTACAGAGAGCTCCTCAGAGGAGGATTCAGAGACTGATGACCAGTCCTATTTCCCCCCTGAGGTCTATGCTCAAACTTGGCAGGGTTATATTACCCATGTCATGCATGTTGTCTTGCATTGCTTAGTTTTTACATCGTATATGGATTGCCATCTGCTTACTTGCTTACTATATAAATCATATATTTGAATTATATCATGCCATCATGTTTACATAGTACATACACATCATCTATCTGAATTATGGCATGGCAACCCATTTAATAAAGACATCATATAGTTATATCATCTCATCCTGTTTAGTGTTTACAGTCATCATATTTTGAATTATGGCATTCTATCCATGAATGTATGTGAATTATGGCATGCCAACCTATTTAATAAACACATTATATAGTTATGTCATGTCATCCTATTTACATAGTCTCATATTTTGAACTATGTCTTTCCATCTTTTTTAGTTAGCCATCATAATGTGAAATTGTGTCATGCTATCCTGTTTAGTTAGCCATCATATATGTGAAATCGTGTCATGCTATCCTGTTTGGTTAGACAACATAAATATGAATTATTTCATGCCCTCTTTTATTCCCCACTATCCATTGCACCTGTCTATCATACAATGTCTATACTTTCAATTACTTTTCTTCTTTATCAGCTATTTGAATTGGAGAGCGTGATGGCAGTATCTAAGGGAGTAACAACACGGTCTTCAGAAAAGATAGTGCTACCAGTTGATGCAGATAGAACCACGGTTGTACTTGCCCAAGGACCAGATCCACCACACATAACCCAGACTCTCGCAGATTTACCCCTACCCAGTTGGACAGAGAACCAGCTACACCCCTTGTAACCCCAACCCCGGCAGATAGTAACCCAGTTCCAGTTGACACAGCACCGTCTCCACCACAGAGCACCCAAACACGAGCAGTTAGTAAGGGAACTGCAGTGCCCAAATCACGAGGACCACCACTCCGAATCCCAACTCAACGCTTAAAGGAGAAGAAGATTTGTTCTCAGGTCAGGTTCTGTAGCTATGGTTCATACTCCTTTTCTCTTGCATTATTGTATTTACTCATACCAACTATTTTCAAATTTGAAGGATGGAATTGAAACTCCAATGGCGCAACAGGTATGTTTTAAACCTGTTTCTTTAACTGGTTTGCTGTTGTAACCTGCTCTATGTTGATTTCAGTTTCAATTGAATAAATAGTTATGTTCTCATGTCATTCACATTACAAGTGTTGTTATTGCTCTATAGTTACCCACACTTATATTCTGTCTATTCTGCTTTGTCTTGAACAAATATTATTTGAACTGTGTCTCTATCTTGATTTGGCAACAAAAACTCGAATGATATAGACCATAAAGTGACCATGGTACATAGATATATGTTTGTTTCATGCTGTTATCCTGTCCACTTTACTACTAAACTCATTTACCAAAATGAGTTTCATATACAACGTGGTAAACATGTGATGTGTCTACTTGTTTCTCCTTTAGAATGCGGACAAAATATTGGAGAACAGTACCGCGTTATCCAATGGTAAAGGAAGTAATGCAGATAAGGTTCAAGATAGTGAGACATCCCTGTTGGTCTCCAAGAAAGCTAATAAAAACTATCTTGATGACAGTGAGGGAACCCAAAAGTCCTGTCTTGATGTAGTGTTCGAGTTACTGGCCACTACTGCTGGCACAAGCTCTTCGAACTCGCTGCCTGAATCTGTTCGTCTTCTAGAGTCTCAACTTCAAGTTGAATGACATCGATCAGATGTGCTGCGACAGGAAGCTGAAGGACTGAGGAAGTCCTTGCAGAATTCAGATGCATATTTTCTGGTGCAACAGCAAGCGCTGGAGGATTTAAGCGCAAAACAAGAGAAAGTTAATAAGCTTGCTAAGCATCTTGCCAGCATTATGGGTACCCAGGATATTGTTTCTTGAGATCTTCTGAAGTGGTTTCAGTTCTGGATTTGTTTTGCTATGGTGTTTATTTGCGCTGGTCGCCAACTTTGACAACTAGTGTATATGATATGCTGCTTTGTTCCCTATATTTGCACTGGTGGCGAACTTTGATGCCCAGTGGATGTAATATGTGTAATAGCCGTGATAGCCTAGCGTTAGTTGCTTGCTTATTTATTTCCTTGTTGTCTTGTTTATTTGTTTGCTTGTAGTCATTGCAGTTTTTTAAAACTAGGCCACAATAACCATGGGCTAATATTTACTCAAGTGACACTGGGCCTCCTACTGGCCGTAGAAATAGTGGGCCTTCTATGGGCCGTAGAAACAATGGGCCTTCTACGGGCCGTAGAAACAATGGGCCTTCTGCGGGCCGTATCATCAATGGGCCTTATACGGGCCGTATGATCGATTGGCCAAACATGGGCCAAACAGACCGCATTGGTGCTTTCATTGAGAGTTCCACTGTGCCGTCGACAAAAGGTTCGATGGCCCCTTCAAACATCGATAGTGACACTGTCCAAGGAGAAACCTTCCTCCCCGAACAGATTTTCGTATTCAGCGGCTTCGTACTGCGGGCCAACTCGCTTGGCCATCTGGAGCACATCGATAGCTACGCCCCTGGCCACTAGGTCAGATTTGGAAGCTTGAACTATGTCGCGGATATCCGTGGAGATTTGATCTTCAAAGGATTTGAGACCGCGGTGATCGCTCCCCCTTGATCCAATAAACATGACTTAAATCTGTCATCGGACCAGATTCAGGAGATGGTGCCTATAACTGCTACGGCCTTAGATCCAGAGCAGATTGCACCATCCGAAGCCACAGAGTCCGCGGCGTTGGAGCCGCACACAGACTCAACACCGGGCAATATCAGCGTCAACGGAATTCCGGACTCGTCTCCGGCTATAAATTCCGAACCACGCACGCCCCCGGTCACCTAGTTGGATCGGTTATCAATCTTCGAGTTCAACGCCGCAGATATCTTCCAACACTCGCCCTTCGGCGATGTGCTAAATTCATTAAAAAACTTGTCCCTAGCAGAGGACTCGCGGCCGAACTATGTCCGGTTCGAGCTAGAGGCTGATAATGGAGAATTTTGCTTCCCACCCACCACCCACTTCATAGCCACTGTCGAGGATTTAACCGACATGCCTGGTTATGGCGCCGAAGACATTGACGGTATAGACGACAATGCCGACAAGGAGCAAGGCCAAGACCCGCCGGAAGACGTGGGACGACCACTCCTTCGTACAAGGTATACATGGTTGATACACCTAAAAAAGCTCGCGACGATGACAAAGGAGATCTAGTTGAGAATAAACCTCCTGGGACACAGTCTAAGTTCCGGCGCCCCAAACGCCGCCCCAAATCACGCCGCAGAAACAGTGGCACTGGAGAAAATAGTACTCCAGACAGCGCCGAAAGCAATGAAGATCCCGTGGGAGCAATATCCGAGTAGGAGGAACAGGAAAACGGGCAGGCCAGCCCCGATGAACAGGCCCTGCCCAGCGACAGTTCGGAGGATGACAACTACCTTCCGCTCTCCGAAGATGAGGTAAGCCTCGGTGATGAAGACTTCATCGTACCCAAAGAGCCCCTCGAGCAGGAGCGCTTCAAGCGCAGGCTGATAGCTATGGCAAGGAGCCTGAAAAAGAAGCAGCAGTAGCTTCAAGATGACCAAGACCTACTCAACGACAGATGAACCAAAGTCCTGGTCGCCGAAGAATACGGCCTTAGTGGCCTAGCCAAAAGCACAGATTGCTAAACCAGTCCGATGACGGGGCGTTGGAGCCCGTACCATCGTCACACAATGCGGCAGGTCACCGGCAACTCTGTCTGGATAAAGAGGCAACTCAAGCCGAACACCAGACCGCCCCACCTCGCCGTAAAAGGCAAGAACAACGCAGGTCACGATTACCTAGACAACCTACAGAGCGACTTGGACAATAGAGCAGGACACCCAAGACCGATCTACGGATCGCCAAAGCATGCCTCGACACGCGATGATGGCTATCTATTCGGGCATGACAAATCTCGCCACACCCGAGCCGAAAACTGGAAAGGGACTCCCTCGGAATTACGTCGCAGTGTGGCCCAACATAGAGGCGCCGCACACCCGCTTTGCTTCACTAATCAAGTAATGGATCATGAATTCCCCGAAGGATTCAAACCCGTCAATATTGAATCATACGACAGAACAACCGACCCCGCGGTGTGGATAGAAGATTTTATCCTCCACATCCATATGGCCCGCGGAGATGACCTGCACGCCATTAAATACCTCCCACTAAAGCTAAAAGGACCGGCTCGGCACTGGTTAAACAACCTGCCTGAAAATTCCATAGGCAGCTGGGAGGACTTGGAAAAGGCTTTCCTCGATAACTTCCGAGGAACATATGTCCGGCCGCCAGATGCCGATGACTTAAGTCATATTGTCCAGCAGCCCGGAGAGTCAGCTAGGAAGCTCTGGACTCAGTTCTTAGTAAAAAAGAACCAAATTGTCGACTGTCCGGACGCGGAAGCCCTTGCGGCTTTCAGGCATAGTGTCCGGGACGAATGGCTTGCACGTCACCTCGGCCAAGAAGGACCTAAATCCATGACAGCCCTCACTGATCTGATGACCCGCTTTTGCGCGGGAGAAGACAGCTGGCTCGCTCGTAGAAGCAATAGCACCAGCGACCCGGGCACTTCCGAAATCCGGGATGGCAATGGCAAGCCACAACGAATCAAACACAACAATCGCAATGATAATGAAAGATCATGCGACACAGCGGTCAACGCCGGATTCAGCAACCCCAAGCCCGGTCAACGGAGGAAGCCATTCAAGGCGAATCGATACGAACCCTCCAACCTAGACAGGATATTGGACCGACCCTGTCAGATTCATGGCCACCTCGATAAACCAGCTAATCATACCAACAGAAACTGCTGGGTCTTTAAACAGGCTAGCAAACTCAACGCCGAACACAAGGGGAGGAGGCCGTCAGGCGACAGGGACGACGGAGGCTTTCATCAACAAAATACCGGGGGCCAGAAGCAATTCTCATCCATGGATCAACCACTCCCGGAGCGGAAATAGCAACCCAGCTTCCGCCACCACTCCGCACACCTGCAAAATTTGTACCGCGCATACATCATTATGCACTCAAGATACCATGGGCATTGGCGGAAGCACAATACGGACAAGCCTGCAAGCATTCTAGTAACATTTTGTATTTATTTTCTTTTTATTTCTTCCTTCACTATCCTTTAAAAACAGGTGACGAACAGGATAAACATCTGAAACAGGCTCTATTGGAGTCCGGATCCGTACACTCACCTAAGGGGCTATTTCCATCAAGGATTCCCCCCGCCAAGCACTGGCGGCGCAGACGTGCGATAGGAGGTCCAAAATAAATTTTTGTAGACCGCACTCTCTATTTTTTGAGCCTATACTATGCCTGTTCCTCCGCCTCCGACCCCGAGCATGTCAAATAGCCGGGAGGACGGCTTTTATATATATCATAAGTAATCATTGGCATATTGCTTAGTTCCCAGTAAACAGTATCCGAACTAATCATTCGTATTGTTTCTCTAATAAATATGGCTCCTACGATTATTTCACAGAAATACCTTGGCATACCCGCCAGGGGCTCGGTGTGGGAAAATGAGTTGCCAGTAAAAGTCCGAACAACTCTATAGCGTACTTCGGCGTCGCAAGTTTGGCCTTATATGCATCAGCTCCGAATCATTGTCTTGGGTCAATAGTTGGGTTGCCCGGCTCCTGTGCTTGCTACCCTACGTTCCGCTCTATCGGCTAGGGTAGTAAAGGGAGAACTACTGCGATTGTGCCCTGGTCTAAACCGGATGAGCACCTTAGCAGAGAAAGCCAAAAACTGACTGTCATGATGCGGCGAGAGCTGGTCAACCACTTGACGACTTCTTGGAATCTTTAGCGATTCTCCGTGTCACACGAGGGATCTTTTTAGATCAAATATGTAAGGCACCACATGCCGCATACATACCAGGGGCTATGTCGTAGCCCCACAATAGAACTCCTATGGCTAAGTGAAAGCGTTAACGCCCTATAGTCCGATTGCCTGGTTCGCCACATTATCACCTTCTTCATGGACCAAGACGTTGGATAAAGAGTGATTAAATGCCTTTCCGAACACCCCCGTACTTCCTACGAGGGGGCTGAAGCCGACGACTGGAAAACTTTCAGATTATATCAAAAACGGCCGCACAGGAGGATTTCAAGCTTTCAAGCAAAACATAAAAATAGATTAACTACAAAATTGTCTTTTGCAATTTTCATACACCTCACTCGAACATTATGTCTTTCGAGCACTGACCCTCTATAAAGCGGGTGGCCTCTAGGACGTCTTCAAAATAATGCTCCGGTTCCGGGCGGTCCTTGCCTTTGGGTGGACTTTTCGTCGCAACATCGATGGCCTTCATCTTCCCCCATAATGTTTTGACTCGGGCAAAAGCCATCCGTGCACCCTCAATGCACATTGACCGCTTCACAGCATCGATACGTGGCATCGCATCAACAAGCCTCTGCACCAACCCGAAATAGCTATTCGAAACGGGCTCGGTGGGCCACAACCAGATTATGACATCCTTCATGGCAGTGCCGGATATCCTATGAAGTTCAGCCCATTGGGACATCTGTTCATTGAGCAACAGAGGGCGCTTTGATGCGCCAAACCGCGACCAAAAAAGCTTCTCCGTTGCATATCCATCTCGCGCCTGGTAATACTGCGCCGCATCGGAAGAACTCTTCGGCAAGTCCAAGAACTTGTCCAGAGAACTCCACACTTGGTTCAACTGAGCATAGTTCGGGTCACCGAACTTAGCTTGCAGTAGAAATTGCTTTCCAGCCGCAATCTCCCTCGCCTGCCGAACCTCCTCACGGGCTACTGTCGATTCCGACCGCGCTTCTCTCGCCTCTTGTAAGGCCTTGTCCAGATCAGCCATTAAGTCTGTACTCTCCTTCTCCAGAAATTCACAGCGACCGGTAGCATTCTCCAGTTCGAGCGTCATCATGGATATCTTCTCATCTTGTGCAGCCTGTTCGGCTTTTAATTCAGCCGATGCCTTTTCGGCAGCAGCATTGCTACGCCGGGCCTACTCCTTGTCCTGGGCCAGCTCTGCTCGAAGAACTTCAACGGCGGCAGCACCATCTGCAGCCATGCATATTCCAGCATGAAAAACTCAGCATCATGCTTATACCACAAAAATGTATGAGGATTGCCCCTAATACATACCTTGCGACTCGTCAAGACGCATATTGATTAAAGCAAGATCATCCCCTGCCACATCCAGCTTCCGTTGCAACTCGACAATTTCCATAGTCCGGGAAGTGGCCAAGGGGGAAGCAACCTATGTTTAAAGTTCATCAGGTTAGTCCTCAAACGATCCTTTTTGATCCTCCGTTTGCTTCCCAGTGGAAGCCAACCCGAGTATCAGGGGCTACTACCTATACATAGGCGCATCTTTGCAAATGAAACATAGCTAAAAATATTATATCACAAACCTTGAAGCCTTTTAGCAGGCTCATAAAGGCTTCATTCAATCCACTCTTCGCTGACAAAATTTTCTCAACCATTGTACCCATCAAGGTACGCTGTTCCCCCGAGATAGATGCTTTTCGCAACATGTCCTGCAATATATCCGGAGCCTCTCGGTCTCCGGAAGCCGCTCTAGGAGCACCTCCATCCTTTGAAGGAATCGGTTCACCCGCCTCCAGAATCACTGTCGGCTGCGAGCCAGACAGTTCGGGGCCTTTGTTATCATCAGCCCCGGATTCCCGGACAGTCGAAGATCCACCTTCGGGCACTGCCTCTTTTGTCCCCTGTGTAACTTGTTGATTAAGAGGGACCCTCCGTGACGACACTTCAGAGTCATCCGCCCTATCGGGTGAGGATGTTTGAGGAGGTGTCTCGCTGTCATCATCTCTGGGAGGAGACTTCCCGAAGAACAGGATCGCTCGCAAAAATTCTGTGCCGACCTGTAAAAATGCATAAATGCGTTACGTATATCTTCGGTAACAATAATGGAGCGAGACTCTATTAAAGTACTCCGGATTCTCTCACGGTTTGGCTGAGGGCTTGTCCCCCTATTGGCGCTGCTCAACGGCGTCGCTTTCCAAACACAAGCCGATCGACGGTGGCATCTCGCCCTTCTTGGAAGACCGCCCCTCCCAATCTTCGGAGGCGGCCCTTTTCCTCCCGCTTGGAGAGGGGATACTGGGTCCTTTTTCGCCTCCGTCTTCGGGCAAGGAAAGGTCGGTTTCTCCGGACTCAGTGTCCGACTTAGCTCCGGAGCCATGGTCATCTTGGGTCTTCTCGCCCTCCCCTGCTGGTGCCTGGTATGGCGCCGAGGCCAGCATCCTTGTAAACACAGGAATGGCCAAGTCTTCGGGAAGGGGAGCCGGACACCTAATCCGTTCCACCTTCTTTATCCAGCCCTGAAAAAGGATGATATTGTCGGTATCTTGCCACTTGGTATCTGATTATAAGGTATTCGGCAAACGGGTACTTATCGGGGTATCCGGATGGTTACAGTCTAAGCCGACATCTTCGGTGGTGTCCGGCCATTGCCGTCGTTTCCCGAAGAATAATCTCCACATTCCTTCGTGTGTAGTGCCGAAGAAGTGCTGATGAGTCCGCGGCCCTTCTGGATTGAACTCCCACATGCGGAGAGGCCGTCGCTGGCACGGCAGGGTCCGACGAACTAGCATTACTTGAATGACGTTGGCTATATAGATGTCCTTCTCAATGAGGCTTCGGATGCGACTTCGCAGAGTCCGCACCTCGTTCGTTGATCCCCAGTCCAACCCCTTATTAATCCACGATGCAAGCTGAATTGGGGTGCTGGATCGAAATGCAGGCACAGTTGCCCACTTGGAACCGCGGGGCTCGGTGAAATAGAACCACCCCTGCTGCCACAGATCAGAAGATTTGGCGAAAGATCCTTTCAGCCAAACGGCGCTAGTAAGCTTGCTCACTGTAGCACCACCGCACTTGGCTTGCTCCCCCTCCATCACTTGCGGCTTCACCTCGAAGGTCTTGATCCACAAACCAAAGTGCGGAGGGTTTCGGAGGAAGGCTTCGCACGTAACGATAAACGCCGAGATAAGAATAATAGAGTCGTGGGCCAAAACGTGAAAGTCTAGCCCGTAATAGAACATGAGCCCTCGGACGAAGGGGTTAAGTGCAAACCCTAACCTGCAGAGGAAGTGGGACATGAACATGATCCTCTCGCCGGATCTGGGGGTGGGAATAACCTGCCCCGCGGCAGGAAGCCGATGATGGATTTCTGCGGTCAGGTACCTCGCCGCCCGAAGCTTTGCTATATCTTCCTCCGTGACAGAAGAAGCTACCCACCGGCCTTGACGGCTGGATCCGGACATGATTGGGGCTTGTGGCGACCGGAACCCGGGTGTTGGAACTCGGGGTAGTAGTGGTTGAGGAAGAAGCAAGCGTGGAAGAAAAATACGGGTCTGTACCCCTATATAAAGGCTGCGAATATCAAACGTCTCCTCCTGGGCCTCAAAACTTTCCTATTGCCAAGGAGTTGTACCCATACGACGGTTGGGTTACCCACGTCCAGGTTGACGAGAATCCACTAAAAAAGGGGAGACACGATCTCCGCTTGGATAAGACATGCCAATAAAACCACGTCTTGAGACGTGGGACGACGGGCCAGCTAATGGTTTGAAAATAATGGCCGAGCAGGCGTGACGTCATATTACCAAAAAGTTGTCAGCGGATTGAACTCGTGAAGTATTATATCCTCTGCAGTTGCGTATACAAGTCCGGATACAATCATTACATCTGAAGACTATCTTGGAGTTCGGGAAGGGGAACCCGCCTTGCAATGCTGAAGACAATCTGCGCGCCGGACTCCTCGTCATTGAAGCCAGGTTCAGGGGCTACTGAGGGAGTCCTGGACTAAGGGGTCCTCGGGCGTCCAGCCTGTTATCAATGGGTCGGACTGATGGGCTGTGAAGACATGAAGGCCGAAGAATGCACCCGTGTCCGGATTGGACTCTCCTTGGCGTGGAAGGCAAGCTTGGCTACCAGCTATGAAGATTCCTTCTTATGTAACCGACTCTATGTAACCCTAGATCCCCCCGGTGTCTATATAAACCAGAGGGGTTAGTCCGGAAAGGATACACATTACCATAGTCATATAGGCCAGACTTCTAGGGTTTAGCCATTACGATCTCGTGGTAGATCAACACTTGTAACACTCATATTCATCAAGATCAATCAAGCAGGAGGTAGGGTATTGCCTCCATAGAGAGGGCCCGAACCTATGTAAACATTGTGTCCCCCGTCTCCTGTTACCATCGATCCTAGACGCACAGTTCGGGACCCCCTACCCGAGATCCGCCGATTTTGACACCGACAACGCTTGTTTGAAATTTGGGGAAAGTACAAACTTTGCCCCCCTCTTAAATTTCGGACCTACTGCGGGTCGGGGGTAGGATGGTAATCCCAGGTGTCCCAAATAGTGGGCGGGAGCGATTTCGGCCGCGCGCATGTGTGCTTAGGCGACCATTGTGTATGAATGTTTTTTGGAGGCGGTTGCGTGGCGTCTAGATGAAGCTACAAACCTACCCCGGTTTAGACCTTTGGACGTCGGGCCGGTAGGTTTCACGGGTCGGAGTTATTAGAAAAGTAATTTCCTTGTACTACCAAACATTGGTCTCACGCAGTTTCGGGCGAGTAGAGGCTCTTTTGGTGCTTCGTTCAAAATTTTGAAACACAAGCATTCACGTTTAGAGTACTCTTGAACTTTGAGGATTGACCTAAATATACAACGTTAAATTTGACCTTGTATGTTTGAAAACCTCATTAAATTATCCGCTTCTTTTTGAAATTTTGACACTTGAAAATCCTATAACTACGATTATTTTGGAATGGAGGAGCTAAATTTGAAACTATTTTGTACACGACTACATATGCTATTATGTACAAAACCAGAGCAAAGATTGGTGCCCCCATAACTTAGGTATGATTTACAAATGCCATGATATCAAATTCAAATAATTGAATGGACTTCATGTTGAATTCGATTTTTTTAAACCACCTTAAGTTGAATTCAAATGTATGCTAGTTCATAGGTAGCTATTTATAATGTTCATTGTCTAACTTTCATATGTATAATGTGCTTTACACACACAACATGAACTATACTCACGTTTATATTCGATTTCTAAAGCGATGCATTGTCTGGAGTTCAAAATACTAACTATGTGGATCAATTGTGTCGAATAATAACATAGACATGCTCAAATTTGATAGAATCTAGATGTCTGATGGATGAATGACCGTTCCTTACGTGAATTGCAAATATCATGATCCCATCCTAATATTTGGATACAATTTATATCTTTAATCAATGTGTACAGCAGTCTTGTGCGTGTAGTTTCACTCTCCATCGGTGGTCTCTCACACATGCTCACACACTCTCTCTCGAGGTATCTTTCTCGCACACATGCTCTCGATATAAGCCTCCCTCCCTGTCATAACCATTTACGACTGTTTTCACTAACCTTTATCACAAGCACTCTTCCTCTCGCAAGCACACACGCACAATCCCCATCGACCCTTTCTATATACATAGACCTGCCTACGTGTCTCCTGTACGCACATTATCTTTAGGCATGTCTCTCACGCATTGTCTCGCACCTCTCTTCCTAATCGACGAGTATGATTCTAGCAGAGCATTCTGTAGGATGCCCCTTAAAGTTAGGTTGCATCAATAGTAATATCAGAGATAAAGGGGTTACCTTAGTCCGAGAACCTAGGGTTACAAATCCTAGCCGGCTTTGTCAGTGGACATAGAGTCCTTCACAATTATGCTATCTTTGTCTTGTACGACTAGTCATCCATGGGTCTCCCTAAATGCGTCATGGGCCGACCAATGTGGCGCAGGACAGAACCGAACGAAGGGCCTCACCTCGACCCACCGGACCTCACGCGGTCACACACCCTCTGCCCCCACGTCTCGTTATCTTCTCACACCCACACATACCAACACAGACACCACACACAAAAAAATATTCTGCTGGTGCCTCTATCCACTCCCCCCTTGCATACACACACTCAAGGGAATCTCTCGCCGTGACGTCATATTCGTCTCTCTCTCTCTAGACCACTCTCATTTCTCGTGCTATCTCTCCCACGCCCCCCACCCACCGGCCCCCCTATCCATGCCTCTCTCGAATATGTAATACACACACATACCTCTCTAGGCCCTGCCAAATGCATCAACTACACATTCACACATGTTACATCACGTACCCCATTGATCTAAAAAGCCCTCTCTTCACGTTTATTTCGTATACAACATTCCTTTTGAATAAAGTGTGGCCAAAAAAATATTTTAGAATTTCTACATATATACAACATTACAAAGTTATATGGAGGAGTATGAACGCTTGCATTGCATGGTGCCCACAATGATATTTATTCCGCACTGTGAATTTGTATATTTTTATACTATATATAAACTTATTCATAATAAAGAGAAATGAAGAGCATCTCTCTCTCCATCGCATACCCCCCTCTACGCCCCTTTCACGTACGCACACAAACTATCTCCAGGTCCTCTAAAAGTAAGCCCCAGCACATTCACGCATGTTTCATCTTTCTCTCGCGATATATACAGTGACGATCATTGTATTTGAAGCAAAATCACGATACGTACATTGGACTTCAGAATCCACTCATTACGGTCACCATTTATGTTTTGTGGTTATTATACAGTCACGGGCTCACCGTACAACTCTGCATTTGCTCAAGACACGACTAGTTGACCAGTTAAACGCTCCACGTGGCACCTCTAGTGTTGCATCACATTATCTCACTACCATCGGGCCCACCTGTCGGCCTGTATCTACTCTACATCTACACTGTTATAAAATACTAGCAAGATGTCCGTGCGTTGCACGGAACATCGAGATGCATATTTATGAGTAGTTTATCTTGTGGGAGAAAAGGATGAATAAGGGAAGGCCTTATTTGCAAGTGTGGAGATGGGTGTGGGTATCTTTTTGCAAAATTGCCATAGTTTCCTTCCTATCCGTCAAATATAGATCGGACGGCCTATATTGCAGGATGGCAGGCACACGATCATCACCGACTATGCTTTTTATAAGAGTAGGGATAAAATACACTCTTATAAAAAACAGAGTTGGTGATGATGGTGTGCCTGCCATCCTGCAATATAGGCCGTCTGATTTATATCTGACGGATACGAAAGAAACTATGACAATTTTGCAAAAAGGTACCCACACACCTCTCCACATTTGCAAATAAGGCCTTCCCTCATTCATCCTTTTCTCTCACAAGATAAACTAGTCATACAAATGCATCTTGATGTTACGTGCAACGCACGGGCATCTTGCTAGTAAGAATGAAAACAAACGACAAAAAATATTGGACGGTGGTTCGAAGTCATGACCGCGGGCATAGCGGACAAGGTGGCCTTGTATTGGTATCCTGAGCTGTCTGTTTTAACACACAGGAGCTGGTGTGGTGATTATACACACACGCATGCATGCACACGAACTGCATGCACGCAAGACTCACACGAACACATGCACCCACGCACACACGCAACACTCACACGTACACACGCAGCCACGCACGCACGCAACACTCACACGCACACACGCACACATGCATGCACACACCAGTACACCACATGACCAACACACACTCTCACGCTCAAGTGCTCAACCTACACGTGCATGCGCACACATCAGGCCCTGACACACACATACACAACCAGGTGATTCCCGCGCACGGGGTGGAGTCTTGTCGCGCCTGCGTAAATTTGTGTTTATTTGACCTTTTCCCTATGCGAACTGACAGGTGGGACCCACAAGGAACGTGGTCAATTTGACTAGTCAACATGGTGCCACGCAGACTATTTGGCCGGTCAACAGAGTGCAATCCGATGATAAACCGTGAGCAAGTGACCGTATAATCACCGCAAAATGTATATAGTGACCGTAATCAGCTTATTCTAAAGTTCGGTGAACGTATTACGCTTTTCTCTCTGTAGGCCCTCCAAAACTACATCTCTACACGTTCTCGCATGTTACATCTAACAACTATGCAATACAACACTACTACTACACTCTAACACAATAAATCATATGTGTTTTTAGTTTTACTAGATATCATATTGTTACTTAATTATTCAGTTTGCATACATTAAAATTGCCTTTGAAATGTACGGCCAGTATCATATACTGCACGGGAAAAATCCCGCCCTTTCCTGTTTAATCGGGTTTGTATCGATGGATCGTGCGAAACAGCAAAACTATAGTACTATATATAGTACAAGTGACAGTTCACTGGGCCGTCGTGTCGTGTACTCCTCCGTCGTAAGAGTGGAGCGCTCGCTTTCATAAATCTTCTAGTCCCCTTCGCCGACATGTGGGACATCAAGCTACCGGGTCCACGTGCCATACCGGAATACAGTGCAGAGCAGCCGGGGTGAAGCACCCAGTCATGGCGCCGACGTAGTAATGAGCAATGAGGCGTCAAATCACAAAGTTGCACCTTTCCTGTAGTTAAGTTGGAGGGACGAAGTAATAATGCTAAAAAAGAAGTTGGAGGAAAAAAGCAACCATCATTTCACTCGTTGCTGAATCCGCTTCTCCCTCATCTTCTTCAAGTTAGCCACGTGTTGCTTCTGTCGTTGTTCTGCATCATGTGGGAAGCGGATCGGCTTGGTAAAGCACTGACACGTGGGACCGCATGTTAGCAAACCGCCAGGACAACGTCCTCTAAAAATAAGAAACCTCCCCCGCCATCCGCGCGGCAAAATCACCTCCTTTTTACTAATCTTGATTCTATATTTTTTAGATCAATATAATTGAGATTTGTATAGATAGCACACAGGAGCAAAACCAAGTGGTACGGTTAAGGGCATCCACAATGTGTAGCCAAATGTGAAAATAGCTTTTGGCATCGTGGGAACCATTGTGGACGGTGTTGCCAAAGCCAAAACGATGGAACCAAAGCTCCCTGATTGATTGATTGAAGGAATAGAAAAATGCAACGTCTCTCCTCTTTCTCCCATGCTTGGACGCATGTACAGTATAGAGGACAGAGTCTACTCCCCTGTCCCTTCTATCACAAATCACAAAGCAGTGAGGCGTCATATCACAAAGCACGGACGAAGCAACCATCATTTCACTCTTCGCTGACTCCGCTTCTCCTTTGTCTTCTTCGAGAAACCATCTCACCGCACTAAGCTGGACGGACGCCGCTATTGTGTACGAGTAGTACTAGTAGATTTACGCGTCCTTTGGTTCAATGGACTTCCTGGATGCAAATAAGGCGGTTGTCTCGGCTTGCAGGCGGCACTTGCGAACGACTTACCGTGGAATCCCTCAATGGTGTTCTCCGTCGAACGCACTTCGCCAAACCACAGCGTTCGAGATATCGTCGACGTCACCGCAATGGGGAAGGAAGTCAAATATAGTTACTACCTCCATTTTTTTGTACACAAGGCCAGTATATCAAAATTACAATTTGCAAAAGGCCACTAACACTAATTGAGGCAAAATTGATGGGGTTTGCCTCATACTAGCAACCAAGGATTTTAATATCCCCTGCATGCATGCGGAAGTGAGAAGGTTGGTTTGCATGGCGCTGCATTAATCAAGCGATGAGGAGTGAGATGGTTAGCTCTTTGGGCTTTGGAGAAAAAATACGCATTAATTGACACATGAAACGAGGATTTGTACCAATTAATCCCGCGAAGGGAAACCCCGCCTTTCTTTTTTAACACAAGTACTCCTAGTACGTAGTACTACGTACTTATCTTGTTTGGGTCTAGGCCTTGCATTGCCATACTTCGCCACACATTTTTGCCAAGCTTGCCTAAAGTTTTCAAAATGAAAAGGAGGTACACTTGCGCACGGCTGTCGCGGTCGCACCGCACCCTCACAAGGTCGCTCCTGCACACCGCGGTCGCACCGCACTCTCACATGCACAGTCGCTCATGCACGCCGCAAACCCAACCAAGGGAACGCACCCTCACTGGCACGTGATGTCCCATGTGAACAAACCAAACTCAGCCATCCTACCGTCGACACATAATTTTCGTTCATAGAGTATGTTTATCCAACCCCATGTTGGGGAGTATCCATACGGCCCGTGCGGTGGTCTATTGGGGTAGAAGAAGAGGTGAGGAAGAAGGGTTAAGAGACGTGGGATATTCATCCAACCTCCTGAAATGGTATACTGACCCAAGTCAGGTGACTTGCATAACAATATATGTTTTTACACACCAAAAAATCCATAAAAACAATAACATAAAGAAAAACTATCACTGCTCGCGGAACGAGACGGCCTCGTCGTCTTTGGCTGCCGGCGCGAACCAACCGTAGCTGCCGACGTGTGTCTTCGCACCGTGGTTGTCCTCGGCCTCCAGCTACTAGTTCACACGGAGGATGCGGGCGCTCTGCACGGACGAGAGCACTGCCCGGTTCAAGCCGAGGACGTCCGGTTCCGCCTGCAGGAGGGCCTCAATGGCAGCGGCATCCGCGTGCTCCGCGTCGAGTCGAGCCTCCGCCGCCCGGTTCAAGTCTAGGACGTTCGGTCCCGCCTGCAGGAGGGCCTCGATGAGAGCGGCATCCGCGCGCTCCGCGTCGAGTTGAGCCTCTGCCACCCGGTTCAAGTCCAGGACGTCCGGTTCTGCCTGCAGGAGGGCCTCGATGGCTGCAGCATCCGCGCGCTCCGCCTCAAGTTGAGCCTACCCCGCCTAGTTCACATCCACGACATCCGGTTCCACCTGCAGGAGAGCCTTGATGGCAGCGGCATGCGCGCGCTCCGCGTCGAGTTGAGCCTCTGCATCCCGGTCCTCCTTTAGTATCACCAAGTTGAACCGCTGGTCCGCCTACACCATGGGGGACTCGGACGCCGGCACGAAGTCGACGTCCATCATCTCATACCCATCAGGGGCCTTCTGCGCCGCGACCTCCACCATGAACATTGGATCGGCTTCCTCCTCTTCGTAGCTTGGCTCCAGAGAACTCGGGGATTGGCTCGCCGCAAAGCGAGCTTGGGAACGGAGGTCTCTGGCGCAGACTGCCGCCGCGATTTCTGCACGGCGCTCCGGCGTCAGCATCTTGTAGTACGTGATCTTGCGGCGCACCATGGCTTTCCGGCGAACTAGAGGACGCTTGATGCGGGCTAGGGGATCAAAAGGTGGGGGAAGGGGCTGGAGATTAGGTGTGGTTTTAGGGCAGTGGCTGGCGTAGGCCGAGCAGCGAAGGTTCTGGTGTGAATAGTGGTTCCGGTGATGACCGGTCAAT
This sequence comes from Aegilops tauschii subsp. strangulata, assembly GCF_002575655.3. Classification (NCBI taxonomy): domain Eukaryota; kingdom Viridiplantae; phylum Streptophyta; class Magnoliopsida; order Poales; family Poaceae; genus Aegilops; species Aegilops tauschii. Next base: position 106,907,089 of record NC_053039.3, read on the forward strand.
CGGTTTTGACTGTACATCGCTCTTGTCGCGTTCACGTTGCAGCCCGGCACGCTGGACCCTCCATGTCGCTCACCGAATGGAACGCACTTCGTCTTGCGTTTTCGCTCACTTGTGGGACCGTAGTTAAGAGCAAACCGACGTCCCTCCCCCTCCCCCGCCCGCGTCATTTTATGCGGAGTAAATAAAAATAGAGGGAGTACACTACGGATGAGGATCCCCTGACGTGGCTGAACCCATTGAGTAACTGACATGCGGGGCCTAGCAAGCATGGGGTCCGCCAGTAAGTGACCGAAAGGGAGGGTAAGGCAGGGATATTGATTGGGCGTTGTTGAATGTTGATACTTTTTTATCAAAGTACAGATACTTTGACTACACATAAAACTTATATGTAAACTAGAAAGGATAGGAGGGAGTATATTGTACGTCCAAAAACGAAACGAACATTGAATACCCTTTATATATGATTTGCGTATACTATGATCACCGGTTCAAAATTTTGAATCCGCCTTAGGTATCACACATGCCCCCACTCGTTCTCTCTCGATTTCATCTCGGGGTCCGGAGATCGATTGAAAGAGGACTAGGGTGGGTACAATACGTTCGTTTCACTTATGAATGTACAATATACTCCCTCTGAGCCCCACAGACCCCCCCCCCCCCCCCCCCGCGGGTCATTTCTATCATAGAAATAGACCAAACCTTTATCTCCTTGCACGACATGTGTCGAGGCATGAACCGAATGGGATGTCAAAACTAAGACGCGAAGCGACACGTAGTGGAGGCAAAGTGAAACTTTAAATGAACCGTTTGTTTGTATGCATGTCGGACAAATTACAAATAAACATTGGAAATACAAGCATGGTCTAGGCCCACATGCGAATGATACTCGGCGGAATGTTCAAATGAGGCATGCGAGAGGATGGACTGGACCGGAGGGCGACATGATCGATGGAGGAGAGGGTTGGAGAGGAATGAGAAATAAGCAAAGGCCACATGATTATACTTGAACAGCTCAAATAAACAATAAGTTGTCTCGCTTGGCCTACATAGCGAAAGGCCTAATGCGCAACGCGGAGCACTGACGCTCGAATATGGCCAGGAAAACAGGGAAACAGACATGTGGGGCACACCTGTCGGGACGACGTAGCGCAAACTAGTCCAGTGGAGGAGCTGGCCCACGACCTCCTCGCCACCGGCAACCGTTCATGTGGGTTGTGGGGGCCAACAACATGGCGCAGCTCCAGCACTGCCTCTGGACACGGCGACCGCGGTGAGCGACATGCTCATCGTCGCTAGACACGGTCGGTTTCAGTGTGCCGAGGGTGGCGTTAGTGCTGTGGCACGACCAACAGTATGTTTGGTTTGTGCCCAAGGTTGCCCCATCAAAGCATTGGGTAGCCAAAATCTTGGTTGAGGTTTTGGTTTCCCATGATTTGGCCGACATCGGCAAGAAAAATGAACTAGAGTTGGCTAGAGTTCATTGGCATGCCAAAAAAATGGCAACCATCCAAACAAAGACCAATCTTTGGGTCATGACCAAAATTTTGGTAAGGTGCACTTTGGCCACAATCCAAACACACCCCAACACCCGGCTCGTCGAGGATGCATGGGGCGCCGGGACGCGTTCGCGGAGCGGTCTAGCGCGGCCAACTACATCCTCAGGACCTGAGACCATGCCGGGTCGTCTTGCTTTTTCAATGACATTCGTCGATCGCATGTGTGCAAAGGGCATCTCCAACGTTGCCACGACCGCAACTGACTACCCTGGCACACCAAAAACCCTCGTCCCTCGCGCCGTCGCGCGGTGCGTTCCCAGCCGGCGCCAGCTGCCCACATTCATGCCATCCGTCTGTATGCCGTTGTTAAGAGGCTCGGTGCCCGAGGAACCAACTCCGGCGACTTAATGACACACGAGGACGCTTGGCCTCATCGGAATGCGCTACTTAAAGCGGCAACGCCCAGCTAACCTCCACACCATAGCGGTTTTTCCTCCTACCTGGCACCACATCTGCCATGACCGCAAGCGCGAACACTCTGTGGGAGAGCTTGTCTTCGGGGATGAAGCTCGAGGTCGCCGCCCTCGCTCAAGTCGCCGCACAAGCGGTGGCCACGCTGGCGGCTGACGACGGGAGCACCGTCAGCCACGCGTCCTACATGCCGCCGTCCAATGTCCGGCACCACCGAGGTCGGGGACTCCTCCAAGGATGAGTAGGGCATGGGAGGCGGCAGGGCATGGTGTGCCAACTGGCCGGTCCGTCTCCCGTGTTCTACTTTTCCTCGCCGGAGACCGCACCTTCACTTCACGGGTCTTGAACCCCGCCCCCGTACATGGAGATCGCAGATGGAGGACGTCGGTCACCGCCGTAGAATAGGTTTAGGGCCAAGTTTCTTTTATTTTTCTGTCCTATAAAAGTTCGAAATGTAATGAAAATCTGTCGTGTTTGCATTAATCTCGGCCGGTGTATATGAACTTTCACAATAATATAGTATATTGTAGGAGTACTAGCAAGATGCCCGTGCATTGCACGGAAGATCAAGATCTTGTGGGAGAAATGGATGAACAAGGGAAGGCCTTATCTACAAATGCACATTCACGCATTTCACATATTTCTACATCTACGGGATCCTACGAAAGGGTTAACGTAAATTGCCCCTCTCTCTCCTCCCCTAATTTTCATGGTGGTGGGCCCCTCCCTCCCCCCAATCTACAATCAACAGCTCACACGTTTCACATTATGTTAATTACGTAACTGGGACTACGTAGGTGTAGCATTACTCGTCCTAAAAACCCAACTAAGCCAACCTCCCAGCATATCGCGCGGGAAAAGACCCGGCCGCGCCGTTTAGTCGGGATTACCGGATTACTAGTGGTAGTATCGATGGATCATGCGAAGCAACAAGTTTTTTTTGAGGGGGCGAAGCACCTAGTTTAAAAGGAAAAAGGCGGTACACGCACAGCAACCCTGTCGCGGTCGCATTGCACCCCACACACGTTCGGTCCTGCACACGGCTCACGCAAACGGAACGCGCTTCGGCTTGCCTCTTCACTGAAAGGTGGGACTGCACTTGGAGAAACCGACCATGCGCCAAACTCCCCCCGCCCACCGCGGGAAAATCCTCCCCCCCCCACCCAAAAATTCCCCCAAATCCTAGATTCAACCGCCCTTTGGCCCACTAGCCAATAATATTCCCCAAAACCCCCTCCGCCCCATCCCCCTCCACTCCATTCGCTCCGCCAAAGCCGCCCTCCCCGCCACGCCGATACGTCAGTGCCGCGGTTCGTCGATGGTACGCACGGCGATCCTCTCGCTCCCACAGTACGCTCTCGTAGACTGCCGTCCTCTAGCTGTGCCGCCACAGCTGGCGACGTTCTTGTGGAGGCGCACGGCGGTCAGCACCGCCACCGCTGGCGACGTTCGTGTGGAGACGCACGGCGGCCAGCTTCTCCCACGGAACGCGCATTCTAGACTGAGGCCCCGTGCATGTCGGTGTAGCGCTGAATGTTAGCTGATAGACGCTGTTAATGTCACTGTTTGCCGAAGTAGTTTACAGTCAATATGCTCTGCTTAAGAAGCTTCCTTGCCCTGTTCTGCACTTAATCTGCTTAGCTGAGATGGCATGCCAAGGCCGATTAGTTGCTAAAATATCCTGCCATATATTTATTGTGACGTAGATTGCCATTGTCTAGTAGCCAATCTGTTAGGTGAAATAGCTCTACACCGTTTTATACTCGATCTTTGTTGCTGCGATGGCCTTCGATAGTTCGATGGTTGTGTGCTCGGCCTCATTGATTGCTGAAACAACCTGCCATAATTTAGCACTCAAATCTGTTTGTTGAATTAGCTTTACATATATTTCGTTACTTAGATCTGCTCGTCCAAATATCTTGCCATAGCTTTAAACATCGACCTAGGTATTTTCTTCTGGACTTCATAAAAAGCATATATGTTTTTCCTGTAATATCTAGTCGAAGAACTAATTTGTATGTCTAACAGATGGACAAGACTTGGATAACTTCTGCTCGAAGATTCTCCGCTGCATATGTCGAGGGGGTTGAAAACTTCATGAACTTTATCAGAGCTGAGTACGGTGGTCCGAAATCAGATGTGCTCTGCCCATGTAGCAGTTGTATGAATTCAGTTACAAGACCCCAGTCAACTGTGCAAAATCATCTACACTTGTATGGGACATCGGTCACATATACTAGGTGGGTTCATCATGGTGAAGCTGTGAACGTCAATGTTATTGACTATGTGGAAGCAGCAGATCACCATCTTGATCTGCCTGATGCTCAGGTGGAAGAGGAGGAGGAGGAGGTGGTGACGGAGTCAGTGAGTTTGACCAACATTTAAACAATGCTACGAAATGCTCGCGCATTCCGTGAACTTTCACCTGCAGAAGAAAAATGGTGGGCCCACATGTTGGAACAATGCAACATGGCTGTCACCCCAGGAAATAAGCTGTCAATATTCTCAGCTATGGTCACCTTTCTTCAGGTGAAGACATCTGAGCGGATGACCAGCAAATCATTCGATGCGATGTTGGCTGCTTTCCGCAAAGCTTTCCCAGATGCGTCTGAGCTTCCACACACCTACAGTAAAATGAAGAATTTCCTTCGTGCAGTTGGAATTGGATATGATATGATCCATGTTTGTAAGAATAATTGTGTTCTGTTCCGGAAGGATTATGCCAACTTAAGTGAATGCTCGAAATACAAATCATCAAGATGGAAAGATGGCAATGTTGTGAAGAGGATTCCTCATATTGTTCTGAGACATTTTCCAACTACACCAAGATTGAAGAGGTTGTTTCATGATGCTGAAACAAGAGAGGATGTACCGTGGCATTCTAGGAACCAGGAGTACAGAGATCAGAATGTAATGGGCCATCCATCACATGGTAGTGAGTGGAAAAGCTTCAATCAGAAACACGAAAAGTTTGCTGCTGACCCGAGAAACATTAGACTTGGCTTAGCTTTAGATGGATTTAACCCATTTGGCCACCAGAGCGCCACATATAGCATGTGGCCAGTGCTTGTTATCCCTTACAACATGCCTCCAAATGTCTGCACCAAAGAATCAAACTACATGTTGGCCTTGCTCATCCAAGGTCCAAAAAGTCCTGGAAAGGATTTTGATTTGTTCATGGAGCCTCTTATGGAGGAACTTCAACAGCTATGGAGGGGTGTTCTCACTCGAGACCTATATAGCAGCCCACCAACTGATTTCTTTCTGTGTGTTGTTATAATTTGGTGCATCCATGATTATCCGGCTTTGGGCACTATCTCAGGGCGAACGACACATGGTTACAATGCATGTGTTCGCTGTGACAGGAATCCGTTGTCATACGCAGTACTTAGCAAGATCTGTTACATTGGACACCGCCGTTTCCTTGCCAAGGACAAGCCGCATGCTAGAAAATACCGAAGACATGTGTTCAATGCAAAGCATGAAAACCGTAATGCGCCAAAGAGGCTCACCGCCGATGTGTTGCAAGTGGAATTAGAGAAGGTCAGGCATATTACACCAGGAAACCATCCTGATAATGGTAGCGGGAAAAGGAAGCTTGGCAGGGCAGAAGAGAGATTATTGTTTACCCGCAGGTCCACTTTGTGGGACTTGGAGTATTGGAAAGATTTGGATCTGCGGCATAGTCTTGATGTGATGCACATCGAGAAAAATATATGTGACAGCATTATCGGCACACTTCTTAATATTGAAGGCAAGACAAAAGATACCTTAAAATCTAGGATTGATTTGACACACCTGGGTATCAGACAGGATTTGCAGGTGCAAGATGAAGGTAAACCACGGGATATGGCACCAGCTGTGTACGTCTTGGACAAGGTAAAAAGAAAAGAATTCTGTGAGGTCCTGTCACGTGTGAGATTCCCACATGGATTTGCTTCCAACCCTGAAAGGAGAGTCGGTGCAGATGGAAACAAGGTACAAGGGTTGAAAACTCATGACTGCCACGTCCTACTTCAAAGGGTTTTACCTGTTATCCTTAGAGGATTGGGCCACCCTGACTTATACAGAGCAGTTGCAGAGTTGGGACAATTCTTCAGAGAACTCTGCAGTAGAAATATCAGGATAGATGCTTTGGAGCATCTTAGAGACAAGATACCAACTATCCTATGCGACCTTGAGAAGATATATCCTCCAGCCTTCTTTGATGTGATGGTGCATTTGGCTGTTCATCTACCTGATGAGGCACTACTTAGAGGTCCAGTACAGTATGGCTGGATGTACCCTATTGAAAGGCGGCTAGGCACTTTCAAGGGCTATGTTAGGAACAGAGCTAGACCCGAGGGTTCCATTGCAGAGGCGTACATTGCTACAGAAGTTTTGACATTCTGCTCAAAATACATTGAAATAGCTGATCAGCTTAGCAAAGAGGTGGATGAAGACAATCCCGGACTCAATGTTTTCGATTATTCTGTTCGAGTTACAGGGAAGAGTCGACAAGAGGACAAACCTAAAGATTTGGACAAAATGGTTTGGTATGTGTTGAATAATTGTCCTGAGATACTACCTTATATCAACTAAGTGCTAAGTACTGCAGCTTATAGATCGTAATCTACTAAACTTGTAGCAAATTCTTATATATTTAGATGTTTGATGCGATCACTATGTTGTGCAGCATCTACAAAAAGGAGTTACTGCGGCAAAATCCAAGAAACATTGACAAACTGGTTATGGCAGGATTTGCGAAGTGGTTCAAGAGCCATGTAAGCTTTTGAATTGCACTGTCAGTTTTTTTTAATATATTGAGTACATAAGATGATCAGCTTGTCATAGGTTAAGAAGATGCGGGAGGATGGGCAGGCAGTTGATGATGCCCTTTACTCACTAGCAATGGGTCCTGGTACTCGGGTAAGACATTAATCTTGCGTTGTTGGAGATGTGCGCTACAACACCCTTGCATGAGACGAAGGCAGGAAGATACAAAACAGTGCCGTCATGAGCATGGATACGTATGACAAAGAGACAACTGAAATGTATGCTAACATAACAGACATTGTTCAGTTGCAGTATATCTCCAATTTCGAGGATCATCGGTGTGTGGTTCTGTTGTGCTGTCGTTCGTATAACCTGTTTTCCAGGATCGCCAAACCCAGAGCTGATGATTATTTCAAATCCATCAATGTCAAGGCGGTGTACCAGACCAACGAGCCTTTTATTTTGGCAAATCAAGCAACACAGATATTTTTCTTGGAAGACACATTTGCATGTAGCGATGACTAGGGAGTATTGCAAAGGTTTGAGCAGAGGAATTCATTTAATGAAGTTGCACAACAAGATGATGCTTACACTGCTCCTGATGTACAAGATAACACAGATGTTCCTAATATCTTTGAGAACCATCACGTCAATGACGCCGGTGAAAAGATTGCCTATCGTGCTATGGACATACAAGAGTTGATCAAGAAGAAGCCAACGTTCGAGGACGTTGAGGACGAAGAAGAAGAAGATGACACAGTGGGGAATTACGAGTCAGACTGATACACATGGCGAAGATGTTGACGCTGCTGCTGCGGATGATGATTACATTGCTTTTGTCGTATTTGCCTGTCAGAAGATGTTTTTATCTACTATGTGAAATTGTGTTTGCTATGACAATTGAAACCTGATGAACATGTTGTTTAGTATTTTCCTGTGAGAACATCACTTGTTATGTATGTTGATTTGTGTTTGGTGATTGTATGATGACTAAAACATGATGGCATTGTTGTTTAGTTGTACTCATATTTAGCTGTGAAACTTGAATTTGATGACATAGTTGTTTGTTGCACTGCAATTTGCTCGATGTCTTCGAATGAGAACAAAGCTGACCCGACAGAGCCTCTGCTAATTTATTTATTTATTACCAAAAGGGCCTCTGCTATTTATTTATTTATGAGCAAAAGGGGATACACCCTGATTTCCGTTAATAGAAATCATTAGATGTTCACAACACTATGCCCAGCCTACTACACAGGTTTCATTCATTACTAGTTTCAGCAAAGTGCTCATGTCATAGCCACTGAATACATCACGAGTGCTACATACACTGCAAATAAAGAGACAATCATCCTACAGAGCACATCGATTTTGCCCATTATCTTCACAAGCTCTTTCATCTCCTCATTGTTGTCAAGGCCGTTCAACAACTGTTGCTTGGCCATGATCAGAGGAACTGCATCTTTAACCTTCTGCTCCACATCTTCCTCTTCTGTCGTTCCTTCAGTTACTTGTCCAACACCCCAACCTGCTGGTATTGGGATTCCTCGGCTAACCAAGTAATCAGCGTAGTTGCACTCCCCCACATCAGCAACTTCCCAGAAATACAAATCACACGAATCTTCCCTTTTCTGCACGAATCAAATTGGAAGATCATCAACCAAACTATTAAAAAAATCAGTAACTGAAAGCAGCAGAACAACAGTTAAACATATTATTACCCTATGATTCGGGCATTTGTAGAAGACTCGGCCAGGGTTGAGGATTGTGGTTGAGACGCGAAGGATGACTCTGCGTGATTTGCAGAAGTGGCACCACACCAACGGCAGGGGGTTGCGATGAGCAACCGGCTGCGATGCGCGTGCCGGCGGGGGTGTAATGAGACCCATAGGCGCTGGTACGGGTGGCGACTTGGCACATATTTGGTTGTTGCCTGCTGAAGAGCAGGTGGACGAGCAGCCAGCGGACATGGTTGCTGCGGCCAGAGCTTCTGATGCTAGGCAGAGTAAGTAGACAATAGGAGAAGCGAACGTTGGATATGTCAGTTTCATTACTTGCAGAGTAGCATAGCACCATATATAGTCATAGTCTGGGTTTGGATTCGAACCAGCTACAGGAGCACGTCTCTCTTTTTTCTAAAACTCAGCAACGTCTCTTTACTGGTACACCAGCTTGTTCTGTACGCGTTCTCAAGTCTTTGATTCCTCCACCTGACATCTGGGACCCACCAGAAGGGCCTCTGTATTTCGCGAAAAAAATGTGCCCCCCGCTGACAGGTCGGACCCACCAGCTATCTTCGCACGCAAGGAAGAGCCTCCTTATTACACAAAAAAATGAATACTCCCCCTGCCAGCTGGAACCCAGTATAGTGGGAGGCTGACTTGTGGGCCTACCAAGTTGACGGGGATGGAGGGCTTCGTCAACTTAGTCAATATGAATGATTCTAGCTCCAGTTACCGTACGATGTTCATCCAACGACAGTAGTGCTTCTTCATCCTCTGGTCTTCTTGCTCCAGCCGCCCAAACCAGCGCCGGTCATGCTGCGTGCTCCTGCCTCCCGTGGCCGGCTGTGATGCCGCAGAGGCCTCACCGCCCCCTACTACTCCCACCGCTGGCCAGGGCATCCCTCTACTCACCCACACCCCCTGTTATTCTGTGGCGACGGCAGCCTCACACCGCAGCCGAACCAGTGAACCCTCGTACTCCTCTCCGCGTGGGCATCCACTGCCGCGCCTTCCCCGGCTCTGCGTCATGCCCTTCCTAGGCCTCGCCGTCGTCCACCGCCTTGGTGCTCTCAGTGCGGCGTTGTCAATGTGGTCAACGACCGACTTCCATCGAAAGAGTAGTGTACATGGAGAAGCTGACAGCTGGGTCCATGGCCACAGCCCAGTTTTTTGTGATTTGCCAAGTAAGTTGCTTTGTCAGGCCTGTTGGGCTACAAATCTTTCAAGACGAGGAGAGCTTCATTCGGCTGGCCGAGAAAATGGCCTATCAGTAAAGAGAAATGGGTTGTACATTTTTAAAACACATCAAACCGGCAATTAGTTTCAAATTTCTTTTTTTCATTTCCAGATTTTAAATTGCATTGATTTTTATGCATGGACAATTTGTTGGATTTTATATTGATATAATTTTGTTTTTAAAATCAGTTTGAATGTGACTCGAAATTTCGGGATTAAAAACAGTTCGGACCACACCGAAATATGCAAATTTCGTATAATTTTTTAACCGTGGCCACAATATGGGATGTAATGCTAACAAAAAGAATATGGGCTCCAAACAAAACCTTAAGAATTAGCAAATGGGCTGGAAATTATTAGAAATAATGGCAGATGGGATGTATGATATTTTCCACTGATTTGAAGCTTTCCTAAAAAAGGTTGACGCACAAGCAGTGACTGTTGGATGTCCATCCAACGGCCGTCGTGCTTCTTCAATCTCTGCTCTTCCTGCTCCAGCTGCTCAAACAAGCGCCGGCGGGACTGCCTGCTCTCTCCTCCCCGCGGCCGGCTGTGCTGCCGCGCAGGCCTCACCGCCCCACCGTACTCCCATTGCTGGCCTAGCCATCCCTCTACTCACCTACACCTATTGTTATTCTCCGGCGACGGCAGACGAACCACTGAACCCTCGTACAGTCGTACTCCCCTCCGCGTGGGAAACAACTGCCGAGTCTTCCCTGCCTTCGTGTCGTTCCCTTCCTAGACCTCGCCGTCGTCCACCGCCCTGGTGCTCTCGGCGCGTCCTGGTCAACGTGGTCAACGACCGACATGCATCTGAAGTGGACTATACGTGGAGAGGCTGACAGCTGGGTCCACGGCCGCACGCAAGGAAATGCCTCCTTATTACGCACAAAATAATGATTCCTCCACCTGACATCGGAAGGAGGTGCCTCCTTATTACGCACAAAAAAATGAATACTCCCCCTGCTAGCTGGGACCTAGTATAGTGGCAGGCTGACTTGTGGGCCTACTAAGTTGACGAGGACGGAGGGCTTTGTCAACTTAGTCAATCTGCACGATTCTAGCTCCAGTGACCGTACGATGTCCATCCAACGGCCGTAGTGCTTCTTCAACCTCTGGTCTTCTTGCTCCAGCCGCCCAAACCAGCGCCGGTCGTGCCTCTTGCTCCTGCCTCCCGTGGCCGACTGCGATGCGGCGGAGGCCTCACCGCCCCCTTTACTCCCACCGCTGGCCAGGCCATCCCTCTACTCACCCACACCCCCTATTATTCTGCGGCGACGGCAGCCTCACACCGCAGCGAACCAGTGAACCCTCATACTCCTCTACGCGTGGGCATCCACTGCCACGTCTTCCCCGGCTCCGCGTCGTCCCCTTCCTAGGCCTCGTCGTCGTCCACCGCCCTGGTGCTCTCGGCGCGGCGTGGTCAACATGGTCAAGGAATGGCTTCCATGGGACATGGACTGTACGTGGAGAGGCAGACAGCCGGGTCCACGGCCGCAGCAAGGAAGTGCCTCCTTATTACGCGCAAAATAATTATTCCTCCACCAGACAGCGGGGACCCCTCGGACGGGCCACCGTATTTCGTGAAAAAAATGTTTCCCCCTGACTGCTGGGACCCACCAGCTACATCTTCGCATGCAAGGAAGTGCGTCCGGGCAAAAAAACGATTCGCCCCCCTGACTGCTGGGACCCACCAGCTACATCTTCGTAGGCAAGGAAGTGCCTGACAGTCGGGACCCACCTAGTCGAAGCGTACATAGCGTTGTCATTCCGGTCGCGAACGTGTACGTACATATTGGTCGATGTAGAGGTGCGCACGTGTCATAGTAGAGGCGCGCATGTAGCATGTACACGTACGTACAGCGGCCAGTGTGCAAGAAAGAAAATACGGCCACGTACGTACATACGGGCAGGGTCTCGAACGCCTACTCGCGCATACATACGGCCAGGGCTCGAGTACATGGCTGGGTCGGAAGGGAGAAACTGCATCATCGTCGTGTTCATGGGGAGCCAACCGGCTGGGTCGGAACGGAATGCGTCGTCGTGTTCATCGGGAGGGCTTGGACGGAACAGCCGATGGAAACGAGGCCTGGCGTACCACAGAACGGAGGAAACGGCCTTGTGTTCGATCGGCCACGTTCGAAACGGGATCATGAAGATTGTGTAGTTTTGTGTCCCCTCTGTCTTCTTACCTCACGTCTTGAATCTCAGGACAAGATTCTTGTTTAGTGGAGGTGAGTTCTCATAGCCCTAGAATAATGCTTGTAATTAGTGGCATTACATCCATGCATCATGTCTAAATTCTGAAAGTTGAACTGAGGAAATTTGAAAGCCTCAAAAATTTAATTAAAAGAAGGGCAAATAACCCTAGAGAATGCATCCAATGTTTCCAGAATGCACTTCAATGATGTTTGATATTTTTGGCAAGGGTTTTGACCCAAACCAAAAATATGGAACATTTTTGAGGAATTATTTTGGCCATTTGGATTTAAATCAATAAGTATTTGAGTTGGATTTAATTCTTCTATAAAAGAATTAATAGTCCAAAAATTCTGAAAATTTATGAGTGGCTCTGAATATGTTGTATCTAGCCACATAATAATTTTCAGAAGCTACTAAAATGATTTGGTCTGTGAATCAAATCAAAACAGAATTGAAATATTAGAAAATAGAAAACAGAGAAGAGAGAGTGAACCACCTGGGCTTTACCTAGCGCCCAAGTGGCCAGCCCAGCGCAGCCCACCGGCCTCCTCCTTGTCGTCTTCCTCCTTCGCCAGGAGGACGAGAGCGTGTGGCCGCCGCACGCCAGCTGGAGGCACCCAAGGGCGCCACACACTCCCCCTCGCCTCCCTCGACCGCTTGCTCGTCCCCATCCCCTCCTCTGCCGCCCTCACTCTCCCGCGACCGAGCTCCATCGTCGCTGCCGCTCGTCGTTGTCGTAGCCACCATCCACCTCTCGCCTCGCCGACGTGTCCACGAGCTCCGCTTAGACTCCCACGACGTCCTCGACGAGCCAAGAAACCGTGGACACACCGTATCGTCGTCACCGCCATCGTCTTCATCGTTGGCCGCCCGAGATAGCCATTGCCATTTCGTCGCCGTCTCTGCCTCCCCGAGCTCGCCGTCTACCTCTTCCGACCCGCTGTGAGCTCCTACGCCGTCCATCCTTATTTCCGCGCTCGTTTGCCTCGCCTAGACCGTAGTTCCGCAGGAGCCGTGAGCTCCTTGCCGCCGGCGATGACGCAGTCGCGGCCACGGTCACTACAGCCCATGTCCGAGCACACCAACGTGCTCAGAACCTCTCCGCGCACCCGTAGCCACCACCATCTCCTCCTCCTGAACACCCTAGCGATGAACTCGAGCACGTCCGAACCACGACCGCCGCAAATCTCGTCGCCAGTGTTGATTCCGGCGACCCCCGCGTCCAACTCCCCTACTCCTCGATGAGGGTAAGCAAGGGCTATGCCCTGGTGCCCTCGGCACGTGCAGCCGACGCCCGTAGCGCGTTTCCGGCGTGCCTCCGCTGCGCTGGATGGTCGCTGGCGGTCTAACCCCGGCCGTGCTCACGTGGCAAGGTTAATTAGGCGTTAACCTCTTCCTGATCAAACCCTAGAGTCACAGACAGCCGGGCCCCACACCATAATTAACCATAGGGTTATTTCCCTGCTTAAATTAAGCTAATGCTTTGACCCTGCCACCACAGCGTTGACCTGGGCCCCACTGTCAGGTTTGACTTGGACCAGCCCCTTTGACCTGCTAACATCATGCTTACACATTGCTGACGCAGTTACTCGTTTTCTGGATTAAAAATAATCCAGGAAATTCCAGAAGTTAGTTTAAACTTCAAAAATTCACAGAAATTCAAACGTAGCTCAGATTGAAATAATTTATATATATGAAAAATTATCAGAAAAATGCAATCTATCCATCTATACCATTTTCATGCATGTTAGAATAACTTCTGGCTACTGTCTAGGAAAAATCAAATAAATGGCATTTGAATTTCACATATGGAGTTTGATTTTGAATCTTGCATTCAAACCAACTTCATTTAAATAGTTGTTAGTTGCATTAGCTCAAATCATAGCATATTGCCATGTCAGGATCATGCATCATATTGTTGCATTGCATTGATTGTGTTTCCTCTCTGTTGCCGGTAATTGTCCCCCCTCAGTAGACGTGGTTCCGACGATGAGATCAATGACACCGATGAAGAGCTATACTATCTTCAGAAGTGCCAGGCAAGCAAAACCCCCTTGTTCATTCCGATACAATCGCACTCTCTCGCTCCTGCTCTCTTTTACTGCATTAGGACAACAACGATTCAACTGTTACATGCTGCGGTAGTTGAACCCCTTTCCTTGGCATGATCTGTCATTGCCACAATAAATAGATGAAACCCACTAGCATGAGTAGGAGTTGTTTGAGCCCGGATGTGCCTACTCATTCATGCTTGTTGTCATGCCTGCTACTGATTAGAGTTGAGTCAGGTCTAATTCATCGGGGATGAATTGGAACGTGGTGAACATGTCCTACCGTTGAGAGCTAAGTGTGTGAACACGATTTGGTAAAGATAGCGGTGAGAGGCCATGTAGGAGTACATGGTGGGTTGTCTCATTGCACCCGTCCTCAGGAACTGAGTTCTGTGTTTGTGATCCATGAACAGCTACTAGCACACATTGGGCTCCGGGCACTCCAAGCTCTCTCGACTTATTAATCAACCTGATCTCTGTCCAGGAGTTGCAACAAGTTTCTAGTGTTTGTAGGTAGTGCTAGTAGTCTACCAAGTGGCACCCGGTACAGGTGGGCTTGGGACAGACTAGGTGCAGTGGCACGGTGTACGAAGCGACGCCCGTTTGGTGGGCTTGGGAACCCTGCTCACATCGTTTGGGGCCGTGAGCGACACCCCGGCCGGATCTCCTTGCGGATATAACCCGAATAGGCGATAGACCTGGACTAGAGACTTGTGTGGTTAGTCAGGTCGTGGCCGACTCCCTCGCCAAGCTTCCGCTAGAAGGTTGCCGAGATACACGACATGTACATGGTGGTAAGTGGCGAGAGCGTGTGTGAAGAAGTACACCCCTGCAGGGTTATAAATGATCTATTCGAATAGCCGCGTCCGTGGTAAAGGACTTCTGGGTTGCCTATACAGTTCATAGACAAGTGAAAGTGGATACTTTAAAATGCGCAAGATAAGCGTGAGTGCTATGGACGGCCTTCTCGTAGGGAGACGGTAGCGGATCCATAGTGGTGTATTGATATGGTGAATATGTGGACTCGTGTGCGCCACCTCAAAAGAGTTACTAGCAGTTGTAGTTCAGGATAGCCACTGAGTCAAAGCTGGCTTGCTGCAGTCAAACTCCACCACCCCTTTTGTTGATACTGATGCATATGTAGCTAGTTCTGATGTAAGTCTTGTTGGGTACATTTGTACTCATGTTTGCTTAATTTATGTTTTGCAGGGAGACTTCAGTCTCACTAGTAGTTCCGCGTGGACTTCGACGTTTAGCTTGTTACCTCAGCTACACTCTTGTGCCCTCAGCAAGGTCTTGTAGATAGTCAGGCTTCTCAGCCTTTTCATTTGTAGTTGTCTGTACTCAGACACGTTAAGCTTCCGCTTGTGCTTGTTTCTTGTATGACTTGAATGCTGGGTCCTCAGACCCATGTTTGCAATATCTGGCTCTTCGGAGCCTAATGAATAAATACTCTGAGTTGTAGAGTTTTTCTGTGATGCCATGTTGTATTTGCACATATCGAGCATATTGTGTGTATGATTTGAAATGCTTGGTATGTGTGGGATCCAACAACCTAGTTGTTTATCCTTGGTAGCCTCTCTTACCGGAAATGTCTCCTAGTGCTTCCACTGAGCCATGGTAGCTTGCTACTGCTCCGGAACACTTACGCTGGACGGCATGTGTCCTTCTTCGTTCTTGTGTCTGTCCCTTCGGGGAAATGTCCCACGGTGTCTACCAGAGTCCTGTTAGCCTGCTACAGCTCGGATTCTCCGGAGTCCTGTTAGCCCAGCTGCTAGAGCCCAGATTCACTCACTGATGACCGACACGTTCGTTGCTGGGTCATCTATGCCTGTCCTTGTAAGTTAGTGCCACTTTGGGTTCACGACTAGCCATGTCGGCCCGGGTTCTCTGTCATATGGATGCTAGCGACACTATCATATACGTGAGCCAAAAGGCGCAAACGGTCCTGGGCCAAGTAAGGTGGCACCCGTGGGGATACCGTGCGTGAGGCCGCAAAGTGATATGATGTGTTACATGCTAGATCGGCGTGACTTAGGATCGGGGTCCCGACAGCGTCGCGCTTTCGGCTCCGACGACTGGTGCCAGTGGCGGGGCCAGGGGGCTCCGAGCCTTGGCCCCCGCCTTACGGTAGGTCTAGTGGCCGCCCAAGTTCAAGCCGGAGATGCCACCGCGCTACGACGGCGCGGCGGACCCGGTGGCTTTCCTGCTGGCGTACGAGGAGGCCGTCCTTCAGGGTGGGGGCGACGACAAGGTCATGGCCAACTGGCTTCCCATGGCCCTCACTGGCGTGCCGCGTTCCTGGCTGCTCAACCTCCCTGGGTCCACGGTGGCAACTTGGGAGGAGTTGCACGGCCTCTTCGCCGCGCGCTTCGCGGCACCTGCGCCCGACGCGGTCATGGCCCTCCTCGGCGGCTCGCAAGCGCCGCCCTCAGACCGCCACGCCAAGCCATTCTTTCACCAGATTGGCGCCACCTCCACGCGGCAGGGCGCTCCCCCGGGTTGGGCGGCGCCCAAGGCCGACCTAACCTTCGACTCGGGGGATCAGCCTGTCACCACTATCGGCTCGGCGTGCTCCAAATGCTCTGCACGCCCACCATCTGCAGCATAGCTGTCACCAAGACCCTTATTGACGGCGGCGCCGGCCTCAACGTGCTCTCTGTGGATGCTTTTAGCCTTCTTCACGTACCACTCGAGCAGCTTCGCCCTAGCAAGCCGTTCTCTAGAGTCGGCGGCGGCTCCGCCAGTCCTCTAGGGCAGATCCGCCTGCCTGTGACCTTCGGCACTCGTGACAACTACCGCACCGAGCTGATCGACTTCGACATCGCCCACATCGGCCTCCCGTACAACGCCATTCTCGGGTACCCGGCTCTGGCTCAGTTCATGGCGGCGACACATCTGACCTACAACCTCATGAAGATGGCTGGGAGCAAGGACGTCCTCACCATAGTAGGAGATACCAAGGAGGCTCTGGTGGCACTCAAGCTTGCCCTCAAGACCGCCGCGATGGCGCAACTAGCCGATGTGGACACCTCCGGAGTTAAGGAAGCCGTGCCAACCAAGAAGAAGAAGTTGTTCACTCAAGACCGGGCAGAAACCAAGCAAGTGTCGGTCGAGGAAGATGGGTCCTCGGGGGCCACCTTCACCATAGGTGCCAACCTCGACCCCGATCAAGAGGAGGCATTGGTGAAGTTCTTGCGTGCAAACAAAGAAGTATTCACCTGGGAGCCCGATTAGCTGGTAGGGGTCCCAAGAGGAGTGATTGAGCACCACTTGAAGGTGTGCCCCAATGTACGCCCAGTGAAGCAGAGGGCATGGCGGCATTCCACGGAGAAGCAGTCCTTCATCATCCAAGAAACCCGCAAGCTGGAGGCAGCAGGTGTCATTCGCGAGGTCCGATACCCTGAATGGTTGGAAAAACCCGTCATTGTGCCCAAGAAAGGCGGAAAGGAGCGCATGTGTGTTGACTTCACCAACCTCAACAAGGCCTGCCCCCAAGATCCGTTCCTGCTTCCATGCATCGACCAGATCGTCGACTCCACTGGCGAGTGCGACCTACTGTGCTTCCTGGATGCGTTTTCAGGCTACCACCAGATCAAGATGGCGATAGAAGATGTCGAGAAGACGGCCTTCCTGACCCCGTGCAAGGTATACTGCTACACTTGCATGCCGTTCGGGCTACGCAACGCGGGCGCGACCTTCCAACGGCTGATGCACATCGCCCTGGGTCAGCAGCTTGGGAGAAACGCTAAAGCCTACGTCGAAGACATTGTGGTGAAGTCTCAGAGGAGAGAACTTTAATTCAGGACCTGGAGGAGACCTTCGAAAGCCTGCGCCGGGTGGACTTGTGGCTCAACCCGGAGAAATGTGTGTTTGGTGTCCCTTCCGGCAAGCTGCTGGGTTTCCTCATGTCCCATAGAGGGATCGAGGCCAACCCAGAGAAGTTCAAGGCAATCGAAGACATGAGCCCACCACAAACCCTTCAGGAGATGCAGAAGCTTGCCGGTCGCATGACTGCGTTGGGGCGCTTCATCTCCAAGCTGGGAGAGCGCGCCCTACCATTCTTCAAGCTGATGAAGAAGAAGGGCCCATTCGAGTGGACCCCGGAGGCTGACCAAGCGTTTCAAGACCTCAAGAGATACCTGACAAGCCCTCCAGTGATGGTGGCGCCCCGACCTCTCGAGCCCCTGGTGTTGTACCTTGCCGCCACCCCTTACTCCGCCAGCGTAGCTCTGGTGGCGGTCAGGGAGGAGCGCTGGGTCAGGGATGCGTCGTGCCAAGCCGCCCCCTCAGCCGGGGCGGCGCAAGACCCAGTGGGCACCGTGAGGGCTGCTGCGACGTCAGCAAAGGACCAGGCTCAGCAAGACGTCACACTTGGGCCTTCAAAGGCCCCAACGAGCAACTAGGCTTTGGGGGCTTCGTCGTCTCAGGCGGCGCCCCAACCTCCGGAAGTCACAAGCCTCGTCAATGCACCCGCCCTCGTCAAGAATCCTATGTATTTTGTCAGCACGGTGTTGCGGGATCCGAGGGCATGTTACCCCATGCCTCAGAAGCTCCTACTCGCGCTCCTGGTGGCCTCGCGTAAGCTGCGGCACTACTTCCATGGTCACCCCATCAAGGTCGTCTCGGCCTACCCATTGGAGAGGGTGCTCAGGAGCCCCCACTCCGCCAGGAGAGTCGCTGAGTGGAACATCGAGCTGCAGGCATTTCAGTTGGAGTTCAGCACAACCAGCGTCATCAAGGGAGCCGCGCTTGCTGATTTCGTGGCAGAATAGACAGACGCCCCAGGGCTTGAAGAAGGCGAGGATCGGTCCCTCTCGCCGGGGAGTGAAGCGCCAGATGGCTGGGTTATGTATTTCGATGGTGCCTTTGCGCGCCAGGGCGCGGCGGCTGGAGCGGTGCTCATCTCACCCACTCAGGACAAGCTTTACTACGCCGTGCAGCTCTGCTTCCAGCAGGGCGAGAAGGTCTCCAACAACATAGCAGAGTACGAAGGCATCATAGCTGGCCTCAAGGCTGCGGTGGCCCTGGGGGTGAAGCGCCTCACCATCAAGGGTGACTCGCAGCTCCTCGTCAACTTCTCCAACAAGGTATATGAGCCGAAGGACGAGCACATGGAGGCGTACCTCGCGGAGATACGCAAGATGGAGAAGCAGTTCTTGGGCCTGGAATTGCAGCACGTGCCCCATGGCACCAACAAGGAAGCCGACGACATCGCAGGAGAGCATCCAAGCGGCTACCCCAAGAGCCTGGCGTCTTCAAGGAGCGGCTCTTCAAGCCATCGGCAACACCACCACTTTCAAGAACAGCGCTTCCTTGGGAGGAGCTCCCTCAACCACCTGCCACGGGAGCCCCGCCCTGCGGCCCGACCTCGGGAGCGCGCTTACTCTTGGCGCTCAAGCCTCAGGAGGGGTGCTGCACCAAGGAGTTCAAGGAATACCTAATGCAAGGGACGCTGCCCAAGAAGGAGGAGGACGCAGAGCGTGTGGCCCAACAGGCCACGACATACTGCATCCAGGACGGCGAGTTATACAGGAAGCGGCCAACTGACGTTTCCCTGCGTTGCATCTCCAGGGAGCAGGGGAAAGAGCTACTAGCCGACATACGCTGTGGGGACTGCGGACACCACTCGTCGTCACAGACCCTCGTCGGCAAGGAGTTTCGCAGCGGATTCTACTGGCTTACGGCACTCAACGACGCGACTGAGCTGGTGAAGTCCTGTGAGGCATGTCAGTTCCACACCAAGAAGATCCATCAGCCGGCTCAGGGCTTCCAGACCATTCCACTCTCGTGGCCATTCACGGTCTGGGGGCTGGATATCTTGGGCCCGTTCCCTCGAGCGCTTGGGGGCTACCGCTACCTCTATGTCGCCATCGACAAGTTCACCAAGTGGGCGGAGGTAGAAGCCGTCCGCACCATCCCAGCCGGCTCCGCAGTCAAGTTCATCAATGGTCTCGTGAGCCGGTTTGGGGTCCCCAACCACATCATCATTGATAATAGCTGCACTGTGGTAGCGTCCGCTCCAGGACGCTCGAGGTGGGTGACCTCGTCCTAAGGCGGGTGCTCTCTAGGGAAGGGCTGCATAAGCTCTCACCCATGTGGGAGGGCCCATTTAGGGTCGCCCATGTCTCCAGGCCTGGCGCCGTGCGCCTGGAGACACAGGACGGGGTGCCCATCCAGAACGCCTGGAACATCCAGCACCTCCGGAAGTTCTACCCATGAAGAAAGGCCCAACGCCTGTGAAGAAGGCCCCGTGCCTGTGAAGGTCTCCGCTCGTGACACTCTCACGTAATAATGAGTGGGGCTATACACGCCCCGGAGTCTCAGGAGTGCTGCCCTCGGGCCTCTAGGGCTCCCTCCCACGTCCTAGTGGCAGCACTTAGCTCCGCGGTGGTGAGAAGACAAGAAGACTAGACTAAGTGCCGGACGCGGATTTTCATTTGCTTTCCGTAGTTGGTTTGCCTCTCTTTAATGAAATTTGCTTTCTGGTGCTCCTTGCGGGTTTGGTTCCATCGCCTTTTGCCTCTGTTTCTGCCTTCGGTTCCTTGTTTCGACCTGTACTCTCTCGCATGCCTCGCGAGGGGGCTGGACAGGTGCCCTCGTGAGGATTTTTCCCTGTTTTTCGCGAGGCACCCTCGTTCGAGCTCATAAGCTGGCGGGCTTCTCTCAATCCCTGCCCTCGGGTACCACGATGTGTAGCGCTGAATCGTGGCTGGCGGCGCCTGTGACCAGGGCTTGGAAGAACAAAAGTTTCCTAACAAATTTTTGCAGTTCCCAGACACCTCCCACGCCAAGGAGGCCTCGCCAGGTACTAGGAAATGCGTGCTTCATGAAGCAAAGACTACCTCGAGCGTGTCGAGCTAAGTTATCTCTACGCGCCTATATAAAACATTGATATTGTGACGCGACACATGAACAATAAACACAGCTTAACAACTTGGAAATCCTAGTTTCTTGCACGCCCCCGCGGGGCCCCATACTTGTCTCTCTCTCAATGCAGGAAGGAAGGGAAGAACGAAACAAAAGCAGCGCATGCCCCTGCAGCAGCTCGCGAGGATGGACCCATAGTGCTCTCCTGAGCTCAGCCGAAACCCTCCTCGCGCTTTACTGGGGCGCGGCGACGAGACGACCCGCTGCCGCCCTCAAAGCGGGCGCGGAGGCGTGGCGGCTGATCATAGCCGCCGCTGCTGGAGCTGTCACCGGAAGGGGAGTCGACGTAGCTAGGCGAGCGGCGGCCAGCACCGAAGCTTTCCTGCAGCAGCCGTCCGCCTGCAGCCAGAGCCCGCCTGGACCTGTTGCCGGCAACTAGCCGGCGAATAAGCACGGGAGCTGAAGCCAGGTGCCGGCTGGGTTCTCCGACCAAACGACGAACTCTGGCGGCACCTCCGCCGAGTGGAAGCACGGCCGGGGAGGCCGTGTGACCATAGCGCGCCTCCTTTCATCGACGGGGCTGTCACGATCTGGGCGAACCCCACCACGAGAAGAAGCGCCTTCGCGGCTGCGAGGAGCCACGGCGGGGGTCGCGGCATGCTTGCGGGGACGACCGCGCCCAAGCTTGGGCGGCGGAGAGCCAGGCCCCTCTTGGCGGGCCTTCCCCTTCTCCGCGGCCGAGAACCTCTTCGTGGGCGCCATGGGGGTCGCTGCTAGCAATGGGGCAAGGAAGGAGAAGCAAGCAGGAAGAGATGAGCAACGGGGGCTCCACCCCTCTCCTCATTTATAGCAGGAGAATGCCAACCGGCGATCCCCAAGATCACAGGTAATGATGATATTTCTCTGCATGCAGCAGGGACTCGTCGAGTTGGGCAATTGCCAAGGCAGCGCAGGGAAGCGGAGACGCCCACGTCCAATCAATCGCCGCGTGTTGACCAAGGCCGCAGGCTGTTGGGGCCCACGGCACTCCGCACTTGCCCTTTGGCTTCGCCTCGAAGCCAAGTCCGAGCACGCCTTGGGCCCGGGGGCTACTGTCGGCGTCCTGGGAACGTGGGTCCCCAGACTTGCCTGCCTGCGGCCCATGACGTGGCTCCACCAGCGGCCCCGTACGACCAATCTTCACCAGCAAACGCTCAAGACCCTTGCGAGGGGCCAAGCCACGCGAGGCGGACGACTCAAGACTTCCTCGGGAGCGGCCTCACCAGGCTGGCTCGTGAGGGGAGTAGAGATCAAGGCAAGGGACACCTCGCGAGGTTCCTGTGACGCAAGCCATGACGACTGGTGCCAGGCGGGCGCCAGCATGCGCAGTGTCCTTGTTTCCTCTTTGGTGCTAAAGGGGCAAGCGCGGGCGAGGAGTCTCGAGGCATCAGACAAAGGTTTCCATATCGGTGCAATGAGACCAAGACCAGCAGGACGGCAGGACGGAGGTCACCATGGAGCCCATGTTGGGGAACGTAGTAATTTCAAAAAAAATCCTACGCACACGCAAGATCATGGTGATGCATTGCAACGAGAGAGGAGAGTGTCGTCCACGTACCCTCGTAGACCGTAAGCGGAAGCGTTACGACAACGCGGTTGATGTAGTCATACGTCTTCACGATCCGACCGATCCAAGTACCGAACACATGGCACCTCCGAGTTCAGCACACGTTCAGCTCGGTGGCGTCCCACGAACTCATGATCCAGCAGAGCTTCAAGGGAGAGTTCCATCAGCACGACGGCGTGATGACGGTGATGATGATGCTACTGATGCAGGGCTTCGCCTAAGCACTGCTACGATATGACCGAGGTGGATTATGGTGGAGGGGGCACCGCACACGGCTGAAAGATCAACTGATCAACTTGTGTGTCCTGGGGTGCCCCCTGCCCCCATATATAAAGGAGAAAGGGGGGAGGCCGGCCGGCCCTACGAGGGCGCGCCAAGAGAAGTCCTCCTCCTAGTGGGAGTAGGACCCCCCTTTCCTAGTCCCACTAGGAGGGGGAAGGAAGGAGTGGGAGAGGGGAAAGGCAAGGGGGGCGCCGCCCCCCCCCTTCCTTATCCTATTCGGACTCAAGGGGAGGGGCGTGCGGCCTGCCCTGGCTGGCCCCTCTCTCTCTCCACTAGGGCCCATCAAGGCCCATTAGCTCCCGGGGGGTTCTGGTAACCCCCCCGACACTCCGGTAAAATCCCGATTTTACCCAGAACTATTCCGATGTCCAAATATAGGCCTCCAATATATCAATCTTTATGTCTTGACCATTTCGAGACTCCTCGTGATGTGCGTGATCATATCCGGGACTCCGAATTACCTTCGGTTCATCAAAACAGATAAACTCATATTACCGATCGTCACCGAACGTTAAGCGTGCGGACCCTACGGGTTCGAGAACTATGTAGACATGACCGAGACTCATCTCTGGTCAATAACCAACAGCGGAACCTGGATGCTCACATTGGCTCCTACATATTCTATGAAGACCTTTATCGGTCAAACCGCATAACAACATACGTTGTTCCCTTTGTCATCGGTATGTTACTTGCCCGAGATTCGATCGTTGGTATCTCAATACCTAGTTCAATCTTGTTACCAGCAAGTCTCTTTACTCGTTCCGTAATCATCATCCTACAACTAACTCATTAGTTACATTGCTTGCAAGGCTTATAGTGATGTGCATTACCGAGAGGGCCCAGAGATACCTCTCTAATACTCGGAGTGACAAATCCTAATCTTGATCTGTGCCAACCCAACAAACACCTTCGGAGACACCTGTAGAGCATCTTTATAATCACCCATTTACGTTGTGATGTTTGATAGCACACAAGGTGTTCCTCTGGTATTCGGGAGTTGCATAATCTCATAGTCATAGGAACATGTATAAGTCGTGAAGAAAGTAATAGCAACATACTAAAT
Organism: Aegilops tauschii subsp. strangulata; assembly: GCF_002575655.3. Lineage (NCBI taxonomy): Eukaryota > Viridiplantae > Streptophyta > Magnoliopsida > Poales > Poaceae > Aegilops > Aegilops tauschii. The sequence continues at coordinate 106,930,845 of NC_053039.3, forward strand.
GATGAAGTGCTAAGCTAACGGAATGGGTCAAGTCAATCACATCATTCTCTAATGATGTGATCCCGTTAATCAAATGACAACTCATGTCTATGGCTAGGAAACTTAACCATCTTTGATTCAACGAGCTAGTCAAGTAGAGGCATACCAGTGACACTCTGTTTGTCTATGTATTCACACTTGTACTAAGTTTCCGGTTAATACAATTCTAGCATGAATAATAAACATTCATCATGATATAAGGAAATATAAATAACAACTTTATTATTGCCTCCAGGGCATATTTCCTTCAGTCTCCCACTTGCACTAGAGTCAATAATCTAGTTCACATCACCATGCGATTTAAGACCAATGTTCATATCACCATGTGATTAATATCCATAGTTCACATCGCCATGTGGCCAACACTCAAATGGTTTACTAGAGTCAGTAATCTAGTTCACATCGCCATGTGATTAACACCCAATAGAGTACTAAGGTGTGATCATGTTTTGCTTGTGAGATAAGTTTAGTCAACGGGTCTACTAATTTCAGATCCCGATGTATTTTGCAAATTTCTATGTCTACAATGCTCTGCACGGAGCTACTTTAGCTAATTGCTCCCACTTTCAATATGTATCCAGATTGAGACTTAGAGTCATCTGGATCAGTGAAAAAATTGCATCGAAGTAACCCTTTACGACGAACCTTTTGTCACCTCCATAATCGAGAAACATATCCTTATTCCACTAAGGATAATTTTGACCGTTGTTCAGTGATCTACTCCTAGATCACTATTGTACTCCCTTGCCAAACTCAGTGTAGGGTATATAGTAGATCTGGTACACAGTATGGCATACTTTATAGAACTTATGACTGAGGCATAGGGAATGACTTTCATTCTCTTTCTATCTTCTGCCGTGGTCGGGCTTTGAGTCTTACTCAATTTACACCTTGTAACACAGGCAAGAACTCTTTCTTTGACTGTTCCATTTTGAACTACTTCAAAATCTTGTCAAGGTATGTACTCATTGAAAAAACTTATCAAGCGTCTTGATCTATCTCTATAGATCTTGATGCTCAATATGTAAGCAGCTTGATTGAGGTCTTTCTTTGAAAAACTCCTTTCAAATACTCCTTTATGCTTTCCATAAAATTCTACATTATTTCCGATCAACAATATGTCATTCACATATATTTATCAGAAATGTTGTAGTGCTCCCACTCACTTTGTTGTAAATATAGGATTCACCGCAAGTCTGTATAAAACTATATGCTTTGATCAACTCATCAAAGCCTATATTCCAACTCCGAGATGCTTGCACCAGTCCATAGATGGATCGCTGGAGCTTGCACATTTTGTTAGCACCTTTAGGATCGACAAAACCTTCTGGTTGCATCATATACAACTCTTCTTTAAGAAATCCATTAAGGAATCTAGTTTTGACATCCATTTGCCAGATTTCATAAAATGTGGCAATTTGCTAACATGATTCGGACAGACTTAAGCATCGCTACGAGTGAGAAAATCTCATCGTAGTCAACACCTTGAACTTTGTCACAACCTTTTTCGACAAGTCTAGCTTTGTAGATAGTAACACTACTATTAGCGTCCGTCTTCCTCTTGAAGATCCATTTATTTTATATGGCTTGCCGATCATCAGTCAAGTCAACCAAAGTCCACACTTTGTTCTCATACATGGATCCCATCTCAGATTTCATGACCTCAAGCCATTTCGCGGAATCTGGGCTCATCATCGCTTCCTCATAGTTCATAGGTTCGTCATGGTCAAGTAACATGACCTCCAGAATAGGGCTACCATACCACTCTGGTGCGGATCTCACTCTGGTTGACCTACGAGGTTCGGTAGTAACTCGATCTGAAGTTACATGATCATCATCATTAGCTTCCTCACTAATTGGTGTAGGAGTCACAGGAACAAAATTCTATGATGAACTACTTTCCAATGAGGGAGCAGGTACAGTTACCTCATCAAGTTCTACTTTCCTCCCACTCCCTTCTTTCGAGAGAAACTCCTTCTCTAGAAAAGATCCATTCTTAGCAACGAATATCTTGCCTTCAAATCTGTGATAGAAGGTGTACCCAACTGACTCCTTTGGGTATCCTATGAAGACACATTTCTCTGATTTGGGTTTGAGCTTATCAGAATGAAACTTTTTCACACAAGCATCGCAACCCCAAACTTTAAGAAACGACATTTTTTGTTTCTTGCCAAACCACAGTTCATATGGTGTCGTCTCAACGGCTTTAGATGGTGCCCTATTTAACGTGAATGCAGCTGTCTCTAATGCATAACCCCAAAACGGTAGTGGTAAATCCGTAAGAGACATCATAGATTGCACCATATCTAATAAAGTACGGTTACGATGTTCGGACACACCATTACGATGTGGTGTTCTAGGTGGCGTGAGTTGCAAAACTATTCCGCGTTGTTTCAAATGAAGAACAAATTGTAACTCAAATATTCTCCTCCACGATCAGATCGTAGAAACTTTATTTTCTTGTTACGATGATTTTCCACTTCACTTTGAAATTATATGAAATTTTCAAATGTTTCAGACTTATGTTTCATCAAGTAGATATACCCATATCTACACAAATCATCTGTGAAGGTCAAAAAATAACGATACCCGCCGCGAGCCTCAACACTCATCGAATCGCATACATCAGTATGTATTATTTCCAATAAGTCAGTTGCTCGCTCCATTGTTCCGGGGAACGGAGTCTTAGTCATCTTGCCCATAAGGCATGGTTCGCAAGCATCAAGTGATTCCAAAATCCCATCAGCATGGAGTTTCTTCATGTGCTTTACACCAATATGACCTAAACGGCAGTGCCACAAATAAGTTGCACTATCATTATTAACATTGCATCTTTTGGCTTCAATATTATGAATATGTGTATCACTACGTTCGAGATCAAACAAACCATTTTCATTGGGTGTATGACCATAGAAGGTTTTATTCATGAAAACAGAACAACAATTATTCTCTAACTTAAATGAATAACCGTATTGCAATAAACATGATCAAATCATACTCATGCTCAACGCAAACACAAAATAACACTTATTTAGGTTCAACACTAATCTCGAAAGTATAGGGAGTGTGCGATGATGATCATATCAATCTTGGAACTACATCCAACACACATTGTCACCTCGCCCTTAACTAGTTTCTGTTCATTCTGCAACTCCCATTTCTAGTTACTACTCTTAGCAACTGAACCAGTATCAAATGCCGAGGGGTTGCTATAAACACTAGTAAAGTACACATGAATAACATGTATATCCAATATACCTTTGTTCACTTTGCCATCCTTCTTATCTGCCAAGTATCTAGGGCAATTCCACTTCCAGTGACCATTTTCTTTGCAGTAGAAGCAGTCAGTTTCAGGCTTGGGTCTAGCTTTGGGCTTCTTCACGGGAGCAGCAACTTGCTTGCCGTTCTTTTTGAAGTTCCCCTTCTTCCCTTTGCCCTTTTCTTGAAACTAGTGGTCTTGTCAACCATCAACACTTGATGCTTTTCTTGATTTCTACCTTCGTCGATTTTAGCATCACGAAGAGCTTGGGAATCGTTTCCGTTATCCCTTGCATATTATAGTTCATCACGAAGTTCTAGTAACTTTGTGATAGTGACTAGAGAACTTTCTCAATCACTATCTTATCTAGAAGATTAACTCCCACTTGATTCAAGTGATTGTAGTACTCAGACATTCTGAGCACATGCTCACTAGCTGAGCTATTCTCCTCCATCTTGTAGGCATGCAACATACTATCAGGTACTAAGTTCATGATAAATTAAAGTTCAATTAATCATATTACTTAATAACTCCCACTTAGATAGACATCCCTCTAATCATCTAAGTGACCACGTGATCCATATCAACTAAACCATGTCCGATTATCACGTGAGATGGAGTAGATTTCAATGGTGAGCATCACTATGTTCATCATATCTTCTATATGATTCATGCTCGACCTTTCGGTCTCCAGTGTTCCGAGGCCATATCTGCATATGCTAGGCTCGTCAAGTTTAACCCGAATATTCTGCGTGTGCAAAACTGGCTTGCATCCGTTGTATGTGAACGTAGAGCTAATCACACCCGATCATCACGTGGTGTCTCAGCATGAAGAACTGTCACAACGGTGCATACTCAGGGAGAACACTTGCACCTTGAAATTTAGTGAGAGATCATCTTATAATGCTACCGTCGAACTAAGCAAAATAAGATGCATAAAGGAGGAACATCACATGTAATCAATATAAGTGATATGATATGGCCATCATCATCTGGTGCCTTTGATCTCCATCTCCAAAGCACCGTCATGATCACCATCGTCACCGGCGCGACACCTTGATCTCAAACGTCGCATCATTGTCGTCTCGCCAACTATTGCTTCTACGACTATCGCTACCGCTTAGTGATAAAGTAAAGCAATTACATGGCGATTGCATTTCATACAATAAAGCGACAACCATATGGCTCCTGCCAGTTGCCGATAACTCCGTTACAAAACATGATCATCTCATACAATAAAATTTAGCATCATGTCTTGACCATATCACATCACAACATACCCTACAAAAACAAGTTATACGTCCTCTACTTTGTTGTTGCAAGTTTTACGTGGCTGCTATGGGCTGAGCAAGAACCGTTCTTACGTACGCATCAAAACCACAACGATATTTCCTCAAGTATGTGCTATTTTAACCTTCAACAAGGACCGGGCGTAGCCACACTCGATTCAACTAAAGTTGGAGAAACTGACACCCACCAGCCACCTGTGTGCGAAGCACATCGGTAGAACTAGTCTCGCATAAGCGTACGCGTAATGTCGGTCCGGGACGCTTCATTCAACAATACCGCCGAATAAGAGTATGACATGCTGGTAAGCCGTATGACTAGTATCGCCCACAACTCACTTGTGTTCTACTCATGCATATAACATCTACGCATAAACCTGGCTCGGATGCCACTGTTGGGGAACGTAGTAATTTCAAAAAAAATCCTACGCACACGCAAGATCACGGTGATGCATAGCAACGAGAGAGGAGAGTGTCATCCACGTACCCTCGTAGACCGTAAGCGGAAGCGTTATGACAACGCGGTCGATGTAGTTGTACGTCTTCACAATTCGACCGATCCAAGTACCGAAGACATGGCACCTCCGAGTTCAGCACACGTTCAGCTCGGTGACGTCCCACGAACTCACGATCAAGCAGAGCTCCGAGGGAGAGTTCCGTTAGCACGACGGCGTGATGATGGTGCTGATGATGCTACCGACGCAGGGTTTCGCCTAAGCACCGCTATGATATGATCGAGGTGGATTATGGTGGAGGGGGCACCGCACACGGCTAAAAGATCAACTGATCAACTTGTGTGTCCTGGGGTGCCCCCCTGCCCCCGTATATAAAGGAGCAAGGGGGAGGCCGGTCGGCCCTAGGAGGGCGCGCCAAGAGGAGGAGTCCTCCTCCTAGTGAGAGTAGGACTCCCCTTTCCTAGTCCCACTAGGAGGGGGAAGGAAGGAGTGGGAGGGGGAAAGGCAAGGGGGGCGCCGCCTGTCGGTGTCAAAACCGGCGGATCTCGGGTAGGGGGTCCTGAACTGTGTGTCTAAGGTCGATGGTAACAGGAGATAGGGGACACGATGTTTACCCAGGTTCGGGCCCTCTCTATGGAGGTAATACCCTACTTCCTGCTTGATTGATCTTGATGAATATGAGTATTACAAGCGTTGATCTACCACGAGATCGTAATGGCTAAACCCTAGAAGTCTAGCTTGTATAACTATGGTAATGAGTATCCCCTCTCCGGACTAAGTCCTCCGGTTTATATAGACACCGGGGAGATCTAGGCTTACACCAGGTCGGTTTCAAAGGAAAGGAATATATATATTCGGTCGCCAAGCTTGCCTTCCACGCCAAGGAGAGTCCCATCCGGACACGGGTGCAGTCTTCGGTCTTCGTATCTTCACAGCCCATCAGTCCGGCCCATGGCTAACAGGCCGGACACCTGAGGACCCCTTAGTCCAGGACTCCCTTAGTAGCTCGTGAACCTGGCTTCAATGACAAGGTGTCCAGCGCGTAGATCTGTCTTCGACATTGCAAGGCGGGTTTCTCCTTCCGAACTCCAAGATAGTCTTCGGATGTACCGACGTGTCCGGACCTGTAACACATACACCACACACAACCGCAGAGAGAATATAATTTTACACGAGTCCAATCCGCTGACAACTTTCTGTACCATGACATCACATCTGTCCGGTCATAATTTCGAACCGTTTTTCGTCTGCCGGTCCACGTTTCGAGACGTGGTTGCCATTGGCACGTCTTGTCAAAGCAGAGATCGTGTCCCCTTATTGCGGGATTCTCATCAATACGGGCATGGGTAACCCAACCGTAGCATTTACACAGTCCTTGGGAATAGGTGAGTTTTGAGGCGAGTGGGGAGGCATTTGACATTCGCGGCCTTTATAAGGGGATAAGGATTCATCCTCATTCACCCATGCCTTCTCCTTCCTCTGCCCATCCATTCTTGAGCTCCAGCGCCCAAGCTCTAGCTTTCCCCGCCCGAGAAAGCACTCCAACCATGTCCGGATCCGGAGCTCCGATGCGGCTCACCTCCTGGCAAGAGAAGGGCCTAACCTAGGGTTCTTTGAACGAGCTGACTTAGCTCCAGACGAGCGTCCAGAACATGATAACCAAGAGAATCAAACTTGTCAACGTGATCCAGGTTATGCTCATTCGCCGGATCCTTCCGTGCCAACGCCGGACTTGCTACTTGTGGGAGTTTGATCTGGCCAAGCACCAGACGCTGCTAGAGCTCTTCAGCACGATGCACGAAGACATCTGGAAAGTGCTCTTCAAGGCCAGCGAGACACCACCGCCTACGACCGAGGATCGCGGGCTTAGCTTAAAACGCCAGGCTAATTCGGTAAGTTCTTTCATGTTTTCAAGGTATAGCCTTTACTGGCATGTTTTGAGGAAGGAGTCTAAGCCTTCCTATCAATGTTTTATGCCTGGATCGACATAGCGGGGTGGATTAATTGTCCGGCCCCGCTACCCGAAGATGAAGAAACCCCACTCCTGACGAAGATGCTGTTTCCGGCGCCTTATGATGTGCCGGAGAAAAAGGCCAAGAAAACGGCCAAAGGGACCAGGAGTCGCCTTCGCCGAAAGGGTGCTTCGGACATGTCGTCCGAATACGAGACTGACTCTTCGGCCGCCGAAGACGATGACCAGTAGGAGGAAGAAAGCGACTCCCCCCTGAGGGGCGAAGGAAGAAAAGGAGGGCCTCCACAAACCTAGAGGCGAAGGCGCCCAAGAGGGGGAAGGGCTCCCTTGCGGATAACTCTGCGTGGGATGTTGATAGCAGTCCGGAGCGAATGCCCCGGACCAAGCCACGGGCCGCCTCGTAAGTACCAAAAACCTTATGCACATCCAAATGCCTGGCCTTTCCACTCTGTAATATTAATATGTTTAAATTAAGCCATTGCAGTCCGGCCCACGATAGCTCCCCGCGCTCCTCGACAGAGGGTTCACTAGACTCAAAGGAGATGGCTAGCATGTCACCGCAGCCCGCTCACTCTGTCTCGGCCAAGGGTGATGATGAGGTGGTGTCCCAAAGGACCGTCCCAGACCGGGGGGAGGTTCCGGAGATCGTCAGGGTGGCGCCCAAGGATGACTCCTCGGTCGCCGGACACATGGGGGAAAAAGCCCCCATGGGGACTGGTGATGGGGGCCAAGTTCCATTCGGCCCCCAGCCGAATACCATTCCGGAGACCTACACGGCTCCGGAGTCCAGCGAATGGCCTTCCCCGAAAGGAGGAGGTGTGCCTGTTCCGCCGGTGACCTCTGTCCAACCAGAGGCACCGGATAATCTGCTGGAAGCGCTGCGAGGCTCTTCCATTGTGGATGAACACCGTGTCCTTATGGGTACGGTGATCGAGATGGTTCAGTCCGCCAAAAGTGGACTGACCGAAGCATGCGCTAGCCTTTTAATAGGCTTTGAGGTAAGCAATGTAATTGTAGAAAGAATATCACAGTGTAGACAGTAGCCCCTGATGCTCTGTTCGGTGTTCGGAAAGAAAAAGCCGAACAAAGGATCAAAATAATTTTTGCAGGAGTCTAACATATAAGATGTCTATGTGAATAAGCAGGCGTCGCTGCTGGCTGCTGTCGCTCATACTGCAAAGGTCTCTGGCCTGAAGTAGAGCCTGGAGCGGGCCGAAGAAGGGCTCAGCCTCATGAAGAAGCACCTGGAGGACAGCCAAGGTATGCAGTAACCCGCCCGTATATTTAGGAAGGATGAATGTTTCATGCTGACTAAAGTTTCATGAACTTTATTAGGGTCCACGACCGAGGTGGCGGCCCTCAAAAAGGCGTTAGCCGAGGCCGAGGACAAAACGGCCAAGGAAGCACGAGGCCCGGGTCAGCGAGGTCCAGCAAGAGCTCCAGGACGCCGTCAAGAAGTACAAGTCCTTGGAGCATTATTCTAAGACGCAAGCGTCCGAACTTGCGAAGGCCCGCCAGAGCGCACAAGAGGCTCAAGCCGAGGCCCGGAGCGCCCTTTAGGAAATCCAGGTGGCCAAGAAGATCGCGGCGGGTAAGGCTTTCATTATGCAAAGCAAGTCTGTGAAGGAAACGTTCCTTTTACTTACCCGAATTTGGAGCTCTCCAGGGGCGTTTACGGATTTGCCGCGCAGCGTATCAGATGCTGCCGAGTTCTATCGAGCCGAAGAAGGGAGTTCTACGGAGAAGCTGTTCTGGTCTCAATATCTTGGACCAGAACATCCGGTGCCCTTCAGCGACCAGCTGAAACAGCTGGTCGAGCTGCACAAGGTGGCCAGGCTAGCCATGAAGGACCTGATAGTCCGACTATGGCCTGCTGCGCCAATACCCAGCAGCTACTTTGGACTTGTGAAGCGGCTTGTTAGTGCCTGCCCACGGCTTGAGGTCATAAAGCGGTCGGTCTGTATTGAAGGTGCACGGATGGCCTTTGCCCGCGTCAAGATGCACTGGGCGAAGATGGATGCCAAGAAGCTGATGACCGAGGGGCCGCCTGAGGGCAAGGAGCACCGCCGACCCGAGTTATATTTTGATGGTGTCCTGGAGGGATCCCGCCTTGTGGCGGAGCAATGTGCGAAGGATGTTATATTCGCATGAAATCATTCATATTATCCTGTCATGTAATATGAAACAATGATGTTATGTAATATAATGCTTGTGATTTTACCTCCTGTGCGTCCGTTTATGAAATCTGAGGGTTGGCCAGTCGTCGGCTTCTGCCCCCACGTAGATAGTACGGGGGTGTTCGGGATAAATCTAAACACTCTTTACTCCACATTCTGGTCCTTAAAGGAGGTGTTTAGCGCAACGAACGAGGCAATCAGACTATACGGCCTTTATCGCCCTCACTTAGCCATAGGAGTTTGACAATGAGAATTTTGGCGAATCCTCTGGTATTCGGAAGGCCGAACTTGGGGCGTTATACGCACCTAATCGGATGAAAAACCGATCCCTTGCATAAAGCGGAAAAAATCTCCAAGGATTTAAAACCTCTCGAACAGCTGACCAGCTCTCGCTGCATCATGACAGTCAGTTTTCGGCTTCCTCTACTGAGGTGCTCGTTCGGAAGAACCGGGACACAATCGCAGTAGTTCTCCCTTTACTACCCTAGCCGATATAGCGGAACGTAAGGTAGTAAGCACAGGAGCCGGGCAACCGAACTATTGACCAAAGACATGATTCGGAGCCGATGCATATAATGCTATAAGTTCGGGGTGCCGAACTGTACTGAAAAAGGTGTTCGGACTTTAATGCCGTACTACAGGGCGCGAAAGCCCCTGGTAAAATAAAATGTACCAGAGTGTACGGGTGCAATGAGTAATATATACAAAGGTAAGGAAAAAAGAAAAATCATGTAATAAGCTGACGCTACCATTTATTTTCCATTGTAATGTGATTAATACGTCGAGGCGTACTTGTACAGGTAATGCGATAAGCAAGTAAGGCTATTTAACATGCCATGACCAAGAGCGAGCTGCGTGCGGGTATGTAAAACAGGTATAGCAATCGTTAGCATAGACCACCTGGGGATTCCCTTGTACGTCAAAGCTCCTTGCCTCCTTGGTGTGTCCGTGCCGTGATCGGTCCGATGATCGGGTTATCAGAAGAAGCCTCGAAAAGAGAAAAACCCGAAATGAAAAGGAAAAGTGAAGGTGTGTGAATGCAGGGTCAGTCGAGCCGCACTGTGGATCACGAGCTAGCTATGCCTCCGTCGGTGCCCATGGGATTTTGAGTGCGTAGTTATGTACGCACGGTACAAATGCCGCTGTTTGATCGGGACTAGGACGGAGCCAAATTGCTAATTAAGCTCTTGACGAGCCGGGCTGTCTTGCTGCAGAATAGTCTGGAATCTTTTAATGGTGTCCGGGGGCTTGGCCGCTGAACTAAGGTTCTGCTAGAAAAGGCCGCGCTGTATTTCTGCTGCTAAGGCCGTGGTATGCTCCTCGGTACGGAGGGAGCGTTCTGTATTTCCATTGATTGTTATGAGGCCACGTGGTCCGGACATCTTGAGCTTGAGATAAGCGTAGTGAGGTACCGCATTGAATCGAGCAAATGTGTTTCGTCCGAGTAGTGCGTGATAGCCGCTGCGAAAGGGGACGATATCGAAGATTAACTCCTCGCTTCGGAAGTTGTCCGGAGATCCGAAGACGACATCTAGTCTGATTGAGCCCGTACAGCGGGCCTCTATGCCTGGTATGACTCCTTTAAAGGTAGTCCTTGTAGGTTTGATCCGTAATGGGTTAATGCCCATTTTGCATACTGTGTCCTGGTAGACAGATTGAGGCTGCTGCCACCGTCCATGAGGACTCGCGTCAGGTGGAATCCATCAATGATTGGGTCTAGGACTAGTGCGGCTGATCCACCATGCCGGGTACTGGTCAGATGATCCCGACGGTCAAAAGTGATCGGGCACGATGACCATGGATTGAATTTTGGGGCGACTGGCTCTATCGCATAGACGTCCCTGAGTGCGCGCTTGCGCTCCCTCTTGGGGATGTGTGTAGCATATATCATGTTCACCTTTTTGACCTGGGGGGGGGGGACTTCTTCTGTCCCCCTGTAGTTGGCTGCAGGGGCTCCTCATCATCGTCCTTTCTCTGTGATCCCTTTTCCTTGTTCTCGGCGTTTAACTTGCCGGCTTGCTTAAAAACCCAGCAATCTCTGTTGGTATGGTTGGCTGGTTTGTGTGGGGTGCCTTGGATTTGGCACAGATGGTCAAGTATGCGGTCCAAGCTAGATGGTCCCTGATTGTTTCTTTGATACGGCCTTTTCTGCTGACCGGACTTGGAGTTGCTGAATCCGGCGTTTACAGCAGTGTCATCGGTTTTATCGCCATTGCTTCGGTGTTTGTGTCTGCTGCGTCGGAGCTTGCTGTTGCTGTTTTTGGCCTCGGAGGGGCCTGCTTTGCTGGCCGTATTTTTACTACGAGCCAGCCAGCTGTCCTCACCCGCACAAAAGCGGGTCATGAGTGCCGTGAGGGCTGCCATAGATTTCGGCTTTTCTTGGCCGAGGTGGCGGGCAAGCCATTCGTCGCGGATGCTATGTTTAAAGGCCACTAGGGCTTCGGCATCCGGACAGTAGACGATCTGGTTCTTTTTGGTTAGGAACCTAGTCCAAAATTTCCTGGCTGACTCTCCAAGTTGTTGGACTATGTGGCTTAAGTCATCGGCGTCTGGTGGCCGGACATATGTACCTTGGAAGTTGTCGAGGAAGGCTTCTTCCAAGTCCTCCCAGCTGCCGATAGAGTTTTCAGGCAGGTTGTTTAACCAGTGCCGAGCTGCCCCTTTAAGTTTTAGTGGGAGGTATTTGATGGCGTGAAGATCATCCCCGCGGGCCATGTGTATGTGGAGAATAAAATCCTCGATCCATACCGTGGGATCGGTTGTTCCGTCATATGATTCAGTGTTAACGGGTTTGAACCCTTCGGGGAATTCATGATCCATTACTTCATCAGTGAAGCAAAGAGGGTGTGCGGCGCCTCTGTATCTGGCCGCATTGCGCCGTAGCACCGATGGAGTTCGTCTATAGTTATCGGCTCGGGTGTGACTAGGTTTGTCACATCCGAATAGGTAGCCATCATCATGTGTCGAGGGACGTCCTCGCGATCCATAAATTGATTGGGTATGCCCTGCTCTACTATCCAGGGTCTGCCGGACGTCGTATGTATGACCCCGAGCTGTTTCGTATCTGCTTTTTTGTGGCGGCAGGGCGGGCTGCTGTTCAGCTTGAGTTGCAGCTCTATCTCGACCGCGAGGTGGTCGGTTCGCCGCACTATCCCGACCGCGTAGTATTCGGTCGGCCGCGTAACGCGTGGGAAGTACGTGGTCCAGCACCTCTTCATCGAACTAAGGTAGCAATCTTCGCTTCAGGTAACACTTGGCTGGGCGTCTGAGGCCGTGTTCTTCGGCTGCCAGGACATCAGTCCATCTGTCGATGAGCAGATCTTGGTCAGCTTGAAGCTGCTGCTCCTTCTTTTTCAGGCTCCTTGCGGTGGCTATTAGCTGGCGCTTGAAGCGCTCCTGCTCGAGAGGTCCCTCAGGCGCGATAAAATCTTCGTTGTCGAGGCTTTCCTCATCCTCAGAGAGCGGACGATAACTACCATCCTCCGAGTCATTGGGCTTGGCCTGTTCGTCGCGGCTAGCTTGCCCGTTTTCTTGCTCCTCCTGTTCGGATGTTACCTCAGCAAGGTCTTCATTGTTTTCGGCATCGTCCGGAGTATTATTTTCACCGGTGCCAGCATTGTTGTCTTTTGAATGACGTGACTTAGAGCGGCGCTGAGGACGCCGGCGTTTTTGCTGTGTCTCAGGAGGTTTATTCTCAACTGGATTTTCTTTGTCATCGTCGTTGGTTGTTTTGGGTGTATCCACCATGTACACATCGTACGAAGAAGTGGCCGTCCAGCGTCCAGTATATGGCGGATTTTGGTCTTGCTCTTCCTCAGCATCGTCATCCATACCGTCGATGTCTTCGGAGCCGTAATCAAGCGTGTCGGTTAAATCCTAAATCGTGGCTATGAAGTGGGTGGCGGGTAGGAAGCAAAATTCTCCATTGTCAACCTCTAGTTCGTACCGAACATAGTTCGGCGGTGAGTCCCCTGCCAAGGCCAAGTTCTTTAATGAGTTCAGCACATCGCCCAAGGGCGAGTGCTGGAAGATGTCTGCGGCGCTGAACTCGAAGATCGATAAGCGATCAAGTTCGGCATCCGCGGACTCACATGGTTCGGAACTTATACCCGGAGAAGAGTCCAGAGTTCCAGTGACACGAGTATTGTGTGAGGTTAAGTCCATGTGCGGCTCCAACGCCAGGGAATCAGTGGCCTCCATGGTGGGGTTGAGCCTCCAAACCTTGGATGCCGCAGTGTGCTCTGGATCTGAGGCCAGAGTGGTTACAGGAGCTATCTCCTGGATGTGGTCTGACGACAGATTTAGGTCATGTTCGTCGAGGTGACCAGGAGCGGTCGCCGCGGTCTCGAATCCGGCGAAGATCAAATCTCCACGGATGTCCGCAACATAATTCAAGCTCCCAAATCTGACCTGATGGCCACGGGCGTAGTTATCGATCTGCTCCAGGTGGCCAAACGAGTTGGCCCGCAGTGCAAAGCCGCCGAACACGAAGATCCGTTCGGGGAGGAAGGTTTCTCCTTGGACAGCGTCATTGTGGATGATTGAAGGGGCCATCAAACCTTTTGGGGACGGCACAGCGGAACTCTCAATGAAAGCACCAATGTCGGTGTCAAAACCGGCGGATCTCGGGTAGGGGGTCCCGAATTATGTGTCTAAGGTCGATGGTAACAGGAGACAGGGGACACGATGTTTACCCAGGTTCGGGCCCTCTCTATGGAGGTAATACCCTACTTCCTGCTTGATTGATCTTGATGAATATGAGTATTACAAGAGTTGATCTACCACGAGATCGTAATGGATAAACCCTAGAAGTCTAGCATGTATAACTATGGTAATGCGTATCCCCTCTCCGGACTAAGTCCTCCGGTTTATATAGACACCGGGGAGATCTAGGGTTACACCAGGTTGGTTACAAAGGAAAGGAATCTATATATTCGGTCGCCAAGCTTGCCTTCCATGCCAAGGAGATTCCCATCCGCACACGGGTGCAGTCTTTGGTCTTCGTATCTTCACAGCCCATCAGTCCGGCCCATGGCTAACAGGCTGGACGCCCGAGGACCCCTTAGTCCAGGACTCCCTCACCGCCCTCCCTTCCTTGTCCTATTCGGACTCAAGGGGAAGGGGCGCACGGCCTGCCCTGGCTGGCCCCTCTCTCTCTCCACTAGGGCACATCATGGCCCATTAGCCCCTGGGGGGTTCCGGTAACCCCCCCCCCCCCCGGCACTCCGGTAAAATCCCGATTTCACCCGGAACTATACCGATGTCCAAATATAGGCTTCCAATATATCAATCTTTATGTCTAGACCATTTCGAGACTCCTCGTCTTGTCCGTGATCATATCCGAGACTCTGAATTACCTTCTGTTCATCAAAACACATAAAGTCATATTACCGATCGTCACCGAACGTTAAGCGTGCGGACCCTACGGGTTCGAAAACTATGTAGACATGACCAAGACTCATCTGCGGTCAATAACCAAGAGCGGAACCTGGTGCTCATATTGGCTCCTACATATTCTAAGAAGATCTTTATCGGTCAAACCGCATAACAACATACATTGTTCCCTTTGTCATCGGTATGTTACTTGCCCGAGATTCGATAGTCGGTATCTCAATACCTAGTTCAATCTTGTTACCGCCAAGTCTCTTTACTCGTTCCGTAATTCATCATCGCGCAACTAAATCATTAGTTACACTGCTTGCAATGCTTATAGTGATGTGCATTACCGAGAGGGCCCTGAGATACCTCTCCGATATTCGGAGTGACAAATCCTAATCTCCATCTACGCCAACCCAACAAACACCTTCGGAGACACTTGTAGAGCATCTTTATAATCACCCAGTTACGTTGTGACGTTTGATAGCACACAAGGTGTTCCTCCGGTATTCGGGAGTTGCATAATCTCATAATCATAAGACATGTATAAGTCATGAAGAAAGCAATAGCAACATACTAAACGATCAAGTGCTAAGCTAACGGAATGGGTCAAGTCAATCACATCATTCTCTAACGATGTGATCCCGTTAATCAAATGACAACTCATGTCTATGGCTAGGAAACTTAACCATCTTTGATTCAACGAGCTAGTCAAGTAGAGGCATACTAGTGACACTCTGTTTGTCTATGTATTAACACATGTATTAAGTTTCCAGTTAATACAATTCTAGCATGAATAATAAACATTCATCATGATATAAGGAAATATAAATAACAACTTTATTATTGCCTCTAGGGCATATTTCCTTCAGCCCAATACGGCGTCACCACCAGAGCCTTTGGCAGGCGAAGACCACCTTTAGCCAGGATAACTCGTACTAGTTGTCTCCCTTCGAATTTGGCCGTTGTTGGATCCCTTCCCGCTCAATATTTGGGGAGAGGACCAGGGCCTCTATGAATAGGACTAGCCACCACAGTAGGAGGGGACGAACTCATCTTGGACTAGATCCACCCCATCCTCACACTCACCAAGCACAAGAACACCTCCCCTCAGGAGGCTGTTCTTCCCTTGTACTGTTCATCCTCAGCCCAAGAGGCAATCCACCACACCACACTGGAGTAGGCTATTACACCACAACGATGGCCCGAACCAGTATAAATCTCGTGTCTCTTGTGGTGCGGGTTCAATCGAGCTAGGCTTTGAGATCGCGGTGAGGCTGAGGGCGTGATTAGGTAGGGGCAGATCTTCGTGCGCACCCCAGTGTTCGAACTTCAAGGGTTTTGCCGGAACCCGAAATCCGACACAATGGTAGTGTTAAAAACATTGAACATGTAATGATGATATCGATCAACCATGCTCGAATATATCTTGGCCTCTGTGCGAGCCCGTGTGTGTGTTCTCGCTCCTCGTCTCTCTCAAGGAACGGCGGGTTGGCAATTTTGCCGTCAATTGAGATCGGTTTGCTCACACTCCGGTCCCACATGACAGTGATATGCCAAGGGGAAGTGCATTGACCGACTGGCCACACGCGTACTTGGTTTTGCACCTTCAGGCCATGCTTGGAATGGTTGTATTTCAATACGGAGGCGTATAACTTACACCTGTAAGTTACTGGCCGCTGTGCAAATTCCAGCCGGAACTGAAACGATGGGCACAGGTGTTTATTTTTTACAAGTGTATTCAAAAGAGAAACGGTGATCCAAACAGGGCCTCATACTACTCCTCCCTCTGTCTGTAACATCCCAAAATTCTAAATTTTGGAATGTTATAATAAACAGATAGATTGGATTGATTGTTTGATTGATTGAGTGAAATTGAGTGGAATTCGAAACTTTTTGAAAGTTAAATGAGAGGGAATAAAAGGACTTTCCCAAACTTTCATTTTTGCTGTTATGATCTCCATGAATTCAAATTCTTTTCACCACAAAACCCTGGAGAGAAGATGACATGACTTCTTCCATTTATTTAAATGACAAGGGGTGTTGAAAATATTTGAATTTTATTTGAAAATATTTTTCATTTCTGAAACTTTATGCAACTCAATGATTTTCACGAGAGAAGATAAAATGACTTCTTCAAAACAAATGAAATATGAGTTGGGAGTTTCAAAGGATTTATTCAAAGTCCCGTTGCAATTATTTTTCAATATTGGAGTCATTTGAGTTTTATTCAAATTATTTTTCTCCAAAAATAAAATATACAGAAAATAGGGAACATGATTCCCTACATCAGAAAATTGGAGAAAATAAATTTGAAATCATTTTGGTATTATTAAAATGATTTTTATTGGAGTTTAACAAGGCAGCAGCACTGTTTGATTTATTAAATTTTGTGTGGATTTTATTTGACTCTACAAAAATGTTCATGTTGTAGGAAATCTTTTTCTGAAAATTCTGATATATTATATGCCTATATAATATTTTACTTTTATTTGTTTTTATTTTGTTTGTCGGAGTTTAAAAAAAACCCTCCCCTCCGACTGGGCCGGCCTAGCTCCCAGGCCAGGCCGCGGCCCAGCCCAGCTCGCCCGTCGCCCCGTCCCCGATCTCCCGCAGGAGACAGGCTCCCGCACGCCGACCGCCGCCGCCATGGACGCCGTGTCGCCCCCGGCCTCTTCCTACCCCTCATCCACGCCACCTCCTCGCCCCCTCTCTTAAATAGCTCCGCCCCGACCCCCTCTCCCTCTCCGCTCCCGACGCCGCCCGCTCCCGCATAGCCGCCGCCGGCGGCGAGATCCGCCGCCTCGCCCCGCGCTCCTCCGTCGCCCTCGGCCACTGCCGTCACCACCGCCGTCACCGCCGCATCGCGCCGCGCCTCCCCGTGCCTCCGCCCGTCGCAGCCGAGCCCCGAAGCCACCTCGCCGCCCTCGCCAGAGCCCCGCGCCATCTCGCCGGAACCGCCGCCGCCGGTTTATTTGCCCAAGCCAGTATAAACCGTGAACCGCCCCGGTTTATTTTTTTTATTCTTTTTGGTTTTGTTAAAAAAACCCTAGCTTAGATCTGTTTTTTTGGTTTTACTAAACTGCGAACGTCCACTGTTTAGGTCTTATAAACGAGCGTTCGTTATTTAGTCTTTTCGTTTTCTGTTTATTTACGCCAGGGACCTAGTTGCAGTTATTTTATTTACATATTAGTCCCTGATTTTCAAACGATCACTACTTTTTACTCGTTTGTCCAAATCCAACGAAACCAACGCCCACATCTTCGTTATGATCCCCTCTATCCAGTAAAACAACTTAAACATGTTTTTGAAAGTTTTAAAATTTGAATTCAAACAGATTTGTATTCAAACTTCTTTTGTTCATAACTTAAGTTCCGTAACTCCGTTTGAGTTGATTCTTTTTGCAAAGCGAAGCTCTTAACCTAAACTTTCTGATAAGGCCAAATTCACATAATTTTGGTACTGTTAGAAATTGTTTTATGTTGCAAGAGTTAATTGCTTGGTTTTGAAGTTTTCCGAATTGTTTCCCTCGTTCTTTTTGATCTTTTGAGTGATTGCTTATGTGTGGTTACTATTGCTTGCTTGCGATAGATTGACCGGAGTGTGACGATGTAGATCTATCAAGAGTTTTGAGTGCGAATCATCTTCATCAACATTGCAGGCAAGTAACACTTTGATCATACTTTTCATACCCAGTTTTATTGCATTAGATCTTTTCCTCAAACAATTGCATTATTAGGATCTAATTAAATTGTGGGTATTGGGAAGTAGTTGAGGTAGAACCTATTACCTGTTTTCTATTCAAACCCTTGGGAGTTACTTCTACGCTGCTTTTATTATTGCCATGCTATGCTCGTAGACGTGGATGGGTTTGAGTGATATTCATGACAGATGTGAGATGTTTATTAATGGTTCAACTTAAGGTGGCAACTAAAACTCACATCTGGGTGGATTGAGGCACCTGGAGAACCCAGTGTTGTCTGATTTTATAAGGTCCGCCACCCAGGCTCAAAGGGATCATAAGATTGTTCATGCTAGAAACTTCCGTGTGCAGCCACAAGCTATTATGGGCTCTAGCATAGTTGAGTAGGTTACAGGATCTCTTGAAGAGGTGGGCTAGCAGATGTAGGGGAAAGTAGGTGTACCGGTCCACCCAGAGTAAAGAGTGATTGTTCCTGAAAGACTGTGTCTCGGTCATCCGTTTCTCAAACATCATGCAGTGCAAGAATCAAGCGGAGGCGATCGAGTCTTGTGGGGAAAAGTGCGCAAACCTCTGCAGAGTGTACAAACTAATCATGGTTAGCCGTGTCCCCGGTTATGGACATCTTGAGTATCTAGTTCTTGGATTATCCCGTTGATCTCATCATGTTACTTTTAATTAATTTTGCTGGGTTAATGATGACACTTAATTGGGATTGAGTTGGAGGTACCTTCTCAATGTTTCACAACCACCATGATAGTTAAATAAAATTTATTCCTTTGAAGTAGGGAAAAATTGGCTTTTCGCAAAAACATTATAACCATAGAGCTTTTCCACCAGCCATATATGCATGTAGTGATAGCCTTTGTTCATCATTTCTCTATGGTGTGAATTTGCCAGTACATTCAATGTACTGACCCGTTTTCGGGCTGCAACGTTTCATGTTGCAGGATTCTTACGACGAGTAAGTGATACGTTAGGGTTACGATTTCTACACTCAACTTTGCCGTTGGTGTTGATGGCAATCCACAACCTTGTTACTTCCGCTATTTGGATTGAGGTAATAGTATTTACGTTACTTGATACATGTGATTTACCTCTGTTATAAATCCTCGAGTACTGTGTGTGTCAGCATACCGATCCAGGGATGACACTTAAGCACAGAGACTTGATCCATTCGGATCGGGTCGCTACAAGATGGTATCAGAGCACATGTTGAC
Organism: Aegilops tauschii subsp. strangulata; assembly: GCF_002575655.3. Lineage (NCBI taxonomy): Eukaryota > Viridiplantae > Streptophyta > Magnoliopsida > Poales > Poaceae > Aegilops > Aegilops tauschii. The sequence continues at coordinate 106,950,330 of NC_053039.3, forward strand.
CGTAGGACGTGACCCTAGAAACTGGCAAGCCCATAGGAAGGATTTTCTCAAAAAACTTTCCTTTTCAAAAAGATCTTTTACCTCTCTTCTTTTCCGAGTCTTATTCAAATATTCCCTTTTAGTGAGACCATACCCTTTTTCCTTTTGGACCACTCGAAGATTCGACGGATGAGACCACTTCAAGAAGTACAAGATATCGGACAACTAAGACCATTCGGAATAAAGAGGATTTTATCGTGCATTATGATAATGGATACTACAACGGTTGAAGACTCCGAAGACTGGGAGAATTTGTAGGCTCTGAAGAATTCCCAGATTTGACCTAGTAAGGCTACCCCTATGGAACTTGGCAGACTATGGAAGCTGTCAATACTCGAGAGCAAGGTGTATCGGAGAAAGACCGAAACATGGAGAGTTAGAAACTCAAAGTTTTGTCAAGGAAACCCTAAGGCAGGAGATATCAACTATGGAATGATAGCTCATGGTAATGACAAGAGCAGAACCACGGATACCCATGAGGTTATCGCCCACTTATGCTATTGTCACCGTGCTGAGTTAAGCATGCATATGCATGGTAGGATTGGATGGTAGAAGGCTGATGTAGCACCTACCAGCAAGACGAAGTTTTAACCTTAGCTGGTGTATCACCAGGATCTGGAGCATTACATCAGGAAGTTAAAGATGAACCTTCAGGAAGCAGTATTCGACAAGAAGTGTTTCGTGAAGAACTCAGAACCCAGAAACTGAAAGTAGCCAAGCTGGGAAAGCAAAACCTCAAGACATAAAAGACTCGTCAGGAACTGAAGGACAGTAGGATCATGGTTCATGTCAAGGATGTTGAAACCCAGAAGTTTGGAATGCAACTCCAGAAATATTCAAGGACGTCACGAGAGACTTCGCGTCAACAGAGATGGTTTGGCAAAAGAACTTGAGAAGGACAAGCATGATTGGAAGAAGCCATCGGAGACATTAACAAGACTTGAAGAGTTTGGCGACGTTGAAGATTTGTTGACCTTTAGAAGACCAAACCCCTGTTATACCTATGTTAGATGCGACGTTTGTGAGCTGTCATTTGTTTGTTGTTTTTCCGACAGCCACAATAAAAATCTGTCTTTTCAAAAATTTGTTTGTATTGTGTGCATCCCTCTCGACCTCTCTTATCTCACCCCAAACCCATGGACCCAATAGAGGATGAATGGAGATGAGCTTGTATTTTCTAGACCGATGAGTCAATTGGAGACGGACCGATGGATTCAGAACATGGAGGATCACATGAAGAATAACCCTATAGTCGGAAAGGATATGACCCGGCATGCTCTTCAATGTTTTGAAAGAGGTGCTGCTACTTCATGGAGGATGTACCAAACCATCAATGGATGGCAAGGAGTAACCACTTGGAAAGAATTTAAGTGGACTCTACAAAGATCTCGTCTTGTGTCCCAGAAATTGAAGCCTTATGGAAAGGATATGAAGAAACCTTGTGCATACAAGCCTTGTGGAGAAATAGGCCACGACCATAAGGAACACAAGGAGGAATGCCCTAATTGTGAAGGAAGTCACCCAGCTGAAGAATGCCCAACTCGGCAGATCACTTGTTTCTTGTGTGAAGGGACTACCCACTACCCTGCTCAGTGTCACATCTACCCCATGGTACAAAGGACCGTCCAGCAGAAGAAAGAAGCAATGAAAAGAGCCCTCGTGGAAAGTTTAGAGGAATCTGTGATGAAGGAAGAGGTGGAGGACACACCCAAAGAAGAACCAAATAAACCCTGCACCAAGTGATGCTATTCATGTGGAGAAGAAGGACACATCTCCCAAAATTGTCTGAATGGGGATTTAGTAGAATTCCCGACAGAGGAAGTAGAGTATGACCCACAGGAAATAGAAGCCCTGATTGGAATGGAAAAGTCCAGGAAGAGAAGTAGATTGGATCCCAGGAACAACCCAATTTCTACAAAGAGAGACCTGAGTCATATCACATGTTTTAGGTGCAAAAATTCAGGACACTACTTCAATGATTGCCCAAAAGGGAAGATGAGGACCCCAGGAGGTTATATAATCACAAGGAAACCTCGAGATATGTCAGAAGAAATATGTTTCCGTTGTGATGAAGCAGGGCACTTTGCCAGAGAATGCCCCAAGGAGACGGAGACTTGTGATAAATAGTTGAGTGCAACGAGAAATATAGTAGTAGTAGTGTGGACATTTCTTTTATTTGTGAGGTATCAGGTTGAGGCATGTAATGGAATGCAGGAGATTGTAATAATTTGAGAATCAATAAAGTTAGCATCATTGGTATTGATTTGGATTTTATGAGTTGTTACTCTAGGAAGAAAGATTTTGACCATTTTCGAGGATATGAGAAATATGGTCTATGGAAGATTGTGCATTTTAAAGGTGGTAGTACCCTGTGAGGAAACTTGACCCTTGGAAAAAGGTAATGATATTCCACGAAGTGGATTTCGAACAAAATAAGTATGAGTTTTATCTCGATATGTTGGATACCCCAAGAATATGAGGGTATGGAGTATTATTGGATGCAAAGGAGGTAGTCTATGAAATTGGAGACAGAGCATGTCTTCGTGTGTCCCCTCTGCGAGGAGTTAAACTATTTGAAGTTAAGGGAAAGTTAGCCCCGAGATTTGTAGGACCATACCGAGTTTTGGAGCGTATGGGAGAAGTGGCCAACAAGTTGGAGTCACCCAAAGGACTGTCATGAGTTCATGATGTGTTTCACGTTTCCCAGTTGAAGAAGTGCCATGCAGAGATGGCCAATATTCCCCTGTAAGGACGCTTGACCCTGGAAAGGATAATGATGTTCCACGAAGTGGAGTATGGACTTCATAAGTATAAGTTTTTTTATCTTGGTATGTGGGATATTCCCCGAGGATGAAGAGATGAATTACTATTGGATATAAAGGAGGTATGATGTTGGAAATATGGATCAATGGAAATTCCATGATGAGTCTGAGTAATCATGTCCCAGTTTGGTGCCAATAGAAGGAAGGAAGACAGTACAATTGGATGGATTTAAGAATACTAGGAAGTTGGATGTTGGATTAAGGATCAGTTTCCCCGATGATAAGTTCAAGGATTACAAGTGATGAGATGGGACATAACCCACAGGCCCCAGGACCTGCCAAGAAACAAGCACATTCTTGCTGAAGGAAAAACCCTGGAAGAAGTTACGATTTTATCGACAGACGATCTTATAGGAGTTACGCAAAACCTGAGAGTTGTGAAGGAACGATAGAGGTTTGTTTGGCTTGCAGAATCAATGGATTTATCTGAACCTAGTTCGTTGACAAGAGAAATTCTGCAATGCTTGTGAGGATGACCGAGTGTTAGAATGCGAGATTCGCTAAACCATATACAAGGTAATGATTTGGGTGCGGGATGGATTGATCACCATACCGACTTACTCTTATTGTTCGCTTTGCTATATGGTATGGTAAATCTGAGTGACCTACCTATAGTAGAGAGACGACGGTATTAAACCTTGTTTGAACCTTAGAATGGTATAAGAATGTTTCCCTTGTACACGGCAGTTGATGCCAATCGTAGGTTATACGGTGAGGATCAACCAGACCCATTTCCTGCAGGAGAAACCGTAAATTGTTGACCACCATGAGATATCGATAGCTGTTTAGTTTTGGCGCCAGACCCGTCAGCTAAGAAGACCGAGTCATGGAAGAACCTTACCAAGATGAAAGGACAGAAGAATTTAGGAAAAAGGTTATGCCACTACCGGAAGAGCAAGAGAAGGAATTTTTCCGAGAATCTGAGAAGACTGACACTGTCAACAATAAGGATGGAGTATACGAGTTTTGATGGAACCGTAACAATGCTTTTAAGGGTGGTAGCACCCCAGACCCCTGAGATGATCGATGGATTTTGAGGAGACCCCCAAACCCTAACCTATTTCTTTCTAGCCTCTCCGAATCTCGAGGACGAGATTCATTTTAAGGGTGGTAGGTTTGTAACATCCCAAAATTCTAAATTTTGGAATGTTATAATAAACAGATAGATTGGATTGATTGTTTGATTGATTGAGTGAAATTGAGTGGAATTCGAAACTTTTTGAAAGTTAAATGAGAGGGAATAAAAGGACTTTCCCAAACTTTCATTTTTGCTGTTATGATCTCCATGAATTCAAATTCTTTTCACCACAAAACCCTGGAGAGAAGATGACATGACTTCTTCCATTTATTTAAATGACAAGGGGTGTTGAAAATATTTGAATTTTATTTGAAAATATTTTTCATTTCTGAAACTTTATGCAACTCAATGATTTTCACGAGAGAAGATAAAATGACTTCTTCAAAACAAATGAAATATGAGTTGGGAGTTTCAAAGGATTTATTCAAAGTCCCGTTGCAATTATTTTTCAATATTGGAGTCATTTGAGTTTTATTCAAATTATTTTTCTCCAAAAATAAAATATACAGAAAATAGGGTAACATGATTCCCTACATCAGAAAATTGGAGAAAAATAAATTTGAAATCATTTTGGTATTTTTAAAATGATTTTTATTGGAGTTTAATAAGGCAGCAGCACTGTTTGATTTATTAAAATTTGTGTGGATTTTATTTGACTCTACAAAAATGTTCATGTTGTAGGAAATATTTTCTGAAAATTTTGATATATTATATGCCTATATAATATTTTACTTTTATTTGTTTTTATTTTGTTTGTCGGAGTTTTAAAAAAAACCCTCCCCTCCGACTAGGCCGGCCCAGCTCCCAGGCCAGGCCGCGGCCCAGCCCAGCTCGCCCGTCGCCCCGTCCCCGATCTCCCGCAGGAGACCGGCTCCCGCACGCCGACCGCCGCCGCCATGGACGCCGTGTCGCCCCCGGCCTCTTCCTACCCCTCCTCCACGCCACCTCCTCACCCCCTCTCTTAAATAGCTCCGCCCCGACCCCCTCTCCCTCTCCGCTCCCGCCGCCGCCCGCTCCTGCATAGCCGCCACCGCCGGCGAGATCCGCCGCCTCGCCCCGCGCTCCTCCGTCGCCCTCGGCCACTGCCGTCACCGCCGCAACGCGCCGCGCCTCCCCGTGCCTCCGCCCGTCGCAGCCGAGCCCCGAAGCCACCTCGCCGCCCTCGCCGGAGCCCCGCGCCATCTCGCCGGAACCGCCGCCGCCGCCGGTTTATTTTCCCAAGCCGGTATAAACCGTGAACCGCCCCGGTTTATTTTTTTATTCGTTTTGGTTTTGTTAAAAAAACCCTAGCTTAGATCTGTTTTTTTGGTTTTACTAAACTGCGAACGTCCACTGTTTAGTTCTTATAAACGAGCGTTCGTTATTTAGTCTTTTCGTTTTCTGTTTATTTACGCCAGGGACCTAGTTGCAGTTATTTTATTTACAGATTAGTCCCTGATTTTCAAACGATCACTACTTTTTACTCGTTTGTCCAAATCCAACGAAACCAACGCCCACATCTTCGTTATGATCCCCTCTATCCAGTAAAACAACTTAAACATGTTTTTGAAAGTTTTAAAATTTGAATTCAAACAGATTTGTATTCAAACTTCTTTTGTTCATAACTTAAGTTCAGTAACTCCGTTTGAGTTGATTCTTTTTGCAAAGCGAAGCTCTTAACCTAAACTTTCTGATAAGGCCAAATTCACATAATTTTGGTACTGTTAGAAATTGTTTTATGTTGCAAGAGTTAATTGCTTGGTTTTGAAGTTTTCCGAATTGTTTCCCTCGTTCTTTTTGATCTTTTGAGTGATTGCTTATGTGTGGTTACTATTGCTTGCTTGCGATAGATTGACCGGAGTGTGACGATGTAGATCTATCAAGAGTTTTGAGTGCGAATCATCTTCATCAACATTGCAGGCAAGTAACACTTTGATCATACTTTTCATACCCAGTTTTATTGCATTAGATCTTTTCCTCAAACAATTGCATTATTAGGATCTAATTAAATTGTGGGTATTGGGAAGTAGTTGAGGTAGAACCTATTACCTGTTTTCTATTCAAACCCTTGGGAGTTACTTCTACGCTGCTTTTATTATTGCCATGCTATGCTCGTAGACGTGGATGGGTTTGAGTGATATTCATGACAGATGTGAGATGTTTATTAATGGTTCAACTTAAGGTGGCAACTAAAACTCACATCTGGGTGGATTGAGGCACCTGGAGAACCCAGTGTTGTCTGATTTTATAAGGTCCGCCACCCAGGCTCAAAGGGATCATAAGATTGTTCATGCTAGAAACTTCCGTGTGCAGCCACAAGCTATTATGGGCTCTAGCATAGTTGAGTAGGTTACAGGATCTCTTGAAGAGGTGGGCTAGCAGATGTAGGGGAAAGTAGGTGTACCGGTCCACCCAGAGTAAAGAGTGATTGTTCCTGAAAGACTGTGTCTCGGTCATCCGTTTCTCAAACATCATGCAGTGCGAGAATCAAGCGGAGGCGATCGAGTCTTGTGGGGAAAAGTGCGCAAACCTCTACAGAGTGTACAAACTAATCATGGTTAGCCGTGTCCCCGGTTATGGACATCTTGAGTATCTAGTTCTTGGATTATCCCGTTGATCTCATCATGTTACTTTTAATTAATTTTGCTGGGTTAATGATGACACTTAATTGGGATTGAGTTGGAGGTACCTTCTCAATGTTTCACAACCACCATGATAGTTAAATAAAATTTATTCCTTTGAAGTAGGGAAAAATTGGCTTTTCGCAAAAACATTATAACCATAGAGCTTTTCCACCAGCCATATATGCATGTAGTGATAGCCTTTGTTCATCATTTCTCTATGGTGTGAATTTGCCAGTACATTCAATGTACTGACCCGTTTTCGGGCTGCAACGTTTCATGTTGCAGGATTCTTACGATGAGTAAGTGATACGTTAGGGTTACGATTTCTACACTCAACTTTGCCGTTGGTGTTGATGGGAATCCACAGCCTTGTTACTTCCGCTATTTGGATTGAGGTAATAGTATTTACGTTACTTGATACATGTGATTTACCTCTGTTATAAATCCTCGAGTACTGTGTGTGTCAGCATACCGATCCAGGGATGACACTTAAGCACAGAGACTTGATCCATTCGGGTCGGGTCACTACACTGTCATAGTTTACAGGGCGCGCTTCATTCTGATGCATTTCTCTCCATGCATTTCCACCAGCAGAGAGACTTTAGAGCGTATTGATGGTTGCTTCTTCCGAGCAACTTACAGTGGGAAAGGTGGGGCTTATGATTTGACTCCTCATTACTACTCACTATTAGTGCGGCGCAACAACCGGGTTGAGTCTCCCATGTGGTTGTGCACTACTCCCTCCATTCTTAAATATACTACGAAGTATTTGTCTTTCTTGAGATTTCAACGAGTGACTGCATACAAAGCAAACAGAGTGAATCTACACTCTAAAATATGTCCATTTGAAATTTGTAAAAAGATAAATATTTGGGAACGGAGGAAGTATAATTTTGTGCATGGCACATGGACCAAGATGTTGAAGAGGCTTCTGGCAATGATATCAAGATTCCAGCATTTGTTTACGTAATTGACGTACTATACAAATAATTTTCCAGCGACATGAGATTGTACAATGCTCTGAGCTTTTAGCTTTTGTTTTGTGTGTCTTGCCATCGATGCTCTTTCGGAAACAATAAAAAACTAACTTCCTTGCTAATGCATCTCAATGATTAGCAGATCAGAGCTAATATTTACATCACAACTGAAGACAAAGTTGTGAGAAGGTGTTAAATTAAAATTGATCCATGCTTTCATTGGCAGGAACGTCCCCCCAGCTCTGTCTAAATCAACAAGGCATGTTGCGAAAAAAGTAGTTGTCTGGAGCATGCAACATTCCGATCATTTTGTGCAGTTCCACTAAAATAGAGCTGAGCGTCCCTATTCCAAAGATATTAAGTGTGATTACAATAATAGAGGACTGTTGATGAAACAATAACCACACATATCACCTTTGTAGTCTCTCTTAAGACTAACTAGTTGGAGAAGATTAAGCAAATATTTGGAGAAGATTAGGCTCGGAGTTGGATGAGGAGGATAGAGCAAAACCAATCTCCCTTTGTGCAGTCGCACTGAAATGTAGGCGTTGCCCGTGTGACATTTTAGTACAACTGCACAAAACACTCTTAAGAAAAAAAGTGATTTGTGCAGTTCACAAAAAGGTCGCAATAGCAACGAGGTGAAATGGATAGCCCTGTTTGCAAAAAAGAGGTAGAAAGGAAACAATTACTGGCCAATAACAGTTGATGATACATGCGACGACAAAAAAGAAGCATATTCCATGTCATAAGGGAAGATAACAACCCAGTTTTGTTTGTCTAAAACGGTGTGAGGATGAGATTGCAATATGGAAAGTACGTCGGACGAGCTACGTTTTGGGCAAAGAACTATGTTAGATCCACATGCGGCGACGTGGGAAGACGGGCAGTGGAGCAAGGCCGGAGGGGATACCTGGTGGTCGTCGGGATGTAACTAGGTGAGCGGCGGCGGGTGGGATCTGCCCATACTGCGGTAGCGAGCAGGTGGCGTAGGCCCTACCGCGCCGGAGCTTGGTCAGAGAGAACGGCGGGTACCGCAGATCGGGACGTGCTGCCTCGGCGCCGTTGAACGGAGAAATGATGCACATCCTCCCTTTCCGTCGGCGGACGGGATGCGGCCAGATCAGTGACCAATGGTGAGAGAGAGAGAGAGAGGCCACCGCCGCCTTGTGTGAGATACTCTGAAGAGAGACAAACCCAGGTAGGCAGGCTCCATTGTATATAGTGGAGCGGACTACCTTTTTCTCAATAAAAATCGGTTTATATTCTGTGTACGTGCCATTGAGCAATATAACTTTATTTAAAAATAACGCGCCAATACATCAAGTCGAACTTTGTTTCATGCACGCGTGGTACACGACCTCCATAGGTAAACAACCGCTACACGCATTCAAATTAGCACGTGGGCTGCCATTTCGTACAGAAATGAGCTCCACCATGTACCCGCGCGGGTGTGGCTGGGCACGAAGCGTGAGTATGTGCACCTATTATCTTCGTGTACGTACACCACCTACGTGGGGTTGTGTGAGAGAGATACAAACGTAGAGAGATATAGTGTGTGGGTTCGTGAGTTTTTTTTTGGGGGGTGTCAATCAAAAAATGTAACATATGCTATGTGTGTGGAAATAGAGACCTGGATATATCATATATATAGAGGGGGCGATCACGAGAAGAGAGTGGAGATATCATCGGCTTGAGGTATCCATAAAATCGAAGAGAGGGATGATGTGTGTGTGTGTGCGCGCGCGCGCAATCGATAAAGAGTGCCATCGAATTTGTGTGTGCCCACGTCAAAGATATAGGGTGGCTAGCCTACTGGAATGTGAGAGGGGACAGGTGCAGTTTGTCTCTGTGGCATGGATACCTACCTACAGCGCTCGACTACCGGTGTGTGGTGGGGGGAGGCCTTATTAACTATAGAGGTACAATGGCTGGTATATGTGTGGAGCAGGAGAGAGGCCTACCTTATGTATTAAGGGAGATTGATCGACATCCATGCATATGTGTGGGAGAGGAATAAGGTTGGGAGAGAGACAGAGCTAGAGTGTTGGAGGGGGTGGTAGTGGAGTTGCTTCTAACAAATGGTGGGAGAGGTTTGCTAGACAAATGGAGGGCACGCCTGCAATATCAATAAGAGAGGGGATGGCTGCCAGTCTATGCGCGTGCGTGTGAGAGACGGGTCAGGAGGCATGCACGAATGATGAGGGGGGACGATATGGCTGTGGTAAGCAGACATAACTACATAGGAAGATCAATCGTCCTCTGTCAAAGAAAGGAGAGACATAACTTGTGAGGTGCGTCGATCGATGGGTGGGGGTAAAATAGTTAAAGTCGGCCTAGGTATATGTAGGGAGATCGATCGGTATACATGCATGTATGTGTTAGAAGCAAATAAGGCGAGGAGAGAAGGATAGAGAGAGAGGGATGCATCTAAGAGGTGGTGCGAGAGACATACTATATCGAGGGGGAAGGAGTATGCGAGTACGAGATCGATGAAAAGAGTGGTGGGAGTGAGGCATGGACGGTGAGAAGAGAAGAGGGGAAGCTTGTGTTTGTGGTAGGCACACCTGGCTAGAGAGGCATATCGATCGATGTGTGCCTTAAAGAAGGAGCTGGGGGGCCTACACACACCGTGGGTGAACGACCTAAAGTGAAAAGGCGAATTTGCGCGATGAAGCTAGACAATGCTGAGGGAGGGTGAGAGGGATGCGGGCGTGTGCATGCACGAGAGAAAGTTAGCGCTAGCTACAAAGATAAGAGGATTGTGTGGGCGTAAAAGACGAATAGAGATCATAATTCATTATAAAAAGCGAATTCGGATATTTGAAGAATTTATCATAGTGTTTTAAACCGACGCATGCGTGAATATATATAACGATGATACACATGGTGTGGTTATGAACATGTTATACTACATATAATATATTTTATCTCTACTCTTATAAAAAACAGAGTTGTTGATGATTGTGTGCCTGCCATCCTGCAATATAGGTCGTCCGATTTATATCTGACGGATAGGAAGGAAACTATGGCAATTTTGAAAAAAGATACCCACACCCCTCTCCATATTTGCAAATAAGGCCTCCCCTTGATCATGATGTTCCGTGGAACGCATGGGCATCTTGCTAGTACTACATATAATATATAGAACATTGATTATAATTTGGGCTAATGTGTGGCTTTTGCAGCTCAGGGCTAAATACTTGTCATAATGTAGGGGGCGGAGCACTATACTTTGTGTGATAGACACGGTGTACGTATGGAACATGGTTTAGATTATGAATATATAGTTAGTACATCAAATGTACTATTATTTGGAATCAACATCAAGTGTATTCAAAAGATTGAATTCGAGTTCATATAGTACACATAGTTCATATCTATCTCTATAGTAATCATGTGGTGTGTTGTTAAGGTAATACACGAATGATGGTTGAAGTTGGCAACAATCATGATTGTAGATTCTTATTGAAATAGAGAAATGAATTCAAATAGTTCGAATTGCAGCGGTAGTATAAACATCTGGAATGCACTAAAATGTTGGTATGAGTAGGTTACATGCATCATACAGCCAGTGAAAAAATTTAATTGGACATAACATGGATTCATACTCTCTCTTTGTGTAGCTTTGAATAGCATTTGTATAGTAAAATGGGACAAAACTCTCTCTTTGTGTGGTGTGAATAGTTTTTATTTTTTTCTTTTTTTTCGTTGAGGGAAGTGCGAATTGATTTGGTACGTACAAGTACAATATTACACGTTAGGCTTGTCCCTAAAATTCAACCCGCGCCTTGTTATATCCCAAAAATTCTGATATCGTGCTCCCAAAACTGGCGCCTTCACAACCCGCGCCTTATTATCCTGAAATTACAACGCGCGCGAAAACTCCCTCCAGCTGCCAAATCCCGACACGAGAAATCCCCCTTCTAACCCTGAGCCGAAAGGGCCGCTAGTTCAAATCGGTGGGGTACTTTTGTAACACACCCTACATTTTGGACAAGCGCGTCCCTAAGTCATGGTTCCCCCTCCCATTGCCTCCTTTTCGCCATTCGAAATCTGGCCGCCATAACCTCTCCGCTCCAGCCATGAAACCACACCCTCCTCCGCCCGCCACCTCACCGCTGCCCAGCCGGAGCCTCTTCCCCGACGATGACATCCACCGCAACAGCTCAACATCCCTCATCCGCCTCCCCGGATGAGGATCCGTCATCCATCCCATCGTCCCGCCGATTTAGCCCCGTCCTCCACCTCCAAGGAGCTGCTCCGACGATCGCCTCGTCTATCACGGCTGCTCCATCCCCATAGCGCCGCCTTAACCTGCTCCACCGGAACCGCAGCATCCTCACCGACTCCTCGGACGAAGCCGAGGCCTACTCGGCGCCACCAAAGAGGTTGTACACTCATCGCATCGCACCTTCTCCTTAACTCGACCTCCCGGCGCAGACGGTGCTCCATCCCGCACCCCCATGGAGCGGCTACCTCGAAGCCAGCGCCGCGGGCGACATCTCCATGGCGGCTCTCCCCAGTGCGAGGCCCCTTCGGCGGCGGCGTCCATACCAGCTGGATCTGTGTTGCTGCTCCGGCTGTCGCTTGGTCGCTCGCGCTGCTGCTGCTGCTCCGGCTCTCGCTCGCGCTGCTGCTCTCCCCCTCGCTCGTGCTGCTGCTCTGCTCCGATTTAGCTACACTTCAGCCGACTGAATCGACTTTTGGGTCAGTCGATTTTCAGGGGGTGGTGGGTCTCGCCGAAGTTAAGGAAGAACCACCCGCAGCGGGGAGGGGGGCTTGCCGGAGAGGTACCCCACTATCTATCTTAGGGTTCTGGGTGGGGTGCTGCTCGCCGGCGATGGGGGGCGCGGTGGCGTGGGGATCATCGGAGAAAAAGCTTGGCGTGGGGGTGGGGGGCTAGAGGGCTGGCCGGGGCGACGGCGGACCGACGGTGGGGAGTTGTTTCGGGGCGGCGGACCGGCGGTGGGGAGTTGTTCCGGGGCGGCGAGGCGGCGCGGGGTTCGGCCGGTGGTGGCTGGCGGCTCAGGGCGTGCAGGTTGAAGATGAACTGCAGGCCCTCCCTAAACTATCCCATGTGAAGTGCCTCTCTGCTACCATTGTGTTCAGTTTCGACCGTAACATTCAGATTCCACAGTAAATCTCAGTTTCGATAGTTAAGTTCAGAGTCAACAGTTTTACCTCATCTGTTGTAGTCAGGTGGTTTTTGGTGATGTAAATTTTACGTCTATCACTTTTTGGTAATGCATTTTACATCATCTATTGGAGATGCTATTGGAATCCCACTTGAGATTAACAATGTCTGTCTTATGCTGCTTCAGCCTTGACGTCTTACGGCTCACCGGAGCTGCTCCAAGGATGGAACGATCCATCACAACAGAGCAGTGCCCTGGACGCCGTCTACAGATTCCTCAGATCTTCCTCCACACCTCCGACAGCCACCTCTGCCTCAACTTCTTCAGCGACCAACCCAATGATGTTGAGGTCGACACGGCTATGGCAAAGAGGTTGTACACTTTTCGCATCACTTATTACTCTACATTCATGTTGATCCATTAGGGCTATTGTGGTTCAACAGAAAAACATAGCAATAGGAATTTTTCCTATGGCACTCTACTATTCCATTATTCATGCATTTTGTTGAAAGGAATGGAGCAAAACATCCACTTGGACCTACTTTTCAAAATCCTATGCATGAAAACAAGACCAAGTACATTAGTGGCAGAATAACATTCTAACTGTACATGCTTTCATATGGTTTCACTTTATTTTGGCCATGTTTCTTTGCATTCCTCTGCTCCTCCTTTTCCTGTGAACCAAACACCCAAGTTGATAGAAATCATGTGTTCACAAATGCTCTGTTTCCCATGTGCATTCCTACCATATTCCGGTGTTTTTCCTCCTATCCATGCGTTTTTAGAATCATGCAAGCCAAATGAGCCCTTACAGAATTACGTCAGTTACAGGCAGGTGTCGAAGAAAACTTTGTGTGGTTTATCCTACTCCTACCGCGACGTCGTCCACCTCACCTGAGCTCCTCCATCGACAGAAGCATCCACCAAACAAGACATCACGACTCCTGACCGTCTTTCGCCGCCTCAGATCTCCTTCCCTGCCACCGGCACCCACCGCAACGGCATCACCATCATCGACGCGGCAGATGAACCTGAGGAGTACACGGGTCCACAAGAGAGGTCGCACTCTTTTGTTTCTGTTTATGTTATGGATTGCTTAATATTACCTGCTACTTTATTTTCCTGTTCACCTCTTAGACTCCAAGTCAGGTCCAAATTGATGTTCAAACTTGAGTTCTAAATTAGTTGTGGGCACATATCGAGGCAGCAATGAATAGTATCTTTGTCTAATATCTGGTTCACCTAGGGTATGCCTATGTTGTTCATCTTGGGCGGCAAACAAATAGTAAAGCAATCATCATCTGTTTTTTTATTAAATTAAAGCAATCATCAGCCTGCTATCATTATTTTTGGATCCATCCACTGGTTGTTACCATTACTCTAGATTGTTACCATTACTCTAGATTTCTGCATGCTCTCCTTACATAATCTCACTATATATTTTTTGTATGCATGTCAGATATTGTACACAGTCACGCTAAACATGTAGAGAAAAAGAGAAGAGTTTTGCGCGGCAATACAATGTCATGCAGACATCGCTCTGTGGTAGGTTCAATGGCAAACCCTCCCCCCCTCTCCAGATTGTAATCCATGGAAGATATCTGTTCTGAGCCGGATTCAGACGCAGCTGACCACTCCTATTTACCCCCCAAGGTGTTTGCTCTAACTTAGCATGATGATGTTAGTCATATCATGCATATGTTGCCTTGTAGTGCCTACTTTCGACATCATATATGTCATCTGCTTAGTTTAGACATGTTCTGTAATGCCACCTGTTTAGTTTCAATATCATATATGGGAATTATGCAATGCCATCCTGTTTAACCAGGCATCATATATTTGAATGATATCTAGACCATCCTTTTCTTCATTAAATTTCCATTTGTCGACAATGTTTGTACATTAAACTACTCTTCCTGTGAATCAGCCATTTGAGTGGGTGATGGAAAAATCTGGACTGAAAACAAGGCCTTCAGAGAAGACTGTGCTACCTGTCGAAGCAGATCTCTTGCTGGGTCCCGATAGCTCCTCAGAGATGGATTCAGAGACAGATGACCAGTCCTATTCCCCCACCGAGGTGTATGCTCTAACTTGGCACGGTTCTACTGCTCATATCATGCATATGGTGTCTTGCATTGGATAGTTTAGACATCATATACACAATATTCAACACAATGTTCTTAGTTCAGACATCATATATGCGAATGCCCTCCGCTTAGCATATAAATCACATATGTGAATTAAATCATGCGATCCTGGTACTTAGATAACATGTATGTGAATTATGTCATGCAATCCTGTTTAGTTAGTCATCATATCTTTGAATTATGTTATGCTATGCTATCCAGTTTAGATAGACATCATATATGTGAAATTATGTCATGCTATCCGTTTATATACATGTCAATGATTTAATGCCCTCTTTTTTGCACACTATCTATTGCATCTGTCTCTCATACAATGTCTGTACATTCAACTATGTTACCTGTTTATCAGCCAATTGAATTGGAGCGGGTGATGGTAGTATCTAGCGGAGTAAAAAAACACGGTCTTCAAATAAAACAGTGCTAGCTCTTGGTGGAGATAGCACCCTGGTTGTACATGCACGAGAACCAGCCCTACCAGACATAACCCAGACTCTCGCAGATTTTACCCCTACTGCGATGGACAGAGAACCAGCTTCACCCAATCTAACCCCAACCCCAGCAGATAGTAACCCAATTCCTGTTGACACAACACCATCTCCACCACAGAGCTCCCAAACAACAGCAGTTAGTAAGGCAGCTCTAGTGCCCAAAGCGCCAGTACTACCACGGCGAACCCCAACTCCACAAGTTAGTACACCTATTCCTGTGGAGGAAGCACAACCAGCCATTCATAGTTTAGCATCTATCGCACTTGATGTTGTTAAATCCTATGTGCGTATCTTCCCATCATGGAAATATTATACCGAAGATGAAGGAAAATGCCAGTTGCAGGTGTTTGTCCAGGAGTTATGTGTAAGTGATGTTATTCGTGGCAATTACTTTGCTTTGTCCCATACATTCTACCTCCATGATGGTTATAATACAGAAAATTTTCCCTTTTTTCTCTATAGAGAAGGACCGATTTGGAAACTCAGGATGAGGTAACCTGTGCTAATACCTCTGCTATATTCAAGAATGCTTGGTGGCAGTATCGGAATTACCTGAAGAAAATGTACTTCACTGGCAAAGAAACTCATCAAATTCCCTTACGTTCTCCTAAGACACATTTACTAGACGATGACTGGGAACGCCTTGTTCTTTACTGGTCCCGAACCAAGAATGTGGTAATGTCTATGAGCTCATTTTATTTTAAGTAATATATGCTTGCCTCTTACTGTACTCTGTTCATGTAGAACAAGTGCTTAAACCTGAAGAACAATTGTTCTCATTTAAGATTCCATTTCTATCGTGCATACTGCTTTGCTCTTGTATCACTGTATTTACTCATACAAACTTATTTTTAAATTGAACTATCCAATGGAAACTCCAATGGCACAACAGGTATGTTTACGCATGTTTCTTTAACAGGTTTGCTCTTATAAATAGCTCTGTTGATTTCAATTTCAATTGTGTATACAGTTGACTACTCATATCATGCACATTACTAGCATCATAACAGGGACAACAGTGTTGTTGTACATGTAGACCCATGGTACCCATCTGAAATCTTGTTGTGCCGTTTAGTTTCCCACGCTTTGTATTCTTTCAGTGCTGCTTTCTCTTGAACTGATATGATTTGAACCGTGCCTCTATTTTGATTTGGCAAGACAATGCAGTGACCATAGGACATAGATATATGTCTGTTTAATGCTTTTATAATGTACTACTTGGCAATAGAAGACTTGGTAGTTTAATCTTGTCCACCTTACTAATGAATTGGTTCACCGAAATGAGTTTCATATACTAGTACATGCTAAACCTGTTATGTGTCTGCTTGTTTCTTCTTTTAGAATGCTGACAGAATATTGGGGAAGAGTGCCTTATTAAGCAATGATAAAGGAAGTAATGCAGATAAGGTTCAGGATCATGAGACATCCTTGTTGGTCTCCAACAAAGCTGATAAAACAGCTAAGGAAAACTATCTTGAAGACAGTGAGGCAACCCCAAAGTCATGTCTTGGTTTACTGTTCGAGTTATTAGCCACTACCGCTTGCGCAAGCTATTCAAACTCAGTGTCTGAATCAGTTCGGTTTCTTGAGTCTCAACTACAAGCTAAAAGACATCGATCAGTTGTGCAGTGACAAGAAGCGGAAGGACTGCGGAAGTCCATGGAGCATTCAGATGCATACTTTCTGGTGCAACAGCAAGCGTTGGAGGATTTTAGCACCAAACAGGACAAAGCTAATAAGCTTGCTAAGCTTATTTCCAGCATGGTGGATACCCAGGATAATGTTTCTTGAGCTCTTCTGAAGTTGTTTCAGTTATAGACTTGTTTTGCTGCTGCGTTTATTTGCACTGGTGGCCAATTTTGACGGCCAGTGTATGTAATATGCTGCTTTGTTGCCTATATTTTCACTGGTGGCGAACTTTGATTCCCAGTGGATGTAATATGTGCAATAGTTGTAATAGGCTAGCGTTAGTTGCTTGCTTATCTATTTCCTTATTGTCTTGTTTAGTGGTTTGCTTGTAGTCACTATAGTTCCTTTTCCGTGTTTTTTAGTGGCCACAATAACCTAGTTTTGGTAACTAGGCCACAATAATCATGGCAACACACGGACTGTTGTAACCATGGGCCTCCTGCGGGCCGTAGGATCCGTGGGCCTTCTACGGGCCGTAGGATCCATGGGCCTTTTACGGGCCGTAGGATCCATGGACTTTCTATGGGCCATATGATCCATGGGCCTTCTACGGGCCGTATGATCCATGGGCCTTCTACAGGTCGTTGGATCCATTGGCCTTCTACGGGTCGTATAATCATTTCGCCAAACATGGGCCATACTATTCGTGGACCATAACGGGCCGTTAAAAGGCCGTATTTGATAACGCTATGAAAACAGCCCAACGGGTTAACGGGCCACAAACGGGCTGAATGTAACCACGGGTTGTATTTGGCCCACAAACGGAATAGGCCAGTAACGGACCGTATCTAACCGAATTCTAGAAATGATCCCAAGAATAAATGGGCCCTTAGAAGGCTGAAAGTTAACACGGGCTAGAAACGGCCGACGGAATAATGGGCCGTTAATGGGTATAAAGCTATACACTGTTCATTATGGGCCAGTTTCATCCCGGGCCTTTAATGGGCCGAGAGTTACAAAGGGCCTCATATGGGCCGAAAGACATCATGGGCCATACATGGGCCGGAAGTTACAACGGGCTGGAATCATATTTGACGGCCCAGATGAAGCTACTGGGCTTAATTCCGATAGGCCGTAACGGGTCGGTAGTAAGCGGGTCGTAAATGGGGTATATACGAACATGTCGTTAACAGGCTTTCCGTGGGCCGGCCCGTTACCTTTTGACCAAGTCAAACGGGCCGGCCTTTTAACCGGAATGGGCCTCTGTTGGGCCGTGCCATGTGTCGACGTATCATAGGAGCCTCCTGTCCAATGAGTGGATGACATCTGTCTGAACGTTGAGCCGACATGTGTTTCCTCCGGCCAATGAGAATTTTACACGTGGAAAATTCCATTGGTCCGGGTTGTTAATGGGTTATCGGATCCAAAACCGGACCCGATAGCTTAACGGCATCCCATTATGGTGGATGCCACGTGTCGGTCACCCTTGACGAAAGCACTTCTATGACGCGCGATTTATCGTCATGGAAGTGGACACTTCTGTGATAATAATTTTGGTAATGTCATGGAACACTTCTACGACGGCATAGGTATGACTATCTTGATTCTGTCATAAATTTGTCATGGATGTACATGCATGACAGAAAACGTGACCTACTGTGACAAACACGTATCATCACAGAAGTGTCTTTTTTTGTAGTGCCTGAGGAGACTGCTACCTCTTGAGCATGTGTTGGTTTTCCCATGAAGAGGAAAGGGTGATGCAGCAAAGTAGCGTAAGTATTTCCCTCAGTTTTTGAGAACCAAGGTATCAATCCAGTAGGAGACTACACGCAAGTCCCTCGTACCTGCACAAACAAATAAGAACCTTGCAACCAACGCGATAAAGGGGTTGTCAATCCCTTCACGACCACTTGCAAAAGTGAGATCTGATAAAGATAATAAGATAAATATTTTTGGTATTTTTGTGGTATAGATAAAGATTGCAAGATAAATAGTAAACTAGAATTGTAGATAGAAAACATATATGATGTAAAGTAGACCCGGGGGCCATAGGTTTCACTAGTGGCTTCTCTCAAGATAGCATGTATTACGGTGGGTGAACAAATTACTGCCGAGCAATTGATAGAATAGTGCATAGTTATGATGATATCTAAGGCAATGATCACGAATATAGGCATCACATCCGTGTCAAGTAGACCGAAACGATTCTGCATATACTACTATTACTCCACACATCGACCGCTATCCAGCATGCATCTAGAGTATTAAGTTCATAAGAACGGAGTAACGCATTAGGCAAGATGACATGATGTAGAGGGATAAACTCAAGTAATATGATATAAACCCCATATTTTTATCCTCGATGGCAACAATACAATACGTGCCTTGCTGCCCCTGCTGTCACTGGGAAAGGACACCGCAAGATTGAACCCAAAGCTAAGCAATTCTCCATTGCAAGAAAGATCAATCTAGTAGGCCAAACTAAACCGATAATTCGAAGAGACTTGCAAAGATATCAAATCATGCATATAAGAATTCAGAGAAGAATCAAATAATATTCATAGATAATCAAGTTCATAAACCCACAATACATCGGATCTCAGCAAACACACCGCAAAAAGAGTTACGTCGAATAGATCTCCAAGAGAATCGAGGAGAACTTTGTATTGAGATCCAAAGAGAGAGAAGAAGCCATCTAGCTAATAACTATGGACCCGAAGGTCTGTGGTAAACTACTCACGCATCATCGGAGAGGCCATGGTGTTGATGTAGAAGCCCTCTGTGATCGATTCCCCCTCTGGCAGAGCGCCGAAAAAGGCCCCAAGATGGGATCTCACGGGTACAGAAGGTTGCGGCGGTGGAAATAGGGTTTCGTGGTGCTCCTGGATGTTTTCAGGGTATATGCGTATATATAGGTGAAGGAAGTAGGTCGGTGGATCCAAGAGGGGCCCATGAGGGTGGGGGGCGCGCCTACCCCCCTGGGCGCGCCCTCCTACCTCGTGGCCGCCTCGTTGCTTCATTGACATCCACTCCAAGTATCCTGGATTGCATTTGTTCCAAAAACGATCCTCGCAAAGGTTTCATTCCGTTTGATATTCCTTTTCTGTGAACCACGGAAATAGGCAAAAAAACAGCAATTTGCACTGGGCTTTCGTTAATAGGTTAGTCCCAAAAATAATATAAAAGTGCATAATAAAGCCCATTAAACATCCAAAACAGATAATATAATAGCATCGAACAATTAAAAATTATAGATACGTTGGAGACGTGTCAAGCATCAACAAGCTTAATTCCTGCTCATCCTCGAGTAGGTAAAATGATAAAAAAAAATAGAATTTTTGTTGTGGAATGCTACCTAACAAAATTTTCAATGTAATTCTCTTTATTGTGGCATGAATGTTCAGATCCAAAAGATTCAAGATAAAAGTTCAATATTAACATAAAAATATAATACTTCAAGCATACTAGCCTAGCAATTATGTCTTATCAAAATAACATTGCCAAAGAAAGCTCATCCCTACAAAATCATATAGTTTGGCCATGCTTCATTTTCGTCACACAAATGCTCCCATTATGCATAACCCCGATGACAAGCCGAGCAATTGGTTCTTACTTTTTAACACGCTTCAGCCTTTTCAACCCTTACACAATACATGAGCGCAAGCCATGGATATATCACTATAGGTGGAATAGCATATGATGATGGGGGTTATGAGAGAAGACAAAAAGGGAGAAAGTCTCACATTGACGCGGCTAATCAACGGGCTATGGAGATTCCCATCAATTGATGGCAATGTGAGGAGTAGGGATTGCAATGCAACGGATGCACTAGAGCTATAAGTGTATGAAAGCTCAAACTAAAAACTAAGTGAGTGTGCATCCAACTTGCTTGCTCACGAAGACCTAGGGCATTTGAGGAAGCCCATCGTTGGAATATACAAGCTAAGTTCTATAATGAAAAAATCCCACTAGTATAAGAAAGTGACAAAACAAGAGACTCTCTATCATGAAGATCATGGTGCTATTTTGAAGCACAAGTGTGGAAAAAGGATAGTAATATTTTCCCTTCTCTCTTTTTCTCTCATTTTTTTGTTTGGGCTTCTTTGGCCTCTTTTTTATTTTGGATTCGTTGGCCTCTTTTTTTAATAGTCTTTCCTCACATGGGACAATGCTCTAATAATGATGATCATCACACTTTTATTTACTCATAACTCAATGTTACAACTCGATACTAGAACAAAAATATGACTCTATGTGAATGCCTCCTGCGGTGTACCAAGATATGCAATGAATCAAGAGCGACATGTATGAAAGAATTATGAAAGTGGCTTTGCCACAAATACGATGTCAACAACATGATCATGCAAAGAAATATGACAATGATGGAGCGTGTCATAGTAGACGGAACGGTGGAAAGTTGCATGGCAATATATCTCGGAATGGCTATGGAAATGCCATAATAGGTAGGTATGGTGGCTGTTTGGAGGAAGATATAAGGAGGCTTACGTGTGATAGAGTGTATCGTATCACGGGGTTTGGATGCACCGGCGAAGTTTGCACCAACTCTCAAGGTGAGAAAGGGCAATGCACGGTACCGTAGAGGCTAGCAAATTGCAGAAAGGTAAGAGTGTGTATGATCCATGGACTCACATTAGTCATAAAGAACTCATATACTTATTGCAAAAGTTTATTAGCCCTCGAAGCAAAGTACTACTACGCATACCCCTAGAGGGATAGATTGGTAGGAAAAGACCATCGCTCGTCCCCGGCCGCCACTCATAAGGAAAGCACTCAAAGAACACCCCATGCTTCAAATTTGTCACACAACGTTTACCATACGTGCATGCTATGGGATTTGCCAACTTTAACACAAGTATTTCTCAATTAAACAATTACCCAACTAGCATGACTCTAACACTACCACCTTTATATCTCAAAACCATTATCAAGTATCAAATTTATCATAGTACTTAATGCACTCTATATGAAAGTTTTTATCATACCCATCTTGAATGCCTATCATATTAGGACTAATTTTATAGCCAAAGCAAATTACCATGCTGTTCTAAAAGACTCTCAAAATAATATAAGTGAAGCATGAGAGATCAATAATTTATATAAAATAAAACCACCACCGTGCTCTAAAAATATAAGTGAAGCACTAGAGCAAAATTATCTAGCTCAAAAGATATAAGTGAAGCACATAGAGTATTCTAATAAATTCTGATTCATGTGTGTCTCTCTCAAAAGGTGTGTACAGCAAGGATGATTGTGGTAAACTAAAAACCAAACACTCAAATTATACAAGACGCTCCAAGCAAAACACATATCATGTGGTGAATAAAAATATAGCCTCAAGCAAAGTTACCGATAGACGAAGACGAAAGAGGGGATGCCTTCCGGGGCATCCACAAGCTTAGGCTTTTGGTTTTCCTTGAATTTTACCTTGGGGTGCCTTGGGCATCCCCAAGCTTAGGCTCTTGCCACTCCTTATTCCATAATCCATCAAATCTTTACCCAAAACTTGAAAACTTCACAACACAAAACTCAACAGAAAATCTCATGAGCTCCGTTAGTATAAGAAAACAGACCACCACCTTAAGGTACTGTAATGAAATCATTATTTATTTATATTGGTGTTAAACCTACTGTATTCTAACTTCTCTATGGTTCATACCCCCCGATACTAGACATAGATTCATCAAAATAAGCAAACAACACACGAAAAAACAGAATCTATCAAAAACAGAACAGTCTGTAGAAATCTGTATCAAACGTATACTTATGTAACTCCAAAAATTCTGACATAAATTGGTGGACGTGAGGAATTTATCTATTAATCATCTGCAAAAAGAATCAACCTAAAAGCACTCTCCAGTAAAAAATGGCAGCTAATCTTGCGAGCGCTAAAGTTTCTGTTTTTTTTACAGCAAGATCACAAAGACTTCACCCAAGTCTTCCCAAAGGTTCTACTTGGCACAAAAACTAATTAAAACATAAAAACACATCCAAACAGAGGCTAGATGAATTATTTATTACTAAACAGGAACAAAAAGCAAGGAACAAAAATAAAATTGGGTCGCCTCCCAACAAGCGCTATCGTTTAACGCCCCTAGCTAGGCATAAAAACAAGAATAGATCTAGGTATTGTCATCTTTGGTATGCAATCCATAAGTGGCTCTCATAATAGATTCATAAGGTAATTTAATTTTCTTCCTAGTAAAGTGTTCCATGCCTTTCCTTAATGGAAATTGGAATCTAATATTTCCTTCTTTCATATCAATAATTGCACCAATCGTTCTAAGGAAAGGTCTACCAAGAATAATAGGACATGTAGGATTGCAATCTATATCAAGCACGATAAAATATACGGGCACATAATTCCTATTTGCAACAATAATAACATCATTAATCCTTCCCATAGGTTTCTTAATGGTGGAATCCGCAAGATGCAAATTTAAAGAACAATCATCAAATTCACGAAAACCTAGCACATCACACAAAGTTTTTGGAATTGTGGAAACACTAGCACCCAAATCACATTAAGCATAGCATTCATGATCTTTAATCTTAATTTTAATAGTAGGTTCCCACTCATCATAGAGTTTTCTAGGGATAGAAACTTCCAATTCAAGCTTTTCTTCAAAGGATTGCATTAAAGCATCAACGATATGTTTGGTAAAAGCTTTATTTTGACTGTAAGTATGAGGAGAATTTAACACGGATTGCAACAAGGAAATACACTCTATTAAAGAACAATTATCATAATTAAATTCCTTGAAAACCAAAATAGTGGGTTCATTGATACCTAAAGTTTTGACCTCTTCAATCCCACTTTTACCAATTTTTGCATCAAGATCTAAAAACTCCGAATCATTGGAACGCCTTTTAACTAAAGTTGACTCATGTCCAGTCCCATCTTTATCAAGATTCATATTGGAAAACAAATACTTAATAGGAGACACATCAATCACTTTTAGATCTTCATTAATATTGTTATTATCTAGATCTTCCGGTTTAGCGGCCATCTTATTGACTAAGGTGGCCTGCTAATCCGAAATTTGGGCTATCAAGTTTTCAAGATGAGCAAACTGAGATTTCAACCCATAAAATTCTTTAGACATATCATCGAGCTCTTTATTCATGTACTCCATAAAACTTTTTTGTTCTTTAAGCTCATTTCTGAAAAAAAAATATGCTCAAACTGCAAAGTCATAAAACTTCTAACATTGTTTTCAATTTCTTCCAACCTTCTAAGGTGAGGATCAACGCCTTTTGGCAGAGCCATCAAGGCAAAAGGGCACAAAAGAGGCAAGCAAAAAGCGACGAACGAAAAAGGGCGAATAAAACGGCAACGGTGAAGTGGGGGGAGGAAAACAAGAGGCAAATGTAAAATAATATAATGCGAGGGATAAGAGTTTGTGATGGGTACTTGGTATGTCTTGACTTGTGTGTAGATCTCCCCGGCAACGGCGCCAGAAATCGCACGTTGGCGGGAGATCAAATCTTGACTTGACTTGGTGTGAGCCTCCCCGGCAACGGCGCCAGAAATCCTTCTTGTTACCTCTTAAGCATGCGTTGGTTTTCCCTTGAAGAGGAAAGGGTGATGCAGCAAAGTAGCGTAAGTATTTCCCTTAGTTTTTGAGAACCAAGGTATCAATCCAGTAGGAGACTACACGCAAGTCCCTCGTACCTGAACAAACAAATAATAACCTTGCAACCAACGCGATAAAGGGGTTGTCAATCCCTTCACGGCCACTTGCAAAAGTGATATCTGATAAAGATAATAAGATAAATATTTTTGGTATTTTTGTGGTATATATAAAGATTGCAAGATAAATAGTAAACTAGAATTGTAGATTGAAAACTTATATGATGTAAAGTAGACCTAGGGGCCATAGGTTTCACTAGTGGCTTCTCTCAAGATAGCATGTATTACGGTGGGTGAACAAATTACTACCGAGCAATTGATAGAATAGTGCATAGTTATGATGATATCTAAGGCAATGATCATGAATATAGGCATCACGTCCGTGTCAAGTAGACCGAAACGATTCTGCATCTACTACTATTACTCCACACATCGACCGCTATCCAGCATGCATCTAGAGTATTAAGTTCATAAGAACGGAGTAACGCATTAGCCAAGATGACATGATGTAGAGGGATAAACTCCAGCAATATGATATAAACCCCATCTTTTTATCCTCGATGGCAACAATACAATATGTGCCTTGCTGCCCCTCCTGTCACCGGGAAAGGACACCGCAAGATTGAACCCAAAGCTAAGCACTTCTCCCATTGCAAGAAAGATCAATCTAGTAGGCCAAACTAAACCGATAATTCGAAGAGACTTGCAAAGATATCAAATCATGCATATAAGAATTCAGAGAAGAATCAAATAATATTCATAGATAATTAAGTTCATAAACCCACAATTCATCGGATCTCGGCAAACACACCGCAAAAAGAGTTACATCGAATAGATCTCCAAGAGAATCGAGGAGAACTTTGTATGGAGATCCAAAGAGAGAGAAGAAGCCATCTAGCTAATAACTATGGACTCGAAGGTCTGTGGTAGACTACTCACGCATCATCGGAGAGGCCATGGTGTTGATGTAGAAGCCCTCCGTGATCGATTACCCCTCCGGCAGAGCGCCGGAAAAGGCCCCAAGATGGGATCTCACGGGTACCGAAGGTTGCGGCGGTGGAAATAGGGTTTCGTGGTGCTCCTGGATGTTTTCAGGGTATAAGAGTATATATAGGTGAAGGAAGTAGGTCGGTGGAGCCACGAGGGTGGGGGCGCACCTACCCCCCTGGGCGCGCCCTCCAACCTCGTGGCCGCCTTGTTGCTTCCTTGACGTCTACTCCAAGTCTCCTGGATTGCGTTTGTTCCAAAAACGATCCTCGCGATGGTTTCATTCCGTTTGGATTCCGTTTGATATTCCTTTTCTGCGAAACACTGAAATAGGCAAAAAATAGCAATTTGCACTGGGCTTTCAGTTAATAGGTTAGTCCCAAAAATAATATAAAAGTGCATAGTAAAGCCCATTAAACATCCAAAACAGATAATATAATAGCATGGAACAATCAGAAATTGTAGATACGTTGGAGAGATATCAGTGACCACATGAGAAGGCCAAATACCAACGACCCCAGGAGGTGATGTGAACGGGACCGGACCGCCAGACAGAGCTCAGTCATTGGGTTTATCGACGTTGTAGGGACGGACCCGAGCACAGACGCTGTGCCCAGTCTTCTCATGCGAAAATCCTGAAGAAAGACAACCGGCGCGCAGATCCCGTGGTGGCGAGGCACTGAGTCGCGCGCCCTAGCTCGTCCGCTCACGATTAGCTCATGCGAGGACCAAGCACCAAGGACCTTGGGAGGTGACGTACATGGGAGCTGGCCCGCGAGCCAGAGCTCAACCTCTTGGATTTATCGACGCTGCATGGACGGACCCGAGCACAGACGCCGTGCCAGCCCTTAGTCATGAGGCGGTCGTGGGTGGGTTTGCAAGGGCGTACGACGTTCATGGTAATGAAGTACCAGGCAGGCATATCGTAAAGCAACTCATGGGAAGAGGTAAAGCTAGTTCGGATAGATGCAAGAACGATACATGCCGCAGGGACGGACCCATACGGCCTGGGGATGATGCAGCCCGAGGGGCGCCCCCAACAAAGTAAATCAAAGACATGTAAGGATACATGTCGCAGGGACAGGCCCATGCGACCTGGGGATAATGCAGCCTGAGGGGTGCCCAACTGAATGAACCGGAAAGAGTCACCTGGCACCGTTGCTGGAGAGATGTTGGAGTAGCTGAAGACACGTGTTGAGGAAGCTGCTCCTCAAGAGCCGCTAGGGTCTTGAACCTCGGGAGGCTCTGGGGCTCAGGAGGCTCGTGAAGAACAGTCGCCATCTCTGCCAGGACCGCGTGGTGCCTAGCCTCCTGAGCCGCCAGAACGCTCTGCAGGCAACCCTGGAAGGTAACAGCCGCGCTCGGCAAGCCGAATGGCATGCGAACATAGCTGTGAGGGGGACCCCCACACTGACCAACATGCGATGGCCAAAAGCGCTCCTGAGATGCGGCCCAGTTGAGCCCTGGAATGTTGACGCAGACGCGCAGCTCGTCGTCCTCACCAGGACAATGAGTTGCGCCAGGCGTTGGGCGGCGGTTGCCGCGCATGGCTCTTGCCTCTTGAAGCTCCTCGGTCGCCTTGGTGATGAACTCCTGAGCACTTGGCACCCCGTGCCTTGTGCCCTCGTGAGGGAAGCATGCGATAAAGCATGCCTCCACGTGGTGCCCGAGCGCCTCCCTCGTGACGTTGGCTAAGTCTGAGGCCCTCCAGAAGAGAGCCCCCGAGCCCAGCTTGAGGAGGGCGCCGGGCGTGCCTTCCTATGTGAGGGAGGGACGCGCCCCATCCGTGGGCGCAGGTCCTGAGGTGGTGCGGCTGGAGACACCGCTCTCCTGAGGCTCTTGGCGGAGCAGCTACTTCTTCTTCTTGGGGACAGTCTCAGGAGGGTAGATGGCGCCTTTGCGATAAAGCACACCACGTCCTTCTCATCGCAGGTGATCGTGGTGATGTCGCGGTTCCCTGGCATCTTGAGGACGTTATAGCCATGGTGGGTCACCGCCATGAACTTGGCCAGGGCCGGATATCCAAGGATGGCGTTATACGGGAGGCGGATGTGGGTGATGTCGAAGTCGATGAGCTCGGTACGGTGGTTGTCGTGTTGGCCGAAGGTGACTGGGAGGCGGATCTGCCCTATCAGAGTGGTGGAGCCGTCGGTTACCCCTGAGAAGGGCTTAGCGGGGTGCAGCTGGTCATATGGCACCTGGAGGCGGTCGAATGTCTCGATGGAAAGAACATTGAGCCCCGCACCGCCATCAATGAGGGTCTTGGTGACAAGGACATTGCTGATAACGGGCGAGCAGAGCATTGGGAGGGCGCCGGCAGTCGCCACACACTTGAGCTAGTCGGACGAGCTAAAGGTGATGGTGCTCTTGGACCACCTGAGCGGACGTGTGGCCTCGAGCCTAGGAAGGGCCGCGTTCACCTCATGAGTGAACTGTTTGAATATGCGTTGGGAGGCTGGAGCCTGAGCGCCGCCCAGGATGCAGGCGATGGCGCGAGGTTCCTGGAAGCCCCCAACCCCCTCGTCCTGGTGGTGATCGTCATTCCTTCTTGGTGGTGGTGGCAGCGGAGGGAGGCCGTTGTTGCCCTGAGGACGGTCCTCATGAGGCTGATCTCTCCAGGCGCCCTCGCGAGACTGGCCCTGCCAGCGGTCCTCACGAGGCTAGTCGCGCCACTCCTGGCGGGGGCCGCGGTCGTCCCAGCGTCCTCCACTTCGACCTCCTCCATGGTCATAGCCTCGATTGTTGCACTCGGGGCGTCGACCGAGGCGTCCGTCGCGTATGGCCCTGAGCTCTTGGCAGACATTGGTGTTCTAGCTGTGTACATTGTGGAATACGCAGAACAGACAGCTGCCCTTGGATGACTCTGGGTGGTCGCAGCCGCGCTTCATCTCTGGTTCAGCCGCAAGCACGGCCGCCCCCTTGCGATTCACATCCTTGGCCTTGGCCTTCTTGTCTTCTGGGTCAGCCGCCGGGAGCTCGAGGAGGGAGAGGCGCCCTTCCTCAGCTCTCGCGCACTTGGTTGCCATGTTGACCATCTCCAGAGCCGTGCACAGGTCGTCATGGATGGCGAGATCCTCCTTCATCTTTACATTGCGGACGCCATCGGAGAACGCCGAGATGATGGCTTCATCCGAAACCTTGGGGATCTTGAGGCGAACTTTGTTGAAGCGCTGGATGTACTTCTGCAGGGTTTCCCCTGGCTGCTGCTTGATGCGCCGCAGGTCACCTGCGGCAGGCGGGCGGTCGCGCGTGCCCTGGAAGTTGGCGACGAAACGCTCGCGCATCTCGCCCCAGGAGGAGATCGATCCCACGGGTAGATTCAGGAGCCACGAGCACGCGCCATCTTGAGGGCCATGGGAAACCAGTTTTCTATGACCTTCTCGTCGCTGTTGGCCGCCTCGATGCTCAGCTCATAGAGCTGCAGGAACTCGGCAGGGTCGGGGGTGCCGTCGTAGCGCGGAGGCAGGTCAGGCTTGAACTTCCCCTACCAGACGATGTTGCACAGCTCGGGAGTGAAGGCACGGCAGCCCACAGTGGTCACTGGAGCCCGTCGTGGAGGTGGAGCCTGGTCTTGGTACTCACACGCCACCATCGCAGGTGGCGCGCGGTCTTGACGTGGGGGTGCAGGAAGCGCTGGAGCACCTTCTTGCGGCCGATGGACCTCCTAGCGGCTTTCTTCTTCGCGTGTGAGCGCCCTGCGCGGTGGGTCACGCCGCGGGGCCGCGCGCCTCGGTCCGAGGACCACGTCTTGATGGGAAGGTGGTGGAGGCGCTCCATGGGCTACGTCGCCCGCTGCGGGAGGCGGGCGAGGTAGCGAGAGGGACGGTGCAGGAGAGCCCCCAGCGGTGCTGACAAGCTCGTCGATGTGGTCCAGCCAGTCTTCATACAGGTCATCAACGGGGCGGTAGCGCAGGAGCCCGTGCGCCATGAGCAGCGCAGCCTATGCGTTCGTCGGCCCGCGACGAGTGTGAGATCACGAACCAGCCGGAGTCAGCGACGGGGTGGCGGTGCATCCGCCCCGCCGCACGGAGGGGTGCAGCGACGAAGCTTGCTGCTCGTGCCCCGCCGGGCCGGTGGCTGCGTTGGCAGCGGGTGATGGAGAACGACGGGGAGGCCCTCCGATGGGAGACGTCTGGGCGACGCGAGCGGCGAGAGCGGCTCGACGCTCAGCACGGGCTCGATGAGCATCAGCCATGGAGACCGTGGAACCGCGGTGAGTCGGTCGACGGAAGAGAGGTTTCGACGCACCCCTACCTGGCACGCGAAATGTCGGATTCGGGGTTCCGCAGACCCATGAGAGGTTTGAACTCTGGGGTGCGTGCGAAGAACTCTCTCTTCTCTATATGCCTGCCTGACGATCCCATAGCCTAGCTCGACGAACCCAAGGGACAAGGGACACAACAGTTTATCCTGGTTCGGGCCACCTTGCGGTGTAATACCCTACTCCAGCTTTGTGGTGGAATGCCTTGAGGGGCCGAGGATGAACTAGTACAGTGGATGAACAGCCTCAGGAGGAGAGGTGTTCTTGAGCCCGATGAGCTGGTGAGATGGTTCAGGTGGAATTGATCCGTCCCCCCTATGGTGGTGGCTAAGTCCTATATATAGAGTCCTTGGCCCTCTTCCCAAATGTAGGAGAGAAGGGATCCTTCAATGGCCAAATTTGAAGGGGAACAACTAGTACAAGCTATCCTGACAAAGGTGGTCTTCGCCCGCAAAAGGCTCTGGTGGTGACGCTGCGGTGGGCTCTGCGATGACCTTCGTCCTTCCGTCCTGGCAGTCTTGGTCTTGTTGCACCGATATGGAAACCTTTTCTTGATTCCTCGGGACCCCGCGCCTGCGCTTGCCTCCTTAGCACCAAAGAGGAAACCGGTACACTGCGCCTGCTGGCACCCGCCTGGCCTTGGTCGTCATGGCTCACATCATATGAACCTCGCAAGGTGCACCCCACATAGATATCTCTGCTCCTCGGGAGCCAGCTTAGTGAGGCCACCCCCAGGGAGGTCTTGGTGTCGTCCGCCTCGCGAGGCTTGTCCCCTCGCGAGGGTCTTGGGCGGTTGTTGCTGAAGCTGGGCTGTACCGGGCCGTTGACGGAGCCACGCCGTGGCCCACAGGCAGGCAAGTCTGGGTACCCCCGTTCCCAGGACACCGACAGAAGAGTGTTACCTTAATGTTCTGATGATGTCTAGATATATGTAGAAGAGCAGCAGCAACAACAACAACAACAACAACAACACAGCCCTATTTGGATACTCAACTTAGCTAGAGGTTAGAGTTAGTTTCTAGCTCATGACTAACCCTGAACTAACTCCATCCAAAGAGGTGTTTGGAAGACAGGGTTAGATTGACAATAAATGCACTAGGAGAACTAGCTTCAATTAGCACCTCTTGGGTTGGATATTTTTTTGGGTGGGTTAGATGCAACTAGCTCAAACTAGCACTACTGGAATCAGCAGATTTGTTGTCTGCCCTCTCTTTGACGTACACTAGCGGACAGCAAAGGTAGGCTTTGCCATAAGCCACTAGAAAGCGGACGACAAAGAGGCAGCGGATGGCAAAGGTGTGCTTTGCCATCAACCAAATCTTTGTCGTCTGCTAGCGGACGGCAAAGAAGCTTTGCCGTCAGCTAGCAGACGGCAAAGAGGGTCAAACCCTAACGGGCCCCCTCTTTGCCGTCTGCCAGCAGACGCTAAAGTGTTCTTTGTCGTCCGCTAGCTGACGGCAAATCTTCAAAATTTACTTAACGGTGTCGTGCCCGACCCGTCGCCCTCTCTCTGTATCCTCTCCTCTTTCCTCCCTCTTCCACCCCGCATCGTCACCGCCGCACTCTCTCCGCGCCGTCGCCGCCGCACCCTCCCCACGTCGTCGCCGCCGCACCCTCCCCGCGCCGTCACCGCCCCCTCCCTGCCCCGTCGCCGCCCCCTCCCTGCCTTCCCACCCCCCTCCCGAGCCACCCCGCCGCCGCCTCCCCGTCGCAGCGTGGGTCGACCGCCCCCGAGGAACGCCGCCCATCGCCGCCCCTTCCCTGCCCCACCGCCACCCCGCCTCGCCGCCGCCCCCACGGTGATCCCCTGCCACCCCCTCTCCTGTTTTTTCTGTTTTTCTTTTCAGTTTAGTTTAGGTTTTTTGTTTAGGTTTTTTGGTTTAGTTAGTTTAGGTTCAATTAGTTTAGGTTTTTTAGTTTAGGTTTAGGTTTAATTAGTTTAGGTTATTTAGTGTAATTAGTTTAGGTTTTTTAGTTTAGGTTTAGGACTAATTGATTTAGGTTTTTTAGTTTAGTTAGTTTAGGTTTAATTAGTTTAGGTTATTTAGTTTAAAACTCCAAAGAATACTAAGCACCCAAACTCAGCCTTAGTTTAGTTTAATTAGTTTAGGTTTTTTTCTTCTGTTTTTAAGAATAAACAAGAAAGATGAAAGAAAAGTAAGTAAAAGAATAAGAGGAAGAAGAAGAGGATGAAAAAAAAGAAACAGAAGTAGAAGAAGAAGGAGAAGAAGAAGAAGAACAAAGAAGAAGATAAAAAAAAGTAGAAGAAGATGATGAAAAAAAGAAGTAGAAAAAGTAGAAAAAGAGGATCGCTGATGCTCGAGGTTCGCCGAGGGGTCGAGGATCGAGGGGAAAAGGAGTTGAGGGTCTAGGGATCGAGGGGAAAAGGGGTCGAGGGGTCGAGGATCGAGGGCAAAAGGAGTCGAGGGTCTAGGTGTCGAGGGGTCCAGGGTCGAGTGGAAAAGGGGTCGAGGGGTCGATGGTCGCCGAGGGATTGAGGGGTCAAGGATTTGCCATCCCGACCCCGACACCCCGACCCCCTGACCCCGACACCCCGAGACCCCGACACGGCACCCGTTGACCCTGACACGGCACCCCCGACCACGACACCCCGAGACCCCAACACGGCACCCCGACCCCGACACAGCACCCCGATGCTATTATTCAATTAGTTCATGTTATTAGGTATTCAATTTTTTATTATGTTCATGATGATGATACACACTTATTTTATTATGTTTATGTTGTACTAATTTTGTTTACTCTTTGTCATTGAAGGTGTTGACAGATGGTGGGCGCGGGTCGAGAGCGCTCTGAGGCTCCTTCCTCGGCGCGTGCTGGGAGGGGTGTTATTATTCCACCCCCAGCACCTTTGGAGAGCACTGGATGACAGTATGCAGACACCGGCGGGCGTTTCTTCTTCGGCTGGGAGAGGTCGGGGGAAGCTGAAGAGGGCTGCTAGAGGTGGACATGGTGGTAGGAGAGGTAGGAAGGCTGCTGCGCCTTCCTCGATGCCACCCCTAGCTGATTCTCCGGACCATCGTAGTGCTCCGTCTCAGGTGGACCCGTCTCGGACTCCGGTCCACGAGCCTCGGGTCGACGAGCCTTCGTCCCAGGAGACTCGGGTCCCAAAGCCTTCGTCCTAGCAGACTCGGGTCCCAGAGTCTTCGTCCCAGCAGACTCGGGTCCCAGAGTCTTCGTCCCACGTGACTCCGGAGACTAGTGGCCATGCTGATGGCGAGGAGACCTGGTCTGACGATAGTTTTAGCGAGGGAAAGCTGGTTGAGCAAGGCAAGAAGGTCTACCAGTGTGGTGGTACGAAGCTCCTGGCCGTGCCCGCGGCCCGCGATCAAAGGTTGTTGATTCAGCCTAATGGGGAGAAGTAAGGGCATTTTCTCTTTTTTAACCTTTGTCCTTCATGTTTCTTCAAATTAATATCTAATGTGTTGTCCTTGTCATAATGCAAGGGTTGGATACACGCCGATGGTGTCCGCGGGCCCAACCAGGTCCTTGGTGTGCTTTGGCGGCTCCACTTCCTGGGGTGGGTCACGTTGCCCGGTGAGGGTCAGGTTCCACAACTAGCACTGAGCTGGGAGTTGTACGCGGCTTCCCCGGCACCGCTGGAGGAGAGGGTCGACGGTGTCTTGTGCGAGATGGTGGCCGACATTGTGAGGCGACGGTTTTGGGTAATTTCTCCTTTACAGAATAAAAAATCAACAGTACCTAGTGATTGTGCTAATCAGTGTTGTCTTGTTCGATTGCAGACACTACTACAGGATGCTGCTAACATGACACTACGATTAGAGACCCTTCGACAAAACTGTGTGCGATGCCATAATCGCAAACGGTGGTGTAAAAAACCATCAAAAAAGGTGCAAAACGTTTGTGATGGAGGATGCAGGAAACACGATTCAGATTTTAGTTGCGTGTGCGATGCAGGGCATACGGTTCAGTTCAATCAACCGTTTGCGATGAGGAGGAACAAAAGAAATGGGCAGACAGATGAAGGTGTGTGCGATGTACAGCATACGGTTCACTCGGATGAACTGTTTGTGATTAGGCAACACAAAATAAACGGTCAGCCAGATCAAGGTGTGTGCGATGTACAGCATACAGTTCACTCAGATGAACTTTTTGCGTTGAGACAGGGGAACAGAAACGGTTCAACTTAACAAGATGTGTGTGATATGCGGCAAACAGGTCTATAATCAGAAATGTGTGCGAAGACCGATAATAACACAGACGATTGCTTCTAATAAGACGTATGTGATATGCTCTGTCTACACAACATCTATTGGCCATTGGGGGACGGGCGGTCATCCGGATACGCCATAAGGATGCGAAGAGGCATCCTATATCAGCAAGGACTAGCTATTCCACCAGTAGCTCATGTAAGAGAACTCTCAAGTTAAGTGTGCTCAGGCTGGAGCAGCCATCAGATGGGTGACTGGAAGGGAAGTTCTATTGATGTTAAATTAACTGATAGGATGGGTCATATTTGTCAAATTAAATGACTGATGCGACCCATCCCATGAGTTAATTTAACCTTGAGGTCCTTGTTTTTTTATTTTTTAACACATGTTAAAGAAGGTCTGCCACATTACTTTTTGACAATGTACGATACGTGGCATACAGTTGATCCATTCGACCTGTTTGTGATGGAATAAGCCGTGTGTGTTGTGGGCAAACGCTTGCTAGTATTCAACCGTTTGCGATTGATGAATTCATCACCGACGAGTTCCCTAGTGTGGGCCGTGTTCATCTGATCATCATCTACTTCTTGTGCTAGCTCGATGTTCCTTCTATGCTAAGTTTCCATTAATTGATGGCGTTTTATGAACAATCCACCATTTCCTCACCTGTTTCCCGCCACCCAGCGATATTGCGCATAAACCTAGGCGGCGCATGACGCACAGAGGCGACAAGCGTAGCCTGTAGCACATCCACCTTTTCCAAGCATGCCAACCCACCAAAGCGCCGCCTCTGCCATCTACCTCGTCGACGAGGAAAATGAGCAGGCGCCACGGCCCGTCGAGGCCGAGGCGCTCCCCGGCAATGTGGTGGACGACGCCGCGATGCGCGTCATCGCCAGGGTTGAGCAGACCTTTGGCGCATGGCGCTTGAACGCCGCGGATCAAGATAGGCATGTCAGCGCCAACAGGCTGCAGCTCGCTGCACAACATGATCGATGGCACGCCGCAGAGAAAGCTAGGCGCGTCTGTGCTGATAAGTTGTGGCTCGGCGCATGGCGAGAACGTTGGAGCGCCGCAGTGCGAGAGGCGCGGCGCGCCGCACAGCAAGAGCCGATCCATCGGCGCTTGCCTGCTATCATCACGGCGTCTCAGCTGGGTACACGTCCCGTTAGTACCCCCATTCCTCGCCAGGAGTGGGCAGAGGCCCTCAGCACCATACTTGCACTAGAGGTCGGCCGCGCTGTACTTGCACCGGATGCCCGCCGCGCCGTTCGCATGGGTGCCGTCGTTCGCCTTGTCCGCGGCCCGCTGGATGCCAACGCACTGGTCCGTAGGCTCGAATGCCTCCTTGGCCCAGGTGTCCACCTAGGTGCAGTAGAGGAACATGGCTATCGCATCCTCGAGCTGGTGATCTCCGATGAAATAGCCAACTTGGAGCTCGAGGTCGCGCTCCAGATGTACCGCGAGCGTGTCGACCGCTTGGACAAACGCCTGCATAAGTTCAGGCAGAGCCAATAGCTACCGTAGGCAAGGGCTGCTGGTCATGGTCTCATGGACGCATTTTATTTTGTTGAGTCGTTTCGACGTGGATAGCTATGTATTCACAGCCATCATAGTATTGCTTTGTTTATTCCTCTGTTTCAATGTGTGTACTCTGTTTTCCGTTCTTATATGTTCTGTCTCAATGTGTGTATATACGCTTTCCTTTCTGTATGTTTGGATGATAACAGCTAGATTCAAATTCGTATACAAAAACAGATAGAAAATGGAATTCATAATATATATATATATATATATATATATATAAATTGTTCATTAGTTCATCACAGAATATATATATATATATATATATAATACCATCACATATATGTGACGATACTTAACTACTAGGTACGATGCATAAAACTGAAAACGAACAATACTAAAACTAATAATCCCTCCTGGGGCCAGTATTCTGGCAGTCCCTCGCCGGCAGCTCCCTGGTGCGCGGCGTCTTCCCAGTGCGGAGGCAGTACTCCGCCTCCTCCGCCTCGCAGCGCTTGACGTACCGATCTGCCTCTTGCTGGCAGACGCGCGTGAATGATCTTGCCATTTCGTTGGGCGCCCACCGGAGCTCCTCGCCGGTGGCACGCTAGAGCTTATCGGCCCACCTCCACGCAGCGACGAGGCGCCCGGCCTCTATGACCTTCCTCGCGAAGTACCCATCTTCGTACACCTCCTCGGCACGACAACGCGCCCGCCCCCAAAGCTCCGCCGCCTCCTTTTTCCAGGCGGCATCACGGGCTTCACAGGCCACCTGGTACCTGGCTTCCTCCTCCACCATCTCCTTCTTGAACGCCACTTGCCTGGCTTTCTCAGCCGGCGGCGGCGACTTCCACAGACAAAGATTGTACTGGCCCCAAAACCAATCCAAAGTTGGGGGGTCCAGCGCAACCTCGTCAGGCAGCATGTAGCGGTCCTCGTCGCTGATATTTGAGTGATCGTCCTCGGGGGGCGGCGACTCCTCGTCGGCGCGTGGGCAGACCGGCGACGCCATGGCAGAGATTTGTGTGAGAGAGAGAGAGAGCGAGCGAGGGGAGGATGTAGATGAGAATGCAGGCGGGACGATGTGAGCAAGGGAGTATTTATTGGCGGCGGGAATCTAGATCGACGGGGACAGTACACACGCCGGTCGCTGGAATTTACGAGTACTGTAGTTTGAATTACACACGATTCCCGCAGCAAAATTCGTGTGTGAACATAATAGCTGACAGTTCCCAATACAGAACCGTGTCTAATTAATGATCCCCGCCACTCACCTACCAAACCTCGAGCCGCGAGATAGAGTGCCAATCGTATGGGGGCCGGTTGTCTTGCCAGATCTTTACATTTTCTTTTTTCAACACCAGATATTTACATCCTGATGATTTTTTAACCCGCACACAAGTACACAAAAATATGATTTTTCTAACCGGTATGGTTAGGCATTGCATGTAGATATAGTTCAAATTTGAATTACGGTAGAAAATCACTTAAATGTCTTTAAAACATCAAATGACCCCTGAAAATTTCCAAATTTTCACATGACAGTTGTATTAGTGCATGTTAAACGTAGAAAAAAATTTGAAGGCCGTAAGAGGAAGCTACTCCCGTTCGTTATCAAACATGCATTTATCCCTCTCGGAACCACGAACCTTCTAGTGAGTTGCTCTGGTTTGTGAGGGGTCTGTGTCCAAACTTTCGTCAAACAGGCCAATTTTTTTACCACATCATCTTGGTGGCATGACATTAAATCAAGCAAGGTTTCATGTTTTTTTGATCATTTTTTAATTTTTTGGAATTAAAATGCCATGGCACTCCATGCATGTGCCCATGCCTTCAGACCAATATGTTTGAAAATTCCTTCTAATTTACTGCACATGGAATTAACTCGCACACAAGTACACAAAAATATGATTATTCAAACCGTTTTGGTTAGGCGTTGCATGTAGATGTAGTTCAAATTTGAATTACGGTCATTAAATGGTTAGAAAATCACTTAAATGTCTTTAAAAGGTCAAATTACCGTTGAAATTTTCCAAATTTTCACATGACAGTTGTATTAGTGCACATTAAACTTAGAAAAAAAATTGAAGGCCGTAAGAGGAAGCTATCTCCCGTTCGTAATCAATCATACATTGTTCCGTCTCGGAACTACGAACCTTCTAGTGAGTTGCTCCGGTTTGTGAGGGGTGTGTGTCCAAACTTTCGTCAAACATGCCAATTTCTTTACCACATCATCTTGGTGGCATGACATTACATCAACCATGGTTTCATGTTTTTCTGATCATTTTTTAATTTCTGAATTAAAATGCCATGGCACTCCATGCATACGTATGCATGTGCCCATGCCTTGAGACCAATATGTCTGAAAATTCCTTCTAATTTACTACACATGGAATGAACTCGCACATTAGTACACACATATGATTTTTCAAACTGTTTTAGTTAGGCGTTGCATGTAGATGTAGTTCAAAATTGAATTACGGTCGTTAAATGGATAGAAAATCACTTAAATGTCTTTAAAAGGTCAAATGACACCTAGAATTTTCCAAAATTTCACATTACAGTTGTAGTAGTGCACGTTAGAAGTAGAAGAAAATTGAAGACCGTAAGAGGAAGCTATCTCCCATTCGTCATCAAACATGCATTGTTCCCTCTCGGAACCACGAGCCTTCTAGTGAGTTGCTCCAGTTTGTGAGGTATGTGTGTCCAAACTTTCTTCAAACATGCCAATTTCATTACCACATCATCTTGGTGGCATGACATTACATCAACCAAGGTTTTATGTGTTTCTGATATTTTTATTTTTTGGAATTAAAATGCCATGTCACTCCATGCATACGTATGCATGTGTCCATGTCGTTAGACAAATATGTTTGAAAACTTCTTGTAATTTACTGCACATGGAATTAACTCGCACACACGTACACAAATATGATTTTTCAAACCGTTTTGGTTAGGCGTTGCATGTAGATGTAGTTCAAATTTGAATTACGGTCATTAAATGGCTAGAAAATCACTTAAATGTCTTTAAAAGGTCAAATGACCCCTAGAATTTTCCAAAATTTCACATTACAGTTGTAGTAGTGCACGTTAGACGTAGAAACAAATTGAAGGTCGTAAGAGGAAGCTATCTCCCGTTCATCATCAAACATGCATTGTTCCCTCTCGGAACCACGAGCCTTCTAGTGAGTTGCTCCGGTTTGTGAGGGGTGTGTGTCCAAACTTTCGTCAAACATGCCAATTTCTTTACCACATCATCTTGGTGGCATGACATTACATCAACCAAGGTTTCATGTGTTTCTGGTATTTTTTATCTTTTGGAATTAAATTGCCATGTCACTCCATGCATACGTATGCATGTGTCCATGTCGTGAGACAAATATGTTTGAAAATTCCTTCTAATTTACTACACATGGAATTAACTCGCTCACAAATACACAAATATGTTTTTTCAAACCGTTTTGGTTAGGCGTTGCATGCAGATGTAGTTCAAATTTGAATTACGGTCATTAAATGGCTAGAAAATCAATTATATGTCTTTGAAAGGTCAAATGACCACTAGAATTTTCCAAAATTTCACATTACAGTTGTAGTAGTGCACGTTAGACATAGAAAAAAATTGAAGGCCGTCAGAGGAAGCTATCTCCCGTTCGTCATCAAACATGCATTGTTCCTTCTCGGAACCACGAGCCTTCTAGTGAGTTGCTCCGGTTTGTGAGGGGTGTGTGTCCAAACTTTCTTCAAACATGCCAATTTCTTTACCACATCATCGTGGTGGCATGACATTACATCAACCAAGGTTTCATGTGTTTCTGATTTTTTTATTTTTTGGAATTAAAATGCCATGTCACTCCATGCATACGTATGCATGTGTCCATGTCGTGAGACAAATATGTTTGAAAATTCCTTCTAATTATCTGCACATGGAATTAACTCGCACACAATAACACAAATATGATTTTTCCAAACCGTTTTGGTTAGGCGTTGCATGTAGATGTAGTTCAAATTTGAATTACGGTCATTAAATGGCTAGAAAATCACTTAAATGTCTTTAAAAACCCAAATGACCCCTAGAATTTTCCAAAATTTCAAATTACAGTTGTAGTAGTGCACGTTAGACGTAGAAAAAAAATTAAAGGCCGTGAGAGGAAGCTATCTCCCATTCGTCATCAAACATACATTGTTCCCTCTCGGAACCACAAGCCTTCTAGTGAGTTGTTCTGGTTTATGAGGGGTGTGTGTCCAAACTTTCGTCAAACATGCTAGATTCTTTACCACATCATCTTGGTGGCATGACATTACATCAACCAAGGTTTCATGTGTTTATGATTTTTTTTGGAATTAAAATGTCATGTCACTCCATGCATACCTATGCATGTGTCCATGTCGTGAGACAAATATGTTTGAAAATTCCTTCTAATTTACTGCACATGGAATTAACTCGCACACAAGTACACAAATATGATTTTTTTCAAACCGTTTTGGTTAGGCGTTGCATGCAGTTGTAGTTCAAATTTGAATTACGGTCATTAAATGGCTAGAAAAACACTTAAATGTCTTTGAAAGGTCAAATGACCCCTAGAATTTTCCAAAATTTCACATTACAGT
Organism: Aegilops tauschii subsp. strangulata; assembly: GCF_002575655.3. Lineage (NCBI taxonomy): Eukaryota > Viridiplantae > Streptophyta > Magnoliopsida > Poales > Poaceae > Aegilops > Aegilops tauschii. The sequence goes on from NC_053039.3 coordinate 106,990,478, forward strand.
TGTAGTAGTGCACGTTAGACGTAGAAAAAAATTGAAGGCCGTAAGAGGAAGCTATCTCCCGTTCGTCATCAAACATGCATTGTTCCCTCTCGGAACCACGAGCCTTCTAGTGAGTTGCTCCGGTTTCTGAGGGGTGTGTGTCCAAACTTTCGTCAAACATGCCAATTTTTTACCACATCATCTTAGTGGCATGACATTACATCAACCAAGGTTTCATGTGTTTCTGATTTTTTTTGGCATTAAAATGCCATGTCACTCCATGCTTAATTGTGTCATAGCCGTTAGACCAATATGTTTGCAAATTCCTTCCAATTTACTGCACATGGAATTAAATCGCACACAAGTACACAAAATATGAGTTTTCAAACCGTTATGGTTAGTTGTTGCATGTACATGTAGTTAAAATTTCAATTACGGTCATTAAATAGCGAGAAAATCACTAAAATGTCTTCAAAGGTCAAATGACCCCTGGAATTTTCCAAAATTTGACATGACAGTTCTATTAGTACTACAAAATTTCTCGTTCATTTAAAACACCATCCGTTGCCACTTTACTCCAAATTCATCTTTCACAGCTAATAAAAAATATCTACAACATCACACACAGTTGTTCTCTAGGAACCATTTGTCATTAAAATATCTAGGTCTATTTAAGTCTCCCTCCTTAAGCTTCGCCGGCTCGTCTGCTCCAGTGCCGGCAACCCCCGAATCCATGAATCCTGATCCCATTCCCGCACCCCTTCTTGCAAAGATGACGTCGTGGAAACGCTTCGTGAAGGCCCGTACGATGGCCGCGTCCCCCCCCCCCCCCCCGAGCGCTACCGCCTGCGCCGAGAGCGCGACCGCCTACACCGAGAGTGCCGCCGAATCCGCATTGAGCGCGGCCACTTCCGCCGAGAGGGCGTCTATGGCAGCCGACAGGGCAGCTGCAGCAGCCGAAACGGCTGCATCTGCTGCTGCGCCGGTGGCCGCAAACGTCGAGAGCGCTTGAGCTGCCGTTCGTGCCGCCGACGTCGCCCTGGCCTGGGTCGAGGCCATCCACGCCAAGATCGAGGATGCACACGCCAGATATTCTAGGCCACCTCGGACTCTAGCATGCAACCCACGTCTGAAAAGGCGGCAGTGGCCATGGAGCACCTGCTTCCTCATGAGGTCGCCGAGCGGGAGCTGGAGATGCAGGAGGCGGCAGAGATCGAGGAGCGCCGGGAGGAGGAGTTGTGCGTGGCCGAGGTCGAGGTAGAGAAGAGTCTGTTCGTCGAGGAATTGGCGGTGCAGTACCAACTTGAGCTCTAGCGCAGCCACTACTATGAGTACTACAACCTTGAGGGAGGCGCTGAGGACGAGGACGAGGACGTGGTCAACTTCAGCAGGGGGGACGCGGAGTCCACCAACGACGGCATGTCGCGAGGACAAGTTATCGACGTCTCATCTCACACCGGCAACGCATAGGCCGGCGCAGCAGCGGATTTGTTAAAATTATGGGCTTTGTTTTTAATGCTGGTCTTTTGTTAGAGCAATGTTTAGGTCAACTGGCTCTTTGTAATTACTAAAATTGCTCGATTCAGTAAGTGAGGTTTGTCTGATGTACGCTCTTTTGTGTGCCCAAATTAGCAAGCGATGTTAAATTATGCAATGACGTACCCGGGGAAATTTCCACCAAAATTTGAATTATCAAACTCATCATATGCGCGTAAAGCGGAAGAATCGTTTGCGATGCACACAATCGTTCAAACTGAATGGTCCAGCGGCACCGCGCGCAAAGTTTCCCTCCACATTTCCAAAATTTTGGCCGACCGCCAAAATATCTACCCCCGCCCCCCTTCCCCCCTTCCCCACCCCCTTTTCTCCCCGACCACAAGTCACATTTCCCATGTTTCCTCCTTCCTACCTTCCTTTCTAAGCTATAGCCGCTTCCTCGCTCTCACCGTCTCGCATCCTACCGTCGGGGTCGCCATGGTCTTCTTCAATGACCTCTCCAGCGGTTCCTCCTCCAATGACGACTCCTTCACCACCCGGGTATGCCTCTCTTCTCTCTCACGGGCTATGACTTGAATGAAGGATTTTTACCCGGCGGTCGATTTGAGTCATTTCTTCCTCTTATACCTCCCTAGGACCATCAGTGGCAACGAATGGAGTGGGGTGGCTGAAGATCTATCTGCTCATTGTCACCATGAATCTCCATGCGTGAAGCTAGTTGCGTTTGAATCTGTGGATAGTGGGAGGAAGTTTCTGGCATGTGCAGAGAAGGTTAGTGAGGGAAATATGCCCTAGAGGCAAAAATAAAGTTGTTATTTATATTTCCTTATATCATGATAAATGTTTATTATTCATGCTAGAATTGTATTAACCGGAAACTTAGTACATGTGTGAATACATAGACAAAGAGAGTGTCACTAGTATGCCTCTACTTGACTAGCTCATTAATCATAGATGGTTATGTTTCCTAGCCATTGACATGAGTTGTCATTTGATGAACGGGATCACATCATTAGGGAATGATGTGATTGACTTGACCCATCCGTTAGCTTAGCACTATGATCGTTTAGTTTATTGCTATTGCTTTCTTCTTAACTTATACATGTTCCTATGACTATGAGATTATGCAACTCCCGAATACCGGAGGAACACATAGTGTGCTATCAAACGTCACAACGTAACTGGGTGACTATAAAGATGCTCTACAGGTGTCTCCGATGGTGTTTGTTGAGTTGGCATATATCGAGATTAGGATTTGTCACTCGGATTGTCGGAGAGGTATCTCTGGGCCCTCTCGGTAATGCACATCACTATAAGCCTTGCAATCAATGTGACTAATGAGTTAGCCAGGGGATGATGCATTACAGAACGTGTAAAGAGAATTGCCGGTAACGATATTGAATTAGGTATGATGATACCGACGATCGAATATCGGGCAAGTAACATACCGATGACAAAGGCAACAACATATGTTGTTATGCAGTTTGATCGATAAAGATCTTCGCAGAATATGTAGGAACCAATATGAGCATCTAGGTTCCGCTATTGGTTATTGACCGGAAGTGAGTCTCGATCATGTCTACATAGTTCTCGAACCCGTAGGGTCCGCACGCTTAACGCTCGATGACGATCGGTATTATGAGTTTATGTGTTTTGATGTACCGAAGGTAGTTTGGAGTCTAGAATGTGATCACGGACATGACGAGGAGTCTCGAAATGGTCGAGACATAAACATCGATATATTCGAAGGATATGTTTGGACACCGGAAGTGTTCCGGATGAGTTCGGGCATTTACCGGAGTACCGGGGGGTTACCGGAACCCCCCGGGGAGTCAATGGGCCTTATTGGGCCTTAGTGGGAGAGAGAAGGAGGCGGCCAGGTGGAGGGAGCCCCCCCCAAGCCCAATCCAAATTGGGTGGCGGGCTGGGCCCCCCTTTCCTTCCCTCTCTCTCCCTCTTCCTTCTTCTCCTATTCCAACAAGGGAAGGGGGTGGAAACCTACTCCTACTGGGAGTAGGACTCCCCCCTTGGGCGCGTCTATGACAGCCGGCCCTCCCCTCCTCCACTCCTTTATATACAGGGGAAGGGGACACCCCATAGACACACAAGTTGACAGTTGTCTTAGCCGTGTGCGGTGCCCACCTCCACAGATTTCCACCTCGGTCATATCATTGTAGTGCTTAGGCGAAGCCCTGCGTCGGTAACTTCATCAACACCGTCACCACGCCGTCGTGCTGACGGAACTCTCCCTCGGCCTCAGCTGGATCAAGAGTACGAGGGACGTCACCGAGCTGAACGTGTGCAGATCGCGGAGGTGCCGTGCGTTCGGTACTTGGATCGGTTGGATCGCGAAGACGTTCGACTACATCAACTGCGTTACTAAACGCTTCTGCTTTCAGTCTACGAGGGTACGTGGACACACTCTCCCCGCTCGTTGCTATGCATCACCCAGATGGATCTTGCGTGTGCGTAGGTAAATTTTTTGAAATACTATGTTCCCAACAGTGGCATCCGAGCCAGGTCTATGCGTAGATGTTATATGCACGAGTAGAACACAAAGAATTGTGGGCGATAATAGTCATACTGCTTACCAGCATGTCATACTTTGATTCGACGGTATTGTTGGATGAAGCGGCTCAGACTGACATTGCGTGTACGCTTACGCGGGACTGGTTCTACCGACGTGCTTTGCACACAGGTGGCTAGTGGGTGTTTGTTTCTCCAACTTTAGTTGAATGGAGTGTGACTATGCTCGGTCCTTGTTGAAGGTTAAAACAGCAAACTTGACGAAAAATCGTTGTGGTTTTGATGCGTAGGTAAGAACGGTTCTTGCTCAGCCTGTAGCAGCCACGCAAAACTTGCAACAACACCGTAGAGGGCGTCTAACTTGTTTTTGTAGGGCATGTTGTGATGTGATATGGTCAAGACATGATGCTAAATTTTATTGTATGAGATGATCATGTTTTGTAACAGAGTTATCGGCAACTGGCAGGAGCCATATGGTTGTCGCTTTATTGTATGCAATGCAATCGCCCTGTAATTGTTTTTACTTTATCACTAAGCGGTAGCGATAGTCGTAGAAGCAATAGTTGGCGAGATGACAATGATGCTACGATGGAGATCAAGGTATAGCGCCGGTGACTATGGTGATCATGACGGTGCTTTGGAGATGGAGATCAAAGGCACAAGATGATGATGGCCATATCATATCACTTATATTGATTGCATGTGATGTTTATCATTTATGCATCTTATTTTGCTTTGTTCGACGGTAGCATTATAAGATGATCTCTCACTAAATTTCAAGGTACAGGTGTTCTCACTGAGTATGCACCGTTGCGAAAGTTCGCCGTGCCGAGACACCACGTGATGATCGGGTGTGATAAGCTCTATGTTCACATACAGCGGGTGCAAGCCAGTTTTGCACATGCAGAATACTCGGGTTAAACTTGACGAGCCTAGCATATGCAGATATGGCCTCGGAACACTGAGACCGAAAGGTCGAGCGTGAATCATATAGTAGATATGATCAACATAGTGATGTTCACCATTGAAAACTACTCCATCTGACGTGATGATCGGACATGGTTTAGTTGATATGGATCAGGTAATCACTTAGATGATTAGAGGGATGTCTATCTAAGTGGGAGTTATTAAGTAATATGATTAATTGAACTTTAATTTATCATGAACTTAGTACCCGATAGTATGTTGCATGTCTATGTTGTTGTAGATCAATGGCCCGTGCTACTGTTCCTTTGAATTTTAATGCGTTCCTAGAGAAAGCTAAGTTGAAAGATGATGGTAGCAACTACACGGACTGGGTCCATAACTTGAGGATTATCATCATTGCTGCACAGAAGAATTACGTCCTGGAAGCACCGCTAGGTGCCAGGCCTGCTGCAGATGCTGCTAATGACGTTAAGAACGTCTGGGAAAGCAAAGCTGATGACTACTCGATAGTTCAGTATGCCATGCTTTACGGCTTAGAACCGGGACTTCAATGTCGTTTTGAACGTCATGGAGCATATGAGATGTTCCAGGAGTTGAAGTTAATATTTCAAGCAAATGCCCGGGTTGAGAGATATGAAGTCTCCAATAAGTTCTACAATTGTAAAATGGAGGAGAATAGTTCTGTTAGTGAACATATACTCAGAATGTCTGGGTACCACAACCACTTGACTCAGTTGGGAGTTAATCTTCCTGATGATAATGTCATTGACAGAGTTCTTCATTCACTGCCACCAAGCTACAAGAGCTTCGTGATGAACTATAATATGCAAGGGATGGATAAGACAATTCCCGAGCTCTTCGCAATGCTAAAGGCTGCGGAGGTAGAAATCAAGAAGGAGCATCAAGTGTTGATGGTCAACAAGACCACCAGTTTCAAGAAAAAGGGTAAAGGGAAGAAGGGGAACTTCAAGAAGAACGGCAAGCAAGTTGCTGCTGAAGTGAAGAAGCCCAAGTCTGGACCTAAGCCTGAGACTGAGTGCTTCTACTGCAAAGGGACTGGTCACTGGAAGCGGAACTGCCCCAAGTATTTTGTGGATAAGAAGGATGGCAAGGTGAACAAAGGTATTTGTGATATACATGTTATTGATGTGTACCTTACTAATGCTTGCAGTAGTTCCTGTGTATTTGATACTGCTTCTGTTGCTAATATTTGCAACTCGAAACAGGGACTGCGGATTAAGCGAACATTGGCTAAGGACCAGGTGACGATGCGCGTGGGAAATGGTTCCAAAGTCGATGTGATCGCCGTCGGCACGCTACCTCTACATCTACCTTCGGGATTAGTTTTAGACCTAAATAATTGTTATTTGGTGCCAGCGTTAAGCATGAACATTATATCTGGATCTTGTTTGATGTGAGACGGTTGTTCATTTAAATCCGAGAATAATGGTTGTTCTATTTATATGAGTAATATCTTTTATGGTCATGCACCCTTGAAGAGTGGTCTATTTTTGTTGGATCTCGATAGTAGTGACACACATATTCATAATATTGAAGCCAAAAGATGCAGAGTTGATAATGATAGTGCAACTTATTTGTGGCACTACCGTTTGGGTCATATTGGTGTAAAGCGCATGAAGAAACTCCATTATGATGGACTTTGGGAATCACTTGATTATGAATCACTTGGTACTTGTGAACCATGCCTCATGGGCAAGATGACTAAAACTCCATTCTCCGGAACAATGGAACGAGCAACAGATTTATTGGAAATCATGCATACCGATGTATGTGGTCCAATGAACATTGAGGCTCACGGCGGGTATCATTATTTTCTGAACTTCACAGATGATTTGAGCAAATATGGGTATATCTACTTGATGAAACATAAGTCTAAAACATTTGAAAAGTTCAAAGAATTTCAGAGTGAAGTGGAAAATCATCGTAACAAGAAAATAAAGTTTCCGCGATCTCATCGTGGAGGAGAATATTTGAGTTATGAGTTTGGTCTTCATTTGAAACAATGCAGAATAGTTTCGAAACTCATGCCACCCGGAACACCACAGCGTAATGGTGTGTCCGAATGTCGTAATCGTACTTACTAGATATGGTGCGATCTATGATGTCTCTTACTGATTTACCGCTATCGTTTTGGGGTTATGCTTTAGAGACAGCTGCATTCACGTTAAATAGGGCACCATCTAAATCCGTTGAGACGACACCTTATGAACTGTGGTTGGCAAGAAACCCAAGTTGTCGTTTCTTAAAGTTTGGGGCTGTGATGCTTCTGTGAAAAAGCTTCAACCTGATAAGCTCGAACCCAAATCGGAGAAATGTGTCTTCATAGGATACCCAAAGGAGACTGTTGGGTACACCTTCTATCACAGATCCGAAGGCAAGACATTCGTTGCTAAGAATGGATCCTTTCTAGAGAAGGAGTTTCTCTCAAAAGAAGTGAGTGGGAGGAAAGTAGAACTTGATGAGGTAACTGTACCTGCTCCCTTGTTGGAAAGTAGTTCATCATAGAAATCAGTTCTTGTGACTACTACACCAATCGGTGATGATGATCATATCACTTCAGATCAAGTTACTACTAAACCTCATAGGTCAACCAGAGTAAGATCCACACCAGAGTGGTACGGTAATCCATTTCTGGAGGTCATGTTACTTGACCATAACGAACCTACGAACTATGAGGAAGTGATGATGAGCCCAGATTCCATGAAATGGCTTGAGGCCATGAAATCTGAGATGGGATCCATGTATGAGAACAAAGTGTGGACTTTGGTTGACTTGCCCGATGATCGGCAAGCCATCGAGAATAAATGGATCTTCAAGAAGAAGACCGACGCTGACGGTAATGTTACTGTCTACAAAGCTCGACTTGTTGCAAAAGGTTTTCGACAAGTTCAAGGAGTTGACTACGATGAGACATTCTTACCCGTAGCGATGCTTAAGTCCGTCCGAATCATGTTAGCAATTGCCGCATTTTATGATTGTGAAATTTGGCAAATGGATGTAAAGACTGCATTCCTAAATGGATTTCTGGAAGAAGAGCTGTATATGATGCAACCGAAGGTTTTATCAATCCAAAGGGATGCTAACAAAGTGTGCAAGCTCCAGCGATCCATTTATGGACTAGTGCAAGCATCTCGGAGTTGGAATAAACGTTTTGATAGTGTGATCAAAGCATATGGTTTTATACAGACTTTTGGAGAAGCCTGTATTTACAAGAAAGTGAGTGGGAGCTCTGTAGCATTTCTAATATTATATGTGGATGGCATATTGTTGATTGGAAATGATATAGAATTTCTGGATAGCATAGAAGGATACTTGAATAAGAGTTTCTTCAATGAAAGACCACGGTGAAGCTGCTTATATATTGGGCATCAAGATCTATAGAGAAATATCAAGACGCTTAATTGGACTTTCACAAAGCACATACCTTGATAGAGTTTTGAAGAAGTTCAAAATGGATCAAGCAAAGAAAGGGTTCTTGCATGTGTTACAAGGTGTGAAGTTGAGTCAGACTCAATGCCCGACTACTACAGAAGATAGAGAGAAAATGAAAGCCATTCCCTATGCTTCAGCCACAGGTTCTATCATGTATGCAATGTTGTGTACCAGACCTGATGTGTGCCTTGCTATTAGTTTAGCAGGGAGGTACCAAAGTAATCCAGGAGTGGATCACTGGACAGCGGTCAAGAACATCCTGAAATACCTGAAAAGGACTAAGGATATGTTTCTCGTTTATGGAGGTGACAAAGAGCTTGTCGTAAATGGTTAAGTCGATGCAAGCTTTGACACTGATCCGGATGACTCTAAGTCACAAACCGGATACGTATTTATATTGAACGGTGGAGCGATAAGTTGGTGCAGTTCTAAGCAAAGCGTCGTGGCGGGATCTACATGTGAAGCGAGGTACATAGCTGCTTCGGAAGCAACAAATGAAGGAGTCTGGATGAAGGATTTCATATCTGATCTAGGTGTCATACCTAGTGCACCGGGTCCAATGAAAATCTTTTGTGAGAATACTGGTGCAATTGCCTTGGCAAATAAATCCAGATTTCACAAGAGAAGCAAGCACATCAAGAGACGCTTCAATTCCATCCGCGATAAAGTCGTGGAGGGAGACATAGAGATTTGCAAGATACATACGGACCTGAAAGTTGCAGGCCCGTTGACTAAGCCTCTCTCACGAGCAAAACATGATCAGCACCAAGACTGCATGGGTGTTAGAATCATTACTGTGTAATCTAGATTATTGACTCTAGTGCAAGTGGGAGACTGGAGGAAATGCCCTAGAGGCAATAATAAAGTTGTTATTTATATTTCCTTATATCATGATAAATGTTTATTATTCATGCTAGAATTGTATTAACCGAAAACTTAGTACATGTGTGAATATATAGACAAACAGAGTGTCACTAGTATGCCTCTACTTGACTAGCTCGTTGAATCAAAGATGGTTAAGTTTCCTAGCCATAGACATGAGTTGTCATTTGATTAACGGGATCACATCATTAGAGAATGATGTGATTGACTTGACCCATCTGTTAGCTTAGCACGATGATCGTTTAATTTTTTGCTATTGCTTTCTTCATGACTTATACATGTTCCTATGACTATGAGATTATGCAACTCCCGAATACCGAGGAACACTTAGTGTGCTATCAAACGTCACAACGTAACTGGGTGATTATAGAGATGCTCTACAGGTGTCTCCGATGGTGTTTGTTGAGTTGGCACAGATCGAGATTAGGATTTGTTACTCCGAGTATCGGAGAGGTATCTCTGGGCCCTCTCGGTAATGCACATCACTACAAGCCTTGCAAGCAATGTGACTAAGGAGTTAGTTGCGGGATAATGCATTATGGAACGAGTAAAGAGACTTCCCGGTAACGATATTGAACTAGGTATTGAGATACCGACGATCGAATCTCGGGCTAGTAACATACCGATGACAGAGGGAACAACGTATGTTGTTATGCGGTTTGACCGATAAAGATCTTCGTAGAATATGTAGGAACCAATATGAGAATCCAGGTTCTACTATTGGTTATTGACCGGAGACGAGTCTCGGTCATGTCTACATAGTTCTCGAACCCGTAGGGTCCGCACGCTTAACGTTCGGTGACGATTGGTATTATCAGTTTATGTGTTTTGATGTACCAAATGTAGTTCGGAGTCCCGGATGTGATCACGGACATGACGAGGAGTCTTGAAATGGTCGAGACATAAAGATTAATACATTGGACGGCTATGTTCGGACACCGGAAGGGTTCCGGGAGATTTCAGATAAAACCGGAGTGCCGGAGGGTTACCGGACCCCCCCCCCTCGGCGAAGTTATTGGGCCCTTAGTGGGCTTTAGGGGAGAGAGAGGGCAGCAACCAGGAGGTGGAGCCCCCCCCCCCCAAGGGAGTCCGAATTGGACTAGGGGAGGGGGCGCGGCCCCTCATTTCCTCTCCCTCCCCCTCTCCTTCCTTCCCCCTCCTAGTAGGACTAGGAAAGGAGGAATCCTACTCCTACTAGGAGGAGGATTCCTCCTCCCTTGACGCGCCCTCTAGGGCCGGCCGGCCTCCTCCTCCCCTCCTTTATATACGAGGGAGGGGGCACCCCAAAGACACACAAGTTGATGGTTTAGCCGTGTGCGGTGCCCCCCTCCACAGATTTCCACCATTGTCATATTGTTGTAGTGCTTAGGCGAAGCCCTGCATCGGTAACTTCATCATCACCGTCATCACGCCATCGTGCTGACGAAGCTCTCCCTCGACACTCAGCTGGATCTAGAGTTCGTGGGACGTCACCGAGCTGAACGTGTGCAGATCGCGGAGGTGCCATACTTTCGGTACTAGGATCGGCAGGATCGTGAAGACGTACGACTACATCAACCGCGTTGTCATAACGCTTCCGTTTTCGATCTACGAGGGTACGTGGACAACACTCTCCCCTCTCGTTGCTATGCATCACCTAGATGGATCTTGCGTGTGCGTAGGAATTTTTTTGAAATTACTGTGTTCCCCAACAGGAACTGCCCCAAGTATTTGGCGGAGAAGAAGGATGGCAAAGTGAAAGGTATATTTGATATACATGTTATTGATGTGTACCTTACTAATGCTCGCAGTAACGCCTGGGTATTTGATACTGGTTCTGTTGCTATTATTTTCAACTCGAAACAGGGGCTACGGATTAAGCGAAGATTGGCTAAGGACGAGGTGACGATGCGCGTGGGAAATGGTTCCAAAGTCGAAGTGATCGCCGTCGGCACGCTATCTCTACATCTACCTTCGGGGTTAGTTTTAAACCTGAATAATTGTTATTTGGTGCCAGCGTTAAGCATAAACATTATATCTGGATCTTGTTTGATGCGAGACGGTTATTCATTTAAATCAGAGAATAATGGTTGTTCTATTTATATGAGTAATATCTTTTATGGTCATGCACCCTTGATGAGTGGTCTATTTTTACTAAATCTCGATAGTAGTGATACACATATTCATAGTATTGAAGCCAAAAGATATAAGTTTAATAATGATAGTGCAACTTATTTGTGGCACTGCCGTTTGGGTCATATTGGTGTAAAGCGCATGAAGAAACTCCATTATGATGGATTTTGGGAATCACTTGATTATGAATCACTTGGTACTTGCGAACCATGCCTCATGGGCAAGATGACTAAAACTTCGTTCTCCGGAACAATGGAGCGAGCAACAGACTTGTTGGAAATAATACATATTGATGTATGCGTTCTAATGAGTGTTGATGCTCGTCGTGGGTATCGTTATTTTCTGACCTTCACAGATGATTTGAGTAGATATGGGTATATCTACTTGATGAAACATAAGTCTGAAACATTTGAAAAGTTCAAATAATTTCAGAGTGAAGTGGAAAATCATCGTAACAAGAAAATAAAGTTTCTACGATCTGATCGTGGAGGAGAATATTTGAGTTACGAGTTTGGTCTTCATTTGAAACAATGCAGGATAGTTTCGCAACTCACGCCACCCGGAACACCACAGCGTAATGGTGTGTCCGGACGTTGTAATCGTACTTTATTAGATATGGTGCGATCTATGATGTCTCTTACTGATTTACCGCTATCGTTTTGGGGTTATGCTTTAGAGACGACTGCATTCACGTTAAATAGGGCACCATCTAAATCCATTGAGACGACACCATATGAACTGTGGTTTGGCAAGAAACCCAAGTTGTCGTTTCTTAAAGTTTGGGGCTGCAATGCTTATGTGAAAAAGCTTCAACCTGATAAGCTCGAACCCAAATCGGAGAAATGTGTCTAGGATACCCAAAGGAGACTGTTGGGTACACCTTCTATCATAGATCCAAAGGCAAGATATTCGTTGCTAAGAATGGATCCTTTCTAGAGAAGGAGTTTCTCTCGAAAGAAGTGAGTGGGAGGAAAGTAGAACTTGATGAGGTAATTGGACCTGCTCCCTTATTGGAAAGTAGTTCATCAAAGAAATCAGTTCCAGTGATTCCTACACCAGTAAGTGTGGAAGCTAATGATAATGATCATGAAACTTTTGATCAAGTTACTACCGAACCTCGTAGGTCAACCAGAGTAAGATCCGCACCAGAGTGGTACGGTAATCCTGTTCTGGAAGTCATGTTACTTGACCATGACAAACCTACGAACTATGAGGAAGCGATGATGACCCCAGATTCCATGAAATGGCTTGAGGCCATGAAATCTGAGATGGGATCCATGTATGAGAACAAAGTGTGGACTTTGGTTGACTTGCCCGATGATCGGCAAGCCATAGAGAATAAATGGATCTTCAAGAAGAAGACTGACGCTGAAGGTAATATTATTGTCTACAAAGCTCGACTTGTTGCGAAAGGTTTTCGACAAGTTCAAGGAGTTGACTACGATGAGACCTTCTCACCCGTAGCGATGCTTAAGTCCATCCGAATCATGTTAGCAATTGCCGCATTTTATGATGATGTAATTTGGGAAATAGATGTCAAAACTGCATTCCTTAATGGATATCTTAAAGAAGAGTGTATATGATGCAACCGGAAGGTTTTGTCGATCCAAAAGGTGCTAACAAAGTGTGCAAGCTCCAACGATCCATTTATGGACTAGTGCAAGCCTCACGGAGTTGGAATATATGCTTTGATAGTGCGATCAAAGAATATGGTTTTATACAGACTTTAGGAGAAGTCTGTATTTACAAGAAAGTGAGTGGGAGCTCTGTAGCATTTCTGATATTATATGTGGATAACATATTATTGATCGGAAATGATACTGAATTTCTGAATAGCATAAAAGGATAATTGAATAAGAATTTTTCAATGAAATACCTCGGTGAAGCTACTTATATATTAGGCATCAAGATCTATAGAGATAGATCAAGATGCTTAATTGGACTTTCACAAAGCCCATACCTTGATAATGTTTTAAAGAAGTTCAAAATGGATCAAGCAAAGAAAGGGTTCTTGCCTGTCTTACAAGGTGTGAAGTTGAGTCAAACTCAATGCCTGAACACTGCAGAAGATAGAGAGAAAATGAAAGTCATTCCCTATGCTTCAGCCATAGGTTCTATCATGTATGCAATGCTATGTACCGGACCTGATGTGTGCCTTGCTATTAGTTTGCAAAATACATACGGATCTGAATGTTGCAGACCCGTTGACTAAGCCTCTCTCACGAGCAAAACATGATCAACACCAAGACTCCATGGATGTTAGAATCATTACAATGTAATCTAGATTATTGACTCTAGTGCAAGTGGGAGACTGAAGGAAATATGCCCTAGAGGCAATAATAAAGTTGTTATTTATATTTCCTTATATCATGATAAATGTTTATTATTCATGCTAGAATTGTATTAACCGGAAACTTAGTACATGTGTAAATACATAGACAAACAGAGTGTCACTAGTATGCCTCTACTTGACTAGCTCGTTAATCAAAGATGGTTATGTTTCCTAGCCATTGACATGAGTTGTCATTTTATGAACGGGATCACATCATTAGAGAATGATGTGCTTGACTTGACCCATCCGTTAGCATAGCACTATGATCGTTTAGTTTATTGCCATTGCTTTCTTCATAACATATACATGTTCCTATGACCACGAGATTATGCAACTCCCGAATACCGAAGGAACACTTAGTGTGCTATCAAACGCCACAACTTAACTGGGTGACTATAAAGATGCTCTACAGATGTCTCCGATGGTGTTTGTTGAGTTGGCATAGATCGTGATTAGGATTTGTCACTCTGATTGTCGGAGAGGTATCTTTGGGCCCTCTCGGTAATGCACATCACTGTAAGCCTTGCAAGCAATGTGACTAATGAGTTAACCATGGGATGATGCATTACGGAACGACTAAAGAGACTTGTCGATAACGAGATTGAACTAGGTATGATGATACCGAGATCGAATCTCGGGCAAGTAACATACCGATGACAAAGGGAACAACGTATGTTGTTATGCGGTTTGACCGATAAAGATCTTCAAAGAATATGTAGGAACCAATATGAGCATCCAGGTTCCGCTATTGGTTATTGACAGGAAGTGAGTCTCGGTTATGTCTACATAGTTCTCGAACCCATAGGGTCCGCACGCTTAACGTTCGATGACGATCGATATTATGAGTTTATGTGTTTTGATGTACCGAAGGTAGTTCGGAGTCCCGGATGTGATCACGGACATGACGAGGAGTCTCGAAATGGTTGAGACATAAAGATCGATATATTGGAAGGCTATGTTTGGACACCAGAAGGGTTCCGGATGAGTTCGGGCATTTACCGGAGTATCGGGGGGTTACCGGAACCCCCCGGGTAGTCAATGGGCCTTATTGGGCCTTAGTGGGAGAGAGGAGGAGGCTACCAGGTGGAGGTCGCCCCCCCCCCCAAGCCCAATTCGAATTGGGTGCCCCCCCTTTCCTTCCCTCTCTCTCCATCTTCCTTCTTCTCCTACTCCAACAAGGGAAGGGGAAACCTACTCCTACTGTGAGTAGGACTCCCCCCTTGGTTGCGCCCTATGAGGGCTGGCCCTCCCCTCCTCCACTCCTTTATATACAGGGGAAGGGGCACCCCATAGACACACAAGTTGACAGTTTGTCTTAGCCATGTGCGGTGCCCCCCTCCACAGATTTCCACCTCGGTCATATCGTTGTAGTGCTTAGGCGAAGCCTTGCGTCGGTTACTTCATCAACACCGTCACCATGCCGTCGTGCTGACGGAACTCTCCCTCGGCCTCAGCTGGATCAAGAGTACGAGGGACGTCACCGAGCTGAACGTGTGTAGATCGCGGAGGTGCCGTGCGTTCGGTACTTGGATCGGTTGGATCGCGAAGACGTTCGGCTACATCAACCGCGTTACTAAACGCATCCGCTTTCGGTCTACGAGGGTACGTGGACACACTCTCCCCGCTCGTTGCTATGCATCACCTAGATGGATCTTGCATGTGCGTAGGTAAAAATTTTGAAATACTATGTTCCCAACAGTTAGACCCTCTTTCATTGTTACAAATCATTTGTTAGATGTGACTCAGACACTGTCACGGTCCCAACCCATTCATACCACACCTTCAACCAAACGCATCCTAAGACAGTGTCACAGTTTGTACCTAGTATCTTAAATTGTTGCCATCTCCAGCGGTGCCATTAGAAAATTATTTGGCACCGCTTCAACAGTTTGTGCAGCCAACTTTGGTCCACACGTCCGAGCAGCCAAGCAGTAAAATACTAAATCTTTATGGCACGAAGGAACTGTGCATCGGAGCAACTACGTGCTCCAGAGTCCGGGTCCCTAATTTTTTTCCGCTGCATTGGCTCGCCAGTGTAGGGCACCGGTGCGAGATGTAGCAACAGTTGTCTTTACCCCAGTTTTGGCATACATAGTGGACGGCCTTGGTGCTATTAGTTCTATGTTACTAAATTTGTGCATGTACACACGTGTTAGTATCAATTTGCTGTCATTCAAACACTGTCACTATGTTGTTGCAGTTATATTTACCTTCCTCATAAAATGTTCAATTTGTTATTTATTGTACATGAGTAAGAACTTGTAGCGTCATTGTAGTTAATTATAGCTTCTGATGTTCCAGAATTTGGTTGTTGTCTCAGTAGCAATTAATTCATTTGCACATTGATCTTTTTGAGAAGATATGTCATAATTAACATGTTTCTTCAGCTTTTCAAAATAAGCATTGGTGATTTTCTATGTTGCTATAAACCCATTTCCCCTACAATTGTTACTGGTCTAGTTTCAAATATTATAGGATGAACGTAACTGTTCTTACTTGGAGTGGGTTGATCAAGAGTGGCCACAGTCTTTGAAGATGTGCCTAGCGAAGCTCTGGAGCATGTATGAGGAAGAGAACAGACGTAGGCTTAGAGAAACTGTTGTCAACGCTGAAGAATATTTGAAGATGCGGGATAAAAAGTTGAAGGTGGAGAATGAGCTCAGATTTTTTTTTAAATCAGACTTTGCTAAGATGGCGTTGGCGAAGGAGGAGGCACTTTCCCAGTTGGCCCGTGCACAACAGGTTCTTACTGAACTAAAAGCAGAGGTGGATAAGATGAGTCTGGATGATCTCGATTAGGGAAATGAATATATTGTTCTTATGAAGTTGAACTAGCTATATGTTGTACTGTGTTGTTTTCATGTAGCTACCGTACTGTGATGTTATAATATATTTATGTGCCTGATATGAAATTGGCAAATAGTTGTTCGATATGAAATGTGAATTTGTGTAATACTAGAATTATTAATTGTAAACTAATAAACCTGCTAAATATGTCATGGACATTTGCAAACGGTTATAGCAGTAAAAGCGCTTGTGATGGATAGCCCAATACCACACAGTTTTCTTCATCAAATCTTGTGTGATATAGTTGATAAAAGCAAACAGTTAACCAAGGCAGACCGTGTGTGATAGTTACACCTTTCACACACGAGCCTACACACAAAACTTTGTGGGATGTACGTATGTACGGAAACGTTTTCCCTGGATTGACTGTGTGGGATGTACATAAGAACGGAAACATATTCCTTGGATTGACTGTGTGTGATATACATACGAACGGAAATGTTTTTCTGGGATTCACCGTGTGGGATGTACATACCTACGGAAATGTTTTTCTCGGATTACCGTGTGGGGTGTACATACCTACGGAAATGATTGGGTTTCGATGCCTCGCTCAATCGCACACGGCCCCAGCCTGTGTCCCAGGAGGGCCTATCCCCGACGATTTCTGGGTCGTGTGGGAAGGACCCCCCTATCGTCCACACTCACTTGGCGACGGTTCCAAATGTCGTCGCGGAAAGGGGTTAAAAACCGTTTGTATAGCACCGAAGCACACAAGTGAGACCTTCTACAGGTGTATTGAGGAACACGAGGAGGAGGAGGCTAGGGTTCTCGAAGCCGATTGCAAGCGCCTACTTCAGAACTTACAGCACGAGGCTAGGGTGCAGGCTGTTCGATACTACTACGCCTTGACTAACACTAGGAGGGCCAAGAAGAAGTGCCGCGGCAAGTATCTGAGTAAGGAGAAGTACATGAAGGTATTTACCTACTCTTAAGGCCTTGTACTTAGTTACCTATTCGTAGGCGTAGCGCTGAAATTTCTCGTTGCCAAACTTAGGTGCCCCCGAGATGGTGTGCGGATATGATGGACTGTTGGGAGGCGTTGGTGGATGAGTGGTGCTCTCCCCAATGGCTAGCCGAACACAACAAGGCTAGGGATAAGTGTTCCCAAATGCGAGGTGTGCCACACCATCAAGGCAGCTCCAACCTGTTTGAGTACGGGGATCACTGGGTATGTGGTTTGAGCCCTTAATGATTCATGCAATTTCATTCTTCATGCTAGCTAGAGCCCTTAACTAATATGTTGTTCCTCTCTTTTAGGCGAAACACAACAAGAAGGACGTGCCACCGCTGTACGACCTCTATGCCATGGCCCATACTGCCCCGTTCAAGAAGGCCAAGGCATTCTCTAAGTCTGACCTCGATCATCCAGAGAGCTTCACCAACATCTCCTCCCACAAGAAGCTCGTGGGGTACATAGACTTTGGGAAGGCGATGAAAGGGGATGACTTCAACCCGAGCCAGAGTGCTTTTGATCCAGAGCTCGTGATGCTATCTGGTGAAGGGAGGAAACATGGCTCGGCAGCCATTGGGGATGAACTGATACGGTCCTAGAACTCTCCGGGAGATCAAGAAGAGCCAGACGAACTCTCTTCCTAAGATGAGTCCTCGTCCACAGCCAATGGAGCTCGCCGTCGAGGCTAGGGCCCAGGAGCTTCTGGCGGAGGCAAACAAGCAGGCGGCGCAAAGGGAGAAGGAGTTGGAGGAGAGGACGGCTAGGATGCTGGAGGAGGAGAGGAACCAGAACGACGCGGGTCACCGGGCCCTATACGAGCTCCTCGTGGTAAGTTTCTCCTGCATATTAGCCAAATCATGCATGTAATGTCTGTTTCATTACTAACTAATATGACTGGCTCGTGAAAACCAAATGTGCAGTCCGTGTGCAAGAAAAACAGTCAGACCCATCTGCCGATGCCCCAGATTGGTATAGCGGACACGGTGAGTTTTGTTAGTTACTAGTATTCACATTTCAGTTGCATCATGCTAACAAGACATTGCAAATGATCTTTGGTGCAGCATGCCTCCCGACAAGCATCGACCGATCCTTCTCCGTCTCGCAATTGCGCAACCCCGACCGGTCCTTCTCCGTCTGGCACTAGCGCACACCGGACTGGTCCTTCACCTCCGTGATGATGGTAAGTTTTCCCAAGTGACATCATAACCTTACTTAGCTCCAAGCTGACATACTTTACCTAGGATAGCTATTAAATGACCTATACTTAGCATTTTTTTCCTCCAAAATGACAAAATATGCTTAGTTAGCTCAAAAATGGCATAACTACCTAGGTTAGCTCAAAAATGACCTGTACATAGCTTCTTCAGTTCATTTATGACATACCTAGCATACTTAGGTAAAACAATGGCATGATAACCTTGGTTTAGCTCCAAAATGACATAGACTTAGCTTATTTTCCTCCAAAATGACAAAATAACCTTACTAAGCTCCAAAATGACCTATTTACCTAGCTTAGCTCTAAAATGACCTAAACTTGGCATTTTTTCCTCCAAAATGACAAGATATGCTTAGTTAGCTCAAAAATGGCATAACTACCTAGGTTAGCTCAAAAATGACCTGTACATAGCTTCTTCAGTTCATTTATGACATACCTAGCATACTTAGGTAAAACAATGGCATGATAACCTTGGTTTAGCTCCAAAATGACATAGACTTAGCTTATTTTCCTCCAAAATGACAAAATAACCTTACTAAGCTCCAAAATGACCTATTTACCTAGCTTAGCTCTAAAATGACCTACACTTAGCATTTTTACCTAGCTTAGCTAAAAATGGCATTTTTACCTACCTTAGTTAGAAGAAGAACAAGATAAAGAAGAGGAGAGGAGAAAACGAAAGAGAAGAAAAATTCTTCTTTTTCTTCTTCTTCTTCTTCTTCTTCTTCTTCTTCTTCTTCTTCTTCTTCTTCTTCTTCTTCTTTTTTCTTCTTCTTCTAGCTAGTCTTCTTCTTCTTCTAACTTTCTTCTTTCCCAATTTGCAGATTTGCTTTAGATGAGGAGCTTTTGTTCATGGAGTCTACTCTTCTCTTTCTGCCTCTTTTATGTTTGATATGTTGTTGGAAATGTGTTGGATAACTTTTTGTTGGATATGTTGTTCGATATGTTGTTGGATAACTTGTGTTGGATATGTTGTTGGATAACTTGTTGTTGGAAACTTGTTATATATATGTTGTTGGAAACTTGTTATATATATGTTGTTGGAAACTTGTTATATATATCTGTGAAATTGAATGAATTTAAGAAAAAACAGGGGCTATACAGGCTCTTTGCCGTCTGCTGGCAGACAGCAAAGAGCTTTGCCCTCAGCCAGCAGACGGCAAAGCTGCCACGTGGCAGCTACCTGTGCAACCTGGGGCACTGTGGCTAGCCTATTTGGTCAGTTTGCCGTCTGCTGGCAGACGGCAAAGACCTTTGCATCTTTACCGTTTGCCAGCAGACGGCATAGCATGCCATGTGGCAGCTACCTGGGCTAGCCTATTTAGGAACTTTGTCGTCCGCTGGTGGATGGCAAAGATGAAAAGGTCTTTGCCATCTGCTGGCACGCGGCAAAGCACGCTGTTAACCCCCTAACGGAACTAACCTGCCATGTGTGCCATCCAGGCCCTTTGCCGTCTGCCAGCGGATGGCAAAGGCCTCGACATCTTTGCCGTCAGCCAACACACGACAAAGAGCCCTTTGCCGTGGTTCGTTCAGCCGGATGGTTTGTCGTCTGCTGGCTGGCGGCAAAGGTCTTTGCCGTCCGCCAGGCATGCCTTTTCCGTCAGCCATGGCAAACAGCAAAGATCCTGATTCCTGTAGTGTAGCCCACATGTTTGGATATACTTTAGGGCTATTTGAGCCCGAACTAGCTCAAACTAACTCTAACCCGTGGATACAGCAGCAGTTAATCAGCCGATAATTTGTAAGAATGCAATAAACTCCTTCTGGCCCATAATATAAGATGTTAATTCATCTAATATGTGAGTATATTGGATGTTATAAGATACTATAAAAGAGTTTTGTACTACATCATTGTGCAATTGCTTTTAGGTACATATGCCATTGGTAAAGATCCACGCTTCGACCCTTTTTGTGTATGGGGCAATGAGATATCGATGAACCAACATCAAGTGAGGAAGCTAATAAAGATTGTTAGTAAAATGGGTCAAAAGATGGCAATTAAACTATTTGTTTACACTTTATCCAAGACAACAGCGAACTGCAGGATGGTAAGTAAGAACTCTGCAGCCTTCTTTTTACTGCCCATAATGAGTTGTGTTAGATGACAATGTCTGAATCTTTTTCCTTTGAAGTGGTTGCCAAAGCAGTTTATTCAAGATTACTTCTCAAACTACATGATTGTTGGACATGCAAAGGTTAAAGTATTTCTACCAGAACACGATGATTATCTAGATGTTTTCATGAAGACCGTGAAGGATGGGCGGTCGGCCATTACAAGGGGTTAGACTAGAGTCATGCGTGCCTTCTGCATTGGAGGAGGGCACAATATGGGCATTCCGCTTCACCTTGTTCAGCAACCAGAATGTATTTCACATCTTTCTTTACAGTCTTTAATAGTACAAGTATACAACTGTGGTTCATCATTCTTTATTTGGTTCTTATGTAATTCTTGAACATATGTACCTATGAATCGAATAATGCATTGGTTGTTTGAACCTGATGGATATGAATAAAGCTACAACATACATTCAAATTCAAATTAAAATCCAAATCCGGTACAATTTGAAATAGCAACAATTAAATTACGGTGAAATTACGCCTTCCAGGTCGTTACGGCACACATGGTTGGTAAAACACAAATGTTTGCGATATACACCATAATCCGACACGGTTCACAAAGAGGAAGCCGTTTGCAAAGCGTGTGCGATGTCAGACAATATCACAAACGGTGCGGGCAAACTAAACATTTGTGTTAGTTGCCTTATCGTACACGATTCGCAACCATGAACTATTTCTGATGAAGTATGCATCGTAAACATTGCACCACAGAATAGCGTGTGCGATAGTTGTCGTGTACGACGATGTTACTACGGTCCAACGTTTCGTAATCCTATCCGACACTCGTACGATGATTAGATAATCTTTTTAATTAGTTATCGCATACTATTTGGGAAAAGCGAATGTGTGTGATTGTATGCTTATCATACACATTCTATAATATTGAACCGTTTGTGATGGGCCGCGCATCGTAAATGTAGCATCACAGAATACCGACTGCGATGGCAATGCGAGAACAAACGAGTAGGAGTATTGTACATGGATCTTGGCTCCCTATCCTCGACGGTTTCTGGGTCATGTGGGAAGGACCCCCTATCGCCCACACTCACTTGGCGACGGTTCCAAATGCCGTCGCGGAAAGGGGTTAAAAACCGTTTGTATAGCACCGACGCGTAACAGTGAATTAACAAGTGTAACAAAAGTGCAGCAAGGTGGCCCAATCCTTTTTGTAGCAAAGGATAAGCCTGGACGAACTCTTATATAAAGCAAAGCGCTCCCAAGGATACATGGGAATTATTGTCAAGTTAGTTTTTCATCATGCTCATATGGTTCGCGTTCGTTACTTTGATAATTTGATATGTGGGTGAATCGGTGCTTGGGTGCTGTCCTTACTTGGGCAAGCCTCCCACTTATAATTAACCCCTCTCGCAAGCATCCACAAGTACGAAAGAAGAATTAAGATAAATCTAACCATAGCATGAAACATGTGGATCCAAATCAGCCCCTTACGAAGCAACGCATAAACTAGGGTTTAAACTTCTGTCACTCTAGCAACACATCATCTACTTATTACTTCTCAATGCCTTCCCCTAGGCACAAATCATGGAGAAGTGTCATGTAGTCGACGTTCACATAACACCACTAGAGGAAAGACAACATACATCTCATCAAAATATCGAACGAATACCAAATTAACATGATTACTTATAACAAGACTTCTCACATGTCCTCAGAAACAAACGTAACTACTCACAAAGCATGTTCATGTTCAAGATCAGATGGGTATTGAATATCATTAAGGATCTGAACATATGATCTTCCACCGAATAAACCAACTAGCATCAACTACAAGGAGTAATCAACACTACTAGTAACCCACAGGTACCACTCTGAGGTTTTGAGACAAAGATCGGGTACAAGAGATGAACTAGGGTTTGAGAGGAGATAGTGCTGGTGAAAATGTTGATGGAGATTGACCCCCTCTCGATGAGAGGATCGTTGGATGACGATGGCTTCGATTTCCCCCTCCAGGAGGGAAGTTTCCCTGGCAGAACAGCTCCGCCAGAGCCCTAGATTGCTTCTGCCCAGATTCCGCCTCGAGACGGCGGCGCTTCGTCCCGAAAACTTTCTTATGATTTTGTCCAGTTCAAAAGTCACCATATAGCAATAGCTCTACTACTACTCCCTCCGTTCATAAATATTTGTTTTTTAAGATTTCAAATGGACTACCACATACGGATGTATATAGACATATTTTAAAGTGTAGATTCACTAATTTTGTTCCGTGTATAGTCATTTATTGAAATGTCTAGAAAGACAAATATTTAGAGACGAAGGGAGTACATTAGACTGCAGTGGACTGGATGGAGAGTGTAGTAGTACTAGTACACCACTGGTACTGGTGGTAGTCGAGACTGGAGTGGGCCGTGGGTCAAAAGCACCTAGATTGCACTTGCATGCCACGTTCTGAATCTCTGACAAAAATCAAACACGCCCGCAAAGATCACATGACAGGATCTGACTGGGCGAGCTCAGCTTCAAGCTGAAGCCGCTGCTTTAGCACTGTTCACCAGATTCGGAGAAGAAGAAGGAGATGGGGAGGAAAATGAAAAAAGAAAGGAGTTGTTTGATTGCGCTTTCTGTTTTGTCGCAAGCATCTGTGATCTGTGATCTGTGCTGTCTGACAGCCGCAGTCACCGGCCGGCCGGCCGGCAAAGGCATGCATGGGTTTCCGTGCTCCATGCAGCAAGGCTGGCGCGTATGTGCATGCAGGCTAGGCAGCCTTGGCGTACATATATAACATAGGCTTCTTCTGTAGTTTGGCGCCCTTGATGCATGGCCATCTTTTTTGACTGGTTTTGCTACGGATGTACTCCATCTGGTTTAAGATGGATACCATAGTATGTGCAAATGGTGTTTGTCATTCTTTGCTCAGAGTCGTTGGAGTATGTTGGCGCGTAATGTGAGAGAACCTACCATTGCATGTCGTCGAGGCACAGACATGTGCACCAGATTATGCAAAACCTGCAGAGCCCCACGCAGCTTTAGTTTTGTCAGCACACTGTCTCGATCTCCATCTCTCTCCAACACTTGCTGATGCAGCACGATCATGTTCACATCTTTCTTCTAAGTATAATAGAGAGAGAAAGAGAGAGGAGACGCTTGCATTGCATTGCATTGCATGATTGTGTATGATCTGTCTAGACGGATAGGGTGTGTGTGGGGCCAGGGAAACAGGGGCTTGTCTTTCTCTTTCTTTGATGTGATATTTTGCATTGGCCTTGGCCGCTTTATTCCCTCCCTCTCTCCCTCCTGAAGAGGAGAATAGGCTGCCTTGGAGTTAGCGAAAGCAGATCTACCAAAGAACACACAGATTCCCTCTGATGGCGACTGCAGCTACACCTAGGCCACTTGCATCATTCCATCGTCACAACACCTGGAACCGGGCTTAATAATCTCTTGTCCAATACATACATCAAACCTCTTGCTTCTCTTCTCGCAATAGAATTGTGTTGGATGAAGCAGAAGCAATTTTTGCAAGGACCGGTGCCTACTGTCCCGCCAAAGCTTCGGATGATGCATGATGCACAAGTCAAGATGCTCGTCATTGTATTATTGTTTACAAAACACCTAAAGTGGCGATGATCTACGCATTGTCGACTAGACGTAAGAAGCATGTCACCGTCGATCGAGCCCGCCAGCGCGCACTACGCGATTAAGTTGATCTTTAATGATGTAAATGTATTCAAAAAGAGCGGGAGATGTGTGGCTCAAAGCGAGCGATCATTCTGCTGGGATTTCTCTTCCTGTCGTATACGTACGTACCTTTTTCCCATACTAAGACTAAGGTCAGATCTTGGCACATGGATCAGTGATCAATGACCAGTGACCAGCAGCAGCTAGGGCTACCTGATCATTGGTGTGAACCGTCGATCGACGGATCGGCCATAATCATTTGATACGAAAAGCAAATATTCCTCGTTCGATCGTTCATCGAGTGCCCGGAATTTCATCCCATCATCTCCCTCAGTTCGATCATACAGCTAGCCATACATCCAGGGCACTTTATCAAAATTTTCATTTGTTTTTTTGTACATGTGATCATTCTCTTCTGCAACGAAAGAATGTTCTTGGCATCGAACGCATTTTCAATGTGTCTTCATGGACGTCTTTTCAAGTTTCGGTCAGTACGTCGCCCTGCCTGCCTGCTGAGAGCTCTGACATTGACTGCCTTTAGATTGGAGTGCTAGTTTATTGCCAGTTTACATTCTTGATAGGATAAAACGTTGTCTCATGAACGGGACATGCAGATCTCGATCGGCAGCAATTGGCCGTCAGAGCTTGCTATACCAAATATTGCAACTTTTGACCTAGTAGCTAGCCTGGCTACTGATTGGTTTGATGCCCAAATATGTATATACTTCGAACTTCGCAAATGTTCGTTCGCGCTTGTTCTTTAATTTCTTGAAGCCAAACCCATGCCAATTACTGTAGAATTTAGAACCGGGCTCCATCGAACCTGTTTTTTTAATGGAAAACTATATTTTAAAATCCAAATAAAAAAGTACCTGTACACAAATATGTGAACTATATGACATAAATTTCACTAATGCATCTCTCCATTTGCAGGAAAACAATGATCTACCTAGTACTCCCTCCATTCCATAATGTAGCGAGCTCACGTTTTTCGAAATTCAACTTTGATCATAAATTAGACCAATAATGCATATATCATTACTGAAAAATTATACCTTTGAAAACTTCTTTCGAATACGAATACCCGCCCAAGTCGTCCCTAATGGTTAAATTTATGTTCAAAGTTAAATCTCAAAAAGCATGGGCGCAATTCATTATTGAATGGAGGGAGTACTATTTATCTTTTTGGATCCACAAGTGTCTTTTGTGTGTAGCTAACAAATTATTATTTTGTATAATTTTATAAGTACACAAAACATGTCTACAAATACACGTGGGACAAAATTGTAGGAGGGTTTTTCAGACTTCCAAACTTGAATTTTGCAAACAAACAAAAAACAAAAGGGGTCGTGAGATCTCCACTTTCTTAATCGACATATGCACCATGTTGTGTTTGAATTAGATACAGTTTTTTAGAGAAATGCAACGAATGATGCAATTGAAACAAAATTAAAGTTAAATCTCTCCCTCTATTAAAACTTTCAAGTTTTGCTAAGCATGCATCAATTGTTTGGCTGAAACTTAACTTTTCGAAAATCTGAAAGATTCATCTTTTATGTATTTGGCTTAAGGTTTGTGTCACCAGTTCTTTTTACTGGTCAATCGTTTGTAATTGGTACCTACTGAAATAAATTTCCGATCACACACCCTTGTTCGTCGACTCAGGGGAGCCGAACCACGTGGGAAACAAAAACACCTTTTCTTTTGAGATGGCCTGGTTCGAACGCGAAGGGTTCTTAGACCTGATCGCTAGGGAATGGGCGAAGGGTGTAGGAGGTAGGACTGCGGTTGAGCGTTGGCAAAATAAGATTAGGAGTTTGAGAAGCTTCTTACGGGGTTGGGCTAAGCACCTTAGTGGGGTGTATAAGATTGAGAAGGACAGGCTCCTCTCTCTTATACAGACTCTGGACATTAAGGCCGAATCCACGATTTT
Organism: Aegilops tauschii subsp. strangulata; assembly: GCF_002575655.3. Taxonomy (NCBI): domain Eukaryota; kingdom Viridiplantae; phylum Streptophyta; class Magnoliopsida; order Poales; family Poaceae; genus Aegilops; species Aegilops tauschii. The sequence continues at coordinate 107,016,891 of NC_053039.3, forward strand.
GATGCCTGCTGAGCTCCAGGTTAAAACTGAGGCAGAGAAGAGGTTGAAAGAACTTCTCCGTGAAGAAGAATTGAAGTGGGCTTTGCGGGCTAAGGTCCGCAAAGTGGTCCAAGGGGACGCGAATACTCAATTCTTTCATCTGATTGCTAATGGTAAGCACAGAAAGAAGAGAATATTCCAACTTTAACAAGATGAGGGCACTATTTTAGGACAGGATAACCTAAAAACCTATATAACCGAGTATTATAGGCAGTTATTTGGACCTCCGGAGGATAATTGTGTATCCCTCGATGAGTCCAGAACTGAGGATGTGCCTCAACTTTCGGCTGCTGAAAATGATATTCTGGTTGCCCCGTTCTCGGAGAAGGAGGTGTTTGGTGCTATAGCACAGTTGAAAAATAATAAGGCTCCCGGACCGGATGGATTTCCGGTTGAGTTCTACAAGAAGTGCTGGCATATTATTAAGGGGGATTTGCTACCTATGTTTCATGATCTGTTCTCTGGACAGCTTCAATTATTTCACTTGAATTTTGGAACTATCACACTGCTTCCTAAGAAAACGGATGCTGTGAGAATTGAACAGTTCAGGCCGATCTGCCTTCTCAATGTTAGTTTTAAAATCTTCACCAAGGTCGGGACTAATAGGCTCACACAGATTGCGCATTCTGTGGTGCAGCACTCCCAAACTGCCTTCATGCCGGACAGAAACATCCTTGAAGGGGTGGTCGTCCTTCATGAAACGCTCCATGAAATCCATTCCAAGAAATTAGATGGTGTAATTTTTAAGGTGGATTTTGAGAAAGCGTACGATAAGGTCAAATGGCCATTTCTCCAACAGGCATTGCGTATGAAAGGTTTTGATGAAGCCTGGCGCCGCCAGGTTGAATCATTTACGCAAAAAGGGAGTGTGGGAATTAAAGTGAATGACGATATTGGTCATTACTTCCAGACACATAAAGGCCTAAGACAAGGAGATCCGATGTCCCCTATCATGTTTAACATTGTGGTTGATATGTTAGCCATCTTGATAGGAAGGTCTAAGGAGAATGGTCAAGTAGGTGGCTTGGTACCTCATCTGGTTGATGGAGGTGTATCCATCCTTCAGTACGCTGATGATACAATCATCTTTATGGAGCATGACCTGGCCAAGGCGAGAAATATGAAGCTGGTGTTATGCCTTTTCGAACAATTGACCGGGTTAAAGATTAACTTTCATAAGAGCGAGTTGTTCTGATTTGGTAGAGCCAAAGACGACCAGGAGGCTTATAGGCAATTGTTTGGGTGCGACTTGGGGGATTTACCTTTCTCCTACCTAGGTATTCCAATCCACCATCGAAAGCTGACTAATAGAGAATGGAAGTGCATCGAAGACCGGTTTGAGAAGAAACTGAGTTGCTGGAAGGGCAAGCTCATGTCATACGGAGGCCGATTAATTCTGATTAATTCGGTGCTCACGAGTATGCCTATGTTTCTCTTATCGTTCTTTCAAGTCCCAGTTGGTGTTAGGAAAAGACTGGACTTTTATCGATCGCGTTTCTTTTGGCAGGGTGATGATCTAAAAAGAAAATACAGACTTGCAAAATGGGATATCATCTGTAGACCGAAAGATCAAGGGGGTCTTGGTATTGAAAATCTTGAAGTTAAGAACAGATGCCTTCTTAGCAAGTGGCTGTGGAAGCTTTCTTTTGAGACTGATGCCATGTGGGCCCAAATCCTTCGCAGCAAGTACCTACAGACAAAATCCTTATCCCAGGTCACAGTCAGGCCAACTGACTTGCCTTTCTGGAAAGGACTGATGAAAGTCAAACTATCTCTGTTTAATAGGACAAAGGTTGTTATTGGCAACGGCGCTAGTACACGCTTCTTGGAGGATACTTGGCTCGGCGAGACACCCTTGGCCATTCAATATCCGTCTTTATATCGCATTGTTCAACGACGTGAGGTGTTTGTTGCTACGGTGTTTCAATCCATCCCCTTAATATTCAGTTCAGACGGTCGTTAGTGGGCAATCGTTGGGAAGATTGGCTCCTTCTAGTTCGGAGACTAATGGATGTACATCTTTCTCAACAACCCGATGAATTACGCTGGAAACTGACTAGGTCTGGAGTATTCACGGTTAAATCAATGTATATTGATGTAATTAATTCGAGCTCCATTCCTACCTCCAAGCATGTTTGGGCTATCAAAGTTCCTTTGAAAATAAAAGTGTTTATGTGGTTTGTCCATAAACAGGTTATTTTAACCAAGGATAACTTGATTAAGCATAATTGGACAGGACCTACGAGGTGTAGCATCTGTGATCGGGACGAGACGATCAAACATCTCTTTCTTGATTGCCCGTTTGCCAGAGTCCTTTGGCGGACGGTTCACATTGCCTTTAATATTACTCCACCGAATTCTGTCACTACGTTATTTGGGACATGGCTCACTGGGATTGAGCCTGACTTAGCGAGACATATTCGTGTTGGAGTTTGCGCTTTGTTGTGGACTATCTGGACTTGCAGAAATGATTTGGTTTTTAACAGAACATCACGTATTCACTTTTTGCAGGTTATTTTCCGAGCCACGGCCGTGATCCGTTCATGGTCGCTACTCACTCCGATGGAGGCCAGGGAGCATTTGGTTACTGGATCTATCCGCTGGGAGATGGTAGCTCGGGATATCTTCAACCGGTTTGGATGGCGGTCATGTAATAGGATAGGCAATTAGTTTACCTATCTATCTTTAGCCAGCCGGTTGTGGCGTCTTATCTTGGCTAGTCTGTGTTTCTAGCCTCTTTAGCTCTGTGTGAGCTGTCTTTTTAATACTTTTCAGTCGGAGACTTTGGAACCTTGTTGGAACCTTTTATTTCGTTAATAAGATGGCCGTATGCATCACTCTGATGCAGAGGCCGGGGCGATCCCACTAGTAGAAAAAGAGGCTTCCATACGCCCCCATTAGTCCCCAAAACAATCGAACCGCGACAAACGGGGCCTTTAGTCGCGGTTCGGGAGGAGACCCGCGACCAACTATCTGGGCCCAGCGCGCTCGGGCGACAGCTGGCGGACGGGAGGGGCTTTAGTCCCGGTTGGCCTGGCCAACCGGGACTAAAGGTCCCCGAAGGCCTTTAGTCGCGGTTGGCCAGGCCAACCGGGACTAAAGGCCCATCCAGCTGGCGGACGGGAGGGGCTTTAGTCCCGGTTGGCCTGGCCAACCGGGACTAAAGGTCCCCGAAGGCCTTTAGTCGCGGTTGGACAGGCCAACCGGGACTAAAGGCCCATCCCTATATATAGGACTCGGCTCACTTCACTTCACTCAGCTCACTTCACAATTTTCAGAAGGGGGTGGTGGGTTTGCTTTTGGTTCCTCCTATGCACACAAGGTGTTCGATGAAATGCCCGAGAGCCTGAAACAAACATGATATGAAGTGTCCGAGCCACACTTGAGCTTTCTCATTTATTTTTCCTCCGCGATCGCGGTTAGCAACTTGAACCTTTCATGTGTCATTGATAAAATATGCATGTGTGTAGTTCATTGTTTAATTTGTATTATTTCTAGCTAGTTAGTTTAACAAATGCATGATGGTTAATTATATACTTTATATAATAATAATGCAGATGAATCGGCAATGGATGTACGGTCCCCGACTCTCCGGCGAGTTCACTACGGGTTTGAAAGATTTCCTCGTAGTGGCAAATACGAACAAGCAGCAAGGTTTTATTATCTGTCCATGTGCTGTCTGTAAGAATCAGAAGGGTTACTCCTCCTCAAGAGACGTTCACATGCACCTGCTTCGGCACGGTTTCATGCGACGCTATAATTGTTGGACCAAGCATGGAGAAAGAGGGGTTAGAATGGAAGAAGATGAAGAAGGGGATGATATCGATGACAACTATCATGATCATTTCGGTGATACTTTCATGGAGGATGATGCTAAAGGTGGGGAAGGGTTAGGTGAAGGTGAAGAAGAGGCACATGATGAGCCCGCTGATGATCTTGGTCGGACCATTGCTGATGCACGGAGACGCTGCGAAACTGACAAGGATAGGGAGAATTTGGATCGCATGTTAGAGGATCACAAAAAGTCGTTGTATCCAGGATGCGATAATAGTCTGAAAAAGCTGGGCTGCACACTGGATTTGCTAAAATGGAAGGCACAGGAAGGTGTAGGTGACTCATCATTTGAAAATTTGCTGAAAATGTTGAAGAATATGTTTCCGAAGAATAACGAGTTGCCCGCCAGTACGTACGAAGCAAAGAAGGTTGTCTGCCCTCTAGGTTTAGAGGTTCTGAAGATACATGCATGCATTAACGACTGCATCCTCTACCGCGGTGAATACGAGAATTTGAATGAATGCCCTGTATGCACTGCATTGCGTTATAAGATCAGAGGCGATGACCCTGGTGATGATGTTGAGGGCGAGAAACCCAGGAAGAGGGTTCCCGCCAAGGTGATGTGGTATGCTCCTATAATACCACGGTTGAAACGTCTGTTCATGAACAAAAAGCATGCCAAGTCGTTGCGATGGCACAAAGAGGACCGTAAGTCCGACGGGGAGTTGAGACACACCGCTGATGGAACGCAATGGAGAAAGATCGACAGAGTGTTCAAAGATTTTGCAGCTGACGCAAGGAACATAAGATTTGGTCTAAGTACTGATGGCATGAATCCTTTTGGCGAGCAGAGCTCCAGCCATAGCACCTGGCCCGTGACTCTATGCATCTACAACCTTCCTCCTTGGTTGTGCATGAAGCGGAAGTTCATTATGATCCAGTGCTCATCCAAGGTCCAAAGCAACCCGGGAACGACATCGATGTGTACCTAAGGCCATTAGTTGATGAACTTTTACAGTTGTGGGCCAGACCTGGTGTACGTGTCTGGGATGAGCACAAAGGAGAGGAATTTGACCTACGAGCGTTGCTTTTTGTAACCATCAACGATTGGCCTGCTCTCAGTAACCTTTCAGGACAGACAAATAAGGGATACAATGCATGCACGTGCTGCTTACATGAGACTGAAAGTGTACGTTTGGTTAATTGTAAGAAGAATGTGTACCTGGGTCATCGTCGATTTCTTCCCCGAAATCATAACGTAAGAAAGAAAGGCAAGCATTTCAACGGCAAGGCAGATCACCGGCCGAAGCCTGCGGAACGTACTGGTGCTGAGATATTTGATATGGTCAAGGATTTGAAAGTCATCTTTGGAAAGGGTCCTGGCGGACAATCAGTTCCGCGGGGAGTTGACGGGCACGCACCCATGTGGAAGAAGAAATCTATATTTTGGGAGCTAGAATATTGGAAAGTCCTAGATGTCCGCTCTGCAATCGACGTGATGCATGTTACGAAGAATATTTGCGTGAACCTGCTAAGCTTCTTGGGCGTGTATGGGAAGACAAATGATACAAAGGAAGCACGGCAGGACCAGCAACTTTTGAAAGACCCAGATGACCGGCATCCGGAATGGTTTCAAGGTCGTGCCAGCTACGCTCTTACCAAACAAGAGAAGGTCATTTTTTTTGAATGCCTGAGCAGTATGAAGGTCCCGTCTGGCTTCTCATCGAATATAAAGGGAATAATAAACATGGCGGAGACAAAGTTCCAAAACCTGAAGTCTCACGACTGCCACGTGATTATGACGCAATTGCTTCCGATTGCTTTGAGGGGGCTCCTACCGGAAAATGTTCGAGTAGCCATTGTGAAGCTATGTGCATTCCTCAATGCAATCTCTCAGAAGGTAATCAATCCAGAAGATCTACCACGGTTATAGAACGATGTGGTCCAATGCCTTGTCAGTTTCGAGTTGGTGTTCCCACCATCCTTCTTCGATATTATGACGCACCTCCTGCTCCACCTAGTCGAAGAGATTTCCATTCTCGGTCCTGTATTTCTACACAATATGTTCCCCTTTGAGAGGTTCATGGGAGTATTAAAGAAATATGTTCGTAACCGTGCTAGGCCAGAAGGAAGCATCGTCAAGGGCTATGGAAATGAGGAGGTAATTGAGTTCTGTATTGACTATGTTCCTGACCTTAAGCCGATTGGTATTCCTCAATCGCGGCACGAGGGGAGACTAAGTGGAAAAGGCAAGATCGGAAGGAAATCCACGATATGTATGGACGGTCATTCTATGACTGAAGCACACCACACAGTTCTGCAAAATTCCAGCTTTGTGGCTCCGTACTTCGAGCAACACAAGAATATTTTACGCTCGGACAACCCGGGGAAGCCTGAATCCTGGATTAGAAAGGCCCACATGGAGACTTTCGGCAGTTGGTTGCGAAAACATTTAATGAATGACAATGATGTTGGAGATCAGCTGTACATGTTGGCCAAGAAACCATCTTCGACTATAACGATTTTCCAAGGGTACGAGATAAATGGGAATACATTTTACACCATCGCCCAAGATAAAAAGAGCACCAACCAAAACAGTGGTGTCCGCTTTGATGCAGCAACCGAGAATGGGCGAAAGGTCACATATTATGGTTACATAGAGGAGATATGGGAACTTGACTATGGACCCTCCTTTAAGGTCCCTTTGTTCCGGTGCAAATGGTTCAAGCTAACAGGAGGTGGGGTAAAGGTGGACGAGCAATACGGAATGACAATGGTGGATTTCAACAATCTTGGTTACCTTGACGAACCATTCGTCCTTGCCAAAGATGTCGCTCAGGTTTTTTATTTGAAGGACATGAGTAGCAAACCGAGGAAACGGAAAGATAAGAAAACGATCAGTACATCATGCGATGATCCAAAGCGCCACATTGTTCTTTCAGGGAAAAGAAACATCGTGGGAGTGGAGGACAAGACAGACATGTCAGAAGATTATAATATGTTTGGTGAAATTCCGCCCTTCAAAGTGAACACTCACCCAAGCATTAAGTTAAATGATGAGGATGCTCATTGGATACGGCACAATCGTAAGCAAGCAGGGACACAAGGGAAGAATTGATGTGTAATAATTTATTGTACCAAACTTTGTATTTGGTCGATGAACTGAATGATGTATCAAATCTTTTGTCAAACCTTCAAGGGATCGATGAACTGAATTTTTTTGATATATTATTTGTATTTTTAAGATTTTAAAATGAATTAGTTTTATTTTTCTGATTTTTTTTGATATATAATTGTATTTTTAAGATTTTAAAATGAATTAGTTTTATTTTTCTGATTTTTTGATATATTATTTGTATTTTTAAGATTTTAAAATGAATTAGTTTTATTTTTCTGATTTTTTTGATATATAATTGTATTTTTAAGATTTTAAAATGAATTAGTTTTGTTTTTCTGATTTTTTTGATATATTATTTGTATTTTCAAGATTTTAAAATGAATTAGTTTTATTTTTCTGATTTTTTTGATATATTATTTGTATTTTTAAGATTTTAAAATGAGTTAGTTTTATTTTTCTGATTTTTTGATATATAATTGTATTTTTAAGATTTTAAAATGAATTAGTTTTATTTTTCTGATTTTTTTGATATATTATTTGTATTTTCAAGATTTTAAAATGAATTAGTTTTATTTTTCTGATTTTTTGATATATTATTTGTATTTTCAAGATTTTAAAATGAATTAGTTTTATTTTTCTGATTTTTTTGATATATTATTTGTATTTCAAGATTTTAAAATGAATTAGTTTTATTTTTCTGATTTTTTTATATATTATTTGTATTTTCAATATTTTAAAATGAATTAGTTTTATTTTTCTGATTTTTTTGATATATTATTTGTATTTCAAGATTTTAAAATGAATTAGTTTTATTTTTCTGATTTTTTTGATATATTATTTGTATTTTCAAGATTTTAAAATGAATTAGTTTTATTTTTCTGATTTTTTTGATATATAATTGTATTTTTAAGATTTTAAAATGAATTAGTTTTATTTTATATGAAAAAGGACCTTTAGTCCCGGTTGGGGAGGCGGACCGCGACTAAAGGGTACCCTTTAGTCGCGGTTGGTGTCCCCAACCGCGACTAAAGGCTCTTTCTGCGCGGGAACGAAAGCGGCGCCAAAACCCTTTAGTCCCGGTTGGGGAGGCGGACCGCGACTAAAGGTATGTCTATATATACTGCACTTAGCAGTTTCCGCCACTTCCCATTCTCCTCTCGACGCGCCGAAGCCCTGCCCCGACGCCGATCGACGCCGAAGCTGGTGGTACGGTCATGGGGGATCGCTAGACCCGGAGACAGGGGTGTGTGTTCACCGGCAGAGACAGTTTGCTCCCACCCAAGCCCTTATTGACGCAATGACCCAAGCTCAAGAGGGCTTGATCAAGTTCAACAGAGAGAAAGACGCACTGACAACAGCCCTCGGGAATGATGAACACGGAGGACGTGTACGAGGCAAAGGCAAAGTTCCGTGGAAAGTAGGGTTTTCCCAGGACAATGACCCGTACTGTTACAGAAGCCGTAAGAGAAAGACGGACCGAGATGCAGATCTTATGACGAAGTTTGCATCGGAACTCCATGAGTTGAAGCAGACCGTGCATGAACTAGTAAAAGAAAAATCGGCTGCAGGGCCGCATGAAGATCATGAAGCGGATCGCGGAAGCCAGCAGCGAAGAAGCAGCGTGGCTTCCACGGATTCCCCGCCTGGTGCTAGTGCACCGATGATCGAGATTCGTGCACCGGAGCCTCACTACCCCGTGGATGATGTAAAGGAGATGAAAGAATGTGATCTGCATTATCCCGTGGGGAACGTTTCCACGAAGGTAGCTAGCGGCAGTGCTTTACCCTGTACACCTGGAGCACTCCACCACAACAACCCCATTGCATATGGCTATGCTCGTGTCACGGTGGAAGACATAGTCCAAGGGTTTGAGGACCTGGAGATTGACAAACCTACACCCGAAGGGGAGAGAAGACTTGGAGATGTCAAGCGCCAGATCATTCTATGGAAAAAGAAGTACATAGTGTTTCCAGGCGAGGCGCCAAGGCTAGCAAGTCCACCCCCCTCCGATGGTGGTGGTGGTGGTGGTGGCGGTGGTGGCGGTGGTGGTGGTCGTGGTGGTTCACCTACACCTCCTTCACGCCATTCGACGCCGTCCCCCGATCCACAACCTCCGGCGAGTACGACGCCCCCCAATCCTCCTCCGGCGGGTACGACGCCCCCCAATCCACCTCCGGCGAAGAAGCAAAAGCAGGCGGACAGCAAGGAAACCCGCTCCTGGACTATTAACCCGGACCCTTATGTACCTAAGACCACAAGGGTACCGGAGCCATCACTGAAGCCTCTCCTCCCAAGGCGTTGGGAACTTAGTGAAGCTGAAACCAAATTGGCCGCGTCTGCTGATTATGAGAAATGGAAGGCGGATATGAAGGCGACAAAAGAGCCTGAGCCCAAGCAAGTATTCACTGAGAAGCAAAAGAAGTGGACTAAGGATTTTTTGACGACACCGTCCCAAGCCGAGCTGAATATGCCTGACGACTATGGACATGAACTTCGTAGGCAAGCAAAAATATTGAAGGAGGAGAAAGAAGAAAGTAAAAAAAGCGGGAAACAAGTTGACCAGCTCGGGATGCAGAAGAAACAATCGATCCCCCCGCTCATAGTGAAAGCCGGTCCGGAAGAGGACCCCGAGATCATAGCAGCTGCGGCAGCACTTGGATTGACTGTAGCGAGTGCCATGAAACAAGCGTCCGAGATGGGTTTGACTCTTCGTGCCTTCTTAGGCCTTGAGGATGCGCCAGTATGTGAGATAACATTACAATATGTGCGGAATGGGCCTCTCGTCGAGCCTGCGCGGGAAAAGAGTCTACCACCACAAATGCGAAATCTGCTACGTTGGTACAAGCAATTCATAACATGGGCCGACAAAGAATATGTTTATGCGGATGTTACAGGTGAGCATCACACCAAACGTTACTCTGTACAAGTTCATATGAGTGAATTGTTCCAGCTGTTCAATCTGCGCGACCTCGACAAATCTATGCTGAGTTGCTACGTTCTGTAAGTGATTTATTTCTACCTCATCTCGTTCTTCATTGCCTGCACTATATATATATATATATATATATATATATATATATATATATATATATTGTCCTAACTATATTGTTGCGTACGCTATTATGCAGATTGAAGATTTGGGAATGCAAAATAAGAAACATCCATGATGTTGGGTTCATTGACCCACATATCGTTAATGGACATGTGTTACAACATCACCCCGAAGACGTGGAGAAAGACTTGTACAAGTTTCTTAGAAAGCATCAACTCAAAAGTCATATTCTATTTCCTTACCATTTTGGGTGAGTGTTTCTCTCTTGTGCCCATTCTCTTTTGTTTACTCCATGCATGGTATGTCTAATCGATGAGTTATGCATGACTGTGCATGTAACGTGTCCGCAGGTTCCACTGGATTCTGCTAAATATTGAACTTCACACCTCCAGAGTTCTAATCATGGACTCTATGGATTCGGATCCAAAGCGTTGGGCCGACATGAGAAAAATGCTGCAAAAGTAATTATTTTCAATCATTTGAGCTGTATATCGATCGGTCTCTTTCGTTCATTTCCTAATATCAAGTAACTAATAACTCCCTTGTTCATTTAATTTTCTTTGCCATGTAGGGTTTGGAGACGGTTCTCAGAAGAAATTGTCGGTGAATTCAAACATGAGCTAGATTTCAGAAGGTTAGTTAATGTGGATAAGCAGCCACCGGGGACCAATCTATGTGGATACTATGTTTGTGAGAACATCCGGAGACACACCTCTGAGCGGAAGGCATCGGATAGCGTGCGGAACGCGAAGGATAACTTGCGGAGGAGGCTTAGTCCAGAAGCTCGCTTCCGACCAATTCAAGAAGAATTAGCAGGATTTTTCATGAGGGAAGTCATCAATCCTAAAGGAGAACACTATATCGAGGACGAAGAAATTTATATGCATACCCGAGATTGAAACTTGTTCGAAGTTGTATATGGTCATCCATCCTAATTGTGTATGGAAACTTGTTCGAAGTTGTATATGGTCACCCGAGATTGAATATATATTATATATTCCTCTTGAATTCTTCCTGTTTGAAATTTCATATGCATGTATATAGTAGCGTAGAATATGTGTACTGAAACTTCATCAAAATTAAAATAAAACACAAAATAAAATATAAAAGAAATAAAACACTACAAATTAAAAAGAAACCAGGTCTAGGGGGGCTAAAACCCTAAACCTGCGGAGGAGGCCTTTAGTCCCGGTTAGCCACGAGAACCGGGACTAAAGGTCCTCCGCCCCGACGGACCACTGGCGCCCACGTGGACGGGCCTTTAGTCCCGGTCAGCCACAAGAACCGGGACTAAAGCCTTTAGTCGCGGTTCGTAAGAGGCGCGACTAAAGGGGGGGTCTTTAGTCGCGCATATTTAGTCCCGGTTGCACAGCCGGGACTAAAGGTTGTTGCGAACCGGGACTAAAGGGCTTTTTTCTACCAGTGATTGTTCAACGACGTGAGGTGTTTGTTGCTACGGTGTTTCAATCCATCCCCTTAATATTCACTTCAGACGGTCGTTAGTGGGCAATCGTTGGGAAGATTGGCTCCTTCTAGTTCAGAGACTAATGGATGTACATCTTTCTCAACAACCCGATGAATTACGCTGGAAACTGACTAGGTCTGGAGTATTCACGGTTAAATCAATGTATATTGATGTAATTAATTCGAGCTCCATTCCTACCTCCAAGCATGTTTGGGCTGTCAAAGTTCCTTTGAAAATAAAAGTGTTTATGTGGTTTGTCCATAAACAGGTTATTTTAACCAAGGATAACTTGATTAAGCGTAATTGGACAGGACCTACGAGGTGTAGCATCTGTGATCGGGACGAGACGATCAAACATCTCTTTCTTGATTGCCCGTTTGCCAGAGTCCTTTGGCGGATGGTTCACATTGCCTTTAATATTACTCCACCGAATTGTGTCACTACGTTATTTGGGACATGGCTCACTGGGATTGAGCCTGACTTAGCGAGACATATTCGTGTTGGAGTTTGCGCTTTGTTGTGGACTATCTGGACTTGCAGAAATGATTTGGTTTTTAACAGAACATCACGTATTCACTTTGTGCAGGTTATTTTCCGAGCCACGGCCGTGATCCGTTCATGGTCGCTACTCACTCCGATGGAGGCCAGGGAGCATTTGGTTACTGGATCTATCCGCTGGGAGATGGTAGCTCGGGATATCTTCAACCGGTTTGGATGGCGGTCATGTAATAGGATAGGCAATTAGTTTACCTATCTATCTTTAGCCAGCCGGTTGTGGCGTCTTATCTTGGCTAGTCTGTGTTTCTAGCCTCTTTAGCTCTGTGTGAGCTGTCTTTTTAATACTTTTCAGTCGGAGACTTTGAAACCTTGTTGGAACCTTTTATTTCGTTAATAAGATGGCCGTATGCATCACTCTGATGCAGAGGCCGGGGCGATCCCCCTTTTCGAAAAGAAAAACCTACTGAAATAAAAAAAACATATTTGTTAGTCGGGAAACTTCATCGTAAATGTGACCCCTATGATTGTTTAATCTGGCTTGATCAGTTCCTGCACCTGTAGTTCATCAAGATCAAGAAAGGATTGTAGGGGACATACATATAGAAGTAACTAGGCACACACAGTGAATTGATCACCAAGAGGAGATATCATACATATTCTATTGGATCCTCGGCTTTACGAGAACTAGTTGCTAATCATCCTGATTTGGGGACAGATGTAGGTAGCACACAGTGACACTAGCTCTTCAAATTTGAGCTAGAGAATCTAGAACAAATATTCAATTTACATGATCTAGCAGGATTTTAGCACGAAAATTGATGAGCGCCTAACTATTGTGATTGTCCAAATATTGCTTTCTCACTAGGTTTCTCTACTGGATCAATTATTTTTACAGGGAACTTTATCAGCTGAAATAAGCATATGTGAATGAGTCCCATGGTATTCCTTACAATTATTTCTTCCATACTACCTCCATTTCACATGCACATACCTAGCTTAGGAGGCGCAAAATTGAGGTATAACTTGATTCAGGCGAATCATACTAGCTTTGATTGGATAAAATTAGTATCTTATTCTGTCCAACAGGATCAAGCATATATAGTTTAGTTTCATCATCAAATATGGCATAGCCTTGTAATTTAGTTATGCAATTGGAGATCATTCCAAACAGAACACATCAACCTAGCCCCCAGTGACTATCAAAGGTAAACAAGCAATTGGCCTCTCCCAGCAGCAACAAGTTTTTTTCTCGAATACGCACGAGTGTGCGTATCATATATTAAAGAGCAGCAACAAGTTAAGAACAAGCAGTCTTAATCAATAACCACCAGTGTATTGCATTTTTCATGCCTAAACATGGAAGCATACAAACAAGTTAATTCCTCCAATCCATATACATTAGCAACACTCATAACGACATTGTATGATCATATCAATACGAAAGGGGGGGAAACGGGAATTGATCGGCCCGCAATTGAATTCGAAGAAGATGGTGCAAAGATACAAAGCTATGGATTTCCATACCAAGTTCCTCATATAATTAAACATAGTATTGTTAAGTAACTTAACACAGTACATTTCAATATATCATATCACCCTCCTTGCATGCAGCTACTACACCGATCTAACAAGTAGGCAGGAACACACACCATTTAACTAATTATAACCCAAGATTAAAATATGAAGAAAAAGCATGTTAAAACCAACAACACCATCCTAATTGAAGAACGCGCGTGAGACCATACCACATAACCCTAAATTAAAACTAAATAAGGCGGGGAGACCTAATTCATCAGTGGCATCCACGTACGTTCATGCATGCATAACCCAATGCATCCCCTATGCTCACAACTCTCATCCCCCGACGATCACATCACATTCCCCGACGAGTTAGAGCTGAACCCGGACAAGAACTCCGTCGGCCACCCGCCACCGCCACCGCTTCCGGGCCAGTACTGCTCGTGCGCTCCGACAAAGCCGCCTCCAGTGCCGCCGGCGCCCGCGCCGTGCTCCTCCATCTTGATCGACGCCAGCTGCGCGAGCAGCCCCGACGCGACGCCTCTCGGGAACCCGTCGGCCAGCTGTGAGCCGATGTCGCCGTCGGCGAAGTGGTACCCGTGCAGCCCTTGCTGCAGGAACTGCGGCGGCAGGAACGGCAGGTTGTGGTGCTGGTGGTGGCTGTGGCTGTGGTACCCCTCCAGCGACGCCTCCAATGCGGCTGCAGCGGGGAGGCCGCCTAGGTGGTGCGGCAGTGCCTGCATGCTGGCGATGACGTCGGCCGCGGTCGCCGCGGCGGCGCTCGTGGTGGTCGAGGTAGAGGTGGTGGAGGACGACGACGTGGCGGCCGCGACGGCACCGCCGCCGCCCTGGCCCTGGCCCTGGCGCGACGACTTCTTGCTGGAGCGCTTGGTGTTGCGGCGGCAGCCGCCGCCGACGGGGACGTTGCGCAGCGCGCCGCCCCGCGTCCAGTAGCGGCGGCACGCCTTGCAGAAGTGGCGCGGCTGCGAGAGCGAGTAGTTGTTGAAGTAGCAGAACTTGGTGTTGGCCGAGTCGCAGCGCGGGCACCGGAGCGTGCCGGGCTCCGGCAGCGGCACGCGGGCCATCCGGGCGCGCTCGGTCATCGACACTGACGGCCGCGGCGGCTGCTCACCCGGGTTACCCTGCTGTCCCGACACAACCAGCTGCAGCGAGGCCGAGGACGATCCGGCCACCGCCGGCGCGCTTGCCGCAGTGTTGCCGGGCACGTCCGGCAGCGGCGCCAGCTGGCCGGTCGACGCAGGGATCAGCTGGTGGTGCTGGTGCTCGCTGCCGCCACCTCCTCCCATGAAACACTGAAGAGGCTGCTGCTGCTGCATCTGCGCGAATTAGAGGCCGGATACATTATTTATGACCGAATAAACTTTAAAGCATGGTATATTCAAGAACATGCTTAGAAGGATGCTATCGCGATCTTAAAAGCAAGTCCACAAAGTGTGATCAAATAAGAAAACTTCAAATCAATCAACAAGCACGGATCACGGAGAAAAATAACCAGCCAGTGAAACGATCCGATTGTGCTGGTGTGTGTCGGTATGTTGAAAGAAATTGTTGAAGAAGAGAGAGAGGGTCAGCTAGTTAATTACCTGGGTCCAACTTGGAGGGTCGAGGAAGATCGGGAAGGAGGAGAAAACCATGGTGAGATGTGATGAGGAGTTCTCCTCTCTACTTTGTGGGAGTTTCAAGCTGAGAAGACAAGTGAAAGTAGAAGAGAGGAGGGGCAAAACCAAACCATGCCTTTTCCTCCCCTTGCAAGTGCTCTCCCTTTATAATTTATGTGGCATTTCTTAGCAGCTAAGGGAGAATGAGCCAGTACCCGGCAACTCTGCAAACCAGACAGAGATCTAAAGAGAGAGCGACACTGAGCTCAGCGATAGCTAGTGCGGATGGATGTCATGGGTCATGAGAGGGAGGGGCAACTAAAGGTGATTGGCCAAACCCTAACAGTACGTAGGAGCGAGCTAGCTTAGTGCGAGAGGAGAAACGCCATGCTAAGGAAACATCCAGCGCAGCAATGGAGAGGGAGGTGAGGAGATGATGTGTGCTGTGTGAGATGGATGAGTGAATTGAAGGCCCCTCCTCATGCTTGCGCCCTGTATTTATACACCCCGGGAGGCAAAAAAAAGAAGAAGAGCTGATCAAAGCTGCCGGCCGGTCTTCTTGGCCTGGCTGCTGGCCTAGTGTTTGTTAGCTAGGGGTGGGCCCCACATGTATTCCGAGCTGCTGGTAGCATCAGATTCGCCTGTGGGTGTGTACGGATGTTTGTACTGTGCACATGGGTATATGTATATGTGTATGTGTTGGTGGTGAGACGGGACAGGTTTGGTTTTTTTTTTAAGGGACAGGTTTGGTTTGACGTGACCATGGTGTGCCGCTTTAATCATGGTTTGGATTACTTAATTTGGAGTGCAGAACTGCAGATGAGATGCGTAATGTAAGCACTCTAGAGAATCAAGAGGGTGTATCACAAATTCACAATACACAAGCACATCCACTTGGGGCCTCTTCGATTCACGTGGTTACAGGAAGTTGATATGTACTCCTAAATCCTGTAGGGATATAAAATCACACTAAAGAATTAGCATCACCGAGTGTTTGATACACCACCAAAAACAAAGGAGATAAAGCAAGAGGTTTGGTAGATTGCAAGAGGGACTTAGAGGAAAAAAATCCCAAGACTACCTTTCAAATCAAAGTATATACATTGGAAAATTTTCTAAGGATTCAAATCCTCCAAATGTCCTATGGAATTCCTTTGAAAGAAAAAAGCCCTTGAACTGTGATGGAGTTGGCTATTGAACTTGAAGAGCCAATTGATGAACCCGTTTGTGAATACATGGCACTTGAATAAACCACAAAGTTTAATTTTCTATCTTCTTTGCGAGGATTTTCTTTTAGCTTTGATAAAAAAATATGAAAGTTTACTGAGATTCGTAAGATAGAAAATATTACTACCAAATTTGCATAAATAATGTTTTCCTATGCTATGTAATTTTAATTAACATATACAAAGACTGGTAGTGAACTCCCGATCTCGTGAAAACAGGAACTGCCTCCTGGGTCGCACCTGACGACTCCGGAGGCCCCCCACGGTCACCTCCTCTCGGCCTCCTCTTGCCAGATCTTCCTCGCCGCCGTCGTTGGCGATCCCCATGGTCGGCCGCCGTCGGCGGCGGGCTCTCCTCCGCCCAGCCATAGCCTTCCTCTCTCCCATGTGTGTCTCCTTGATCTTGACTAGCGGCTGCTACATGCCATGCCATCCATCGCCATGTCCGGCTCCTCCCTGGCCACCGGAGGCTGTGCGCCAGGGGATCCGGCATGCCGGGGCGTGGTGCAGCCACACCGTGGTCTACTACGTCACGACATGATGCATGGCTACGGCCCCATGCCGGACCAGATCTGATCTGGGCGGTGGCGGCCGTCTCCTTCGCGTACGAGATGGGGCGGCAGTTGCATGGGGCTTGCTAAACCGGTTTGGTAGTTGGTGATGGCCCTGGACGATGCCTAGTTCTGTTGTGGCCATTGCCTTGGATGGCGGTGGGTGTAGTGTGGCAGGATGGTGGCAAACACAAGGTGTACAGCAGTGGTGGATCGGCGCAAGTGAGGCACATAGATGCTCGATTTGCACATGATGACGGCGGACATGACGTGCGTGGCAGCGTCGCACATGGAGATGAACCGTGGATGATCAGACCTAAGAGGTTTCTCTGCAAGTTCTGTCCAATTGTATACTAGGCTTCGTGTCCTCAACCGTTGTCGGCTTGACTTCCGTGAAGACATGACTGTCGGTAGGCCTATGTGGGCTCTTGATGGCACCAACGGATTTTTTTTCTGCAAATTGTGTCCAACCACTGTTGAAGACTTGGGGCTGCCGGATGGCCTCTCATGGGTTCTTGGCGGCGTTAGTTACCATGTTCATGCTAGCGTTTGTTCTCCGGTCTGCTTCCCGTATATGTGGTATGCCCGGATGCGTTTGTCCACGTCAGGGTTGTGAGCATATATATGGTTGTTGAGGAGTGACAATATGACTTGCAGCAATAACTTCTTCATTGAAAAGGGGCGACAATATAGTGTGGCATAGGTTTGGTGGTGCTCTTAAGCACATGGATTCAAGTTTGATAACCGACAAGTATAGGGGATCGCAACAGTTTTCAAGGGTAGAGTATTGAACCCAAATTTATTGATTCGACACAAGGGGAGCCAAAGAGTATTCACGAGTATTAGCAGTTGAGTTGTCAATTTAACCACACCTGAAAGACTTAATATCTGGAGCAAAGTATTTAGTAGCAAAGTAGTATGGAAGTAACGGTAACGGTGGCAAAAGTAATAGTAGCATTTTCTAGTGATTGTAACAGCAATAGCAAGGAAAGTAACTTAGCAAAGATCAATATGTGAAAATCTTGTAGGAATTGGATCGGCAATGATAATTGTGTTGGATAATATTCATCATGTAGCAGTTATAACCTAGGGTGACACAGAAATAGCTCCAATTCACCAATATAATGTAGGCGTGTATTCCGTATATAGTCATACGTGCTTATGGAAAAGAACTTGCATGACATTTTTTGTCCTACCCTCCCGTGGTAGCGGGGTCCTAATGGAAACTAAGGGATATTAAGGTCTCCTTTTAATGGAGAACCGGACCAAAGCATTAGCACTTAGTGAATACATGAACTCCTCAAACTACGGTAATCACCGGAAAGAATCCCAATTATTGTCACCTTGGGGTATGCGGATCATAACTCGTAATAGGTGTCTACAACTTGCAAGATAGGATCAAGAACTCCCATATATTCATGAAAACATAATAGGTTCAGATCTGAAATCATGGCACTCGGGCCCTAGTGGCAAGCATTAAGCATAGCAAAGTCATAGCAACATCAATCTCGGAACATAGTGGATACTAGGGATCAAACCCTAACAAAACTAACTTGATTGCATGATAAATCTCATCCAACCCATCAACGTCCAGCAGGCCTACGATGGAATTACTCACTCCCAGCGGTGAGCATCATCAAATTGGTGATGGAGGAAGGTTGATGATGATGATGGCGACGAATCCCCCTCTCTGAAGCCCCGAACGGACTCCAGATTAGCCATCCCGATGAAGAACAGGCGGCGGCTCTGTATTATAAAACAAGATGAATCCTTCTCTCTAATTTTTTTCTCCCCGAATAGGTAGTTATAGAGTTGGAGTTAGGGTCAGAGGAGGTCCAGGGGGCCCACAAGCCTGCAGGGCGCGCCCCCAGGGCTTGTGGCCTCTGGGTGGCCCCCTCAGGTTACTTCTTGCGCCAGTATTTTTTATATATTCCACAAAAACTCTCCGTAAATTTTCAGGTCAATCCGAGAACTTTGATTTCTGCACAAAAATAACATTGTGGCAATTCTGCTGAAAACAACGTCAGTCCGGGTTACTTCCATTCAAATCATGCAAGTTAGAGTCCAAAACATGGGCAAAAGAGTTTGGAAAGGTAGATACGATGGAGACGTATCAACTCCCCCAAGCTTAACCCATTGCTTTGAAGTAAATATGCCCTAGAGGCAATAATAAAGTTGTTATTTATATTTCCTTATATCATGATAAATGTTTATTATTCATGCTAGAATTGTATTAACCAGAAACTTAGTACATGTGTGGATACATACACAAACAGAGTGTCCCTAGTATGCCTCTACTTGACTAGCTCGTTAATCAAAGATGGTTAAGTTTCCTAGCCATAGACATGTGTTGTCATTTGATGAACGGGATCACATCATTAGAGAATGATGTGATGGACAAGACCCATCCGTTAGCTTATCATAATGATCGTTTAGTTTTTCTGCTATTGCTTTCTTCATGACTTATACATGTTCCTCGGACTATGAGATTATGCAACTCCCGAATACCGGAGGAACACCTTGTGTGCTATCAAACGTCACAACGTAACTGGGTGATTATAAAGATGCTCTACAGGTGTCTCCGATGGTGTTTATTGAGTTGGCATAGATCGAGATTAGGATTTGTCACTCCGTGTATCGGAGAGGTATCTCTAGGCCCTCTCGGTAATGCACATCACTATAAGCCTTGCAAGCAATGTGACTAATGAGTTAGTTGTGTGATGATGCATTATGGAACGAGTAAAGAGACTTGCCAGTAACGAGATTGAACTAGGTATGATGATACCGACGATCGAATCTCGGGCAAGTAACATACCGATGACAAAGGGGAACAACGTATGTTGTTATGCGGTTTGACCGATAAAGATCTTCGTAGAATATGTGGGAGACAATATGAGCATCTAGGTTCCGCTATTGGTTATTGACCGGAGAGGTGTCTCGGTCATGTCTACAAAGTTCTCGAACCCATAGGGTCCGCACGCTTAACGTTCGATGACGATTTGAGTTATGAGTTTCGTGTTTTGATGAACCGAAGTTTGTTCGGAGTCCCGGATGAGATCATGGACATAACGAGGAGTCTTGAAATGGTCGAGACATAAAGATTCAAATATTGGAAGGCTACATTCGGACACCAGAATGGTTCGGTCATTTCGGATAAGTTTCGGAGTACCGGGGGTTACCGGAACCCCCCCCCCCCCCCCGAGGTTAATGGGCCACCATGGGCCATAGTGGAGAAGAGAGAGGGCCGGTCAGGAGGTGGGGCACCCCCCTCCCCTTGTCCATTCCGAATTGGACAAGGGGAGAGGGCGGCGCTGCCCTCCTTCCTTCTCTCCTCTTCCTCCTTCCCTTCTTCTCCTATTTGGAATAGGAAAGGGGGGGCCGAATCCTACTTGGACCGGGAGTCCAAGTAGGGCTCCCCCCATGGCGCCCCCCCCCCCTTGGGCCGGCCACCTCTCCTCCCCCCTTTTTATACGTGGGAGGGGGGCACCCAAAGACACACCAAGTCTTCTCTTAGCCGTGTGCGGTGCCCGCCTCCACAGTTACACACCTCGGTCATATCGTCGTAGTGCTTAGGCGAAGCCCTGCGCCGGTAACTTCATCAACACCGTCTCCACGTCGTCGTGCTGACGGAACTCTCCCTCGACCTCAACTGGACCAAGAGTTCGAGGGACGTCACCGAGCTGAACGTGTGCAGATCGCGGAGGTGCCGTACGTTCGGTACTTGGATCGGTTGGATCGCGAAGACGTTCGACTACATCAAACGCGTTACTAAATGCTTCCGCTTTCAGTCTACGAGGGTACGTGGACACACTCTTCCCCACTCATTGCTATGAATCTCCTAGATGGATCTTGCGTGGTCGTAGGTAAAAATTTTGAAATACTGTGTTCCCCAATAGTGGCATCCGAGTCAGGTCTATGCATAGATGTTATATGCACGAATAGAACACAATGAGTTGTGGGAGATAATAGTCATACTGCTTACCAGCAACGTCTTACTTTGATTTGGCAGTATTGTTGGATGAAGCGGCCCAGACTGACATTAGATGACCGCGTCCATGAGACTGGTTCTACCGACGTGCTTCGCACACAGGTGGCTAGCGGGTGTCTGTTTCTCTAGCTTTAGTTGAATCGAGTTTGACTACGCCCGGTCCTTGTTGAAGGTTAAAACAGCACACTGGACGAAAAATCGTTGTGGTTTTGATGCGTAGGTAAGAACGGTTCTTGCTAGAAGCCCATAGCAGCCACGTAAAACTTGCAACAACAAAGTAGAGGACGTCTAACTTGTTTTTACAGGGCTTGTTGTGATGTGATATGGTCAAGATGTGATGATATATAAATTGTTGTATGAAATGATCATGTTTTGTAGTAGTTATCGGCAACTGGCAGGAGCCATATGGTTATCGCTTTATTGTATGAAATGCAATCGCCATGTAATTGCTTTACTTTATCACTAAGCGGTAGCAATAGTCATAGAAGCAATAGTTGGCGAGACGACAACGATGCTACGATGGAGATGAAGGTGTCAAGCCGGTGACGATGGTGATCATGACGGTGCTCTGGAGATGGAGATCAAAGGCACAACATGATCATGGCCATATCATATCACTTATAATGATTGCATGTGATGTTTATCCTTTGTAACATCCCAAATTTTCAATTTGGAATGTTATACATAGATCATCATTTGCATATCATGTTTTATTGCATTTTGACAAATCCTCGATAAATCCTAAGCAACTCAAGGACCCTCGGAGAGAGTTGGGGATTTCCTCGAATTTTTAAATTTGATTTTTCAAACGAGGATTTTAGTTTTAATTATTTTTCTCTCCGGAAAAATGTTTCATTTTAAATAAACGAGAGGAGAAAATATGACTTCTCCAAAACAATTGAAATACTGGAGGAAAAATGTTAAAATCATTATTTGAAATTTATTTGGATTTTTATTTGCAATTTTTATTGCATTAAAAATATGCATGTTTTCAAAATATTTATTTTTGATTTTAAAAATGTTCACCCTATTCTAACTTTTCTAACAAGACGGGGAAAATTTATTTCATATTTTTCCGATTTTTATTTATTTTTCTACGCAATATTTTCCGCGGAACTTTTTTTTTTAAAACGCGCTCGCGCCGACTGGGCCAAAGGCCCAGCCGACGGCCCGCCCGCGGCCTCTCCTCCTCCCGCACAGGACCGCGCCGCCCGAGCCCGGCCGCCGCACGCCACCGCCGGCCGACCCCTTCCCCAAGCCGCCACCCCCCTCCTTATATACCCCCCCTCTCTTCTCTCCGCACCCCGTCGCCGCCGCCGACATCGCCGCCGCCCGCCCGCACCTTGCCCCCCCCCCCCGAGCCCGCACCCCGCCGCCGTGCCCCGCCACCGGAGCCCCGTCGAGGTACTGCCGCCGGCTGTCTTCGTTGTTGACCGGTTTTCTGTAAAAAAAAAAAAACCTTTTGTTTTAAAAAAAACCCTAGATCGTTTTTTTTTCGGTTTTCTTATTTCGCGAGCGTTCACCGAACCGTTCGTTTTAACGAACGCGTTCGTCGGTTTTCCTCTGTTAACGAACGTCCGTTATTTAACCGTTCGTCCGTTTTTCTTTTTCGTCGGATTTTCTCGTTATTTTCTCAGATTCGATTTCTGATCGAATCTTCGATTCTGTTTAACTTCTCACTCGTTTATCGGAATCAGGCGATTCAAGCGCCTAGAGTTTCGTCTCGAAATTCTCTTTCCGTTTAACCTACTCAAACAAGTTTTTGCTACAGTAAAATTTGACCTAGATCCAGATTAGCAAACGAAGTTTCTTTCTTTCGCCGTTTGACTTCCGTTGCTTCTTTCGAGTTGATTCTTTTTGCAAACCGGAGTTCCTAAGTTGAACTTTCTGGTTGGATCTTTCATTCGAGTTTTACCTGTGCATTAGCTGAGTACTGATTGTATGCTTGTTTGTTTGCGATAGAGTACCCGGAGTGTGCCGCTTGTTACTTCGACTCGTTAGGTTTTGCGGATCATCAGCAAGGCAAGTAACACTTTGATCATACCCCGTTCATACCCAGTTTTATTGCATTAGATCTATTTCCTCAAACACATTGCATGATTAGGATCTAATCAACTTAAGGTGGCAACTAAAACTCACATCTGGGTGGATTGAGGCACCTAGAGAACCCAGTGTTGTCTGTATGTATAAGGTCCGCCACCCAGGCTCAAAGGGATCATAAGATTATTCATGCTAGAAACTTCCGTGTGCAGTCGCAAGCTATTATGGGCTCTAGCATAGCTGAGTAGGTTACAGGATCTCTTGAAGAGGTGGACTAGCAGATGTAGGGGAAAGTAGGTGTACCGGTCCATCCAGAGTAGAGAGTGATTGTTTCTGAAAGACTGTGTCTCGGTCATCCGTTTCTCAAACATCATGCAGTGCGAGAATCAAGCGGAGGCGATCGAGTCTTGTGGGGAAAAGTGCACAAACCTCTGCAGAGTGTACAAACTGATCATGATTAGCCGTGTCCCCGGTTATGGACAACTTGAGTATCTAGTATCTGGATTATCATTTGAATCTCATCACCGTGATACTTTTAATTAATTTTGTTGGGTTAATGATGTTACTTAATTGGGATTGAGTTGGAGGTACCTTCTCAATGTTTCAACCACCATGATAGTTAAATAAAATTTATTCCTTTGCAGTAGGATAAAATTGGCTTTTCGCAAAACTGTAACCATAGAGCCTTTCCACCAGCCATATATGCATATAGTATAGCATTATTTTGTTCATTGCTCTCTATGTGTTACTTTGCCAGCATATTCTATGTGCTGACCCGTTTCCGGGCTGCAACGTTTCATGTTGCAGACTTTTTAGACGACGAGTAAGGTGCCTTAGGTCGTGGTCTTATACTCAGTGATGCCGCTGGAGTTGATGGACTCACTTATCTTCCAAGTCTTCCGCTGTTATCATTGTTAGATGGCCTTAAGCCATGTTTATACTTATTCTCTTCGGAGATATTCGATGTAATAAGTGTGTGATTGCTACTCTATTATAAATCCTCCGTTTGTACTGTGCGTGTCAGCATTACTGATCCAGGGATGACACTGGTGCACAGCAGCACAGACCATTTGAGGTCTGGTCGCTACAAAGTTGGTATCAGAGCACACGCTGACTATAGGACACGACCACTAAGCTTAAGCCCTAGAAAACTTCTCTCTTCTCATTTCTGACCCCTCTCCACTTTCTACTCTTTTAGGAATGGCGAATGCAAGGAGCAAGTTCATGCAACCAGATGAAGACACGCCGTTTGGACTACATTTGAAGGAAGTCACCAAGTACTTGAACATAGGAATACCAAGCATCACCGGAACCTTCAACGCCACATTACCTGAAGAGGAGAGCTGGAAGATTCAAGTTATCATTCCCGGAAGGATGTTTAGTGCCATGAGATTGGTTTTCGAAGCACCAACTTGGAGTTTAGGGAAGAGCATGGCCGCACATATCGCCATGGGACGCATTGGAGAAGTCTATCACCAGGAGCTTAAGGATACAATTTATCAAATTTGTGGACGTCGAGACGCGCAATGGGAGATGATCAAGACCAAGAAGGATGGATCAATTGCAGCTTTCATCCAGGAGCAGAACCAACATATTCGACGCCAGGAGAATCAGATGTGCACGGACAAGGAAGAACTGAAGAAGGCATTCACAAAGATCAAGGAGCTCCAAGAAGAACTCAAGGCTACACGCGAAGATTACTTGGAGGAAATCAACGCACTAGTAGGGAAGATTGACGACCTGGAGAATAAGATTGGAGCATTCGTGGGAAATCCAGTGCCAAAAGCAGAAGTCGACGAATGCACTTGTCCGGATAACTACATCATCATCGACGACACCGACTCGGAACCAAGTGAAGACGAATGGATTGATGAAGCTGGAGCAGACATCATGGAGTCTTCAACGGATCAGAATTTTTAGTAGACCACCAAATCAGTAGTAGTTTTTCCCCCATTTAGTAGTATAGCTCAAGCACTTTGTAACGTTAGTTAGATCGATTCTTTTGCCTTGTTTGGATTGATTGAGTGATATTGATTGAATTTGTCTCATGAGCATATGGGTAGTGTTTTCTCTCTAGACCTCATTCTATTCTTAATTCTCATCTTTTCTAAACCTATCAGATGCCTCCGAGACGCGACCCCGGATTTGTTTTCCCGCCAGAGATCACCCAGTTGATTCAGCAACGGAATGCCCTGATGCAAGTGTTAGTTCAGAACCAAGGCAACAACAACAACAACAACCCACCGCCACCACCACCTGTTGATCACTTAGCCCGTTTCTTAAGGCTAAACCCGCCGGTGTTTTCCAGTAGCACCGAGCCGATTGTAGCAGATGATTGGCTCCGCAAAGTTGGAAGGGAGTTGACCACTGCAGGATGCACAGATGCGGAAAGAGTGCGTTTTGCCGCACATCAGCTTGATGGACCCGCAGCATCATGGTGGGAGAATTATACAGCCACGCACCCTATTAACACTGTCACATGGGACCAGTTTCAGCAAGCTTTCCGTACAGCTCATGTTTCAGCAGGAGCTATGGCTATGAAGAAGCGTGAGTTTCGCAACCTACGCCAAGGAGGACGCACCGTAGGCCAATATGTGGAGGATTTCAGTAAGTTAGCACGTTATGCACCAGATGACGTTGCTACGGATGCAGCCAAGCAGGAGAAGTTTCTGGAAGGATTGAATGATGAGCTGAGTATGCAGTTGATGGTAGCAACTTTCAACAACTACCAGGAGCTGGTAGATAGAGCTCTCATGATTGAAGGGAAGCATCAGCAGATTGAAAACCGCAAGAGGAAGTATGGACAAGGGAAGTACAATTCTGGAGCCCAGCAGAAGCCACGATTTACCCCGAAGCCGGGAGGACAGTTTCAGCATACCCATGGAGGAGGTAGTTCACACAAC
The DNA here is from genome assembly GCF_002575655.3 of Aegilops tauschii subsp. strangulata. Lineage (NCBI taxonomy): Eukaryota > Viridiplantae > Streptophyta > Magnoliopsida > Poales > Poaceae > Aegilops > Aegilops tauschii. The sequence goes on from NC_053039.3 coordinate 107,042,682, forward strand.
CATAATGGCTCCAAGAATGGTAATGGGAATGGAGGAGGAAACGGACAGAACCGCACCAACCCATCTACCCCAACCAAGAGAGATCTAAGTCACATTACCTGTTTCAAGTGCCAGAAGACGGGACATTACGCTACCGATTGTCCCGAAGCCCAAAATGGAAATGGCAATGGAAGCTCTGGGAAGAAGCCGAACCCGTTCAACAAAGGACATGTGAACCACGTGAGCGTGGAGGAGATTGAAGCTCAGCCTGATGCAGTAATAGGTAAGTTTATGGTTAAGTCATTTACTGCAACTGTTCTTTTCGATACTGGTGCATCGCATTCATACATATCAAGGGGATTCGTAAACAAGTTTAAGATGTCCACCCAAGTTCTCAAAACCCCTATGTTAGTAACCTCGCCAGGAGCAGAGTATATGGCCACCCAAGGATGTTTTCAGATACCGTTGGCCATTGGTAGGCATGTTTTCCCCTCAGACCTCATTGTTTTGGAATCACAAGGTTTGGATGTGATTTTGGGAATGGATTGGCTATCGTTGTATGGAGGAAACATCGATTGTGCCAGCAAGACCATTCTGCTTACCACCCCGGAAGGAAAAAGGATCAAGTATGTATCCAGGCATATGCCGAAGAGGACTCAAGTGCATTCCTTATCAGGAGTTGTACAGGAGGAAGTACCAGTGGTGAAGGACTATCCGGATGTATTTCCAGAAGAGTTGCCAGGCATGCCACCAGATAGAGACATTGAGTTCTTGATTGAACTTTTGCCAGGCACAGGGCCAATATCTAAGAGACCTTACAGGATGCCCGCAAAGGATTTGGAGGAAATTAAGAAGCAGATCAAGGAGTTACTGGATAAAGGCTACATTCGCCCAAGCTCTTCACCTTGGGGATCACCAGTACTTCTAGTAGAGAAGAAAGATGGATCACTAAGGATGGTTGTTGATTACCGAGGATTGAATGAAGTGACCATCAAAAACAAGTACCCACTGCCGATGATCAATGATTTGTTTGACCGCCTGCAAGGAGCTAAAGTATTTTCCAAGATCGATCTACGATCAGGATACCATCAGTTAAAGATTCGAGAGCAGGATATACCTAAGACGGCATTTACCACCAGATATGGATTGTATGAGTATACCGTTATGTCATTTGGACTGACTAACGCACCGGCCTATTTCATGAACCTGATGAACAAAGTGTTTATGGAATTTTTGGATAAGTTCGTCGTGGTGTTCATTGATGATATTTTAATCTTTTCCAAGGATGAAGAAGAGCATGAGGAGCATTTACGATTGGTACTTGAGAAGCTCAGAGAACATCAGTTATATGCCAAGTTCAGCAAATGTGAGTTTTGGTTGAAGGAAGTTGGATTCCTTGGACATGTTATTTCTGGAGAAGGAATAGCAGTAGACCCTGCCAAGGTTGACACAGTGACAAGTTGGGAATCGCCCACTACAGTTGGAGAAATCCGGAGTTTTCTTGGACTTGCAGGATACTACCGGAGATTTATCAAGAATTTCTCAAGGATTGCTAAGCCCATGACTGAGCTATTGAAGAAGGACACCAAATTTAATTGGACTGAGGAATGTGAAGCTAGTTTCCAAGAGTTGAAGAAACGATTGGTTACATCACCAGTGTTGATTCTGCCAGATCAACGCAAGGACTATGAAGTTTATTGCGACGCTTCTCGTCGAGGACTTGGAGCAGTGCTTATGCAGGAAGGAAGAGTTGTTTCGTATGCTTCACGACAACTTAAACCCCATGAGAAGAATTATGCTACGCACGATTTGGAATTAGCAGCAGTGGTACATGCATTGAAGACATGGAGACATTTTCTCATCGGAAACCATTGTGAGGTGTACACGGATCACAAGAGTTTGAAGTACATTTTCACGCAGAAGGAGTTAAACCTCAGACAAAGGAGATGGTTGGAACTCATTAAATACTATGATATGAGATTGCATTATCACCCAGGAAAGGCTAACGTAGTAGCAGACGCGTTGAGCCGCAAGAGTCATGTCAACACCCTCATGACAGGAGAGTTACCTCAGGAGATAGCCGAGGACCTACGTGAGCTATGTTTGGAGATAGTCCCTAGAGGCTATTTAGCGACATTGGAGATTCAGTCTACATTGATGGAAAAGATCAGAGAAGCTCAGAAAACAGACAAGGAGATTGAAGAGATAAAGGAGAAGATGAGCAAAGGAAAATCCAAGGGATTTCATGAGGATGAGCACGATACCTTATGGTTTGAGGACCGTGTATATGTGCCAAATGATCCGGAGATCAGGAAGTTGATTTTGCAAGAAGCCCATGATTCACCGTACTCGATTCACCCAGGGAATACCAAGATGTATTTGGATATGAAAAATACTTTCTGGTGGACCGGAATGAAGAAGGATATTGCAGAGTATGTAGCAGTTTGTGATGTATGTCAGAGAGTGAAGGCAGAGCATCAGAAGCCAGCAGGATTGCTACAACCATTGCCGATACCCGAATGGAAGTGGGATAAAATAGGCATGGATTTTATCACGGGATTACCCAGGACTCGTTCAGGCTATGACTCAATATGGGTTGTAGTCGACCGTTTGACGAAAGTGCCTCATTTCATTCCAGTGAAGACCACTTACACCAGTGCTAAGTTGTCAAAGATATACATGACCAGGATCGTATGTTTGCATGGAGTTCCGAGGACCATTGTATCAGACAGAGGAACCCAATTTACCTCGAAGTTTTGGAAGCAGTTACATGAAACATTGGGAACCAGGCTGGAATTTAGTACAGCATTTCACCTGCAGACAGATGGACAGACCGAGAGAGTCAACCAGATTTTGGAGGACATGTTGAGAGCATGTGCACTAGATTATGGATCTAGTTGGGACGACAATTTGCCATATGCAGAGTTTTCATATAACAACAGTTATCAAACCAGTTTGAAGATGGCCCCTTTCGAAGCTTTGTACGGAAGGAGGTGTAGAACACCGTTGTTGTGGGACGAAGTTGGAGACCGTCAGTTGTTTGGACCAGATTTGATTAAGGAGTCTGAACAGAAAGTAAGGTTGATTCGCGATAGGCTCAAGGTAGCCCAGTCCAGGCAGAAGAGTTATGCTGATTCTAAACGCAAGGAGACAGTTCACGAAGTCGGAGACAGAGTGTATCTTCGAGTATCACCACTTCGAGGAGTAAAGCGCTTTGGAGTTAAGGGAAAATTAGCGCCTCGTTTTATCGGACCATACAGAGTGTTGAAACGTATGGGAGAAGTTGCCTACAAGCTGGAATTGCCCGAAGGATTGTCTGGAGTACATGATGTATTTCATGTTTCACATTTGAAGAAGTGCCACGCAGAGATGGCTGAGATACCACTGAGAGATACTGTGCCACTGGAAGCGATTCAGTTGGAAAGTGATTTGACTTATGAGGAGAAACCAGTTAAGATTCTCGAGTATGCCAGCCGAGTTACCCGCAGCAAGGTTATCAAGTTTTGCAAAGTCCAGTGGAGTCACCACACAGAAGATGAGGCCACCTGGGAGCGAGAGGAAGATCTACGGAAAAACCACTCCCACCTGTTTTCTAGCCAACCCGAATCTCGAGGGCGAGATTCATCTTAAGGGGGGTAGGTTTGTAACATCCCAAATTTTCAATTTGGAATGTTATACATAGATCATCATTTGCATATCATGTTTTGTTGCATTTTGACAAATCCTCGATAAATCCTAAGCAACTCAAGGACCCTCGGAGAGAGTTGGGGATTTCCTCGAATTTTTAAATTTGATTTTTCAAACGAGGATTTTGGTAATTATTTTTCTCTCCGGAAAAATGTTTCATTTTAAATAAACGAGAGGAGAAAATATGACTTCTCCAAAACAATTGAAATACTGGAGGAAAAATGTTAAAATCATTATTTGAAATTTATTTGGATTTTTATTTGCAATTTTTATTGCATTAAAAATATGCATGTTTTCAAAATATTTATTTTTGATTTTAAAAATGTTCATCCTATTCTAGATTTTCTAACTAGACGGGGAAAATTTATTTCATATTTTTCTAATTTTTATTTATTTTTCTACGCAATATTTTCCGTGGAACTTTTTTTTTTTTAAAAAAACGCGCCCGCACCGACTGGGCCAAAGGCCCAGCCGACGGCCCGCCAGCGGCCTCTCCTCCTCCCGCACGGGACCGCGCCGCCCGAGTCCGGCCGCCGCACGCCACCGCCGGCCGACCCCTTCCCCAAGCCGCCGCCCCCCTCCTTATATACCCCCCCCCTCTCTTCTCTCCTCACCCCGCCGCCGCCGCCGACATCGCCGCCGCCCGCCCGCACCTCGCCGCCCCCCCCCCGAGCCCGCACCCCACCGCCGAGCCCCGCCACCGGAGCCCCGTCGAGGTACTGCCGCCGGCCGTCTTCGTTGTTGACCGGTTTTCTGTAAAAAAAAACCTTTTGTTTAAAAAAAACCCTAGATCGGTTTTTTTTCGGTTTTCTTATTTCGCGAGCGTTCACCGAACCGTTCGTTTTAACGAACGCGTTCGTCGATTTTCCTCTGTTAACGAACGTCCGTTATTTAACCGTTCGTCCGTTTTTCTTTTTCGTCGGATTTTCTCGTTATTTTCTCAGATTCGATTTCTGATCGAATCTTCGATTCTGTTTAACTTCTCACTCGTTTATCGGAATCAGGCGATTCAAGCGCCTAGAGTTTCGTCTCGAAATTCTCTTTCCGTTTAACCTACTCAAACAAGTTTTTGCTACAGTAAAATTTGACCTAGATCCAGATTAGCAAACGAAGTTTCTTTCTTTCGCCGTTTGACTTCCGTTGCTTCTTTCGAGTTGATTCTTTTTGCAAACCGGAGTTCCTAAGTTGAACTTTCTGGTTGGATCTTTCATTCGAGTTTTACCTGTGCATTAGCTGAGTACTGATTGTATGCTTGTTTGTTTGCGATAGAGTACCCGGAGTGTGCCGCTTGTTACTTCGACTCGTTAGGTTTTGCGGATCATCAGCAAGGCAAGTAACACTTTGATCATACCCCGTTCATACCCAGTTTTATTGCATTAGATCTATTTCCTCAAACACATTGCATGATTAGGATCTAATTAAACTGTGGGTATTGGGAAGTAGTTGAGGTAGTACCTATTACCTGTTTCATTTATCAAACCCTTGGGAGTTACTTCTACGTTGCTTTTATTATTGCCATGCTATGCTGGTAGACGTGGATTGGGTTTGAGTGATATTCATGACAGATGTGAGATCTTAATTAATGGTTCAACTTAAGGTGGCAACTAAAACTCACATCTGGGTGGATTGAGGCACCTAGAGAACCCAGTGTTGTCTGTATGTATAAGGTCCGCCACCCAGGCTCAAAGGGATCATAAGATTATTCATGCTAGAAACTTCCGTGTGCAGCCGCAAGCTATTATGGGCTCTAGCATAGCTGAGTAGGTTACAGGATCTCTTGAAGAGGTGGACTAGCAGATGTAGGGGAAAGTAGGTGTACCGGTCCATCCAGAGTAGAGAGTGATTGTTTCTGAAAGACTGTGTCTCGGTCATCCGTTTCTCAAACATCATGCAGTGCGAGAATCAAGCGGAGGCGATCGAGTCTTGTGGGGAAAAGTGCACAAACCTCTGCAGAGTGTACAAACTGATCATGATTAGCCGTGTCCCCGGTTATGGACAACTTGAGTATCTAGTATCTGGATTATAATTTGAATCTCATCACCGTGATACTTTTAATTAATTTTGTTGGGTTAATGATGTTACTTAATTGGGATTGAGTTGGAGGTACCTTCTCAATGTTTCAACCACCATGATAGTTAAATAAAATTTATTCCTTTGCAGTAGGATAAAATTGGCTTTTCGCAAAACTGTAACCATAGAGCCTTTCCACCAGCCATATATGCATATAGTATAGCATTATTTTGTTCATTGCTCTCTATGTGTTACTTTGCCAGCATATTCTATGTGCTGACCCGTTTCCGGGCTGCAACGTTTCATGTTGCAAACTTTTCAGACGACGAGTAAGGTGCCTTAGGTCGTGGTCTTATACTCAGTGATGCCGCTGGAGTTGATGGACTCACTTATCTTCCAAGTCTTCCGCTGTTATCATTGTTAGATGGCCTTAAGCCATGTTTATACTTATTCTCTTCGGAGATATTCGATGTAATAAGTGTGTGATTGCTACTTTGTTATAAATCCTCCGTTTGTACTGTGCGTGTCAGCATTACTGATCCAGGGATGACACGGTGCACAGCAGCACAGACCTTTGAGGTCTGGTCGCTACAAAGTTGGTATCAGAGCACACGCTGACTATAGGACACGACCACTAAGCTTAAGCCCTAGAAAACTTCTCTCTTCTCATTTCTGACCCCTCTCCACTTTCTACTCTTTTAGGAATGGCGAATGCAAGGAGCAAGTTCATGCAACCAGATGAAGACACGCCGTTTGGACGACATTTGAAGGAAGTCACCAAGTACTTGAACATAGGAATACCAAGCATCACCGGAACCTTCAACGCCACATTACCTGAAGAGGAGAGCTGGAAGATTCAAGTTATCATTCCCGGAAGGATGTTTAGTGCCATGAGATTGGTTTTCGAAGCACCAACTTGGAGTTTAGGGAAGAGCATGGCCGCACATATCGCCATGGTACGCATTGGAGAAGTCTATCACCAGGAGCTTAAGGATACAATTTATCAAATTTGTGGACGTCGAGACGCGCAATGGGAGATGATCAAGACCAAGAAGGATGGATCAATTGCAGCTTTCATCCAGGAGCAGAACCAACATATTCGACGCCAGGAGAATCAGATGTGCACGGACAAGGAAGAACTGAAGAAGGCATTCACAAAGATCAAGGAGCTCCAAGAAGAACTCAAGGCTACACGCGAAGATTACTTGGAGGAAATCAACGCACTAGTAGGGAAGATTGACGACCTGGAGAATAAGATTGGAGCATTCGTGGGAAATCCAGTGCCAAAAGCAGAAGTCGACGAATGCACTTGTCCGGATAACTACATCATCATCGACGACACCGACTCGGAACCAAGTGAAGACGAATGGATTGATGAAGCTGGAGCAGACATCATGGAGTCTTCAACGGATCAGAATTTTTAGTAGACCACCAAATCAGTAGTAGTTTTTCCCCCATTTAGTAGTATAGCTCAAGCACTTTGTAACGTTAGTTAGATCGATTCTTTTGCCTTGTTTGGATTGATTGAGTGATATTGATTGAATTTGTCTCATGAGCATATGGGTAGTGTTTTCTCTCTAGACCTCATTCTATTCTTAATTCTCATCTTTTCTAAACCTATCAGATGCCTCCGAGACGCGACCCCGGATTTGTTTTCCCGCCAGAGATCACCCAGTTGATTCAGCAACGGAATGCCCTGATGCAAGTGTTAGTTCAGAACCAAGGCAACAACAACAACAACAACCCACCGCCACCACCACCTGTTGATCACTTAGCCCGTTTCTTAAGGCTAAACCCGCCGGTGTTTTCCAGTAGCACCGAGCCGATTGTAGCAGATGATTGGCTCCGCAAAGTTGGAAGGGAGTTGACCACTGCAGGATGCACAGATGCGGAAAGAGTGCGTTTTGCCGCACATCAGCTTGATGGACCCGCAGCATCATGGTGGGAGAATTATACAGCCACGCACCCTATTGACACTGTCACATGGGACCAGTTTCAGCAAGCTTTCCGTACAGCTCATGTTTCAGCAGGAGCTATGGCTATGAAGAAGCGTGAGTTTCGCAACCTACGCCAAGGAGGACGCACCGTAGGCCAATATGTGGAGGATTTCAGTAAGTTAGCACGTTATGCACCAGATGACGTTGCTACGGATGCAGCCAAGCAGGAGAAGTTTCTGGAAGGATTGAATGATGAGCTGAGTATGCAGTTGATGGTAGCAACTTTCAACAACTACCAGGAGCTGGTAGATAGAGCTCTCATGATTGAAGGGAAGCATCAGCAGATTGAAAACCGCAAGAGGAAGTATGGACAAGGGAAGTACAATTCTGGAGCCCAGCAGAAGCCACGATTTACCCCGAAGCCGGGAGGACAGTTTCAGCATACCCATGGAGGAGGTAGTTCACACAACCATAATGGCTCCAAGAATGGTAATGGGAATGGAGGAGGAAACGGACAGAACCGCACCAACCCATCTACCCCAACCAAGAGAGATCTAAGTCACATTACCTGTTTCAAGTGCCAGAAGACGGGACATTACGCTACCGATTGTCCCGAAGCCCAAAATGGAAATGGCAATGGAAGCTCTGGGAAGAAGCCGAACCCGTTCAACAAAGGACATGTGAACCACGTGAGCGTGGAGGAGATTGAAGCTCAGCCTGATGCAGTAATAGGTAAGTTTATGGTTAAGTCATTTACTGCAACTGTTCTTTTCGATACTGGTGCATCGCATTCATACATATCAAGGGGATTCGTAAACAAGTTTAAGATGTCCACCCAAGTTCTCAAAACCCCTATGTTAGTAACCTCGCCAGGAGCAGAGTATATGGCCACCCAAGGATGTTTTCAGATACCGTTGGCCATTGGTAGGCATGTTTTCCCCTCAGACCTCATTGTTTTGGAATCACAAGGTTTGGATGTGATTTTGGGAATGGATTGGCTATCGTTGTATGGAGGAAACATCGATTGTGCCAGCAAGACGATTCTGCTTACCACCCCGGAAGGAAAAAGGATCAAGTATGTATCCAGGCATATGCCGAAGAGGACTCAAGTGCATTCCTTATCAGGAGTTGTACAGGAGGAAGTACCAGTGGTGAAGGACTATCCGGATGTATTTCCAGAAGAGTTGCCAGGCATGCCACCAGATAGAGACATTGAGTTCTTGATTGAACTTTTGCCAGGCACAGGGCCAATATCTAAGAGACCTTACAGGATGCCCGCAAAGGATTTGGAGGAAATTAAGAAGCAGATCAAGGAGTTACTGGATAAAGGCTACATTCGCCCAAGCTCTTCACCTTGGGGATCACCAGTACTTCTAGTAGAGAAGAAAGATGGATCACTAAGGATGGTTGTTGATTACCGAGGATTGAATGAAGTGACCATCAAAAACAAGTACCCACTGCCGATGATCAATGATTTGTTTGACCGCCTGCAAGGAGCTAAAGTATTTTCCAAGATCGATCTACGATCAGGATACCATCAGTTAAAGATTCGAGAGCAGGATATACCTAAGACGGCATTTACCACCAGATATGGATTGTATGAGTATACCGTTATGTCATTTGGACTGACTAACGCACCGGCCTATTTCATGAACCTGATGAACAAAGTGTTTATGGAATTTTTGGATAAGTTCGTCGTGGTGTTCATTGATGATATTTTAATCTTTTCCAAGGATGAAGAAGAGCATGAGGAGCATTTACGATTGGTACTTGAGAAGCTCAGAGAACATCAGTTATATGCCAAGTTCAGCAAATGTGAGTTTTGGTTGAAGGAAGTTGGATTCCTTGGACATGTTATTTCTGGAGAAGGAATAGCAGTAGACCCTGCCAAGGTTGACACAGTGACAAGTTGGGAATCGCCCACTACAGTTGGAGAAATCCGGAGTTTTCTTGGACTTGCAGGATACTACCGGAGATTTATCAAGAATTTCTCAAGGATTGCTAAGCCCATGACTGAGCTATTGAAGAAGGACACCAAATTTAATTGGACTGAGGAATGTGAAGCTAGTTTCCAAGAGTTGAAGAAACGATTGGTTACATCACCAGTGTTGATTCTGCCAGATCAACGCAAGGACTATGAAGTTTATTGCGACGCTTCTCGTCGAGGACTTGGAGCAGTGCTTATGCAGGAAGGAAGAGTTGTTTCGTATGCTTCACGACAATTTAAACCCCATGAGAAGAATTATGCTACGCACGATTTGGAATTAGCAGCAGTGGTACATGCATTGAAGACATGGAGACATTTTCTCATCGGAAACCATTGTGAGGTGTACACGGATCACAAGAGTTTGAAGTACATTTTCACGCAGAAGGAGTTAAACCTCAGACAAAGGAGATGGTTGGAACTCATTAAATACTATGATATGAGATTGCATTATCACCCAGGAAAGGCTAACGTAGTAGCAGACGCGTTGAGCCGCAAGAGTCATGTCAACACCCTCATGACAGGAGAGTTACCTCAGGAGATAGCCGAGGACCTACGTGAGCTATGTTTGGAGATAGTCCCTAGAGGCTATTTAGCGACATTGGAGATTCAGTCTACATTGATGGAAAAGATCAGAGAAGCTCAGAAAACAGACAAGGAGATTGAAGAGATAAAGGAGAAGATGAGCAAAGGAAAATCCAAGGGATTTCATGAGGATGAGCACGATACCTTATGGTTTGAGGACCGTGTATATGTGCCAAATGATCCGGAGATCAGGAAGTTGATTTTGCAAGAAGCCCATGATTCACCGTACTCGATTCACCCAGGGAATACCAAGATGTATTTGGATATGAAAAATACTTTCTGGTGGACCGGAATGAAGAAGGATATTGCAGAGTATGTAGCAGTTTGTGATGTATGTCAGAGAGTGAAGGCAGAGCATCAGAAGCCAGCAGGATTGCTACAACCATTGCCGATACCCGAATGGAAGTGGGATAAAATAGGCATGGATTTTATCACGGGATTACCCAGGACTCGTTCAGGCTATGACTCAATATGGGTTGTAGTCGACCGTTTGACGAAAGTGCCTCATTTCATTCCAGTGAAGACCACTTACACCAGTGCTAAGTTGGCAAAGATATACATGACCAGGATCGTATGTTTGCATGGAGTTCCGAGGACCATTGTATCAGACAGAGGAACCCAATTTACCTTGAAGTTTTGGAAGTAGTTACATGAAACATTGGGAACCAGGCTGGAATTTAGTACATCATTTCACCCGCAGACAGATGGACAGACCGAGAGAGTCAACCAGATTTTGGAGGACATGTTGAGAGCATGTGCACTAGATTATGGATCTAGTTGGGACGACAATTTGCCATATGCAGAGTTTTCATATAACAACAGTTATCAAACCAGTTTGAAGATGGCCCCTTTCGAAGCTTTGTACGGAAGGAGGTGTAGAACACCGTTGTTGTGGGACGAAGTTGGAGACCGTCAGTTGTTTGGACCAGATTTGATTAAGGAGTCTGAACAGAAAGTAAGGTTGATTCGCGATAGGCTCAAGGTAGCCCAGTCCAGGCAGAAGAGTTATGCTGATTCTAAACGCAAGGAGACAGTTCACGAAGTCGGAGACAGAGTGTATCTTCGAGTATCACCACTCCAGCGGCATTATTTTGTGCATTGCTCTCTATGTGTTACTTTGCCAGCATATTCTATGTGCTGACCCATTTCCGGGCTGCAACGTTTCATGTTGCAGACTTTTCAGACAACGAGTAAGGTGCCTTAGGTCGTGGTCTTATACTCAGTGATGCCGCTGGAGTTGATGGACTCACTTATCTTCCAAGTCTTCTGCTGTTATCGTTGTTAGATGGCCTTAAGCCATGTTTATATTTATTCTCTTCGAAGATATTCGATGTAATAAGTGTGTGATTGCTACTCTGTTATAAATCCTCCGTTTGTACTGTGCGTGTCAGCATTACTGATCCAGGGATGACACTGGTGCACAGCAGCACAGACCATTTGAGGTCTGGTCGCTACATCCTTTATGCATCTTATTTTGCTTAGTACGACGGTAGCATTATAAGATGATCTCTCACAAAATTTTAAGGTCCAAGTGTTCTCCCTGAGTATGCACCGTTGCTACAATTCGTCGTGCCGAGACACCACGTGATGATCGGGTGTGATAAGCTCTAAGTTCACATACAACAGGTGCAAGCAAGTTTTGCACACGAAGAATACTCGGGTTAAACTTGACGAGCCTAGCATATGCAGATATGGCCTCGAAACACTGAGACCGAAAGGTCGAGCGTGAATCATATAGTAGATATGATCAACATAGTGATGTTCACCATTGAAAACTACTCCATCTCACGTGATGATCGGACATGGTTTAGTTGATATGGATCACGTGATCATTTAGATGACTAGAGGGATGTCTATTTAAGTGGGAGTTCTTAAGTAATATGATTAATTGAACTTTAATTTATCATGAACTTAGTACCTGATAGTATTCTGCATCTCTATGTTGTTGTAGATAAATGGCCCGTGCTACTGTTCCTTTGAATTTTAATGCGTTCCTAAAGAAAGCTAAGTTGAAAGATGATGGTAGCAAGTACACGGAATGGGTCTGTAACATGAGGATTATCCTCATTGCTGCACAGAAGAATTACATCCTAGAAGCACCGCTGGGTGCCAAACCCGCTGCAGGAGCAACTCCGAACGTTATTAACGTCTGGTGGAGCAAAGCTGATGACTACTCAATAGTTCAGTGTGCCATGCTTTACGGCTTAGAACCGGGACTTCAACGTCGTTTTGATTGTCATGGAGCATATGAGATGTTCCAGGAGTTGAAGTTAATATCTTAAGCAAATGCCCGGATTGAGAGATATGAAGTCTCCAATAAGTTCTACAGCTGCAAAATGGAGGAGAATAGTTTTGTCAGTGAACATATACTCAGAATGTCTGGGTACCACAATCACTTGACTCAACTGGGAGTTAATCTTCCTGTTGATAGTGTCATTGACAGATTTCTTCAATCACTGCCACCAAGCTACAAAAGCTTCATGATGAACTATAATATGCAAGGGATGGATAAGACAATTCCCGAGCTCTTCGCGATGCTAAAGGCTGCGGAAGTAGAAATCAAGAAGGAGCATCAAGTGTTGATGGTTAACAGGACCACTAGTTTCAAGAAAATAGGCAAAGGGAAGAAGCGGAACTTCAAGAAGAACGGCAAGCAAGTTGCTGCTCAAGTGAAGAAACCCAAGTCTGGACCTAAAACCTAAGACTAAGTGCTTCTACTGCAAAGGGACTGGTCACTGGAAGCGGAACTGCCTCAAGTATTTGGCGGATAAGAAGGATGGCAAAGTGAAAGGTATATTTGATATACATGTTATTGATGTGTACCTTACTAATGCTCGTAGTAGCGCCTGGGTATTTGATACTGGTTCTGTTGCTCATATTTGCAACTCGAAACACGGGCTACGGATGAAGCGAAGATTGGCTAAGGACGAGGTGATGATGCGCGTGGGAAATGGTTCCAAAGTCGATGTGATCGCGGTCGGCACGCTGCCTCTACATCTACCTTCGGGATTAGTTTTAGACCTGAATAATTGTTATTTGGTGCCAGCGTTAAGCATGAACATTATATATGGATCTTGTTTGATGCGAGACGGTTAATCATTTAAATCAGAGAATAATGGTTGTTCTATTTATATGAGTAATATCTTTTATGGTCATGCACCCTTGATGAGTGGTCTATTTTTATTGAATCTCAATAGTAGTGATACACATCTTACATTCATAAGAAGTTGATACCCACTACTACCAATTCTCTAAACATGCACACTATCCACATCAGCATCTTGCCACGTCAGCCTTCAGTTTGCAAAAGAGAGCCAATTGTTTTGATTCCTCCTACGGCCACAGTGGTGGAATGTCATCGGGCGAACATCTTCGTGCACTGCGGACACATGTTTGTGATGACGTTCCCCCTACGACCACTGCGTACGTGCTGCATCTCGGTAGCCCGTCCCTTCACGCTGCAACCTGGCCATTGTTTGCACTTGGGCTGCCTGGCCCAATAGTTGGCATGTGATCTTTGTAGCTGGCTAGGCCGGTTGTGGTGTTAGCCCATGTAATTACATTAGGTCCTTCAGGCTTCATCTTCTCTCCGTTGTAAGTCGTATCGTCGCCGTTCACTCTACCGCTCGCCGCTCTCATTCGCCATGAAAGAAATGACAGCCACCAACGCACATGAAGAGACACCATTTATTGCCCGTGGTGCAGCGTTCTTCTGGTGTACAAGATGGAGCATTCAGGCTCCACGATCCATTTATAGGAGATCACGAAGCCGCTCCCTCGACTTCTGATCCCAACTCCTCCACCTCCTTTCCTTTCCTTTGCTGTCAAGCAAGGAGCTCTCTGGGCCGACCACTACATCATCGTTGACCTGCGCGTCTCCAATCGCAAGATTGATTACCACACCTATGAATCAGAGTTCATGGCTTTTATCTCCTCCGTGGATCTAATCCTCAGGTTTTCCCTTGATTTTTTGATTTTATGTATATACGATTATAATGTCAAATATTATTCCATCTATGAAAGTGTTTGTTTGTCTTCCTACCATCTATGCCTATTTTTTAATCTTTTTTTAGGATGAGGTTTGGGCCTGAATGGCATCTTAATACTACTAACGTAAACACAGGAGCTATTCTTCTTTATAAATACAGGTTGCTTCTCGAGAGAACCAAGACAATATCTCATGCATGTGTCAAAGGAGAATTAGAGAAATGGTAGGAAAGGAAATTCCCACAACCACACGAAATTGGTTAGTTTCTTAACCACATTCTGTATTAAAACGCTTAATTCAATGCAAATATGGTTGCTTCTTTAGGTTATATAGTATGGTCTAATCAACTGAGGCAAATCTTTTCCTTGAAACACATGGATGACAGTTTGCTTCACCTTTTCTTTAGGGTTTTTCTGTTTTGATTTCTCAGCAATTATTTATTATTTCAATCTTCTAATGTTATTTACGCTTATCCTGCAGGTGTATGACCAAGGTTGGAAGGATCCAACTGAAACAACTGTGTGAAAGGTGTCACAGAGGCTTCTAATTATTGATGTGGTCGTTGAAGGATGGACTTCTGTTTTGTTATAACAGCAGTTTCCTCTTACAAATACAAAAATTTAGCATTGATTCCATGCAATTGGATAGACCTACTATATATTTTTGTACTTTTTGTTTGAGCTTCATCTTCGTGATGACTAATAAGAAAGCCAATTTTTCAGCACAAACCCATGTATATTTCTTAATTTATGATTGTAGGATCTTGTTATCACCGCCATGCAAAGCAACTGGGTATGCAAAGATATATCTCCAAATGTACTAACCCAATTATATTTCTCATTTTCTATCTTTTATAGATATGCAACAGGTTACAGGTCATCGTGTTCTCATATACAGTAACTCAGTTTATATTGTATTTGATGTCTTATAGTTGTTTTATTTAAATTACCCTTTTCTTTACCAATTGATTATTGTTTTCTTATGAATCATCCACGACGCCGTTTTGTATGTGTAGGTCATTAGTTAGGTAAGAGTTTGGTATGTGTTGATTATCGGTTAACTGTTTTTTTTGCTATCCTCCATTAAACACTGTGATGTTCCCTTCCTTATTCTATTATTGCAAGTCATTGATCTAAGTTGTTCCACTACCCTCCTTATTGTGAGTCACATTGGAATATTCTTGAAAGCCCGTAGATGAGTTATAGATGTAGCCGCAAAAGTACTTTGATGACATTATAATTTGAGAAGATGTATCGATGTTAAATTTTCTGCACTGAAATGTGCCAAACTGATAAATATCTCACACTACCATTTGTCTTTTTTGTTCATATCTCTGTAAATCATTTCTCAATTTCCCGCTGCAACGCGCGGGGTATCATCTAGTATTTATAGTATTGAAGCCAAAAGATACAAGTCTAATAATGATAGTGCAACTTATTTGTGGCACTGCCGTTTAGGTCATATTGGTGTAAAGCGCATAAAGAAACTCCATGCTGATGGGCTTTTGGAATCACTTGATTATGAATCACTTGATGCTTGCGAACCATGCCTCATGGGCAAGATGACTAAGACTCCGTTCTTCGGAACAATGGAGCGAGCAATAGACTTATTGGAAATAATACATACTGATGTATGCGGTCCGATGAGTGTTGATGCTCGGGGCGGGTATCGTTATTTTCTGACCTTCACAGATGATTTGAGAAGATATGGGTATATCTACTTGATGAAACATAAGTTTGAAACATTTGAGAAGTTCAAAGAATTTCATAATGAAGTGGAAAATCATCGTAACAAGAAAATAAAGTTTCTACAATCTGATCGTGGAGGTTAATATTTGAGTTATGAGTTTGGTCTTCATTTGAAACAATGCGGAATAGTTTCGCAACTCACGCCACCTAGAACACCACAGCGTAATGGTGTGCTCAAACGTCAGAACCGCACTTTATTAGATATGGTCGATCTATGATGTCTCTTACTGATTTACCGCTATCGTTTTGGGGTTATGCTTTAGAGACGGCTGCATTCACGTTAAATAGGGCACCATCTAAATCCGTTGAGACGACACCATATGAACTATGGTTTGGCAAGAAACCCAAGTTGTCGTTTCTTAAAGTTTGGGGCTGCGATGTTTATGTGAAAAAGCTTCAACCTAATAAGCTCGAACCCAAATCGGAGAAATGTGTCTTCATAGGATACCCAAAGGAAACTATTGGGTACACCTTCTATCACAGATCCGAAGGCAAGATATTCGTTGCTAAGAATGGATCCTTTCTAGAGAAGGAGTTTCTCTCGAAAGAAGTGAGTGGGAGGAAAGTAGAACTTGATGAGGTAATTGTACCTTCTCCCAAATTGGAAAGTAGTTCATCACAGAAATTAGTGAGGAAGCTAATGATGATGATCATGAAACTTTGGATCAAGTTACTACTGAACCTCGTAGGTCAACTAGAGTAAGGTCCGCACCAGAGTGGTACGGTAATCCTGTTCTGGAAGTCATGTTACTTGACCATGACGAACCTAAGAACTATGAGGAAGCGATGATGAGCCTAGATTCCGCAAAATGGCTTGAGGCCATAAAATCTGAGATGATCGGCAAGCCATAGATAATAAATGGATCTTCAAGAAGAAGACTGACGTTGACGGTAATGTTACTGTCTACAAAGCTAGACTTGTTGCGAAAGGTTTTCGACAAGTTCAAGGAGTTGACTACGATGAGACTTTCTCACCCGTAGCGATGCTTAAGTCTGTCCAAATCATGTTAGCAATTGCCGCATTTTATGATTATGAAATTTGGCAAATGGATGTCAAAACTGCATTCCTTAATGGATATCTTAAAGTAGAGTTGTATATGATGCAACCAGAAGGTTTTGTCGATCCAAAAGGTGCTAACAAAGTGTGCAAGCTCTAGCGATCCATTTATGGACTGGTGGAAGCCTCTGGGAGTTGGAATATACGCTTTGATAGTGTGATCAAAGCATATGGTTTTATACAGACTTTTGGAGAAGCCTGTATTTACAAGAAAGTGAGTGGGAGCTCTGTAGCATTTCTGATATTATATGTGGATGACATATTGTTGATCGGAAATGATACTGGATTTCTGAACAGCATAAAAGGATACTTGAATAAGAATTTTTCAACGAAAGACCTCGGTGAAGCTGCTTATATATTGGGCATCAAGATCTATAGAGATAGATCAAGACGCTTAATTGGACTCTCACAAAGCACTTGCCTTGATAAAGTTTTGAAGAAGTTCAAAATGGATCAAGCAAAGAAAGGGTTCTTGCCTGTGTTACAAGGTGTGAAGTTGAGTCAGACTCAATGCCCAACCACTGCAGAAGATAGAGATAAAATGAAAGTCATTCCCTATGCTTCAGCCATAGGTTCTATCATGTATGCAATGCTATGTACCAGACCTGATGTGTGCCTTGCTATTAGTTTAGCAGGGAGGTACCAAAGTAATCCAGGAGTGGATCACTTGACAACGGTCAAGAACATCCTGAAATACCTGAAAAGGACTAAGGATATGTTTCTCATTTATGTAGGTGACAAAGAACTTGTCGTAAACGGTTACGTCGATGCAAGCTTTGACACTGATCTGGATGACTCTAAGTCACAAACCGTATACAAATTTATATTGAATGGTGGAGCTGCTAGTTGGTGCAGTTCCAAGCAGAGCATCATGGCGGGATCTACGTGTGAAGCGGAATACATAGCTGCTTCGGAAGCAGCAAATGAAGGAGTTCATATCCGATCTAGGTGTCATACCTAGTGCATCGGGTCCAATGAAAATCTTTTGTGACAATACTGGTGCAAGTGCCTTGGCAAAGGAATCCAGATTTCACAAGAGAACCAAGCACATCAAGAGACGCTTCAATTCCATCCGCGATCAAGTCAAGGAGGGAGACATAGAGATTTGAAAGATACATATGGATCTGAATGTTGCATACCTGTTGACTAAGCCTCTCTCACGAGCAAAACATGATCAACACCAAGACTCCATGGGTGTTAGAATCATTACTATGTAATCTAGATTATTGACTCTAGTGCAAGTGGGAGACAGAAGGAAATATGCCCTAGAGGCAATAATAAAGTTGTTATTTATATTTCCTTATATCATGATAAATGTTTATTATTCATGCTAGAATTGTATTAACCGGAAACTTAGTACATGTGTGGATAGATAGACAAACAGAGTGTCCCTAGTATGCCTATACTTGACTAGCTCGTTAATCAAAGATGGTTAAGTTTCCTAGCCATAGACATGTGTTATCATTTGATGAACGGGATCACATCATTAGATAATGATGTGATGGACAAGACCCATCCATTAGCTTAGCATAATGATCGTTTAGTTTTTCTGCTATTGCTTTCTTCATGACTTATACATGTTCCTCAGACTATGAGATTATGCAACTCCCGAATACCGGAGGAACACCTTGTGTGCTATCAAATGTCACAACGTAACTGGGTGATTATAAAGATGCTCTACAGGTGTCTCCGATGGTGTTTGTTGAGTTGGCATAGATCGAGATTATGATTTGTCACTCCGTGTATCGGAGAGGTATCTCTGGGCCCTCTCAGTAATGCACATCACTATAAGCCTTGCAAGCAATGTGACTAATGAGTTAGTTGTGGGATGATGCATTACGGAACGAGGAAAGAGACTTGCCGGTAACAAGATTGAACTAGGTATGATGATACCAACGATCGAATCTCGTGCAAGTAACATACCGATGACAATGGGAACAACGTATGTTGTTATGCGGTTTGACCGATAAAGATCTTCGTAGAATATGTGGGAGCCAATATGAGCATCCAGGTACCGCTATTGGTTATTGAGCGGAGAGTTGTCTCGGTCATGTCTACATAGTTCTCGAACCCGTAGGGTCCGCACGCTTAACGTTCGATGATGATTTGTATTATGAGTTTCGTGTTTTCATGAACCGAAGTTTGTTCGGAGTCCCGGATGAGATCATGTACATAAAGAGGAGTCTCTAAATAGTCGAGACATAAAGATTCATATATTGGAAGGCTACATTCGGACACCAGAATGGTTCGGGTCGTTTCGGATAAGTTTTGGAGTACCGGGGGTTACCGGACCCGCCCCCCGGGAGGTTAATGGGCCACTATGGGCCTTAGTGGAGAAGAGAGAGGGCCGACTAGGAGGTGGCGCGCGCCCCCTCCTTCCTTCTCTTCTCTTCCTCCTTCCCTTCTTCTCCTATTTGGAATAGGAAAGGAGGGGCCGAATCCTACTTGGACCGGGAGTCCAAGTAGGACTCCCCCCATGGCGCGCCCCCCTTGGGTCGGCCACCTCTCCTCCCCCCTTTATATACGTGGGAGGGGGCACCCCAAAGACACACCAAGTCTTCTCCTAGCCGTGTGCGGTGCCCCCCTCCACAGTTACACACCTCGGTCATATCGGCGTAGTGCTTAGGAGAAGCCTTGCGTCGATAACTTCATCAACCCCGTCGCCACGACGTCGTGCTGACGGAACTCTCCCTCGGCATCAACAGGATCAAGAGTTCGAGGGACGTCGCCGAGCTGAACGTGTGCAGATCGCAGAGGTGCCATACATTCGGTAGTTGGATCGGTTGGATCGCGAAGACGTTCGACTACATCAACCACGTTACTAAACGCTTCCTCTTTCAGTCTACGAGGGTACATGGACACACTCTTCCCCGCTCGTTGCTATGCATCTCCTAGATGGATCTTGCGTGATCGTAGGTAAAAATTTTGAAATATTGTGTTCCCCAACATGCTTGTCCTCAAGCAATTCAATTGACAAACTGGAAGTGACAAAGAAAAACTTTTACAAACTCTGATCTTGTTGTTGCAAATATGTATTGCCAATATTTAGGTTTTCAGCAAAGATTATGAACTAACCATATTCGCAATAACCTTTAGGTCTCACATTTACTCATATCAATAGCATAATCAACTAGGGAGCAATAATAATAAAATATTTTGAGAGGCATACTTTTCCGTCAACGAAAACGATCGAGAATTCCCAATACTTTCCATGCTAGATACATCATAGGCGGTTCTCAAACATAAAATAAAGTTTATTCCTTTTTCCACCATTCTTTCTCAATCCATGGCTAGTCGTATCCATGGGTGCCTTCCATACCAACACTTTCCAAGGAATTTATTATTTGACAACATAAAGTAAATTTCTTTTTCATTTCGGGACTGGGCATCCCTATTACCGCCACACTCTCGTGCAATGACAAGTGAATAAACACTCATCTTAAGAATAACACATCTAGCATGGAAAAATATGGCCACCCCCTGCCACTTCATGAGTGGAACGGGCACACAAAAAGGAAATTTATTTTGAAAATTAGAGTTGGCACATACAAATTTACTTGGAATGGCATAGAAATACCGCATATAGGTAGGTATGGTGGACTCATATGGCACAACTTGGTTTAAGGATTTTGGATGCACAAGTAGTATTCCTACTTAGTACAAGGAGCTAGCAAATAGATTGAGAAGCAACCAACCAAGAAACAAAAATTCTCATAAACGAGCATTAAGAATAATTAACACCGAATAATGCACCACGAGTAGGATGTAATTTCATTGCATAACTATTGACTTTCGTGCTTGCATAGGAAATCACAAACCATAACACCAATATTCTTACTAAAGCATAATTAGTATCCAACATGTCTCACATATTACTATCATCATATCTCAAAACTATTGCAAGGAATCAAGTTTATAATATCCAATGATCTTATCCCTATTGAATATCTATCACTTTGGGACTAGTTTCATATATTACCATTGCTTATGAGAAGCTCTCAAATAAATTTAAGTGAAGAACATGAGCATAAATAAAAAAATCATCTCTCAAAATAATATAAGTGAAGCATGAGAGGATTTCTTCAAAAAATTACTAATTCTCAAATTAATCTAAGTGAAGCATGAGAGTATTTCTTCAAAAATAAAAGCACCACCGTGCTCAAAAAGATATAAGTGAAGCACTAGAACAATTCCATAGCTCAAAAAGTTTAAGTGAAGCACATAGAGCAATTCTAACAAATCATAGCATCATTATGGCTTTCTCAAATAGGTGTGTCCAGCAAGGATGATTGTGACAAACTAAAAAGCAAAAGAAGCAAATACTCATATAATACAAGACACTCCAAGAAAAACTCATGATATGTAACGAATAAAAATATAGCTCCAAGTAAAATTATGGATGGTTGTTAGAAGAAAGAGGAGATGCCTTCCGGGGCATCCCCAAGCTTAGTTGCTTGGTTCTCCTTGAATATTACCTTGGGGTGCCATGGGCATCCCCAAGCTTAGACTCTTTTCACTCCTTATTCCTTCGTCCATCGTGATCTCACCCAAAACTTGAAAACTTCAATCACACAAAACTAAAAAAAACTTCATGAGATCTGTTAGTATAATAAAGTAAATCACCACTTTAAGTATTGTTTCATACTCATTCATATTTTATTATTGCATTATACCTACTGTATTCTAACTTTACCATGGCTTATACCCCCCGATATAGTCCATAGATTCATCAAAATAAGCACACAATGCAACGAAAACGGAATCTGTCAAATACAGAACAGTCTGCAGTAATCTGGACTCTAACTGTACTTTGGTAACTCCAAAAATTCTGAAAAATTAGGACAACGTAGGCAATTTGTATATCAATCCTGTGTAAAAAATTCAGAATTTTTTGTCGCTTTTATGATTTTTAAAATTCTGCCACTGGACGCAAAAGTTTCTGTTTTCCAACAAGATCAAATCAATTATGACTCAACATGATCCCAAAGGCTTTACTTGGCACAAACACTAATTAAAACATGAAAATACAATCATAACAGTAGCATAATTGTGCAAGCACTCAAGAACAGAAAGAAAAAGGAAACAATAAATTTGATTCATTGGGTTGCCTCCCAATAAGCGCTATCGTTTTATGCCCCTAGCTAGGCATAATGCGTAGATTCAAGTATTGTCATCTTTAGTTTTTGCTCCATAGCTAGGTTGCCCTCATGATTTATTCATATGGTGGCTTAATTATTGTTCTAGGGAAGTGTTATATACCCTTTCTTAGTGGAAATTGAAATTTCATATTGCCTTCTTTCATATCAATCACGGCACCTGTAGTTCGTAAAAACGGTCTACAAAGTATGATTGGACAAGACAGATTGCAATCAATATCAAGAGCAATAAAATCTAAGGGAACGTAATTCCTATTTGCAAGAATAAGAACAACATTAATTCTTCCCAAAGGCTTTTTAATACTAGAATCCGCCAAGTGCAGATTAGGGGAGCACTCTTCAATATTGGTAAAAACCAAGCACATCACAAAGAGATTTCGGAATTGTGGAAACACTAGCACCTAAATCACATAAAGCAAAGCACTCATAATTTTTAATCTTGACTTTAATGGTAGGTTCCCACTCATCATATAATTTTCTAGGAATTGAAATCTCTAATTCCAACTTTTCTTCTAAAGCTTTCATCATCGCTTCTACAATATGTTTTATTTTGTTCATATGCATTGGATGAATTTATCATTGATTGCAACAAAGAAATACATTCAATCAAAGAGCAACTATCATAATTAAAATCTTTGTAATCCAAAAGAGTGGGCACATCACTAGTTAAAGTTTTGACCACTCCAAACCCACTT
Organism: Aegilops tauschii subsp. strangulata; assembly: GCF_002575655.3. Classification (NCBI taxonomy): domain Eukaryota; kingdom Viridiplantae; phylum Streptophyta; class Magnoliopsida; order Poales; family Poaceae; genus Aegilops; species Aegilops tauschii. Next base: position 107,065,508 of record NC_053039.3, read on the forward strand.
TTATCAAATTTTTCAACAAGATGTTCACCCTCGGAATTATGGGGATGCCCTCTAGCTCAAGTTGATTCTTCTTGAGTCCTCTTTTCAGCAAGTTTAATATTACTAAGCAAGTAATCAATAGAAGAAACACCAATCATTTTAATATCTTCATCATTATTATGAAAGAAATCGGTAGAAAACATTCTTTCTAAAAATTCTCTTTTAGCTCTAAGCATAGCGGTTCTTTTCTTACTTTCATCCATTGAAACATATAAGGCTTTAATTGATTCATTGACATCAACCTTAGGTGGAAAAAATTTAATCTTGAGATTTTCTACATCATGGGAAATTATATCAATGCTTCTAGACATATCATCAATCTCATTCAACTTTTCTTCTATCATAGTGTTGAAAAAAAAATAGCATTGATAAATTCTTTAATATTACTCTCAAGATCAGAGGGGTTTGTATTATTATTGTAAGAATAATTAGCATAGGAATTGCCATAATTATTAGAGGAATTTCCAGGAAAATGCCTAGGATTAAAATTACCTCTATACGCATTGTTATTAAGATTGTTTCGTGAGACAAAATTCACATCTACGGGGTCACTATTTTGCTCAATAAAAGTAGACAAAGGCACATCATTTAGATCAACAGGAGCATTTTTATTAGCAACCAATTTCATAAGAGCATTAACTTTTTCACTCAAAAGTACTAATTTCTTCAACGGAATTGACCTTTTTACTAGTAGGTGCTCTTTCGTATGCCATTGTGAATAATTTGCCATGATATTATCTAGCAATTTAGTAGCTTTGCCCAAACTAATATCCATAAAAGTACCTCATGCGGCGGAATCCAAAAGATTTCTTGAAACAAAATTCAACCCGGCATAAAAAAATTGCATAATCATCCAAAGATTTAAATCATGAGTAGGACAATTTCTTAGCATCAATTTCATTATTTCCCAAGATTGTGCAACATGTTCATGCTCAAGTTGCTTAAAATTCATGATTTGGTTTCTAAGGGAAATAATTTTCGCGGACGAAAAATATTTAGTAATAAAAGCATCTTTGCACTTATCCCTAGAATCGATACTATTGCGAGGCAAAGAAGAAAACCAAATTTTCGCACGATCCCGCAAAGAGAAAGGAAACAATTTCAACTTCACAATATCATTGTCCACATCTTTTTTCTTTTACATATCACACAATTCTACAAAAGTGTTTAGATGGGACGTGGCATCCTCATTAGGAGTACCGAAAAATTGTTCTTTCATAATAAGATTCAACAAAGCGGCATTAATATCATAAGACTCCGCACTAGTGGCGGGAGGAACAATCAGAGTACTAATAAAATCATTATTATTATTGGAAAAATCACATAATTTGGTATTTTCTTGAGGCATCGTGTCTACGTAAACAAGATCACGCACAAACAAAAGATCTAGCGAGAAAAAGGCAAACGGAAAAGAAGGCAAATAAAAAGGCAAAAAACTGTGAAGTGGGGAAGATGAAAACGAGAGGCAAAAGGCAAATAATGTAAATTGCAAGGAGATGAGATTTGTGATTAGGAACCTGATGATGATGTCTCCCCGGCAACGGCGCCAAAAATTCTTCCTAATTGCTTGTATCTGCGTTGGTATTTCCATGAAGAGGAGAGGATGATGCAGCACAACAATGGTAAGTATTTCCCTCAATTATGAAACCAAGGTTATCAATCCAGTAGGAGAACCAAGCAACACTTTGTAAACGGTACCTGCACACAAATAACAAACCCAACGCGTAAGAGGGGTTGTCAATCCCTCATCGGTATTGAGATAGATTAAATTGTATGAGATTAGATAAATAGATCTGACAAGAACTCAAAATAAAATAAAGAAAGAAAAAGTGCATCAAGGTATTTTTGGGTTTTTGGAATAATAGATCTGAAAACAAGCATGCATCTAGGGTATTAAGTCATAAAAACAGAGTAACGCCTTAAGCAAGATGAGATGATGTAGACAAAGTAAATCCAAACAATATGAATAAACACCATTGTTTTATCCTTAATGGCAACAATACAAATATGTGTACTTTCCCTTTCTGTCACTGGGATGGAGCACCGCAAGATCGAACTCATCACAAAGCACCTCTCCCATTGCAAGATAAATCAATCTAGTTGGCCAAACCAAACGAATAGGTTGAAGAGAAATACAAAGCTATTAACAATCATGCATAAAAGAGTTCAGAGAAGACTCAAATAATTCATGAATAATCTCATCATAAACCCACAATTCATCGGATCACAATAAACACACCGCAAAAAAGAATTACATCGAATAGATCTCCAAGAACATCGAGGAGAACATTGTATTGAAGACCAACTGCTGACTATGATATCCGTCATTTGGATGAGGCTATCACTGAAGAGGAGGTGAGGAGGGTATCTTTTCCATGCCTGGGGACAAGGCTCCGGGTCCTGATGGTTTGATCGATGCCTTTTTCAAGTCGTGTTGGAGCACAATAAAGGGGGACATTATGATGGCCATTAGACGCTTCTGTGATCTTCATGCCTCCCACTTCCATTGGCTAAACTCTCCGGATGCCACCCTCATCCCAAAGAAATACGGTGCTAGGGATATTTCAGACTTTCACCCCATGTCCCCATTAGCCTTATACATCCCATTGCGAAGATTATAGCTAAAGTCATGTCCAACTGATTAGCCCCCACATGATGATCTTCTTTCTCAAGCCCAAAGTGCCTTCATCAAAAGGAGATGAATTCATGACAACTTCATGTATGTGCGCAATCTGACGAGACGTTTCCACTACAACAAAACTCCCTCTTTGCTATTCAAGCTAGACATTAAGAAGGCCTTCGACTTAGTTATATGGGACTACGTCCTTGAGCTGCTAAGCCACATGGGATTCCCTCCGTGTTTGTGTGGTTGGGTCTCGGTCCTCCTGTCCTCCGTGTCGTCGTGGGTTCTGCTCAATGGAGTTCCTGGCTGCCTCATCCCACTTGGCAAGGGTCTAAGACAGGTAGATCTGTTGTCCCCTCTTGTCTTTGTGCTTGCCATCGACCCTCTACACCATATACTTCGAAATGCCACCGCGCATGGCAACCTGCACCCCCTTGGCGGTAATGTCATGGTGATCCGTGCCTCACTTTATGTGGATGATGTTGTTGTGTTCCTTGTGCCCATTAAAGTCGAGGTCAAAATTTTCGCTGACTCCCTTGCGCAGTTTGGAGAGGTCATCTGTCGGATCACAAATTTTCTAAAAGTTTGGCCGTTCCAATTCGGTGTGGAAACTTATACCTTGATGATATCATGCATTCTTTTTCGTCCAGCCACTCATCATTCCCGATGAAATACCTTGGTTTGCCTCTATCGGTTAAAGGCTTGAAGCGCATCCACTTCCAGCCGCTCGAGGACAAGATCGCTACCTATCTCACCATCTCACCCCTTGGTTGGGCAAACTAATGGCTTCTCCATGCAGAGCGGTTCTAGTCAAGTCGGTCATCACGGCCATTGCCATTTATTACATAACAACGCTAAATCTTCCAGTTGAGGTCATGGAAAAGATTGATTCCCTTCGACGTGCTTTCATATGGGCTGGTGTGACAAGGTCACTGGTGGCAATTGCAAGATCAATTGGGAGCAGGTGTGCAAGTCCAAGGTTCATGGTGGCCTAGGTATTTTTGAATCTGGATAAATTTGCTAAATCTCTTCGAATCCGCTGGCTTTGGGCAGGGTGGTTCGATCCGGTCAAGCCTTGGGTTCGTCTAGGAAACCCCTATGATGAGAATGATAAAGATATCTTCGCGGCCGCCACCGAGGTGTTCATTGGTGATGACCTTCGTGCCTCTTTCTGGGATCAGGCCCAAAGACATTGCACCGCATATTTTCGAGATATCAAAGAAAAGGGGTTGTTCAGTCCATAAAGCTTTGCAGGACAACTTCTGGGTCTCCAAAGTGAATACCGGTGAAATCACCAATGTTAGTCATCTTACTGAGCTCGTCAACCTATGGGGAAAGCTTTTACATGTTCATCTCAACCCTAATGTGCTAGATTCTATTTCCTGGAAGCTCTGTAATGATTGCCTTTATTCGGTGGCGGCGGCCTACAAAGCTCAATTCCTTGGTTTGGTCGACATGGTAATGCCCTTGATGGTGTGGAAGAACTGGGCTCCCCCCAAATGCAAGTTCTTTACCTGGCTTGTTATCAAGTATAGGATTTGGATGGCGGACATACTACATCGTCGGGGATGGCCAAACTGCCACCTTTGCCCCCTATGTAAGCAAGTTCCAAAGTCAGCTGCACACCTCTTATTCCGATGCCACTACATCGTCGGGGTTTGGATGATAATTAAGACTTGGCTTGGTCTGGTTGAGGTGCAGCCTTCAGATTGAGTGGTTGTAGATTCCGTCAAGGATTGGTGCTAACTCAATGCCTGCAACATCTCGCAATCTCAGAGGGCGCTCATCTCTTTAATGATGCTTATTTTGTGGGAAATTTGGAAAGAGAGGAATGCTCGTGTTTTCCACAACACCGCGATGCCAGTGGGGTGATTGTTGCTAAAATCAAAGAGGAGGCTTCCATGTGGGTGCCCCGGCGGCATTCCGGCGCCACCGTGAAAGAGGGGAGAGAGCCCCCCTCCTTCTTCTTCTTCCTTGGCCTCCCCCCTAGATGGGAGGAGAGTTCCCCCTCTGGTCCATGGTTGCCATGGTGGCGGAGGGGCGAGAGCCCCTCCTAGATTGGATCTATCTCTCTGTTTCGCGTTCCTGTTTTCTGGCCGAAAACCGTTTTTTATATTTCCGGAGATCCGTAACTCCGATTGCGCTGAGATTTTAACACGATTTTTTTCGGATATAAGCTTCCTTGCGCCCGAAGTAGAGCAGCAACCGCCTTACGAGATGGCCACAACCCACCACCACGCGCCTGGGCCCTGGGGCATGCCCTGCCTTGCAGGGGCAAAAAATTTGAGTAATGTAATGCCGCGAGAGTAATGCTTTGTAATTTAGCCTTTGGCCAAAACTCCTAAACCTTCTTCTTAAATCTTAATTAATGAAAATGGCAAATCTTTTGTCTTGTTTAAAAAAATGTCAAAATTGGACATTCGAAGCTGTGCAAAGTACAAAAAGGAAACACATGTATTCGAAACTGATGGAGTATATTGTACTCTCAAAGGAGAAAATGAGTATGGTCCTCATTGTTCAGCTAGTTCGTGAATCTCCTCATCTACAAATATATCCCTGGGAGCGCAAGTGCGTGAGCAGAGCGCTGACAGTGCAAGGTACTACTAGTGCGCGACGAGGAATCATCAACCAATCAATCAGGCAGAGGCAGGCAGCATCAAAGATATCTTGGCCTGGAAGACTTCTCCCTCCCTCTAGTCTAGGTTCCCCAAATATATAGGCAGTCAAAGATGGCCGGGAGGGGAGGAAAAAGCAGCCGGCAGCGAGGTAGGCGAGGCGAGTGCCTCCCATGTGACCCGATCCCTCTCCGGTTCAGCGCCCACCGGCGCGGCCTCCGAGGCCGGCGTCTCGTCGCGGCAGCTTTTGGTTGGCTCCCTGCCGGGCCAAATCTAGGGTAAAGCTACCGCCGGCCACTGCCGACCCGGCGGGCAGGACGAGCTGCAGGCACGGCAAGGCAAAGCTCGCATGCTGCCGCGACGGGCTGGGTTCTAGGCTTCTACTAGCTCGGAAGAATCAAATGGGATTGCGCTGCAGGCAAGAGACGCTTTATATGCTTCGAGACCAAGGAAAAACTCCTCTCCTGCTGCCGATTCCTTCGCGCCCTCGACCGACCGGCCGTCAAACGGAAGCCGTTCGACGGGACGTGACTGCCATTGCGAGTGTGACTGTGCGGTGTGAGGCACCTGAACGAACAAAAGCGCTCGCACCATGTCACCGACTGCTGCACCGCATCTACCTTCAAAACGGACCCGTATCCCGTCCCATGCCACTGCATGCCGCGTTGCCACGGACACGTTCCAACTCGCACAGCATACTAACTTAGCCGCGCACAGCATAATTTCTTTTTTTCATGAATATGCATAGTTGCGCATCGCCTCATTGACAGGGGAAAGAAAATACAGGGTGCAACTCCTGGTGCTGCGCACAAGCTGGAGTCACAAAGAGCGGCACACCAGGTTCAGGTTACAAGTACTCCCTCCGTCTCAAAATAACTGTCTCAACTTTAGTATGATTTTATATTAAACTTAGTATAAAATTGAGACATTCGAGACAGAGGGAGTATAATTTTATCTAAGCCTTTGGCTCCGGTGCAAGCTCAAAGCGTGCCTTTGATGTCATGGGCCGCATACCGTCGAAGATGGCTGCGATGTTTCTAGATGGACAATGAAATGAGGGTGATCAGAGAGTTCAAACCTTTGCGCATGCCGGTGGATGACGCAGTCGTGGCCTCACACCAATTGAAGAAGGCCGCCGTGTCGTCTGATGGTCAGATGTTGAGGTGGAAGCATGACAGAATTTTCATGCCCAATGGTGTGGGAGAAAATGCACCCGAGAAAGAAGGTGATGCATGATTTCATTCTCCTCGAAGCAAAGAGCGCAGAGGGAAAACAATTGATGTTAAGCAAGGCCTAGCACTTCCAGATTATGCGCCAGGAACCATGCAAAAAAAAAAAGATTATGCGCCAGGACGACACCGGGATGGAACAAAAGTGCCATGACGGAGCAGAGGAAGAGGGTTACAGTGTAGATCCCACTAGCGAACCCCTTCCGGAAAAAATCCAAAACAAACCTTAAACTTAGCACATCGAACTCTTAGATTCCGGTCTGTTTTGAACCCTGGGCGAGTTCTCAAAGAGACTGTTGACATGGCAGGTCTGGCTGCGGCCGGAGGCGACTGGGCCGGCCCACCAGGAGTGAAGCGTGTTTTTCTTTTTTTAACGCAAGGCTTAAAAATACCCATAAAACTGAGACTCACGAGGAATCAAACTTGGGACCGGGTGCTTCTAAACTACTCCCACGGACCACTCTAACTAATAAATTTTGGTTATAAATATGAAGCGCAAAATATTTAACTACACAACGCAATGTCGAGATTTGGAACATTTTATTGAAAATTATCAACAATTTTGAAATCTGAATATTCTTTAAGAACATTTTTTAATTCCACACGTTTTTGCGGAAATGTGATTTTTTAATTACAAACAGTTTTTGAAAAACACAAAGAAATATTGAAAACGTGAACCATTTTTTAAATCCCTGAATTTTTTAAAGTGGCAACATTTTAAAAAAAAGAACAAATTTTTGAAAACTCGAAAAAAATTAAACCTGAAAAAATTAAAAGTGCGAACAATTTTTTAAAACAAGACATTTTTTTGAAACATAAACTTTTTTTTGGTAAAAGTGGGGACAAATTCTGAAATCTGAACCAAAATTTAAAGTTCAAACACTTCCTAATTTTTAAACAAATGGGAACAAATTATCAGAATTTGTTCGCACTTCAAAATTTTGTTCAGGTTTCAAAGTAGTGTTTTGAAAAAGTGTTTGTGGATTTCAAAAATGGTTCACATTTTCAAAATTAGTTTATGTTTTCTAAAGAAGATCATAATTCCGAAAATTCCAGAAAATGTTTGGATTTCAAAATTGTTGACAATTTTTAAGAAAACATTTCAAAAAAATCAGAAATGTTTTTAAATGTCGATGATGCGGTATGTGGTCAAATATTCTTCGCGCTTCGTATTGATCACCAATACCCATCAGTTAGAGTGGCTATCAGGACGAGTTCAGCAGCAGGTTGCAAAATCGATTCCCCGTGCTCTCTCCTTTTTTTCAATTTTTTAACTCACGCGTTACGGAAAAGAAAACATGCTTCGCACCTGGTGAGCCAGCCCAGTCGCGCTCGGCCACAGCCAACTAGGTTTGAGCTGCCATGTTTGGGACGCCCTCAAAGTTTAAAATAGACCGAGAACGCGCTCAAGGTTTAAAATAGACTGAACGAAAGAGTTCGGTATGCTAATTTCAGGGACTAGAAGTTTAGGGTTTGACTTGGCTTTTGTCTATAAGTTTAAGGTTTGTTTTAGGCCTTCATGGATACGAATTTTGTAGGAAATATTTCTTTGGAGAATAAATTCCAATCCTATATAAGATAGAAACCAATCCTTCTTATTTCAGTTCAAAGGAATCATAGAAATAGGAACCCATCCTTCTCATTTCAGTTCAAAGGGAAAAAAATTAGACACTCAATTTTAGGAACCAATCCTTCTAATTTCAAATCAAAGAAAAAAAATCATACTACACTCAATAAAATAAGGAAAACGTTTAGAATTAACCGACTGATTTATTTGGAAAATCAGTCGGGTCGCTCGCACGCCACGTCGTCTCGTGGTCCCGCGACATCTCCCCTATCCTCTTCCTCCCGATTGAGCCATCAATTTTCTCTTTTCAAACGCTTCCCTATACTAGATGCAGTCGCGGCCGCCGGGGACTGATGCAACCAGAACCCCGGCGTCTCCCCTCCCCCACCTAGTAGCCTGGCCTTCCTCTTCTCCGTCGGATCAACCGCCGGCGCTGAGGAGACGCTACATCGGAACACAGCATCCATGGCTGAGATTGGGGGGAAGATTGGCAACGATGCTGCAACGAAGCATCCATGGTGCTGCTCGCCGGCGACGGCGATGCAACGAAGCATCCATGGTGCTGCTCGCCGGCGACGGCGATGCGACGCAGTATTCATGGCACTGCTCACTGGCGAAGGTGCTGCAACGCAGTATCCATGGCACTGCTCACTGGCGAAGGTGCTGCAACGCAGCATCCATGGTGATGCTCGCCGGTGATGGTGCAGCAACGCCGGTGCTTCAATGGAGCGTCGCCGTGACATCAGTGTTGCGATGAAGCTGCATCGGAGCCGCCGGTGCTTCAATGGAGCATCGCCGAGGGCCGCCGGTGTTGCGACGAAACATCATTGAGCTGCCGGTGTTTCAATGGAGCATCGCCGGACCGCGGAGGTGCTTCAATGGAGCATCACTGTGACGAGGAATCGATACTACAGGGGTTGCTGCTCCGACGAGCACTGCCAGCGTGGAAGACGCAGTGCGCTGCGTTGCGAGCAGGCGATCAAACGGCCACGCACACTGCATCGGACAGCTACTCAGGCGGTTGATCATTTTGTAAGATCAACCGGCTGATTTGTAGCATCGCCCATAAAATAACATCTTTGGACTACAGGAATTGAGACACGTCTTTTGAAAAATGAATTGATTTTCCTTCATCAAAAGCAAGGTTCTCCAATCGTAAAAGGGGCCAAAGATCAAAGTACTCGACGATAGCCACAGGTCCAGGGTCGTAAGTGTGGGGGCGATCTGAAGATAGCCAGTAGAGGCACGTAAGAACTCACCGGTTTCGTCGTCCGCAACCTGATCCAGGCTGCCTTGCGACGACGCACGGCATAAAATTTGACACCACTCGGTCCAGTGAACTCCAAAACAACAGAATAACCAATCCAGTAAATAACTCAACAGAAAAGCACAGCACATTTAATCCACGAATGTTCAGAAAAGCACAGCACATCAACAGAATAACCAATCCAGTAAGGAAAACGTTTAGAATCAACCGGATGAAATCTTCCTCCCGTAAACCTCTCTCTCCGCACAACACGTGTCCCTGCCCACCCCACCGCTTCCTTCCCCTCCACCTTATCTTCTCCCCGAAGCCTGTCGTCCACCAGTTTCTTCCCCCTTCTCGTTGGCCACTTAGCAGAGAGACAAGCAAAGCCACCGCACTGGAGGAGGGGGACGAACCGTCGGCAGCGGCTGCATCGAAGCTCCGTCCTGGCCGCATTGAAGCTCCGCCGTGGATGCATTGAAGCTCCGTCGTTGTCGCCGCGCGCTGCATAGCAGCTTCCGCCGTCGCTGCGCGCTGCGTTTCCAGCTACCGCCATGGCCGTCGTCGGAGCTGCATCATGGCGACCTCGCGTTGCGTCCCTGCATAGCAGTTTCTGTCGTCGCCGCCGCGTGCTGCGTTTGCAGCTACCGCCATGGCCGTCGCCGGAGCTGTATCGTAGCGTCCCCGCGCTGCGTCGCTGCATAGCAGCTCCTGTCGTCATCGCCGCGTGCTGCATAGCAGCTTCGACCGTCATCGCCGCGCGCCGCGTTGCAGCTTCCGCCATGGCTGTCGCGTGCTGCGCCACAGCACCTGTCTTCGCCGGCGCTGCATCACAGCCTCCGCCATGGGCACCGCGTGCTGCGTCGCCACACCTGTCGCCACCGGCACTGCATCGCAAAATCCGCCATCGTCTCCGGCGCTGCAAAGCACATCCCCCGCTCCGCTCGCAGCTTCCGCCGTCATCACTGTGTGCGTCTTAACATCCGCCATGGCCACCGCGCGCTGCGATGCAACATCCGTCGCCGGCCACCTGTGCTGCGATGTAACATCCGCGTCGTGGGCTGCCTTGTGCCCTCATCGGCGTTTGCTGCCGTCGGCGACGTAGGAGCAAACTGCTGCGTGTGCTCGGGAGGAAGAAAGCGACGGACCGTCGGCGACGTAGGAGCGAACTGCTGCGTGTGCTCGGGAGGAAGAAAGCGACGGACCGACGAACTCGGAGGAGGAAGGAAGCGACGAAGCGTTGACCCATCGAACGGCTTGGGCGAGATAGATCGGACGGCCACCTACCCGACGGATTTCCTGAAGAAATCAGCCGGATGACGCCTAGCACCGGCCATCCAGTAAATAATCCAAAGATCAAACAATGGGCAGCAGAAATACCAACGAACTAGAATAATATATTACTAAGACGTGACATCGTGGCCCATTTAATCCACGAATGTTCCAACCCGCACGGAATAACTCGGACCACTCGGAGCGAAACAATAACCATCACAACCTCAAGTCTCGGATAAGAGACGACATAATAATAACTAGCAGCAGGCTTCGTCGCCTCCACCACATAACATCGACTGTTTAGTCCACCTCCTCAATCTTGGGGCCGGGGCCGCCGGACGCAGCTGGGGTGTCGTCGTCCATGCCGCCCTCCATGTCAGCACCAGCACCCTGGTACATCTTGGCGATGATGGGGTTGCACAGGGCCTCCAGCTCCTTCATCTTGTCCTCGAACTCGTCCGCCTCAGCGAGCTGGTTCGTGTCCAGCCACTGGATGGCAGCATCGATGGCATCCTCGATCTTCTTCTTGTCGTCCGCCGGCAGCTTGGAGGCGATCTTCTCGTCCTTGATGGTGTTGCGCATGTTGTACGAGTAGTTCTCCAGGGCGTTCTTGGACTCCACCTTCTTCTTGTGCTCCTCGTCCTCGGACTTGTACTTCTCAGCTTCCTGGACCATCTTCTCGATCTCCTCCTTGCTCAGCCTGCCCTTGTCGTTGGTGATGGTGATCTTGTTCTTCTGCCCAGTCGTCTTGTCCTCGGCAGACACGTTCAGGATACCATTGGCGTCGATGTCAAAGCAGACCGTGATCTGGGGAACTCCCCTGGGAGCAGGAGGGATGCCAGACAGCTCGAACTTGCCAAGAAGGTTGTTGTCACGGGTCCTGGTCCTCTCACCCTCATACACCTGGATGAGCACACCAGGCTGGTTGTCCGAGTAGGTGGAGAAGACCTGCTCCTTCTTGGTGGGGATGGTGGTGTTCCTTGGGATCAAGACTGTCATCACACCCCCGGCTGTCTCCAGACCAAGAGAAAGAGGAGTGACATCCAATAGCAGCAGGTCCTGGACCTTCTCGTTGCCCTCTCCGCTCAAGATGGCAGCCTGGACAGCAGCCCCGTAGGCAACAGCCTCATCAGGGTTGATGCTCTTGCAGAGCTCCTTGCCGTTGAAGAAGTCCTGGAGAAGCTGCTGCACTTTTGGAATCCTAGTGGAACCACCAACAAGGACAACATCGTGCACGGTGCTCTTGTCCATCTTTGCATCCCTGAGACACTTCTCCACAGGCTCCATACACTTCCTGAACAGATCCATGTTCATCTCCTCAAACCTAGCCCGGGTGATGGTGGAGTAGAAGTCAATGCCTTCAAACAGCGAGTCAATCTCAATGGTGGTCTGCGCAGTGGAGGAGAGAGTCCTCTTTGCCCTCTCACAGGATGTCCTCAGCCTCCGAAGAGCTCTCGGGTTGCCACTGATGTCCTTCTTGTTCTTCCTCTTGAACTCCTGGACGAAGTGGTTGACCATCCTGTTGTCGAAGTCCTCACCACCAAGATGAGTGTCACCAGCTGTGGCTTTAACCTCAAAGATACCCTCCTCAATGGTGAGAAGAGAGACATCAAAGGTACCACCACCGAGGTCAAAGATGAGGACGTTCTTCTCACCAACACTGGATGCCTTCTTGTCAAGACCATAAGCAATGGCAGCAGCTGTTGGCTCGTTGATGATACGAAGGACATTGATGCCAGCAATGACACCAGCATCCTTGGTAGCCTGCCTCTGCGAGTCATTGAAGTATGCAGGTACAGTGACAACAGCATTCTTCACAGTGCTGCCAAGGAAGGCTTCAGCAATCTCACGCATCTTGATGAGGACCATAGAAGATATCTCCTCAGCGGCAAACTGCTTCTCCTCTCCCTTGTACTGGACATTAATCATGGGCTTGTCACCAGGTCCAGCAACAACCTTGAAGGGCCACAGCTTAATATCACTCTGGACAGTAGAATCGGTAAACCTCCGGCCAATGAGACGCTTGGCATCTGCATAATACAGTTACACATCAGAAATTGCATAATAAAGAAAGTAACAAGTAAACGGTAGACTTGGTATAGAAAACATGGGAAATATTTAAATGGTGTAGACAGAAAACTAAACAGGGCTGTATCCAGAGGATACTATCCAATAGTATAAACCCTCATAAAGCAAAGTAATATAAACAGGTATATAGTAACTAGAGGCTCATTAGGAGCAGCCAGTGTCGCAAAGTTCTGTTCTCCACCTCATTTTTTGAGGTGTTTCAAGACACAGAATCACAAAAAATGACCATGCATCAGATACCAAATGGCATTTAGTTTAGTGCGAAAGGGATACATTCATCAACATTCCATTGAATAAACTAACATAAACTTGTCATGCAATCTCAGCCGAAAGATGGTGATCTTGTTTATAATAATCAGTGTGATTCAGCAAATGGGATTGTTTGCATCATAGATTGCACGGCAAGAAAACAGGTTCAGCATTTCAGCTTTCAGAATTCAAAAGGTTTAATCACATAAAAATATCTCAACAGTAAAAATAGCAAATAGGAGATCAGATGGTAGTGCATGATGTAAATTGATCATCACAGTGAATGCAGAAATGTGGTATGGTTATGATATCATCACTTCTCCCATCAAGAATAAACCAGACACAAGTGAACCAGTACATCAAAAACCCGTGGACTGAGCCGCAGATTGTTCAGATTGAAAACCATGAAAGCTATGGGCACATTTAGCTTGCTACCCAGCTTTGCCAATCTAAAATTAGACAGGCAAAAAAGGAGCAAATCACAAAGGTATTCACCCCAATTCCACTTCACAAAACGTGGTAGCAAACTTAATGGCCCAAAGCCATCCATCATAAATTCAGCAGAAAAGCGCTTGGATTTTATTTCATCATGAATCTGCTAGCTCAAGAAATAAAACAGAAACACCAATAATAACTAATTCAAAAGATAAAGCAACACAAATTGGCACAGTACACAATTCAGAAGAAAATCAATGAAGAGCACAGTTAACTTCAAGTACTCCGTATACCATAAAACCAAGTGGGATTTGATAAAGAATCGTTCCAATCCACACTCTGCGAGTAGTATTCTAAAAACAAGGCATGAATCAACTAAGACAATGTAGATTTAAAACATGTCAAACCAAACGCACTTGGCAAGACAAAGCAATTAAACTCCAAATAACATCAATAATATATATCTAATATGTATCTATCATCCTAGTCCCATGTCGATGGAAGTGTAAAATAACAGACCGTCGAGATCTACTTTAAACAGATAGAACTAAGCGGGACCAAACAATTAACAAGATCCAACTGCGCAAGTTATACTATATACTAACACTACCAGATCTGAAACCTCAATACCAACCAGCTAACAGCTACCTCCAGTAGCTAACACAGCTACCACGGATCTAAACGATCAAGGCCAATAATATATCAACCTACAACCCATGCGAATAGGAAAACACACTAACGGAGTAGATGGAGGTAGACTACTGATCACTTTATGAAGATAGTAAACAGATCTGAGCGTGTAACGAATGCAAAGGTAAAGAGACGCTCACCGAAGACGGTGTTGATGGGGTTCATCGCCACCTGGTTCTTCGCAGCGTCACCGATGAGGCGCTCGGAGTCGGTGAAGGCGACGTACGACGGCGTGGTGCGGTTGCCCTGGTCATTGGCGATGATTTCGACTCTGTCGTGCTGCCACACGCCGACGCACGAGTACGTCGTGCCGAGGTCGATGCCGATAGCCGGCCCATCGCCCTTCGCCGCCATCTCTCGCGCTCCGGAGAACTTGAAGCTCTCTAGGGTTTTCTTCCGGAGGAGGAGAAGCGGCGGCGGGTCGAGGAGCAGGGGGGGGGGGGGGGGGGGGGGGCTAGGGTTTGAAGAGGAAGAGTAGCGGCGGCGGAACCGGGGATTTTGTAGGACGGAAGAGGGCTCGTGAAACTCTAGTGGGCTGCGGGTCGGGATATTAGAGCCGTTCAGATCTGATCCTGCGGTTGATGGCGCAGGGTGTCCTTTCCGCGGACGCCTCTCTGTTTGGAAGATGCTTTGCTTTTTTTATTTTTGCGAATCTTGGATTTTGGGATGTTTAAACGGCTAGTTTTTACACTTTCGGCAAAGAGTTTGCTTCCATATGGGTTGAAGGAATCTGATCAATCTTGGCAAAAAGCTACCGTGTCGATTAACAGTTTCAAAAAAAAAAATGTATCGAGCGACCATTCGCTCGGTCACTGAGTTGTGTGGCTCAATTTTTACACCGTTCGCTTGTGATGTAACTCCGCTAGCTTTGTTTGTTGTATACCTAGCCATACCTCGGGCCGGGCAGGACTTTGAGCCGGGCCTACAAAAAACTGCAACAGAAAACCTAGGCTCGAGCCCGGCCCGGCCCCCCGGCCCTTGAGTAGAAAAGCCCGTCGGGCCTCGGGCCTCTTCCCTAAAACGCATAAATGCCATGCCCAAGCCCGACCCGACCTAGCATTCGGGCTCAAAATCTAGGCCCAGGCCCGGCCCGCGGGTAAGATCGGGCCGGGCTGGGTCGGGCTATTTCGGGTCGGGTCGGGTCGGGCCGGTTTCCCATGGCCAGGACTATTTTGTTGCATCCCAATGGACTATGTCGTCCCGCTTTTCATCATGTCCATTGTTTTCTAGTGGTGACTTTGTGAGCGATCTAGACTGCGCGATGGAAGTTGATCCATGGAGGCGAACATCAAAGTTCAATGTCCATACATATGTTCAGATAAATCGTTATTTATTTGATCTTGACATTGCAACACCAAAGTCCAAGACTAAACCACCGGTGCATGCACCTATTGGAACCCGGACTTGGATTTCACCACCATCGAGTTGTCATAAAATGAATGTTTATGTTGCAGTTGACAAGAACACAATGAGGGGATTTATATCATATGTCTGCCACAATGATGTTGGCTCATATATAGGTTTGTCGACTCTTGTTTACCAGGGTTTGATGGGTCCTACAATCCTCAAGGCTCTTGCATGTCGAGAAGCCTTCGCTCTGGCAAAGGATCTTATGTTGCAACATATCAGAATTGCATCAGATTGCAAAACAGTGGTCATGGCTATCCACAGTGGCACATTGGGCCTAATAGCACCAATTGTGAAGGAGATATGAGAAAATAATAGGGACTTTCTTTCTTGCAATTTTATTTTTGAAGCCCGGCTTTCAAACATGGAGCCGCATAGGTAAGCTGAACATGCTTTTACATCTAGATGATGAGGATGCCATCTGTAGCTGATGCGTGACTAGGACCGGAGGTTGAGCCTGAGGTGGTCAACGAGTTCTCGAGCCGATCTGGCATCCAGCTAGAGAGGACGAGGTCACCGCGTGAATCAGCGGTGTATTCCAAGCTTCCGAATGCGACCACTTGGTTCGGGACGAAATTCTCGACGCGGTCGAGGCGAACCGCCGGGTTGGCGTGTAGGACGATGCTGTCGAAAGCGAAGAGCTGGCCCGGGACGAAGATGTCACCGCAGCCAGCGTTGCAGTTGATCTGCAGATGAGCCATTGATCCTTTTTCGATCACACAGCGGAACTCTCGGTGAAAGCACCAATGTTGGTACTAAACTGGCAGACTTCGGGTAGGGGGTCCCGAGCTGTGGATCTTGGATCTATTGGTAACATGAGACGACGGGGACAATATTTACCCAGGTTCGGGCCCTCTCGAAGAGGTAATACCCTACGTCATGCTTTGATTGTATTGATGATGATGTATCGAGTACAAGCTTGATCTACCTTGAGATCGTAAGTTGTGTTCTAACCCTAAGGCTAGGTGGTTGTAATTGTGATCGTCTTCTCTACAGACTAAACCCCGCAGTTTATATAGACACTGGGGGGTACCTAGATAGGGTTACACATGGTCAGTTGCCAATCCAGGGATTCACATGTCGTCAGCCGATGCAGTCCTTGGAGTACACGTCAAGTCTTCAGCAGAGTCCACCTTGATCACGCCGAAGTACGGGGCTTCCAGAGTCCTTCCTTGTAAGAACAGTGGGTCGTAAGCTCGACCGATGGACTATGGGTCAACTAGGTTGGTACCCCCTAGTCCAGGACACCATCAAGTGCCACTATTCAAAAGTAAAAGGAATCAAGATTATACATGACTAACACAAACATTGCAAGGTTTTTTAATGTGTCAAAACTAAAGACGCGGGCTCTACCACAAGCAAAGCATGAGAAACATCAGATAAACCATAGGTGTTAAATAGACTATGCAACTAGATTACTGACTCTAGTGCAAGTGGGAGACTGTTGGAAATATGCTCTAGAGGCAATAATATTGTATTATTATATTTCCATTTTCATAATTAAGAGTTGAGTTAATTGGATAAATGCCACTCGAATTCTGGAGATTCCAATAAACACCAGTGCAATTTCGAATCTTTGAAAAATGCCACTGGAATTTTTGCAAACTTTGAAAAACACCAATGCAGACTTAGAAAAATGCCACTAGAAATGGCATTTTTCAAAGTGTGGAAATTATAGTGGCATTTCTCAGAATCGCCAGAATTCGAGTGGCATTTATCAAACGAAGTCCAAATGCAATAAAATTTCACGGAGAATTATTTTGGAATATATGTGATTTTTGGGAGTTGGAATCACCGCAAACGGAGGCCCACACAGCCCACAAGACACCAGGGCGCGCCAGAGGCCCCTGGCACGTGGTGGTGGGTTGTGCCCTCCTCGAACGTCGGTTGGAGCTCTACTTCGGGTGCAAGGAAGCTTATAGCCGGAAAAAAATCGTGTTAAAATCTCAGCGCAATCGGAGTTACAGATCTCCCGGAATATAAGAAACAGTTTTCGGCCAGATCTGAAAAGCGCGGAACAGAAGAGAACAAAGAGGGAGATCCAATCTCGGGGGGCTCCCGCCCCTCCGCTGCCATGGAGGCCATGGACCAGAGGGGGAACTCTAATCCCATCTAGGGGGAGGCCAAGGAAGAAGAAGAATGAGGGGGGCTCTCTCCCTCTCTCTCCCGGTGGCGCCGGAGTGCCGCCGGGGCTAGGATCGTGACGGCGATCTACATCAACAATCTTGCTACCGTCAACACTAACTGTCTCCCCGTCTATGCAGTGGTGTAACACTCCTTCTCCCCGCTGTAATCTCTGCTTAAACATGATGCTCAACTCCATATATTATTTCCCAATGATATTTGGCTATCCTATGATGTTTGAGTAGATCCGTTTTGTCCTATGGGTTAATCCTGATCTTGGTTGGTATGATTGTATATTTTATTTATGGTGTTGTCCTACGGTGCCCTCAGTCTCGCGCAAACATGAGGGGCCCCCGCTGTAGGGTGTTCCAATATGTTCATGACCTGCTTATGGTGGGTTGCGAGAGTGACAGGAGCTTAAACCCAAGTAGGCGGGTTGTGTCGTATGGGAGTAAAGAGGACTTGATACTTAATGCTATGGTTGGGTTTCACGGCCTTAATGATCTTTAGTAGTTGCAGATGCTTGCTAGGGGTCCAATCATAAGTGCATATGATCCCAGTAGAGAAATTATGTTAGCTCATGCCTCTCCCTCATATAACATTACAAGAATGATTACCGGTACTTGTTATCGATTGCCTAGGGACAAATAACTTTCTTGTTGACACAAACCCTTTTACTAAAGACCTAACTTTTATTATCTTGCAAAGTACTTCTAGTTTTATTCTTGCAAAGTAGTTCTAGCATCACTCCTACAAAATAGTTTCATACTTGTTCTGGGTAAAGTAAACGTCAAGTGTGCGTATAGTTGTATCGATGGTCGATAGAACTTGAGGGAATATTTGTTCTACCTTTAGCTCCTCGTTGGGTTCGACACTCTTATTTATTGAAGAAGGCTACAAACGATCCCCTATACTTGTGGGTTATCATCCCACGATGGAGAGATATTCTTAGGGCCCTCTCGGTGTGATGGCATTCATCATCGTCTAATGACCCACAAGTATAGGGGATCAATCGTAGTCCTTTCAATAAGTAAGAGTGTCGAACCCAACGAGGAGCAGAAGGAAATGACAAGCGGTTATCAACAAGGTATTGTCTACAAGCACTGAAATTATCGGTAACAGATAGTTTGATAGCAAGGTAATTTGTAACGAGAAACAAATAGTAATGGTAATAAAGGTGCAACAAGGTAGCCCAATCCTTTTTGTAGAAAAGGACAGGCCGGAACGGTCTCTTATAATAAGCAAATTGTTCTTGAGGACACACGGGAATTTCATCTAGTCACCTTCATCATGTTTGTTTGATTTGCGTTCGCTACTTTGATAATTTGATATGTGGGTGGACCGGTGATTGGGTGTTGTTCTTGCCTGAACAAGCCTCGCACTTATGATTAACCCCTCTCACAAGCATCTGCAACTACGAAAGAAGAATTAAAATAAATCTAAGCATAGCATGAAACATATGGATCCAAATCAGTCCCTTACATAATAGCGCATAAACTAGGGTTTAAGCTTCAGTCACTCTAGCAACCCATCATCTAATTACTACCACACAATCCCTTCCCTTAAGCCCAAAGATGGTGAAGTGTCATGTGCTACTTCTTGAGCCTGCATTTGTTTTTCCCTTGAAGAGAAAAGGGTGATGCAACAAAGTAGAGATAAGTATTTCCCTCAGTTAAGAACCAAGGTATCAATCCAGTAGGAGGAACACACAAGTCTCCAATGATAGCACCTGCACAAACAAACAAATACTTGCACCCAATGCGATAAAGGGGTTGTCGATCCTTTCATGGTTACTTGCAAGGATGAGATCTGATAGAGATAGGTATAAAAGATAAATAAAAGTGCAAAAGTAAATAAATTGCAGCAAGGTATTTTTTGGTTTTTGGTTTTATAGAGGTGAAAATAATATGACAGGAAATAGACCCCGGGGCCATAGGTTTCACTAGAGGCTTCTCTCCTGAAGAAAGCATATGGTGGGTAAACGAATTACCGTTGAGCAATTGATAGAAAAGCGCATAGTTATGACGATATCTAAGGCAATGATCATGAATATAGGCATCACGTCCATGACAAGTAGACCGAAATGATTCTGCATCTACTACTATTACTCCACACATCGACCGCTATCCAGCATGCATCTAGTGTATTAAGTTAACAAGAATGGAGTAACGCGTTAAGCAAGATGACATGATGTACAGGGATAGATCCAAACAATATGGTAAAAACCCCATCTTTTTATCCTTAATGGCAACAATACAAATACATGCCTCACTACCCCTACTGTCACTGGGTGAGGACACCGCAAGATTGAACCCATCGTAAAGCACCTCTTCCATTGCAGGAAAAATCAATCTAGTTGGCCAAATCAAATCAATAGATCGGAGAGAAATACAAAGCTATCTTAATCATGCATAAATGAGTTCAGATAAGACTCAAATAGTATTCATAGATAATCTGATCATAAATCCACAATTCATCGGATCTCGGCAAACCCATCGCAAAAGAAGATTACATCGAATAGATCTCCAAGAACATCAAGGAGAACATTGTATTGAAGATCAAAGAGAGAGAGGGAAGAAGCCATCTAGATACTAGCTATGGACCCTTAGGTCCGTGGTAAACTACTCACACATCATCGGAAGGGCAGCAAGGTTGGGGTAGAGGCCCTCCATGATCGAATCCCTCTCCGGCAGAGTGCCGGAAAAGGCCCCAAGATGGGATCTCACGAGAATAGAAGCTTGCGGCAGCGGAAAAGTATTTTTGGTGTGCCCCCTGGTGTACGAGGAATATTTCGATATTTATAGAGCTGGAATTAGGGTTAGGGGAGTCCCAAGGGAGGTGCGCCTCTATGGCTTGTGGCCCTCTCGTGGCTCCTCTCGCCTTCTCCTAAAGCTTCATGGTTGTCTTCTGGTCCAAGAAAAATCCTCAAAAAGTTTTGTTCCGTTTAGACTCCGTTTGGTATTGATTTTTTGTAAAAGACAAAAACAAGGAAAAAATAACAACAACTGGCACTGGGCACTAGGTTAATAGGTTAGTACCAAAAAATGATATAAAATAGTGTTGGGAAACATAGTAGAAAACAAAAAAAATTCACACCTACGATCACCCAAGAACAATATGAAGATGCATAACGGGTTGTGATCAACAATCATTACCGACTCCGGAGTGCAGCAGAAGTAGACAAGTTGGTGTAGATTGTACTTGAAGTCCCTCGAACGTTGATGACAATCCCAAGAACCACCCTCAAACGATCCCTCGAACTGAAGACCGAAAGCACGGCCTCTCTACTTGGTTGCAAGCGTACGGTCTTCACGATCCGGCAGCGCTTCGCCGTCCAGAGCTAACCATCGCTGGAGAATTAGAGGGGGGAGATTAGAACCACACAAGGTTTCAAATTATGCGGATTAGAGGTGGCTAGGGCTAGCTCTAATTAGTCTAGGACCAACTACAACTAGAACTAGATCAACTAGAGGAGGCTCCCAAAACTTGTGTTATTCAAGGGTGGAAATCCTCTAGTATATATAGGTTGGGAGGGGAGGAGAGGGCAGACACCAAGGGAGGAAAGTCCTCCCTTGGGGCACCGGCCATGGGGGGGAGTCCCACTCCATCCCCAAGTAGGATTCGCCCCCCCCCCCCCCCCGTAAGGAAAGGGGGCGCGACCTCCACTTGGGCCTTTGTGGCCCAAGTCTCTCTCCACCTCTTCAGAGTATTATATATAAAATACTTTAAACATTTTTAGAGTATTGTGTATATATATATATATTAACATCCCTGGAAACATTTCCACCTATATATAATTAATCGGTAATACCCGGTATTACCCGATATTCACGCAAACCCTTCCGATGACCCCGAACCGCTTCTGGAACCTCTCGGAACTATTCCGGATATTAATGAAAAAATTCCACAAATATATTCTCATCACTCCCGTCCTGCTAACACTCAGCAGATCATGATTATCTTAAGCTTCTGACCCCGTAGGTTCGGTAACCATAGACATGAACGAAACCTCTTCGTTCAATGATCGATAGCGGAACTGTGGACATCCATATCGGTCCCTATGATTACACAAATGATATTCGAGTGAACCTTTGGTTATCATGTGATGTTCCCTTTGCTTCGCGATACTTTACAAAACCCGGTGTGCATCAATATCCTCCAAAGTCATCACCATGCTCACTATACCGTTGCTCCCATTACCAGTTTTGTTCTTCTTTCTCGTTGATGTGTTCCGGCATCCCCGTGACGTAGTCACCTATGTCTGGCTAGACGATGATGGATGTCGTCACACCGAGAGGGCCCTAAGAATATATCTCCATTGCTAGAGGAGCAAATCCCACTCTCAAGTTGTCTAGTCACTTGTCAAGCTTTCCGGTGTGCCTGAAAGTTGTCGTTATGATCACCTTGTTACAAATGATGTTTGAGCAACCCCAAAGCCCATCGTCCGATAGGAAGTGACCGAGACACTCTCATGGTATGAGGAACTAAAACACATGCTAACACTCCATGTTATAATAGATGATTTTCAGACGATATGATCACATAGTATAACATATAAGTATTGGGTCGATTCAATATGATCGTTCTTCTAACGTCATACCCTCAATGTTGTTTTAGGACTATCGTTACACTTAACAATATCCTAAGATCCGGAAAACATGATCACCAACAACATTTGAGCCGGTTTTAGAGGCGAGACCGGGAACCTATTATTTACCATTTATCACGCCACACGTGCATATGTGTTTTCCACTAAATCGCATATTCCAGGATCATAGCAGTTATAGCATGGAATATAAACTCTTAACTATGAATAATGGAAATATAATAATACAATATTATTGCCTCTAGGGCATATTTCCAACAGTCTCCCACTTGCATTAGAGTCAATAATCTAGTTAGCACTTTTAACTTTTACACCAATGGCAATCTGGTGTGAGTCCATGCTTTGCTTGTGGTATAGACTTCGTCCTATCAAATCTGACAACTTCGGATCCGCGTGTATCATTTGCATTTCTATGCATCTATCATGCTTTCAGAAGAATTCATAATTTGTGCGAAACCAGCTTTGTATATATATTGAATCACTGGTAGAACCTTTGATGCCTTAGACTGAGTCATGGAACCACTATTAAGAATAGTGTTCCAATGATACAATCATGTAGAAACCATACCAAGCTCATAAATGAACTTTCGATTCATCACCCTTCATTTTTGCTTCTAAAGCAATAATATACTTAGCCTTCTGTTATAGAATTCACCATAGTAACTTTCTTGCACCAATTCCAACTTACTGTGCCACCATAAATCACTTTTAATTTGAAATCAAAAAATCACTTGGAGCATAGATGAAAAATTTATCGATGTACTACTTACAACGAACCTTCATTGATGTAACTCCTTACAACAATCTCTTCATTTTCTCCGTGTGTGAGAAACATGTCGTTAACCCTTAACGACATTTTCATTGTTGTACTATGATCAACAAATTGATCATATAGTAACTTTTACTTACAACTAACTTGGAGTATTGGAAATACCTGGTTGTTTACATACCATGGAATACAAGTGTGGTTGAAATCATATTTTGCTCATTAGTATTTCAGGATACTGACTCCTTCTGTGTGACATTGACAAGAAACTCTTCTTGACATTTTACATACTAAACTCCTTTAGTATTCCGTCAATATGTATTTTGGCTAAGTCCGATTATACACCATTATCTCCATAGATCATTATGTCTAATACCAAGATTATTCATTGCCTAAGTATTTTACATAAAGTCTTAATCTGTGACAAGAAATTTACATAACTTCCAATCAACAATATGTCATGTACATATATTGTTTAGAAATATTATCATGCTCACACTCATTTTCTTGTAAATACAAGCATCTTCGCTTTAATCATGAAATCAGTTTATTTGACCATTTCATCAGTATGAAGATTCCAACTTCCAATCAACAATTTGTCATGTACATATAGTTTGCATACTTGCTAGCATCCTCTGGATTGACAAAATTACCTTGGATCATATCAAATATACAACCTTGGTTCTATTTCCATCTCATGGGAATCATTTTCACATCCATCTGTTTTATCTCATAATTGAAATATTTAGTAATTGCTAGCTTAACCCGAACTGACTTTAAGTATTGCTATCATGAGACAATCTCGTCATAGTCAATTCTTTGATCTTGTCATAAAATATTTGTAACAAGTCAAGCATTATAACATATTTTATCTTTGTCAGATTATAGATCCATTACCATTCTTCTGACTCTAAGTCTTTCGAAGGGTTTATCAAGTTCTAAGCTTGAATTATGTGAATGGATACTATCTCAGATTATGTTGGCATATAGCCAATTTCCCTAGTCAAGGCCCATCAACGCTTCTCTGTTAATCATAGGTTCATTGTTTGCCCAACAATATTTCGTCTACATACCAAAAAGGTCTGCACGAATTTTCCAACCTATATAGTTCAGCTGCAAGTTTGACCATAGAGGCTTTTGTATCAGTCGCACTATGAAATTCTAGAATTACTTATAGTGTTTCTTTTCTTTGAGCTGATTACGAAGATTCCACAATCTTGTCAAGTTTCACTGTCCTCTGATACGTCTCCAACGTATCTATAATTTTTTATTGTTCCATGCTATTATATTATCTGTTTTGGATGTTTAATGGGATTTAATATGCTCTCTTATATTATTTTTGGGACTAACCTATTAACCGGAGGCCCAGTGTCAGTTGCTGTTTTTTTGCCTATTTCAGTGTTTTACAAAAAAGGAATATCAAACAGAATCCAAATGGAACGAAACCTTCGCGATGATCTTTCTTGGAACGAAAGCAATCCAGAAGACTTGGAGTTGAAGTCTGGAACTCCGCGAGGAAGCCATGAGGCAGGAGGGCGCGCCCGGGGGGGTAGGCACGCCCCCACCCTCGTGGGCCCCATGGAGCTCCACCGACCTACTTCTTTCGCCTATATATACTCTTGTACCCTGAAAACATCCAGGGGAGCCACGAAACCACTTTTCCACCACCGCAACCTTCTGTACCCGTGAGATCCCATCTTGGGGCCTTTTCTGGCGCTCCGCCGGAGGGGGAATCGATCACGGAGGGCTTCTACATCAACACCATAGCCTCTCCGATGATGTGTGAGTAGTTTACCACAGACCTTCGGGTCCATGGTTATTAGCTAGGTGGCTTCTTCTCTCTCTTTGGTTCTCAATACAAAGTTCTCCTCGATGTTCTTGGAGATCTATTCAATGTAATACTTTTTGCGGTGTGTTTGCCGAGATCCAATGAATTGTGGGTTTATGATCAAGATTATCTATGAACAATATTTGATTCTTCTCTGAATTGTTATATGCATGATTTGATATCTTTGCAAGTCTCTTCGAATTATCGGTTTAGTTTGGCCTACTAGATTGATCTTTCTTGCAATGGGAGAAGTGCTTAGCTTTGGGTTCAATCTTGCGGTGCTCGATCCCAGTGACAGAAAGGGAACCGACACGTATTGTATTGTTGCCATCGAGGATAAAAAGATGGGGTTTATATCATATTTCTTGAGTTTATCCCTCTACATCATGTCATCTTGCTTAATGTGTTACTCTGTTCTTATGAACTTAATACTCTAGATGCATACTGGATAGCGGTCGATGTGTGGAGTAATAGTAGTAGATGCAGAATCGTTTCGGTCTACTTGACACGGACGTTATGCCTATGTTCATGATCATGCCTAGATATTCTCATAACTATGCACTTTTCTATCAATTGCTCGGCAGTAATTTGTTCACCCACCGTAATATATGCTATCATGAGAGAAGCCACTAGTGAAACCTATGGCCCCCGGGTCTATTTTGAAGGAAATATGCCCTAGAGGCAATAATAAAGTTGTTATTTATATTTCCTTATATCATCATAAATGTTTGTTATTCATGCTAGAATTGTATTAACCGGAAACTTAGTACTTGTGTGAATACATAAACAAATAGAGTGTCACTAGTATGCCTCTACTTGACTAGCTCGTTGAATCAAAGATGGTTAAGTTTCCTAGCCATAGACATGAGTTGTCATTTTATTAACGGGATCACATCATTAGAGAATTATGTGATTGACTTGACCCATTCCGTTAGCTTAGCACTTGATCGTTTAGTATGTTGCTATTGCTTTCTTCATTACTTATACATGTTCCTATGACTATGAGATTATGCAACTCCCGAATACCGGAGGAACACTTTGTGTGCTACCAAACATCACAACGTAACTGGGTGATTATAAAGGTGCTCTACAGGTGTCTCCAATGGTGTTTGTTGAGTTGGCATAGATCGAGATTAGGATTTGTCACTCCGATTGTCGGAGAGGTATCTCTGGGCCCTCTCGGTAATGCACATCACTATAAGCCTTGCAAGCAGTGTGACTAATGAGTTAGTTGCGGGATGATGCATTACGGATTGAGTAAAGAGACATGCCGGTAATGAGATTGAACTAGGTATTAAGATACCGATGATCGAATCTCGGACAAGTAACATACCGATGACAAAGGGAACAACGTATGTTGTTATGCGGTTTGACCGATAAAGATCTTCGTAGAATATGTGGGAGCCAATATGAACATCCAGGTTCCGCTATTGGTTATTGACCGGAGATGAGTCTCGGTCATGTCTACATAGTTCTTGAACCCGTAGGGTCCGCACGCTTAAAGTTCTGTGACGATCGGTATTATGAGTTTATGTGTTTTGATGAACAGAAGGTTGTTTGGAGTCCCGGATGTGATCACGGACATGACGAGGAGTCTTGAAATGGTCGAGACATGAAGATTGATATATTGGAAGGTTATGTTTGGACACCGGAAAGGTTTCGGATGAGTTCGGTCATGTACCGGAGTACCGGGGGGTTACCGGAACCCCCCGGGGGCTATATGGGCCTACATGGGCTTTAGTGGGAGAGAGAGAGGAGGCGGCCAAGAGGTGGGGGCGCGCCCCCCCAAGCCCAATCCGAATTGGGAAGGGGGTCGGCCCCCCTTTCCTTCTTCTCCTCACCCCCTTCCTTCCCCCTCATATTATGACTAGGAAAGGGAGGAAATCTACTCCTAGTAGGAGTAGGAATCCCCCCTTGGGGCGCATCATGAGTGCCGGCCGGCCCCCCTCCCCTCCTTTATATACGGGGGAGGGGGGCACCCCATAGACACACAAGTTGATCATTGTCTTAGCCGTGTGCGGTGCCCCTCTCCACCATAATCCACCTCGATCATATCGTCGTAGTGCTTAGGCGAAGCCCTGCGTCGGTAGCTTCATCATCACCGTCATCACGCCGTCGTGCTGACGAAGCTCTCCCTTGACACTCAGCTGGATCGAGAGTTCGTGGGACGTCACCGAGCTGAACGTGTGCTGATCGTGGAGGTGACGTACTTTCGGTACTAGGATCGTTCGGATCGTGAAGATGTACGACTACATCAACCGCATTGTCATAACTCTTCCGCTTACGGTCTACGAGGGTACATGGACAACACTCTTCCCTATCGTTGCTATGCATCACCATGATAGATCTTGCGTGTGCGTAGGATTTTTTTTGAAATTACTGCGTTACCCAACAGTGGCATCCAAGCCAGGTTTATGCGTAGATGTTATATGCACGAGTAGAACACAAATGAGTTGTGGGCGATAATAGTCATACTGCTTACCAGCATGTCATACTTTGATTCGGCGATATTGTTGGATGAAGCGGCCCGGACCGACATTACGCGTACGCTTACGCGAGACTAGTTCGACCGACGTGCTTCACACACAGGTGGCTGGCGGGTGTCAGTTTCTCCAACTTTAGTTGAATTGAGTGTGGCTACGCCTAGTCATTGTTGAAGGTTAAAACAGCACATACTTGATGAAAAATCATTGTGGTTTTGATGCGTAGGTAAGAACGGTTCTTGCTCAGCCCGTAGCAGCCACGTAAAACTTGCAACAACAAAGTAGAGGACGTCTAACTTGTTTTTGCAGGGCATGTTGTGATGTGATATGGTCAAGACATGATGCTAAATTTTATCGTATCAGATGATCATGTTTTGTAACAGAGTTATCGGCAACTGGCAGATGCCATATGGTTGTCGCTTTATTGTATGAAATGCAATCGTCATGTAATTGCTTTACTTTATCACTAAGCGGTAGCGATAGTCGTAGAAGCAATAGTTGGCGAGACGACAACGATGCTACGATGGAGATCAAGGTGTCGCGCCGGTGACGATGGTTATCATGACGGTGCTTTGGAGATGATGATCAAAGGCACAAGATGATGATGGCCATATCATATCACTTATATTGATTGCATGTGATGTTTATCCTTTATGCATCTTATTTTGCTTTGATTGACGGTAGCATTATAAGATGATCTCTCACTAAATTTCAAGGTACAAGTGTTCTCCCTGAGTATGCACCGTTGTTACAGTTCATCGTGCCGAGACACCACGTGATGATCGGGTGTGATAAGCTCTATGTTCACATACAACGGGTGCAAGCCAGTTTTGCATGTGTAGAATACTCGGGTTAAACTTGACGAGCCTAGCATATGCAGATATGGCCTCGGAACACTGAGACCGAAAGGTCGAGCGTGAATCATATAGTAGATATGATCAACATAGTGATGTTCACCATTGAAAACTACTCCATCTCACGTGATGATCGGACATGGTTTAGTTGATTTGGATCACGTGATCACTTAGATGATTGGAGGGATGTCCATCTAAGTGGGTGTTCTTAAGTAATTTGATTAATTGAACTTTAATTTATCATGAACTTAGTACCTGATAGTATTTTTCATGTCTATCTTGTTGTAGATAGATGGCCCGTGCTGTTGTTCCGTTGAAGTACATGGACTGGGTCCATAACTTGAGGATTATCCTCATTGCTGCACAGAAGAATTACGTCCTAGAAGCACCGCTAGGTGCCAAACCTGCTGCAGGAGCAACACCAGATGTTATGAACGTCTGGCAGAGCAAAGCTGATGACTACTCAATAGTTTAGTGTGCCATGCTTTACGGCTTAGAACCGGGACTTCAATGACGTTTTGAACGTCATGGAGCATATGAGATGTTCCAGGAGTTGAAGTTAATATTTCAAGCAAATGCCCGGATTGAGAGATATGAAGTCTCCAATAAGTTCTACAGCTGCAAAATGGAGGAGAATAGTTCTGTCAGTGAGCACATACTCAAAATGTCTGGATATAACAATCACTTGATTCAACTGGGAGTTAATGTTCCTGATGATAGTGTCATTGACAGATTTCTTTAATCACTGCCACAAAGCTACAAGAGCTTCGTGATGAACTACAATATGCAAGGGATGGATAAGACAATTCCCGAGCTCTTCGCAATGCTAAAGGCTGCGGAGGTAGAAATCAAGAAAGCGCATAAAGTGTTGATGGTCAACAAGACTAGTTTCAAGAAAAAGGGTAAAGGGAAGAAGGCGAACTTCAAGAAGAACGGCAAGCAAATTGCTGCTCAAGTGAAGAAGCCCAAGTCTGGACCTAAGCATGAGACTGAATGCTTCTACTGCAAAGGGACTGGTCATTGGAAGTGGAACTGCCCCAAGTATTTGGCGGATAAGAAGGATGGCAAGGTGAACAAAGGTATATGGGATATACATGTTATTGATGTGTACCTTACTAATGCTCGCAGTAGTGCCTGGGTATTTGATAATGGTTCTGTTGCTAATATTTGCAACTCGAAACAGGGACTACGGATTAAGCAAAGATTGGCTAAGGACGAGGTGACGATGCGTGTGGGAAATGGTTCCAAAGTCGATGTGATCGCAGTCGGCACACTACCTCTACATCTACCTTCGGGATTAGTTTTAGACCCGAATAATTGTTATTTGGTGCCAGCGTTAAGCATGAACATTATATCTGGATCTTGTTTGATGCGAGATGGTTATTCATTTAAATCAGAGAATAATGGTTGTTCTATTTATATGAGTAATATCTTTTATGGTCATGCACCCTTGAAGAGTGGTCTATTTTTGTTGAATCTCGATAGTAGTGACACACATATTCATAATATTGAAGCCAAAAGATGTAGAGTTGATAATGATAGTGAAACATATTTGTGGCACTGCCGTTTGGGTCATATTGGTGTAAAGCGCATGAAGAAACTCCATTTTGATGGACTTTTGGAATCACTTGATTATGAATCACTTTGTACTTGCGAACCATGCCTCATGGGCAAGATGACTAAAACGCCGTTCTCCGGAACAATGGAGCGAGCAACAGATTTGTT
Organism: Aegilops tauschii subsp. strangulata; assembly: GCF_002575655.3. Classification (NCBI taxonomy): domain Eukaryota; kingdom Viridiplantae; phylum Streptophyta; class Magnoliopsida; order Poales; family Poaceae; genus Aegilops; species Aegilops tauschii. The sequence continues at coordinate 107,095,357 of NC_053039.3, forward strand.
GGAAATCATACATACTAATGTATGTGGTCCGATGAATGTTGAGGCTCGCGGCGGGTATCATTATTTTCTCACCTTCACAGATGATTTGAGCAGATATGGGTATATCTACTTGATGAAACATAAGTCTGAAACATTTGAAAAGTTCAAAGAATTTCAGAGTGAAGTGGAAAATCATTGTAACAAGAAAATAAAGTTTCTACGATCTGATCGTGGAGGAGAATATTTGAGTTACGAGTTTGGTCTTCATTTGAAACAACGTGGAATATTTCGCAACTCACGCCTCCCGGAACACCACAGCGTAATGGTGTGTCCAAACGTCGCAACCGCGCTTTATTAGATATGGTGCGATCTATGATGTCTCTTACTGATTTACCACTATCGTTTTGGGGTTATGCTTTAGAGACAATTGCATTCACATTAAATAGGGCACCATCTAAATCCGTTGAGACGACACCTTATGAACTGTGGTTTGGCAAGAAACCCAAGTTGTCGTTTCTGAAAGTTTGGGGCTGCGATGCTTATGTGAAAAAGCTTCAACCTGATAAACTCGAACCCAAATCGGAGAAATGTGTCTTCATAGGATACCCAAAGGAGACTATTGGTTACACCTTCTATCACAGATTTGAAGGCAAGACATTCGTTGTTAAGAATGGATCCTTCCTAGAGAAGGAGTTTCTCTCGAAAGAAGTGAGTGGGAGGAAAGTAGAACTTGATGAGGTAATTGTACCTGCTCCCTTATTGGAAAGTAGTTCATCACATAAATCTTCTTCCTGTGACTCCTACACCAACTAGTGAGGAAGTTTAGGATGATGATCATATAACTTCAGATCAAGTCACTACCAAACCTCGTAGGTCAACCAGAGTAAGATCCGCACCAGAGTGGTACGGTAATCCAGTTCTGGAGGTCATGTTACTTGACCATGATGAACCTACGAACTATGAGGAAGCGATGATGAGCCCAGATTCCGCGAAATTGCTTGAGGCCATGAAATCTGAGATGGGATCCATGTATTAGAACAAAGTGTGGACTTTGGTTGACTTGCCCGATGATCGGCAAGCCATCGAGAATAAATGGATCTTCAAGAGGAAGACTGATGCTGATGGTAATATTACTGTCTACAAAGCTCGACTTGTTGTGAAAGGTTTTCGACAAGTTCAAGGAGTTGACTATGATGAGACCTTCTCACCCGTAGCGATGCTTAAGTCCGTCCGAATCATGTTAGCAATTGCCGCATTTTATAATTATGAAATTTGGCAAATGGATGTAAAGACTGCATTCCTGAATGGATTTCTGGAAGAAGAGTTGTATATGATGCAACCTGAAGGTTTTATCGATCCAAAGGATGCTAACAAAGTGTGCAAGCTCCAGCGATCCATTTATGGACTGGTGCAAGCATCTCGGAGTTGGAATAAACACTTTGATAGTGTGATCAAAGCATATGGTTTTATATAGACTTTTGGAGAAGCATGTATTTACAAGAAAGTGAGTGGGAGCTCTGTAGCATTTCTAATATTATATGTGGATGACATATTGTTGATTGGAAATGATATAGAATATCTGGATAGCATAAAAGGATACTCGAATAAGAGTATTTCAATGAAAGACCTCGGTGAAGCTGCTTATATATTGGGCATCAAGATCTATAGAGATAGATCAAGACGCTTGATTGGACTTTCACAAAGCACATACCTTGATAAAGTTTTGAAGAAGTTCAAAATGGATCAAGCAAAGAAAGGGTTCTTGCCTGTGTTACAAGTTGTGAAGTTGAGTTAGACTCAATGCCCGACCACTGCAGAAGATAGAGAGAAAATGAAAGTTGTTCCCTATGCTTCAGCCATAGGCTCTATCATGTATGCAATGTTGTGTACCAGACCTGATGTGTGCCTTGCTATTAGTTTAGCAGGGAGGTACCAAAGTAATCCAGGAATGGATCACTGACAGCGGTCAAGAACATCTTGAAATACCTGAAAAGGACTAAGGATATGTTTCGCGTTTATGGAGGTGACAAAGAGCTCGTCGTAAATGGTTACGTTGATGCAAGCTTTGACACTAATCCGGATGACTCTAAGTCACAAACCGGATACGTATTTATATTGAACGGTGGAGTTGTCAGTTGGTGCAGTTCTAAGCAAAGCGTCGTGGCAGGATCTACATGTGAAGTAGAGTATATAGCTGCTTCGGAAGAAGCAAATGAAGGAGTCTGGATGAAGGAGTTCATATCCGATCTAGGTGTCGTACCTAGTGCATCGGGTCCAATGAAAATCTTTTGTGACAATACTGCTGCAATTGCCTTGGCAAAGGAATCCAGATTTCAGAAGAGAACCAAGCACATCAAGAGACGCTTCAATTCCATCCGCGATCAAGTCAAGGAGGGAGACATAGAGATTTGCAAGATACATACAGATCTGAATGTTGCAGACCCGTTGACTAACACTACAAAAAATACACTTCCGTGATGATATGTGTTTGTCACAGTAGGTCTCGTTTTTTGTCATGCATGTACATCCATGACGATTTTATGACAGAATCAAGATAGTCATACCTGTGCTGTCGTAGAAGTGTTCCATGACATTACCAAAATTATTATCACGGAAGTGTCCACTTCCATGACGAAAAATTGCGCGTCACAGAAGTGCTTTCGTCAAGGGTGACCGACACGTGGCATCCACCGTAACGGGACGCCGTCAAGCTATCGGGTCCGGTTTTGGATCCGATAACCCGTTAACAGCCCGGACCAACGGCGATTTTCCACGTGTAAAATCATCAATGGCTGGAGGAAACACGTGTCAGCTCCCCGTTGGCACAGGTGTCACTCATCCAATGGGCGAGATGCGCTTATGAAATGTTGACACATGGACCGGCCCAAAAGTGGCCCATAAAGTTTAAATGGGCCGGCCCAACAAAAGGCCCACAAGATTTTGCGGTCCATAATGGGCCGGCCCAGCAAAAGGCCCATGAGATTTTGTGGACCATAATGGGCTGGCCCAGCTAAAGGCCCACAAGATTTTGCGGACCATAATGGGCCGGCCCAACTAAAGGCCCGCGAGATTTTGCGGACCATAATGGGTCGGCCCAGCTAAAGGACCCCAAGATTTTGCGGACGATAATGGGTCGGCCCAGCTAAAGGCCCACGAGATTTCGCCGACCATAATGGGCCGGCCTAGCTGAAGGCCCAAAAGATTTTGATGACACTAGTAGGCCGACCCATTAACAGGCTGCCATGTTTTGGGCCAAATGCCGGCCCATATTTGATCCGGTCCATTAACAGTCTGCCATGTTTCGGGCCTAATAAAGGCCCATATGAGATCCGGCCCGTTAAAAGCCTACCACGGTCTGGGCCAAATTACGGCCCAGATCAGGTCCGGACCTTTGAGAGGCTTTGGGCTAAATTATGGCCCATATCAGATTCGGCCCGTCAACTGGACGCTATGCTTTTTGGCCCACTTGATAAAGGCCCATTTAGTAATTCGGTCTGATATTAGTTTCGACCTGTCAAAGGCCCGTTTAACATTTCGGCCCTATATATATTGCGGCATGTTAAAAGCCCGTCATATAGTTGGGCCTAACTACGGCCCCGTTTGCATCCGGCCTGCTCACAGACAATAATCTGATTAGGCCAAACAAGGACCGAGACAATTTTGGCCTGTTATAAGCCCATGATTTGATTGGCACAATCATGAGCCGGGGTCTATTTCGTCCTGCTGCCGGCCCGTGAGCTGTTCGGCACGTTTCAGGCCCAACCTACTTTTCAGCCTCCTAAAAGCCCATTGAGTTTTCTTGGGAAAATAGGGCCGGCGGTTTACTCGGCCTATTAAAGGCCCGAATCTACTCTTGGGCTAATTTACATTTAGGCCTGTTAATGGACCAAGATGACGGGGCCCATGGTGCGGATCATACATAGTGATTTGCATGACGACCCGATTATGTACCGTAATTTTACGGTTTGGCCGGTTTACGATAGGATATATATACAGTAAAATAACTGCAGCATCGTGAATAAGAAAAAAAACCTAGACTATACAATAAAGAAATTACTGCATATTACATCCACTGGGCATCAAAGTTCGCCACTATGATAATAAAGCACAAGCAGACAGCAGATTACATACATTGGGCATCAAAGATCGCCACCAGTGCAATTAAACACGCCGACAAAATAATATACAAAACCGACAGCACTTCAATAGAGTTCAAGAAAGGTTAGCCCTGCTCGGGAGCTGCAGCGCAAGCAGCTAAGCAAGCTGATGAGACTGCACTTGTTTGACACTTATATCCTCCTCACTCTGAAAGATAAACAAGCAGAGAGATGACAGGTTTTGCACATATAAGTATCAGTGCTGACAATTCATCACATTTCTTACTGACGAATAAAGTGACATAGTTTAAAATAGCATTAACACAATATGGTATTGTTCAGGTCAAGACATGGCAGGAAATGACATTGTGAAGGAGTTGGCAGCTTCACGACACCACTGGATTACAGATCAAGAACTCATAAGTATCAATGGTTAGTGTGCTGTCAATTTATCCCATTTCAGATTGGCAAAATAAGATCACTTGCTCTGTATAGTTTAATTTACATGGTATGAAGAAGGAACTTGGTTGTACAACTGAAAACTTAAATTGAGAAGGACAAACTTTTGTTTATGAACTACTCCAAAAATATGACCAGTACATAATAAACTTTAAACATGCAATTTGATGCAAACACCAAAAATAAACAGCTGTTGTAGTCATGCCTAACCAAATATACACAACAAAGTTTGAAGGCTTGAGAAGGACAAACTTACATTATTGGTGAAGGCAGGCTCTATAAAGCCCTTGTCCATGCTGATGGGGGGGGGGGGCAATTCAAGAAGTTTACCACAGAATCTTCTTCATAAGCATTGCCTTTATTCTACATTTTGTTAAGAGTAAATATAGATGTGAAAATATAAGAAAAAATGGAGAATATTTAAGATAAGATGAAGAGTGATGCTACATAACCAAGTAGCTATAAATGTAAGTACAGCGATACAGGCAAAAGGTACAGCCAAGAGCAATGCAGAGCTAAACTTCTTTAGTACCATCGGTGTTATCCAACCTTATGGTAAGAGTAAATATAGATCTTACATGTAGAAAATGGAGGGCAAAGGAAAATAAGCTGCAGAGTGATGGTACATGAACAACTACCTGTCAATATAAGTACATTGATAAAGGATAGCAGGTACTTACAAGAACAATGCAGAGCTAAAAAATTTCATTGGCATTGGATATATTCTACACTAATGTAACCATTCATACAGATCAGATAATTTGGAGCGAACAATTGATAAGCAAGCTATCATGCATACCGTTGTCACATAATGAACCAGGTATGTATGCAAGTACAGTGATACGGGACAACAGGTACTAACAAGAGCAAAGCAGCGGGCAGCATATTTGCGATATCCCATCGTTCTTTTCAAACCGGAATTCTTTTTCAAGCAGATTTCCTGCAAAAAAGATCCGTAAGGCACATGCGGAAAAGTAGAAGTTCAAATTGTCATGCGATATCATAGACAGTACCTCATCCTCGGAACGAGACCAGTGCATAACAAGGTTTTTCCATTCAATGTCTTCTAAATTTAGCACATGAGACTTCACCAGAAATTCGTTTATAGACTTGCCATCAAAGTGTGATTTCCTCAGGTAACACCGATACTGCTGCAATGCTTCCTTGAAAAGCGCAAGCAAGCTTTGCTCGTCATGACTATCCAGACCGACCCTTGCCTACTTACAACAATGTAATGTAAATCATTGATGTGTTCAATCAGCAGAAAACAGGAACATAATCACCATGAATAATAGCACTTACACGTAAGTGGGACAGGAAGATGTGAAAATGGTGTTTGTCTTCACTATAATCTTCCCATGATGGGAATATATGCACGTAGTCCCTAACAACATTGAAAGCATTGCCTTTTAAACTGGGAATAACCGGAATGGGGTTCCAATCTGCAGGAATTGGCCATCTCTGCAGTTGGGATAGGTCTTCAGTCGGTGGACTTGCTGTACTTTTTGCTGGAGTGGGATTTTTCTGTGGTACGGCTGGTGCTATGGCAACTGAAATCGGCATACCTTTTGCTGGAGTGCAGGTCCTGTGTGGTGGGGCTAGTGGTGTGGCCAGTGAAGTATGGGTACAGTCCGCTGGAGTCGTTCCTACGTTTTGTGTCACTGGTTGTACAACCAATATAAGTGGGGTGCTGTCTGATTTCTCCGGCGCAACCACGTTTTTCAAGGACTTTGCTGGTGCTCCTTCAGGTTCGGCAATCACCCTCTTCCTTTTTGATGTCTGATGCACAAGAACAACATTTGAGTGAAAAAACATGGTATGCTGACAGATGGAATATGTATTGATAATGGATGGGCATGGCATCTCGACATATATGATGAGTAAACTAAGCAGATGGCGGTGCAACAAAGTAGAAGAAATGCAAGACAACATATGCAAGATACACGCAATCAATAAAACCTTGCCAAATTAGAACATGCACCTTGATGGGTGAACAGGACAGGCCATCTGCCTTTGACTCCTCGAGGTTAGAATAGTCATTAGGATCATATTCTGAACAAGAATCAATAGGTGGGGAGCGTATGAGTTTCATTGCATCCAGAATGGCACTCAATGCCTTGGTGCCAATTTTGTAAGTCATTGCAGTGTTTAGCTTCAAGAGTGGACTGCTGCTAGTGTGACACAAAGCAGCTACACAGATCATAGTGTAGATATAACGGGAAAACCGTAAGCATCAGAGTAAAATTAGCAAAGTGGAACTTGCTGAAATATATGTGCTAGTATTGCCGGTACGGCTAGAAAGGCTTCGGATACCAGCTCTCTTCAACTGAAGGTGCGGTACTGTCAATATTAGTGTAACTCTCAAAGGCGACACAGCTCCCTGCATTTCCTTGCTATTCTTATAGGATTCAAGTGGGCAGGCCACTACAAATCCTATTCCCATGTTTACAAAATCCTACGAATCAAAGAGGCCCGAAGAGTTCAAAGTGTCCATCACAACCGACCGTATAGACCTCTACAGTGCAAATGTCCCTGCTCATCTTCACTACAAGGAACATACTGTACTACTATCATACTCCCTCCGTTCCAAAATATAAGTCTTGGTAGAGATTTCCACTATGGATCACATACAGATGTATCCAGATACATTTTAGAGTGTAGATTCACTCAGTTTGCTCCATATGTTGTCCATGGTGGAATCTATACAAAGACTTGTATTTAGGAACAGAGAGAGTACTTATTAAAGAAGAACGGAAGAGGAACATGCTAAAGAAGAGCAAGCAGATTTTGGATAATAAAATGTTCGTTGCGCAGTGCCCACACATGATGAACCAGAGCGCATCAAGAAAGCAACTCCCTGCTGTCTCTCTATATGTGGTGCACGTGCTTTTCGAAAGTAAAGTAGGAACATTAGCTGACCAATTAAATGTTATCTGTTTTAGTAATATCAGCATCATATCAGATTTGTACTTGAGCAACAAGTTAGGAATTATGAGTGGCACGTTGTTTAGCTTGATGGATTCAGGAGCAGTGCTAAGCAGGTACGATGATGGTACTGAATATAAAGGCTTGTTTGCATGCAAGTCGCGTGACTTTTGTCATTTGGGTCAGTCGACCATTTCAGGCGGTTGGATGAAGATCCTACGTCTCCTAACCCTTCTTCTTCCTCGTCTCTGATTCTTCCCATACAGAACACCGCATGGGGGCCGGACCATCGGGCCCCACCGCCTCTATTCCCCCACCACCCCCGCCCCCACCCGCGTCGAGTTTTCTTCATTCGGTGAGGCCTCGCCACCGCCCCCCACAACCACCGTCCCCACCCGATCCCCTTCGTTCGCACCGGCGAACTCCGGCGAGCTCTGAAAAATCGACTGACCCAATTTTGAAATTTAGTCTACTGTGATTTAACTAGTGTGGAATATAAAAGGGGAAAACCATAAGCATTGGGAGTATAGTGTTGAGTGTGCCATGGCGGATCTGAAGGTGCAAATCGGACAAAGGCAACTTCGCAACCAATGTTTGCTTTCAACTAGCAAGTAAGTGATGGACAAGAAATCAGAGTAAAGCAGTGGCGATCTATTTTCTTGCTGCGATAAATAAGTTGAGCAGATACGAAAGAGTACCGCCTCTGGTGCGTCGCCGTGTATGCATCTACTGAGAATTTGACGGTGCTGCGGTAGCGATGGCTGTCGGCGGTGTGGAAGCAGATCTAGGAGGGTAGACGGTGGCGGCGGGGCGCGGTGGACGAGACGGTCGTAGGAGCAGCGCCGACAAGGTGGACGACGGCGGGGATGAAGCGAGAGGACGGGATGCAAGGATCCCGGTCCGAAGCCGTGGATGAGAGAGGTCGATCTCTTGTAATGGACGGCGGCGTTGGGGTATCAGCTCCGGCATGGTGGAGGAGGACGGCGGTGGATGGGGTGGCGGACGGAGGAGGCTGGGGTGGAGAGGGTGTTTTGGCGCCCACGGAGTACGAATGGGGAAATGGGGGTAGAGAGGAAGGGGGGAACCATGTCTTCAGGGCGCGCTTGTCTCAAATGCGAGGAAATTTACAAACTTAGCCCCCGTTTCAAATTTCCTACATCACAGCAATATTAGTCGGTTGGGGATAGGACGGTAATCTCGCATACACCGAATATTTGCCGATGAGAGTTTGTTTTTAGCGCCCACCCTGTATGAATCGGGGAGGGAGTCGATTTCGGCCGAGGACACACTGTGTTTTGGCGCCCACCGTGTATGAATCCGGGTGAGAGGCGGTCATGTCACGTTTGAGTGAAATTACAAACCTACCCCTATCGATACCTATAGAAATCGAGCAGATAGGCTTTGCATGGCAGGGATAGGCAATAGTAATTTCCATCTCGCTGATTTTGGTTTCGGGCGGTTACTGCGACTTTCCCCGCTTTGTTCAAATTTTGCAGAGTGCACGTTTACCATGCCAACTCAATTCGAATCCCGTTTGTATTCTATTTTTTTCCGGGCGGGATCCATTTTCGATTGGAATAAAATTCTATATACATCATTTTTTATATATACTTTCAAAAGCACAACACCCTTTATACATAAATATGGTTTACAAATGGCATGATCTCAGATTCATAAGGTTGTATCCATGAATTTTGATTTTCAAATATTTGAAACCACTTTATGTTGAAATCCAATGTATGCATTCCTCGCTAACTGTCTCCAATTAATGTGTGTTTCATGCGGGTTTTTTTACTTCTCAAACATGTATAATGTGTTTCACACATGCAACATATATTGTAATCCCGTTTAGACATTAATTGCATATAAACCATGCATTGTTTCTAATTAAAGAATCTATGGATCACTAATATTGATAAATTATATAACATTACACGTGTTCCCAAATTCAAATGAATATGCATGTTTGATACACCAATTTGTGTTATGATATTATCGATGCCGTGATCTCCAGTTTAAATATTTGAATCCCATTTAATCCAGATATTCGTCTCATATAACTATCACTCATGCTTATATAGGACTATCTCTATAGACCTATACGCGTTCATCGTCTCTCGGGTATCTCTCGTGCTACCTGTATGTCGACAATGATCTTTTATCTTTGTAACACACTGACGGTACTCTCTCCGTCGACCTTCATCACTCTATCTCTCTCTAAGTATATCTCGCTCCCTGCTATGTGTCTCTAACTATGGTTCTCCATGTGGAATCTCTTTCTCTCACACAAACACAAAACTTCGTCTCCCGGGGTCTCATTTCTCTCTACTATCCCCGGTGTGCCACTCTCACACCCCTCATACAGAGATGTCTTTCGCTCCTTAGGTATGAGAACCAACGACTCTTCCTCTTAAATATCTCTTTCTCACACACAAACACAAACTCTGTCTCCCAGGGTCTCATATTTCTCCACTGTTCTCTTGTATGTCGCTCACACACACACTCTCTCCCTAGACATATCTTGCGTTCCCTCATATGTCTCTCTAGCTATCACTCTCGTTGTGAAATATCTTTCTCTCTCGCAGACACAAAACTCCGTCTCTCGGGATCTCATTTCTCTCCGATATTTGTTTGTATGTGAGTCACATGCACCCTTTCTTCATCTCTCTCACACCCACACACATAACTCAGCCTTCTGATCCACTTGACTCCTATCTCTAACGCACACTAGCTAGCATCTTTATCTTTCTATTTATCTGTTTCTCCATCAACCTTCTTTCATTTATAGGTTGATCTCTTTTGCACAACTGTTGTGCCTCACTCCCTCTGCTCGCCATAGATGCATGCTCCAGCCCACGCCACTATCTCTTAAAGACAAAAACACATGCTCAATTGTCGGGCCTTCTTCCCTGCATTCTCACATGCATGCATATTATCATACCGATCCGTCTCTCCCATGTCGTTGATCTTATGACTTATGTCTTCTTTCTTTTATCTCGATCATGCGCGCGCGCACACACACATCCCACGTATACATGTATACCTCTCACACATGCACATTCAAGGTCTCTATGTCTCCATACGTAGTTAATTACCCTCAACCCTAACGCCACATCGAATTGTTCTCTTCTTGTGTGCACATAACTTCCGCCGGGATGGGTAAAACACACACTCACACTTAACAATCTCCTTCTAGCTACCCCATCTCACTCTTCCCCTATATCCCCGAAACCAATAAGACCATCCCTTCGTTTAATCCCGCCTACATGCACCATCGATATATAGTAGTCCTCCTTGGTGTCTCTTGAACAAACACGTTCTCTCGATGTCGACTCCTCTCACGCGCACACACCTTCTCTTCCCTCTCTACGGGCATTTTCTCTGTCGCACCCCATCGTTGGTGGCCTCTGCCATACACATCACCTCTCTATGATGAAGCCATGCACACTTAAATTACATCCACCACTGAGGACCCCGTGACACACACACCCCACACACACACACGCACCCACCCACCCACCCCCCACACACACAAACACACACACACACACTAAGACTCCATCACACACACACACTAAGACTCCATCTCTCTCTCTCTCTCTCACACACACACACAAACACACACACACACACACACTAAGACTCCATCTCACACAGACATGCTCTAGGCGGAGCATTTGTTCCTACCACCCTTCATCCAACCTTACCCGTATGATAAACAATCACCTTAATTTACTTGTATAACACGGACAAATTCCACTTTACTTTAGTAGTTAGCAAACTTATCATCTGTACCCTTATAAAAAACCGAGTTGGCGATGATGGTGTGCCTACCATCTTGTAATATAGACCGTCTGATCTATATCTGACGGATAGAAAGCAAACTGTGATAATTTTACAAAAGATACCCGCACCTCTCTCCACATCCTTATCTCCCACAACCTCATTGCTGAGCAATTAAAAAAGAAAGTCTCTGGAACAATCTAGCATGGTGGCCGATGCCGCCTGCCGGTGCCGTCCATCCCCATGCCTCCGCCCATTCCGACCACCAGTCACCACCACGCTCCACTCCTCCTCACCTTATCTCTCATCTTTCATTTTTTCGATGACATTCTCGAGATACCAGTTTTCCGATAAAATTCTCAAAATATCATTAGTTTTTACACATGGGATTACTCCTACATGGGTAAATCACAACAGGTGTTTTGTAAAAAAATGCATATTGATTTTCCGTGCAATGCACGAGCATCTTGCTTGTAATAATTATATAACGCAAATCACGAGCAGGAAGTGACTTTTTTTACACAACCACGTTAACATGGCCACGTAACTAGCTAAAGTAAATACCATTATACTTATATCCCGATGCAAAAGGTTGAGTACATGTCCGAAGTGTAGAGTCGCAAACACGCACTCTGTCTCTCAGAATCTCTCTCTCTCTCACACACACACACACCAGTTACGTGACGCCCACTTAAGCAGACACGTATGTTACAATTTGTGCACCCGCGGGTACACGTGATGCTGCACATTTATTTAAGCCGGACGGCGAACCCAAACAGTAGCTGCATTCATTCCCCTCCCACCGCCTCTTCTCTGGTCGCCGTCGCTAGATAGCCATGGCCCGGCCGAAGGTAACAACATACGCCATACTCCTGCCGGAGCGGCGCTTTAATCTGGAAATTTTAGTGGTCATGCATGCATCTTTTTGTGCTAGCACTCCTATATAAGGGTTGACCGGTCGCTTCCCGCGGACATGCGCGGGCTGTGGAGTAAAGTTTTTTACCACAGTTTCTTAGGAAACTGAGTGCAATAATTTAGTAGTTTTGCAAACTACCAGTACTACACCTGAAACGGTCCAAAACCTATACTCCCTTGCGAGTGCGCACTTCCCGCGTGAAACGGTCAGCGTCGCCCTGGAGCGTCAGTGCCGCATTAATGCCCAGCCAGAGAGGAGGCGACCTCTCACTGGCGCCGGCTTTGAAGCGGCGCGACGGCCGAGAGAGCGCCGCTTACCGGTGCACGCGACTGCTCCGCATCGAGGCTGGCCATAGGACCTATTTGGATCCATGGGTTAGACCGTTAGAGTTAGTTTGAGCTAGTTGGGGCTCAAATAGCCCTAAAGTATCCAAGCATGAGGGTTTAAATTGGAGCAAGTTGCACCGAACCCACCAAAAAAAACTATCCCACCCAAGAGGTGCTAACTGGAGATAGTTCTCATTGGGACCACTGAAAAATCACTTTTCTCTCTCCATCAAGTGCATTTATTGTCAATCTAACCCTGTCACCCAAACACCTCTTTGGCTACAGTTAGTTCAGGGTTAGTCATGAGTTAGTCTAACCTCGAGCTAAGTTAGAGTATCCAAACAGGAGCAGTATAGGACATGCAAGTTGCTCAAAGCATACAGTCAAATTCGTACGTGAAAGGATTTTTCTCTTTTTGAAAACGGAACGTGAAAGGAATTTTTTAGAATGCTCTTGGCATGTCGCTAACAGAAGTGGATCCTCTAACATTAAGGAGGAAAGTCACCTAAACTACAGTGCAATCTAGTGCAAAACTAAGAAGGAAGTCAGGGGCACTGTAGTGAATATTGTATTTATCTACTGTAACAGGTTATGTGCGTGGTTACTGTTCATGTAAATAAATTTAAAATTAATTTTATTGCATCATAATTTTGTTTGTATGTAATTTTTGTAAATGTATACAATAGATTTCTAATTTGGAAATTAATTCAAGTCATTTTAGCCTTAATCATATGGATGTGAAGGAGGGAAGTTAGGGAATTGTAGCTTAGGTGACTTCTCTTCTTCATGTTAGAGGATCCACTTCCGTCGCTAACATGTGATGAGTTAACCGACCTCAATAGACGGCAAAAACGCCAGCCCGCCGCACTTTGAGAGAGACGAGGAGGGAGAAGCGATACAGGCTGCTGGATTACTAGAGATAGGTGTCGCATGGAAGCCAAAAAATATGGTGATAGCGTGGGTTAGCCATGTACTAGTATGATGTAACTACACTGGGCTGTCGTGTTTCGTTCTCTTCCAGTCCACTGTGGAGATGATTGGTTGATTTTATATCGCCGAATAATATAAAATATTATGAGTGCAGACGCTCCACCACGAGGTTCCTTGCTCCTTCTCGGTCGTCGGGAATCTATGTTCTTCCATTCTATTTTTTTACGTGAGATTTGTTCATCCTTTTGCCAACACGCGAGACATCTAGCATCAAGGTGCACGTGTCATGCAAGGATCGTTCCATCTATATGAAGAACACGTGGGACAGGAACTACGAGACGGACATGTACCCACTAGTGGACGTGCGAACCTGTGTAATGTAGTGCAGTAAGCGAAGTAGAAAGGCACAAATAGTATGAACATGCATGGCATATAGGCATTTGTCTCTTACTACCACTAAATGTTGTACGTGCAATGCCCGGTGATGTTATGGAGTACGTGACTAAGTACTCTACTACTACTATATTAATTGGAGGCACATATTAGGTTTTATATTTGTTTACGTGTATGCCCCGAGACCTTCCAACTAGACGTGTCTTTCTCTCCGGGTCGCACTTTGTATCGTTCATACCACTAGTACAGTAGTACTACTACGTGTGGTCTCCGACCCAGAAGTGGAGACGCTCTACCACGATGTTCATGTCCCACTCCTTTCGCTGACGTGTGGGACATCCAGCACGTGCCGTGTGTTTGGCACTCCTTTGTCATAAGAGTTGAAACGCTAGCATTCATCAGAAATAAAAAAATAAATATAAATCACCAGTGATACTATACCACGCGGTTTCCTTGCTCCTCGATATCAGAAAGAATACTTCCGCTCGCCGACATGTGGGACGTCGACCATCCTGGTCCACTTGCCATGCCCGCAAAACTCTAAGGGAGAGTCACCCCGGTCGTCGCGCCGCAGTAATTACTAATGAGCCGTCAAATCACAGTCCCAACCTTACCCACTGTGAAGTTGCTCGGACGAAGGAACCATCATGAATTCGTTGAATTCCACTTCTTGAAGAAAACTAATGTACCAGTAGTACTGCTAGCTACAGTAGTTACTCCAGTAGAGGCCTCCTATGGTTCATAGGATAGGAATTTTATAGGAATATGAAAATCATAGGAAGTGAGATGACATGCATCTCAATTCCTATAGAGAAAGAGATGCCATTTGATGCATAGGATAGGAATTTTTCCATTGAGTCTAGGCTAATGTACTGGTAATTTGCTCTAAAAACAACAGTAGTAACTAGTAGTACTGGTACATGCTCGTAATTAATTAAACAAACGTACGGGCGACACAAACACACACACTAACTACTAGTACTACTACTTCTCACATGCTGGCCAGACGCCGTCGTTCTCCTTCCCGGCTTTGCCGGCGACACCCCACCGTGCTTGGATCTCCGCCGACCTCTCCGCAGCAGCGCGTGCGTCCTCTTCTTTCTTGCGGCATCGGGCCTCTCTTTTCTTGAGTGCTTTCTGACTTTTCTGCTCCCTTTGTGCGGCTTTGGCCGCCTCTTGCTCTACCGCCCATTCGGCCTTGGCAGCTTCAAATTCCCCCCACATAGGTGTGAGGTCGCGAGCGGCGATGAACTCGGCACGGCGGGATGCCACCGCTTCCTTATCATTCTGGGTGCGGTCGTGGGCGGCGAGGAACTCGGCGCGGTGGGATGCCATCACTTCCTTACCGGTTAGTGTGCGGCACGGTGGCATGAACGACGCTTGGTGACAGCTCTGGGATGGAGTGGCCGGACAACCGTAAAGTGCATTGGTTTGTTAAGAGCTCAAGGACAGAAGACGAAGGAAATTTGGATTCCCCTTCAATCCTGGTCATTTATTACCGAGTAAAATGCATTGGCGGTCATTGAACTTGTCTTGATAGCTCACTTTGATCATTGTATACGAGATATGGTGATTATACGGTCACTGGCTCAGCATATAGCTCTGTATTTGTCTGGTTGACCAGTCAAACAGTCTGCATGCGCCTCATCAGCTCGTGTTCTTTATCTATCTATCTATGCGGGCCTACCTGTCAGTGGAGAAAGAAATAAAAACCAAAATTATGCGTATGTGACATTACTGTTTAGACGTTTGCTGGAGGCCTCCGCGAACACCGAGCATGTATTCACCTCGCTCAACACCAACGGTCATACTCGTGACTCGGCACCTTGCTCATGTATATCGTCCATCACAACGACAACATATAAAACAGCCTAGCTAGAGAGGCACTACTAGGAAAAGGCTAATTAGTGGCGCACCTGTTTTGGCCATTAATGGCGCACTATAGGTGCGCCACTATTACCACGCCACTAGTAACAAATAGTAATGACGCACTTCTATGTGGTGCGCCATTACTAAGTCAGATAGTAATGGCGCACTATAGGTGCGAGGAATGCATACATTGGATTACTAAGTTTGACCAAGGTTTGACCCAGTCATACACATAGTAATGACGCACTTTGTACAGGTGCGCCATTACTATGTCAACTAGTAATGGCGCACTATCCCCTGGTGCGCCACTGCTAACAATTTTTTTTTCAAAACTAGTAATGGCGCACCACACACCAGGTGCGCCATTAGTAATATGTCAATAATGGCGCATCTGTATGTGGTGCACCATTAATGTCCATATTAGCTATAGCCCTTTTCCTAGTAGTGAGGGTACTATGGTGCGGAGTATGTACTATCGTGGGCAACCGATCATAGTGCCACTGCACACGAGTGTGTGTCTGATCGATTCGTCCATTATTCGCAAGTTATGCATGGTTGTGTGGTGTCTAATGGTGGTCATTGAAGGCTAGCTGGCGACAAGAGCGGTTGCATGGATGCCTGGTTGTCAATACATGTTGCATGCTTCAAAGGCTCGTCATCCATGAGTTCACATTTTACCACCACGCCAGTGTCTGACCGCCCTGGCCTACCAAAACCCCTTCCATCGCTAGCGCGCGCTTCCCGCCTGAAACGATCACCGTCTCTCCAGAACGTCAATGCCGCATTCATCGGCCTTAACTGCACGTGCAGTTGGTGTGTCACTGACATGCGGGCCAGATGCCCGTTGGGCCCACATGTCAGTGAGACAACGCACCTGCGGTTAAGTCACTGAAGCAGCGTCCGCATTCACGCCCGACACGACCTCTCACTGGCGCCAGCATTGCAGCAGCATGACGGCCGAGAGAGCGCCACCCGCGCGGCATCCCGGTGCAAGCGACTGCTCCGCGTTAATGAAACCACGGCCATCCTTCCGTTCGCCGCCAACATTAATAACACGTGGCTGCGAACGAACCTACTCCGGTGCCAGCCGTCCATCCATCTGCCGCGGCTCATTGCCATTCGCCCGCTATATTAACTTGAGCCCCAGCTCCCAGCCACAGCCAAAGACCCACACTCATTCTCCTCCGCTCCCTTCCTTCTGTTGGCACCACTCCAACCATGGCCTTCGAGCACTCCAAAGCTCTCTTGGATGTACTGTCGCAGGAGCAGACGAAGGACATCGGTGGCTCCGCTCCGGGCGCGCTCCAAAGCTCTCTTGGACGTACTCTCGCAGGAGCAGACGAAGGAGATCGCTGGCTCCCCCCGGCCACCCTCCGCCGCCACGACCACGAAGCCGGCACGCGTGCGCGGGCGCAGCCGGCAGCGAGGAAGAGTAGTACACGGTAGGTCGCCACCGCTCTGGTCCCAGGAAGGCCACCGCTCCTCCACTCAGTCGACGCCAAGCTTGGTGGGATAAAAATCGGCGGCCGATTAGCCGCTTGACGGTGACATGGAGACGGAAATCTTCATAACCTTGTGCTCCGGAGGAGGAGGTTATCGAGGCGGATAAGGAGGAGGCAAAGGCAATGGCCGGCTTTCTCGGGTTCATGGCCGGACATGGTGGTCGGGGCCTGGCGATCATTTAGATTAGGTTTACAGTAGGTTTTAGTACGGTTTGTGCGAAATATGTAATGAATTTCGTCCAGTTTATAGGAAAAGTTTTCAAAATGTAATGAATTTTATCCGGTTAATTTGAAATTTGCTTTGTTTGCATGAATTTCGTCCGGTTAGTTCATATAGTTGTCGAAAGGTATGCGGGCAGCATTGGATGGCATCCATTAGTGTCCTCGGACAGATGCCGGTGTAAACTTGAGGGCCAGCACTGGAGATGCCCTAACTATCATGCTATAATCGCTAACAGTGCTCCATTATTTCGCAGGGAACAGTTATCCCTCGATCAAAATCAGATCCGCTGTGTTTCGCACTCCTCCCACGTAAGAGTGTAGACTCTTGCTTACATAAAAATGGAGCAAGTGGACGGCACTGTAGCACGTCAGATCACTCAAACTAGCCCGCATAACGCGCGGGAAAGCACCGCCCTCGTCATTTTGTTCTGGATTTCTACCAATCGATCGCACGAAAATGTTACGCTTTGCAAGTTCAAAAGGAAAAGGCGGCACACTTACAACTCGAACGCGCCGTGTTCACGTCGCACCCCCGACAGTCTGGCTCGCACGCCGCTCACCAGAGGGGACACGCGTTGTCTTGCATTTTCACTGACATGTGGGACTGCAATTGAATAAACCGTCGATAGCCGAAATCTAATCGCTCGGCAGGCGTCGGCTGAGAGGAGAGAGAAGGGGGAGGGAGAAGAGATCGCCCACCCGCCGTGAACGGACTCCAAGAAATATGTGGTGATAATGTGAGGTGGGCCATGCGGGAGTCCGCACCGCTTCCAAGCCCGCTTCTGACCGCCCTGGCCCACCAGAACCCCTCCCCCACCCCACCACCTCCCCGCACGCGCTCCCCCCTTAGACGCTAGCTGCCTGCATTCATAGCAAGTAGTGAAGGAAATATTCCCTAGAGGCAATAATAAAGTATTATATATTTCCTTATATCATGATAAAAATTTATTATTCATGCTAGAATTGTATTAACCGGAAACATAATACATGTGTGAATACATAGACAAACAGATTGTCACTAGTATGCCTCTACTTGACTAGCTCGTTAATCAAAGATGGTTATGTTTCCTAGCCATAGACATGAGTTGTCATTTGATTAACGAGATCACCTCATTAGGAGAATGACGTGATTGACTTGACCCATTCCGTTAGCTTAGCACCCGATCGTTTAGTATGTTGCTATTGCTTTCTTCATGACTTATACATGTTCCTATGACTATGAGATTATGCAACTCCCGTTTACCGGAGGAACACTTTGTGTGCTACCAAACGTCACAACGTAACTGGGTGATTATAAAGGTGCTCTACAGGTGTCTCCAAAGGTACTTGTTGGGTTGGCGTATTTCGAGATTAGGATTTGTCACTCCGATTGTCGGAGAGGTATCTCTGGGCCCACTCGGTAATGCACATCACTATAAGCCTTGCAAGCATTGTGACTAATGAGTTAGTTGCGGGATGATGTATTACGGAACGAGTAAAGAGACTTGCCGGTAACGAGATTGAACTAGGTATCGAGATACCGACGATCGAATCTCGGGTAAGTAACATACCGATGACAAAGGGAACAACGTATGTTGTTATGCGGTCTGACCGATAAAGATCTTCGTAGAATATGTGGGAGCCAATATGGGCATCCAGGTCCCGCTATTGGTTATTGACCGGAGAGGTGTCTCGGTCATGTCTACATAGTTCTCGAACCCGAAGGGTCCGCACGCTTAACGTTACGATGACAGTTTTATTGAGTTTTGATGTACCGAAGGAGTTCGGAGTCCCGGATGAGATCGGGGATATGACGAGGAGTCTCGAAATGGTCGAGAAGTAAAAATCGATATATTGCACGACTATATTCGGACTTCGGAAAGGTTCCGAGTGATTCGGGTATTTTTCGGAGTACCGGAGAGTTACGGGAATTCGTATTGGGCCTTAATGGGCCATACGGGAAAGGAGAGAAAGGCCTCAAAAGGTGGCCGCACCCCTCCCCATGGTCTGGTCCGAATTGGACTAGGGAACGGGGGCGCACCCTTCCTTCTTTCTCCTTCCCCCTTCCCTTCTCCTACTCCCACAAGGAAAGGAGGAGTCCTACTCCCGATGGGAGTAGGACTCCCCCCTTGGGCGCGCCACCTCCCCTTGGCCGGCCCTGTCCCCCTTGCTCCTTTATATACGGGGGCAGGGGGGCACCCCATAGACACAACAATTGATCTATTGATCTCTTAGCCGTGTGCGGTGCCCCCCTCCACCAAATTACACCTCGATAATACCGTTGCGGAGCTTAGGCGAAGCCCTGCGTCGGTGGAACATCATCATCGTCACCACGCCGTCGTGCTGACGAAACTCTCCCTCATCACTCGGCTGGATCGGAGTTCGAGGGACGTCATCGAGCTGAACGTGTGTAGAACTCGGAGGTGCCGTGCGTTCGGTACTTGATCGGTCGGATCGTGAAGACGTACGACTACATCAACCGCGTTGTGATAACGCTTTCGTTATCAGTCTACGAGGGTACGTGGACAACACTCTCCCCTCTCGTTGCTATGCATCACCATGATCTTGCGTGTGCGTAGGAAAATTTTGAAATTACTACGTTCCCCAACAGTGGCATCCGAGCCTGGTTTTATGCGTTGATGCTATGCACGAGTAGAACACAAGTGAGTTGTGGGCGATATAAGTCATACTGCTTACCAGCATGTCATACTTTGGTTCAGCGGTATTGTGAGATGAAGCGGCCCGGACCGACATTACGCGTACGCTTACGCGAGACTGGTTTCACCGTTGCGAGCACTCGTTGCTTAAAGGTGACCGGCGGGTGTCTGTCTCTCTCACTTTAGTTGAACCGAGTGTGGCTACGCCCGGTCCTTGCGAAGGTTAAAACAACACCAACTTGACAAACTATCGTTGTGGTTTTGATGCGTAGGTAAGAACGGTTCTTGCTAAGCCCGTAGCAGCCATAAAACTTGCAACAGCAAAGTAGAGGACGTCTAACTTGTTTTTGCAGGGCATGTTGTGATGTGATATGGTCAAGACATGATGTGATATAATTTGTTGTATGAGATAATCATGTTTTGTAACCGAGTTATCGGCAACTGGCAGGAGCCATATGGTTGTCGCTTTATTGTATGAGATGCAATCACCATGTAATAGTTTTACTTTATCACTAAGCGATAGCGATAGTCGTAAAAGAAATTAGTTGGCGAGACGACAACGATACTACGATGGAGATCAAGGTGTCGCGCCGGTGACGATGGTGATCATGACAGTGCTTCGGAGATGGAGATCACGAACACGGTGCTTTGGATATGGAGATCACAAGCACAAGATGATGATGGCCATATCATATCACTTATATTGATTGCATGTGATGTTAGTCCTTTATGCATCTTATCTTGCTTTGATTGACGGTAGCATTATAAGATGATCTCTCACTAAAATTTCAAGACAAAAGTGTTCTCCCTGAGTATGCACCGTTGCGAAAGTTCTTCGTGCTGAGACACCACGTGTTAATCGGGTGTGATAGGCTCTACGTTCAAATACAACGGGTGCAAAACAGTTGCACACGCGGAATACTCAGGTTAAACTTGACGAGCCTAACATATATACAGATATGGCCTCGGAACACAGAGACCGAAAGGTCGAGCGTGAATCATATAGTAGATATGATCAACATAGTGATGTTCACCATTGAGACTACTCCATCTCACGTGTTAATCGGACATGGTTTAGTTGCTTTGGATCACGCAATCACTTAGATGATTAGAGGGATGTCTATCTAAGTGGGAGTTCTTAAGTAATATGATTAATTGAACTTAAATTTATCATGAACTTAGTCCTGATAGTATTTTGCAAATTATGTTGTAGATCAATAGCTTGCGTTGTTGCTTCCCTGTGTTTATTTTTGATATGTTCCTAGAGAAAAATTATGTTGAAAGATGTTAGTAGCAAAGATGCGGATTGGATCCGTGATCTGAGGATTATCCTCATTGCTGCACAGAAAAAATTATGTCCTTGATGCACCGCTAGGTGACAGACCTATTGCAGGAGCAGATGCAGACGTTATGAACGTTTGGCTCAATATGATGACTACTTGATAGTTTAGTGCACCATGCTTAACGGCTTAGAATCGGGACTTCAAAGACGTTTTGAACGTCATGGACCATATGAGATGTTCCAGGAGTTGAAGTTAATATTTCAAGCAAATACCCGAGTTGAGAGATATGAAGTCTCCAACAAGTTCTATAGCTAAAAGATGGAGGACAATCGCTCAACTAGTGAGCATCTGCTCAGATTGTCTGGGTACTACAATCGCTTGAATCAAGTGGGAGTTTATCTTCCAGATAAAATAGTGATTGACAGAATTCTCTAGTCACCATCACCAAGTTAGTAGAACTTCGTGATGAACTATAGTATGCAAGGAATGACGAAAGTAATTCCCGAGCTCTTCGTGATGCTGAAATCGACGAAGGTAGAAATCAAGAAAAACATCAAGTGTTGATGGTTGACGAGACCACTTCAAGTGTTGATGGTTGACGAGACCGCTAGTTTCAAGAAAAGGGCAAAGGGAAGAAGGGGAACTTCAAAAAGAACAGCAAGCAAGTTGCTACTCAAGTGAAGAAGCCCAAGTCTGTACCTAAGCCTGAGACTAAGTGCTTCTACTGCAAAGGGACAGGTCACTGGAGGCGGAACTGCCCCAAGTATTTGGTGGATAAGAAGGATGGTAGAGTGAACAAAGGTATATTGGATATACATGTTATTGATGTGTACTTACTAGTGTTTATAGCAACCCCTCAGTATTTGATACTGGTTCAGTTGCTAAAGAGTAGTAACTCGAAAACAGGAGTTGCAGAATAAACAGAGACTAGTAAAAGGCGAGGTGACGATGTTTGTTGGAAGTAGTTCCAAGATTGATATGATCATCATCGCACACTCCCTGTAGTTTTGGGATTAGTGTTGAAACTAAATAAGTGTTATTTGGTGTTTGCGTTGAGCATGAATATGATTTGATCATGTTTATTGCAATACGGTTATTCATTTAAGTTAGAGAACAATTGTTGTTCTGTTTACATGAATAAAAACCTTCTATGGTCATACACACCAACGAAAATGGTTTGTTGGATCTCGATTGTAGTGATACACATATTCATAATATTGAAGCCAAAAAGATTCAAAGTTAATAATGATAGTGCAACTTATTTGTGGCACTGCCGTTTAGGTCATATTGGTGTAAAGCGCATGAAGAAACTCCATACTGATGGGATTTTGGAATCAATTGATTATGAATCACTTGATGCTTGCGAACCGTGCCTCATGGGCAAGATGACTGAAACGCCGTTCTCCGGAACTATGGAGAGAGCAACAGATTTGTTGGAAATCATACATACAGATGTATGTGGTCCGATGAATATTGAGGCTCGTAGCAGGTATCATTATTTTCTGACCTTCACAGATGATTTGAGCAGATATGGGTATATCTACTTGATGAAACATAAGTCTGAAGCATTTGAAAAGTTCAAAGAATTTCAGAGTGAAGTACAAAATCATCGTGACGAGAAAATAAGGTTTCTATGATTTGATCGCGGAGACAAATATTTGAGTTACGAGTTTGGTCTTCAATTAAAACAATGTGGAATAGTTTCACAAATTCACGCCACCTGGAACACCACGGTGTAATGGTGTGTCCGAACATCGTAACCGTACTTTATTAGATATGGTGCGATATATGATGTCTCTTACCGATCTACCACTATCGTTTTGGGGTTATGCATTAGAGACAGCTGCATTCACGTTAAATAGGGCACCATCAAAATCCGTTAAGACGACGCCTTATGAACTGTGGTTTAGCAAGAAACCAAAGTTGTCGTTTCTTAAAAGTTTGGGGTTGCGATGCTTATGTGAAAAGGTTTCATCCTGATAAGCTCAAACCCAAATCGGAGAAATGTGTCTTCATAGGATACCCAAAGGAGACAGTTGGGTACACCTTCTATCACAGATCCGAAGGCAAGACATTCGTTGCTAAGAATGGATCCTTTCTAGAGAAGGAGTTTCTCTCGAAAGAAGTGAGTGGGAGGAAAGTAGAACTTGATGAGGTAACTGTACCTGCTCCCTTATTGGAAAGTAGTTCATCACAGAAATCTGTTCCTGTGACTCCTACACCAATTAGTGAGGAAGTTAATGATTATGATCATGGAACTTCAGATCAAGTTATTACTGAACCTCGTAAGTCAACTAGAGTAAGATCCGCACTAGAGTGGTATGGTAATCCTGTTCTGGAGGTTATGTTACTAGACCATGACGAACCTACGAACTATGAAGAAGCGATGGTGAGCCCAGATTCCGCAAAATGGCTTGAGGCCATGAAATTTGAGATAAGATCCATATATGAGAACAAAGTATGGACTTTGATTGACTTGCCCAATGATCGGCGAGCCATTGAGATTAAATGGATCTTCAAGAGGAAGACGGATGCTGATAGTAGTGTCACTATCTACAAAGCTAGAATTGTCGCAAAAAGGTTTTCGACAAGTTCAAGATGTTGACTACGATGAGAGTTTCTCACTCGTATCTATGCTTAAGTCTGTCTGAATCATGTTAGCAATTGCCGCATTTTATGAAATATGGCAAATGGATAAACAAAACTGCATTCCTTAATGGATTTATTAAAGAAGAGTTGTATATGATGCAACCAGGAGGTTTTGTCAATCCTAAAGGTGCTAACAAAATATGCAAGCTCCAACGATCCATCTATGGACTGGTGCAAGCATCTCGGAGTTGGAATATACACTTTGATAAGTTGATCAAAGGATATAGTTTTATACAGACTTGCGGTGAAGCCTGTATTTACAAGAAAGTGAGTGGGAGCACTACAGCATTTCTGATAAGTATATGTGAATGACATATTGTTGATCGGAAATAATGTAGAATTATTCTGCAAAGCATAAAGGAGTATTTTGAAATGAGTTTTTCAAAGAAAGACCTCGGTGAAGCTGCTTACATATTGAGCATCAAGATCTATAGAGATAGATCAAGACGCTTGATAAGTTTTTTCAATGAGTACATACCTTAACAAGATTTTGAAGTAGTTCAAAATAGAACAGTCAAAGATAGAGTTCTTGCCTGTGTTACAAGGTGTGAAATTGAGTAAGACTCAAAGCCCGACCACGGCATAAGATAGAAAGAGAGTGAAAGTCATTCCCTATGCCTTGGCCATAGGTTCTATAAAGTATGCCATGCTGTGTACTAGATCTATTGTATACCCTACACTGATTTTGGCAAGGGAGTACAATAGTGATCTAGGAGTAGATCACTGGACAGCGGTCAAAATTATCCTTGGTAGAATAAGGATATGTTTCTCGATTATGGAAGTGACAAAAAGGTTTGTCGTAAAGGGTTACGTCGATGCAAGTTTTTGACACTAATCTAGATGACTCTAAGTTTCGGTCTAGATACATATTGAAAGTGGGAGCAATTAGATAAGAGTAGCTCCGTGCAGAGCATTGTAGACATAGAAATTTGCAAAATACTTACGGATCTGAATATGACAGACCCGTTGACTAAAATTATCTCACAATCAAAACATGATCACACCTTAGTACTCTTTGGGTGTTAATCACATAGCGATGTGAACTAGATTATTGACTCTAGTAAACCCTTTGAGTGTTGGTCACATAGAGATGTGAACTATGGGTGTTAATCACATGGTGATGTGAATTATTGATGTTAAATCACATGGCGATGTGAACTAGATTATTGACTCTAATGCAAGTGGGAGACTGAAGAAAATATGCCCTAGAGGCAATAATAAAGTATTATATATTTCCTTATATCATGATAAAAATTTATTATTCATGCTAGAATTGTATTAACCGGAAACATAATACATGTGTGAATACATAGACAAACAGAGTGTCACTAGTATGCCTCTACTTGACTAGCTCGTTAATCAAAGATGGTTATGTTTCCTAGCCATAGACATGAGTTGTCATTTGATTAATGGGATCACCTCATTAGGAGAATGACGTGATTGACTTGACCCATTCCGTTAGCTTAGCACCCGATCGTTTAGTATGTTGCTATTGCTTTCTTCATGACTTATACATGTTCCTATGACTATGAGATTATGCAACTCCCGTTTACCGGAGGAACACTTTGTGTGCTACCAAACGTCACAACGTAACTGGGTGATTATAAAGGTGCTCTACAGGTGTCTCCAAAGGTACTTGTTGGGTTGGCGTATTTCGAGATTAGGATTTGTCACTCCGATTGTCGGAGAGGTATCTCTGGGCCCACTCGGTAATGCACATCACTATAAGCCTTGCAAGCATTGTGACTAATGAGTTAGTTGCGGGATGATGTATTACGGAACGAGTAAAGAGACTTGCCGGTAACGAGATTGAACTAGGTATCGAGATACCGACGATCGAATCTCGGGCAAGTAACATACCGATGACAAAGGGAACAACGTATGTTGTTATGCGGTCTGACCGATAAAGATCTTTGTAGAATATGTGGGAGCCAATATGGGCATCCAGGTCCCGCTATTGGTTATTGACCGGAGAGGTGTCTCGGTCATGTCTACATACTTCTCGAACCCGAAGGGTCCGCACGCTTAACGTTACGATGACAGTTTTATTGAGTTTTGATGTACCGAAGGAGTTCGGAGTCCCGGATGAGATCGGAGATATGACGAGGAGTCTCGAAATGGTCGAGACGTAAAAATTGATATATTGGACGACTATATTCGGACTTCGGAAAGGTTCCGAGTGATTCGGGTATTTTTCGGAGTACCGGAGAGTTACGGGAATTCGTATTGGGCCTTAATGGGCCATACGGGAAAGGAGAGAAAGGCCTCAAAAGGTGGCCGCACCCCTCCCCATGGTCTGGTCCGAATTGGACTAGGGAAGGGGGGCGCACCCTTCCTTCTTTCTCCTTCCCCCTTCCCTTCTCCTACTCCCACAAGGAAAGGAGGAGTCCTACTCCCGATGGGAGTAGGACTCCCCCCTTGGGCGCGCCACCTCCCCTTGGCCGGCCCTCTCCCCCTTGCTCCTTTATATACGGGGGCAGGGGGGCACCCCATAGACACAACAATTGATCTATTGATCTCTTAGCCGTGTGCGGTGCCCCCCTCCACCAAATTACACCTCGATAATAACGTTGCGGAGCTTAGGCGAAGCCCTGCGTCGGTGGAACATCATCATCGTCACCACGCCGTCGTGCTGACGAAACTCTCCCTCATCACTCGGCTGGATCGGAGTTCGAGGGACGTCATCGAGCTGAACGTGTGTAGAACTCGGAGGTGCCGTGCGTTCGGTACTTGATCGGTCGGATTGTGAAGACGTACGACTACATCAACCGCGTTGTGACAACGCTTCCGCTATCGGTCTACGAGGGTACGTGGACAACACTCTCCCCTCTCGTTGCTATGCATCACCATGATCTTGCGTGTGCGTAGGAAAATTTTGAAATTACTACGTTCCCCAACAAGTAGTACCAGTAAAATTCTGGGCTATAAGGGCATGTACAATGGTTGATTAGATAGTCTTATCATAATTCTTGCATGTAATTTAGAGATGACAAAAAACATGTGTACAATGGATCATCTCTTAGCCTTATCTTCAATAACTAGTTATTCCTAAGAACATGGTGAAACATATTGTGCTAAGAGATCATCTCTTGTCTTCTCTTAAATAAGAGAAGACAAGCCTTTTCTTATGATTTCTCTTTCCTCCACCTCATCATTTATCCTATGTGGCATCCGTACAATAGAACCATTGTACATGCCCTAAACCCGCTTATGTGGAGGAGAGAGAGGCATTGACAAAGTCAAGGAGTGGGATCTGCAGGAGCCCGTCTCTACACGTGCTCCTAGGTGTAAAAAAACTAATTCTAAAAAAAGAGGCATAAAAAACAATTGTGTCTAAAAAAAGAAAGGTAAAAAACATTTGAGAAGAAATAGATAGAGAGAAAGTGAGAAAAAGTTGCAACCTTATAGCCAACCTTATAGTCATCACTATGGTAGTATTACATGAGGAAGGAGGGAGTGGTGCACATGCCAAGTTCACTGGGCTGCCGTGTTTCACACTCCTCCGTCGTAACAGTGGAGACAATAGGTTTCATCAAAAATAAACAATGAATACTCGTTGCTCGTCCACTATATCGGAAAGAATACTTTCATTCGCCGACATGTGGGACGTCGACCATCCTGGTCCACCTGCCATGCACAAAATTATCCTGGTCCACCCCGGTCGTAGCTAGCCTACTAACACCAAGAATCATCAAATAAGCCCTGCTGATATGATAAACAGTTCAAACTTGCATCTAAGAATGCCATATATTACATCAAAAGCTGGTGAGGATACATTTGTTTCCATAACTCGGAGAGGGTTCGCATGATTCACTATCAAACAAAAGTAGCAAGTACCGCCCACACAAGACAGTGCACTAGCCCTAAGATGGTTTGATAACATGCATCGTTCTGGTAATTAAACACAGGTCAATGCAAACTACCCTGAAGGATTAGCGCGACCAACTATTTCTTGTCATCAATCTCTCGGGCAATGACCACAGCACGGACAACGGCATGGGAATCGATCTCTGGGGCGATGTCCACAGGACTGACCGCGACATCGGAATCGATCTCTAGGGCGATGTCCACAGGATGGACAGCGGCATCGGAATCGATCTCCGGGGCGATGCCAACAGGACAGACCGCGACATCGAAAATGATCTCTGGGGCGTTGTCCACAGGACGGGCCGCGACATCGGAATCATCAAGGACGTCCACCAGCACCTGCACAACCCTAACATATTAGCAAGCACATTGCAAATAATCAAAAACCACAACTATGGTAATAAGCCATTATTTTTTACCTTGTGTAGCTCACTGGGGGATCCCATCCCTCTGGGGGCCATCTCCTCGTCCTCGATGGGGGCCATCACCTTGCTAGGGGAATACTGCTTCTCAACGGTGACTATCTCCTCAAACTCGGCCTTGAGCGTCACATAGGTGGCCATCAGAGTTTCTGGGGTAGGCACGATGGGGCCCTTGCTGTTCTTCCAACTTTCTTTGAGGAGTTCGTCCGCCAACATCGTCAACTCTTTGGCCAGTGCTTGTTTCTTGGAGTTCTTCGTCTCCATGGGTTGGCCCGCCAACATGGTCAACTCATTGGTCGGTGCTCGCTTCCTGGAGATCGTTGTCTCCAGTGGCTTATCCGCCGGCAACTCTTTGCCTAGTGCTCCAGGATCCATCAATGAACTGAGAAACAAAAAGCAATCGAAAGGAAACCACAATCGCAATGAAAACAGGAAAAGAATAGGCTGTGAGAATCGGTCGGTGCTTCACAAAAAGAAGATTCTTGGAATGAAAATATAGCAGCATCACTGATTCGCCCACCTTTCCTTCGTCGATAGAGAAGAAAAATGGCAGAAGTGAGTAGCCTGGAGTGAGGTTTTCTTCAAGAAAGGGGAGAAAGGGCTTCAACGAGCGTTCCAGTGAAATGATGGTTGCTTCGTCCAGTCCAACTTTGAGGCCACTTTACCACTGCTGGTAAAGGTGTGGGTTTTATGATATGATGGGTCATGACGGCCACACCGGGGTGGCCGGTGAGTTTCGACTGTAGCACCTCATTGTGATTTGGTGGATGGCACGCGGGCCCGGATGCTTTGATGTCCCGCATGTAGATAGAGCGACTAGTCATATAGGAGTGCTCAATATTGTGCACGACGACCAAGGCGGAGAGGAAAACGAGAGAACTACGTAATTAATGCATGAGTTTAATTAGGGTAGTTTTGTAAAGTACGAGATACATTCCTCCAATCGCAAAATGCCTTGGTTGATGGTATGTGAGATTTGAGCCCTATAAACCGGAAGGGAGGGAGTACTGCACGCGGTGTAGTCTAGTCACTTGTTGGAATCTCTAGAAAGACTTATACCGCATGATTCTTTGCTCCTTCTTACTACTACGTACTACTTCGCCAACATGTGGGAGAGCCAGCAGCATCCGGGTCGACGTAATACGTGTCATGCACCAGATTAGAGTGCGGAACGGAAGGGGGGCATCACCCCACTCGTACCGCCAGTAATTCATGACTATAGTGAGTAGTCATATCACAAGTCATTCCAGCAGTAACGCGTCGTCAAATCGCACGGCCCGACCTTTCCAGCAGTAAGTAAGTTGAATCCGCTACTCCCTCACCCTCCTCGCCTCTCTGCCAAACCGCCTACGCGAAAACTGCCGCGCGTACTGCCCGGGAAAAGCCCGGCCTCAACTTTTAACTACGCCAAAATAGTTCGAGCTTGTTCGTTCTATATAAATACCAGTACTGTATGTTTATTCACCCGTGGGGTTATTCAATGAATGGAGGGCTGGGGAGCACAAGTGAACAATACTAGTACTACTAGTAGTAGTAAGTAGGAGCCGTACAGTTAGTCACCTTAAATAGAGAGTTTCTTTTCTTTAATGCCACGTACACAAATTGAAACGCTTGTTGTGGAGAGAAAAAGATAACCACTCCACTATATATGTACGCAGGGGCCTGAGCGCTTGCTTTACTAGGGTTGCTCTCTTCATTCTCTCATCCTCTCCAGATATAAACAAGACAACGGTAGCGACATTTTCTCTCTGCTCACCGCTGGTCGCAGATCCGGCCGGATCCCTTCGGCTGGTGTGTGTAGAGGACTAGGTGCATCGTTCACGCGGTCATCGCCGGCGAGGGAGGAAACCCATAGCTGCCGGAGAGGCCCGATCCTCTGCCCTGCCGTTCTCTCCGACACAGCGCCGGCTCGGGAGGTCCTCCGACCCTTCTTCCTCCCTGCCGTATTATCCGCAGATCCGACCTGCCGCCGCCGACATCCCGACGACCCTCAGGTATAAGTTCTTCGAAAGCGGCCTTGCTCTACTGCCCCAGCTCCCCACGTGTTTGCATGTGCATCTTTTTCTACTCCCATCAGCTCTTCGAAAGCCACCTAAATTTTTAGTATTATTAGAGGTAAAGCTACTTCATGCATTCGAATCTAGGACTTTGTTCAAACAACGAAGAAAGGGGGAAGGTTGTAGCATGAATCTAGGACTTGATTCAAAGAGGAAATAATATGGTGAAAGTAGTAGAGACCGGATACCCAACCGTTCTCTTGGTTGAAAAGGGAAATAATGGGAAAACGCAGTACAAACTGGATAAGGAACAGATCTATTATTGGTTGAAAAAAGGATAGAAAGTGGCGGCTGGTGGACAAGTCAACAGTGTATGTCCAGGATTAGATTTGTTGCCCTCACGTAGTAAAAGGTCTCCAGGATTAGAATTGATGCCCTCACATAGTAAATGGTCTCTGGATTAGATTTGCTGCCCTCACATAGTAAAAGGTCTCCAGGATTAGATTTGCTACCCTCACATAGTAAAAGGTCTCCAGGATTAGATTTGCTGCCCTCACATAGTAAAAGGTCTCCAGGATTAGGTTTGCTGCCCTCACATAGTAAAAGGTCTCCAGGATTAGATTTGTTGCCCTCACATAGCATGAACAAACTCGGCATCACCACTTTATGCCTCCTTGTAGGTACATTGTGCTGATGCGTCCGCTGCCGCATGTCCTTATACCAACCTTTTGCTTTGTTAATGTAAGGGCGCATGTAAAATGAGGCGATCACACTGTTACCTTAGGGACATGTCTAACCATTGTTATTGTTAATCTAATGCCTCCAGTGATAAGATGCAATTAAACTGTGTTACAAATGGTACTCCTGCTGTTTTCCCCAGTATGATAAGTAAGTTGCTCCTTTACGCTGCTGAGTGTCCTGGTGTCCCCACGGTCCCATGCCCTTAAACCAACTCTTTAGCTGTTGTTGATTTACTGTATCTGGTAAACAAGCAATGCCACCATTAAAGTTATCCCATATTTGACGAATGTCATTGTTGTCGTAATGCTTCCTGTAACATGAAGCATTGCTGACGTTTTAAAATTTCTACTGTCCTTGCGTGATTGCCATGAACATAATTAAGATGCTTCTTTTCATTTCGTGTATGTTTCGTATATTCTTATTGACCAGCAACTGTTTACTTTCTATCTTTTTGTGCAGATAGGGATATCCATTTCAGCTTGTTGCTATTGTGACATTTTGGTGATCTGCACAAAACACTTTTTTTTTGGAATGAGTGTCTTGTGCAGTTCAACTAAAATGTCACGTGGGCAACATCTCTCAATTTTGGTGGAACTGCACAAAATGGTGATTGGAGTTTCCAAAATCTCTGTCAAGTTCTGTTGGTAATCTCGTGCAACATTTTATTAGCCTTTGCAAGATGAGACGTCACTGTCACCACAATGGCACTTTATTTTAGTGGAACTGCACAAAAGGATAAGCAAATTATAGTTGCACCTTACATGAGCCGGATAGCCAACCTTAATGTTCCTCAATTTTAGTGCAACTACTAAAGAAGAACCTGCCAGCTCACGAGAGCAAGTACTTCTTGCTAGCTGAATGATGCAATCTTTGCTTCATTTCAGGTGAACTGCAGAAAAAGGCGCATGAATTGAATCATGGAACTCTAGGCTGGCCTCATCCGAGTGGAGATGCAGGTTGAGTTCAAAGAATGCCACTATTATAGTAAGCATGCTCTTCTTGTTTGTGCTGTGCAAACAGGAATACTCAACTACAGATGTTGTGACGGTCAAGAGCATTCGCCAAGTTCTTCGATTGTATGACATGGCTAGCCAAGATGGATTTAATCCCGATATTCACTTTATCAAAAGGCTCTAATGGGTTGGTTCTGAATCTTGCAAGCTAGGAATCAATGAGATGTGTAGGCATCTTTGTTGTACTTATTATTTGAATCTTATTTGTTTGTTCTGAATCTTGCAAGCTGGGAATCAATGAGATGTGTAGGCATCTTTGTTGTACTTATTATTTGGATCTTATTTGTTGGTTCTGAATCTTGCAAGCTGGGAATCAATGAGATGTGTAAGCATCTTTGTTGTACTTATTATTTGGATCTTATTTGGTGGTTCTGAATCTTGCAAGCTGGGAAACACGGCATGATGATGTAGAGGACAACAACCATAACAAACAGTTCAAACTTGGTAGTATTATCTATGTGAAAGTGCGACAAATGTGCTGATCGTGTGCGTCATGAGAATAATAATTCTAATTGTTGTGCATGCTGATCCTGTGGCACTGATAGAACGAGCCAATGCATTGCTTGTTTTAAGTATAAATTTCTATTAAAGCTAATTCAATTTAAGTAAAGTGACCACTAACTCATGTTATTACAGTACCAATACAGACCGCTCGTGAACCGACGTGTGGCTGGAGTAGGTTTCTTAATGGAGGCGTTTGGTTGCGCCGAGGGTGCATCTTCTGCCGGGCGTGCAGCGGACGAGGGAGGGGTAGTAACTGTTGTCGCTTGTACACACTCAGTTTACTGTTGAATCCAGTTCCCCAAGAGCTGAAAAACGAACTGCTGCCGCCGCCTACCCACTCGTTCACTTGAAGAGACTCCAATGGCAATCCGAGGGGTGAGCCTGCTGGATATGGACTTCAGCAAGGAGTTCCCCTTTGAGTTCGCCGTTCAGTCCTATGGCCGCACCAAGTTGAATTTGATGTACACCAACGATCCGGACTCGGTGAAGCTCTGCCTCGCTGAGTTCAAGCAGTACCTACAGGACGAGAAAGCACAAGGTTGCAGGACTAGACCTTGTGCCCATCCATTCATCTCCTGACAGGGACCATCGGATCGCCGTCGCCCAGGTATGTGTGCGGGACGAGGTTCTCATCTACCAGTTCTGTAGGGCCATCAGAGGTTCTGGAGCATTCGCCCGTTTCATCGGCAGCGCTGACTGCACCTTCGCTACGGTGGAGAGAAGGAAGAACGCGATGATTCGGCCATCTGGTGCAACAAGCTTGTCGACATACAGAAGCAATACAAGATCATTAGCAACGGGCAGGAGAAGGACTCCGTGGTTGACCTCGCCGAGACCATCGTCGACCCCTGATACACCAACATGAAAGAAGACAATTATACCAAGGACCTGAACACGTGGGAGGTACCTCTGAATCTAGCCCACATAACCTACGCGGCCAAGGACGCATACGCATGCTACGACATGTACAGGCAGATCTTGGACATGAGGGCGTGTCTGCTTCCCGTAACCGACGAGTACACGGACAGCCGCAGTGTCATGATCAAGCATGCCGGGAAGGTCTACATGTTGTACTTTATCTGTTTATAAGCACC
Organism: Aegilops tauschii subsp. strangulata; assembly: GCF_002575655.3. NCBI lineage: Eukaryota > Viridiplantae > Streptophyta > Magnoliopsida > Poales > Poaceae > Aegilops > Aegilops tauschii. The sequence goes on from NC_053039.3 coordinate 107,128,964, forward strand.
TTTATCATCTGAGTGTTTCATGCATTAGCCTATGTGTTGTAATTATCTGTTTTGTCCGAAATATTTCTTTTAAGAACCCATTAACCTGTTTGCTTTTTAGTGGCTATTTGCTTATGTATGTAACTAGTCCACTTGTCCGTTAAAAAAACTTGTTCACTCGGCTGCCGTGCTTTGAATCTCCTTCCTCCCAACATATTCCCCTCCTCAGGTGGACCCAGCAGGTCTCGTACATAGACATATGGGACCAACCACCTATCCATTTGCATTTCTTTATTTTGTTCAATCTTTCGCCCTCTTCCTATACAGCGGCTGGGCATCATAGCCTATGGCGTTGGCCAGGCCATCCCTCTACTACCACACATTGTCCGGCGGCGGCAGCTCCACCGGCCCACCCTGCACCCGAACAAGTCAACCCTCGTACTCTCCTCCGCATGCGTCTTCCTCCGCTCCGGTTCGTTTGGTCCGAGGTCTCGACGTCGTCCTCTGCCTTGGTGCTCTAGCTGCGGCGCCGCCGTCTGTCAGCAAAACAAGAGGAATTAGGAGAAAACTGTTCGTCGAGAGGCTGACAGTCTCGGGCCCACCAGGTCCATGGCCTAGGTTTTGTTGTTTAACATGGGCAGCCCACGACATGTTTCAACATTTTTTGGATCCAGCAGGTATCAAGCGGCCTCTGGGCCTCCCAACCTAGCTTGTCTATAACATCAGCAGTCCAAGTTATGTTTGTTTTTCCAAGACGACGCACAACTCAGTTCTATTTTTCTATTAGAATGCAAAACTGAACCTATATTTATATGTTATTTTATTACACACACACACACACACACATATATATACACACATATTAGAAACAACATAAGTTTCCGTTAAACCTGTCGTTCGTCCAACCATTTTATAGACCTTCCCACTTCCTTTATTTTTCGTTTTCATTAATCCTATATCTGAATTTTCCCCCACTTTCTTTTTCGATGTAAACTGAGTTTTCTCCCAGTACTTTTCCCTAGAACCAACTCAACTGTCCCACGTCTAGCCTAAAAAATAATAATACCCCACGTACTATTAACTCATCAAATTAAAATGATATTTTATTTCGTAAGTTGAAAGTTCTTACAAAATAATAATAATAATTGTTTATATATAACTTGGCAAGTTAACTCCTAGTGATTGCGTACATAAGCTTGCAAAGATTTTACTGACCAATGCAGTAATAGACGTGCAATCATGTGTTTATGTTTTTATAACATTTCTCCGTCTAGCCCAACATGATATTTTCACCCAGCCCAGCAAGTCTGCGGATTTAGAGAAAAATGCAAATGGGCTTTAAATTCTACCATATATACAAACGGGCTGCATAGATGCTACATCATTGTTTCACCCAGCCCACCAAATGGACTAAAAAAACAAATGGACTGGCTGACATGTGGGCCAGTAGGTCGAAGCCTAAGAAGGCGTTGGATTTACATCCAACGGCCGGCATTCTTCTTCAATCTCTTGTCTTCTTCCCTCAGCGCTGCCGGGACCGCCTGCTCCAGCCTCCGGCGTCCAGCGGTGTTGTTTTGCGCGCCTCAGCGAAACGCTACCCCGCCGACGGCCAGGCCATTCCTCCACTCCACACCTCCTGTTATTCTCTGCCGAGTGTAGGCCCACCCCGCACCCGAACCAGTCAAGTTTCCCACTCCTCTCCGTCTGTGAATCCACTGCCACACCTTCCCCATCTCCGGGTCATTCCAGTCTGGGGCCTTGCCGTCGTCCACCGCCTCGGTGCACTCAGCGCGGCGTGGTCAACATACGAGAGTCATCGGAAGAGGACTGTACGTGGAGAGCCTAATGGCTGGGACCCACGAGGTCCATGGTCGCACGCAAGGAAAGTTCCTCCTTATTAAGCTGTTTCCTCCCCCTGACAGCTGGGACCCACCGGATGTATCTTCGCATGGAAGGAAGTGCCTCCTTGTTATGCGAAAAAAAATATTCCTCCCGTTGACAGCTGGGACCCATCAGATTTGGTGGCTGACTTGTGGGCCTACTAAGCAGACGTGTACGCAGGGCTTTGTTAACTTAATCAACAAATGATTCTAGCAACTGGACCGTTGGATGTTAATCCAACAACCATGCTCCTTCTTCAACCTCTGTTCTTGCTCGTGTCTCCCGTGGGTGGCACCACGGCAGTGTTGCCGCACACCGAACTAGTGAAGTTTCCCACTCCTCTCCATCCGCAACTCCACTGCCGCGTCTTCCCCATCTCCGAGTCGTTCCAGTCTGGCGCCTCGCCGTCGTCCACCGGCCTTGGTGCGCTCGGCACGGTGTGGTCAACATGGTCAACAACCGAGAGTCATCGGAAGATGACTGTACGTGAGAGGCTGACAGTGGGGACGCACCACGCCCATGGACGCATGCATGCAACTGCATCCTTTTTACCCTAAAAAAATAATGTTTTCTCCCCCTGACTGCTGGGACCCACCAGCTACATCTTTGCACGCAAGGAAGTGCGCCCATATTACGGGCAAAAAATGATTTGCCCCCTGACTGCTGGGACCCACCAGCTACATCTTCGCACGCAAGGAAGTGCGTCCATATTACGGGCAGAAAAAAATGATTAGCCCCCTGACTGCTGGGACCCACCAGCTACATCTTCGCACGCAAGGAAGTGCCTGACAGTCGGGACCCACCCGGTCGAAGCATACGTAGCGTTGTCATTCTGGTCATGAACGTGACGTACATACTGGTCGATCGGTCTGTCTGCAGGATGCAGCGATGAACCATGGCCATGCAAGGAAGGGCACGTGTGGTAGTAGAGGCGCGCACGTGTGGTAGTAGAGGCGCGTACGTAGCATGTACACGTACGTACAACGGCCATGTTGCAAGAAAGTAAATACGGCCATGTACGTACATACGGGCGGGGTCTCGAACGCCTACTCGCGCATACGTACGGCCAGGGCTCGTGTACATGGCTGGGTCGGAACGGAGAAACTGCGTCATCATCGTGTTCATCGGGAGCCAACCGGCTTGGACGGAACATGCGATGGAAACGAGGCCTGGCGTACCGCGGAATGGAGGAAACGGCCTTGTGTTCGACCGGCCACGGTGGAAACGGGATCCTGTTCATCGGGAGGGGTCTGGCGTACCGCAAAACGGAGGAAACGGACCTCCAACGGTCGAAATGGGGTCCTGTTGATCGGGAGGGGTGTGGCGTACCGCAAAACGGAGGAAACGGACTTGTGTTGGAGCGCTATGGTCGAAACGGGGGCCCTGTTCATCGGGAGGGGTGTGGCGTACCGCAAAACGGGACTCCACGAGATACTGTTCATCTCCACCGTCGACCCCCTCCAGCCTCCACGGGCTACTGTTCATCCACCGTCGACCTCCTCCAGCCTCCACCTGCGTTTGTTCATCCACGGGGCTCCTGTTCATCCAGCCTCCAGCACGCGCTACTCCACGGCTACTATTCAACCAGCCCTCTCCACGGGCTCCTGTTCAACCACCCCTCCACGGGCTACTGTTCATCCAGCCCTCCACCGTCTACTGTTCATCTAGCCCTCCATGGGGTGGTCCTGTTCATCCAGCCCTCCACAGGGTCCTGTTCATCTAGCCCCAACCGGCTCGATCGATCGGGGTCCTGTTCATCTAGAGGCAACACCACGAGGTCCTGTTCATCCACCCCCACTGGGAACTGTTCATCCAAACCCCCCAGCAACACTCACTGTTCATCCAGAGGCAACATTGATCGGCTTCAGTTAGTAGTAGTAGCGAAGGAATCGCTCGATCGGGTTCAGTTAACAGCCATCGATCGATCGCTCGGGTTCAGTAACGCGTAGCCTGCAGTGCAATCGCTCGGGTTCAGTAGGCGAACGCCTCGCTCGGGTTCAGTTAGAGCCCAATGCCTCGCACCCACATGCGTGCGTGTACAAGAGAAACGTGCAAACCTCCGTGCATCGCTCGGCCCCGACCACCCACCGTAACCGGGAACACCCCGAAAGTTTCCTCGCCCTCGCTTCTACCATGGTTTTTTCCGTCATGGACGGCCCAAAGAATGTCATGCAGCTGCGTCTCTAGCCTGCCCAGGACGAAAACCCATTTTCTGTCATGATTTTTTGTTATAGAAGTAGGAGCGCACCACATCTATGATGATACCGGGTTTTGTCACAATTATCGTCATAGAAGTGTCATAAGTATGATAGAATTTTTTTTCATCGACCCAAAATGTAACGGATGTTTCTTTTTTTTGTAGTGTAAGCCTCTCTCATGAGCAAAACATGATCAGCACCAAGACTCCATGGGTGTTAGAATCATTAGTGTGTAATCTAGATTATTGACTCTAGTGCAAGTGGGAGACTGAAGGAAATATGCCCTAGAGGCAATAATAAAGTTGTTATTTATATTTCCTTATATCATGATAAATGTTTATTATTCATGCTAGAATTGTATTAACCGGAAACTTAGTACTTGTGTGAATACATAGACAAATAGAGTGTCACTAGTATGCCTCTACTTGACTAGCTCGTTGAATCAAAGATGGTTAAGTTTCCTAGCCATAGACATGAGTTGTCATTTGATTAACGGGATCACATCATTAGAGAATGATGTGATTGACTTGACCCATTCCGTTAGCTTAGCACTTGATCATTTAGTATGTTGCTATTGCTTTCTTCATGCTTTCCTACTAACCCAAGGCCAAGTGCAAATTGCTGTTTTTTTTGCCTATTTTAGTGTTTCGCAGGAAAGGAATATCAAACGCAGTCCAAACGGAATGAAACCTTCGGGAGCGTGATTTTTGGAACAAACGTGATCCAGAGGAATTGGAGTGGACGTCAAGAAACAACCGAGGAGGCCACGAGGCAGGGAGGTGTGCCTGCCCCCTAGGCGCGCCCCCCACCCTCATGGGCCCCTCGTGGCTCTCCTGACCAACTCCCTTCGCCTATATATACTCTTATACCCCAAAAACATCGAGGAGCACCACGAAACCCTATTTCCACCGCCGCAACTCTGTGTACCCGTGAGATCCCATCTAGGGGCCTTTTCCGGCGCTCCGTCGGAGGGGGCATCGATCACGGAGGGCTTCTAAATCAACACCATAGCCTCTCCGATGATGTGTGAGTAGTTCACCTCAGACCTTCGGGTCCATAGTTATTAGCTAGATGGCTTCTTCTCTCTCTTTGGATCTCAATACAAAGTTCTCCTCGATTCTCTTGGAGATCTATTCGATGTAACTCTTTTTGTGGTGTGTTTGTCGAGATCCGATGAATTGTGGGTTTATGATCAAGATTATCTAGGAACAATATTTGAATCTCCTCTGAATTCTTTTATGTATGATTTGATACCTTTGCAAGTCTCTTCGAATTATCAGTTTGGTTTGGCCTACTAGATTGATCTTTCTTGCAATGGGAGAAGTGCTTAGCTTTGGGTTAAATCATGCGGTGCTCGATCCCAGTGACAGAAGGGGAAATGACACGTATTGTATTGTTGCCATCGAGGATAAAAGGATGGGGTTTATATCATATTGCTTGAGTTTATCCCTCTACATCATGTCATCTTGCCTAATGCGTTACTCTGTTCTCATGAATTTAATACTCTAGATGCATGCTGGATAGCGGTTGATGTGTGGAGTAATAGTAGTAGATGCAGAATCGTTTCGGTCTACTTGTCGCGGACGTGATGCCTATATACATGATCATGCCTAGATATTCTCATAACTATGCTCAATTATATCAATTGCTCGACAATAATTTGTTCACCCACCGTAATAATTATGCTCTTGAGAGAAGCCACTAGTGAAACCTATGGCCCCCGGGTCTATTTTCCATCATATTAATCTCTCGTTGTTTCTATCACCGTTTATTTTTTGCTTTCTTTACTTCTAGTCTTTATCATAAAAATACAAAAAATATTATCTTATCATCTCTATCAGATCTCACTTTTGCAAGTGGCCGTGAAGGGATTGACAACCCCTTTATCGCGTTGGTTGCAAGGTTCTTATTTGTTTTTGTAGGTACGAGGGACATGAGCGCGGTCTCCTACTGGATTGATACCTTGGTTCTCAAAACTAAGGGAAATACTTACGCTACTTTGCTGCATCACCCTTTCCTCTTCAAGGGAAAACCAACGCAGTGCTCAAGAGGTAGCAGGGGGGCCGGCCCCGCTTTCCTTCTTCTCCTCTCCCCCTTCCCCCTCCTATTGTGACTAGGGAAGGGGGGAAACCTACTCCTAGTAGGAGTAGGAATCCCCCCTTGGGGCGCACCATGAGGGCCGACCGGCCCCCTCTCCCCTCCTTTATATATGGGGGAGGGGGGCACCCCATAGACACACAAGTTGATCATTGTCTTAGCCGTGTGCGGTGCCCCCTCCTCCATAATCCACCTCGGTCATATCGTCGTAGTGCTTAGGCGAAGCCCTGCGCCGGTAGCTTCATCATCATTGCCATCACGCCGTCGTGCTGACGAAGCTCTCCCTCGACACTCAGCTAGATCGAGAGTTCGTGGGACGTCACCGAGCTGAACGTGTGCTAATCGCGGAGGTTTCATACTTTCGGTACTAGGATCGGTCGGATCATGAAGACGTATGACTACATCAACCGCGTTGTCATAACGCTTCTGCTTACGGTCTACGATGGTACGTGGACAACACTCTTCCCTATGATTGCTATGCATCACCATGATAGATCTTGCGTGTGTGTAGGATTTTTTTTTGAAATTACTGCGTTACCCAACATATTTTACATCATATTAGTTTCCCGTCAATTAGCTATTTCTGTCGCCGTTTGTTTTGCAATCTTTATTTTCCTATCTATACAACAAAAATACCAAAAATATTTATCTTATTATCTTTATCAGATCTCACTTTTGCAAGTGGCGGTGAAGGGATTGACAACCCCTTTATCGTGTTGGTTGCAAGGTTCTTGATTGTTTGTGCATGTACTAGGCGACTTGCGTGTAGTATCCTACTGGATTATACCTTGGTTCTAAAAAACTGAGGGAAATACTTACGTTACTTTGCTGCATCACCCTTTCCTCTTCAAGGGAAAACCAACACATGCTCAAGAGGTAGCAAGAAGGATTTCTGGCGCCGTTGCCGGGGAGATCTACGTACAAGTCAAGACATACAAAGTACCCAACACAAACTCTTCTCCCTCGCATTACATTATTTGCCATTTGCCTCTCGTTTTCCTCTCCCCCACTTCACCTTTGCCGTTTTATTCGCCCCTTTTCCATTCGTCTCTTTTTGCTTGCCTCTTGTGTGCCTGTTTGCCCTGATGGCCTTGCCTAAAAACGTTGACCCTCACCTTAGAAGGTTGGAAGAAATTGAAAACAACATTAGAAGCTTTATGTCTTTGCAATTTGAGCATAATAATTTCTTCAGAAACGAGCTTAAAGAACAGAAAGGTTTTTTGGAGTACATGAATAAAGAGCTTGATGATATGTCTAAGGAATTTTATGGTTTGAAATCTCAGTTTGCCCATCTTGAAAATTTAGTAGGCCAAATTTCGGATAAGCAAGCCACCTTAGTTAATAAGATGGCCGCCAAACCGGAAGAGCTAGATGATAATAATGATGAAGATCTAAAAGTGATTGATGTGTCCCCTATTAAATCTTTGTTTTCTAATATGAATCTTAATAAAGATGGGACTGGAGATGAGTCAACTTTAGTTAAAAGGCGTTCCAATGATTCGAAGTTTTTAGATCTTGCTGCAAAAATTGGTAAAAGTGGGATTGAAGAGGTCAAAACTTTACATAGCAATGAACGCACTATTTTGGATTTCAAGGAATTTAATTATGATAATTGTTCTCTGATAGATTGTATTTCCTTTTTGCAATCCGTGTTAAATTCTCCTCATGCGTATGATCAAAACAAAGCTTTTACTAAACATATCGTTGATGCTTTAATGCAATCTTGTGAAGAAAAACTTGAATTAGAAGTCTCTATCCCTAGAAAATTTTATGATGAGTGGGAACCTACTATTAAAATTAATATTAAAGATCATGAATGCTATGCTTTGTGTGATTTGGGTGCTAGTGTTTCCACGATTCCAAAAACTTTGTGTGATGTGTTAGGTTTCCGTGAATTTGATGATTGTTCTTTAAATTTGCACCTTGCGGATTCTACCATTAAGAAACCTATGGGAAGAATTAATGATGTTCTTATTGTTTCTAATAGGAATTATGGGTCCATAGATTTCATTGTTCTTGATATAGATTGCAATCCTACATGTCCTATTATTCTTGGTAGACCTTTCCTTAGAACGATTGGTGCAATTATTGATATGAAAGAAGGAAATATTAGATTCCAGTTTCCATTAAGGAAAGGCATGGAACACTTTCCTAGGAAGAAAATTAAATTGCCTGATGAATCTATTCTGAGAGCCACTTATGGATTGCATACCAAAGATGACAATACCTAGATCTATTCTTGTTTTTATGCCTAGCTAGGGGCCTTAAACGATAGCGCTTGTTGGGAGGCAACCCAATTTTATTTTTGTTCCTTCCTTTTTGTTACTGTTTAGTAATAAATAATTCATCTAGCCTTTGGTTAGATGTGTTTTTTATGTTTTTATTAGTGTTTGTGCCAAGTAAAACCTATAGGATCTTCTTGGGTGATAATTATTTGATCTTGCTGAAAAAAGACATAAACTTTCTGCTCACAAAAACAATTGTTAAAAATCACCAGAGAGTGATAAAATACTTATTCCAATTGCATTAGATCAATAATCAAATTATCTAGGTCTTCCTATTTTTTGAGAATTTTTGGAGTTACAGAAGTATGTGTTTAAATCAGATTGCTACAGACTGTTCTGTTTTTGACAGATTCTGTTTTTCGTGTGTTGTTTGCTTATTTTGATGAATCTATGGCTAGTATTGGGGGGTATGAACCATAGAGAAGTTGGAATACAGTAGGTTTAACACCAATATAAATAAAGAATGAGTTCATTACAGTACCTTAAATTGGTGGTTTGTTTTCTTACACTAACGGAGCTCATGAGATTTTCTGTTAAGTTTTATGTTGTGAAGTTTCAAGTTTTTGGGTAAAGATTTGATGGATTTTGGAATAAGGAGTGGCAAGAGCCTAAGCTTGGGGATGCCCAAGTCACCCCAAGGTAAAATTCAAGGACAACCAAAAGCCTAAGCTTGGGGATGCCCCGGAAGGCATCCCCTCTTTCGTCTTCGTCTATCGGTAACTTTACTTGAGGCTATATTTTTATTCACCACATGATATGTGTTTTGCTTGGAGCGTCTTGTATGCTTTTTATTTTACCACAATCATCCTTGCTGTACACAACTTTTGGGAGAGACACACATTAATCGGAATTTATTAGAATACTCTATGTGCTTCACTTATATCTTTTGAGCTAGATAATTTTTGCTCTAGTGTTTCACTTATATCTTTTTAGAGCACGGTGGTGGTTTTATTTTATAGAAACTATTGATCTCTCATGGTTCACTTATATTATTTTGAGAGTCTTTTAGAACAGCATGGTAATTTGCTTTGGCTATAAAATTACTCCTAATATGATGGGCATCCAAGATGGGTACAATAAAAACTTCCATATAGAGTGCATTGAATACTATGAGAAGTTTGATACTTGATGATTGTTTTGAGATATGAAGATGGTAATATTAGAGTCGTGCTAGTTGAGTAATTGTGAATTTGAGAAATACTTGTGTTGAAGTTTGCAAGTCCCGTAGCATGCACGTATGGTAACCGTTGTGTAACAAATTTGAAGCATGAGGTGTTTCTTTGATTGTCCTCCTTATGCGTGGCGGTCGGGGACGAGCGATGGTATTTTCCTACCAATCTATCCCCCTAGGAGCATGCGCATAATGCTTGGTTTTGATGACTTGTAGATTTTTGCAATAAGTATGTGAGTTCATTATGACTAATGTTGAGTCCATGGATTATACGCACTCTCACCCTTCCATCATTGCTAGCCTCTTCGGTACCGTGCATTGCCCTTTCTCACCTTGAGAGTTGGTGCAAACTTCGCCGATGCATCCAAACCCCGTGATATGATATGCTCTATCACACATAAACCTCCTTATATCTTCCTCAAAACAGCCACCATACCTACCTATTATGGCATTTCAATAGCCATTCCGAGATATATTTCCATGCAACTTTCCACCGTTCCGTTTATTATGACACACTTCATCATTGTCATATTGCTTTGCATGATCATGTAGTTGACATCGTATTTGTGGCAAGGCCACCGTGCATAATTTTTCATACGTGTCACTCTTGATTCATTGCCTATCCTGGTACACCGCCGGAGGCACTCATATAGAGTCATATTTTGTTCTAGTATCGAGTTGTAATCCTTGAGTTGTAAATAAATAGAAGTGTGATGATCATCATTATTAGAGCATTGTCCCGTGTGAGGAAATAAAAAAAGAAGAGAAAGGCCAAAAAAGAAGAGAAAGGCCAAAAAAAAGAGATGGCCCAAAAAAATGAGAGAAAAAGAGAGAAGGGACAATGTTACTATCCTTTTTCCACACTTGTGCTTCAAAGTAGCACCATGATCTTCATGATAGAGAGTCTCTTATTTTGTCACTTTCATATACTAGTGGGAATTTTCATTATAGAACTTGGCTTGTATATTCCAACAATGGTCTTCCTCAAATGCCATAGGTCTTCGTGAGCAAGCAAGTTGGATGCACACCCACTTAGTTTCTTTTTTTGATATTTCATACATTTATAGCTCTAGTGCATCCGTTGCATGGCAATCCCTACTCCTCGCATTGACAACAATTGATGGGCATCTCCATAGCCCGTTGATTAGCCGCGTCGATGTGAGACTTTCTCCTTTTTTTTCTTCTCCACACAACCTCCATCATCATATTCTATTCCACCCATAGTGCTATATCCATGGCTCACGCTCATGTATTGCGTGAAAGTTGAAAAAGTTTGAGAATACTAAAGTATGAAACAATTGCTTGGCTTGTCATCGGGGTTGTGCATGATGAGAGCATTTTGTGTGACGAAAATGAAGCATGGCCTAACTATATGATTTTGTAGGGATGAGCTTTCTTTGGCTATGTTATTTTGAGAAGACATAATTGCTTAGTTAGTATGCGTGAAGTATTATTATTTTTATGTCAATATTAAACTTTTATCTTGAATCTTTCAGATCTGAACATTCATGCCACAATAAAGGAAATTACATTGAAAATTATGTTAGGTATCATTCCACATCAAAAATTTCTGTTTTTATCATTTACCTACCCGAGGACGAGCAGGAATTAAGCTTGGGGATGTTGATATGTCTCCAACGTATCTATAATTTTTTTATTGTTCCATGCTATTATATTATCTGTTTTGGATGTTTAATGGGCTTTAATATGCTCTTTTATATTATTTTTGGGACTAACCTATTAACCGGAGGCCGAGTGCCAGTTGCTGTTTTTTTTTGCCTATTTCAGTGTTCTACAGAAAAGGAATATCAAACGGAACGAAACCTTCGCGAGCATCTTTCTTGGAACGAAAGCAATCCAGAAGACTTGGAGTTGAAGTCTGGAACTCCGCGAGGAAGCCACGAGGCAGGAGGGCGCGCCCAGGGGGGTAGGCGCGCCCCCACCCTCGTGGGCCCCATGGAGCACCACCGACCTACTTCTTTCGCCTATATATACTCTTGTACCCTGAAAACATCTAGGGGAGCCACGAAACCACTTTTCCACCGCCGCAACCTTCTATACCCGTGAGATCCCATCTTGGGGCCTTTTCCGGCGCTCCGTCGGAGGGGGAATCGATCACAAAGGGCTTCTACATCAACACCATAGCCTCTCCGATGATGTGTGAGTAGTTTACCACAGACATTCGGGTCCATAGTTATTAGCTAGATGGCTTCTTCCCTCTCTTTGGTTCTCAATACAAAGTTCTCCTCGATGTTCTTGGAGATCTATTCGATGTAATACTTTTTGCGGTGTGTTTGCCGAGATCCGATGAATTGTGGGTTTATGATCAAGATTATCTATGAACAATATTTGATTCTTCTCTGAATTGTTATATGCATGATTTGATATCTTTGCAAGTATCTTCGAATTATCGGTTTAGTTTGGCCTACTAGATTGATCTTTCTTGCAATGGGAGAAGTGTTAGCTTTGGGTTCAATCTTGCGGTGCTCGATCCCAGTGACAGAAAGGGAACCAACACGTATTATATTGTTGCCATCGAGGATAAAAAGATGGGGTTTATATCATATTGCTTGAGTTTATCCCTGTACATCATGTCATCTTGCTTAATGCGTTACTCTGTTCTTATGAACTTAATACTCTAGATGCATGCTGGATAGCGGTTGATGTCTGGAGTAATAGTAGTAGATGCAGAATCGTTTCGGTCTACTTGACACGGATGTGATGCCTATGTTCATGATCATGCCTAGATATTCTCATAACTATGCGCTTTTCTATCAATTGCTCGGCAGTAATTTGTTCACCCACCATAATATATGCTATCATGAGAGAAGCCACTAGTGAAACCTATGCCCCCCAGGTCTATTTTACATCATATTAGTTTCCCGTCAATTAGCTATTTCTGTCACCGTTTGTTTTGCAATCTTTATTTTCCAATCTATACAACAAAAATACCAAAAATATTTATCTTATTATCTTTATCAGATCTCACTTTTGCAAGTGGCCGTGAAGGGATTGACAACCCCTTTATCGCGTTGGTTGCAAGGTTCTTGATTGTTTGTGCAGGTACTAGGTGACTTGCGTGTAGTCTCCTACTGGATTGATACCTTGGTTCTCAAAAACTAAGGGAAATACTTACGCTACTTTGCTGCATCACCCTTCCCTCTTCAAGGGAAAACCAATGCATGCTCAAGAGGTAGCGTCCTCCCACTCACTCTTTTGTAGAAAACATTTTCTTCAAAACTTCCACACTCTATGGCAATACTTTGCCTCGGCGTAGTGACAGAGGAATACCCAACTATTTGGGATAACCTACAAAGTAGCACTTATTTCAATAAAGTTGATGTTGCTCCTTTTCAGTGTGAAAGCCAGAGTCACTAAAGCATCACTTTGAAAGTATATTAGCGAAATAATTAATTTCATCTTTGATCTCAGCATGTCATACATAGTTTGATTGTATCTACTTAAAACAATCTACTCTCAGTAGTGTTTCTAGGAGGTGCAAGCTATATAATTGTTTTACAGTTCATCAGACATTCGCTAAATTTGTAACTCAAATATTCTTTTCTTCAATCCAATTGTAGAAACATAATTTTCTTGTTACAATAATTTTTACTTCATTCTGAACACCTTTTGAAACACTTCAAAAGATCTAGATTTATGTCTCAATTAGTAAATATAAATACCTACTTGAGTCATCCTTGGAGATAGATAAATCCACTGCTTGCAACAACACCTATTGGACTACACACATCGATATGCATATTGCCAATTATTTTGTTGCTAGTTATCTATGGCCCGTGAACGGTATTTTAGTTTATCTCACTAATTGGACGAAACTTGCAAGTGTAAGATTATTCTCAATCAGATGACTTCAAAATTCATCACTATGAAATTTCTCCATGCTAGTTTCTCCAATGTGACTAAATGCAATGCCACAAAGATGTTATATTCTTTTAGTCTTGCGACATTTAGCGTAAGTGTTATCGATGTTCAATTTTATTATCAATATTCATAACATATATCTTATTCACAATAAGAGTATGCCCTTTTGTTCATAACATCGAACAACTATTGTTCTGTCATGGACAACCTCCTTCATAACATCGAACAACTATTGTTCTGTCACGAAGAACCTCCTTGCAACTTCTATGTAATGGGCTAGAGTGTACAAAAACTCTAAAATGAATTATGATAATAAATATAGAGGAAATATACTGATAGAAATAATTTAACCTTTTACAATCCATCAAAATATTTTAACCTCATTATTTGTTGGTCATTTAAGTCAATCGAAGTTTCTTGCAATGATTTGCAATAACATGCAATTGAGTCAATATCCTTGTGATTAACCTTTTAACCAAAATACCGAGGAATCAGTGATCAACAAATTGATCATTTTTCCCAAGAACTATACTTTAGTTGACCAACCACGTCTACATGTCATAACTTGTATGGCATTCATACCTGAGCTGGACATTCCAATCTTCTTTTCTTTCCGCCTTTTACTTCTTAAAGTTTTACTTCAATATTTCTCTTACTCTCAGAATTAATAACAACTTTAAGAGTGACGTGCGCCCCGAACTTCCCTAGGAATGTAAGTCTCATTACATCCTTTGGTTTTGTTATTTTTCTACAAGTTTTCACCGTCAACACATGACTGGATTTCTTCCGGATCTTACGCATTTCAGTCTTAAATATAGTTGAACACTTCACTAGAATTTGCAAACAAAACACTTCGTTAGATATCGCATATCTTTTAGCCTTTGCTTGTTTTTGAAAACAATTTTCAGTTCCAAGAATATCACGGAAGTGTTCCATGACAATACCAAAATTATCATCACGGAAGTGTTCACTTCCATGACGATAAATGACGCGTCATGGAAGTGCTTTCGTCAAGGGTAATCAACATGTGGCATCCACCGTAACGGGTCGCCGTTAAGCTATCAGGTCTAGTTTTGGATCCGATAACCCGTTAATAGCCCGGACCAATGGCGATTTTCCACGTGTAAAATTCTCATTGGCTGAAGGAAACACGTGTCAGCTCATCATTAGGTCAGATAGGTGCCTATGATATGTCGACACGTGCGACGGACCACCACTGGCCCATTTAGCTTACAAAGGCCGGCCTGTTTGACTTGGTCAAAAGTTAGCGGGCCAGCCCATGAAAAGCATGTTAACGGCCTGTTCACAAATAGCCTATTTTACGGCTCGATAACTCACGGCCCATTAGGGCCTTCCTGAAATCGGCCCAAGAGGGTCATGTGGGCCGCCGAATATAATACCAGCCCATTTCACTTTTGGCCCATGTATGGCCCATGACGTCTTTCGTCCCATATGAGGCCTTTCGTATCTTTAGGCCCTTTAGTGGCCCACGATGACTCTAGCCCATAATGAACATTACATTTCTTTGTACCCATTAACGGCCCATGATTCACATGGGCCGTTTCCAGCCCGTGTTAACTTTCGGCCTACTGACGGCCCATACGTTCTTGGGCTCCTTTCCGGCCCTCGATTACTTCCGGTCCGTTACTGGCATGTTCCCCTAATGGGCCAAATTCGGCCCGTGGCTAGAATCGGCCCGTTTGTGGCCTGTTAACCCGTTGAGACGTTTCCAGCCCGTCCTATATTCTGGCCCATTAACGACCCGTTATGCCTGTGACAGAATTAATCCTTTGCTGTCTTCCGGCCTGTTAACAGCCCGTTACCGTGTTGGACTGATACCAATTTCGTCCGTTTACGACCCATGTGGACCCATTTATCCGACGGCCCGAGGCCCACCAATTCGACGGCCCGTTGGAGGCCCATTTATCTGACGGCCCGTAGGAGGCCCATGGATCCTACGGCTTGTAGCAGGGTCAAGGTTACCGTCCGTATATGGACCATGGTTGTTGCGGCCACTAACAAACCAGGGAAAAAGAAGACTAGGAAATAAATAAGCCTGAAACTAACGCTAGGCTATTAAGGCGATTGCACAGATTACATCCACTGGGCATCAAAGTTCGCCACCAGTGCAAATATAGGGAGCACCCTACACTATACAAAAATGGCTTGCTGTTTTCTTTAGCTGGTGGCTCCACGTTAATGTAACACCCCGGATGTAACTTGCCATATTTGTAACTCCTACTTTTGCCATTTTCGGCTATGTGCTATGATTTTCCCTCCGTTGTCGGGTTTTGTCTTTCGTTTTGTATTTTGGCATGTCATGCATTTTCATATCATGTCATCATGTGCATTGCATTTGCATACGTGTTCGTCTCTTGCATCCGAGCATTTTCCCCGTTGTCCGTTTTGCAATCCGGCGCTCCTATCTCCTCCGGTGCATCCCTCTTGTTTTCTTTCGTGTGCGGGCGCCAAACTTTCTCGGAACGGACCGAGGCTTGTCAAGTGGCCTTATTATACCACCCGGAGACTACCGGTCAAGTTTCGTTCCATTTGGAGGTCGTTTGGTACTCCAACGGTCAACCGGGCATCCGCAAAATCCATTTGAGTGTCCAGCAAAACCCCCCTCCAAAACCAGCCCAAAACCCACCAAACTCTCTTCCATGCTCTAGGTCGTTCGATCACGATCGTGTGGGCGAAAACCGCACCTCATTTGGACTCTCCTAGCTCCCTCTACCTATAAATATGTGGACATCCCGAAAAACGAATCACAGATCAAACCCTAGAAAATTTCGTCTCCGCGACCGGACGCGTCCACTCCGCGCCGGACGGATCCCGCCGCCGCGGCCAGCCAGTGGCGCGCTGCCACGTGGCCGGCCCGTACGCCGCCGCCGCCGCGGCCCGGGCAGCCCGCCGCGGGCCCTCCAGGCCCGCCTCCTGCCGCGCCGCCGCTCGGGCCCCGCACCCCGCGCCTGCCGCCTCCACCGCGTCCGCGCCGCCCGCCGGCTCCCTCCGCCGCCGCCTCCGCGCCGGCCGGCCCCGCCGCCGACCGCCGGCGCCGTCGCGCCGCGGCTCCCCGCCATCGACGCCGTCCGTCCCCGCCGCCCTCCGGCCTCTTCTTCCCCTCCGGCCACGGCCTCCGGCCTCTCCTCTCCTCCCGCCGGTGAGCCGCGCCGCCGCCCCGGCGAGCACCCGAGCACGAGCCCCGGCGAGCACCCGAGCATAACTCCTCGCATGTAGCTCCGTTTCACGCGTGTAATATGTCAAATTGTTCGTCTCGTGATGCTCTTCATTTTGTTCAATTTCACCATTTTCATTAGAGGTCATCTTGATGCCCAAATCTCTGTTGGAAAAGGGCTAGTTGCTGTTATTCTCTGGTTCTTATCAGAACTTGGAGATTTGTCATTTTTGTATCATTAAATCTGTGCATCTTTTGGGCATAAGCTCTACATGTGTTTTGAAGTATGCCATGCCATATTTCGAGTGGTGTAGTACATGTATTTTTGTGATCTCTGTGGTGACTAGCACAAGCATGCAAAGTAGGCTCCGTAATGTTTCTGATTTCAGGGACTTAGTGATTTCTCTAAGTCCTTGTCTGCTGTTATTTTGTTGCCATGTAAACTTGATGCTACAGAGAGATCCATGCATATTTTGGAGATGTCCAGTAAGGATGTTTTGTAGATATTGTTGTAATTGATCCATTCCTGCCCTTGTTTGCAATTATGGAGTGCCATAGCATGACTCAATCTTGCTCTACGTTTGCTATAAAATATTTCTGGCAGATTCTTAACATGATATGCAATTTTGCCAAGCTTATTGTAGTTGATCCATACATGCTATGCAATTGTTCTTGCCATGGATAGCTTCTTAACCATGCCATCTTGCTGTATGTGTGCTTGGTTTGTCATGCATTTCTCTGTAGTGAGTGCATCAAGCTCACAAAGAGGCCTACATATTATTATTTCTGCCATGCTCTGTTTTCTGATGTCTGAAACCTGATAACGGAACTTGCTATGTTTACATGCTTGCCATCATATCTTCTGGTCCTTTTTGGCTTATGGTCAGTAAGGTACTTTTGTCATGTGCATTTAGTAGAACACTGCCATGCCTTGTTTTTCTATGTTAAGTTCCTATAGCATGTTGATTTCATGCTCTGAACATTGCTACCTGATGCTGTTTTCTGCCATGTCCAGTTTTTCACTAAGTCTGTGATCCTGTTATCTTTTGCACTTTTGCCATGCTTGTTTGAGCTTGATATGTTGTGAACTAGCCGTAGCTCAGTGTTCATCTTTTGTCAAGCATCTCCTGTAGATTACTTCCATGTGCTTTTTTGCTATGTTGGAGTGCTGTAGCATTGTTACTCGTTGCATTTTAAGTGCCATCATGCTGTTAATCGCAGATTCGTGTCATTCTTGTTTTGCTTGCCATTTGCAAACCGTGCATCCGATTCCGGTGATCTTTATATCGATTTCGACCGAAATCATCTCATCTTTCCAGTGGCATACTTGGTTTGCCAAGTTACTGCCATGTTCATCATTTTCCTTCCGGAGCACGCATATGCATCGCATATCATATCTCGCATATCATACATGTTTTGCATCATGTTGCTTGTGCTTTTCTCGTGATTGATTGTGGTTCCGTTTGCTTGTGTTCTTGTCTTGGGTAGAGCCGGGAGACGAGTTCGTGAACGAGGAACCTGTTGAGTATGCTTACGAGGATCAAGCTTTCGACAACTCTGAGAACCTTGCAGGCAAGATGACCACCCCTCGAAATCACTTCTATCTTTGCTTTGCTAGTTGTTCGCTCTATTGCCATGCTCCGCTACCTATCACTTGCTACATCATGTCTCCCATTTTTCCATGTCAGCCCCTAACCATCCTTTCCTAGCAAACCGTTGTTTGGCTATGTTACCGCTATTGCTCAGCCCCTCTTATAGCGTTGCTAGTTGCAGGTGAAGTTGAAGTTTGTTCCATGTCGGAACATGGATATGTTGGGATATCACAATATCTCTTATTTAATTAATGCATCTATATATTTTGGTGAAGGGTGGAAGGCTCGACCTTATGCCTGGTGTTTTGTTCCACTCTTGCCGCCCTAGTTACTGATATACCGGGATTATGTTCCTTGAGTTTGCGTTCCTTACACGGTCGGGTGATTTATGGGACCCCCTTGACAGTTCGCCTTGAATAAAACTCCTCCAGCAAGGCCCATCCTTGGTTTTACCATTTGCCGCCTAAGCCTTTTTCCCCCGGGTTTTCGCGAGCCCGAGGGTCATCTTTATTTAAACCCCCGGGCCAGTGTTCCTCTGAGTGCTGGTCCAAACTAGAGCCACTTGCACCGCCACCTTGGGGAAACTCGAGGATTGGTTTTAGCTGTACGTAGTGTTCATCCGGTGTGCCCTGAGAACGAGATATGTGCAGCTCCTATCGGGATTTGTCGGCACATTCGGGCGGCTTTGCTGGTCTTGTTTTACCATTGTTGAAATGTCTTGTAAACCGGGATTCCGAGACTGATCGGGTCTTTCCGGGAGAAGGTTTATCCTTCGTTGACCGTGAGAGCTTATGATGGGCTAAGTTGGGACACCCCTGCTGGGTTTTATCTTTCGAAAGCCGTGCCCGCGGTTATGAGGCAGATGGGAATTTGTTAATGTCCGGTTGTAGAAAACTTGCCACTTGACCCAATTAAAATACATCAACTGCGTGTGTAGCCGTGATGGTCTCTTCTCGGCGGAGTCCGGGAAGTGAACACGGCCTGAGTTATGAATGACGTAAGTAGGTGTTCAGGATCACTTCTTGGTCATTGCTAGATGACGACCGTTCCGTTGCTTCTCTTCTCGCTCTCATTTGCGCAAGTTAGCCACCATATATGCTTTTGCCGCTGCAGCTCCACCTCATTACACCATTCTTCCCTATAAGGTTAAATAGTCTTGATCTCGCGGGTGTGAGATTGCTGAGTCCTCGTGACTCACAGATTCTACCAAAACAGTTGCAGGTGCCGACGATGCCAGTGCAGATGATGGGGTCGATCTCAAGTGGGAGTTCGACGAGGAACGTGGTCGTTACTATGTGTCTTTTCCTGATGATCAGTAGTGGAGCCCAGTTGGGACGATCGGGGATCTAGCATTTGGGGTTGTCTTATTTTCATCTGGATTTTGACCGTAGTCGGTCTATATGTTTGTATTGTGGATGATGTATGAATTATATTTATGTATTATGTGAAGTGGCGATTGTAAGCCAACTCTTTATCCCATTCTTGTTCATTACATGGGATTGTGTGAAGATGACCCTTCTTGCGATAAAACCACTATGCGGTTATGCCTCTAAGTCGTGCCTCGACACGAGGGAGATATAGCCGCATCGTGGGCGTTACAGTTAAGACAATTTTTTGTATCGCAACAAAACAAATTACAACCATAAAACAAAAGGAAGGTTGGCATAAAATTTAACAGTTTGGCAGATAAATGCACCACCAGAAGCTCAGAAGCTCAGTTCATTTGACCTGACTGTTACGTTTTCATTCCGTATTGTCTGATGGAGCACCATATCCTTCGCCTTCATTTCTCCTAGGCTCCTGAACAACATAGCAAATGTCTGATAGTCTGGTTTCAAAACCATGCATATCTTGACGACATCGAACAATGTATGTCCTTATTTCACAAAGGGTCTCTGTTAGGGAATGGACTTGTATCTGGAGCGCAAATATAACATTGTTTTGAGCTTGCATATCTTGATCATGAGGCAGTTTGGACAAGATTGCCTTAACAACCAACCCAGTATTACGCAAGAACGTGCTTTTGGCACTATTAGTGGACAGGTACTGACCCATTGTAGCAAGAGGTGACATTGCGGTTATAGTTGCCTCGTCACCTTCAGAAGGTGGCGGTTCTACCATTTTTTCTATAGCTTGCTGAAAATTTGAGTTTTTACATTAGTAGTACCAGAACAGAAGATATTAAGGAGGCAGCAAAACCAAACAAAATAGCTTTGGTCTATATACAGAACTTATTCTGGTGAACCCGTGTAAAATATTAGTTGTATTTTATTGCAAAGTACATAATAAAACCAGGTTCCAAACATATGACCATGTACCATGGCTAATGTTTTGTATATTTCTTCACATTGTATTGATAGCTAAGGATAAAGAGACAAAGTTTATAATACAGTAAGCATAGTATGACATCATTCATATCACAAAACAACTGAGAACAGACAAACAAGCAATTGTAACATTGTGTGGGCAAGTCCAGCATGGAACTAGATTACAGATCAAGATCAAAGGAACATCACTCCTCTCTTTTAAACCTTGTAAGGTGCAATGATATGCTAAGACAATTGTGTATAAAATTGAAAAGAGTAATAGACATTGGCTGCAAACCATGCAGTTCAATGCACACGTTAGAGTAAGTAGTAGTTAAAAGGCACGAGGATTAAGGACTTACAATAGCGGCTTTGACTGGTGTAGTCATGCCCTTCGTCTTGCTGGTGTGACAGTCCTTGAAGATTTCCACATCATTTGGTTCAGGTAATTTTTGGTCCTTGCAGGCTTTCCTCTGCATCTGGAACATGTCAATATAGGTTTGATAATATGGTAAAGCGAAAAGAGTGAAACAACAGCTAATTACAAGAGCCTTGCAGTGTGCAATATAGCTACGAGATCCTGTCGTCTGTTGGAATATCACTTTCCTTCGGTTGGCCCTATTCTTTGAATAGTTCACCTACAAGAAGATAGATTTGTGAGGCACATGCATAAATAGGAGTTCAACATTTGATCTAATTACATACATATAACATACCTGATACTTTGGATCAGACCAGTGTTTAATGAGGCCTCTCCAGTCCTCATCCGATATATTTTCCAATGGAGATGTTTGGGCAAGTTCACTGTTAGCCTTGCCTTCAAAGCGAGTTTTCCTCAAGTTATACCGATACTGTCGTAGAGCAGACTTGAAAACATGGGTGCAAGCTTGTCTGGTTGCATCATCTTGGCTATCCAACTTGAACCTCATCTATTCAAAATTATGGGAGTCTCATTATCAGCAACCTAGAAAGTATGGAGCAGAGCAAGACGATATTACTACTTTCCATATATAACCATACTTACAGATAAATGGTTGAGGAAGGTGTTGAACTGGGTTTCGTCTTTGTCATTCCTGTACTGAATCCATGTTGGGAGGATACGTACATAACACCTAACGGTAACCGCTGCCTCTGATACTAACTTGGCTGACCCTGTAGCATCACGTGGCCTTTTTAAACCTGCCTCAAAACGAATCTCCATTCTTCCTCCTCTAGATTTAGTTAACCTATCGAGCATTATCCCTGATGTTTGTTTCCTCTTGCACCTAGGTGCTAGTCCGACAACGAACATAGGAAGTGTTAGTGTACATCAAACTGTGAGACTACATATAAAGAAGCATGCAACTATGTAACATCCCAATTTTCAATTTGGATGTTAATCATTAGGTCATCATATGCATCCATGATTCTTGCATTTTGAATTAGTTTTATTTGGACATTTTGATCCAAGAGACCTTAAGCAACTCAAGGACCATTTGAGAGAGTTGGAGGTTTTCATAAAATTCCATTTTTGAATTTTCAAAATTGGTAAATTGGATCAAGGTGACTTTTATTCGAAATTATTTTTCCAATATTTCAAAATAAATAAATAATGAGAGAAGATAATATGACTTCTTCAAAACAGAGAGGAAATAATGGAAATTTAATTTGGAATAAAAATATTTTTTTTGACATTTTTATTCGACTAAATTAGGAAAAATTGCAGTTTTAGCCCAGAAAAATGTTCATGTTGTCCTAAATATTAGTAGAGGACCGTGAAAATTATTTTTGGGGTTTTAGGATTTTTATTTATTATATATTTGGATTTTTCCGTTTTGGTGAAATGTTTTTAAAAAAAAATTCCTTCGACCGACTGGGCCGAAGCCCAGCCGGCCCGCAACGCGCCGCCGCCTTCCCCGCGTGGGAGTCCCGCACCGAGCCACCGCCGCTCGGAGTCCGAGCCAGACTCCTTCGCCGCCCGTGCCCCCTTCCCCAAGCCGCTTCGCCCCCTCCTTAAATACCCCCCGCCGCCCCTCCCCCCTCAACCCGCTCCGCTGCCGCAGCCCGGGTCGCCCCGCCGCCGCCTGCCTCGCGTTGCGCTGTCGCCTCCCGCCGCCGCCCCGCTCGCCGGAGTTCGCCGCCGACGCTGCTGCCCCGCCTCGCCGGAGAAAGCCGCCGCCGCCGGTTCATCTCACCGACCCGGTATAAACCGAGAAAACCCGCCTTTTTTTAAAGTTCGGTTTTTCTTTTTAGATCGGTTTTATTTTTTTGGTTTCATTAAAAAGCGAGCGTTCATCGGTTTAGATCTGTTAACGAACGAATCCGTTCGTTAGTCTCTGTTAGCGGACGTTCGTCCGATAGATTTTACTTTTTCTGTTTATTTTTGGTCAGGGACCTATCCGTAATTATTTTCATCACAGATTAGTCCCTGGTCTTCAAACATTCACTATTTTTTGCTCGTTTATCCAAATCCAGTGAAACCAACGCCAAAAGCTTCGTCTCGATCCCCTCTATTCAGATAAACAACTTTAACATGATTTTGAAAATTTAAAATTTGGTTTCAAGCAGATTTGAATTCGAACTTCTTTTGATCGTAGTTTGAGTTTCGTAACTCCGATTCGATTGATTATTTTTGCAAATCGAAACTCTTCACTTGAACTTTCAGATTAGATCTTTTCTTTTAGTTTTACGTTTGCATATTATGCTTGAGTGTTATGTATGCTATTGTTTGTTCACGATAGAGTTTCCGGAGTGCGAAGCGTGCTACTACGAATCTCTAGGGTTTTCCGATCGTCAGCAAGGCAAGTAACACTTTGATCATATCCCTTTTATTACCCAGTTTTTATGCATTAGCTTCAACCCTCAAACATTACATGAGTAGGATTTGATAACATGTGGGTATTGGGAAGTAGTTGATGAGGTAGGAACCTATTGCCTTTCATCAAACCCCGGGTATTATTACGTTATGCTTATACTGCTATGCTATGCTCGTAGACGTGGATTGGTATGTGAGATTCATGCAAGCTGTGAGAGATTTTACCTAAGGGAAACTTAAGGTGGATACTTAAATACATATCTAGGTGGATTGGTTGCGGGCACCTGGAGCAATCTAGTGTTGTCCTAGGATATCTCGGAGTACCCGTGTGATCATCCTATGGTTTGCCACCCAGGATCAAAGGGATCATAAGATTATTCATGCTAGAAACTTCCGTGTGCAGCCACAAGCCATTATGGGCTCTGGCATAGTTGAGTATGTTGTGTGCCCCCTTTCAGTGGTAGGCTAGCAGATGTAGGGGAAAGTAGGTGGTACTGTCTACCTAGAGTAAAGAGTTAATGCTTCAGAAAGACTGTGTCTCGATCATCCGTTTCTCAAACATCATGTAGTGCGATAAATTCAACGGAGGAGATCGAGTCTTGTGGGGAAAAGTGCGCAAACCTCTGCAGAGTGTACAAACTAATCATGGTTAGCCGTGTCCCCGGTTATGGACATCTTGAGTATCTGGTACTTGAATTATTGATTTGATCTCATCACTTTAATTAATAAAATTGGTTATAATTATTACTTTGGGATTGAGTTGGAGGAACCTTCTCATTTAGTGACATGAACTTGGTAGTTAAATAAAATTTATTCCTTTGTTGTAGGGAAAAATTGGCTTTATGCAAATGATAACCTTAGAGCCTCCACTAGCCATATATGCATGTAGTGATAGCTGTTACTTGTTCATTGCTCTATAGTGTTATCTTGCCAGCATATTCCATGCGCTGACCTACATGGCTGCAATGTATTATGTTGCAGAATTTTCAGACGAAGAGTAAGGTGCGCTAGGTCGTTGTTGTGCACTCAGTATGGCCGTGGAGTTGGATGGACTCATTTATCTTTGATGCTTCCGCAGTTATTCATTTTAGATGGCCTTCAGCCATATTATTGTAATAAGTACTCTTTTTGAGATACTCGATGTAATAACTGTGTGATTGAACTCTGTTATAAATCCTCGAGTATTGTGTCTGTCAGCAATACCGATCCAGGGATGACACTTAGGGCCTGTTTGGTTCGGACCCTGGCTTTCATGCCTAGCAAAATCTGATGCTTGAAGACTGTCTGGAAAATCTAAAGCTTCATGCCTGACCAGGCATCTAATGTTTGGTTGTAGACTTTGCCTGGATAAAACTAAGTGTGGCAATGCAATGATTTGAGACACGGGCCTACAAAAAAGCAGCATGTCAGAGTAGGATTTGCTGCCAGGAAGCTAGCCAGGATGCTCCAGGCGAGTGATTCCTAGCACCTGGACCAGGCTAATCTTGATGCCTGGGTCACAGGCCAGGCTAATCAGGGCGTCACGGCCACCAGGCCAGCTCGCTTGCTTTTCTATGGACAAGATCCAAACATGATCCAGGCAATTTTCAGGTAGGTGCCAGGCGAGGTGCAACTAAGTGAGGAAGCCAACCAAACAAGCCCTTAAGCACAAAGACTTGACCCTCTGAGGTCGGGTCGCTACAAACTGTAACTTGACTCCAGCAACTACCTTCTTGTTGTTGAAGCTCACAAAGTTCATCTGATCTTGCCAACTCATCTTGTGTCAAGAGTCCTTTGGAAGTAGTGTCAGGTGGCAAGGGAGCCTGGGAACGTGCTGCTAGCTGAGTTGATGAACGAGTAACTCGTGTAGCTGGTGGTACCGTGGAAGGTGTTGCAACAACTAGGGCTGTCTCTGCTTGTTTGGTGGCAGCTATTGGTTTCTGTTTGGCTTGTTCTGCAGCTCGTGTAGCACGGGATACCCCGTTTGTACAATTTTCCACTGGACTTTGACCTTCTATTGCACCATCAGTACCAGCAGAATCTGCAGGATTCTTCCGCTTTCATTTCCGTGTGTCCTTAGTACTAACACCATCCCCTGTTATTCTGTGTTCCTTCCTCTTTCTCTGTGCCATGTTAAGTCAAGCCGACAAGAAAAAGGAATAACAATTTAGTTCTTCAGAATAAATTGATGCGCGATACAGACGAACTGAACTTTGATGTTAGACAACCACATGATAGGATGATGTAATATGTACGAAAAACAGGACATCATGAGATAATCAGAACTATGATGTGTAAACTAAGCAGAAGACATTTCACTAAATTAGAAGCAATGCAATGGAAGGTAGACACCATATGAAAGATGCTACAAATATCGCTCTGGCAAGTTATCAGTGTCTCGTCATAACTGGCGTTTAAACAACGTGAAGCAGTACAAGAAATAAATCATATGCAAGATGCAAACAACATCACACTACCAAGTTAAAGGTATCTCGTCATTAGTGCCATTGCATATTCACATCATTGCATATTCACGGCTTATGATGTGTAAACTAAGCAGAAGGCATTTCAACAAATTAGAAGCAATGAAAGCTAGACACCATATGAAATATGCAACGAATATCACTCTACCAAGTTAAAACTGTCTCGTCATAAGTGCCATTTCAACAAATTAGAAGTAGTACAAGCTAGAAAAAAATGCGAGATGTAAGGCAAACACATGATACCAGGATGGAATATGTACGAAAAACAGGACGACATGGCATATTCACAATTGTTTGTGTAAACTAAGCAGAAGCCATTTCAACAAATAAGAAGCAATGCAAGCTAGACACCGTATGCAACACGCAAGACAATATCACACTGCCAAGCTAGAGAAAGCACCTGGGATGCCGGTTTCGCTGGAAGACCGCCATCAGTCCCTGCCTTATTTTTTTCCTTCCTCTTTCTTAGTTGTATTGCCTTGTCAAGTCAAACCCACAAGAAAAATGAATAAAAATTCGCTTTTCAGAACTCATTGAAGCAGGATGCTGACGAGCACTACTTTAATGTAAGGCGACCGCATGATAGGACGATTGAATGTGTAAGAAAAAAGGACAGCATTGCATATTCACAGCTATGATGTGTAAACTAAGCAGAAGGCATTTCAACAAATTAGAAGCAATGAAAGCTAGACACCATATGAAAGATGCAACGATACCACTCTGCCAAGTTAAAACTGTCTCGTCATAAGTGCCATTTCAACAAATTAGAAGTAGTACAAGCTATATCACACTCCCAAGTCAAACGTGTCTTATGATAAGTGATTGTTGCAGGTTACACAACGGTAGTACTTTGATGTAAGAACATGGTGTGATAGACATATATTGTATGTTCTAGAAATAGGAACATGTATCGTATTCACAAGTATAATGTGTAAAGTAAGCAGATGGAATTCAACAAAATTAGAAGCAATACAAGCTAGGCATCATACATAACATGCAACCACATATAACAGTGCCAAGTTAGAGGGAGCACCTGTGATGGTGCACTAGGGGAGACGTGCTCATCATCAACACAGCTACGTTGAGTGTCTATGCATGTGTTGTCTTGCAAATCATCTTGGGGGTGGAGGAGTAGAATCTGTAGAGGCCCTCTATTTGGAAGGAGCACCTTTATCCGCTGCCTTGCTAATTTCCTTCAGCTTTATTGATTTTGAATTGTCAAGTAGAACCACAAGAAAAAGCAATAAAATTCACTCTTCAGAACTCATTTGTGCATGATACTGACAATCACTACTTTGATGTAAGGCAAACAAATGATACCAGGATGGAATATGTACGAAAAACAGGACGACATGGCATATTCACAACTGTTTGTGTAAACTAAGCAGAAGCCATTTCAACAAATAAGAAGCAATGCAAGCTAGACACCACATGAAAGATGCAACCAATATGACTCTGCCAAGTTAAAAGCGTCCCATCATAAATGGCATTTCAACAAGTTATAAGCAACACATGCTATAAATCATATGAAAGATGCAACTAATATCGCACTGCATATACTAAAGGTGTCTCGTCATATTGATTGACGCGGGATACAAAAAAACAGTAGTTTTATGTAAGGACATGCTTAATAGACAGATGTACTATGTACTAAAAACAAGAAGGCATGTCACATTAACAGGTATAATGTATAAACTAAGCAAAATAGAACATGCAATTTAACCAGATTGGAAGAATTACAATCTAGACACCATATGCAACATGCAACCACATATCACGCTGCCAAGTTAGATCAAGCACCTGCGATGCTGGTGTAGGGGAAATGCGGTAATCAACTACAGAGCTACGTTCACTATCTTCATCTAGCCTTGTTGTTTCTTGAGAATCATGTGGGGAGGCTGACGCTGCATTCTTTAAATGAGGATGTTTTCTCATAGTAGTCCACTGGCCTGACTGCCTCATCATAAATGATTGATGAGGGATACACAAGAACATTAGTTTGATGTAAGAACATGGTTAATAGACAGATGTACTAGTATGTACCAAAAACAGGAAGGCATGTCATATTCAAGGGTATAATGTGTAAGCTAAGCAGATGCAATTTAACCAAATTGGAAGCAATACAAGCTAGACATCCGGCTGGAGTGGTGAGCATGATCATGATTTATTCAAAGCAAAACAGGACCTAAAAAGCTAGAACAAAAATAAAATTGGGTTTCCTCCCAACAAGCTCTATTGTTTAACGCCCTTAGCTAGGCATAAAACACGAATAGATCTAGGTGTTGTCATCTTTGTCTTTTGGGAAGAAAAAAGAAAATTTCTTATCTATGGCATTTATATTTCTATTTTGTGAAAGCACATGACCATTGATTGTAGAAGAAAGATTGAGCACATTGCGAAAATTTGTATCTAAGCTTGCCTTCATCCCTTTAATTATTTCATTTTGATAGAAGCTCATAATGGCGGTGGATTCAACACCTTTTTCTTTGGGGTGCCCAAATATGGTTTTCATCTTTTCATAAGTATCGATGGCATCCCCTCCAAGAAAACCGCTTTCAAAAATAGAATCCAAAACTTGCTTGAACGAAGGAGGTAAGCCAAAATAAAGCTTTTTAAGTAAACCTCAATTTGATATTGGGGCACATAGCTAGCTCAAATCCTCAACAGTCGATCCCAAGCATCTTTCAAAGATTCATCAAGCAAATAACGAAAAATTTGGGATCATCTTCATCAAGATTGAAATCCTCCTCAACTATCCCAGTAAGTTTTTCCATAACATCATTATTTATAAGCTTAGAAAGGACAGATGGGTTATCCAAGGTACTTGATCCTGGGAGAAAACCCGAAGCTCTTATAGATTCGGCCATGGAAAAAGAGAAGAACAAAGAGGAGTGCGAAGGAAAGGCAAATCTTTTCAAAAATCATTTTAGAAGTGGGGGAGAGGAAAACGAGAGGCGAATGGCAAATAATGTAATGCGAGAGATGAGAGTTTATGATGGGTACTTGGTATGTCTTGGCTTGATGTAGATCTCCCCGGCTACGGCGCCAGAAATTCTTCCTGCTACCTCTTAAGCTTGTGTTGGTTTTTCCCTTGAAGAGGAAAGGGTGAAGTAGCAAAGTAGAGTAAGTATTTCCCTCAGCTTTTGAGAACCAAGGTATCAATCAAGTAGGAGATTACACTCAAGTCACCGAATACCTGCACAAACAAACACCAACTTGCACCCAACGCGGTAAGGGGTTGTCAATCCCTTCACGGTTATTTGCAAAGTGAGATCTGATAGAGATGATAAACGGTAAAGTAATATTTTTGTTATTTTTGGTATATGGAACGGAAAGTAAAAGATTGCAAAGTAAAATAAATAGGAAACTAAAATTGTAGATCGGAAACTTATATGATGTAAAATAGACCCGAGGGCCATAGGTTTCACTAGAGGCTTCCCTCGAGATAGAATTTATTACGATGGGTGAACAAATTACTGCCGAGCAATTGATAGAAAAGCGCAAAGTTATGACGATATCTAAGGCAATGATCATGAATATAGGCATCACGTCCATGTCAAGTAGACCAAAAAGATTCTGCATCTACTACTATTACTCCACACATCAACCGCTATCCAACAAGCACTTAGAGTATTAAGTTCATAAAGAACGGAGTAACGCATTAGGCAAGATGACATGATGTAGAGGAATTAACTCAAGCAATATGATGAAAACCCCATCTTTTTATCCTCGATGGCAACAATACAATACGTGCCTTGCGGCCCCTGCTGTCACTGGGAAAGGACACCGCAAGATTGAACCCAAACGTAAGCACTTCTCCCGTTGCAAGAAAAACCAATCTAGTTGGCCAAACCAAATCAATAGTTCGAAGAGACTTGCAAAGATATCAAATCATGCATACAAGAATTCAGAGAAGATTCAAATAATATTCATAGATAAACTTGACCATAAATCCATAATTCATCGGATCTCGGCAAACACACCGCAAAAGAGTATTACATCAAATAGATCTCCAAGAACATCGAGGAGAACTTTGCATTGAGAATCAAAGAGAGAGAAGAAGCCATCTAGCTACTAGCTATGGACCCGTAGTTCTGTGGTAAACTACTCACGCTTCATCGGAGAGGCAATGGTGATGTAGAAGCCCTCCGTGATTGAATCCCCCTCCGGCAGGACGCCGAAAAAGGCCCCAAGATGGAACCTCACGGGTACAGAAGGTTGCGGCGATGGAAAAGTGGTTTCGCTGCTCCCCTCGATGTTTTTAGGGTATAAGAGTATATATAGGAGGAAGAATTAGGTCAGGAGACCCTCGAGGGGCCCACAAGGTTGGGGGGCGCGCCCACCCCCCTGGGCGCGCCCTCCACCCTTGTGACCGCCTTGCTGCTCTTCTGACTTGTACTCCAAGTCTCCTGGGTGTCTTCTGGTCCAAGAAAATCATGGCGAAAGTTTTATTCCGTTTGGACTCCGTTTGGTATTCCTTTTCTGCGAAACTCTAAAACAAGGAAAAAACAGAAACAGGCACTGGGCTCTAGGTTAATAGGTTAGTCCCATAAATCATATAAAATAGCATATTAATGCATATAAAACATCCAAATAGATAATGTAATAGCATGGAACAATCAAAAATTATAGATACGTTGGAGACGTATCACACAACTCTAGTCCAACCCCTTGTGATGGTCGACCGCCCATCCTTCACGGTCTTCATGAAAACATCTAGATAATCATCGTGTTCTGGTAGAAATACTTTAACCTTTGCATGCCCACCAATCATGTAGTTTGAGTGGTAATCTTGAGTAAACTGCTTTGGGAACCACTGCAAAGGAAAAAGATTCAGACATTGTTGTCTAACACAACTTATTATGGGCAGTAAAAAGAAGGCTATAGAGTTCTTACTTACCATCCTGCAGTTTGCTGTTGTCTTGGATAAAGTGTAAACAAATAGTTTAATTGCCATCTTTTGACCCATTTTACTAACAATCTTTATCAGCTTCCTCACTTGATGCTGGTTCATCCATATCTCATTGCCCCATACGCAGAAAGGGTCGAAGCGCGGATCTTTAGCAATGACATATGTACCTAAAAGCACCAAGTTAATATTAGAAGCTAAACAACATTTGCACAATGATGTAGTAAAACACTCTTTTATAATATCATATAACATCCAATATACTCGCATATTAGATGAATTAACATCTTATATTATGGGCCGGAAGGAATGTATTGCATTTTTACAAATTATCGGCTGATTAGCTACCGTTGTATCCATGGGTTAAAGCTAGTTTGGGCTCAAATAGCCCTAAAGTATATCCAAACATGAGGGCTAGTTTGAGCTACTTGCATCTAACCCACCCAAAGAAACTATCACACCCAAGAGGTGCTAATTAGAGCTAGTTCTCCTAGTGCATTTATTGTCAATCTAACCCTGTCATCCAAACACCTCTTTGGATGGAGTTTGTTCAGGGTTAGTCATGAGCTAGAAACTAACTCTAACCTCTAGCTAAGTTGAGTATCCAAATAGGGTGGTTGTTGTTGTTGTTCTTCTTCTTCTTCTTCTTCTTCTTCTTCTACGTATATCTAGACATCATCAGAACATTAAGGTAACACTCTTTCTTGTTGCTATGTAGCCTAGATTGCATATTTAGACATTAAGTACAGTGCATGTTGCTATGTAGCCTCAGATATATTACATATGGCCCTAGTTAACTTAACGATAAATGGGTTACATATATATTCAGTTAAAAGTTCGATTCACCGATTAGTCCGTTATCAGCCCCCGACCTATATGGGACCAGCTACCGATATCCTGAACAGTGAGTATATATAAGCCATGGGATGAAACTAACCTCGACGGAAAATAGTAGTCGTTCCCAAAATTGTCCTGTGTAAGTACATCGAGAGGCATGTTAAGCACAACGGGCTAAACATCAACCAAATATATCCATGGCAGACAAAATAATCTCCAAAAGATAGCTTCAGTGTGCAGGTTTAAGCACGCTAGTAAAGCAAAACAAGTGGAAAGGTGTGTTAACTACAACAGGCCTAACATTTAACAACAAGCAAACATAGTCATTCAAACCGATATTGTGCCAGTCTAAGTACACTGGTTATTGTTAAATAAAAATGGAAATGCGTGTTAACTACAAGATGCAGTAACCAAATGTAGTCATTCATAGTGTTATTGTTGAAACTGGTATTGATGAAATTGAACTGCATAGTTCATACTTGCACATATAGAACATCACATTGTGAATAACTAGAATAAACAAGGCATACTACGAACAACCAAAGATACCATTTGAAACTAGACATATGCTAACTACAAACAACCGAACACTCAAAAAACTTTAAAAGAGGCATATGCTAGCTATAACAGGATTAACAGCAAGCAAATATATGCATTCCTATTGGTATGTTTAAAACCGGATTGATGAAATGTACTGCACAGTAAATAGTTGCACATATAGAGCATCACATTGTGAACAACTGAATAAACAAGGAATAATGCAAACAACCAAATATAGCAATAAATACTGGACATATTCTCACTACACTACAAAAGGGACTCGACAAAACAAATCATGGGTTCCCCCCTGTGAAGAGGCACGGCAAAACAAATCATGTGTTTCCTCACTTGTCACAGATGGGCTCGTTCCCGTGGCAAGAGCACGGACCCTGGATGCGCTCCATGTTGTCGCAGATGGGCTCCTTCCCCTTGGAAGAGCATGGCTGTAGGGTGCCCTCCCTGATGTCGCAGACGAGCTCTTTCCCATTGGAAGAGCAGATGGGCTCTTTCCCCTTGGAAGAGCCAGAGAGGGTGCCCTCCTCGTGGTTGCCGTCGATGAGGTGTAACTTGGAAGCTGTGGATCCCAAGCCAGCGTTGCAGAACGTGTCCTTCAGAAATGACAAAAGGGGCTCGATGGCGATGTAGGATGGCAAATTCTTGACAACGAGCCAGAGGAGATTAGCGGCGGGGCCATGGATGAGATCGACGATGGTTGAACCCGAGGGGTTGGGGTTGGGCCATTTAACCTGTGACACAGCCTGCGTCAGGATGTCGCTGTCGACGACCTCGATGTCGTAGCCGGCGTCCGCGACATACCCGCATACTCTAGCCTGCTGATTGAGTGCCTGCGGCCAGTAATGGTCGTTAGCTTCCTCGGCGGACACCTCGGCGACGTCGGCGAAGAGACCGCGATACACCTCTTTTGGGCCAGTCGCTCCTCGAGCTCCACGGGAAGCGTAGCCGGGCTTAGGCTGCGACGCTCTGGAGTGGGGGGGTGGGGATGGGGATGGGGATCTTTGGGAAAGGGGGTGTTTGGCAGGCGTCATCTAAGAAACTCAGGACATCTTGGGTATGGAGATCGGTGGGTAAGCGGCACTGGCAAACCGACAGATGTTGACAATGGAAGCCTTGCGGTGGCAGCAGCGACCTTGCTAGGGTTTCGAGCGAGGGAGGGGTGTGTGTGTGTGTGCACGCGCGCGCACGCGCCCTAGGAGGTCTTGGTGTATGTGTGTGTGTGGAGGGGGTGGGGGTGTGCTTGAGGAAATGACGCGACTACTGAAATTTTACTACGCGGGAGTGAAATGCTGGGGCTATTGAAAATTTGGATGATGGTGCATCGCATACAGTCCAGAAATTACAACCGTGTGTTATGAAACAGAAAAACCCTCGTGGCAGGCAGATATTTTCGAGGGATGTAGGCGGGAGTGGGAACAAAAAACATCACACACGGTCTAAACATAATAACCGTGTGTTATCAAATAGAAAAAACCTGCATGCGGGTAGATATTTTGAGAGGGGAAGCCTCGTGGAGCCCAATGTACTATGCGGATGTGCGTGACAGGGGCACTGGCATGGCACACGGTTAGTGTGAGTGAACCGTGTCTCTTGCGTCATCCGACTTGTCTAATGTTCATAAATTTGGCAAAAATGACGCGGGAAAGGGTCAGAACACGAACACACTTGCATGTGGACAAAATATATGTATGAAAAAGGGTGGTTTGATGTTCGAATACCCAATGCACAACTTTGATGTGGCACCTGTCGCACAAAGCGCACGGTATTGCTTGCCCCCCCTCGTGTTGGCAGGAGGGGAATCCTAAGCTATGAAGGCATGCCCCCCTGAAGGAAATATGCCCTAGAGGCAATAATAAAGTTATGATTTTATTTTCTTATATCATGGTAAATGTTTATTATTCATGCTAGAATTGTATTAACCGGAAACTTGATACATGTGTGGATACATAGACAAAACACTGTGTCCCTAGTAAGCCTCTACTAGACTAGCTCGTTAATCAAAGATGGTTAAGTTTCCTAGCCATAGACATGTGTTGTCATTTGATAAACGGGATCACATCATTAGGAGAATTTATTGCTGCTCCTTTCTTTAGCCATAGACTAGCTCGTTAATCAAAGATGGACATGACCCATTCGTTAGCTTAGCATTTTGATCATTCAGTTTTATTGCTACTGCTTTCTTCATATCAAATACATGTTCCTCCGACTATGAGATTATGCAACTCCCGGATACTGGAGGAATGCCTTGTGTGCTATCAAACATCACAGCGTAACTATGTGATTATAAAGATGCTCTACAGGTATCTCCAAAAGGTGTCTGTTGGGTTGGCATAGATCAAGATTAGGATTTTTCACTCCGAGTATCAGAGAGGTATCTCTGGGCCCTCTCGGTAATGCACATCATAAGAAGCCTTGCAAGCAAAGTGACTAATGAGTTAGTTGCGGGATGCATCACGGAACGAGTAAAGAGACTTGCCGGTAATAAGATTGAACTAGGTATTAAGATACAGATGATCGAATCTCGGGCAAGTAGCATACCGATGACAAAGGGAACAACGTATGTTGTCATTACGGTTTGACCGATAAAGATCTTCATAGAATATGTGGGAGCCAATATGAGCATCTAGGTTCCGCTATTGGTTATTGACCGAAGAGGTGTCTCCGTCATGTCTACATAGTTCTCGAACTCGTAGGGTCCGCACGCTTAACGTTCGATGACGATTTTATATTGTATGAGTTATGTGATTTGGTGACCGAATGTTGTTCGGAGTCCCGAATGAGTTCACGGACATGACGAGGAGTCCCGAAATGGCTGAGAGGTAAAGATTCATATATAGGACGATAGTATTCAGACATCGAAAGTGTTCTGGGGGTACCGGGTACATATCGGGTCACCGGAAGGGGTTCCGGGCACCACCCGGCAAAGATATGGGCCTTATTGGGCCTAGGGTGGGACAAACCAGCCCCTAGTGGGCTGGTGTGCCCCATATATGCCAAATAGGAGTAGAAGGAAGGAGGGGAAAAGAGAAAAGAAAGGGGAGGATTCGGCCTCCCCTTCCCTTCTCTCCCCCTCTCTTTCCTTCCCCCTCCGACACTTTTCGAAGGGGGAGGCCGAATTGGACAAGGTCCCCAAGTAGGATTCCTCCTACTTGGGCGTGCCCTTGCTGCTCCCCTCCCCTCCCACCTATATATATGTGGGGAGGGGGCACCGCTAGAACAGACAACATTGATTCCTAGCCATGTGCGGTGCCCCCCTCCACAGTTTACGCCTCCGGTCATATTCTCGTAGTGCTTAGGCGAAGCCCTGCACGGATAACTTCACCATCACCATCGCCATGCCGTCGTGCTGATGGAACTCATCTGATTCCTCGACGCTCTACTTGATCAAGAGTTCGAGGGACGTCATCGAGCTGGACGTGTGCAGAACTCAGAGGTGCCGTACGTTCGGTACTTGATCGGCCGAAACGAGAAGAAGTTCGACTACATCAACCGCATTGTCAAACGCTTCCACTTTCGGTCTACGAGGGTACGTAGACACACTCTCCCCCTCTCGTTGCTATGCATCTCCTAGATAGATCTTGCGTGAGCGTAGGAAATATTTTGAAATTGCATGCTACGTTACCCAACACCCCCTCATGGAGGTTCACCTAGCGAAGTGCGAAGTAGCAGTCCCCCCCAAACACTTTCAGTCGGCGGGCCGGAGAGGGCATCTCACCAAGATGTATCGTAAAACGGACCAAGAATAATCCACCTTGGTCGTACTACCTCTCTCTTATTGTTGGTCAAAGTGATGGCCATCCATGCGACCCCGTGTCGGTGTGGAACGACACCTATGGGATCACAAGAATCCCTACTACGGTTGCCGGGGTGCAGGGTTGCAAGAAGAGCAGGATCAGTAGCCAGCACACGAATCGTTTACCCAGGTTCGGGCCGCGAGGATGTGTAAAACCCTAGTCCTGCTTTGGTGGGTGTATTTCAGAGAGTTCTTGAGCTCTCAAACTAGCTGTGGTCAGTGCGTGGTTCGAAAGAGCCGAATCCTTCTCCAGTATGCCACGGGCCTCCTTTTATAGTTGAAAGGGGCTGCCACAGTGGCATACAGGAGGTGGAAAGGCGTACAGTGCCCTGAGCTTATCGCTCGTATTACAGGACAAGACACATTTAATGCGTAGCTTAGGTGTTCTCTCGCTTTATCAGGGACGGGGGCGAGGCCCGTCCCGTCCGTCACCGCCCCTCCTCGCTTCAACACGCACCTCGGCCAACGATGCATGCGGTGCCATGTAGGCAGGCAGGCAGCTGAGGTGGCGCGGTGGTGGAGCCTTCACGAAGATCTGCATGCCGCCACGCAGGCGCTTGATGAGTTGGTCTGGGAGCTGCATGTTGCCACGCAGGTGCCTGCCCAGCTGGTTGGGCTGGCAGCTTCATGTGAATGGCGGTGGAAGCTTGGTTGACGTGGGCCTGGCGGTGGCCCTGCTGGCGTTCTTGGCGAGGGCCTTGCCGGGTGCCCGGCAAGGGTCTTGTCGTGGCGCGTTGTCGTCCCTAGCAAGGGCCTTGCCGGGGGTTTGGTGGCCTTCCTCGGCATGGATCTTGCCGAGGATCGTCGTCTTCTAATCCTCATCTGATCTTGAATATGTCTTCACAAAGATCTGCATGCCACCACAGAGGCGCCTTCTCGAGCCCTGGCCCCACGTGGATGATGTCGTTGGGGACCGTGGGCTCAAGGGTGGCTCAATCTGTTGGTGTGGGGCAAGCTGCTCCGGCAAGGGTGGGCTGCTGAGGCCGCCCCCGGCAAGGGTCTTGCCGGGGGAACCTGCTTCGTCCCTCTGCTCTTTGTGGCCTTGGTCTTGGTGTTGCTCTGATCATCTTGGGCTTCAGTCTTACCTTGGCTCACCTCCCTTGTTCTGCTTAGCGTGACCGTAGGCGCGGCTCCAACTGCCCGTGCACAGGTATAGGGGTACAAAAACGCACCCCTCTTTTTTACACCGACAGGAGCCCCCGGGCCTGGGCCACACATAAGCGCGACACGTTGTTGGGTCAGGCCCAAAACGGTGCGCGGGCAGGCGGGGCGGTTTTTACCGCGATAAGACTTTTCGCGCGCTGCGCTTCCCACGACCCGCGCACACGGCGCGGCGTGGAGGGGTGTGCGTGACGTGGGCGGCATGCGTGGGGTGGTTTCCGCACGCATGCATCACATCGTAGTAAATGGGCAGCGCAACCCACGACTTCCCCATAAAAAAGGGATAACCGCGGGCGCACTGTTCCCTTTACCCTTCGCGCAACCCCAATCTCAGAAAACTCCTCCTGCCTTCCTCTTCTTCTCCAAGCTTCGTCCCCGCTCGTCGTCGTTGCACTTCCGCTGCCCTCTGTCCTGCCCTCCTCCCCCAGTCGCCATGGCGCCAAAATCCACCAAGGGCAAGGGAGTGGCCAAGGACGCCGGAGTCGCGAAGCCGCCGGAGAGTGCGCTGGCGGTGCAGCGGACGCAGTCCACCTTCTTCCCCTCGACAGTTGACGTGTTTGAGCTTCGGGACTCCTTCAGGCCCCTGTGGGGAGTGAAGACGTGGGGGGGGGGGATGGGGGGGGGAGAATTCGGGGCATCCAGCCACGCGCGTCATCCCCGCCGACTGCGCCGAAGCTGCCCCAAATCGGTAACCCTTCTTTGTTGATTATTTACTTGCGGGCTCTGTCCTTCCTTCTCCGATTTCTTCAGTGACATCATGCATACCTTTGGCTTCCGCCTTCTGGATTTTACTCCGAATGCGGTGGCATGCATGGCTCTTTTCGTGCATCTCTGCGAGGGCTTCGCCGGGGTGCACCCCAACACGGCGCTTTTCCGCCATTACTTCTCCCCTCGGATCCAATCGGGGGGCGCCATCTCCGGTTGCATCTCCTGGGTCTCAAGATCCAAGGGAGCGTACCCGGAGGGCGCCATGAAGGAGAGGTGGGAAGAATGGCGGGGCCGGTGGTGCTGGATCGAGGAGGAGGACCCGCCGGCGTTCTGCGAAGTTCGCCGGGCGCCGCCGGTCCGCAGAAGCGATTGGAGCGACGTCGATGCTGACGACGAGAAGCTCACGGTTGCCACCACTAGGATCCTCCGGCTCACCGAGGCCGGCATCACCATTGAGATGATCGGGGCGGACTTCATCCGTCGCCGGATCGCTCCGCTGCATAATAAGGGGAGGCCAGCCTGGCTCTTCATGAACCCCGCCGACATCATGCGGCTTCGTCCCGGCCTCGACCACAACTTCACAGTGATGGGGCACGCCCATTTATGCCAGCGGCTCTTCTAGCTTGACGTGGGCCGTGACGGCGAGGTCGAGCGGACCGGCAAGGTCGCGAGGGCCGCCGCGAAGGCCGGCAAGGTCCTCAAGGAGCCTCTATTCAAGCTGCCGACGGGGGTGGTCCCGTTGTGCAATAACTCGCGCCGGTCCGATATCATTGCCATGATGCCGGACTGCAACGCGCATGGCCCCGATCCTAGCTGGAAGGAGCCGAAGGACATCGAGGTGCAGTAGTTCTTTGACACCCTGCACGAGGTGTACGTCAATGCTAACGCCGAGCGGCTGCTTGTCCAGGACACCACCCAGGCGGAGCTGGACTACATCGCCACCAGGGCGAGGGAGGCACAACTTGCCAGGGAGGCCGGCAGCACCGGCTGTGTGGAGGACAAGGCCGCGACGGCCGCGGAGGAGGAGGAGCTCGCCCGGTGGGCGGCGGCCGCCGGGGGAGCCAGCAGCGCCGGCACCGAGGCCCTCTGGTTGAAGATGTGACCGGTGAGTCGTCGGAGGAGGAGGTCGAGATCGCAGACCCGACGCCACCTACGGGGAGGGGGCGAGTCCTATGGCAGGCCAGTTCCGGCGAGCTGGTCTGGCCCGGCACGGCTGCAGGACCACAGCTGACCTTGGAGGGGCCCGGGCGCCACACGAGGGCCGCGGCGGCAAAGAAGCCGGCGAAGGTCGCGGTGAAGAAGAAGACAACCGCTCCTTCTTCGTCCACGCCCAGACGCCACCTCCTTCTCCTCCTCCGGCGGATGTTGACGCGGAGGTCACTTTTGATTATGGATCCCTCAGCCTGAGGAGGAAGAGGAAGACAGTAGAGGAGGAGGCGGACGATGAGTAAGTGTCTGGTTCCTTTTCGTTATCTCTGCCTCCCCAATCTGCGTTGCTTGTCTTGACTTGTTTTCATCTTTGCAGGGACGGGGAGACGCTGGCCCAGAGAGCGAAGAGGGCCAAGGTCTCGGCGGGTGGCCAGTCCCCCGGCTGGTACTTCGAGGGCGCTGTTGGTGGTGTTGAGCAGCCCAGACAGCAGCCCCCGGCCTAGCCCCCAGCGTAAGTTCTTCACTCTTCCCCTGTCGACACGTGTCAGGGGCATGACATTTTGGTGCTGACCTTGCCAGATATGCAGGAGAAGAGCAGCAGTAGGAGGAGCCGCAGAGGGCTACTCCCAACACGCCGCCCCCATCGACCACGCCGCCCCGAGGGGCATCCCCGGCAAGGGCGCCAAATACCGAGCTCACGCACATGGAGGAGGAGGAGAACTTGGGCGCCGGCGGTTTTGCCTCGACGCCAAATGTTGGCTGGGAGGGGGCTTCCGTTTCCCAGCCGGGTACTGGCACAGGTAAGTCGTTCGCCGTTCGTCCCTGCTTCTTTTTCTTTCCGGTTCTTGGTCCCGGCCTTGCCTCACCCCCTTCTTCGACGCCCAGATTCCTCCTCGGTGGACCCAGAGATGTCGGTGTGGAACGACACCTATGGGATCACAAGAATCCCTACTACGGTTGCCGGGGCGCAGGGTTGCAAGAAGAGCAGGATCAGTAGCCAGCACACGAATCGTTTACCCAGGTTCGGGCCGCGATGATGCGTAAAACCCTAGTCCTGCTTTGGTGGGTGTATTTCAGAGAGTGCTTGAGCTCTCGAACTAGCTGTGGTCAGTGCGTGGTTCGAAAGAGACGAATCCTTCTCTAGTATGCCATGGGTCTCCTTTTATAGTTGAAAGGGGCTGCCACAGTGGCATACAGGAGGTGGAAAGGCGTACAGTGCCCTGAGCTTATCGCTCGTATTACAGGACAAGACGCATTTAATGTGTAGCTTAGGTGTCCTCTCGCTTTATCGGGGACGGGGGCGAGGCCCGTCCCGTCCGTCGCTGCTCCTCCTCGCTTCGACACGCGCCTCGTCCAGCGATGCGTGCGGCGCCATGTAGGCAGGAAGGCAGCTGAGGTGGCGCGGTGGTGGAGCCTTCACGAAGATCTGCATGCCGCCACGCAGGCGCTTGATGAGTTGGCCTGGGAGTTGCATGTTGCCACGCAGGTTCCTGCCCAGCTGGTTGGGCTGGCAGCTGCATGTGAACGGCGGTGGAAGCTTGGTTGACGTGGGCCTGGCGGTGGCCCTGCTGGCGTTCTTGGCGAGGGCCTTGCCGGGTGGCCCGGAAGGGTCTTGCCGTGTGGCCTGGCAAGGGTCTTTTCGTGGCGCGCTGTCGTCCCCGGCAAGGGCCTTGCCGGGGGTCTGGTGGCCTTCCTCGGCAAGGATCTTGCCGAGGATCGTCGTCTTCTAATCCTCATCTGATCTTGAATATGTCTTCACAAAGATCTGCATGCCACCACAGAGGCGCCTTCCCGAGCCCTGGCCCCACGTGGATGATGGCGTTGGGGACCGTGGGCTCAAGGGTGGCTCGCTCTGTTGGTGTGCGGTGAGCTGCCCCGGCAAGGGTCTTGCCGGGGCTGCTGAGGCCGCCCCCGGCAAGGATCTTGCCGGGGGAACCTGCTTCGTCCCTCTGCTCTTTGTGGCCTTGGTCTTGGTGTTGCTCTGATCATCTTGGGCTTCAGTCTTACCTTGGCTCACCTCCCCTGTTTTGCTTAGCGTGACAGTAGGCGCGACTCCGACTGCCCGTGCACAAGTATAGGGGTACAAAAACGCACCCCTCTTTTTGTACACCGACACCCCGGAGATGGGCTAGCTCGCCAATAATCACGCAAGTAGCTAGTCCTCGAAGACGACCACTGCCTGCGTGTGGCCCAAACATATGTACGGAGAGGTGTTTGAATACACAATGGAACAACTTTGATGTGGCACCGTGCTTTCAAACCAGAAATCCCCACACGGAGCGAGGGTTAGTTGACGATGCATATGTATGTCACACCACACTTCAAGCCGATGACGGGGATTCATGCGTGCATAGTATGCGCTCAAACTTAATTAGGTATGAATCTCACCATGACCTATACTATGATAACACGAACCAAAGGAAGTATCCGCCATGGTAACCTATCTTGTTGTCGGTCAAGGTGATCATGGATGTCCATGCGGGCCCACGAATATATAGGGCTTGTCGCCGATAACCACGCGAGGGAGTGCACTGTTCGAAGACAACCACTACATGCATATGTATGGAGTGATGCATGCATGCATGTTTGAATATCATTTCACAACACTGATGTGGCGCGTGCGTCGAAAATCGTACAATCCCCACACAGAGCAAGATCGGTTCATGACGTGTCGTGGTACTAGCCACTTCGACTCGATGCGAGGGATTCATGCGTACACATGCATGTGTACGCTCAAACTGTATCATGTCATCCCAGAGCATGACCTATATATATATACTATATTACAAACAAAAAATAACCCCCTCCTAAGTCAAATTAACCTCTCTCGTTGTCAGGCAAAGTAGTGATAGACCAAGCGGGCCCACAGATGGAAAGCATCGACATCGCTGATAACCGCTTAAGTGGGTGCGAGAGGACAACCACCATCGCTTTGCATGTGGGCCAAACATATGTTGAATGCACAAAATGCACAACTTTGATGTGGCACATGCCTCGAAAACCGTAAAGTCCCTACACAGAGCGAGGTTCATGAAGCGTACTGCATATGATGGTCCCCTTCCCCCTCTTCGACGCATACTATATGTTCCTACCGTAATACAACCCAAAAAGAATCCTCCTTGATGGTGAAATTAATTAACCTCTTCCGATGTAAGTCAAAGTGATGCATGTATCGATGATGGCCTCGCGGGTCCACAGCGTCACACGTGAGTGTCCTAGGATAACCACTGCCTGCATGCATGTGGCCCAAAGAGGTGTTGTGTGATGTTTGAATAGGCAATTTCACAACTTTGATGTGGCACGTGCCTTGGAAACCAAAAAGTCCTGACACTGAGTAAGGTGTTCACGGACGCATACGTATAGTATATATGCTAGTCCCCTCCCACCTCTTCGACGCGTACTATATATATACTCCCACCATAACACAAACAAAAAAGATTCTACCTTGCTAGTCAAATTAACCTCTCTGCCGGCTGTTGGTCAAAGCGATGGACGACGACCTCGCGGGCCCACAAAAAGCTTCACACGCGAGTGAGTGTCGTGTAGGACAACCATCGACTGCATGTGGCCAAAACATGTATGTATGGAAGGGTTGTGTAATGTTTTAAATAACAAATTCACGACTCTGATGTGGCACCTGCCTCACAAAACGGCCAACCCACACTGTGGCTCACGACTCGTAGTGTACTGCCAGCCACCCCCACCCCCCAGACGCGCGTGCGCGCGCGCACACACACACACACACACACACCGCGCATCCACCGCAACTACGATGCATGTTAAATTATCCCGCGGTGAACATATGTTATCAAAGGAGGGAGGCTTTAATTTTGAAAAAAACAAATATCATTAAGACGTTTTTTAGTACATTGATTGATTTTCTAGGGGTATAATGTGCAAAAATCAAATTTGAGCTACATGCACACATGACAGTGCACCTAAATGGATTGGAAAACACATGTGTCTCACTGGGTGCATATGTTTACTCATCCTCGTGCAAGAAATTTCAAACATTGAGAATCTTGATTTTTAAAATCTAGTACATCCAAAACTTATTGAAATTCATGAAACTTATCGTGTTGTCATATGGACACCAATACACAGTGGTGTTGTACATTTTTTTTGTCAAATTTGAGACAAGTTTTGATGTAATCTTTATCTTCTTACAAACGGGATGTTATTAATAATTGGGAACCAATATCGCCGGATTATTTATTCGAACTGTGGGTGTGAGACCAACAATGGATACGTGCCATGCTTCGGTTCAGCAATAAAGCGACAACATTAATCATCAAAATAGAAACAATATATGTGCCGCCACGTGACCCGTGTGACGTGCGAGAAGGTGTGAGTTGACGGGATGCATGCGAGCAGTCCGCCGCGCAGGCATACCGGGAGGCGTGCATGCACGTGTGTGGATTGACGGGAGGCATGCTCACTATGCCGTGTCATCAGGGGGAGTGCGAGTAGCTTTGTGAAATGATGGTAGGCATGCTAGCAGTCCGGTGCGCAGGCTCACCGGGAGACGAGCCACCGGTTTGACCGCCGCCCGCCTCTCTCCCACTACTCCATATTAATGGCGCGCCCAAGCGGCCGCACCCCCCATCCTTTCCACACACACAATCCTCTCTCTCCGCTTGCATCCTCGACACCGCTCTCAGTCCTCAAAGCCGTCAATGTATGAGGATGACGCTGAAGCGCCCCATCAGAGGGAGTGGCGACGGCGGGGCTGCTGAAGCACCGGAGCACGACATGGATATGGAGACAGAGGTTGCCATAGCCGTCGGTGAGGCATCGCTGCACCCTGACGTCATCGTACTTCCATAACCGGAGCCAGAGGTTCACACTGACTCCGATGACGACTCGGGGGGCGACTCCGGCGACGACTTCGACAACGATGGAGAACCGGTTAGTCATCTATACCCATTTATGTGTCAAATACATCCTAGGGTTTCTCTGGTTACTCCCTTTTCCCGCCTCCCCCTTTTGGAATATAAACCCTATGGTTATGTTCTCCTAATCCATAAAATCTGAGTAAGTTTCGTTAGATCCGTGTAGTGTATTGTTTGTTTGAATGGTACAAGTGATAAGTGATTAGTTGTTTCATCTCTGCAAATGATTTCTGCTAATAATCTGACTAGGGTTAGTGTTCATGCTAATAATTCCTAGCCAAGTCTTGACAATTGATTTTGACACCTACATATATGTTTGTGCCATTATTTTCTTCAAGATTGGTATGTACATAGACGATTGTGCTTAAAAATTGAACCATAATCTCTGGATATGTCTAAAAGAACATGCATAAATTCCTAATCCTACTTGACGACATGTAAACATTGATTTGATGGCAAATTTTGGCAACTGCCAAATGTTCGCTAGAGATTAGTTTGTGTTCCAAATTTCACGCCACATTTTTTTACTATATCTAAAGGTTTTGTCTGACGATGTCGACAGCGAGGATGAAGATGAACAGAGGAGGTACAAGAGGCAAATCCTTAGGGAGCTTTATGCGGGAATGCATAACAGGCGTATTAGGACCTGGGATGGCGGCTATCGATGCCCATTTTGCAACGAAAAGCTTCATGACACGTATCAAA
Organism: Aegilops tauschii subsp. strangulata; assembly: GCF_002575655.3. Taxonomy (NCBI): domain Eukaryota; kingdom Viridiplantae; phylum Streptophyta; class Magnoliopsida; order Poales; family Poaceae; genus Aegilops; species Aegilops tauschii. Next base: position 107,173,495 of record NC_053039.3, read on the forward strand.
GTGTTCTGGCGCATGCAAGAGGACGAGCCATTGGCTCCTTCAAGCAGAAGTATTCTCGTAGGGTGGCGCACTGTAACGCCCACGATGCGGCTATATCTCCCACGTGTCGAGGCACGACTTAGAGGCATAACCGCATAGTGGTTTTGTCGCAAGAAGGGTCATCTTCACACAATCCCATGTAATGAACAAGAATGGGATAAAGAGTTGGCTTACAATCGCCACTTCACACAATACATAAATATTATTCATACATCATCCAAAATACAATCATATAGACCGACTACGGTCAAAATCCAGATGAAAATAAGATAACCCCAAATGCTAGATCCCCGATCGTCCCAACTGGGCTCCACTACTGATCATCAGGAAAAGACACATAGTAACGACCACGTTCCTCGTCGAACTCCCACTTGAGATCGACGCCATCATCTGCACTGGCATCGTCGGCACCTGCAACTGTTTTGGTAGAATCTGTGAGTCACGGGGACTCAGCAATCTCACACCCGCGAGATCAAGACTATTTAAGCTTGTAGGAAAAGATGGTGCAAAGAGGTGGAGCTGCAGCGGCAAAAGCATATATGGTGGCTAACTTGCGCAAATGAGAGCGAGAAGAGAAGCAACGGAACGGTCGTCATCTAGCAATGACCAAGAAGTGATCCTGAACACCTACTTACGTCATACATAACTCAGACCGTGTTCACTTCCCGGGCTCCGCCGAGAAGAGACCATCACGGCTACGCACGCAGTGGATGTATTTTAAATGGGTCAAGTGACAAGTTATCTACAACCGGACATTAACAAATTCCCATCTGCCTCATAATCGCGGGCACGGCTTTCGAAAGATTAGACCCTGCAGGGGTGTCCCAACTTAGCCTCATAAGCTCTCACGGTCAACGAAGGATAAACCTTCTCCCGGAAAGACCCGATCAGTCTCGGAATCCCGGTTTACAAGACATCTCGACAATGGTAAAACAAGACCAGCAAAGCCGCCCGAATGTGCCGACAAATCCCGATAGGAGCTGCACATATCTCGTTCTCAGGGCACACCGGATTGTCCAAGCTTCCGATAGGCCAGCCCAGAGTTGCCCCTGGTGGCCACCGGCGACTGACAGTTTGGACCAATACTCAGAGGAGCACTGGCCCGGGGGTTTAAAATAAAGTTGACCCTCGGGCTCGCGAAAACCCGGGGGAAAAGGCTTAGATAGCAAATGGTAAAACCAAGGTATTCCTTGCTGGAGGAGTTTTATTCAAGGCGAACTGTCAAGGGGGTCCCATAAATCACCCGACCGCGTAAGGAACGCAAACTCAAGGAACATAATCCCGGTATAACAGTAACTAGGGCGGTAAGAGTGGAACAAAACACCAGGCATAAGGTCGAGCCTTCCACCCTTTACCAAATATATAGATGCATTAATTAAATAAGAGATATTGTGATATCCCAACATATCCATGTTCCTACATGGAACAAACTTCAACTTCACCTGCAACTAGCAACGCTATAAGAGGGGCTGAGCAAAAGCGGTAACATAGCCAAACAACGGTTTGCTAGGAAAGGATGGTTAGGGCTGACATGGCTAAAATGGGAGACATGATATAGCAAGTGATAGGTAGCGAGCATGGCAATAGAGCGAACAACTAGCATAGCAAAGATAGAAGTGATTTCGAGGGGTGGTCATCTTGCCTGCAAGATTCTCAGAGTTGTCGAAAGCTTGATCCTCGTAAGCGTACTCGACAGGTTCCTCATTCACGAACTCGTCTCCCGGCTCTACCCAAGACAAGAACACAAACAAACGGAACCACAATCAACAACGAGAAATGCGCAAACAACATGATGCAAAACATGTATGATATGCAAGATATGATATGCGATGCATATGCGTGCTCCGGAAGGAAAATGATGAACATGGAAGTAACTTGGCAAACCAAGCATGCCACTGGAAAGATGAGATGATTTCGGTCGAAATCGATATAAAGATCACCGGAATCGGATGCACGGTTTGCAAATGGCAAGCAAAACAAAATGACACTAATCTGCGATTAACAGCATGATAGCACATAAAATGCAACAAGTAACAATGCTACAACACCCCAACATATCAACAAAGCACATGGCAGTAATCTACAGGAGATGCTTGACAAAAGATGAACACTGAGCTATGGCTAGTTCACAACATATCAAGCTCAAACAAGCATGGCAAAAGTGTAAAAGATTACAGGTTCACAGACTTGGTGAAAAACTGGACATGGCAGAAATCAGCATCAGGTAGCAATGTTCAGAGCATGAAATCAACATGCTACAAGAACTTAACATATCAAAACAAGGCATGGCAGTATTCTACTAATTGCACATGACAAAAGTCCCTTAATGACCATAAGCCAAAAAGGACCAGAAGATATGATGGCAAGCATGTAAACATAGCAAGTTTCGTTATCAGGTTTCAGACTTCGCAGAAAACAGAGCATGGCAGAAATATTAATATGTAGGTCTCTTTGTGAGCTTGATTCACTCACTACAGAGCAATTCATGACAAACCAAGGATACCTACAGCAAGATGGCATGTTTGTGAAGCTATCCATGGCAAGAAAAATTGGATAGCATGTATGGATTAACTACAATAAGCTTGGCAAAAATGCATATCATGTTAAGAATCTGACAGAAATATTTTATAGTAAAAGTAGAGCAAGATTGAGTCATGCTATGGTACTCCATAATTGCAAAAAATTGCAGGAATGGATCAATTACAACTATAGCTAAAAAACATCCTTACTTAACATCTCCAAAATATACATGGATGTCTCTGTAGAATCAACTTTACATGGCAACAAAATTACAGCAGACAAGGACTTGGAGAAATCACTAAGTCCCTGAAATCAGAAATATTACGGGGCCTACTTTGCATGCTTGTGCTAGTCACCACAGAGATCAAAAAAATACATGGACTATACCACTGGAAAGATAGCATGGCATACTTCAAAATACATGTAGATCTAATGCTCATAAGATGCACAGATTAAATGATACAAAAATGACAAATCTCCAAGTCCTGCTAAGAACCAGAGATTAACAGCAACTAGCCCTCTTCCAACGAAGATTTGGGAATCAAGATGACCTCTAATGAACATGGTGCAATTGAACAAAATGAAGAGCATCACTAGGCGAACAATTTTACATATTACACGCGCGAATCGGAGCTACATGCACGGAGTTATGGCATCAGGAACAGAGGCACATGCTGAAGAATTTCCAGGACTTAAAGAAAAAAGGGGGGGCGAGAAAGTCAACGGGCACGTACTGGATCGATCGGATCTGGATCGAGAGCTCGAGCTCGGGAACCGGTGGCCGGAGCTCGCCGGAGGGAGGAAGAAGGGCGGCGCGAGGGCGGCGGCGGCGGGCGGCGGCGGGCGGCGGCGGAGATGGCGGGGCCGGCCGGCGGCGATGGCGGCGGCGGCGAGGCCGGCCGGCGGCGGCCCGGGCGGGCGGCGCGCTGGGCGCGGAGGCGGCGGCCGGCTCGGGCCCGGTCGGGCCACGGTCGGGCCTGCGGGCCGCGGCGGCGGGGGAGAGAGAGGGTGACGTGGCGCGCTCCGGTTGGCCGGGCGGCGCGGCGGACGTTGTCCGGCCGGAGCGGACGCGTCCGGCGCGGCGCAGAGGGAGGAGCTAGGGTTTCGTCTGTGATTTCGTTTTTGGGATGCCCACATATAAATAGGTAGAGGGAGCTAGGAGGCTCCAAATGAGGTGCGGTTTTCGCCCACACGATCGTGATCGAATGACCTAGAGCATGGAAGAGAGTTTGGTGGGTTTTGGGCTGGTTTTGGAGGGGTTTTTTTGCTGGACACTCAAATGGACATTGCGGATGCCCGGTTAACCGTTGGAGTACCAAACGACCTCCGAATGGAACGAAACTTGACCGGTAGTCTCCGGGTGGTATAAGAAGACCACTTGACAAGCCTCGGTCCATTCCGAGAAAGTTTGACACACGCACGCGAAGGAAAACAAGAGGGGTGCACCGGAGGAGATAGGAGCGCCGGATTGGAAAACGGACAACGGGGAAAATGCTCGGATGCATGAGACGAACACGTATGCGAATGCAATGCACATGATGACATGATATAAAAATGCATGACATGACAAAATACAAAATGAAAGACAAAACCCGACAACGGAGGGAAAAACATAACACATAGCCGGAAATGGCAAGAGTCGGAGTTACAAATATGGCAAGTTACATGCGTGGTGTTACAACACTCCACCACTACGAGAGGATCTCGTCCCGAGATCTAGGACTGAAAGAACTCCGGATATTCGGAACGGAGATGGTCCTCGCGTTCCCAGGTGGCTTCCTGGTCGGAATGGTGCGACCACTTCACTTTCAGGAATTTGATAGACTTGTTGCGAGTCTTGCGCTCAGTTTCTTCAAGAATAGCAACGGGGTGCTCATGATAAGACAAATCTTCCTGGAGGTCAATCTCTTCGATGTCGATAGTACGCTCAGGCGTCTTGAAGCACTGGCGGAGCTGTGACACGTGGAACACATCGTGCACGTTCGCGAAGTTGGAAGGAAGCTCAAGTTGATAGGCGAGGTCGCCTCTTTTGCCAATGATCTTGAAAGGACCCACGTATCTAGGGGCAAGCTTCCCTTTGATACCAAAGCGACGAGTGCCTTTCATTGGAGAGACGCGGAGGTAGACATGGTCTCCGATCTCGAAAGCCAAATCACGATGCTTACTATCATAGTAACTCTTCTGGCGCGATTGCGCGGCTTTGAGATTATCACGGATGACTTTACACATTTCTTCAGCTTCAGTGATTAAGTCATTGCCATGAAGTTGGCGTTCACCAGTCTCTGACCAATTGAGAGGAGTACGACACTTTCTGCCATAGAGAATCTCGAATGGGGCCTTGCCCGAACTCGCTTGGAAGCTGTTGTTGTAGGAGAATTCAGCATAAGGAAGACAATCTTCCCATTTCATGCCAAAGGAAATGACACAAGCCCTGAGCATATCTTCAAGAATTTGATTGACTCGCTCGACTTGGCCACTAGTTTGAGGGTGAAAAGCTGTGCTGAAGCGAATGTTTGTGCCCATGGCCTTCTGGAAGGAGTCCCAGAACTTAGAGGTGAAGATGCTTCCACGATCTGAAGAAATCAATTGTGGAATGCCGTGCAAGGAGACAATTCTGGAGGTGTAGAGCTCTGCCACCTGAGCTGCTGTGATGGATTCTTTGATAGGAAGGAAATGAGCCACTTTAGAGAGCTTGTCAATGACAACGAAGATATCGTCATTTCCGCGCTTGGACTTTGGAAATCCAGTCACGAAGTCCATTTCGATATGATCAAACTTCCATTCTGGGATAGCAAGAGGTTGGAGGAGACCAGCTGGTCGTTGGTGTTCTGCTTTCACTCTTCGGCAGACATCACATTCATTCACGAATTGGGCAATTTCTCGCTTCATTCGAGTCCACCAATACGACTGCTTGAGGTCATGATACATCTTCGTACTTCCAGGATGAATGGAAAGGAGAGAATTGTGCGCCTCGTTCATTATGACTTTCCGTAGATCACCTTTAGGAACCACAATCCGGTCCTCGAAGAACAAAGTGTCTCTGTCATCAATGCGATAGCACTTGTATTTGGAAAGACCCTTGTCGATACCACGTTTCACCTTCTTCACCATGGCATCAAGGAGTTGTGCCTCACGAATTTGATCTTCCAAAGTAGGAGATACTATGAGGTTGGCAAGAAAGCCTTGAGGAACAACTTGGAGATTCAGCTTGCGGAAAGCTTCACAAAGATCCGGTTGGAAAGGCTTGAGAATTAAGCTGTTGCAATAAGCCTTCCTGCTTAAAGCATCTGCACTGACATTGGCCTTGCCTGGAGTATATTCGATACTCGGATTGTACTCTTGAATCATTTCGACCCATCGAGTCTGCCTGAGGTTGAGGTTGGGCTGAGTGAAGATATACTTGAGACTCTTGTGATCAGTGAAAATGTCCACTTGTCTTCCCAACAAGAGATGTCTCCACGTAATCAATGCATGGACAACTGCCGCCAACTCAAGATCGTGAGTGGGGTAGTTCTTCTCATTGGGCTTCAACTGCCGAGAGGTATAGGCCACAACTTTCTTCTCTTGCATTAACACAGCACCGAGACCTTGGAGAGAAGCATCACAGAAAACTTCATACGGCTTGGATTCATCAGGAGGAGTCAAGGCAGGAGCTGTGACTAGTTTCTCTTTGAGGGTGTTGAAAGCAACGTCACACTCGGGAGACCAGACATATTTCACATGCTTCTGTAGGAGGTTGGAAAGAGGCTTTGCAATCTTGGAGAAATTCTCAACAAATCTTCGGCAATAGCTTGCAAGACCCAGAAAACTGCGGAGCTGCTTGACATTTTGAGGAGGTTCCCAATCCAGAACTGCGGACACCTTCTCGGGGTTAACAGCGATGCCCTTGGCAGAGATGATGTGACCAAGGAAAAGAACTTCATCGAGCCAAAACTCACATTTGGAGAACTTCGCATAGAATTGATACTCTCTGAGCTTGTCGAGCACCAATCGCAAATGTTTGGCATGATCCTGCTTATTCTTGGAGAAGACCAAGATATCATCAAGATACACCAGAACGAATTCGTTGGTATAGGGGTTGAAGATGAAATTCATCATTCGAGAGAACACCGGAGGAGCATTGACAAGGCCGAAAGACACGACAGTATATTCATAAGAACCAAAGCTTGTTCTGAATGCTGTCTTGGGAATATCTTCTTCACGAATGCGAATCTGATGATAACCCATACGAAGGTCAAGCTTCGAGAAAACTTTAGCACCTTTGAGTTTCTCAAATAGCTCATTGATGTTGGGAAGTGGATACTTGTTCTTGATTGTCTTCTTGTTCAATGGACGGTAGTCGACATAAAGTCGGTCTGTGCCATCCTTCTTCTTGACAAAAAGAACACCACAACCCCATGGAGAAGAACTCGGTCTGATCAAACCCAGACGTTCTTGTTCATCGAGCTGTTTCTTCAATTCCTTCAGCTCGTTGGGTCCAAGCTTGTATGGACGCTTGCAAACGGGTTCAGTGCCAGGCTCTAGTTCGATAACGAACTCAACTGGCCGATGAGGAGGCATACCCGGAAGCTCTTCTGGAAAGACATCTTGATACTCACAAACGACTGGAATTTGAGAGATGGCATTCAATTCGCCCTTCTCATTGAGAGAGAAAAACCGAATGGTTTCATCACGAGCGGAAAAAATAATCACATCCTCAGACGAGTGTGTCAATTGAATTTCCCTGGCAGCACAATCAAGTTGAGCCTTGTGCTTAGAAAGCCAGTCCATCCCGAGAATAAGATCAATATCCGAGTCACCAAGAACAATTGGAGAAGATTGGAATTTATAGTCGCCCATCTTGATGGTAACATTCGGAACCATGGAACTTGCATTCATGCATTTGCCCGGAGAGACAACTGCTAACGGCCTAGGCAATCCTTGGAAATGCAATTCATGCTTGGATGCAAAAGGTCTTGATATGAAAGAAAGCGATGCACCAGTATCAAAAGAACTTTTGCAGGAATATCATTAACAGGAAGATTACCCATTATCACATCAGTAGATTCCTCCGCTTGAGCTGCATTCATCATGTTCACCTTTGCAAACTTTGGATTATGCTTGACCACTGCATTGCTAGAAGATCTGACAGGAGGAGGAGGAGGAAGACGCCTCTGGTTGAAGCACTTGTTAGCATAGTGACCTTTCTGCTGACATTTGTTGCAAGTCACCTCCGAGAGTGGACGGTGATAAGGAGCATTGGACTTGAGAGCTTGATTCTGAGGCTTGTTCTGATAGCCAGAATTGGAAGAGTTGGACGGACCATGGCCACCTTTGTTCTTCTGCTGGTAAGGCTGACGAAACGGAGGAGGAGGAGGCAACCAGAACTTCTGTTGCTTAGCTGTCACAAGTTAGGAAGAAGAAGACTGAACTACGTCTCTGACTCTCTTCTTAGAAGCCTCACACTTGAGCTGAGCAGCCTCTTGCTTCAGTGCCATATTGTAGAATTGATCAAAGTGGGTAGGCTCAACAAGAACGAGAGCTAACTGCAAATCCTCTTTAAGGCCACCTCTGAAGTGATAGATCATGCTCTTCTCATCAGGAACGTCTTGTTTAGCGAAGCGAGCAAGTTTCTGAAACTGAATGTTGTATTGATACACAGACATGTTTCCTTGCTTGAGATTGCGGAACTCCTCACGCTTGCTCTCAACAACACTTTGTGGAATGTGGTGCGCTTTGAAGTCCCGACAGAAGTCAGTCCAAGTGATCACACGACCTCCTCTGGAATCTTTGTATTGTTGAAACCAATCAGCAGCTTGGTCCTTGAGCTGGAAAGAAGCGAACTTGACATAGTCCTCAGGCCTGACATTGCTACATTCAAAATGCTTGTTGATGTCCACGAGCCAATCATCGGCATCCGTGGCCTCGGCACAGTAGCTGAAAGACTTGGGCTGATTTGCGAGAAACTGGTTGAGAGTGGCAAAGTGAAACTGATTGTTGCCTTGACCTTGGTTGCCTTGATTGCCTTGCCCTTGAGTACGTTCTTGCAAGAGTTGCAGAATCATCTGAGCATTGGCGTTGGTGGCTGCCATGATTGCTTGCCATGCCTCCGGAGGTGGAGGTGGTGGCGGAGGGTTCGCTTGACTCCCTTCATTGCGATCCGGATTCTGACGCGTTGGCGGAGCCATCCTGAAGAGGGTGACATCCGTTAGCATCTTGATAGACAAATAGATAAGTAGAATCAACGGATAGAAATTGCAACATATAGTCTTCACAATAAACATTCGAACAAAGATGAACGAATGAATTCCGTAGTAAATCCTCACACTTCCATAAGTTGAGAAGCCACTTGAAAAAGATATGGAATGAACATAAGAATTCGAAGTAACTCGAGTACCACAATACAAAATAAAACAAAGTATTGGCTTGCAGAATAAGCCGGAACAAACATATGATAGATATTTCGTCCGAAGTTTTCGTGGTGGGGCCCACACGGGCTCAATCGTACAGCACCATCATGTACAAGGCTGTGCACATGACATACGAAGCGTCCCCGAGTCGGCAAAGCCAAGGACTCTTTAAGACACAACGAGACCACTGTAAAATCAATCGTATACAGGCGGACCACTAGACGTCGAACCCCAATCTCATATCATGCGTCTGTCGGAAAGATATCCTAAGGCTACTTGAATTCCCACTTATAAACTCCCAAAATTTTTTGGTTATGCAATCTGGTGTAGGGGATACAGGGGACACAAAATATATCACCCAAACTAACAATCCCTAGATCCAGCTGTATCCATCCGTCAACACATAACCAAGAAACCTTCGGAAATCGTTTACCTCAACCTTCGAAACACATCCGTTATACAAGTTATGGCAATACTCCCGAACTCCCGCCCCAGTACTGGGTGGCGTCGAGGTGATCTCACCAACAACTGCATAAAAGAGATTTCGATGTCGGCGAAACTCAGGTATTCCAGAACTGCAACGATAAAATTGTGACGACAACACCTCGGAGCTCAACTCCCCGGGACACTGCCACAACCCCTAAATGACAGGAGGCACCAAGAACAATGTTCTCGTCACAAATCCATCGGAACGATTCCAAGATACCCGCGTGATCCTAAATTTTTTTTTAGTGAAATTTGAGGAGAGAGTAGTCAAAACTTCTACGTGAGGAGACCTCACCAGAGCGACGAAGGGACTGAGGAGTAAAAAGAATCCTACTCTCCGATATATATAATCCTAAGACTCAACACATTTTTGTTCTAGACTCAACAACGCCAGCGATTCGATCAAGCAGGAGGCTCCTAAGTCGGGGATGGCTCTGATTACCAACTTGTAACGCCCACGATGCGGCTATATCTCCCACGTGTCGAGGCACGACTTAGAGGCATAACCGCATAGTGGTTTTGTCGCAAGAAGGGTCATCTTCACACAATCCCATGTAATGAACAAGAATGGGATAAAGAGTTGGCTTACAATCGCCACTTCACACAATACATAAATATTATTCATACATCATCCAAAATACAATCATATAGACCGACTACAGTCAAAATCCAGATGAAAATAAGATAACCCCAAATGCTAGATCCCCGATCGTCCCAACTGGGCTCCACTACTGATCATCAGGAAAAGACACATAGTAACGACCACGTTCCTCGTCGAACTCCCACTTGAGATCGACGCCATCATCTGCACTGGCATCGTCGGCACCTGCAACTGTTTTGGTAGAATCTGTGAGTCACGGGGACTCAGCAATCTCACACCTGCGAGATCAAGACTATTTAAGCTTGTAGGAAAAGATGGTGCAAAGAGGTGGAGCTGCAGCGGCAAAAGCATATATGGTGGCTAACTTGCGCAAATGAGAGCGAGAAGAGAAGCAACGGAACGGTCGTCATCTAGCAATGACCAAGAAGTGATCCTGAACACCTATTTATGTCATACATAACTCAGACCGGGTTCACTTCCCGGGCTCCGCCGAGAAGAGACCATCACGGCTACGCACGCAGTGGATGTATTTTAAATGGGTCAAGTGATAAGTTATCTACAACCGGACATTAACAAATTCCCATCTGCCTCATAACCGCGGGCACGGCTTTCGAAAGATAATACCCTGCAGGGGTGTCCCAACTTAGCCCATCATAAGCTCTCACGGTCAACGAAGGATAAACCTTCTCCCGGAAAGACCCGATCAGTCTCGGAATCCCGGTTTACAAGACATCTCGACAATGGTAAAACAAGACCAGCAAAGCCGCCCGAATGTGCCGACAAATCCCGATAGGAGCTGCACATATCTCGTTCTCAGGGCACACCGGATTGTCCAAGCTTCCGATAGGCCAGCCCAGAGTTGCCCCTGGTGGCCACCGGCGACTGACAGTTTGGACCAATACTCAGAGGAGCACTGGCCCGGGGGTTTAAAATAAAGATGACCCTCGGGCTCGCGAAAACCCGGGGGAAAAGGCTTAGATAGCAAATGGTAAAACCAAGGTATTCCTTGCTGGAGGAGTTTTATTCAAGGCGAACTGTCAAGGGGGTCCCATAAATCACCCGACCGCGTAAGGAACGCAAACTCAAGGAACATAATCCCGGTATAACAGTAACTAGGGCGGCAAGAGTGGAACAAAACACCAGGCATAAGGCCGAGCCTTCCACCCTTTACCAAATATATAGATGCATTAATTAAATAAGAGATATTGTGATATCCCAACATATCCATGTTCCGACATGGAACAAACTTCAACTTCACCTGCAACTAGCAACGCTATAAGAGGGGCTGAGCAAAAGCGGTAACATAGCCAAACAACCGTTTGCTAGGAAAGGATGGTTAGGGCTGACATGGCTAAAATGGGAGACATGATATAGCAAGTGATAGGTAGCGAGCATGGCAATAGAGCGAACAACTAGCATAGCAAAGATAGAAGTGATTTCGAGGGGTGGTCATCTTGCCTGCAAGATTCTCAGAGTTGTCGAAAGCTTGATCCTCGTAAGCGTACTCGACAGGTTCCTCATTCACGAACTAGTCTCCCGGCTCTACCCAAGACAAGAACACAAATAAACGGAACCACAATCAACAACGAGAAATGCGCAAACAACATGATGCAAAACATGTATGATATGCAAGATATGATATGCGATGCATATGCGTGCTCCGGAAGGAAAATGATGAACATGGAAGTAACTTGGCAAACCAAGCATGCCACTGGAAATATGAGATGATTTCGGTCGAAATCGATATAAAGATCACCGGAATCGGATGCACGGTTTGCAAATGGCAAGCAAAACAAAATGACACTAATCTGCGATTAACAGCATGATAGCACTTAAAATGCAACAAGTAACAATGCTACAACACCCCAAAATAGTAACAAAGCACATGGCAGTAATCTGCAGGAGATGATTGACAAAATATGAACACTGAGCTACGGCTAGTTCACAACATATCAAGCTCAAAAAAGCATGACAAAAGTGCAAAAGATTACAGGTTCACAGACTTGGTGAAAAACTGGACATGGCGAAATCAGCATCAGGTAGCAATGTTCAGAGCACGAAATCAACATGCTACAGGAACTTAACATAGCAAAACAAGGCATGGCAGTATTCTACTAATTGCACATGACAAAAGTTCCTTACTAACCATAAGCCAAAAAGGACCAGAAGATATGATGGCAAGCATGTAAACATAGCAAGTTTCATTATCAGGTTTCAGACTTAGCAGAAAACAGAGCATGGCAGAAATATTAATATGTAGGTCTCTTTGTGAGCTTGATTCACTCACTACAGAGCCATTCATGACAAACCAAGGATACCTACAGCAAGATGGCATGTTTGTGAAGCTATCCATGGCAAGAAAAATTGGATAGCATGTATGGATTAACTACAATAAGCTTGGCAAAAATGCATATCATGTTAAGAATCTGACAGAAATATTTTATAGCAAAAGTAGAGAAAGATTGAGTCATGCTATGGCACTCCATAATTGCAAACAATTGCAGGAATGGATCAATTACAACTATAGCTACAAAACATCCTTACTGAACATCTCCAAAATATGCATGGATCTCTCTGTAGCATCAACTTTACATGGCAACAAAATTACAGCAGACAAGGACTTTGCATGCTTGTGCTAGTCACCACAGAGGTCACAAAAATACATGGACTATACCACTGGAAAGATGGCATGGCATACTTCAAAACAGATGTAGAGCTCATGCTCATAAGATGCACAGATTAAATGATACAAAAATGACAAATCTTCAAGTCCTGCTAAGAACCAGAGATTAACAGCAACTAGCCCTCTTCCAACGAAGATTTGGGCATCAAGATGACCTCTAATGAACATGGTGCAATTGAACAAAATGAAGAGCATCACGAGGCGAACAATTTGACATATTACACGCGCGAATCGGATCTACATGCACGGAGTTATGGCATCGGGAACAGAGGCACATGCTGAAGAATTTCCAGGACTTGGAGAAAAAAGGGGGGCGAGAAAGTCAACGGGCACGTACTGGATCGATCGGATCTGGATCGAGAGCTCGAGCTCGGGCACCGGTGGCTGGAGCTCGCCGGAGGGAGGAAGAAGGGCGGCGCGAGGGCGGCGGCGGAGGCCGGCGGCGGGCGGCGGCGGGGCCGCGTCGGGCGGCGGTGGAGATGGCGGGGCCGGCCGGCGGCGATGGCGGCGGCGGTGCGGGCGGGCGGCGCGCTGGGCGCGGAGGCGGCGGCCGGCTCGGGCCCGGGAGGGCCGCGGTCGGGCCTGCGGGTCGCGGCGGCGGGGAGAGAGAGAGGGTGACGTGGCACGCTCCGGTTGGCCGGGCGGCGCGGCGGACGTTGGCCGGCCAGAGCGGACGCGTCCGGCGCGGCGCGGAGGGAGGAGCTAGTGTTTCGTCTGTGATTTCGTTTTTGGGATGCCCACATATAAATAGGTAGAGGGAGCTAGGAGGCTCCAAATGAGGTGCGGTTTTCGCCCACACGATCGTGATCGAACGACCTAGAGCATGGAAGAGAGTTTGGTGGGTTTTGGGCTGGTTTTGGAGGGGGTTTTTGCTGGACACTCAAATGGACATTGCGGATGCGCGGTTAACCGTTGGAGTACCAAACGACCTCCGATTGGAACGAAACTTGACCGGTAGTCTCCGGGTGGTATAAGAAGACCACTTGACAAGCCTCGGTCCATTCCGAGAAAGTTTGACACACGCACACGAAGGAAAACAAGAGGGGTGCACCGGAGGAGATAGGAGCGCCGGATTAGAAAACGGACAACGGGGAAAATGCTCGGATGCATGAGACGAACACGTATGCGAATGCAATGCACATGATGACATGATATGAAAATGCATGACATGACAAAATACAAAACGAAAGACAAAACCCGACAACGGAGGGAAAAACATAACACATAGCCGGAAATGGCAAGAGTCGGAGTTACAAATATGGCAAGTTACATGCGGGGTGTTACACGCACGTTGCATACGTCGTGTACCTGGAGAAGCTTCAGATCGTGCCGGCAAATGAGATGAGATGTGGGATCGAACTATGTATGGCTATGTAGTGTTTTAATTATAAATGCGCTTGAGTATGCTTAATGACGGTTGAACTATGTACTTATTGTTGAACTATCCTTGTGTACACATATTATCTATGCCTGAGTATGTTTAATCTATGTTTACTTATGGCCAAATGTGGGATATGGATGCAAATAGTTAGGTTGATGGAATCTACCTCCGTCCTGGTTTATTGGTCCTCTTTGTAATTTGTGTTAAATTTTGACCAAAGATTTAACTGACAAAATGTTAGTGTAGGCCAGCAAAAATTATATCGTTGGATGCATATTTGAACGTAGTGTTCATTGATATAATCTTTGGTGACATGCATAAACATTTGTTAGTTAAATATTTGGTCAAAATTTGGCACAAATTACAAAGGGGGCCAATAAACCAGGATGGAGGTAGTACGTCAATCACACACCGTTCCTAAAATTGGAACCATGTGCAATGACTTTCATTTTCCCTGTTATGTCCATCACACACGGTTGGCTCTAGCAAACCGTCGCCTCCGAAACTCTTGTGGGACAGAAAATCCTCATCACCCAATTCAAAAAAGAAAAAAGAAAACCCTCACCATCCCCACATCACAAAAACCCTCACACTTCCCGCCACGCCCTTCGGTCCCCATTCACACCTGCACAAGCTCCTCCGCGTCTATGCATGGCACCTCGTATCACCGCAGCAACCACTTAGCCCGACGCATGTCGCCGCCGCCAGGCTGCCGACAAACCCCACCGCATTTCACCACTTCCGCTTGCCGCCGCCTATCGCCATCGACTTTCTCGACGCTACTCGCGGTCGACCCAGCTTCGCTTGGTTGGGGAATCCGCCGCATTGAGGTTTTTTTCTCATGGACAACAAGGTAACTAATTTAATGAGATATTATCTGATCTCTTATCCCATTTCATCTGCCTCCTTTGATCACTCGGTCGAAATCAACGTGAATTCATTTTTATTCAAGCTGATTTGAGGGTTTTCTTTCATTCATAGAATGTATAGTGCACAGACACATCAGGACTTTGCGGCCTCGACCAGACATCCATGGAGTTTCATCTCACTGTACCAGATGACTTGAGGATGCATGCGGTATGTTCAATCTCACCCTAAATCGGTTGGCATGGCCTACTTTCCTGAACATATACTAAATATTGCTACATTTGGATAAAAGGTGCCACATGCAGCATATACGTCAAAGGGGATTTTTTCCTCTTCTTTCTATATTAGGTAAATTAATGATGTATTATTCTTTCGATTACTCTCATATTTCCATGACATCACGTTTACCCTATCTGTTTAATTATATATTTTTGTTCTTTGATTTCAACTGATGTATAGTTCTTTCAATTTGGGCCCATATTTGCATGTTACCATATTTTCTTTAACAATCCTACCATTTTCTGCAACGCGTCCCTTGCTATTTAACAGAATCTGCAGTACACAATCTTTCCCTTTACATAAATCAAGACTGCAGGGATGTCATACTGAACACAAACCATGGATTTACAATCGTTGCTACCGTAAGACTTGATGAACGTGGTGACTACTATTTTGGCACTAGCCTTTGGAAAGAAATTTCTAAGTTTTATGTATTGAAAGCTAGCACTAAAATTGCACTGCACATAAAAGAGCCTGGTCATGAGATATATGCTAACTTCCCCGACGATATCATCCATCCAGACTTTGTTCGAAGTAAGTGTTCTTTTCAAGTATCTGCATGTTGACTTACCCAGCAATATCAAATGAATTGTGTAGTATTTAAGCAACCAATTGTTATTCCATTTTCTTACTCTATTCCTACCTACTAACTTCTAGTTACCAATACACTTTTCTATTGCCCTGTTTTAACTAAATATTCCCTGTACTCCCACTTCTATCAGAAAGCGCCGCTGACAAGGAGACTCTAGAGGTGGAGAACAGGGTTGCCAACAAGTGGAGGCGGGTCGAGCAAGAACCGCGAGCGACTCCAGCAGGCCTAGACTTCATCACCAGCCTCCCCGATGATATGTTGACAGTCATCATCTCTCTCCACCCAATCAAATATGGGGCGCGGACAACCCTCCTTTCCCGGCGGTGGCGCCTCCTATGGAACTCCACCCCTCTCGACCTCATCAACACCCACGAGCTCTGCCATGGCTATCGCGAAAGCTTGGATGTGTTCTCCAAGATCCTCGGTAGTCACCCTGGCCCCAACCAGAGGCCTTAGCATGGGCAAGTTCCGTTCCAACGGCAAGGACCGAGCCAAGCATGACGATGAAGAAAATATGCCCTAGAGGCAATAATAAAGTTGTTATTTATATTTCCTTATATCATGATAAATTTTTATTATTCATGCTAGAATTGTATTAACAGGAAACTTAGTACTTGTGTGAATACATAGACAAACAGAGTGTCACTAGTATGCCTCTACTTGACTAGCTCGTTGAATCAAAGATGGTTAAGTTTCCTAGCCATAGATATGAGTTGTCATTTGATTAACGGGATCACATCATTAGAGAATGATTTGATTGACTTGACCCATTCCGTTAGCTTAGCACTTGATCGTTTAGTATGTTGCTATTGCTTTCTTCATGACTTATACATGTTCCTATGACTATGAGATTATGCAACTCCCGAATACCGGAGGAACACTTTGTGTGCTACCAAATGTCACAACATAACTGGGTGATTATAAAGGTGCTCTACAGGTGTCTCCAATGGTGTTTGTTGAGTTGGCATAGATCGAGATTAGGATTGGTCACTCCAATTGTCGGAGAGGTATCTCTGGGCCCTCTCGGTAATGCACATCACTATAAGCCTTGCAAGCAATGTGAATAATGAGTTACTTGCAGGATGATGCATTACGGAACGAGTAAAGAGACTTGCCGGTAATGAGATTGAACTAGGTATTAAGATACCGACGATCGAATCTCGGACAAGTAACATACCGATGACAAAGGGAACAACGTATGTTGTTATGTGGTTTCACCAATAAAGATATTTGTAGAATATGTGGGAGCCAATATGAACATCCAGGTTCCGCTATTGCTTATTGGCCGGAGATGAGTCTCGGTCATGTCTACATAGTTCTCGAACCCGTAGGGTCCGCACGCTTAAAGTTCTGTGACGATCGGTATTATGAGTTTATGTGTTTTGATGAACCGAAGGTTGTTCGGAGTCCCGGATGTGATCACAGACATGACGAGGAGTCTCGAAATGGTCGAGACATGATGATTGATATATTGGAAGGTTATGTTTGGACACCGGAAAGGTTTCTCATGAGTTCGGGCATATACCGGAGTACCAGGGGGTTACCGGAACCCCCCCGGGGCTATATGGGCCTACATGGGCTTTAGTGCGAGAGAGTGGAGGCGGCCAAGAGGTGGGGGTGTGCCCCCAAGCCCAATCCAAATTGGGAGGGGGCCGGCCCCCCTTTCCTTCTTCTCCTCTCCCCCTTCCTCCCCCCTCCTATTGTGACTAGGAAAGGGGGGAAACCTACTCCTAGTAGGAATAGGAATCCCCCTTGGGGCGCACCATGAGGGCCAGCCGGCCCCCTCCTCCCCTCCTTTATATACGGGGGAGGGGGGCACGCCATAGACATTGATCATTGTCTTAGCCGTGTGCGGTGCCCCCCTCCACCATAATCCACCTCGGTCATATCATCATGGTGCTTAGGCGAAGCCCTGCGCTGGTAGCTTCATCATTACCGTCATCACGCCGTCGTGCTGACGAAGCTCTCCCTCGACACTCAGCTGGATCGAGAGTTCGTGAGACGTCACCGAGCTAAACGTGTGCTGATCGCGGAGGTGCCGTACTTTTGGTACTAGGGTCGGTCGGATTGTGAAGACGTACGACTACATCAACGGCGTTGTCATAATGCTTCTGCTTACGGTCTACGAGGGTACGTGGACAACACTCTTCCCTCTCGTTGCTATGCATCAACATGATAGATCTTGCGTGTGCGCAGGATTTTTTTTGAAATTACTGCGTTCCCCAACGGTGGCATCTGAGCCAGGTCTATGCGTAGATGTTATATGCACGAGTAGAACACAAATGAGTTGTGGGCGATAATAGTCATACTGCTTACCAGCATGTCATACTTTGATTCGGCGGTATTGTTGGATGAAGCGGCCCGGACCGACATTACGCGTACGCTTATGCGAGACTGGTTCTACCGACGTGCTTCGCACACAGGTGGCTGGCGGGTGTCAGTTTCTCCAACTTTAGTTGAATCGAGTGTGGCTACGCCCGATTCTTCTTGAAGATTAAAACAACACATACTTGATGAAATATCGTCGTGGTTTTGATGCGTAGGTAAGAACAGTTCTTGCTCAGCCCGTAGCAGCCACGTAAAACTTGCAACAACAAAGTAGAGGACGTCTAACTTGTTTTTGTAGGGCATGTTGTGATGTGATATGGTCAAGACATGATGCTAAATTTTATTGTATGAGATGATCATGTTTTGAAACAGAGTTATCGGCAACTGGCAGGAGCCATATGGTTGTTGTATGAAATGCAATCGCCATGTAATTGCTTTACTTTATCACTAAGCGGTAGCGATAGTCGTAGAAGCAATAGTTGGCGAGACGACGATGATGCTATGATGGAGATCAAGGTGTCGCGCCGGTGACGATGGTGATCATGACGGTGCTTTGGAGATGATGATCAAAGGCACAAGATGATGATGGCGATATCATATCACTTATATTGATTGCATGTGATGTTTATCCTTTATGCATCTTATTTTGCTCTGATTGACGGTAGCATTATAAGATGATCTCTCACTAAATTTCAAGGTACAAGTTCGTCGTGCCGAGACACCACGTGATGATCGGGTGTGATAAGCTCTACGTTCACATACAACGGGTGCAAGCCAGTTTTGCAGATGCAGAATACTCAGTTTAAACTTGATGAGCCTAGCATATGCAGATATGGCCTGGGAACACTGAGACCGAAAGGTCGACATGAATCATATAGTAGATATGATCAACATAGTGATGTTCACCATTGAAAACTACTCCATCTCACGTGATGATAGGACATGGTTTAGTTGATTTGGATCACGTGATCACTTAGATGATTGAAGGATGTCTATCTAAGTGGGAGTTCTTAAGTAATTTGATTAATTGAACTTTAATTTATCATGAACTTAGTACATGATAGTATTTTGCATGTCTATGTTGTTGTAGATAGATGGCCCATGCCGTTGTTCCATTGAATTTTAACGCGTTCCTAGAGAAAGCTAAGTTGAAAGATGATGGGAGCAACTACACGGACTGGGTCCGTAACTTGAGGATTATCCTCATTGCTGCACAGAAGAATTACGTCCTGGAAGCACCGCTAGGTGCCAAACCTGTTGCATGAGCAACACTAGATGTTATGAATGTCTGGCAGAGCAAAGCTGATGACTACTCGATAGTTCAATGTGCCATGCTTTATGGCTTAGAACCGAGACTTCAACGACGTTTTGAACGTCATGGAGCATATGAGATGTTCCAGGAGTTCAAGTTAATATTTCAAGCAAATGCCCGAATTGAGAGATATGAAGTCTCCAATAAGTTCTACAGCTGCAAAATGGAGGAGAATAGTTCTGTCAGTGAGCATATACTCAAAATGTCTGGGTATAACAATCACTTGATTCAACTGGGAGTTAATCTTCCTGATGATAGTGTCATTGACAGAATTCTTCAATCACTGGCACTAAGCTACAAGAACTTCATGATGAACTATAATATGCAAGGGATGGATAAGACAATTCCCAAGCTCTTCGCAATGCTCAAGGCTGCGGAGGTAGAAATTTAGAAAGAGCATCAATTGTTGATGGTCAACAAGACCACCAGTTTCAAGAAAAAGGGTAAAGGGAAGAAGGGGAACTTCAAGAAGAACTGCAAGCAAGTTGCTGCTCAAGTGAAGAAGTCCAAGTTTGGACCTAAGCCTGAGACTGAGTGCTTCTACTGCAAAGGGACTGGTCACTGGAAGCGGAACTGCCCCAAGTATTTGGCGGATAAGAAGGATGGCAAGGTGAACAAAGGTATATGTGATATACATGTTATTGGTGCGTACCTTACTAATGCTCGTAATAGTGCCTGGGTATTTGATACTGGTTTTGTTGCTAATATTTGCAACTCGAAACAGGGACTATGGATTAAGCGAAGATTGGCTAAGGACGAGGTGACAATGCGCGTGGGAAATGGTTCCAAAGTCGATGTGACCGCAGTCGGCACGCTACGTCTACATCTACCTTCGGGATTAGTTTTAGACCTGAATAATTGTTATTTGGTGCCAGCGTTAAGCATGAACATTATATCTGGATCTTGTTTCATGCGAGACGGTTATTCATTTAAATCAGAGAATAATGGTTGTTCTATTTATATGAGTAATATCTTTTATGGTCATGCACCCTTGAAGAGTGGTCTATTTTTGCTGAATCTCGATAGTAGTGACACACATATTCATGATATTGAAGCCAAAAGATGTAGAGTTGATAATGATAGTGCAACATATTTGTGGCACTGCCGTTTGGGTCATATTGGTGTAAAGCGCATGAAGCAACTCCATTCTGATGGACTTTTGGAATCACTTGATTATGAATCACTTGGTACTTGCGAACCATGCCTCATGGGCAAGATGACTAAAACACCGTTCTCCGGAACAATGGAGTGAGCAACATATTTGTTGGAAATCATACATACTGATGTATGTGGTCTGATGAATGTTGAGGCTCGCGGCGGGTATCGTTATTTTCTCACCTTCATAGATGATTTGAGTAGATATGGGTATATCTATTTGATGAAACATAAGTCTGAAACATTTGAAAAGTACAAAGAATTTCAGAGTGAAGTGGAAAATCATCGTAACAAGAAAATAAAGTTTCTACGATCTGATCGTGGAGGGGAATATTTGAGTTACGAGTTTGCTCTTCATTTGAAACAATGTGGAATAGTTTCGCAACTCACGCCACCCGGAACACCACAGCGTAATGGTGTGTCCGAACATCGTAACCGCACTTTATTAGACATGGCGCGATCTATGATGTCTCTTACTGATTTACCGCTATCATTTTGGGGTTATGCTTTAGAGACAACTGCATTCACGTTAAATAGGGCACCATCTACATCTGTTGAGACAACACCTTATGAACTGTGGTTTGGCAAGAAACCCAAGTTGTCGTTTCTGAAAGTTTGGGGCTGCGATGCTTATGTGAAAAAGCTTCAACCTGATAAGCTCGAACCCAAATCGGAGAAATGTCTTCATAGGATACCCAAAGGAGACTGTTGGGTACACCTTCTATCACAGATCCGAAGGCAAGACATTCGTTGCTAAGAATAGATCCTTTCTAGAGAAGGAGTTTCTCTCGAAAGAAGTGAGTGGGAGGAAAGTAGAACTTGATGAGGTACCTGTACCTGCTCCCTTATTGGAAACTAGTTCATCACAGAAATCTATTCCTGTGACTCCTACACCAACTAGTGAGGAAGTTCATGATGACGATCATATAACTTCAGATCAAGTTACTACCAAACCTCGTAGGTCAAGTAGAGTAAGATCCGCACCAGAGTGGTACGGTAATCCGGTTCTGGAGGTCATGTTACTTGACCATGACGAACCTATGAACTATGAGGAAGCGATGATGAGTCCAGATTCCGCGAAATGGCTTGAGGCCATGAAATCTGAGATGGGATCCATGTATGAGAACAAAGTATGGACTTTGGTTGACCTGCCCGATGATCGGCAAGCCATCGAGAATAAATGGATCTTCAAGAGGAAGACAGACGCTGATGGTAATATTACTGTCTACAAAGCTCGACTTGTTGCGAAAGGTTTTCAACAAGTTCAAGGAGTTGGCTACGATGAGACCTTCTCACCCGTAGCGATGCTTAAGTCCGTCCGAATCATGTTAGCAATTGCCGCATTTTATAATTATGAAATTTGGCAAATGGATGTAAAGACTGCATTCCTGAATGGATTTATGGAAGAAGAGTTGTATATGATGCAACCTGAAGGTTTTATCGATCCAAAGGATGCTAACAAAGTGTGCAAGCTCCAACGACCCATTTATGGACTGGTGCAAGCATCTCGGAGTTGGAATAAACGTTTTGATAGTGTGATCAAAGCATATGGTTTTATACAGACTTTTGGAGAAGCCTGTATTTACAAGAAAGTGAGTGGGAGCTCTGTAGCATTTCTAATATTATATGTGGATGACATATTGTTGATTGGAAATGATATAGAATTTCTGGATGGCATAAAAGGATACTTGAATAAGAGTTTTTCAATGAAAGACCTCGGTGAAGCTACTTATATATTGGGCATCAAGATCTATAGAGATAGATCAAGACACTTGATTGGACTTTCACAAAGCACATACCTTGATAAAGTTTTGAAGAAGTTCATAATGGATCAAGCAAAGAAAGGTTTCTTGCCTGTGTTACATGGTGTGAAGTTGAGTCAGACTCAATGCCCGACCACTACAGAAGATAGAGAGAAAATGAAAGTTGTTCCCTATGCTTCAGCCATAGGCTCTATCATGTATGCAATGCTGTGTATCAGACCTGATGTGTGCCTTGCTATTAGTTTAGCAGTGAGGTACCAAAGTAATCCAGGAGTGGATCACTGGACAGCGGTCAAGAACATCCTGAAATACCTGAAAAGGACTAAGGATATGTTTCTCGTTTATGGAGGTGACAAAGAGCTCGTCGTAAATGGTTACGTTGATATAAGCTTTGGCACTGATCTGAATGACTCTAAGTCACAAACCGGATCCATATTTATATTGAACGGTGGAGCTGTCAGTTGGTGCAGTTCTAAGCAAAGCGTCGTGGCAGGATCTACATGTGAAGCGGAGTATACAGCTGCTTTGGAAGCAGCAACTGAAGGAGTCCGGATGAAGGAGTTCATATCCGATCTAGGTGTCGTACCTAGTGCGTCGGGTCCAACGAAAATCTTTTGTGACAATATTGGTGCAATTGCCTTGGCAAAGGAATCCAGATTTCACAAGAGAACCAAGCACATCAAGAGACGCTTAAATTCCATTCGCAATCAAGTCAAGGAGGGAGACATAGAGATTTGCAAGATACATACGGATCTGAATGTTGCAGACCCGTTGACTAAGCCTCTCTCACGTGCAAAACATGATCAGCACCAAGACTCCATGGGTGTTAGAATCATTACTATGTAATCTAGATTATTGACTCTAGTGCAAGTGGGAGACTGAAGGAAATATGCCCTAGAGGCAATAATAAAGTTGTTATTTATATTTCCTTATATCATGATAAATGTTTATTATTCATGCTAGAATTGTATTAACCGGAAACTTAGTACTTGTGTGAATACATAGACAAACATGACTAGTATGCCTCTACTTGACTAGCTCGTTGAATCAAAGATGGTTAAGTTTCCTAGCCATCGACATGAGTTGTCATTTGATTAACAGAATCACATCATTAGAGAATGATGTGATTGACTTGACCCATTCTGTTAGCTTAGCACTTGATCATTTAGTATGTTGCTATTGCTTTCTTCATGACTTATACATCACTACAAAAAAAAGACACATCCGTGACATTTTGGACCGAACGAATATTTTTATGTCATACTTATGACACTTCTATGACAATAATTGTGACAAAACCCGTTATCATCATAGATGTGGTGGCTCCTACTTCTATGACAAAAAATCATGACAGAAAATGGGCTTTTCGTCCTGGGCGGGCCTGAGACGCAGCTGCATGACATTCTTTGGGCCGTCCATGACAGAAAAAACCGTGTTAGAAGCGAGGGGGAGGAAAATTTCGGGGAGTTCCCGATTGCGGTGGGAGGTCGGGGGCGGAGCGATGCGCGTTTCTCTCATACACGTACGCGCGTGTGTGCGAGGCGTTGGCTCTAACTGAACCCGAGCGAGGCGTTGGGCCCTAACTGAACCCGAGCGATTGCACTGTAGGCTACGCGTTACACTGAACCTGAGTGATCGATCGATGGCTGTTAACTGAACCCGATCGAGCGATTCCTTCGCT
The DNA here is from genome assembly GCF_002575655.3 of Aegilops tauschii subsp. strangulata. Lineage (NCBI taxonomy): Eukaryota > Viridiplantae > Streptophyta > Magnoliopsida > Poales > Poaceae > Aegilops > Aegilops tauschii. The sequence continues at coordinate 107,197,571 of NC_053039.3, forward strand.
ACTGCTGCTAATTGAAGCCGATCGATGCTGCCTCTGGATGAACAGTGAGCGTTGTTGGGGGGTTTGGATGAACAGTTCCCGGTGGGGGTTGGATGAACAGGAACCCGTGGTAGTAGGGGCCGTTGCCGCTGGATGAACAGTACCCTGATCGATCGAGCCGATGGATGAACAGGACCCCCGTGGAGGGCTGGATGAACAGGATCCTGTGGAGGGCTGGTTGAACAGTAGCCGGTGGAGGGCTAGTTGAATAGTAGCCGGTGGAGGGCTGGATGAATTGTAGCCCGTGGAGGGGTTGTTGAACAGGACCCCCATGGAGAGGGCTGGTTGAACAGTAGCCGATGGAGGAGCGCGCGGTGGAGGCTGGATGAACAGGAGCCCGTGGATGAAAAATCGGAGGTGGAGGCTGGAGGAAGTCAACGGTGGATGAACAGTTGCCCGTGGAGGCTGGAGGAGGTCGACGGTGGAGATGAACAATATCCTGTCGAGTCCTGTTTTGCGGTACGCCACACCCCTCCCAATGAACAGGACCCCCGTTTTGACCGTAGCGCTCCAATACAAGTCCGTTTCCTCCGTTTTGCGGTACGCCACACCCTCCCGATCAACAGGACCCCGTTTCGACCGTAGGAGGTCCATTTCCTCCGTTTTGCGGTATGCCAGACCCCTCTCGATGAACAGGATCCCATTTCCACCGTGGCCGGTCGAACACAAGGCCGTTTCCTCCATTCTGCGGTATGCCAGGCCTCATGTCCATCGGCTGTTCCGTCCAAGCCGGTTGGCTCCCGATGAACAGCACGCGTTCCGTTGCCTCCCGATGAACACGACGCATTCCTTTGCCTCCCCATGAACACAACGACGACGAAGTTCCTCCGTTCTGACCCAGCCACAACCATGTACACGAGCCCTGGCCGTACGTATGCGCGAGTAGGCATTCGAGACCCCGCCCGTATGTACGTACGTGGCCGTATTTACTTTCTTGCACCTTGGCCGCTGTACGTACGTGTACATGCTACGTGCGCGCCTCTACTACCACACGTGCGCGCCTCTACATCGACCAGTATGTACGTACACGTTCGCGACCAGAATGACAACGACACGTATGCTTCGACCGGGTGGGTCCCGACTTTCAGGCACTTCCTTGCGTGTGAAGATGTAGCTGCTGGGTCCCAGTAGTCAGGGGGGCGAATCATTTTTTTGCCCGTAATATGGACGCACTTCCTTGCGTGCGAAGATATAGCTGGTGGGTCCCAGCTGTCAGGGTGGAAACAATTTTTTTTGCAAAATACGGTGGCCTATCCGTTGGGTCCCTGCTGTGAGGTGGAGGAATAATTATTTTGCACGTAATAAGGAGGCACTTCCTTGCTGTGGCCGTGGACCCAGCTGCCAGCCTCTCCACGTACAGTACTCTTCCGATGGAAGTCGTTCCTTGACCACGTTGACCACGCCGCGTCGAGAGCACTATTGTGGTGGATGACGGCAAGGCCTAGGAAGGGGACGACATAGAGCCGGGGAAGACACGGCAGTGGATGCCCATGTGGAGAGGAGTACGAGGGTTCACTGGTTTGGCTGTGGTGTGAGGATGTAGTCGCCGCAGGGCCTGGCCAGCGGTGGGAGTAGTAGGGGGCTGTGAGGCCTCCGCGGCAGCACAGTCGGCCACGGGAGGTAGGATCAGGCGGCACGGCCGGCGCTGCTTTGGGAGGCTAGAGCAAGAAGACCAGAGGTTGAAGAAGCATGACGGCCGTTGGATGGACATCATACGGCCACTTCAGCTAGAATCGTTTATATTGACTAAGTTGACAAAGCCCTCGGTACGCGTCAACTGAGTAGGCCCACATGTCAGCCTCCGAAATGGTGCGGCCCAGATGTCAGGGGGAGGAATCATTTTTTGGGCGGGTGAAGCTAGAATATCCGAGATTGAAGAAGAAGCACGACATCCGTTGGATGGACATCCAACGGCCACTGTTGCTAGAACCGTGTGTTGACTATAAGTTGATAAAGCCTTGCATACGCGTCAACTAATTTTTTTTAGGGGACGCGTCAACTTAGTAGGCCCACAAGTGTGTGGCAGAGAACTTATAGCCCATTTGAGATTTGTAAGAATGTACATCCCATTTTTTAATTCTAATGGAATTTACTATAGCACTTACAGTTTGTTAAAATTACAACCCATTTTCTATCTAGGACAACGATTAATAATTTCAACCAAACGTTCAAAACAGAATTCAATAAAATTTCCCACATTTTGATGGGATCCGAAATATTTTTATCCTAAAATTTCTAGTCATATTAAATACAATTTCAATATAAATTTGTCTTATGTAAAAATCCAACGAAACATTGCGCACGCAACAATTAATGAAATTAAAATTTTTAAAATCCAAAAATAATATTTTATAAACTAATTACGTGTTTGGTGCATTTTTTTATAGTTACAGCCCAGTTTTTATAATTAGATCCCATTTATTATTTCTTAAAGCCCATTTTCTTGTTAAGCCTAATGCATCCTCCCTAGGAAAGATTTGCAGCCCAGCGGGGCGGAGAATAACAAGTTGACCTTGCCTGGGTATTCCTCAAAAAAAGTATAGCTGGGCTAGCCATTTTCAGCTTGAAAAAATGAATATCTGGGCTGGATATCTGGCCTGGGCTAGACGGGCCACAGCCCGCCCAGTTAATACCCTGCTCCCCTCTGAACAACAACGAAAACATTGCTCAAGAAAAACTCTGCAGTGCTCACACCTCAAAAACACAAATACTGCTCGAGCTGCTTGGTCCCAGCTGTCGGCTGCTCCTTATGCAATTCTCTCGTTTATTGACTACATAGGTTGACAATGGTGTGGGACCGTGATGTCAGGAAACCAGGAGGAAGCAAAAAAAATATAGTTGTACATAATAAGGAGGCACTTGCGTACGTGCGGCTATGGCCCTAGTGGGTCCCTACTTTCATCCAGTCAAAATAAAGTCATCTCCTGAATCCTCATGTTCGTTGACCATGTTGACAATGCTCGGCGCCACGGCGAGCGCAACAACTTGAAGGACGACGGAGAGGGCCTCGCGGGCCCTATGGATGGTCTGATACAGCGCCCGCTGCTCATTCAGGAAGCCAAGATCATCGGACACATATGAGAACCTTCGAGAGACTGAGATGGCATGAAACGGTAGGGCCGCGCTTGGGAGCTCTGGTTTATTTCACACTTGTATTAAGATACAAGTGTAATTTACTCATCATCGGAAACAACGCTATCGGTGTACAAAAGTAGGGGCTCTCCTTTTGACCCCTTTACTTGTGCACGGGCAGTCAGAGCCGTGCGCCACGACAACACTTAGCAGGGCAGAGGAGGGAAGCCGGAGGAAAGCCGAAGCACAAGACAACCAAGGCAACACCAAGACCAGAAACACAAAGAGCAAGAGGGCGAGGTGGACCCCCCCGGCAAGACCCTTGCCGGGGCGGCCTCCGCAGCCCCGGCAAGAGCCTTGCCGGGGCAACTTGCCTGATGCCAATGGAGCGTGCCTTCCTTGAGCCCAAGGGTTCCAACACCATCAACCACATTGGGACCAAGGCTCGGGAGGCACCTCCGTGGTGGCATGCAGATCTTTGTGAAGGTCATAGATATACAAGATCAGATGAGGACCAGAAGACGACGACCCTCGGCGGGATCCTAGCCAAGGAATCCACAAGACCCCCGGCAAGTGCCTTGCCGTGGACGACCGCGGCGCCACGGCAAGGCCCTTGCCGGGCCCCCGGCAAGACACTTACTGAGGGCATCAGAAGGGCCACAGCCAGGCCCGCGCCTGCCAAGACTCCACCGCCGTCCCCATGCAGCTGCTAGCTCAACCAGCTGGGCAGGCACCTGCGTGGCGACGAGCAGCCTCTATTCTGACCCAGCAAGCACCTGCGTGGTGGCATGCAGACCTTCGTGAAGGCTCCACCACTGCGCCGGCCCAGCAGCCAGCCAACGTGGCGCCACGAAGCCTCGCCAGCTAAGACGCGTGTCGAAGCCAGGCGAGACGACGACAGCTGGGACGTGCTTCCTTGCCGTCCCCGATAAAGCGAGAGGGGCACGTCGGCAGCGCATTAAATGCGTTTGTTCGACGGTGCCAGAGGATAGACTCATCCACTGTATACCTTTCCACCTCCTGTGTGCCACTGTGGCGACCCCTTTTGTCTATAAAAGGAGGCCCGAGGCGTCCAGGAGGAGGATTCAGATCTTTTGGGCAAGTTACACCCCGTAGCTAGCTCAAGAACACAAGAACACTCGAATACATCCACCAAAGCAGGACTAGGGTATTACGCATCCTCGCGGCCCGAACCTGGGTAAATGATCCGTGTGCTTCCTGTCAGACCCGCTCTTTGTACAACCCCGGGCCCGCCAACCATAGAAGGGATCCCAGTGATTCCATAGGTGTCAATTTCCCCCGACATCTTTGGCGCGCCAGGTAGGGGGCGCGGCTGTGGAAATCCGGTCTCGCAGTTAGCCTAGCAGTTCTTCATCGCCATGGCTCCCAAGAAGGAGATCACGGCGATCGGTTCATCCGGAGCCGGACGGCCCGTACCGGTGCGGGCGAGCAGTGGGGCGGTCGCGGACGGGAGCCGAGGCGCGGCTCACGAACACCCACGTCGCTCTGGCAGTCATAGCCTGGCGAGCGGTGTCCTTCGTGCGCGAGACGACGGGCCGCATGCCGCCAAATCCAAAGACGGAGCTGCCCCCCCCCCCCGCAGGCGGCGCGGGGCCCTCCAATGGCGGCGTCGTGCCACCCACGAGCGGCGCGGTGACCTCCAAGTCGCCTACGCCAGCGCCCACGACGCTCTCCTCCCAGGGTGCGCGCGATGAGCAGCGCCACCACGCTTGGGACCCCGAGCGCCGCCGTGGGAAAACTCCCATGCATCACTCACGGGATGGAGGAGACCAACACGCCCGCCGAAGCGCAGGCGAAAATGGCGTGCAGCCGCAGGGCCGTGATGGAGCTCGTTCTAACATGGTTAGGAGTCGGAGCGCGTCACGGTCCATGCAGCTTTCGCCGCCGCCCACGTCGGCAGAGGCTCTGGCGCGCGTGCAGTTGCTTTTCGACTTCACTCCCGCTGTGGACAAGCTCGACGAGTGGAGAGCCACCATCCGGAGCCTCGTCGGTGTCGCCAACAAAGACGAGCCACGGCCAGCGGGGCCCTCGGGCCGGTGCTCCGTCGAACCACCGCACGCCAGCGGTGGAGGGGCCGGGGGTGCTGCGGCCATGGTGCACTCTCCTCCTCCACGCCAGCCACCGCGGGTGTCAATCCGTCGTGACGACGCTTGTGATAACATCTCCATAGCGTCGTCCGACCCGCGGACCCACCGCGACCAGCGGCAAGTTCTTCGGGAGCGAGCCCATGAAGACACTCAAACCACCATCGAGCGCCGACACGATACACGCCACCAGTCAGATAGGCGGGTGGGGCCCACTATGGACCACCCAACACCGGGAGGCTCCGGCGGCCTACCTTACGAGGTGGGTTGCCCAGCCTTTACCCGTGAGCTGCGGCAGTTCCAGTGGCCGTCCTACCGCACGTTCAAGCCCGACGTCGGCAAGAAGTACAACGGCAAGACCCATTTGTCAGAGTTCCTCAGCATCTACACCATCGCGATGCAAGCCGCTGGAGCTCGTGATGACAAGGTGCTTGCCCGTTGGCCCTGAAACCCAATGTCATGTCTTGGTTGATGCACTTGCCGACGGATTCCATTTCTTCTTGGTCGGATATGTGTCATGAGTTTGTTGGTGCCTTCACTGGAGGCCACCAAGCTCATGGCCAGGCGAGTGATTTGCATATCATTCCCCAGAAGGAAGGTGAAAACCTGCGCAAGGACATATAGAGGTTCAGCCGAGTGCAATATAACATCCAAGATGTTCATCCCGCCGCCGTGATCAACGCATTCCATCAAAATGTGCGTAACCGCAAGATGCGTGAAGAGCTGGCAATGAACAAGGTCAAGGATGTGGCCGAACTTTATGTTCTGGCCGATAGTTGTGCTCGAGCTGAAGAGGGGAGGAAGTCCCCGACAAGGACGCCCGCGCGGAAACCGACTCTACCGACGAAGACACCGTTGCCCTGACGAAGAAGGGCCGATGTCGCAACAAGAAAATCAAGGGCAAGGCTGTGCTTGCCGTCGAGGGATCCGACGACACCGGCGCTGCCAAGAAGGCCAAGGCAGACGACCCCGGCAAGGAGATTGCCGGGTGCGCCGCTTGTCGGGCCTTGGCGGCTGCCGACAAGCCAGGAGGCTCTCACAAGCAATATTGCAAGATCCACCGCACCAAGGGCCATGACCTCCAGAACTGTCGACAAGTCGAGCTGCTTGTTGAAAAGCAAAAAGACGAGTATGAGAGGCGGGACAAGGAGAAGGGTCAGGATAGTGCTGAAGGATCTGGCAAGAAGCGTGGCAGCCAAGGAGGCCGCCGCAACAAGGATAACCAACAAGAGAGGCCTGCTTGGGGCCGCGACAAGAAGCAGGAAGACGATGATCATGATGAGGACGACGAGTCCGGCGAGCATGAGTTCCACAAAGTTACGGAGGCCATGTGCGTCGACGACGGCGCCTCGCTGCATACCTCTCACCGCCAGCTCAAGCAGTGGGCACGCGAGATCACAGCAGCGGAGCCATCATTCGACGCTCAGAAGCCACTGAAGTGGTCCAGCATGCCTATCATCTTTGACACCGAGGACCACCCTGATCGCACAACTGCGGTCGGGTGTTTGCCGTTGTTGGTTTCACCAACGATACGCAACCTCAAAGTGACAAAGATGGTGGTTGATGACGGGGCCGGTCTGAACTTGATCTCGCCCGTTGTGATCAAGAGGCTGCAAATTCCTGATGGAGACCTCGAGGAGGCGGGCACGTTTCAAGGGGTCAACTCAGGAAGGAGTCAGCCGAACGGTAAGGTCACGCTGCCTGTGATGTTTGGAGGCGAATTGAACTACAGGACGGAGAGGATTGTCTTCGATGTAGCCGAGATCCCCTTGCCCTACAATGGGATCCTCGGCCGGCCGGCACTAGCCAAGTTCATGGTGGCGTCGCATTACGCCTACAACATGCTGAAGATGCCTGGGCCGACGACCATCATCACCGTCCCCTCCGACAAGAAGGACGCGCTGATCTGCGCTGACCAACTCTACCGGGAAGCAGTTGCAGCGACTGCCGCCAAGGCACTTGCTCCTGCCACTGAAGCCCCGGGAGGGAAGAAGACCGGCAAGACCTCTCGCACCCACTCCGGAAGGCGCATCTCTTCGGAGTGTTGAGCTCCCGTCGAGGACGTGCCAAAGAGCTCCACCGGCAAGAGCAAGAAATCCAGAGCTGCTCTGCTAGAGATCAAGAAGGTGTCCATCAAGGAGGATGGCATGGGAGGGGCTTTCACCATAAGCTCCACCCTTGATAGCAAATAGGAAGGCGCGCTCGTCACCTTCCTGCGGGCGAATGTCGACGTGTTTGCATGGCAAGCATCCGACATCCCCGGTGTTCCCAGGGAGGTGATTGAGCACCATCTTGCGGTCTGTCCTCATGCACGGCCCGTCAAGCAGAAGGTCAGGAAGCAAGCGTTGGAACGGCAGGAGTTCATTACAGAGGAGATCAGGAAGTTGGAAGCTGCAGGCTTGGTGAGAGGAGTGCTCCATTCGACGTGGTTGGACAACCCGGTGGTGGTGCGCAAGGCAAATGGGAAGTGGAGACTGTGTATTGACTACACAGATATCAATAAGGCTTGTCCTAAGGACCCCTTCCCGTTTCCGCGCCTCGACCAGATTGTTGACTCCACGGCCGGGTGTGATCTGTTATCATTCCTTGACGCCTACTCAGGATACCACCAGATCTTCATGACAAGAGAAGACAAAGAGAAGACAGTATTCATCACCCCATGTGGTACATATTGCTTTTTACGGATGCCTTTCGGGTTGAAGAGTGCTGGCTCAACGTTTGCAAGGGCAGTCCAAATTGGTTTTGAGCCCCAACTACATAGAAATATGGAAGCTTATATGGATGACATAGTGGTCAAAACCAAGGACAGGGCAACTCTTGTACAAGATATAAAAAGACGTTTGCAAATCTGCACAAGATCAACCTCAAGCTGAACCCTGAGAAGTGTGTCTTTGGCATTCCGTCCGGCAAACTTCTCTGGTTCTTTGTGTCGTAGCATGGGATCGAGGCGAATCCGGACAAAATCAAGGCCATTGAGCAGATTGAGGCACCCAAGCGGATCAAGGATGTGCGTCGGCTCACCGGCTGCGTTGCCGCCATGAGCAGATTCATCTCCAAGTCTGCCGAGCGTGCCCTTCCCTTTTTCAAAATCTTGAAAAAGGCAGGCCCAATGGAGTGGACCCCAGAGGCCGAGGCAGCGCTGCAAGATCTGAAGAAATACCTCTCCTCTGCACCGATACTGGTTGCGCCTAAACCACAAGAGCCGTTGCTGCTGTATCTGGCGGCGACGAATCAAGTGGTCAGCGCCGCCCTAGTGGAACAGAGGGAGGTCGACGAAGAGGCAGTGGCGACGGCGGGACTGGCGGATGGCAAGCCAGAGATTCCCCCGGCAGGGCTCGGTGCCGGCAAGGCAAGGCCCCCGGCAGAGTCTGACGGCATCAGGACAAGGCCCGTGCAACCAAATGAAGTGGTGCAGAAGAAGAAGATGATGTAGCACCCGGTTTACTTTATCAGCTCCCTCCTGCAGGGGTCTAGGTCAAGGTACTCTGGTGTGCGGAAATTGCTCTTCGGCCTCCTTATGGCCTCGAGGAAGTTGCGTCACTACTTCCAAGCGCACGAAATCACCGTCGTCACCCGCCTCCCGTTGCAACGGATACTACACAATCCAGATGCAACCGGAAGGATTGTGGCATGTGCCTTGGAGTTGTCGAGCTTTGGTTTGAAGTTTGATAGTACTTCGACAATCCAGAGCAGAGTCTTGGGGGAGTTCATTGCAGAATGGACCTCAACGCCCGACGAAGAAATCAGGAGACCACTCTCCCTGGCAAGGAAGCAAGTCGCACCTGGATCATGTACTTTGACGGGGCTTTCGCGGTGCAAGGCGCCGGTGTTGGTGTGCTGCTCGGCGCACCCACCGGAGAGCACCTCAAGTATGTAATCCAGATGCACTTTCCCAGGGAGATGTCCACAAACAACACTACTGAGTACGAGGGGTTGCTTGCCGGTCTCAGGATCGCGGCAGACCTCGGGGTTAAGAAGGTCATCGTCAGGATTGATTCACAACTTGTCGTTAGGAAAGTCAACAAAGATTATTAGAGCCCGTTGATGGAGGCCTACGTAGATGAGGTGAGGAAGCTAGAAGAGCGCTTTGACGGTATACAAGCAGAGCACGTTCCCCGAGCGGAGAACGACATCGCCGATTACCTGTCAAAGCGCGTTGCGTTCAAGCTACCTGTGGAACCAGGTACTTTTGTGCTTCGGTTAACTCAACCATCCGTTGAACCATCAACAGAGCAGAACAAGCAGAGGAAATCAGGCCCCGACAAGTACTTTCCCGCCGAGCCCCCTAGGGCCGCCAGCAAGGATGTTGCCGTGGATACTAAGCCTGCCGGGGAGCAACTGACTCCGGCAGGGCGTCAAGCCCTGGCCGTGGAGACGGCCGCTCCCATGGCAGAAGAAATGCCCTTGGTCCTTGCCATCGAGCCCCGGGCTCTGGCATGGGCACAACATACCGTCCGATTCCTCCAAACAAGGGAGCTTCCTGAGGAGCAGGAAGAAGCGGAGAAAGTAGCCCGTCGGTCTGCTATGTACGGTTCGTCGATGACGTCCTGTACAGGAAAAGACCGAACGGTGTGAAATTGAAGTGCATCCCCCGGGAGGAAGGACTGGAGCTGTTGGCGGAGATACACGGAGGCATATGTGGCTCCCACATAGGGTCGAGGGCCCTTGCCGGCAAGGCGTTCCGGCAAGGTTTCTTCTGGCCCACTGCCCTCCAGGATGCAACGACACTAGTAACCAAGTGTGAAGCGTGTCAGTTCCATTTGAAGAAGCTCCATCAACCAGCTCAAGCCCTTCAAACAATTCCTGTCTCCTGGCCATTCTCGGTCTGGGGGCTCGACATCCTGGGCCCTTTCCCCCGCGCTGTCGGGGACTTTGAGTACTTGTATGTTGCAATCGACAAGTTCACAAAGTGGCCGGAGGTGGAAGCAGTGAGTGACAGCACAGTCAGCCATCAAGTTCTTCAAGGGGCTAGTTTGCCGTTTTGGTGTGCCAAACAGAGTCATCACCGACAACGACACGCAATTCACAAGCCACACCTTCATGCAATACATCCAAGACCTCGGCAGCAAGGTCTGTTTCGCTTCCGTGGCACACCCACGGAGCAACGGCCAGGCGGAGAGGGCAAATGCTGAAGTGCTGCGAGGCCTGAGGACAAAGACTTTTGACAGGCTGCACAAGAGCGGAAGGCGCTGGATTGATGAGTTGCCGGCGGTTCTTTGGTCGATCAGAATGACGCCAAATCGAGCCACCGGCCAGACACCCTTTGCCCTGGTATACGGGGTAGAAGTAGTTCTCCCCACGGAACTCACATACGGGTCACCTCGAGTGCTTGCTTACGACAAGCTTGAGCAAGAGCAATTGCGGCAAGATGACGCAACGCTCCTTGAGGAAGATCGTCTTCGGGCGGCTGTGAGAGCAGCACGCTACCAGCAAGCCTTGCGCCGCTATCATAGCCGCAAGGTTCATGCCCGAAGCTTTGAGGAAGGCGACCTTGTTCTTCGGCGTGTTCAATCGGCCAAGAATTCCAACAAGTTGACACCGAAGTGGGAGGGCCCTTATCGGGTAATACGAGTCACCAGGCCCGGCGCAGTCCGCCTGGAGACCGAAGATGTTGTTCCAGTGAGCAACCCCTGGAACATTGAACATCTTCGCAAGTTTTACCCATAAGGCGCGGTTGCCGGGCCCCCCGGCAAACCACCTTTTGTACAAGCCTTGCTGGCAAGGCATGTAACCCTCTGTACAAAGCCACACTACAAAAAAATACACTTCCGTGATGATACATGTTTGTCACAGTAGGTCATGTTTTCTGTCATGCATGTACATCCATGACAAATTTATGACAGAATCAAGATAGTCATACTTGTGCTTTCGTAGAAGTGTTCCATGACATTACCAAAATTATCATCACAGAAGTGTCCACTTCCATGACGATAAATCGCGCGTCACAGAAGTGCTTTCGTCAAGGGTGACCGACACGTGGCATCCACCGTAACGGAACGCCGTTAAGCTATCGGGTTCGGTTTTGGATCCGATAACCCGTTAACAGCCCCGACCAATGGGGATTTTCCACGTGTAAAATCATCATTGGCTGGAGGAAACATGTGTCGGCTCACCGTTGGGACAAATGTCATCCACTCATTGGACCCAAAGCGCCTATGATACGTTGACACGTGGCACGGCCCAACAGAGGCCCATATAGGTTAAAAAGGCCGGCCCAGTCAAAGGCCCGTAGCACTTACTCAGGTACTAGTGGGCCAGCCCAATAACGGCCTGCTTAATAAAGGCCCATTTACGGCCCGAAGCCAGATCTGGCCCGTTAATTGTTCGCCGAATATTTGGGCCCAGTTACAGCCCAGTGACTTTCGGCCTATTAGAGGCCCGATGTAGACATGGGCCCATTTCAGCCTGGTGTGACTTTCGGCCTGGGAATGGCCCTGTGCTGCCAATGGGCCATATATCGTCCGATGGGACATCGGGCCCACTAACGGCCCGTGATAAAGGTGGCAACAGTTAAGCCCAACATGACTTTGGGCCTGTTAAAGGCATGTCGCATAATTCGGCCCGTTAATGTCTGTACTAAGTTTTCGGCCTCTTAAAGGCCCATGATATCAGTGGGCCAACTAAGGCCCGAGATATGTTTCGGCCTGGTAACTGCCCGTGATATAACTGGGCCCAAAAAGGCCCGGTCTACATTTCAGCCTGCGGAAGGCCCGTCGACGACTAGTGAAAATTGAGGCCCAATATGCATTTTGGCCTGCTAAAGGCCCATGGTTTCATCTGGGCCATAACAGGCCAGTACAATATTCAGCCTGTTAATGGCCCAACGCTACATGGGCCAAACTAAGCGCTGGGTCCACAAAAGGACCAACTAAAATATAGGTCGGTGTAAGTTGTGGGCCTCGCGCAAAGTGTGAAGGCCTCAATGATTCGGGACCAAGAAAGATGCAGGCTGGCCCAATTGTGGCCCGCTAAACACCAGGCCCGTTAGAGGCGAATGTTTCGGCCCGGTCGACTACATCTGATATTTTTTCAGATAGCAAATGATGGCAGTAACTAGTAGGAATTAAGAACAAACCTACTCTATACAATAAAGAAATTACGGCATAGTAACTAAGAATAAACCTACACTATACAATAAAGGATTTATGGTATATTACATCCACTGGGCATCGAAGTTCGCCACCAGTGATGATAACACGCAATGAAGAAGCAGATTACAAAAACTGGGCACCATTGCAGCGTAACAAAATAATACTGAACCGAGACCACTTCCAAGATAGTTCAAGAAAGGTTAGCCTTGCACGGGAACTGCTGCGCAAGCTGCTGAGCAAGGCTGTGAGACCGGCCTAGCATGTCGGTCATAGCTTCCAGGTGTAGCTGTTTAGTGATGAGGTTCTCATTCGTGTTCTACGCAATCTTTCTTAGAGATAGGACTTCAAGTCGAAGTTGAGTTGCAGAATGCCTTTCTGCTAGAACTTGGGACTGAAGAAGTTGAACTGATTCAGACAACGAATTCTGTGAGCTTGTCTGACTGCTAGTCTCAAGTAACTTGAACACTGCATCAAGACAAGACTTTGGGGTTGTCTCGCTATCTTCAAGATGTTTTGCCTTCTTTGCTGCAATATAAGTTTGGTTTGTCTCATAGCCTTCAGCAGACTTGTGCATGCCATCAGGCATATCACCCTGAAACAAAGCAAAGAGATGACAGGTTTTGCACGTGTATAAACAAAGATGATAACTGTGCTGTCAATTCCATCCAATTTCAAATTAGAAAATAAAGAGTAAGTTCAAAATATCAATAGCATAATTTGGCATTGTTCATAATGCGGGGAGCTTCACCACACTACTAGATTACCATGTCAATATAAAAAGCATAGATGAAGGGCAAAGAAAATCATTGTATCTATTTTGGTTAATGTGCATGGCATGTTGTTCATATCATCAGCCACATCAGTAAGATAAAACAGGAGATGACAAGGTGCAAATGAGGGCTGCTTCACCACACACTGGATTATAGATCCACAAAAAACAAGCATACATATAGGGAGTATTGAGTAATGTGCATGGTATGAATAAGGAATTTGGTTTTACATGTAAAACTTAGAACTTACGGTTCTTGCGAACATGCATTTTGGTAGAAACAACAAACTAAACAGCAGTAAACGATAGGGAGTATGAGAAAATTAAACAGCAGTTGAGGATAAAGGCTTTAGAAGGGCTGACTTACATTAACAGTTAACACCGGCTTTATAATGCCCTTCTCCATGTCAAGGGAAGGATAACTCAAGAATTTCAGCACAGAATCTTCTTCATAAGCATTGCCTGTACTCTACATTTTGTAGAAAGTAATTATAGATATGATAATACTGGAAGGGATAGAGGATAATGAAGATAAGATGCAGATTGATGCTACATAATCAACTACCAATCCCTGGAAGTACAAGCATTACAGGACAAAATGTACTGACAAGAGCAATGGGCTACACTTCTGCACTGGCATTGTCTGTGTATTTTACTTTTTGGTAAGATTAGATAGAGATCTGATCTTTTTAGTAAATGGTGGGCAAGGGAGATAAGATGCAGAATGCTACACAATGAACCAATCCCTCTTCCCATAATACAAAAGTGTTTTGAACGCCGGTGTACTGTACAAAACGTTCTTATGTTATGGGACGGAGGGAGTAGTTGTTAATGTAAGTACAGTGATAGACGATGTTCAGTCCTTACAAGAGGACTGCAGAGCTAAACCTCTTCAAAGGCATTGGGTTGATTCTAAATTTATGTAAGAGTCCATACGGATCTTATAATGTCCACCAAATGGACGATAACGACGCTAACATGTGCAGTGATGCTACATAATCAAACAGCTATGAAAGTAAGTATGGTCATACAGGACAAGAGGTACTTGTCGGTGTCAAAACCGGCGGATCTCGGGTATGGGGTCCTGAACTGTGCGTCTAAGGCGGATGGTAACAGGAGGCGGGGGACACAATGTTTACCCAGGTTCGGGCCCTCTTGATGGAGGTAATACCCTACTTCCTGCTTGATTGATCTTGATGATATGAGTATTACAAGAGTTGATCTACCACGAGATCGTAGAGGCTAAACCCTAGAAGCTAGCCTATGGTATGATTGTTGTTGTCCTCCGGACTAAACCCTCCGGTTTATATAGACACCGGAGGGGGCTAGGGTTACACGGAGTCGGTTACAAGGGAGGAGATCTACATATCCGTATTGCCAAGCTTGCCTTCCATGCCAAGGAGAGTCCCATCCGGACATGGGACGAAGTCTTCAATCTTGTATCTTCATAGTCCAACAGTCCGGCCAAAGGATATAGTCCGGCTGTCCGAGGACCCCCTAATCCAGGACTCCCTCAGTAGCCCCTGAACCAGGCTTCAATGACGATGATTCCGGCGTGCAGATTGTCTTCGGCATTGCAAGGCGGGTTCCTCCTCCGAATACTCCATAGAAGATTATGAACACAAGGATAGTGTCCGGCTCTGCAAAACAATTTCCACATACCACCGTAGAGAGAATAACATTTCCACGAATCTAATCTGCTGACGCATTTTGCAGCATGACATCACACCACGGCCCGGTCATTATTCAAACCATTTTTCACAACCAGCCACTGCACATATTGCGAGGCGGTTTCCTTGGCACGTCTTGTCGAAGCAGAGATCGTGTCCCCTTATCATGGGATTCTCGTCAATACGGGTGTGGGTAACCCAACCGCGCCATCAATTACGGCGCTTGGGGAATTGATCATCGTGTGCGAGGTCTTCCTCCGCATCAAGCCACATTTCGGCCTGTGGCTGAAGACCTTCAATGTCAAACTGAAGGTGGTGGTCGGCCAGCAAGCGGAGTGCGGAGGCGCCATGGTGGGAAAAATGTCCAACGTCACCTGGCTCAAAGGCTCCTATGTGGAGACCATAAAGGGGTGGCAATCGGGGTGGTTCTACATCACCGAGCCGCGCGACACCAACTGGGTGGCGGCCCCCAAATTTCGATCCGGAATCCCCATGCGGCTCACCTCCTAGAAAGAGAAGGGCCTGTCCTGGGGTTCCCCGGTAGAGCTGACCGGACTCCAGACATGCATCAAAAACATGATGAGCAAGAAAATCAAGCTCGTCAACGTGGTCCAAGTCATGCTCTTCCGCCGGATCCTCCCATGTCAAAGACGGGCGTTCACCTTGTGGGAGTTCGACCCGGCCGAGCACCAGACGCTGCAAGAGCTCTTCGACACGACGCACAAGGACGTATGGAAGGTGCTGTTCAAGGGCGCCGAGGTACCACCTCCCCTTACCGAGGACCGCGGACTCAGCGCAAAGCGCCCTGCGAATCCGGTAAGTCTTTTATATCTTATAAGATGTTCATTTCCCCAGTATAACTATGCGCGGGATCTAAGCCTCCATGCCGTTTAACAGGACTGGGTAGCGACAGCGGAGCGGATCGATTGTCCGGCTCCCCTGCCCGAAGATCCAGCAGATGCTCTCCTAACGGAGATGCTGGTTCCGGCACCTTATGAGGTGCCGGAGAAGAAGGCCAAGAAGAAGGCCACGGGGACCAGGAAGGGTCTCCGGCGCAAGGTTATATCGGACTCATCGTCCGAAAGCACCGAGGCGCACTCCTCCCGCGAAAACAAGGAGGAGGAAGAGGAAAGTTCTCCTCCCAGCCGGGGAAGACAAGAAAAGGAAGGCCGCCCCGTCCGGGGCGGCCGAAGGGTCCAAGAAGGGAAGAACCTTCCTTCCGGACAACTCCACCACCGCCGCCTTCAGCGAAGAGGAGTGGTTGCCTAGGGACAAGCCCCTGGCAAAGTCGTAAGTATCCGGATACCATAATAATTTTGGTATGTTTCATTTTATTGCTCCTTATCATGCCGAACATGATCATGCAGTCCCTCCAAGGCCCATATTGACATATCCTCTTCGGATGGGTCTTTAGATCCGTTGGCGATGAACAGCGATTCACTCCCGACCGCCACCTCCCCCCGCCCTGTGGACGACACCGAGGTGTTGTCTCGAAGGGTGGTAACTCAAGGGGAGATAGTCTTGGAGGCGCCCCAAGGCGACATCCCGGACACTGGGCGCATGGGGAACAAGACTCCGAAGGGCTCCAATGGCGGGGGCAACAAGCTTGGCCCCCAGCCGAATACTGTGCCGGAACCTCCAGTGGTTCCGGACTCCGTCGGGCGACCCCTCGCTAAGGGGGGCAAGCCGTCTGTGCCGATGACCTCTGTGCATCCAGAGGCATCGGACAACTTGCTGGAAGCACTTCGCGGCGCTTCCATTGATGAAGAGCACAGTACTATCATGAGTGCTGTGGTCAAGAAGGTTCAGTCCGCCAAAAGCAGACTGACTGAAGCCTGTGCCAGCCTCCTAACAGGCTTTGAGGTAAGTAATCAAATTATAAGAAAATATTATGTCATAGACAGTAGCCCCTGATGCTCTGTTTGGTGTTCGCGAAGAAAAGCCGAATCGAGGATCAAATAATAATCGCAGGAGTCTAATCATAATATGTCTATGTGCATATGCAGGCTTCACTGCTGGCCGCTGCCGCACGTAATGCGGAGGTCGCCGCACTGAAGCGGGACCTTGAGCGGTCCAAGGAAGAGCTCGGCCTTACCAAGAGGCAGCTCGAAGAGAACAAAGGTAAGTGATACCCCGTCTGTATATTGATAATAAAAAACAAGGGTGGTTGCTTAGATCATAGTATCGTCATGAATTTTGCTAGGGGCCACGACCGAAGTGGCGACCCTGAAGAAGGCGTTGTCCGAGGCCGAGGACAAGGTGGCCAAGGAGCGCATCGAGCGAGGGAAACAAGAGGCCCGAGTAGGCGAGGTGTAGCAAGAGCTCCAGGCCCTTGTCCAAAAGCATGAGTCCTTGGAGCGTGACTGTAAGACGCAAGGGTCCGAGCTTGCGAAGGCCCTCGAAAGCGCACAACACGCCAAGGCCGAAGCCCAAAAGGCCCTCCAAGAAATTGAGGCGGTTAGGAAGATAGCGGCGGGTAAGGCATTCATTATGCAAAGCAAGCATGTGAAAGAAAATTTCCTTTTACTTACCCGAGTTCGGAGCTCTCCAGGAGCATTCGCAGATCTACCCCGCAGTGTGTCAGATGCCGTGGTGTTCTACCGGGCCGAGGAGGGGAGCTCGACGGAGAAGTTGTTCTGGTCTCAGTATACTGGGACCGAACACCCCATGCCCTTGAGCGACCAGCTGAAGCAACTGGTCGAGCTCCACAAGGCAGCCGAACAGGCCATGAAGGGTCTTATAGTCCGGATGTGGCCTGGTGATCCCCTGCCTGATAGCTACTTCGGCCTGGTGAGGCGGCTTGTGAATGCCTGCCCACGGCTTGAAGTCATAAAGCGGTCCGTCTACATCGAGGGTGCGCGCAGGGCTTTTTCCCGGGCAAAGGTGCACTGGGCAAAGCTGGACGCCGAGAAGCTGGTGAAGGAGGGGCCGCCGGAAGGCAAGGAGCATCGCCACCCCGAAATGTATTATAACAGTGTCCTGAAAGGTTCTCGCCTTGTGGCAGAGGAATGTGCTAAGGATGTAATATTCTAATGAATGTACTTATGTGATCCTGTAATATGAAACGAGTTCATTTGCGCTATGCAACGCTTGTGAATTTAAAATATTACCTTATGTGCGGCCGTTTATAAAATCTGAGAGTTGGCCAGTCGTCGGCTTCTGCCCCCATGTAACTAGTACTGGGGTGTTCGGGATAAACCTGAGCACTCTTTATCCCAATTTTGGGTCCTTCGAGGGAGGTGTTCAGCACAACGAACCAGGCAATTGGACTATAAGGCTTTATCACTCTCACTTAGCCATAGAAGTCTACAATTTTAAATTTTGGCGAAGCCCCTATTATTCGGAAGGCTGAATTTGGGGCGCTATATACGCCTAAGTCGGGCAAGGCCGACTCCTCACCCGAAGTGGAAAAAGTCTTTAGGGACTTGAGACCTCTTGAACAGCAACCAGCTGTCGCCTTATCATGACAGTCAGTTTTCGGCTTTCTCTACTGAGGTGCTCGTCCGGAAGAACCAGGACACAATCGCCGTAGTTCTCCCAGCGCTACCTTAGCCGATATTGCGGAACGTAAGGTACCAAAACATGGGAGCCGGGCAAACCCAACTATTGACCCAAGACATGATTCGGAGCTGATGCATATAATGCTATAAGTTCGGGGTGCCGCACTGTCGAAAGTGTTCGGACTTCTCACGCTGTATTATGGGGTATACTGAAGCCCCTGGCGTACTGGTCGTACCAGAATGTACAGGGGCAAGTTGTCGTAAATAAACAGACAACAAAAAAGGGAAGGGTAATGCAATAATAGACTAATGATATGCATTGTTATTTAAATAATACGTCAGAGCATACTGATACAAGTAGTGCAATAAGCAAAAAATAGGACTATTTGACATGTCCTATCCAAGGGCAAGCTGCGTAAGGGTATTAAAAACGGATACTTCGATTGTTATTAGAGACCACCTGGGGATTCCCTTGTACATCTTAGCTTCTTGCCTCCTTGGTTGTTCCTTCCCGTAATGTGTCCAGCAATCAGACTGCCAAAAAGGGCTTCCAGAGAGTAAGGTCCTGAAAGAGAGAAAATGATCAAGATATACAGCCCCTGGGGCGGTTGAGCCGCATTTTGGGACGTGCCCTGGTCGTGCCCCCGCCTAAGCCCATGGTATTTTTAGTGCGTAATTATGTATGCGCGGCACAGATTTCGTCACTTGACTGGGACTAGGACGGGGGCCGAATTGCTAGGCGAGCTCTGAATGTGCGAGGCGATCCTGTTGCAGGTTACTCCGGACTCGCTTGAAGGCATCCGGGGGCTTTATCGCCGAATTGGCGGTTTGCCTTAAAAGGCTGCTTTGTGCCTCTGCTGCGAGGGCTGCAGTGTGCTCCTCCGTGCGGAGCGAGCATTCTGTGTTTCCATTGACTATTATAACCCCACGAGGTCCTGGCATTTTGAGCTTGAGGTATGCATAATGCGGTACCGCATTGAATCTGGCAAATGCGGTTCGCCCAAGCAGTGCGTGATAGCCACTGCGGAACGGGACGATATCAAAGATTAACTCCTCGCTTCGGAACTTGTCCGGAGATCCGAAGACCACTTCCAGTGTGATTGAGCCCGTGCAATGGGCCTCTACACTTGGGATGACACCTTTAAAGGTGGTTTTAGTGGGTTTGATCCTCGAGGGGTCTATACCCATTTTGCACACTGTATCCTGATAGAGCAGGTTCAGGCTGCTGCCGCATCCATAAGGACTCTAGTGAGGTGAAATCCGTCGATGATGGGGTCAAGGACCAATGCGGCAGATCTGCCATGACGGATACTAGTGGGGTGGTCCCTGCGATCGAAGGTGATCGGACAAGAGGACCATGGGTTGAATTTTGGGGCGACTGGCTCCATCGCATAGACGTCCCTTAGTGCACGCTTCCGTTCCCTCTTGGGAATGTGGGTTGTGTATATCATGTTCACCGTTTTCACTTGTGGAGGGAATCTCTTCTGTCCTCCTGTGTTCGGCGGCCGAGGCTCTTCCTCGTCGTCGCTATGCAGCCCCTTGTCCTTGTTTTCGGCGTTCAACTTGCCGGCCTGCTTGAACACCCAGCATTCTCTGTTGGCGTGATTGGCTGGCTTATCGGGGGTGCCGTGAATTTGACACGAGCAATCGAGTATGCGGTCCAAACTGGACTGGCCCAGATTACTTCTTTTGAACGCCTTTTTCCGCTGACCGGATTTAGAGCCACTGAATCCAGCATTGACTGCCGTGTCTTTGGCATTGTCGCCGTTGTTGCGGCGCTTGTGTCTGTTACGACGTGGTCTGCCATTAGTATCCTTTGTATCTGAAGTGCCATGACTTCTTGATGTGTTGTTGCTGCGAGCCAGCCAGCTGTCTTCGCCCGCGCAAAAGCGGGTCATGAGCGTCGTGAGGGCTGCCATAGACTTCGGCTTCTCCTGGCCGAGGTGCCGGGCGAGCCACTCGTCACGGATGTTATGCTTAAATGCCGCTAAGGCCTCTGCATCCGGACAGTCGACAATTTGGTTTTTCTTAGTTAGGAACCGGGTCCAGAATTGCTTGGCCGATTCCCCTGGCTGCTGA
The DNA here is from genome assembly GCF_002575655.3 of Aegilops tauschii subsp. strangulata. Classification (NCBI taxonomy): domain Eukaryota; kingdom Viridiplantae; phylum Streptophyta; class Magnoliopsida; order Poales; family Poaceae; genus Aegilops; species Aegilops tauschii. Next base: position 107,217,896 of record NC_053039.3, read on the forward strand.
GTTATATGGCTCAAGTCATCAGCATCCGGTGGTTGCACATAAGTGACCTGGAAGTTGTCAAGGAATGCATCTTCCAGATCCTCCCAACTGCCGATGGAGTCTGCAGGCAAGCTATTCAGCCAATGCCGAGCTGGTCCTTTGAGTTTTAGTGGGAGGTACTTGATGGCATGTAGATCATCACCGCGAGCCATGTGGATGTGGAGGCGGAAATCCTCGATCCATACCGCGGGATCTGTTGTACCATCATATGATTCAATGTTTACGGGTTTAAAACCCTCTGGGAATTCGTGATCCATTACTTCATCAGTGAAGCATAAGGGGTGTGCGGCACCTCGGTGCCGGACTATGTCACGACGCAGTTCATACGAGTCTTGTCTGCTATGTTCGGCCCGGCCGGATTTGTTTTTAGTGTATCCGGCGTGACGATCATCGTCACCTGTTGGGGCGCGACCCCGTGATCCGTAGATCGACCTTGCATGTTTTGTTTTGTTTTCCAATACGTCTCGCAAGTCCCGCGTGTTGCCCCGGGCCTTGGTATTTTTGTTTGAATGGCGGCGGGGTGCGGGCTGGACTTCAGGCTGAAATGCCTCTCTGTCTCGGCCACGAAGTGGCCGATCAGCCGCATCATATGCTGGTGATGTAGGTTTCAATGCTTCCTCCTCGAGTTGAGGTAGCAACCTGCGCTTTGGGTAACTCTTGGTTGGGTGCTCGAGTTTGTATTCCTTGGCCGCCAGGACTTCAGTCCATCTATCCGCTAGCTGATCTTGATCAGCTCGAAGCTGTTGTTGCTTTTTCTTCAGGCTGTTTGCTGTGGCTATAAGCCGGCGCTTGAAGCGCTCCTGCTCGACGGGATCCTCAGGCACGATAAGTTCTTCGTTGCCGAGGCTCACTTCGTCTTCGGAGAGAGGCATGTAATTGTCATCCTCTGATTCTCCGTTTGCTGCCTGTTCCAGAGGGCTAGGTTGTTCATCCTCCCGCTCGAGGTCTGGCTGGAGGGGATTATCGTCGTCTTCGGCACTATCCAGAGCATTATTGTCTCTTGTGCCGGTATCGCTGCTTTTGCTATGGCGAGACTTAGAGCGGCGCCGCTGACGTCGGTGCTTGGGTTGCTTCTTGGAGGGATTATCCTCACTACAAAAAAAAGACACATCCGTGACATTTTGGGCCGAACGAATTTTTTGTGTGTCAAACATATGACACTTCTATGACGATAATTGTGACAAAACCCGGTATCATCATAGATGTGGTGGGCTCCTACTTCTATGACAAAAAATCATGACAGAAAATGGGCTTTTCGTCCTGGGCGGGCCGGAGACGCAGCTGCATGACATTTTTTGGGCCGTCCATGACAGAAAAAACCGTGTTAGAAGCGAGGGGGAGGAAAATTTTGGGGAGTTCCCAATTACGGTGGGAGGTCGGGGGCCGAGCGATGCGCGTTTCTCTCGTACACATACGCGCGTGTGTGCGAGGCGTTGGCTCTAACTGAACCCGAGCGAGGCGTTGGGCTCTAACTGAAACCGAGCGATTGCACTGCAGGCTACGCGTTACTGAACCCGAGCGATTGATCGATGGCTTTTAACTGAACCCGATCGAGCGATTCCTTCGCTACTGCTGCTAACTGAAGCCGATCGATGCTGCCTCTGGGATGAACAGTGAGCGTTGCGGGGGGGGGGGGGGTTGGATGAACAGTGAGTGGTGGCGTTGCCTCTGGATGAACAGGACCCCGTGGTGTGGTGGAGGGCTGGATGAACAGTAGACGGTGGAGGGGTGCCCGTGGAGGGGTGGATGAATAGGACCCCGTGGTGTGGAGGGCTGGATGAACAGTAGACGGTGGAGGGGTGCCCGTGGAGGGGTGGTTGAATAGTAGCCGCTGGAGTAGCGCGCGGTGGAGGCTGGATGAACAGGAGCCCGTGGAGGCTGGAGGAGGTCGACGGTGGAGATGAACAGTATCCCGTGGAGTCCCGTTTTGCGGTACGCCACACCCCTCCCGATGAACAGGACCCCCGTTTCGACCGTAGGAGGTCCGTTTCGTCCGTTTTGCGGTACGCCACACTCCTCCCGATCAACAGGACCCCCGTTTCGACCGTAGGAGGCCCGTTTCGTCCGTTTTGCGGGACGCCACACCCCTCCCAATCATCAGGACCCCCGTTTCGACCGTAGGAGGTCCGTTTCCTCCGTTTTGCGGTACGCCACACCCCTCCCGATCAACAGGACCCCGTTGCGAACGTAGGAGGTCCGTTTCCTCCGTTGTGCGGTACGCCAGGCCTCTTTTCCATCGCCTGTTCCGTCCAAGCCCTCCCGATGAACACGACCACACATTCCGTTCTGACCCAGCCGGTTGGCTCCCACGCGTTCCATTGCCTCCCGATGAACACGACGCATTCCGTTGCCTCCCCATGAACACGACGCATTCTGTTGCCTCCCCATGAACACGACGACGATGTTGTTTCTCCGTTCCGACCCAGCCATGTACACGAGCCCTGGCCGTACGTATGCGCGAGTAGGCGTTCGAGACCCCGCCCGTATGTACACATACGTGGCCGTATTTTCTTTCTTGCACCCTGGCCGCTGTACGTACGTGTACATGCTACGTGCGCGCCTCTACTACGACACGTACGCGCCACTACTACGACACGTGCGCGCCTCTACATCCACCAGTATATATGTACGTACATGTTTGCGACCAGAATGACAACGCTACGTACGCTTCGACCAGGTGGGTCCCGACTGTCAGGCACTTCCTTGCCTGCGAAGATGTAGCTGGTGGGTCCCAGCAGTCAGGGGGGCGAATCGTTTTTTTTTGCCCGGACGCACTTCCTTGCATGCGAAGATGTAGCTGGTGGGTCCCAGCAGTCAGGGGCAAATGTTTTTTTTGCGAAATACGGTGGCCCGTCCGGTGGGTCCCGGCTGTCAGGTGGAGGAATAATTATTTTGCACGTAATAAGGAGGCACTTCCTTGCTGCGGCCGTGGACCCAGCTGTCAGCCTCTCCACGTACAGTCCACGTCCGATGGAAGCAGTTCCTTGACCACGTTGACCACGCCGCGTCGAGAGCACCAGGGCGGTGGACGACGGCGAGGCCTAGGAAGGGGACGACGCGGAGCCGGGGAAGACGCGGCAGTTGATGCCCACGCGTAGAGGAGTACGAGGCTTCACTGGTTCGTTGCGGTGTGAGGCTGCCGTCGCCGCAGAATAACAGGGGGTGTGGGTGAGTAGAGGGATGGCCTGGCCAGCGGTGGGAGTAGTAGGGGGCGGTGAGGCCTCCGCTGCATCGCAGCCGGCCACGAGAGGCAGGAGCACGAGGCACGACCGGCGCTGGTTTGGGCGGCTGGAGCAAGAAGACCAGAGGTTGAAGAAGCACTACAGCCGTTGGATGGACATCGTACGGTCACTGGAGCTAGAATCATGCATATTGACTAAGTTGACAAAGCCCTCCGTCCCCGTGAACTTAGTAGGCCCACAAGTCAGCCAGCCACTATACTGGGTCCCAGCTAACAGGGGGAGTATTCATTTTTTTTGTGCGTAATAAGGAGGCACTTCCTTGCCTGCGAAGATATAGCTGGTGGGTCCGAGCTGTCAGCGGCGGTAACATTTTTTTCGCGAAATACAGAGACCCTTTCGGTGGGTCCCCGATGTCAGGTGGAGGAATCATTATTTTGCGAGTAATAAGGAGGCATTTCCTTGCGTGCGGCCGTGGACCCAGCTGTTGGCCTCTCCACGTACAGTCCACTTCAGATGCATGTCGGTCGTTGACCACGTTGACCAGGCCGCGCCGAGAGCACCAGGGCGGTGGACGACGGCGAGGCCTAGGAAGGGAATGACACGGAGGCAGGGAAGACTCGGCAGTTGTTTCCCACGCGGAGAGGAGTACGACTGTAGGAGGTTTTACTGGTTCGTTTGCTGTCGCCGGAGAATAACAGCAGGTGTGGGTGAGTAGAGGGATGGCAAGACCAGCGATGGGAGTACGGTGGGGCGGTGAGGCTTGCGCGGCAGCAGAGCCGACCACGGGAAGGAGGGAGCAGGCAGTCCCGCCGGGCTTGATTGAAGAAGCACGACGCCCGTTGGATGGCCATCCAACAATCACTGCTTGTGCGTCAACCTTTTTTTAAGGAAAGCCTCAAATATGTGAAAAACAGCATACATCCCATCTGCCATTATTTCTAATAATTTACAGCCCATTTGCTAATTATTAAGGTTTTTTTGGAGCCCATATTCTTTTTGTTAGCATTACAGCCCATATTGTGGCCACGGTTAAAAAATTATACGAAATTTTGCATATTTCGGTGCGGTCCGAACTGTTTTTAATCCCGAAATTTCGACTCACATTCAAACTGATTTTAAAAATAAATGTATATCAATATAAAATCCAACAAATTCTCCATGCATAAAAATTAATGTAATTTAAAATCTCGAAATGAAAAAAAAGATATTTGAAACTAAATGCCGGTTTGATGTGTTTTAAAAATGTACAACCCATTTCTCATTACTGATGGGCCATTTTCTCGGCCAGCCGAATGAAAGCTCTCCTCGTCTTGAAAGATTTGCAGCCCAACAGGCCTGACAAAGCGACTTACTTGGAAAATCACAAAAAAACTGGGCTGTGGCCGTGGACCCAGCTGTCAGCCTCTCCACGTACAATACTCTTCCGATGGAAGTCGTTGCTTGACCACGTTGACCACGCCGCGCGGAGAGCACCACGGCGGTGGACGATGGCGAGGCCTAGGAAGGGGACGACGCGGAGCCGGGGAAGACGCGGCAGTGGAAGCCTACGCGGAGAGGAGTACGAGGGTTCACTGGTTCGGCTGCGGTGTGAGGCTGCCGTCGCCGCAGGGCCTGGCCAGCGGTGGGAATAGTAGGGGGCGGTGAGGCCTCTGCGGCAGCACAGCCGGCCACAGAGGCAGGAGCATGTGGCACGACCGGCGCTGCTTTGGGCGGCTGGAGCAAGAAGACCAGAGGTTGAAGAAGCACTACGGCCGTTGGATGGACATCGTACGGTCACTGGAGCTAGAATCATTCATATTGACTAAGTTGACAAAGCCCTTCGTCCCCGTCAACTTAGTAGGCCCACAAGTCAGCCTCCCACCAAGGTGGGTCCCAGCTAGCCAGGGGAGTATTCATTTTTTTGTGCGTAATAAGGAGGCACTTCCGGTGGGTCCGAGCTGACAGCGGGGGGAACTTTTTTTCACGAAATACGGTGGCCCGTCAGGTGGGTCCCAGCAGTCAGGGGGCAAACGTTTTTTCGCAAAATACGGTGGCCCGTCCAGTGGGTCCCTGCTGTCAGTTGGAGGAATCATTATTTTCCGCGTAATAAGGAGGCACTTACTTGATGCGGCCGTGGACCCAACTGAGACTCTCCACGTACAGTATACTTCCGATGGAAGTTGTTCCTTGACCATGTTGACCTCGCCGCGTTCCGTTGCATGCATGCGTCCATGGGCGTTGTGCGTCCCCATTGTCAGCCTCTCACGTACAGTCATCTTCCGATGACTCTCGGTTGTTGACCACGTTGACCACACCGTGCCGAGTGCACCCAGACTGGAACAACCCGGAGATGGGGAAGACGGGGCCGTGGATCGCAGATGGAGAGGAGTGGGAAACTTCACTGGTTCGGGTGCGCGGCAGCACAGCCGCGGTGCCGCCCACGGGAGACAGGAGCAAGAACAGAGGTTGAAGAAGGAGCACGGCTGTTGGATTAACATCCAACGGTCCAGCTGCTAGAATCATTTGTTGATTAAGTTGACAAAGCCGTGCGTACACGTCCGCTTAGTAGGCCCACAAGTCAGTCACCAAATCTGACGGGTCCCAGCTGTCAACGGGATGAATAATTTTTTTCGCAACACAAGGAGGTACTTCCTTCCGAGCGAAGATATAGCCGGTGGGTCCCAGCTGTCAGGTGGAGGAAACATTTTTTTCAGCTTAATAAGGAGGAACTTTCCTTGCGTGCGACCATGGACCTCGTGGGTCCCAGCCATCAGGCTCTCCATGTACAGTCCTCTTCCGATGACTCTTTTTTGTTGACCACGCCGCACCGAACGCAGCGAGGCAGTGGACGATGGCGAGTCCCCGGACGGGAACGACTCAGAGATGGGAAAACGCGACAGTGGAGTCACAGATTGAGAGGAGGAGAAGGGTTATAACTGGTTTTGTTGCGGCGTGGGGCTGTAGTCTGTGGAGAATAATAGGAGGTGTCGAGGGGTGGAGGGATAGCCTGGCCGGCGGTGGGGTAGCGCTTCGCAGTGATGCGTGCTAAGCAGAGCCGCTAGCCGCCGGAGGCCGGACCAGGCGGACCCGGCGACACTGGAGGAAGAAGACGAGAGATTGAAGGTGCATGCCGGCCGTTGGATATAAATCCAATGGCTGTGGATGACACAATCATTTGTTGACCAAGTTGACAACGCCCTGCGTAGGCTTCGACCTATTGGCCCACATGTCAGCCTGCAAAAATGTGGCATATATTTAACCCATGTTTTCTAGAATGTACAGTCCATTTGCTGGGCTGGGTGAACAAATAATTTCGCGTCAATCAGGCCCATTTATATTTTCTAAGAAATCCCAGCCCATTTGCACTTCCTTGAAATACACGTATTAGGTGGGCTCGTTATATATATAATGTTATGTTAGAAGGAGCAATGAATATCAAAGAATAAACCAGAGAGGCACATTATATATATAATTAAGAAATTAGCGAGTTATTGCTCAAAATAAAAATGAGCGCGTTATTATTAAATTGGTCCTTAAAATCTTCGCAAGCTTTTGTACGGAATCACCAGGATTTTCCTTGCCTGTGAGTCAAAAATAACCAGGATTTTCCTTGCCAACTTCCGTTAAACATTTACTTTTATAAGTTAATAACATGTGGGATGTTTTTATAATGTATATATAAGTCTCTATAAAATATACGATAATAGTAATAATATAAATATATATAATGTGGTTAGAAGGGGAAAACATAAATTGGACACAACATTACTTTTATAAGAGACCTGCGTTTTATACCCCACAGTAGGCATACTAACAAGTTCACACACAAATACAACAGAAAAGGTAAACATTCATATCAAACTCAGGTTCACAGGACACGTTCATATTCATTGCCAACATTCACTATCAACAACTCAAAAGATTCATATATACACAAGCTCAACATATCTATGCATCCAAATGATTGATAGATCACATGACAATATTCATACATAATTCACAAAAAGATTCAGATATACACATGTTCAGTATGTTTATGCATCCAAATGATTGAGATCACAGCCAATATGATCCATGGACGAACTTTAATTACCTAGGGTACAGACTGGTAAATGGTGTTCAATCGGAGGTACTTCTTGCTAAAATTAGTTCTTGTACGAGTAAACTTTCGAGTACATAAGAGGCAACACAGACAATCTGAACTTTGCTTGTAGGTTTATCCTCAAATAGTGGCCTCGTGCCAAGGGAGGTTTGAGCAACTTGGGCACTACTTTCATCCAACTATTTTACTGGCTCATCTTGGTCCTGTATCTCGCCAAAATTCTACATTGCAGACGAGAAAGGAGGCGGTTGAGAAAATGAACCACCCAAATTTTTTGTGCAGTTCAACTAAAATGGAGCATCCTTGGCGTGCAGACTGATTAAGTGCCAGATGAATATACGCGTCAACCAACTTGTCTGGAATCTTTAGACTCCATGCCATATAGTTCGCTACCATATGTGTCGATAACCAAAAGGCACAAGTTGGGACCAAAGACTGGACTGCGTTTTTCTAGGCTGTGCACCAAGCAATATTTTTGGCATTCACTCTCCTAATACTTGGAGTTTGACAATTGGCTGACGCCGGTTGATACTCGAATGAATATAGGCACTTCTTGTCAACATCGATGCTTGTCTGAGTGAACTTTGGTGTACATAGCAGCAGCATAAGTACCTGTCCATCTGATCATTTTGTGCAGTTCTACTGAAATCACCCGATGTAATGATTTGCCTGCGAGTTCAGGCTCCAAATTACTCCTTTATGAAATCGGCAAATAGTAGCACAATACCAAATTACCAATACATATGACAGGCACAATAATCAGGATAAAGACCAGTACCAACCTGTGTGTGGTAGCATATCAATTACTATTTCCTTTGGCTGGAAGCCGAGATAAGCCAAGCGACTGACAGCAAAGGAAGAAAGCAAGCGGAGATTAGCGACTGACAGGAAATGACGGAAGCTGTCGAGGCAATGAAGCACCCAAAGTTTTTGTGCAGTTCCACCAAAATCGAGCATCCCTATTGGCACATATATTGAGAGAGTGAGATTACTGTAATAGTGGGACTAGTTGATGAAACATACACTAACAAATAGAAGCACCCTCATTATCTTAATGGGTAAAGTTAGCAACATAGTAGTCTTGCTTAAAGAGAGGTATTAGTTTATTTAATCAGTGCCAATTAGCTCAACTCAACACTCAAAGCATTGCCATTTATCATAGGTTGCAAAACTTTAACGTGCAAAGATAAAGGAGTTTCTCATGACAGTAGCACGATACAAATAGAGATGACAACAAACTAATATGGATGAAGGCCTTAGGCCCATACCAACCTGAGAAAAAAGCTTATTCATGTAGTCCCATAAGAGATGATAAAGCACTCACTGGAATCACACAATAGTATATATTTTTGTGCACTTCAAATGTATGGTTGAAATCACTCTTGTTTACCGGTGCTGAGATTATATCGAAAGATTATCAAGAACTTCCAGCAGAGTTAAAGCACTGGCTAGGATGCAGTTCATTGTACTGTCTTGTGTAGTTCCACTAAAATGTATGATTGGCACAACATGATCCCTGTTTGCACAAGTAGGAACAAGGTGAAACCTTCATTAGCTTAGTGAGAAAGGATAGGAAGACATTAGCATATTACTCAAACAGTAGCATCAAATTCATGATGGACAATATGCAAAACATTGCCTCATTGAACCAATGGCAATAAATTGACATGCAAAACAATAGCACTATTATGTCATGACACTAATAATATTCCCTCCCTGCTCCACCACATGATTCACCTCCATAGACAAACATACACATGTACATGATTCAGCATAGGGTCCTACTAAAGATTTGTTTAACTCCAACAGGAAAATTAGGCAGTAATAAATTAGTGGTACTTAAGTACTCCTAATTAATTAAGTGAGACAACAGAAGTGGAAGGGCTCCCTGGAGGATCGTCTCACATGTAAGGTAGTCATTGCCGGAGCCCTTGAATGGCCTCGTATGAGGCCTCTGGCTTCAGCAAGATCGCCTTGGCACTGTTTCTTCTTCTTCTTCTTCTTCCTCTTCATGCTCTGTTTCTCTTTCTCCTCACCAGTTGGTGAAACCAAGTACATGATTGGCCTGCTAATTCAGAATTGGTTTTGTCAGTGAGGGAGTACAAGTGTACTAGTAAAAAACAACATTATTTTCTCATGGCAGTCGGAAAATAGAGATGAACACATGCATTAAATATCATTCTTACCTAAAGGAAGGTTATGGCGCCAATATGGATGATGAGGATTGGAACACAGATCTCCCTTTGTGCAGTTCGACCAAAATGAACCAACTGTTCCATTCTTACATTCCAGTTAAACAGCACAAAAGTCACTTCTTTTAAGAAGAGTTTTGTGCAGTGCACCAAAAGGTCACAACAGCAACCAGGTGAATTGGATATCCCTGTTTGCACAAAAAGGCACAGAGGAAACAGTCAGAGTCTCAAACAATTACACGCAAAAACATTTGGCTCAACTTGTCATGGCTTATAACAGTGGCATGACTTCATTTTTACCAGGGACATTAGATTAAGAACAACTAAGGCTGCGTTCGGTTCACAGGTTTGGTACACAGGTTTGGTGCAGGCTTTTCGTAGGAACACAATTCCTACGGTATTCTTTCCCTTCCAACCGTTCGGAACACGGGAAAGGTGAATAGTGTTTCATAGGAAAGCTGGTCTGGTAGTACTGATTCCATAGGATTAGAAACATCCACGCGCTGCTCATTTTTTGGGCGGAAGCCCGAGGCAGGCGCTCGCTGCCATGCATTAGACAGGTTGCTGTGCTGTGTTGCCGGAATAAAAAAATAAACCTATGTGTCGTACGTGAGGTGAGGACAAGAGTAGTCACTGTGCAGCTGAATAAACAAATAGCATCTCATACTGCCAAGCATGCTACTCTAAAAAAACAAATCTGTACATTTCGTAGTCCATCCGAACACATTCTCTTGAGAGTTTCCTCCGGTTCGCTGTTCCATAGTTTTATACCTACATTCCTTTCCTATTCCTCTATTTTCATCAAGACCTATGTTTTCTGCCCCTTTATTCCGAACGGAGCCTAAATATTTGGTATAAGGGCATGGGACAGTGGGTGCACCAGCAGTCCAGCACCATGTACGTAAACAGGGGCATAAAGTGGTGATTCATAGTTTGTTGCCCCGAGAAACAAACATCCAAGAAACATATCTGGGTTGGTCCCATTTTTGTTCACTCTAGCCACCTACTCCTATGTGTGGATAGCAAATCTAGTCCTGGTCATACCACTGTGTACAGCGTTACCCCTATATTTCCCTTTTCGACCAAGAGACCGGTTGGATGACCAGTCTGTACTACTTTCACCCCCTTTCCTTCCTGTTTGTACCAAGTCCGATGTACATACTAAATTCCCCCACCCCACTTTATTTCTTGTTTGAACCAAGTACTCCCTCCGTCCGGAATTACTTGTCATCAAAATGGATGTGTCTAGAACTAAAATACATCTAGATACATCCATTTCATTGAAAAGTATTTTCGGACGGAGGGAGTACAAGATTCGACTCCATGAAGTTGCTTTACCTCTAACAATAGAAGAAAAAAATGTGACGTTGGACCATCCGATCGAGAGGGGCTAAGAGGTAGAAAATGATGCACATGCAGCGACGTAGCGAGCTGGGGAAGTAGAGCTCAGGCGGTTTCGAACGAAGATATACCTGAAGGTCATCGGGATGTGGATAGGTGGGCGGCGGGAGGCCGGATCCGCCCACAGGCAACGACGAAGGGATCGGAGGACCTCCCGCGTCGGCGCTCGGCCAGAGATAACGGTGCGGCCGGCAATGGGTCTCCTCCCTCGCTGTCGATGACGGCCTAAATGCTGCCCCTCCTCCCCTTCACCGGTGGAGGGGGATACTCCGGATCTGTAACCAGCGGTGAGGATAGAAAGCCAGTGTTTTTTGAAGGGAGAAAGATAGTGTTACTACCCCTATCTTGTTTAGATCTGGAGAGAATGAGAGTGTGTGAATAGAGCAACCCTAGCAAGCAAGCGCGGAGGCTCCGGCCTATATATACGTAGTGGGGTAGTTTTCCTTTTTCACTCCATCAAAACAATCGTTTAAAATTGTGTACCACTACATGCCAGGTCGCGGTTTTTTTAGTTGTTGATTGTTTTTTGAGATAGCTACCTGCTTGTTCCATGTGGTGTTACGGTGTGCCAGGTCGCACTTTGTATCGTTCAAGTCTGGTACTACAAGTCCCTCCATTAAATGAACAACCACGGCTAAAATTAGCGGAAACGTGGGTTGCCCCAACATGCATTATTATTTATATTTTCTACTCCCTCCGTTCCTAAATATAAGTCTTTTTTATTAGCCACACCTAAGACAATGAACCCCACATGTCATAGACACAAAAATTGTGGCAAGATTCCCTTAGGCAAGCCAAAGTGTGTCTAACAATTTGAGCAACTCAGGTTAGGCAAGTGTGGCAAGTATGGGAAAAATAATGTGGCAACATAAGACAAACATAGTCACAATCCAAACAGCCCCGTAATTTTTTGTGACATGCATGAAAATTTGGTTAGTTAAATTTATAGTCAAAATTTGGCAAGGTGCATCAAATCAACACATGCAAGTATCAAAAGGAAAGTCACGGCATGCATGCATGCGTTCTACTCCCTCCGTTTCCAAATATAAGTCTTTTTAGAGATTGCAACAAGTGACTACATACGAGGCAGAATATGTCTACTCCTACATACGAAGTAGCCCATTTGAAATGTGTAAAAAGACTTATATCGAGTGCAGTGCTTTGATGTGTCGCGTCAACTCGTACAAGACCGAGAAATTTGATTACTACAACGCCCTCTCCCTCGCGGACTGAGCTCCGGTGCCTTAACTGCACCTGCCTTTGGCTGCATGACAGGAGGGCCAACCACCTATTGGGCCCACCTGTCATAGACGCAAAGGCAGGAGCAGTAAGTAGAAGCTTTCGCTACACGCTATCCCTCCCGCACGAGGTGGATGGACATGCAGCAGTGGATTCGATACTGTAGAAGTAGGAGTAACATCATTGTTCGTCTTCTCGAAGAGGCGAGGAGCCAAGCGCAACCCGAACGTGGCAGTTGCGAACGCTCGCGTGGTGCGGTTCCTTGGAGTACTAGCCAGGCTCTTGCATGAGACAAAATTGCTATTGTTTAACAATTAAACTCCATTATCCATTGGTTGATACTCATTCTGCATAGGTCCACGCGCTTAGCACCATTTCCTCCTGGGGTCACCAATGTTTATTTGCTAATTAATAGCATTGCATGCAATGAACTAGCCACTGCAAGTCATTAGAAGCATGCACACCTCTCATCTCTTATTGGTTGATATGTCAAGAAACAAGAAACAAGGTAGAAGTTAATGCACCGCGCCTAAGTGTTTTGGGATTATTTGGTTTTCGTAAGATGACTTACACACCTAGACGGAGGGAGTAGTATAGCCCTGTAAACCGGAAAGGAGTATTTGCCTTTCTAGAGATTTCAACAAGTGACTAGACTACACCGTGTGCAGTACTCCCTCCCTTCCAGTTTATAGGGCTCAAATCTCAAATCTCATGAACCAAGGCATTTTGCGATTGGAGGAATGTAGCCGCTCTATCTACATGCGGGACATTTCAAAGCATCCGGGCCCGCATGCCATCCACCAAATCACAGCGAGGTGCTACAATCGAGACTCACCTGTCACCCCGGTGTGGCCATCATGACCCGTCATATCACAAAACCCACACCTTTACCAGCAGTGGTAAGGTGGCCTCCAAGTTGGACTGGACGAAGCAACCATCATTTCACTGGAACGCTTGTTCAAGCCCTTTCTTCCCTTTCTTGAAGAAAACCTCACACCAGGCTACTCACTTCTGCCATTTTTCTTCTGTACCGATGAAGGAAAGGTGGGCGAATCAGTTATGCTGCTATATTTTCATTCAAAGAATCTTCTTTTTGCGAAGCACTGACCGATTCTCACATCCTATTCTTTTCCCGTTTTCATTGCGATTGTGGTTTCCTTTCGATTGCTTTTTGTTTGTCAGTTCATTGATGGATCCTGGAGCACTAGGCAAAGAGTTGCCGGCGGACAACCCACTGGAGACAGCGATCTCCAGGAAGCGAGCACCGACCAACGAGTTGACCATGTTAGCGGGCCAACCCATGGAGACGAAGAACTCCAAGAAACAAGCACTGGCCAAAGAGTTGAGGACGTTGGCGGACGAACTCCTCAAAGAAAGTTGGAAGAACAGCAAGGGCCCCACCATGCCTACCCCAGGAACTCTGATTGCCACCTATGTGAGGCTCAAGACCGAGTTTGAGGAGATAGTCACCGTTGAGAAGCAGTATTCCCCTGGCAAGGTGATGGCCCCCATCGAGGATGAGGAGATGGCCCCCAGAGGGATGAGATCCCTCGGTGAGCTGCACAAGGTAAAAAATAATGGCTTACTACCATAGTTGTGGTTTTTGATTATTTGCAATGTGCTTGCTAATATGTTAGGGTTGTACAGGTGCCGGTGGACGTCCTTGATGATTCCGATGTCGTGGCCCGTCATGTTGGCATCGCCCCGGAGATCGATTTCGATGCCGCTGTCCATCCTGTGGACATCGCCCCAGAGATCGATTCCAATGTCGCGGTCAGTCCTATGGACATCGCCCTAGAAATCGATTCCCATGCCGCTGTCTGTGCTGTGGCCATTGCCCGAGAGATCGATGACAAGAAATAGTTGGTCGTGCTAATCCTTCAGGGTAGTTTGCATTGCCCTGTGTTTAATTACCAGAACGATGCATGTTTTCAAACCATCTTAGGGCTAGTGCACTGTCTTGTGTGGGCGGATCTTGCTACTTTTGTTTGATAGTGAATCATGCGATGAATCATGTGAACCCTCTCCGAGTTATGGAAACAGATGTATCCTCACCAGCTTTTGATGTAATATATGGCATGCTTAGCTGTAAGTTTCAACTGTTTATCATATCAGCAGGGCTTGTTTGATGATTCTTAGTGTTAGTAGGCTAGCTACTGTGTGAGATATAGTACTTGCAAAACACTCACCAAAGAGAAACGTTGGGGCTGATGAGCTCGTGGTACGCTTATACTTATCCCTCGTCGATCGACCAATAGCCCTAGCTCCTAAAATTGTAGGCTTAGCGATCGATCAGACAATAGTCGACATACATTCAGGCCTCATTTGGTTCATAGGGTAGGAAAATCGTAGCAAAAGTACAGAGAACGTGCAACACAAAATCATAGCAGTGCAGAGACGTACTCCCTCCGTTCCAAAATAGATGACCTAGGCGGGCTAGTTTGGCCTAGTGGGTTTCAGTGATATGACTTGGTACAGTGCCGTCCAGTCTTCGCGTGTGGTAGCAGTATTGCGGGTACAATAAGTTTTCTTGAAGAAGCGGAATTCAACGAAGTCATGATGGTTCCTTCGTCCGAACAACTTACAGTGGGAAAGTTTGGGCCTGCGATACGACCGGGGTAGGCCAGGATAATTCTGTGCATGGCAGGTGGACCAGGATGGTCGACGTCCCACATGTCGGCGAATGAAAGTATTCTTTCCGATATAGAGGACGAGCAACGAGTATTCATTGTTTATTTTTGATGAAAGCTATTGTCTCCACTGTTATGACGGAGGAGTGTGAAACACGGCAGCCCAGTGAACTTGGCATTTGCTCCACTCCCTCCTTCCTCATGTAATGCCCAGGTTACAGCTTTTTCTCACTTTCTCTCTATCTATTTCCTCTCAAATGTTTTTTACCTTTCTTTCTTAAGACACAATTGTTTTTATGCCTTTTTTTAGAATTATTTTTTTATACCTAGGAGCACGTGTAGAGACGGGCTCTTACAGAGCCCACTCCTTGACTTTGTCAATGCCTCTCTCTCCTCCACATAAGGAGTACTACTCCCTCTGTTCCTAAATATTTGTCTTTTTAGACATTTCAAATGGCTACCACATACGGATGTATGTAGACATATTTTAGAGTGTAGATTCACTCATTCTGGTCCGTATGTAGTCACTTGTTGAAATATCTAGAAAGACAAATATTTAGGAACGGAGGGAGTACTTGCTATGCATGCATGCGGCGGGCAGCTGGCGTCTTGAGGGGCCAGGGCGGTGAGAGCGGGCTCCGGAAGCGGTCCGGACTCTAGCATGGCCCACCTCACATTATCACCATATATTTCTTGGAGTCTGTGCGCGGCGGGCGAGCGATCTCTTCTCCCTCCCCCGTTTCTCTCTTCTCAGCCGACGCCCGCAGAGCGATTAGGTTTCGGCTATCGACGGTTTATTCAATTACGGTCCCACATGTCAGTGAAATTGCAAGACAACGCGTGTCCCTTCTGGTGAGCGGCGTGCGAGCCGGACTATCAGGGTTGCGACGCGTACGAGTCGTAAGTGTGCCGCCTTTTCCTTTAGAACTTGTGAAGCGTAACATTTTCGCGCGATCGATCGATAGAAATCCAGAACAAAATGACGAGGGCGGTCCTTTCCCGCTCGTTAGGCGGGCTAGTTCGAGTGATATGACGTGCTACAGTGCTGTCCACTTGCTCCATTTTATGTAAGCAAGAGTTTACACTCTTACGCGGGAGGAGTGCGAAACACCGCGGATCTGATTTTGATCGAGGGATAACTGTTCCCTGCCAAATAATGGAGGATTGTTAGCGATTATAGCATGATAGTTAGGGCATCTCAGCGCTGGCCCACAAATTTACACCGGCATCTGTCCGAGGACACTGATGGATGCCATCCGATGCTGCCCGCATACCTTTCCACAACTATATGAACTAACCGGACGAAATTTGTGCAAACAAAGCAAATTTCAAATTAACCGGATGAATTCATTACATTTCGAAAACTTTTCCTACAAACTGGACGAAATTCATTACATATTTCGCACAAACCGTACTAAAACCTACTGTAAACCTAATCTAAACGATCGCCGGCGCCCGACCACCATGTCCGGCCATGAACCCGAGAAAGCCGGCCATTGCCTTTGCCTCCTCCTCATCCGCCTCGATAACCTCCTCCTCCAGAGCGGCGGCGACCTACCGTGTACTACTCTTCCTCGCTGCCGGCTGCGCCCGCGCACGCGCGCCGGCTTCTTGGTCGTGGCGGCGGAGGGCGGCCGGGGGGGTGCCGGCGATCTCCTTCGTTTGCTCCTGCGACAATACATCGAAGAGAGCTTTGGAGCGCGCCCGGAGCAGAGCTGCCGATGTCCCTCATCTGCTCCTGCGACAGTACGTCCAAGAGAGCTTCGGAGCGCTAGGAGGCCATGGTTGAAGTGGTGCCGACAGAAGGAAGGGACCGGAGGAGAATAATTGTGGGTCTTTGGCTATGGCTGGGAGCTGGGGCTCAAGTTAATATAGTGGGCGAATGGCAATGAGCCGCGGCAGACGGATGGACAACTGGCGCCGGAGTAGGTTCGTCGGGCGTGAATGCGGGCGCTGCTTCAGTGACTTAACTGCAGATGCGTTTGGGTTACTGACATGTGGACCCAACGGGCATCTGGCCCGCATGTCAGTGACACACCAATTGCACCTGCAGTTAAGTCTGGTGAATGCGGCATTGACATTCTGGAGAGACGGTGACCGTTTCAGGCGGGAAGCGCGTGCTAGTGATGGAAGGGGTTTCGGTGTGCAGTGGCACTAAGATCGGTCGCTCACGATAGTACCTACTCTGTACCATACTACCATAGTACCCTCTCTAGCTTAGGCTGTTTTATAGATTGTCGTTGTGATAGACGATATACATGAGCAAGGCAGTCCGAGTATGTCCGTTGGTGTTGAGCCAGGTGAATACATGCTCGGCGTTCGCGTAGGCCTCCATCAAATGTCTAAACAGTAATGTCAGGTACCGCCGGGGAGCGCAGGTGATGGGCTTGCCATTTGCGTTGCGCCATGAGCAGGACTTTGATTTAGAGGGCGACGTGCATGCATTAGCATGCTTTGACAGTGTGAGCGTGAGTGTCTGACGCGAAGTATTTCATTTTCATTTGGCTGACGAGGGTGCATTGCAGCGACGAGTCCGTGGTTTGATTCCCCACATATGCATAATTTTGATTTTTATAGTATTTCTTTCTCCATTGACAGGTAGGCCCGCGTAGATAGATAAAGAACACAAGCTGATGAGGCGCATGCAGACTGTTTGACTGGTCAACCAGACAAATACGGAGCTATACGCTGAGCCAGTGACCGTATAATCACCATATCTCGTATACACTGATCAAAGTGAGCTATCAAGACAAGTTCGATGACCGCCAATGCATTTTACTCGGTAATAAATGACCAGGATTGAAGGGGAATCCAAATTTGCTTTGTCTTCTGTCCTTGAGCTCTTCACAAACCAATGCACTATACGGTTGTCCGGCCACTCCACCCCAGAGCTCTCACCAAGCGTCATTCATGCCACCGCGCCGCACACTAACCGGTAAGGCAGCGATGGCATCCCGCCGCACCGAGTTCCTCGCCGCCCACGACCGCACACAAAATGGTAGGGAAGCGATGGCATCCCGCCATGCCGAGTTCATCGCCGCTCGCGACCTCACAACTATGTGGGAGGAATTTGAAGATGCCAAGGCCGAATGGGTGGTAGAGCAAGAGGCGGCCAAAGCCGCACAGAGGGAGCGGAAAAGTCAGAAAGCACTCAAGAAAAGAGAGGCCCGCCGCCGCAAGAAAGAAAAGGACGCACACGCTGCTGTGGAGAGGTCGGCGGAGATCCAAGCACGGTGGGGTGTCGCCGACAAAGCCGGGAAGGAGAACGACGGCGTCTGGCCAGCATGTGAGAAGTAGTAGTACTAGTAGTTAGTGTGTGTGTCTGTGTCTGAGTACGAGCATGTACCAATACTACTAGTTACTACTGTAGTTTTTAGAGCAAATTACCAGTACATTAGCCTAGACTAAATGGATCCTTTAGGGCTATTTGAGCCCCAACTAGCTCAAACTAACTCTAACCCATGGATCCAAACAGGGCCTATGGCCAGTCTCGACGCGGAGCAGTCGCGTGCACCGGGAAGCGGCGCTCTCTCGGCCGTCGCGCCACTTCAAAGCCGGCGCCAGTGAGAGGTCGCCTCCGCTCTGGCCGGGCATTAATGCGGCACTGACGCTCCAAGGCGACGCTGGCCGTTTCACGCGGGAAGCGGGCGCTGGCAAGGGAGTATAGGTTTTGAACCGTTTCAGGTGTAGTACTGGTAGTTTGCAAAACTACTCAATTATTGCACTCAGTTTCCTAAGAAATTGTGGTAAAAATCGTTACTCCACAGCCCGCTTCCCTTCTCCTTCCTCTTCCACCGCCCGCGCACGTCCGTGGGAAGCGACCGGTCAACCCTTATATAGGAGTGCTAGCACAAAAAGATGCATGCATGACCACTAAAATTTCCATATTAAAGCGCTGCTCCGGCGGGAGTATGGCGTATGTTGTTACCTTCGGCCGACCCATGGCTACCGGGCGACGGCGACCAGAGAAGAGGTGGCGGGAGGGGAATGAATGCAGCTACTGTTTGGGTTCGCCTTCCAGCTTAAATAAACGCGCAGCAACACGTGTACTCGCGGGTGCACAAATTGTAACATACGTGTCTGCTTAAGTGGGCGTCACGTAACTGGTGTGTGTGTGAGAGAGATTGTGAGAGACAGAGTGCGTGTGTGAGACTCTACTCTTCGGACATGTACTCAACCTTTCGCATCGGGATATAAGTATAATGGTATTTACTTTAGCTAGTGATTTACGTGGCCATGTTAACGTGGTTGTGTCAAAAAAATGTCACTTCCTTCTTGTGATTTGCGTTATATAATTACAAGCAAGATTCTCGTGCATTGGACGGAACATCAATATGCATTTTTTTACAGAACACCTATTGTGATTGACCCATGCAGGAATAATCCCATGTGTAAAAACTAATGATATCTCGAGAATTTTATCAGAAAACTGGTATCTCGAGAATGTCATCCAAAAAATGAAAGATGAGAGATAAGGCGAGGAGGAGTGGAGCGTGGTGGTGACTGGTGGTCGGAATGGGCGGAGGCATGGGGATGGACGGTGCCGGCAGGCGGCAGCGGCCACCATGCATGCTAGATTGTTCCAGAGACTTATTCCTTTTTTAATTGCCGAGCAATCAGGTTGCGGGAGATAATGATGTGGAGAGAGGTGTCGGTATATTTTGTAAAATTATCATAGTTTGCTTTCTATCCTCAGATATAGATCATACGGTCTGTATTACAAGATGGCAGGCACACCATCACCGCCAACTCATTTTTTTATGAGGGTACAGATGATAAGTTTGCTGACTACTAAAGTAAAGTGGAATTTGTCCATGTTATGCAAGTAAATAAAGGTGATTGTTTATCATACGGGTAAGGTTGGATGAAGGGTGGTAGGAACAAATGCTCTGCCTAGAGCATGTGTGTGAGAGATGGAGTCTTAGTGTGTGTGGGGTGTGTGTGTGTGAGAGAGAGAGAGAGGAGAGAGAGATGGAGTGTTAGTTTGTGTGTGTGTGTGAGAGAGAGAGAGAGATGGAGTCTTAGTGTGTGTGTGGGGGGGGGGGGTGTGCGTGCGTGCGTGTGTGTGTGTGTGTGTTTGTGTGTGTGTGAGAGAGAGAGAGATGGAGTCTTAGTGTGTGTGTGGGGGGGGTGCGTGTGTGTGTGTGCGCGTGTGTGTGTGTGTCGCGGGGTCCTCTGTGGCGGATGTAATTTAAGTGTGCATGGTTTCATCATAGAGAGGTGATGTGTATGGCAGAGGCCACCAACGATGGGGTGCGAGAGAGAAAATTCCCGTAGAGAGGGAAGAGAAGGTGTGTGCGCGTGAGAGGAGTCGACATCGAGAGAACGTGTGTGTTCGAGAGACACCGAGGAAGACTACTATATATCGATGGTGCATGTAGGCGGGAAGTAAACAAAGGGATGGTCTTATTGGTTTTGGGGATATAGGGGAAGAGTGAGAGGCGGCGGGGGGGGGGGGGTAGCTAGAAGGAGATTGTTAAGTGTGAGTGTGTGTTTTACCCATCCAGGCGGAGGTTATGTGCACAAAAGAGGAGAATGATTCGATGTGGCGTTAGGATTGAGGGTAATTAACTACGTATGGAGACATAGAGACCTTGAACGTGCATGTGTGAGAGGTATACATGTATACGTGGGATGTGTGTGTGTGCGCGCGCGCATGATCGAGATAAAAGAAAGAAGACATAAGTCATAAGATCAACGACATGGGAGAGACGGATCGGTATGACAATATGCATGCATGTGAGAATTCAGGGAAGAAGGCCCGACAATTGAGCATGTGTTTTTGCCTTTAAGAGATAGTGGCATGGGCTGGAGCATGCATCTATGGCGAGCAGAGGGAGTGAGGCGCAACGATTGTGCAAAAGAGACCAACCTATAAATGCATATGTATGGAGAGACATATATAGTGTGGGTGATAGGAAGCAAGACTCCGTGCGAGAAAGAAATGTTGACGGAGAAACTACAGATAGATACAGAGATGGAGATGCTAGCTAGAGGGACATCCGCTAGTTTGGGTGTTGGAGATGACCTCGGGTGGTTCAAAGGGTGAAGTTATATATGTGTGTGAGAGGGCACTTGACTGCATGTAGAGAGAAACATATGTAGTGTGCGTGATAGGAATCAAGAGTGAGGGCGAGAAACAAGGTTGATGGACGAACAGATAAATAGAAAGATAAAGATGCTAGCTAGTGTGCGTTAGAGATAGGAGTTGAGTGGATCAGAAGGCTTGGTTATGTGTGTGGGTGTGAGAGAGATAGGGAGAGGGTGCATGTGAGTCACATACAAACAGATATTAGAGAGAAATGAGATCCAGAGAGACGGAGTTTTGTGTCTGCGAGAGAGAAAGATATTTCACAACGAGAGTGATAGCTAGAGAGACATACGAGGGAACGCAAGATATCTCTAGGGAGAGAGGGTGTGTGTGAGCGACATACAAGAGAACAATGGAGAAATATGAGACCCTGGGAGACAGAGTTTGTGTTTGTGTGTGAGAAAGAGATATTGAAGAGGAAGAGTCGTAGGTTCTCATATCTAAGGAGCGAAAGACATCTCTGTATGAGGGGTGTGCGAGTGGCACACATGGGAATAGTAGAGAGAAATGAGACCCCGGGAGACAAAGTTTTGTGTTTGTGTGAGAGAAAGAGATTCCACATGGAGAATCATAGTTAGAGACACATAGCAGGGAGCGAGATATACTTAGAGAGAGATAGAGTGATGAAGGTCGAGGGAGAGAGTACCGTCAGTGTGTTATGAAGATAAAAGATCATTGTCGACATACAGGTAGCACGAGAGATACCTGAGAGACGATGAACACGTATAGGTCCAGAGAGATAGTCCTATATAAGCATGAGTGATAGCTATATGAGACGAATATCTGGATTAAAGGGGATTCAAATATTTAAACTGGAGATCACGACATCGATAATATCATAACGCAAATTGGTGTATCAAACATGCATATTCATTTGAATTTGGGCACACGTGTAATGTTATATAGTTTATCAATATTGGCGATCCATAGATTCTTCAATTACAAACAATGCATGGATTATATGCAATTAATGTCTAAACGAGATTACACTATATGTTGCGTGTGTGAAACACATTATACATGTTTGAGAAGTAAAAAAAAACCGCATGAAACACACATTAATTGGAGACAGTTAGCGAGGAATGCATACATTGGATATCAACATAAAGTGGTTTCAAATATTTGAAAATCCAAATTGATGGATACAACCTTATGAATCCGAGATCATGCCATTTGTAAACCATATTTATGCATAAATGGCATTGTGCTTTTGAAAGTATATATAAAAAATGATGTATACAGAATGTAATTCCAATTGAAAATGGATCCGGCCGAAAAAAATAGAATACAAACGGGATTCGAATTGAGTTGGACGGTAAACGTGCACTCTGCAAAATTTGAACGAAGCGGGGAAAGTCGCAGTAACCGACCGAAACCAAAATCTGCGAGATGGAAATCACTACTGCCTATCCCTGCCACGCAAAGCCTATCTGCTGGATTTCTATAGGTTTCGATAGGGGTAGGTTTGTAATTTCACCCAAACGTGACGTAACCGCCTCTCACCCGGATTCATACACGGTGGGCGCCAAACACAGTGTGTCCTCGGCCGAAATCGACTCCCTCCCCGATTCATATTCATACACGGTGGGCGCCAAAAACAAACTCTCGTCGGCAAATATTCGGTGTATGCATGCGAGATTACCGTCCTATCCCCAACCGACTAATGTTGCTGTGATGTAGTAGAAATTTGAAACGGGGGCTAAGTTTGTAAATTTCCTCACATTTGAGACAAGCGCGCCCTGAATACATGGTTCCCCCTTCCTCTCTACCTCCCTTTTCCCCATTCGTACTCCGTGGGCGCCAAAACACCCTCTCCACCCCACCCTCCTCCGTCCGCCGCCGTCCGCCACCCCATCCACCGCACTCATACTTTTATGTGGAAAACCTGTCATCTGTCTGCTTGTTCTTTCAGAGTGAGGAAGATATAAGTGTTGAACAAGCGCAGTCTCATCATCTTGCTCAGCTGCTTGCGCTGCAGCTCCCCAGCAGGGCTAACCTTTCTTGAACTCTATTGAAGTGCTGTCGGTTTTGTATATTATTTTGTCGGCGTGTTTATTTGCACTGGTGGCGATCTTTGATGCCCAGTGTATGTAATCTGCTGTCCGCTTGTGCTTTATTTATCATAGTGGCGAACTTTGATGCCCAGTGGATGTAATATGTCGTAATTTCTTTATTGTATAGTCTAGGTTTTTTATTATTCACGATGCTGCAGTTATTTTACTGTATATATATCTTGTCTTCCTAGTAAACCGGCCAAACTGTAAAATTACGGTACATAATCGGGCCGTCATGCAATCACGATGTAGGTTGGGCCTGAAACGTGCCGAACAGCTCACGGGCCGGCAGCAGCCCGAAATGAACCCCAACCCATGATTGTGCGAATCAAATCACAGGCTTTTAACAGGCCAAAATTGTCTCGGTCCTTGTTTGGCCCAATCAGATATCGGTTGCGAGCAGGCCGGATGCAAACCGGGCCGTAGTTAGGCCCAACTATATGACGGGCTTTTAACAGGCCGAAATTAATATAGGGCTGAAATGTTAAACGGGCCCTTAACAGGCCAAAACTAATATCAGGCCGAATTACTAAGTGGGCCTTTAGCAAGTGGGCCCAAAAGCATAGTGTCCAGTTGACGGGCCGAATCTGATATGGGCCATAATTGAGCCCAAAGCCTCTTAAAGGGCCAGACCTGATCTGGGCCGTAATTTGGCCCAGAACATGGTAGGCTTTTAACGGGCCAGATCTCATATGGGCCACTATTAGGCCCGGAGCGTGGCAGGCCATTAATGGACCGGATCAAATATGGGCCGACATTTGGCCCAAAACATGGCAGCCAGTTAATGGGCCGGCCTACTAGGGTCCTCAAAATCTTGTGGGCCTACAGCTGGGCCGGCCCATTAATGTCGGCGAAATCTCGTGGGCCTTTAGCTGGGCCGGCCCATTATGATCCGCAAGAATCTTGTGGGCCTTTACCTGGGCCGGCCCATTATGGCACACAAAAATCTTGTGGGCCTTTACCTGGGCCGGCCCATTATGGCCCGCAAAATCTTGTGGGCCTTTAGTTGGGCCATCCCATTATGGTCCACAAAATCTCGTGGGCCTTTAGCTGGGCCGGTCCATTATGGTCTGCAAAATCTTGTGGGCCTTCAGTTAGGCCGGCCCATTTAAACTTGATGGGCCGGTCCACGTGTCAACATATCATAGGCGCGTCTCGCCCATTGGATGAGTGACACATGTGCCAACGCGGACCTGACACGTGTCTCCTCCAGCCAATGATGATTTTACACGTGGAAAATCCCCATTGGTCGGGGCTGTTAACGGGTTATCGGATCCAAAACCCGACCCGATAGCTTAACGGCGTTCCGTTACGGTGGATGCCACGTGTCGGTCACCCTTGACGAAAGCACTTCTGTGACATGCGATTTATCGTCATGGAAGTGGACACTTCCGTGATGATAATTTTGGTAATGTCATGGAACACTTCTACGACAGCACATGTATGACTATCTTGATTCTGTCATAAATTTGTCATGGATGTACATGCACGACAAAAAACGCGACCTACTGTGACAAACACGTATCATCACGGAAGTGTATTTTTTTGTAGTGCCTCCATTGTCTTATCGCCATCCCCTTCTTTGGGAGTGTCCACCATGTATATGTCATACGATGAGGTGGCAGTCCAGCGCCCTGTGGGCAGTGGTTCCTGTTCGTTTCCTGCATCGTCGTCCATACCGTCGATGTCTTCGGAGCCGAAGTCGAGCATGTCGGTTAAATCGTCGACAGTGGCTACTAAGTGGGTGGTGGGTGATGAGGACATGTACCTAGGGTAGGGTCACAGGCCTGACCTAAATACCTTCCCCAAGGACATCACTCTAAAGCCAGAAGCATTCGAGGGGTACCATCAGCCACTCGACCAGAAACATTTCCACTCGGAGGAATCAAGATCACTCGACCGTAACAAGAAACACTTGACGGACAGAAGACCTAAAGTCACTCTACACAGCAACGGTCGAGCATTAACTCCTAGAATTAATAGCCATTTATAACACTTTATTACGGACGTTCCAGTAACGCCCCCCTCTTGATGTACCTCAAATCCCTTGTAACATGGGCTGGCTGGGGTGCTGGCGCACTCTATATAAGCCACCCCCTCCACATGCACAAGGGTTCGCACCCCCTGTAACACACACGCATATAATACAGTCGACCGCCTCCGGGCTTCGAGACGTAGGGCTGTTACTTCCTCCTAGAAGGGCCTGAACTCGTAAAACTTGTGTGTACAACTTCTCCATAGCTAGGATCTTGCCTCTACATCCCTACCCCGCATTCTACTGTCAGACTTAGAACCACGACAGTTGGCGCCCACCGTGGGGCAGGTGTCTTAGCGACTTGTTGGAGAAGTTGCAATTTTTCCGACCCCCATCAGCATGGTTTCAGGAGGAGGATTGGCCGAGGGCTGCGAGATCCATCTCGACGCGCTCGTGTTCGTCGCCGACGACTCCGCTTGGCTCCAAGAAGCTCCACTCGACGTCGAGGCGCTCCCCGTCCGCGGGGCAACGCACTTTCGCGCGTGCGTCCGCGGCGTCCTCCTGCGGCAGCCGTCGACCCAGTATCGATCGGCTCCGGTGGCGTCTTCACTCCCTGCTGCCCACCGGCACAAGCGTTCCGGTCGGTCGAGGCTCCAGCAGTGGGTGAGGCACGCGGTGGCTCGCCAGTCGGCCACCCCCCATGTCGCAGCAATCGAGCCCAACGAAACTCTCTACGGCTTGTTCGACTGGCTCCGTTGAGACCGCATCCGAGTGCGACAGCAGTGACCCCGCGGCGGAAGTCCTGATGGTCAACGGACCGCGCAATCGTCCTAGCTTCCCCCGCGACGACGTTGGTGATGGCGGGGGCGATCCGTCGCGTGTCCACGAGGAGTACTGCCCTGAGCCCCTCTCTTCGCAGCAGAGGGAAGAGCTTCGCCGCCGTAACATTGATGCACTTCACACTCCTATCGTTGGAGAAACCCCCGAGGCCCGGGCCTTGGAGGAGGTGCGCCTGGCCAACTTGGCTGAGCGCACTCGATTGGAGAATCTACAGCACGCACTCGACGAACGTGCTCGGCAGCGAGTTCCGGAATCCAGTCGACGACAACTTTTTCCGCCTCCGACCCAGGTATATCGAACTCCGAGCCAGAATCTCATAGCTGCTGCCCGAATAGCAGAGTCGATTCAGCGTTCCCAGTCGGAGCCTGGTAGGGGTTTGATGCAGATCTGGGCTTTGCTCCGGGCGGCGGGGGAGCAGAACACAACAGTGTCATAGTCTCGGAATAGGATTCATAGTAGATCTGTAATGGCAGACACAGTTCAGTCGGCTCACAGCCCAAGATCACCTCCAAGGCATGAGGGACATGGAGATCAATAGGATCAGTACAGAAACCGTGAGCAGTATGATCGTCGTCGAGTACCCACGCCTCCCCCAAGGAGTGGGTCATACGCACCTCGACAACACGATGACAGGTGCCCTCACAGTGGTGGGCGAAGGATTCCAGTCGACCCCCGGGAGCCAGGCTTTGACGCGAGATCCATTCTCGTTCAAGGTCTGGTTGACAGGAACAGAGCACATAGAGGTGGCCACGATAGAGATTACCCGACCGGCAGCAGGGTGCATGTTTCAGGTCCCGAGTGTTTCAGCAGAGCCATCAGAGTAGCAGTGATTCGTCCCAACTTCAGGTTGGCGACTGGAGTCAGCAAGTTCACTGGTGAGTCCAAGCCTGACACTTGCCTTGGGGACTACCGAGTGGCTGTGCAGATTGGTGGTGGCAATGATGAAGTGGCCATGAAGCACCTTCCTCTGATGTTAGAGGGCTCGGCCAGAGCGTGGTTGAATCAGTTAGCACCTGGTAGTATTTATAGCTGGGAAGAGCTTGCCCGAGTGTTTCTCAGAACATTTGAAGGTACATGCAAACGGCCAGCAGGGCTAACATAGCTACAGTCTTGTGTGTAGAAGTCGAATGAAACTTTGAGAGATTACATCCAGAGATGGATCACGTTGCACCACACGGTGGAGAATGTGTCTGATCACCAAGCAGTTTGTGCCTTCAAGGAAGGCGTCAAGTATCGAGAATTGAATCTGAAGTTTGGTCGGACCGGAGATATGTCTCTGAGTCGAATGATGGAAATTGCCACCATGTATGCTAATGGTGAAGAGGAGGATCGGCTCCGGAGTGGCAAGCACAAAACAGTCGCCCACGAAACCGGGGGAGGGAACTCCAGTCAGAAGCAGAAGCGTAAAGCCGAGCCAGCTGCTCCTGGAGAAGCCTTAGCCGTGACTCAAGGAAAGTTCAAGGGGAAGCCCAAAGGGCCATGGAACCCCAAGAAAGTAAAAGATCAAGATGGAAATCATGTGTTGGATTTACCATGCCACATTCACACCAAAAAGGATGAGGAGGGTAATCTCATTTATCCGAAACATACCACTCGACAATATCGGCTCCTAATCCAGCAGTTCCGAGAGAAACAGCCCAAAGAAAAGGAGAAAGAATCGGACAAAGTTGAGGATAAGGAAGAGGACGATGATGGTTACCCCCACGTCAATTCCACTCTGATGATTTTTGCTGATGTTGAGTGCAAGAGTCGACTGAAAGTCATCAACAGAGAAGTGAACATGGTCGCTCCGGCGACGCCTAGTTATTTGAAGTGGTCCCAGACTGCCATTACATTCGACCAGTCTGATCACCCGACACACATAGCCACCCCTGGGAGGCAAGCGTTGGTGGTCGACCCAGTCGTCGAAGGCACTCGGTTGACTAAGGTTCTGATGGATGGTGGCAGTGGCCTGAATATATTGTATGCGGAGACTTTGAAAGGAATGGGCATTCCGATGTCCAGACTCAGTGAAAGCAATATGATTTTCCATGGGGTTATTCCTGGCAAGAAGGCTGAGTCACTCGGCCAGATCGCCCTCGATGTGGTTTTTGGTGATTCCAAGAATTACCGCAAAGAAAAGTTGACGTTTGAAGTTGTGGATTTCCAGAGTGCTTATCATGCTATTCTGGGCAGGCCGGCTTATGCACGTTTCATGGCTCGACCATGTTACGTTTACCTCAAATTGAAGATGCCTGGTCCTAAAGGAGTGATCTCTATCACTGGCAATCGGAAGAAGGCAGAAGAGTGCTTCCAGAAGGGCTCAAAGATTGCCGATGCGCAAATGGCAGTAGTGGAATTGCAGGAGTATCAAAAAAATGCAGATCTGAGTGATTTGTTGCGAGCTAAGAAGCCTGCCATGGATTTAGCATTTTAGTCGTCTGGTGAAACGAAGCCGATTCATATTCACCCGACCGATCCCAATGCTGCTCCGACTCACATTTCGACAACACTCGACTCCAAATAGGAAGAAGCGCTCATCCAGTTCCTCCATGAGAACTGGGACATCTTTGCATGGAAACCTTCTAACATGCCGGGTGTTCCCAGGGGGCTGGCTGAGCACCGTTTGCGAGTCGACCCAAAAGTGAAACCGGTCAAAGAACATCTTCGACGGTCCGCCGTACAGAAGAGAAAAGCAATCGGTGAAGAAGTGGATCGGCTCCTAGCAGCTGAGTTTATCCCAGAGATTTACCACTCCGAGTGGCTAGCCAATGTTGTCATGGTCCCCAAGAAGGACGACTCACTTCGCATGTGCATTGACTTCAAGCATATCAATCGGGCCTGCCCGAAAGATCACTTTCCTCTCCCCCGCATCGATCAAATAGTTGACTCGACTACAGGGTGTGAGCGCTTGTCCTTTTTGGACGCTTATTCCAGGTATCATCAGATCCGACTGTATGGATCCGATGAGATAAAAACAGCTTTCATCACTCCATTTGGGTGCTTCTGTTATGTCACCATGCCATTCGGCCTGAAGAATGCTGGAGCCACATTCATGAGGATGATTCAGAGGTGTTTACTCACTCAAATCGGCCGGAATGTGGAAGCATACATGGATGACATTGTGGTCATGTCACGTAAAGGTTCCGACCTGTTGACTGACCTTGCTGAAACTTTTGCCAACCTCAGAAGGTATGATATCAAGCTTAATCTATCAAAGTGCACATTCGGAGTTCCGGGCGGAAAATTACTCGGATTCCTCGTTTTCGAACGGGGGATCGACGCTAACCCAGAGAAAGTTGGTGCCATTCTCTGAATGAAACGCCCTATGCATGTGCATGATGTCCAGAAGCTTACAGGTTGTTTGGCCGCCTTAAGTCAATTCATTTCTCGCCTCGGGGAAAAGGCATTGCCTCTTTACCGACTAATGAAGAAGTCTAATAAGTTCAAGTGGACTCCTGAAGCTGATGCAGCATTTGCAGAGCTCAAAGCCGTGCTTTCCACCCAGCCGGTGCTTGCTGCCCCAATCAGCAAAGAGCCTTTACTGCTTTACATTGCAACCACTGGACAAGTCGTCAGTACAGTACTTACGGTCGAGCAAGAAGAAGAAGGAAAAGCCTGTAAAGTTCAACGCCCAGTATACTATGTTTTTGAAGTTTTGACTCCATCAAGGCAAAGATATCCACATTATCAGAAGCTTGTTTATGGGATTTATAAGACCACGAAGGAGGTTGCACATAATTTCTCTGACCACTCCATTACAGTCGTCAGCGACGCTCCATTATCAGAGATTTTGAACAACAGAGATGCAATCGGTCGAGTGGCAAAGTGGGCGATTGAGCTCCTTCCCTTGGATATTAAGTTTGAGGCAAAGAAAGCTATCAAGTCCCAAGCAATAGCAGATTTCCTCGCCGAGTGGATCAAACAGCAACTGTCGACTCAAGTCCACTCGGAGCACTGGACCATGTTCTTTGATGGTTCCAAGATGCTGAATGGTTCCGGTGCTGGGGTGGTACTGGTATCTATTGGAATTATGCCCTAGAGGCAATAATAAATGGTTATTATTATTTCTTTGTTCATGGTAATTGTCTATTATTCATGCTATAATTGTATTGTCCGGAAATCGTAATACATGTGTGAATACATAGACCACAACCTGTCCCTAGTAAGCCTCTAGTTGACTAGCTCGTTGACCAACAGATAGTCATGGTTTCCTGACTATGGACATTGGATGTCATTGATAACGGGATCACATCATTAGGAGAATGATGTGATGGACAAGACCCAACTTAAGCATAGCATAAAAGATCGTGTAGTTTCGTTTGCTAGAGCTTTTCCAATGTCAAGTATCTTTTCCTTAGACCATGAGATCGTGCAACTCCCGGATACCGTAGGAGTGCTTTGGGTGTGCCAAACGTCACAACGTAACTGGGTGACTATAAAGGTGCATTACGGGTATCTCTGAAAGTGTCTGTTGGGTTGGCACGGATCGAGACTGGGATTTGTCACTCCGTGTGACGGAGAGGTATCTCTGGGCCCACTCGGTAATGCATCATCATAATGAGCTCAATGTGACTAAGGCGTTAGTCACGGGATCATGCATTGCGGTACGAGTAAAGAGACTTGCCGGTAACGAGATTGAACAAGGTATTGGGATACCGACGATCGAATCTCGGGCAAGTAACATACCGATTGACAAAGGGAATTGCATACAGATTGATTGAATCCTCGACACCGTGGTTCATCCGATGATATCATCGTGGAACATGTGGGAGCCAACATGGGTATCCAGATCCCGCTGTTGGTTATTGACCGGAGAGGCGTCTCGGTCATGTCTGCATGTCTCCCGAACCCGTAGGGTCTACACACTTAAGGTCCGGTGACGCTAGGGTTGTAGAGATATATGTATGCGGAAACCCGAAAGTTGTTCGGAGTCCCGGATGAGATCCCGGACGTCACGAGAGGTTCCGGAATGGTCCAGAGGTAAAGATTTATATATGGGAAGTCTTATTTTGGTCGCCGGAAAAGTTTCGCACTTTATCGGTATTGTACCGGGAGTGCCGAAAGGGGTCCGGGGGTCCACCAAGGGGGTCCACCAGCCCCGGGGGGGCACATGGGCTGTAAGGGGTGTGCCTTGGCCTATATGGGCCAAGGGCACCAGCCCCAAGAGGCCCATGCGCAAGAGATGAGAAAAAGGGAGAGTCCTAAAGGGGGAAGGCACCTCCGAGGTGCCTTGGGGGGAAGGACTCCCCCCTGGCCGCACCCTTCCTTGGAGGAAGGGGCAAGGCTGCGCCCCCCCTCTCCCTTGGCCCTATATATAGTGGGGGGGAAGGGAGGGCAGCAATATCTAAGACTTGGGCGCCTCCCTCCTCCCCTGCAACACCTCTCTCTCGCAGAAGCTTGGCGAAGCCCTGCCGGAGACCCGCTACATCCACCACCACGCCGTCGTGCTGTTGGATCTCCATCAACCTCTCCTCCCCCCTTGCTGGATCAAGAAGGAGGAGATGTCACTGCACCGTACATGTGTTGAACGCGGAGGTGCCGTCCGTTCGGCACTCGGTCATCGGTGATTTGGATCACGGCGAGTACGACTCCGTCATCCACGTTCATTGGAACGCTTCCGCTCGCGATCTACAAGCGTATGTAGATGCACTCCTTTCCCCTCGTTGCTAGTAGACTCCATAGATGCATCTTGGTGAGCGTAGGAAAATTTTAAATTATGCTACGATTCCCAACAGTGGCATCATGAGCCAGGTCTATGCGTAGTTACTATGCACGAGTAGAACACAAAGCAGTTGTGGGCGTTGAGTTTGCCAATTCTTCTTGCCGCTACTAGTCTTTTCTTGTTTCGGCGGCATTGTAGGATGAAGCGGCCCGGACCGACCTTACACGTACTCTTACGTGAGACAGGTTCCACCGACTGACATGCACTAGATGCATAAGGTGGCTAGCGGGTGTCTGCCTCTCCTACTTTAGTCGGAACAGATTCGATGAAAAGGGTCCTTATGAAGGGTAAATAGAAATTGGCAAATCACGTTGTGGTCATACGTAGGTAAGAAACGTTCTTGCTAGAAACCTATAAACCACGTAAAAACTTGCAACAACAATTAGAGGACGTCTAACTTGTTTTTGCAGCAAGTGCTATGTGATATGATATGGCCAGAAGATGTGATGAATGATATATGTGATGTATGAGATTGATCATATTCCTGTAATAAGAATCACGACTTGCATGTCGATGAGTATGACAACCGGCAGGAGCCATAGGAGTTGTCTTTATTATTTTGCATGACCTGTGGGTCATTGAATAACGCCATGTAAATTACTTTACTTGTTGCTAAACGAGTTAGCCATAGAAGTAGAAGTAATCGTTGGCGTGACGACTTCATGAAGACACAATGATGGAGATCATGATGATGGAGATCATGGTGTCATGCCGGTGACAAAGATGATCATGGTGCCCCGAAGATGGAGATCAAAGGAGCATAATGATATTGGCCATATCATGTCACTATTTGATTGCATGTGATGTTTATCATGTTTTTGCATCTTATTTGCTTAGAACGACGGTAGCAAGTAGGATGATCCCTTATAATAATTTCAAGAAAGTGTTCACCCTAACTGTGCACCGTTGCGAAGGTTCGTCGTTTCGAAGCACCACGTGATGATCGGGTGTGATAAATTCTTACGTTCGAATACAACGGGTGTTGACGAGCCTAGCATGTACAGACATGGCCTCGGAACACACGCAATACACTTAGGTTGACTTGACGAGCCTAGCATGTACAGACATGGCCTCGGAACACGGAGGACCGAAAGGTCGAGCATGAGTCGTATAGAAGATACGATCAACATGGAGATGTTCACCGATCTTGACTAGTCCGTCTCACGTGATGATCGGACACGGCCTAGTTGAACTCGGATCATGTTTCACTTAGATGACTAGAGGGATGTCTATCTGAGTGGGAGTTCATAATCAGATGAACTTCATTATCATGAACATAGTCAAAAAGGTATTCGCAAATTATGTCATAGCTTGCGCTTTAGTTCTACTGGTTAAGATATGTTCCTAGAGAAAATTTAGTTGAAAGTTGGTAGTAGCAATTATGCGGACTGGGTCCGTAAACTAAGGATTGTCCTCATTGCTGCACAGAAGGCTTATGTCCTTAATGCACCGCTCGGTGTGCTGAACCTCAGCGTTTTCTGTAGATGTTACGAAACATCTGACATACACGTTTTGATGACTACGTGATAGTTCAATGCGTAATGCTAACGGTTTAGAATTGTGGCACAAGAGACGTTTTTGAAACGTCGCAGAACATATGAGATGTTCCGAAGACTGAAATTGGGATTTCAGACTAGTGCCCATGTCAAGAGGTATGAGACCTCTGACAAGTTTCTTAAGCCTGCAAACTAAGGGAGAAAAGCTCAATCGTTGAGCGTGTGCTCAGATTGTCTGAGTGCCACAATCGCTTGAATCGAGTGGGAGTTAATCTCCCAGATGAGATAGTGATAGTTCTCCATAGTCATTGCCACCAAGCTAGTAGAGCTTCGTGATGAACTATAACATATCAAGGATAGTTATGATGATCCTTGAGCTATTCGCGATGTTCGACACCGCGAGAGTAGAAATCAAGAAGGAGCATCAATTGTTGATGGTTAGTAAAACCACTAGTTTAAGAAGGGCAAGGGCAAAAGGGATACTTTGTGAAACAGCAAGTCGTTTGCTGCTCTAGTGAAGAATCCCAAGGTTGAACCCAAACCCGAGACTAAGTGCTTATGTAATGAGAGGAACGGTCACTGAAGCAGTACTACCCTAGATACTTGGTGGATGAGAAGGCAGGCAAGGTCGACAGAAGTATATTGGATATACGTTATATGAATGTGTACTTTACTAGTACTCCTAGCAGCACCAGGGTATTAGATACTGGTTCGGTTGCTAAGTGTTAGTAACTCGAAATAAAAGCTGCGGAATAAATGGAGACTAGCTAAAGGTGAGATGACGATATGTGTTGGGAGTGTTTCCAAGGTTGATGTGATCAAGCATCGCATGCTCCCTCTACCATCGAGACTTGGTGTTTGCGTTGAACATGATTGGATTATGTTTACCACAAAACGGTTATTCATTTAAGGAGAATAATGGTTACTCTGTTTATTTGAATAATACCTTCAATGGTCTTGCACCTAAAATGAATCTCGATCGTAGTGATACACATGTTCGTGCCAAAAGATATAAAATAGTAATGATAGTACCACATACTTGTGGCACTGCAACTTGAGTCATATTGGTGTAGAACGCATGAAGAAGCTCCATGTAGATGGATCTTTGGACTCACTCGTTTTTGAAAAGATTGAGACATGCGAACCATGTCTATTGGTATATGTGCATGAAGAAACTCCATGCAGATCGATTGTTTGGACTCACTTGATTTTGAATCACTTGAGACATGCAAATCATACCACATGGGCAAGATGACTGAAAGGCCTCGTTTTCAGTAAGATGGAACAAGAGAGCAACTTATTGGAAGTAATACATTTTGATGTACGCAGTCCAATGAGTGCTGAGGCATGCAGTGGATATCGTTATGTTCTTACTTCACAGATGATTTGAGTAGATGCTGAGTGTATTTACTTGATGAAACACTAGTCTGAATTATTGAAAGGTTCAAGTAATTTCAGAGTGAAGTTGAAGATCGTCGTAACAAGAGGATAAAATGTCTGTGATATGATCATAGAGATGAGTATCTGAGATACGAGTTTGGCACACAATTGAGACATTGTGGAAAGTGTTTCACAATTAATACCGCCTGGAACACCATAGTGTAATGGTGTGTCCGAACATCATAACTGCACCCTATTGGATATGGTGCATACCATGATGTTTCTTATCAAATTACCACTATCGTTTATGGGTTAGGCATTAGAGACAACCGCATTCACTTTAAAAGGGGCACCACGCAATTCCGTTGAGACGACACCGTTTATAGAAACCTAAGTTGTCGTTTCTTAAAAGTTTGGGGCTGCGATGCTTATGTGAAATAGTTTCAGGTGATAAGCTCGAACCCAAAGCGGATAAATGCATCTTCATAGAATACCCAAAAACAGTTGGGTATACCTCCTATTTCAGATCTGGAAGCAAAAGTAATTGCTTCTAGAAACGAGTCCTTTCTCGAGGAAAAGTTTCTCTCGAAAGAATTGAGTGGGAGGATGGTGGAGACTTGATAAGGTTATTGAACCGTCACTTCAACTAGTGTGTAGCAGGGCACAGGAAGTTGTTCCTGTGGCACCTAGACCAATTGAAGTGGAAGCTTATGATAGTGATCATGAAACTTCGGATCAAGTCACTACCAAACCTCGTAGGACGACGAGGATGCACACTACTTCAGAGTAATGCGTGATCCTGTCTTGGAAGTCATGTTGCTAGACAACAATGAACCTACGAGCTATGGAGAAGCGATGGTGGGCCCATATTCCGACGAATGGCTCGAGGCCATGAAATCCGAGATAGAATCCATGTATCAGAACAAAGCATGGACTTTGGTGAACTTGCCCGATGATCGGCAAGCCATTGAGATAAATGGATCTTTAAGAAGAAGATGGACATGGACGGTAAAGTTACCGTCTATGAAGCTCGACTTGTGGCAAAGAGTATTTTCACAAGTTCAAGGAGTTGACTACGATGAGTTTTTCTCATCCGTAGCGATGCTTAGGTCCGTCGGAATCATGTTAGCATTAGCTACATTTATGAAATCTGGCAGATGGATGTCAAAACAAGTTTCCTTACCAGTTTTCGTGAGGAAAGGTTGTATGTGATACAATCAGAAAGGTTTTGTCGATCCTAAGGATGCTAAAAGGTATGCTAGCTCCAGCGATCCTTCCATGGATTAGGGCAAGCATCTCGGAGTCAGAATATACGCTTTGATGGGGTGATCAAAGTTTTTGGGTTTATACAAAGTTTGTTAGAAACTTGTATTTACAATAAAGTGAGTGGGAGCGCTACAACATTTCTGATAAGTATATGTGAATGACATATTGTTGATCCGAAATGATGTAAAATTTCTGGAAAGCATAAAGGGTTGTTTGAAAGGAGTTTTTCAAAAGAAGACCTGGATAAAGCTACTTACATATTGGGCATCAAGATCCATAGAGATAGATCAAGACGCCTGATGATACTTTCAAAAGACAGCACACCTTGACATGATTTTGAAAGAGTTCAAAATAGATCAGCAAAGAAGGAGTTCTTGGCTGTGTTACAAGGTGTGAGTATTGAGTGAGACTCAAGACCTGACCACAGCAGAAGATAGAGAAAGGACGAAGGTCGTCCCCTATGCTTTAGACATAGGCTCTATAGTATGCTATGTTGTGTACCGCACATGTAGTGTGTCTTGCCATAAGTTGGTCAAGAGGGTACAATGATCCGGGAAAGGATCTCATGACAGCGGTCGAACTTATCCTTAGCACCTAGTGGATTAAGGAATTTTCTCGATTATGGAGGTGGAAAGGAGTTCGTCGTAAAGGGTTACGTCGATGTGAACTTTGACACTAATCCAGATGACTCTGAGTAGTAAACCGGATTCGTATAGTAGAGCAATTATTTGAAATGGCTCCAAATAGCGCGTGGTAGCATCCACAAGATGACATAGATATTCGTAAAGCACACGGTTCTGAAAGGTTCAGACCCGTTGACTAATAACCTCTCTCACAAGCATAACATGACCAAACCAGAACACATTAAGTGATAATCACATAGTGATGTGAACTAGATCGTTGACTCTAGTAAACTCTTTAGATGTTGGTCACATGGTGATGTGACCAGTGAGTGTTAATCACATGGTGATGTGAACTAGATTATTGACTCTAGTGCAAGTGGGAGACTATTGGAATTATGCCCTAGAGGCAATAATAAATGGTTATTATTATTTCTTTGTTCATGGTAATTGTCTATTATTCATGCTATAATTGTATTGTCCGGAAATCGTAATACATGTGTGAATACATAGACCACAACCTGTCCCTAGTAAGCCTCTAGTTGACTAGCTCGTTGATCAACAGATAGTCATGGTTTCCTGACTATGGACATTGGATGTCATTGATAACGGGATCACATCATTAGGAGAATGATGTGATGGACAAGACCCAACTTAAGCATAGCATAAAAGATCGTGTAGTTTCGTTTGCTAGAGCTTTTCCAATGTCAAGTATCTTTTCCTTAGACCATGAGATCGTGCAACTCCCGGATACCGTAGGAGTGCTTTGGGTGTGCCAAACGTCACAACGTAACTGGGTGACTATAAAGGTGCATTACGGGTATCTCTGAAAGTGTCTGTTGGGTTGGCACGGATCGAGACTGGGATTTGTCACTCCGTGTGACGGAGAGGTATCTCTGGGCCCACTCGGTAATGCATCATCATAATGAGCTCAATGTGACTAAGGCGTTAGTCACGGGATCATGCATTGCGGTACGAGTAAAGAGACTTGCCGGTAACGAGATTGAACAAGGTATTGGGATACCGACGATCGAATCTCGGGCAAGTAACATACCGATTGACAAAGGGAATTGCATACGGATTGATTGAATCCTCGACACCGTGGTTCATCCGATGATATCATCGTGGAACATGTGGGAGCCAACATGGGTATCCAGATCCCGCTGTTGGTTATTGACCGGAGAGGCGTCTCGGTCATGTCTGCATGTCTCCCGAACCCGTAGGGTCTACACACTTAAGGTCCGGTGACGCTAGGGTTGTAGAGATATATGTATGCGGAAACCCTAAAGTTGTTCGGAGTCCCGGATGAGATCCCAGACGTCATGAGAGGTTCCGG
The DNA here is from genome assembly GCF_002575655.3 of Aegilops tauschii subsp. strangulata. Lineage (NCBI taxonomy): Eukaryota > Viridiplantae > Streptophyta > Magnoliopsida > Poales > Poaceae > Aegilops > Aegilops tauschii. Next base: position 107,255,422 of record NC_053039.3, read on the forward strand.
AATGGTCCGGAGGTAAAGATTTATATATGGGAAGTCTTATTTTGGTCGCCGGAAAAGTTTCGCACTTTATCGGTATTGTACCGGGAGTGCCGAAAGGGGTCCGGGGGTCCACCAAGGGGGTCCACCAGCCCCGGGGGGCCACATGGGCTGTAAGGGGTGCGCCTTGGCCTATATGGGCCAAGGGCACCAGCCCCAAGAGGCCCATGCGCAAGAGATAAGAAAAAGGGAGAGTCCTAAAGGGGGAAGGCACCTCCGAGGTGCCTTGGGGGGGAAGGACTCCCCCCTAGCCGCACCCTTCCTTGGAGGAAGGGGCAAGGCTGCGCCCCCCCCCTCTCCCTTGGCCCTATATATAGTGGGGGGGGAAGGGAGGGCAGCAATATCTAAGCCTTGGGCGCCTCCCTCCTCCCCTGCAACACATCTCTCTCTCTCGCAGAAGCTTGGCGAAGCCCTGCCGGAGACCCGCTACATCCACCACCACGCCGTCGTGCTGTTGGATCTCCATCAACCTCTCCTCCCCCCTTGCTGGATCAAGAAGGAGGAGACGTCGCTGCACCGTACGTGTGTTGAACGCAGAGGTGCCGTCCGTTCGGCACTCGGTCATCGGTGATTTGGATCACGGCGAGTACGACTCCGTCATCCACGTTCATTGGAACGCTTCCGCTCGCGATCTACAAGGGTATGTAGATGCACTCCTTTCCCCTCGTTGCTAGTAGACTCCATAGATGCATCTTGGTGAGCGTAGGAAAATTTTAAATTATGCTACGATTCCCAACAGTATCCCCCCGAGGAGACAAGCTTAGATATGTTATCCAGGTTCACTTTGATTCCTCCAATAACGAAGCGGAATATGAAGCACTCTTATATGGGTTACGTATGGCCATCTCGCTCGGCGTCCATCGCCTCATGGTCTACGGTGACTCAGATTTGGTAGTCAATCAAGTGATGAAGGACTGGGATGTCAGAAGCCCAGCTATGACTGGTTACTGCAATGCGGTGAGGAAGTTGGAACAGAAGTTTGAGGGGTTAGAGCTCCATCATATACCCCGACTGAAAAATCAAGCAGCCGATGATTTGGCAAAGATAGGCTCCAAGAGGGAAGCCATTCCCAGCAACGTGTTTTTGGAACACATTCATACACCTTCAGTTCAAGAAGATCCTTTCACTGAAGAGCCCCCGCAGCCTAAGAGTGCCACAGATCCGACTGAAGTCGAAGTCCCAGCCGTGGTCGACCTGATCACGGAGGTTTTGGTCATCACTCCCGACTGGACAGTGCCATACATTGCGTATATCCTTAGGAAGGAACTCCCAGAGGATGAAGAAGAGGCTTGACAGATCATCCGTCGATCCAAAGCCTTTACTGTGATAAGAGGACAACTATTCAGGGAAAGCGTAACCGGAGTCAGCCAGAAATGCATAACACCAGAAGAAGGTCGAGTGATCCTCAACGACATCCACTCGAGGACCTGTGGTCACCATGCGTCCTCTCGGACCATTGTGGCCAAAGCATACCGAGCTGGATTTTATTGGCCACGAGCAAATGAAATGGCGAAAGATATAGTCGACAAATGTGAAGGTTGCCAGTTTTACTCCAATATGTCCCACAAGCCTGCGTTAGCCCTGAAGACTATTCCACTCGTCTGGCCCTTTGCTGTTTGGGGATTGGATATGGTTGGACCCCTGAGGACTGGTAGGAGCGGCTTCACTCATGTGCTTGTAGCAGTCGACAAGTTTACCAAATGGATTGAAGCCAAGCCTATCAAGAATCTTGAAGCCAGTATTGTCGTCAGCTTCATCAAAGAATTGACATTCAGATATGGAGTTCCGCACAGCATCATCACTGACACCGGGTCGAACTTCGATTCTGATGAGTTCAGAGCCTTCTGTGCTTCCCAAGGCACACGAGTCGACTATGCTTCAGTCGCCCATCCCCAGTCAAATGGACAAGCAGAAAGAGCAAATGGCTTGATTCTCAAAGGACTGAAACCCCGATTGATTCGTGTTCTCAAGCACGCAGCAGGCGCCTGGATCGATGAACTTCCATCAGTTCTTTGGGGATTGAGGACAACTCCCAATCGGTCAACTGGCCGAACTCCATTCTTCTTCGTTTATGGAGCTGAAGCTGTTCTACCGAGTGACTTGCTTCACAATGCACCTCGAGTCGAGCTCTTCTCTGAAGATGAAGCAGAACAGGCACGGCAGGACGCAGTCGATCTCCTAGAGGAGGAAAGAGAGATGACCTTAATCCGGTCGACCATTTATCAGCAAGACTTGCATCGGTTCCACGCCAGAAATGTGAGGGGCCGAGCCTTTCAAGAGGAAGACTTGGTTCTTCGAGTGGATCAGCAGAAACCACACAAGCTCGCCCCTGCTTGGGAAGGTCCCTTCATTGTCACCAAAGTTCTCCACAATGGAGCATACCATCTTTACAATGTTGAGCATCAGAGAGACGAGCCACGGGCTTGGAACGCGGAGCCGCTCCGCCCCTTTTATACTTAAGTACTCATTCGGATGAGATGTAATAAGAAATACCTTTGTAGTTTGTTTATCAAAGACAAGAGCTTTACAGTCTTCCTAAATGGTTGTTGTTGCTTTTGTTTGCGTCTGAAATCCCCTAGTGGGTGACTTTGCCGCGAATCCGTTTCGCCTAAAGTTTGAAAGATCCTACCGAGTGATGAGCAAGCCTCCCACTCGGGGGCTTAGCCGCGAATCCGTTTCGTCTAAGTTTGAAAAAACCTACCGAGTGATGAGCAAGCCTCTCAATCGGGGGCTTAGCCGCGAATCCATTTTGCCTAAGTCTGAAAAAACCTACCGAGTGATGAGCAAGCCTCTCACTCGAGGGCTTAGCTGCGAATTCGTTTCGCCTAAGTTTGAAAAAACCTACCGAGTCATGAGCAAGCCTCTCACTCGGGGGCTTAGCCGCGAATCCGTTTTTCCTATGTCTGAAAAAAACCTACCAAGTGATGAGCAAGCCTCTCACTTAGGGGCTTAGCCGCGAATCCGTTTCGCCTAAGTTTGTAAAATCCTACCGAGTGGTGAGCAACCCTCCCACTCGGGGGCTTAGCCGCGAATCCATTTCGCCTAAGTTTGAAAAAACCTACCGAGTGATGAGCAAGCCTCTCACTCGGGGGCTTTGCTGCAGTCCAGTACTCGCCTAAGTTTGGAAAATCCTACCGAGTGATGAGCAAGCCACTCACTCGGGGGCTTAGCTGCAGTCCAGTACTCGCCTAAGTTTGAAATATCCTACCGACTGGCGAGCAACCCTCCCACTCGGGGGCTTAGCCGCAGTCCAGTACTCACCTAAGTTTGAAAAATCCTACCGAGTGGTGAGCAACCCTCCCACTCGGGGGCTTAGCTGCAGTCCAGTACTCGGCTAAGTTTGAAAAATCCTACCGAGTGGTGAGCAACCCTCCCACTCGGGGGCTTAGCTGTAGTCCAGTACTCGCCTAAGTTTGTAAAATCCTACCGAGTGGTGAGCAACCCTCCCACTCGGGGGCTTAGCTGCAGTCCAGTACTCGCCTATGTTTGAAAAATCCTACCGAGTGGTGAGCAACCCTCCCACTCGGGGGCTTAGCTGCAGTCCAGTACTCGCCTAAGTTTGAAAAATCCTACCGAGTGGTGAGCAACCCTCCCACTCGGGGGCTTAGCTGCAGTCCAGTACTCGCCTAAGTTTTCAATATCCTACCGAGTGGTGAGCAACCCCCCCACTCGGGGGCTTAGCTGCAGTCCAGTACTCGCCTAAGTTTGAAAAATCCTACCGAGTGGTGAGCAACCCTCCCACTCGGGGGCTTAGCTGCAGTCAAGTACTCGCCTAAGTTTGTAAAATCCTACCCAGTGGTGAGCAACCCTCCCACTCGGGGGCTTAGCTGCAGTCCAGTACTCGCCTAAGTTTGAAATATCCTACCGAGTGGTGAGCAACCCTCCCACTCGGGGGCTTAGCTGCAGTCCAGTACTCGCCTAAGTTTGAAAAATCCTACCGGGTGCTGAGCAACCCTCCCACTCGGGGGCTTAGCTGTTGTCCAGTACTCGCCTAAGTTTGAAAAATCCTACTGAGTGGTGAGCAACCCTCCCACTCGGGGGCTTAGCTGCAGTCCAGTACTCGCCTAAGTTTGAAATATCCTACCGAGTGGTGAGCAACCCTCCCACTCGGTGGCTTAGCTGCAGTCCAGTACTCGCCTAAGTTTGAAAAATCCTACCGAGTGGTGGGCAACCCTCCCACTCGAAGGCTTAGTTGCAGTCCAGTACTCGCCTATGTTTGAAAAATCCTACCGAGTGGTGAGCAACCCTCCCACTCGGGGTCTTAGCTGCAGTCCAGTACTCGCCTAAGTTTGAAAAATCCTATCAAGTGGTGATCAACCCTCCCACTCGGAGGCTTAGCTGCAGTCCAGTACTCGCCTAAGTTTGTAAAATCCTACCGAGTGGTGAGCAACCCTCCCATTCAGGGGCTTAGCTGCGGTCCAGTGCTCGCCTAAGTTTGAAAAATCCTACCGAGTGGTGAGCAACCCTCCCACTCGGGGGCTTAGCTGCAGTCTAGTACTCGCCTAAGTTCGAAGTCCATCCCTATCCGCAAGGACGACGAGGTGCAGGTCGACTTCAACTTTCTCCTTCGGAGCTGCGCCACAAGTACAACATGCGCTCCACCCTTATCCGCAAGGACGACGAGGTGCGGGTCGACTGGAGCATCAACCTCAGAGCTACATCTCAAGTACAAAGATTATTCCGTGTGAAGAACAAATTCCACTCGAAGACAAATACAAGCATATTCAGAGATAAATCAAGTTCAGATAAATCCTAAAGTTCAAGACCACGGATCAAAGTACTCGGGCATTCAGCCCGAAGGAGTTTAACGGTTACAAAATCACTCGGCATTCCGAGGTAAATTTAAGGCAGAGCATAAAAGTTTGTTCACTCCGCAGGAGGAGGGCTGGCAGGCTCGACGAATTCGTCCAGGCGATCCCGTCAGCAATCCGAGTGGCGGCAGCAATGAAAGTCTCCACCAAGGACTGGAAGTCGTGCGTCCTGGTGTTAGCAACTTTAATCGCCGCCAGCTTCTCTTCCCGAGCTTCTCGACAGTGGACGCGAACCAGAGATAGAGCCATATCAGCGCCGCACCAGGCAGAAGACTTCTTCCATTCTTGAATTCGACTGGGAGCTTCATTGAGCCGAGCCATCATAGACTCGAGGTAATTCTGAAGTGTTGCCATGGGCCAGAGAGCTGCGTCAATCCGCGACATCGCGACTTTCAGTCGGGCAAGATAATCGATAACACCAGTGATGCGGGATTCCAGTCGGAGCACATACATGGCAGCTTCATCCTTCACTGGAGAATTGATGGGGGTCCAAGCTTGGTTCAATTCGCCCGGTCTCTTCCTCGAAGTCCCGGCAAAACTCTACATACGCAATTCAAGGGTAAGCCAATGACTATATGTCGAGTCGACAAGAACAAACCAGTCGGATCAAAGGAAACACCTTCAAGCATGACGAACAACTTCTTAGCAAGGCTTCCCAGATAACTCTCCAGATCGTTCCTCTTGCGGGCAATACCTTCCATCTTCTCGTTCAGATTTTCCTTGTCCTTCTTTAGGCGAGTCGCTTCCTTATTGGCTTCGTCAAGGGCAGTTTTTAGCCTGGAGTTTTCTTCCTCCAATTTGCCGACTGAAGCCAACTTCTGTTCAGCGAGCGCGGTTTTCTCATCAGCTTTTTTCCGCGCTGCCGCCAGATCTTGATCCTTTTTCGCCAGAGCTTGGTTCAGTTTCTCTGAAAGAAATTATGTTGGAATCAGAAAAAGAAGAATGAAATCCGATTCAGGGAAAACTCAGTCGACAGGTCTTCCTTACCAGCGGCGTCATCCTTGGCTTTCTGCAGTTCTGTCTTGGCCAGCTCCAGATCGAGGTTGAGCTGAATCTGCTGCTTCTCCAAGTCAGCAAAACGAGCTCCAAGATCACAAGATTTCTGCATCCAAAGAACAGGTCAGTCGACTGGTGAAAAGATTGGTTATTTCAGAGAGGTAAAAGGATAAAGCCAACAAATTCTAAGACTACTACCGAATCAAACATCCAACAGTAGTCGCGGGGACTACACCCAGTGGGTGCACTTAGCATGCCCCCACTGTTTCAGTTTACACTCGACAAGGCCTGTCCAGCACGAATGCAAAAAAAACAGAGTCTTCAGACCGTAGTCGACTGCCAGCAATCGACCACGGTCTCGAGGACTACACCCAGTGGGTGCACTCAGCGTGCCCCCACTGGTTCAAAGTTCCACTCGACATGGCCCGACCAGACCGAGTGAAGAAATTCAAATTCTGATGCTCAGACCATAGTCGACTGCCCGCAGTCAATTATGGTCTCGGGGACTACACCCAGTGGGTGCACTCAGCGTGCCCCCACTGGTAAAAAGATTCAATCGAAAACAACATTATCAGCTCAAAGTGCGAATCTGTTCAGTGACAAATCAAAACACCCAGGGGGTGTACAGATGCAAGGCGCAGACAGATGCAAAGATTCTTGGAAAGAAAGTTTTCAGGTACCATATCCTAACAGAACAAGCCAGAAGAGTCAGTCGACGATCTACTAACCTGGACGTTGCTCTGGAGAGCGGAGCTGGCATCATAAGCAGCTTGGCTGGCTTCCCGCACCATCTTCATATTCTCCATCATAATGCCCGCCTGGCGTATAGCCTCTTTTGCAGCACCCACTTGGTCCTCTGGGACGTGATGTATAGCAAAAAGTGAAGGTGGATCGGTGGGAGTCTGTGCAGCTGACGAGGAAGGTCGAGCACTCGACAGCGGTATGGCGAAGGAGACGGAAGTCCGATTGGCATCGCCGGCGTCCTGAATTAACGGTTCCGCCACATGTGTCGATTGAAGCGCCTTGCCAGTGGACGTTTTCCTGTTTCTTGTCCCCAAGGGCCTCTGTGGCTCGTCCTCGTCGTCGTCGGGAAGGTCAATGACGTTGAGGGCTGTAAAAAGATCAGTCGCCAAAGTTTCATCACCCGATTGGATATATCGCAGTTCAATTGACAAATCAAAGACAAAATCACGAGGATTGTAACCGGATTGGAGGTCACCGCATCTTCCATTTCCTCATCCTCGTTCTTATAAGCAGAGGTCCCAGAGGTAGCGGCACTGCCAGTTTCAAGATTCATTCGGTCAAACCAAGGGAAAAATAAACAGCACAAAACGTCGAGTAAAAGTGAAAGAAGAACACTCACACAGAAGGAGCATGAACGTCAATTTTGATTCTCAGCAGCGCCTTCCGAGTCCTCTGCACTACAACTTGGGACTGCTTTGGAGCTTTTTCAGTTGGTGCCGGAGAGGACGTCCGAGGACGCTTTGGCGACTGCTCGGTCTGAACGGTCGCCTTGTCACGGGCGCTCGCCGGGTCGTGAGTTTGGATCGCCTTTCCCTGCGGGGAGGAGAGTCGACCTCTTCTTCGTCACTCGGGTCGTCGCTCTCCTTGTCCCTCTCCCCGTCGGAATGCCACTCGCCGCTTTCACCTCCGCTTGCCTCCCCCTCCGGGTCCTGCTCCTGCTCTCCGTTGGGCATCGAATACGTTTCAGTAAGGGCCTAGAAGAAAACAAGCAAGACAAAGTCAGTCGGTGAAGCATAAACAGTTGCATATTAAATCAAGATGACACTCGGTAATTCAGAATCGGACCTTGTCTGGTTCATAGGATTGGTCAAGTGGAGGGATTCTCCTGGCTCCTCTGGGGTTATCCTTGTTGCTAGTGATACTCCTCAACCACTTCTCCACCGTCTCCACGTCGACTTCTTCTGGGTGCACCCGAGTGGAATCTTCAATGCCCGAATACATCCACATCGGATGGTCGCGCGCTTGAAGTGGTTGCATGCGTCGTCTGAGGAAGACTTCCAGCAGATCCATTCCAGTTACACCCTCACGGATGAGATAGACCACTCGCTCAACCAGCACTTTCACCTCCGCTTTGTCCCCTGAAGTCACTTTCAAGGCGGAGGGCTTCTCTACGCGAGCCATAGAAAAAGGAGGAAGTCCAGTCGACTGACCTGGAGTCGGCTGGTCTTTGCAGTAAAACCAGGTCGACTGCCACCCTCGTACTGACTCAGGAAGAATTATGGCTGGGAAAGAGCTCTTACCCCTCATCTGAATCCCAAGACCCCCACACATCTGGATCACGTGAGTCCTCTCGTCACTCGGGTTGGCCTTTTTGACCGACTGGGAGCGACACGTGAAAATGTACTTGAAGAGACCCCAGTGTGGTCGACAACCCAAAAAGTTTTCGCACAGAGACACGAAAGCAGCGAGATATATGATGGTATTGGGGGAAAAGTGATGAAGTTGTGCCCCAAAGAAATTCAAGAAAGTCCGGAAAAAGGAGGTGGAGGCAGAGAAAATCCACGGTCAACGTGAGTGGCGAGGAGGACGCACTCACCCTCCCGCGGTCGAGGTTTGGTCTCATCCTCCGGGAGCCGCGCCGATCCGTGAGGAATCAACCCCTCCTCCGCCAGATCATCAAGGTCATCCTGACTGATCGTCGACTGGATCCAGTCGCCCTGGATCCAGCCACGCGGCAAACTGGACCGCGACGAGGATCCGCCCCGGCTGGACTTTTTCCCCTTCGCCTTCGCCGTCACCTTCTTCGCGCGCTCCAGAGCCACCGTCTTTTCTTTCCCCATCGCCGCGGACGAAGCTTGACCAGAGCGGCGGCGCTGGAGGAGGAGCAGGCGCAGTGGGGTAAACTGAGAAGAGAGAAGAATAATGAGGATGCACAATTCGAAAACCCCGGTCTGACGCCTTATATGGGGTTGCTTCCGACTGACTGACCTGTAGGCCCGGGCAATCTTATCAAATCCCGCAACAGTCGCGCGCGTGATACGTGGCAAAAAAGGCAGCGCGGGAATCAAGGCGGCCTTGCCTTATCCAGCCCGATTACTGCGGCCTCCTCCGCCCCGCGCGCTTCCCAAAATTCGAATCCCGCGAGATCCGCGGGCAGCAGAACAACTTGTCAGACGGAAGATCTCCACCACATTAGCACTCGGACCTCTTCCAGCAAAAGTTCACTCGACAAAACCAGGAATGGATCAAGGCGACTGAAAAAGAAGTTGGTGTCACCACCTCGGTTCGTTGATCCAAAACAAGACACACCCGAAGCGCGAAAAATGAGTCGGAAGTATTTTCAACTCCTTCTCCACTCAAACCCTGATCCATTCAGGGGCTAATGATGAGGACATGTACCTAGGGTAGGGTCACAGGCCTGACCTAAATACCTTCCCCAAGGACATCACTCCGAAGCTAGAAGCATTCGAGGGGTACCATCACCCACTCGACCTGAAACATTTCCACTCGGAGGAATCAAGATCACTCGACCGTAACAAGAAACACTCGACGGACAGAAGACCTAAAGTCACTCTACACAGCAGCGGTCGAGCATTAACTCCTAGACTTAATAGCCATTTATAACACTTTATTATGGACGTTACCAGTAACGCCCCCCTCTTGATGTACCTTAAATCCCTTGTAACATGGGCTGGCCAGGGTGCTGGTGCACTCTATGTAAGCCACCCCCCTCCACATGCACAAGGGTTCGCACCCCCTATAACACGCACGCATATAATCCAGTCGACCGCCTCCGGGCTCCGAGACGTAGGGCTGTTACTTCCTCCGAGAAGGGCCTGAACTCATAAAACTCGTGCGTACAACTTCTCCATAGCTAGGATCTTGCCTCTACATCCCTGCCCCCATTCTACTGTCAGACTTAGAACCACGACAGTTGGTGGGGTGCGAATTTCTTCGTCGTCCGCATCCCATTCTAGCCGGACATAGTTCAGCCAAGGGTCTCCTGATAGGGAGAGAGACTTCAACGAGTTTAGTACGTCGCCAAAAGGCGAGTGCTAAAAGATGTCCACGGAGGTAAACTCCATGATTGGTGCCCAATCGGATTTGATGGGCACGGACGCAAGCGGCTCGGAGTCCGTGGCCGGGGACGAATCCAACGGTTCCGCAACACGGGTCTTGTAGGAGGTGAAGTCAGTATTCGGCGCTATCGCCACTGAGTGTGCGGCCTCCGTGGCGGGGTCCATCCACCCGTCCACAGATGGCGCAATTTGTTCTGGATTGAGGGCCGGAGTAGTTGCAGGTGTGATATCCCGAACACTGTCCGACAGCAGAGCTAAATCATGCTCGTCGTGATTGTGCGGCGCACCTGACATGGGCTCGAATCCGCCGAAGATCAAGTCTCCACAGATGTCGGCAGTGTAGTTCAAGTTTCCAAATCTGACCTGATGGCCAGGGGCGTAGCTTTCGATCAGCTCCAGATGGCCAAGCGAATTGGCCCGCAGTACGAAGCCGCCGAATACGAAGATCTGTCCGGGGAGGAAAACCTCACCCTAGATCGCATCATTGCCGATGATTGAAGGAGCCATCAAGCCTTATGGTAACGACATAGTGGAACTCTCAATGAAAGCACCAATGTCGGTGTAAAAACCGGCGGATCTCGGGTAGGGGGTCCCGAACTGTGCGTCTAAGGCGGATGGTAACAGGAGGCGGGGGACACAATGTTTAACCAGTTTCGGGCCCTCTTGATGGAGGTAATACCCTACTTCCTGCTTGATTGATCTTGATGATATGAGTATTACAACAGTTGATCTACCACGAGATCGTAGAGGCTAAACCCTAGAAGCTAGCCTATGGTATGATTGTTGTTGTCCTACGGACTAAACCCTCTGGTTTATATAGACACCGGAGGGGGCTAGGGTTACACGGAGTCGGTTACAAGGGAGGAGATCTACATATCCGTATTGCCAAGCTTGCCTTCCATGCCAAGGAGAGTCCCATCCGGACACGGGACGAAGTCTTCAATCTTGTATCTTCATAGTCCAACAGTCTGGCCAAAGGATATAGTTTGGCTGTCCGAGGACCCCCTAATCCAGGACTCCCTCAGTACTCACAAGAGCAATGAAGTGTGCAGTATAGTTGCGAGATTCTGTGGTCCCTTGAGAATGAATGTTCTTCTGCTAACAGTTTTCGTACAAGTGAGACGTTAAGGCAAATGCAAAAATGTAGTTCAAATTTTGATGTGATATCATAGATAGTACCTTACGCTGGAGCCGAGACCAATGTGTAACAAGATTATTTGAGTCACCGTCGGATAAATGTAGCACCGGAGACTTTACAGAAATTTCATTTAGAGGCTTGCCATCGAAGTGCGCATGCCTCAGGTAGGAACGATACTTCATCAACGAGTGCTTGAAAAGCGCAACCAACCCTTGCTCGTCTTCACAATCCAGTTTGGTCCTCGCCTATTTAAAAGAATGAAATCTTGTGTCTTCTGTCGGCAGAAACATATGCAGTAATGACCATGAATAACATTAGTACATTACTTACGCGTAAGTTGCGGAGGAAGACTGGAAATTGTTCTGTGTCCACGGTATAATCTTTCCATGAAGGAAAGATGCGCACAAAGTTCCTGACAACAATATAAGCTTTGTCTTCTAAACTGGGACGAAATGGAACAGGGGTCCTATTTGCCGCAATTGGGGCTCTCTCTGGTTCGAAAAGGGATTTGGCAACTGGATTTGGTGTACCCTTTGATGGAATGGGGGTTTTGCATCGTAGAGCTGGTGCTATGTGCACTGGCATAATCATAATGTTTGCTGCAGTTGGGGTCTGCTGAGTTGGGGCATCAGAAATGACCAGTGTAGTAGGGATAGAGTCTACTAGAGTTGGGGTGTTTTGTGGGTCAGGTGATATTGCAACTACACCTAAAGGGCTATTTGATTTATCAGGTGCCACTTCCTTTTCCAAATACTTTGCTTGTGCTCCTCCACGATCAGCAATCGCCCTCTTCCTTTTGAACGTCTGATACACAAGAACAACATTTGAATGGATAAATATGATATGATGACAGATGGAATATGTACTGAAAATGGATAGGCAGGGCGTATTCATATACACGATGTGTAAACTAAGCTAATGGCAGTTCAACAAAGTAGAAGCAATGCAAAGCATCAGTTGCAAGATATGTGCGACAAATATAACCTTGGAAAGTTAGAGCAAGCACCTTGATGGGTGAATAAGATAGAGCATCTTCCTCTGACTCCTCCACTAGGGAGCTACATTGACTTAGGTCTCCCTCTAGCTCAGGATCACTGTTAGGATCATATTCTGAGCATGAATCTGTAGGTGGAGAGCATTTGCATTGCATTGCATCCAGACTTGATTTCAGTCCCTTAATGCCAAGTTTGACAGCCATGGCATTGTTCTGCATTATTCTTTTCATGCGCGCAAGCTCATAATCATTATGATGCTGTTCAGAATCTGAGATTCATGAAAACATAAAAAGTAGTCAGATAATCTATGGAATGCATTGTGGATTCAACTCGAAGAGTGTCTCTCTATAAACCCCTGCATATGCAAAGTTCACCCACAACCGTGCTGACCAGACCACACACAGAAATACAAACCCCTTATGTCTCTATAACAGGCAGACACACATTTCAAAACTGAAGTAGGAACATTAGAATCATATGAAATTCGTATTTGAACAAATAAACTAAGGATTTATGAGTGGCATAATGTTTATCCTCAAGGGTGGAGTGTTGGTAGTGTGACACAAAGCAAGTAGGCAGATTGTATTCCATGTAAAAGATCGAAGCTTTTGTAAAAGCTGGAAATGACACTTTCTTTCTATACAATGCAGTGTTCGTTTCCCACACATGATGGAAGAGATCACATAGAGAAATACTATTCACTCATGTCTACGGTTGCAGTATTTAGAAACAGGGTGGTCCACCCTAAAAGAATATTGACAACAAATATGACAAGGCAAGCATAGATGTAGTGAATCAATCATTTACTTGTGAGCTTACTAGGACAAGTATGCAGAATTGTAACTGCAGTAAGAGACCGTCCAAAATCTGAATCAAGAAGTTTGTCTAGCACTTATTGTTTGTAACTAATCGACGTGAAAATTGGATATTATATCGAATGAGTAAGAAAGACAAGTAAAATTGTCAACAAACCTGGCTTGCAGTAGTAATCTGGGTGAATGTCACTACGACCAACAATCAAAAATGACTAGTGTCTGTTCCTAGGGCCGGAATTTTGAAAACCCTGTGAACTTTACAGGTACTAAAGATTACCGAAATACATCTGAACCATTAAGTGTAGGTAGCACTGAGCACACAACAAAACCTAATGACAGTCCTGCCTAATGAGTAATGAATCAATTAGAAAATGGGTGATGAGGAGTGGCTGCTAAGTGTTGAGGACTTATCTCAGGATAAATCGGGTTGGCTTAGTGGGTGCTGCATGCCTGAGCCCTGAACGGACTGGGAAGGCAGGCACGACGGCACGCCCAGGCAGTGGTGACGCTGTTGGGCGAGCGGCTCCTGACCTCCTGTTAGCCCGGCGTCTCCTCCGAGAGTCATGCCGTCCGGGGACGGCAAGTCGCCGGCGAGGCAGGCGGCTGGGGGCGAGTAGAGATCGGAAGCGCGCAGCAGAACAGAGGAGAATCGGGGCCTGGGATGACCCAAAATCCTAGGGTGGGCCGGCCCACCGTGGGCACCCTGTAGAGATACACACCCGAGCGGCGAACATGCATTTTCGAAACTAATTTAGGAACATTTAGCTGACCAATTGAACGAATGTGTTTTAATAATATCATATTCGTATTTGAACAACTAAGCTTGTTTAGCTTGATGGGTCGAGCAGTGCTATTATGACACGAAGCACGTATTCTGATCGTATAGTGATCATAAAAGGGGGAAACCGGAGAAATGATATTTGGCAGCCATTGTTTGCTTCGAACTAAGAACTAAATTCTAAGAGCTGAAAAGAAAGTAGAGTAACCAAGTTAAGATCTATTTTCTGGTTGAGATCAAAAAGTTGACGAGATATGAAGTACCACCTCTCTTGCGGTGCCGTGTAGGCATCAAGGGTGCGATGGCTATCGGTGGCGTTGAAGCAGATCTGCGACGGTAGACGGGTGCATCGGGGGATAAGTCCCGTTGCGGTGGAAGAGAAGGTCGTGTGAGCGGCCCCGGCAAAGAGGACGGCGGCGCCGATGAAGTGAGAGGACGTGATGCAAGGCTCTTGCTTCGTCGCCGTGGATGAGAAACGTCCATCTCTAGCAGTGGACGATGCGGTCTTGGTAGGCGCTCCGGCATGGTGGAGGACAGTGGCGATGGATGTGGTGGAGGACGGCGGCGATGGATGTGGTGGAGGACGGCGACGATGGATGGGGTGGCGGACGGAGGCTGGTGTGGGGATGATGTTCTAGCGCGGACGGTGTATGAATGGGAAAATGGAGGGAGAGGTACGGGGAACCATGTTTTTGGGACGCGCCTATCTGAAATATGGGAAAGTTACGAACTTAGCCCCCGTTTAAAATTTGGACGTCTCGTCGGTTGGGGATACGACGGTAATCTCGCATCTCACCAATATTTGCCCAGAGCGATTTCGGGCAAGGAGAGGGTGGTTGGCGCCCATGGTTGGCGCCCACGGTTTATGAATGGGGCTGCAGGTAGGGTGGTTGTGTCACGTCTGAGTGAAGTTACAAACCTGCCCCTATTGAAAATATTTGCCTACATCGATTTCGGTCGAGTCGAGTTTGTTTTGCCGCCCACCGTGTATGAATGGGGAAATGGAGGGAGAAACAGAGGTCTTTCGGACGAGCTTGAATCAAATTTGTTTTGCCGCCCATGTTTGGCGCCCACCGTGTCGGAATGGGCTCAGAGGCGGTCGTGTCACGTCTAATTGAAGTTACTAACCTACCCCTATTTAGAGCAGTGGAAATCGGGCCGATGGATTGTCTGTGTAATGGGTAGACAGTAATTTCCATCTCCCAAACACTTGGCTTCGGGCAGCCGACGTGGGAGTGGACATTTTGCCGCTTCTTTCGAATTTTGGGACAATAAGCATCCACGTTTACCCTGGCAACTAAATTCGAATCCATTTTTTATTCCTATACGAATCTTTATAACTCTTTCTATGTGTTTTTATATATCTTCAAAAGGAAGACAACGATGTATTCCACTGTCATATATGAATATGGTTTACAAATGCCGATACTCAAATTCAGAAGCTAGAATCCAGTTTAAGATGAATTCGAATATTTGGAACACTTCATGTCCAACTCAAATGTCACACGCAGCATAATGTGTACTCCCATTTAGATATGTACACAAGCGATGTATCAAGATTCAAATACCGAGTCAATCAACCAAAAATGTACAGAACTAACAGGCATATAAACACTTATAGAGTATATGGATCAATAATATCAACTAACATACATAAGCCACGCCGCTGTACTTTTCTTTGCTACAACAGCATACTTTTTTAGCCAAGCTACTACAACATCTTGGCCCTTTCCGATGCGTGCCACTTATGGTCCATCTATACTACTATTATTGCTGAATGCACATTCAGCCCGATTGGCATATTTGTAGGTCTGGCACAACAATCAAAATGAAATGTCTCCGAGTTTTATCAATTAATACAGACTTGTGCTCAAATAAAATTACAAACAAAAAAACCAAAAACAATTATTACATGATCTCTAAAACAAATGGTTTGATTGATTACATGAACAAACAACACAAAGGTTATTCAACGATGGAAAGAACATTTCACCTATGGTTTACCAAGTGGGAATTTAATTTCCCTTTTTCCTCCAGGACCTTAACAATGTGGTCAGTCTCAGCTTGCTTCGTTTTGAAATCCACCAAATATTTAATGGTTGTCTTGAGTACTGCTACTGATTGTGCTGTTTGCTTCCTCAACATGTCAACTTCATCTCTAAGTGCAGAAGTAGAATCTCTTTCTACCACTAGTTTAGCCTCTAGAGCATCAGCAGTTGGCAATTCATAATGCACGATTGGGTCGGTGCCACTACTGTGGGATGATACAACGTCCATGGGGACCTTGCTCTTTGATCTTGGGCTAACCTGTTTTGCCATTAAAGTTCCGATTGGATTCAGAAAAGTTGAAGTTAGCAAAACTTCTCAACTGGGAGTTATAACAGCAAACCAGTTAAACAAACAAGGAATTAAAGAGTTTCAATTCGATGCTGAAAAGTAGTTATTAACATCATTGTAACCCGTTGTTGCAGCAGCAAAGCAGTTAAACAAACAAGTAGCTATTTAAGTTCAAGCAAACAGGTAATTCTTAACAGTAATTATCAAATACATAGATAGGCGCAGTCTATAATAGGATTAACAGGCTGTGGCATTATGTAATCAGTAGCAAACTAAATTAAGCCAAGCAACGTAATTGAACAATTTTGCAATAAGTGGCTAACTAAAATTCCGAGAAGTAGGTAACTGAACTTATGCTAGTTCTTTGTACAGGCACATTGCAACTTATTTTTTGCTTACAAGGTTGTACGAAGGAGTCCATGGCATCAATTGCTTGGATACGCAGTCCCAATACTTCTTTCTTCCCACACTGCATTGGTAAGTCGAATGGTTAATCTGGTAAGATGGTGCGTCCTTGATATGTTATATGAGGACGTGTAGTCAGACTAGTTGTAGCCACACACATCACACTGGCTTTTACTCTATATTTCATGCGATTACTTTTGGCATATCGAGATCTAAGCAATCTACAATAGGATGAAAAGACTGGCATCCTTCACATTATTGGCGAACTCAGTTCATAGAAACAAGCAATTCAACCATTCTGTGGGTAAATCAAAAGCGCCACTGGAATATTTTTCACTACCCCTATCATACACGCAAAAGGGGCGACGCCACCATAGGGGCTCGTATGGGCGGCCGCCTCGGGTGGCTCGAAAGTGTGCACCTAGTTTGAGTCATCCAGGTTGGCCCAGGCTAGTTTTGTTCGTCCCAACGCACGAGCAGGCAATGTAAAAAATGAAGAAAAATGTTTCAATTTGGATAGGCCAATAACATAAGTGCAAGGCAGGCCCTATAGCAGGCTCATGGCCCAAATGAGCGTATCCCATATCGATCGACAGCAGGAAAAATCCCAATTCATCCGCTCCAGCCTCCAGTCTGGTTCGCTCCTAACCTAGCCGCCGCTGGACAGACAGACACAGCACTTCCTCGCGCCCTCGTTGGAGGGCGGTCGCCGGGCTTCAAGCGAACGGAAGGACAAGAAGATGAAGATCCAACCCTGGGTGTAGCCTGCGTGGGAGGCAGCAGCGGCAGCACGGGCATGGCATCGAGCTTGCGCAAATGGACAGTCGCAGCTTGCAAGTGTAGCATGCGCAACGAGCTGGTACATCACATCCCTGATTATATCTAATTCAACTCTTCAATTTCTGGCCAATAGTTAAACCTGACGGTGTTGTAAATCTGCTTGTATGTAGGGAATCTATGAGAAAATGAAACCAATTTCTACTTATTTTATAACTCCCCCAATCAATACTGAACTGACTGAATTTGATGTATCTAATCAAGTTTCCGGTGCAAACATCCAAGCTCATGTTGTTCTTGAGCCTGAAGTGTCTAATGAACAGACTGCTAATGAAGGATTTGATGCAAACATTTTACATGCTCCTGGTGATGAACATATAGTGTCTAATGAGGCATCTAATGCAAGCATTTTGCAAGCTCCCATTGAAGGATTTAGTGTCTAATGATGATCTGTTATGTTGAGAGAGACATAGAGATTTGCAGGCATTGATGACAAGCAAATTATAGTGCATTTTCAGGGCTTGAGGAAACGTCGAGGCCATCTACCAGAAAGTCCCCGTATCATGACAACGTAGCATAAATACTTTTCTAATTTGTTGTTTGAAACTATTGGCTTACTTGTGCAGGATAGATATATTGATATGCAGTTTGCGCACTGGTTATAGGTGCAATTACACTTCGATATTTTCAGCCAGAGAACGAATAATTCAAGCAGGTACAGACCATGTTTGTAGTCCTTGTACACCATGTTGCATTTTGTGTTTTTTGGTGCTTGCATCATTTAGTGTTTATAATCTGAACTAGTTTGGATCATTAGCTGGTTTTCAAAGTGCATGTAGCTTCACATTTCTCAAGTTATGTTGATTTCCGGAGTGCAAGTGCCTTCGTATTTTTTAAGTTAAATGTTCGCCCCTGGTAACTTGAATTCGTGGATCCGCCACTGCACAAAAATCATACACAAATGCCAGTACGAATTAAATCAAATGTAGGGACTTACACTAGCTCGTTGTACAAGCTCACTGCAGCTCTGCTTGCGCTTGGGATGTTCCATGTAGAAGTCCATGTTACCACTTGCTTGGATGTGCAGGCCTTGTGCTCCTTGCATCCCTCTCTGCATTTTTGACACGGCGAATGGCTGATCAAATAAGAGGAATCGACCTTGCTGTTGTACCGGAGGACAGATACTTACAAGGTTATACGGGTGTGCAGGATGTGTACCAGATCCCATAGCGCCGTCATGCCTCGCTAAAAAAAGGATTTGCTTGTTTCAGATGATATTTCCAAAAGAAATAAGAGTTAAAGTCAGAGTTGGATAGGCGTGTAAGCTAAGAGAGCAGCGAAAGGATATCCAAACATCGTCGGAACAGTGCACAAGGGAGTGATGTGTGGATACCTAGTTCGGGCTGGCGTTTGGGCATGCTCGCCTAGATAGAGTGCGGGTCACTTCAGAGCCGTTGAGGGTGATGCGCTGGCGTTGGCTGGCCATGCACGGATGCAGAACTTGAGTGGCAGCGGAGCGCTACGATGCGGTGGACGAGACCGTTGGTGAAGGCCTAGCGACCTCGGGGGGCGGAGGCGCGACGATGTGCTCGGTGAAGTAGCCCCGATCAGTTGGGAGACGGCGTCGGTGAAGCGCACCTAATGCGGTGGAAGTCGGTGTCTGTGAGGCACGTCGGTTGCGGCGGCCGACGTTGTCGGTGGACCACCCAGTGCGGTGGACGAGGGCGTAGATGAGGTAGCTCCGATGCGGTGGTGAAGTGCGACCGTCGTCTTCGTCGTCATCGTCCGGCACAGAGGTGGGGAAAGAGACGAGACGAGGGGCGATTCGAACTTTGCTTGGGTTGGCGGCGAATTAGGGATTTGAGCAATCTGGGCGCGGAAGGGGACGGTGGAGAAGGGAGATTTTGCAGGGCTGGAATTGGGGCTGCCAGATATTTCAATCTGAAACGTGGAAGCGCGAACTTATTTTGTCGTCGTCCTTTTGGGGGGGGAGGGGGAGGGAGGGAGGGGGGTGGGTGGCTGGGTGCTAAGCGTCCGTCCGACACATGCGACCACCACGACACGACCCTGGTCTTCCTGGTACGCCTACATTTGAGAATGCAAACGAATCTTCTTTCATTTGCAAACGAATCTGTATGTATTACCATGCCCGTTTTTTCCTTGAAATAATTAGTCATTCGAAACGAGATACTATAATTAATTAATGAGGAGTTATTTGAAAAAAAATTGAAATGGTATCCACGCTATCCACGCTAACGTGGATTAGAGTGTGTGTCACATAATTAGTTATTTGAATTAGAGTGTGTGTCACATAGCGATCTCCAATTCTAACGTGGATTTCGCATTTCACTGTATCCATGCTACTTTTTTAATATAAATTCATATGTTTATGATGAACACCATGGTAGTGAGAAAACTTTTGGATGGATTCAAAAATATGACCTACAAAATAGCACAATAAATCAAGTCAATGTCAACTTTTGAAACCTAGTATGGCACGAATTCGAAATAATTACCCATATGCATGGTCCTCAGTTCAAATCTTACAATGTACACCGAATTGAAACATCGATATTAAGTCTCGTACTATCTACATTCAAATGTTGTTTTTAGCCCCCCCCCACACACGGTACATACTTCCTGTATCGGTCAATCTTCCTCTCCTAACCACCTTAGGAAGCTATCGGTTTCCAACACACATCCATTCTTTCTCTCCATGTTTCGATCTCTAACTCTCTCAACTACCCAACCCCCTTTTTCCACTCTGTTACGAAATGTATTTACCTCACACACCCGCCATTGCACCCCATGCCAAGCTCTCTCTCTCCCTCTCCCTCTCACCCTCTCGCGCTAAATACATGCATTGCCTATCTAGCCCCCCAACCTCTCATGCGCACGCACACACGTTGTCTATCTAGGTCACTCCCTCAAGACTGTCTCACTCTTTCTTTCACACACAAATGATATATCTCCCTGTTCGGGCCTCGATCGACACACTCTATACTCTCTCACGCATATTGTCTATCTAGGTCAGTCCATCGAAGTCGCCCCCACTCTGTCGACCTCATGGCAGGCCACACACTCTCTCTCTCCCTCTCTCTCCCCCCTCTCTCTCTCTCTCTCTCTCTCTCTCTCTCTCTCTTTGTATGTCTCGATTGACCTCACTCTTTCTCGGACAAAAATGATATATCACCATGTTTGAGCCCAATTCGACTTATTCACATTGTATACTCTCTCACGCACATTGTCTATCTAGGTCACTCTCTCCAACCCGTCTCACTCTTTCGATCGCACGATGACCCTATGTGATCGATTGACCTTGCTTCCTCCCACGCACAAAATGTATCTACATGTCTGTGACTGGATCATCTCTCAAGCTCTATCTTACATCCCTTACCCTTGCCAAAAGCTCAATCGGACAATATCTCTCCAGAGCATATATATTTGTTCAATGAATGTCGGACCACACTCACTTTGTCTCTCTATCTATATGTCTCTCGATTGACCTTGCTTTCTCACGCCGTATCTTCCACACATTGAAGCTACCTCTCCATCCCTCGCAAAGCCGGAGCTATTTACATTGCGAGGGGCACTCCAACCTTGGATTAATTTGTGTAGGCATTTATTCTGGTCGGTTTAGATTATATTTTCGTAGCATTCGGCCCACAATTACCCGAAACACCGTTGCAACCCCCGCAACTCCCCTAGTTGATTTCCCTCTGGCTCGGTCATTGCTCTCTCTCACGTCCTTTCTCGCCTTCAACGTCGCACCATGGTATTATTGCAAATAACTTTGTTGTTCTCTTTAATTATTATAAATAAGCTACAAAACTACACACCGATAGTCCACTTGGAATGGAACAAATTTCGACCCACAAATTAAAGTGCTACAAACTACACACCGAGGGGCCCACATGTCATGAAACAAATTTGGACCCATATACAAATTAAAAAATAAAGGACGAGGATCGAACATGCGACCAGGGCCTTCAAGCCGCGCGTCAATAGGCAACATACGTAGAAGAACAATGTTTGTTGTACCTCCCTTTGTTCACATAATGTTTTTATATTACCACAGCCTATTTAATTGATAACATGTAATATTATTTTTTGTACTATTCGCCTTTACTTACTGGTGGGTTCTGTCATGGTTTTGTCACGGCAGATGTCCTAGCGAAAGGACTTAGTCGTGGAGCCATCGAAACGGGTTAGCTTAAAGGGGTTAAAGCGGACAAAGGACGCAGAGAGTTTATACTGGTTCGGCCCCTTGCGGTGAAGGTAAATGCCTAATCCAGTTGTTGTGGAATTGCTAGGGTTTCGATGACCAGGGAGCGAATCCGCTATGCCTGGCTCTCGAGTTGTTGCTTCTTCTCCCTAAACCGCCGCCGGGTCATCCCTTTATATACACAGGTTGACGCTCGGCGGTCACAGAATCCCGAGGCCGGCTCATAAACGTATCCGGCTCGGTTTCTACCTTTCTTATCTTACAACACAAGTTACATATGATATGGCGGTTTATGTCTACAGGCCATAACCCGCCTCTGGGCCCTGGGCCTTCGTAAAGTGCCATACTCCTTGTCTTCATGGGCTTCAAATATAAATAACTCATTTTGGGGGTAACCCAGCCTCTCCTGGCCGGTTTATACCCAGTAGTAATATCCCCAACATTAGGCCCCAGATTGATTTGAACTGGTTCATGTCAATCTTCAACACTTGAGAAAAATTCTTCCTTCATCACCTTCACATAAATCTTGTAAACCTCCATGACGTCATCTTCCAGGATCATGATAAACCGCCATGACGTCACATGTTATTAAAGACTGCATATAGCTCACCTTCATAATGAGCCTCCGACAATCGAGGCGACAGCTCTGTCACATATCCAACTTTTGGGCTCCTTGATTTTCGCGCCTGTCACTTATCCCTTTGCCCTTATAAATAGGACCAGGGGGTCCATTCCAATTTTCCCCCGTGCCTCTTTGCTTCTTCTTCCTCCTCGAGCCGACCTAACCCTCACGCATGGCCGCCGTCGTCAAGCTTCGCCCTCGACCTCAACTCCGTCCGCTGCATCAACCTGAACGCACCAGAGAAACGCAGCGCTCCTCCGCTGCTCTGTCAATATCAGTAAGTTTTCCTTTCCCTTGCTCTAGATCTATCATTAGGGTTTCGGTATTCCTCGAAGCTTGAAACTGTTCTTCCATGTTCTTCTTCATAGCGTAATGTTGAAATCAGATCTGCTACTTTCTTACACAGTTGTAGTTATAATCCCCCTTTTCATCCTTAGATCATCTTCTTTGTGTAGAAAAAACTCATCTGGATCTGTTAAACTGCTTAAGCACCTGCACTTTAGGTTGGAATATATTTTGATTTACCAACACGCTGCAGATCTGAAATTACCATGTCAATCTGTGAAACTTGTTTTTCCCTCACTTAGGCATCTTAGATCTATACCTTCTATGCCAAAGTAGGCGGTTTAATTTTTTAGAAAAATGATGATCCGGTAGGTACCATTAGTCCCCTGTTAAACCACCAAGCCGTTTTATCTTTGTACCTTCTCCAATGTCTGACTCCGGTTTAACAATGTGTATATACCTCTATCTTCTTCTGATCTTGCGTCGCTTTATACTTGTCCATTATAAATCTTAAACCGGCAGTAACCATGTTTCAGCTTTCCATTGAAATGGCCAAAAACGTTTATGAGTGCAACTGGGTACCTTCCCGGGTTACTGAAGAGCAACTAGATAGATGTGTCACAACTGGCGCTTTAGCAAAGAGAGAGGTCATCCACTTGAGGGCCCCTGGTCTGGAAAATCCTCCTGAAGCCAAAGATGGAGAAGTAGTCGTGTTCGCTGACCATCTGGGTCGAGGTTTTAGCCCTCCCGGTTCAAAAAATTTCCGAGATGTGCTTGCCAGCTTCCAAATCCACCCTCAAGATATTGGACCAAACTCTGTGTCCAATATTTGCAATTTCCTACTATTTTGCGAGGTCTATCTTCAAGAGGAGCCCACAGTTGAATTGTTCAGAGACTTTTTCTATTTGAACCGCCGTACTGAGTTTACAGATGGGCCCAATAATGAAGTTGGTGGAATGGCAATCCAGAAGCGGAAAGATGTCAGCTTCCCTCATGCCAAGCTTCATAGTCACCACAAGGACTAGAATCAAACTTGGTTTTATTGCCGAGACACGTCTCCAACTGATGAGTATCCTCTGCCGGGTTACCGTCCTCACCGGCTTAGCAACACTCATCCATTTCCTCAGAGGCTGACTGCCAAGGAACGGTCCAACTATGCACCACAACTATCAAAGCTCAGAGCCTTTATGGCAAACGGTTTAACAGGTGTTGACTTTGTCCGCTGCTGGATATCTTGGAGCATTCTGCCTTTAAGCCGGCGCCCCGGTTTAATGTGTGAGTACACAGGGAGTTTGAAAGATCCTCAACGACATATTGATATTCAGCTAACAGAGGCTGAAGTTACTGAGGCTGTTAAGAAAATACTGAATGAACCGGAGGCTGTTTGTAGCCAGACCGGATTAAGTCCTTTCTGCACCTCCAACAAACCGCCAGCTGTAAGAATCATATAACTTTTTTGTTTTCAGCTTAATCCTTTTAAATACTCTCTCAAAAAAAATTCCATCTTTGTCAGGGTGATAATCCGTTCTGGAAGAAGAAACCACAAGATAAACCGGCAAAGACACCTCGCCCCAAAACAAAAGTTATTAAGAAACCTGCCAGGAAGAGGACCACTGAATCTTCTGAACCAAACGCTGACGCTGACTTGGCTAATCCGGACTCAGAGGTAGAACTTGACTCTCTTGGTTCATTTTTCATACACCTCATTGACAATGACTATTATCAGGACGACGCTGAAGGCAGCCAAGCTGATGATGTAGAGGTAATTATCCTTTCCTCCAGTTCAGATCCTCTGCCAACCCAGAAAATCTGTCAAGCAAACCGGATAGTAAAATTTTCTCACCCCCCAGCTCACTTGGACCCAAACTTTCTTTTGAAGAAGCAGCAACACGAAGCCAGCCGCACAACCTGGCACAGCGGCCACTGTAGTTACCTCCGCCTGTTTACCGAACACTCCAGTTCGGAAACGTCGATCAGAGGTCTCGTATACTCTTGACACTTCTTGCCCCAAGGGGGGTTGTTTCCGATAGCCTCTTAATCCATCTGATTTGAATTATCAGGGAACACCTCACTCATCCTCTGGCGAGTCAAAGGCCACACAACTTCCAATCCTCAAGACAGTTCCTGGGTGAGCTATGCCTTAAATTTACTCTTAATACCTTATGTTCACCTGATGTATTGACCTTAATATTTGTTCTTCTCAGTGCCAAGCCTAGACCCAGCAAGAAGGCTCGGTTAAATAAACCGGCTGATGATAATGTGGTTATTGAACTAGGGAAGACTCCAGATCTGGAAGGAACAAATGATGATGTTATACATGATGACCCGCCACCTCAAGATTATGACTTCATTGTTGAACAAGTAGAAGTTGACACCACAGGCCACACTGATAAACCGACTAGCCCGGCTAGCACGGATGATAAACCGGCCAGTCCAGCTAAGGCTGCTGATAAACCGTCAACTCCAGTGAAGGCTGCTGATGATAAAGAAGATGACATTATGATTACTGGCGTCAGCCACACCGCTCCTGGCAATCCTATTGCTTTATCGAAGCATAGCGCCAAGGACGAGCTTTCTGCTATGGGCAAAGGCAAATGGAACACAGATTTGTCAACCTACGCCGACCTCAACGCCCAAGACATCCATTCTGGTTTTTGAAACCGTCTATACACAAGCCGCGACTTTGAAGCCGGTTTAGTGAATCTGATGAAGGTGCGATATGAGGTAACTGCATAACTGCTTCTCTCTTGTGTCCAATCCCAAATATTAACTCCGGTAGCCCCCAAGTGCCGGTTTATGATACTCATCTAAACTGGGACTTTGTAATATCTCAACTTTGCATGCTTAGCCTCCAAGGGCCGGGTTATTTTTTTAAGGAACCGGTACTTTAGGATTGTAATATCGTAACTTTCGCCGGTGTAGTCCCCAAGGGCCGGTTTAACTTATGAAGATGAATCGGGACTTTAGAAGAACACCCATAACGTTACTTTGAACAAACATACATTAGCCCCCAAGTGCCAAGAGTAATACTTGTATTGTGCTTGGGACTTGTAGAAATTTCTGATAACGAGCAAATAGGCATTAGCCCCCAAGTATTAGGTGCATAACTTGTTATGTGCTTGGTACTTAAAATATGTACTGCCAACTCATGATATGTCTGTCTCTTATAGGCCGAGCTGAGCAAAAAGGAAACTCAAACTGCTAATCTACAAGAAAACATCAAGTCCTAGCAAGCAGAAACCTCAAAAGCCAAAGATGAGCTGACCAGTGCCTTAGCCGCCATGAAAAAACTGAAGGAGGGTTTCAACAAGGAGCGGGCGGATTGGGACATAGAAAAATCCGCATTACAAAAAAGAGCTGAGGACGCAGAAGCAGCTCTTAAACCGGTGGTAGACGAGTTGACTGGTGTAAAGCGGCAAATTCATGCCATGACTGCTGCTGTGTTTGGTAAGTATCCTTGCGTTGAGTTTTCAACATTTCATCCCATACATTGCCGGTTTACTGATGTTCGCAATGATGCAGGAACTCGCATTAGTCATCTGGGCTCTGACATACAGAAGAAGCTGAAGGCTGCCTATACTCTTATAGAGCAGTTATATACCGGGGCACAGCGGGTCATATGCACTGCTTCTCATAACAAGCCGCCCCCAACCTTAATCAAAGAAACTTTAGAAAGGTTGTCAATGCTGCCTGCCCGGATTGAAGAGTTGAAAAGATTAGCTACAAGGGCAGGTGCTCTGACCGCGCTAACCCGGGCTAAAGCATGGGTGCCTGATCTTGATCCGGTGGATGTGGGCAAAGGCTATCCGAGCCTAAGGGAGGACGGATCAGAGTTTGATAATGATGCCCTTCGAGTTATAACCAGGGAGATGCGTCCACTGGCCTGCCAATTGGCTGAAGAAGCTGATCTGTCATACTATCAGGTGAGTTATGATGTCAACAACAAACGAGTTGCTGCACCAACTCCTGAGGCTCAAAACCTCATTCCGCCAATCCGTAAGCACACCTATGCCCCTGACATTGAACCATCCACCCTTATAAGCAATGAAGTTGTATTCCAAGCCCTAACTGGGATCGACTAGGCAACCATTGACTTCCAGCCACTGGGTAGAGATGAGGAGGATGAACCGGTGCAAGATGATCCGCCGCCGTCTAGTCAACCTGGTGATGAATCATGATCCAGAGGCCGGTTTTGCCTTCTGCGTACCGCAACACTTGCTGAAAAACAATTATCCTTTTGGGCATTAAGACGCCTTGTAATAGGCTAGTTTAAACACTTGGTCTGCTGTGCCATCGCGCATATTTATCTTGCTTGACACCGTTAATGCGCCATGCTTAAGACATATGATGTTCATAATCCATAGCGATTTATTCAGGTTGTTCCTGCATACAAGAAGTTGAAAATATCCTGGCGGTTTACCACCGGACGGGTCATGATGCCCAAATATATAGCCAGGGTTTATAACCAAGGCTGTAAAAAGATAATCAAATATGAAAATAAATGTTACCTGTGACATAGAATCACATCGTTGGTTGACCAACTTTTGTAGTAAGGGTGATAACCCCAGTCTTGAGTACTGATAACTCCTTTCATATTATACCGGTTTATGATAAAACCGTACCGGGTTGTAATAAACACCGGATCATCCATATATAACACTAGCAACTTATAGTCGAAACCAGACCGGGTTAATAGGCGCCGGATCATAACTGATCATGTACTGACAACTTGTAGTTGAAAGCCAAACCGGGTTAATGAACGCCGGTTTATCAAAAACATTATAAATGTCATCAAAGGAGAAAAAACTTGGCAAATAAAAGCAGATGAAAACTTGTAGTCGAGGCTTTTCACGGGCTGCCAGGCTCCAAATCGAGGCTTTTCATGGGCTGCTAGGCCGCTGAGTTAAACCATTTTACAAAGCCTTTTAAGATGGACCTCAATCTTTAACCAATCGTCGTTTTAACTTTGAAAAGTTCAGGGTCTATGAGATTGACTTGTCAAAAGTTCGGCGGGTCATACCAGGTTTACCTGGATGGAGTGGCTTACTTAAAAAGGCAGGATAACCCGGGGTTTTAGGTGAATACACCAGGTTTCCAAGCCATGGCTTGATAGCCTATTACAAGTGTAGATTCTTTGTTCATTGCGAAGCAAAGAATCCCCAAGCAATATTTTGAGCTGTGCTCAGTGGGTGCCTATGTTTGAGTTGTGCTTTTGCAACACTCTCTTTGGCCCCTAAGTAATTTCCTTTTGGCCTTGAGCCGATCAGGAGGTGTAGCTATGGTTCGAATACGACCAAGCCCCCAAGTGATTTTTATATATGGCTTTATAAGCTGAATCAAGGGGTAAACCAGACGCCGCTTTAAAAACAGAAGCCCCCATGTAACCACACATGATGTAAGAAAAACAACAGATACCCCGCTTTAGCGGAGGCTCTGGTTTATTATATTGATCATAATATATACATTGTCATAACTATGTACATAAGCAGAGCCGGTGGCTCAAGTATAGTAAGGCCGAAGATGAGCGATATTCCACGGCCGGTGGGTCTCCTCCAATTTACGTGAGTCTTTGTGCTCTCGAACATCTATAAGGTAGTATGACCCGTTATGCAGATTCTTGATGACCACAAAGGGCCCTTCGCAAGGCGGGGATAACTTGTGCATATCAGTCTGATCCTGGATGAGTCGGAGCACCAGATCGCCTTCTTGAAAAGTTCTGGTTCTAACCCGGCAGCTGTGATAACGACGCAGATCTTGCTGATAAATCACCAAACGGGCTGCTGCAATGTCTCGCTCCTCATCTAACAGGTCAAGTGCTTCCTGTCGTGCCTTCTCATTGTCAGCTTCGACATACGCCGCCACACGAGGCGAGTCATGACGGATGCCACTAGGGAGAACCGCCTCCGCTCCATAAACCATGAAAAAAGGCGTGTAACCCATGGATCTGTTGGGCGTGGTATTGATGCTCCATAACACAGAAGATAACTCCTCCACCCAACAACCCGGTGTCCGTTGCAAAGGAACCATAAGTCGGGGCTTGATGCCTCTCAAGATCTCTTGATTGGCTCTCTTCGCTTGACCGTTAGACTGGGGGTGAGCCACTGATGATACGTCAAGCCGGATGTGCTCACGTTGACAAAACTCCTTCATAGCACCTTTGGACAGATTGGTACCAGTATCAGTTATAATGTTGTGTGGAAAGCCAAACCGGAAAATCACCTTCTTGATGAATTGAACCGCCGTAGCTGCATCACATTTACTGGCTGGCTCTGCCTCCACCCACTTAATGAACTTATGAACTGCCACCAAAAGGTGGGTCATCTTGTCCTTGGATCTCTTAAAGGGCCCAACCATATCCAGCCCCCAGGTTGCAAACGGCCAAGTGATTGGAATCATCCTCAATTCCTGGGCCGGAACATGAGCTCGGCGTGAAAATTTCTGACAACCGTCACACTTTTTCACCAAGTCTTCCGCATCAGCATGAGCTGTCAGCCAATAGAAGCCATGACGAAAGGCTTTAGCTACCAGGGACTTTGAACCGGCGTGATGACCACAATCCCCTTCGTGGATCTCACGCAGAATCTCTCGGCCTTCTTCAGGAGACACGCAACGCTGAAACGCCCCTGCCACACTGCAATGATGTAATTCTCCATTGATAATAGTCATGGACTTGGACCGCCGGATTATCTGCCTGGCCAAGGTTTCATCCTCCGGTAACTTACCCCGGTTCATATACGCCAAATATGGGACCGTCCAATCTGGGATGATATGAAGCGCTGCCACCAATTGAGCCTCCGGATCAGGAACAACCAGATCCTCCTTTGTGGGGAGTTTAGCCGACGGATTATGCAGCACATCCAGAAATACGTTGGGTGGAACCGGTTTATGCTGGGAACCCAAATGGCTTAAAGCATCCGCCGCTTCATTCTTCCGCCGGTCCACATGATCAACCTGATAGCCTTTGAAGTGACCTGCAACAATATCCACCTCTCGACGATATGCTGCCATGAGCGGATCCTTGGAATCCCAAGTGCCAGACACTTGTTGAGCCACTAGGTCTGAGTCACCGAAGCACTTAACCCGGCTCAAATTCATCTCCTTAGCCATCCGAAGACCATGGAATAAAGCCTCATATTCAGCTGCATTGTTAGTGCAAGGGAACATTAAACGGAGAACATAACAAAACTTATCACCTCGCGGGGAAGTTAGCACGACTCCAGCCCCCGAGCCCTCCAATTGCCTGGACCAATCGAAATGAATAGTCCAATAAGTATGATCCAGCTTCTCTTCTGGCGCCTGTAATTCTGTCCAGTCATTGATGAAATCCACAAGCGCTTGAGATTTGACCGCCGTCTGGGGTATATATTTTAACCCGTGAGGCCCAAGCTAAATAGCCCACTTGGCAACTCGGCCAGTTGCTTCCCTGTTCTGGATTATATCCCCCAAAGGAGCAGAACTGAGCACAGTGATGGGATGGCCCTGGAAATAATGCTTAAGCTTCCGGCTCGCCATGAAAACTCCGTACACCAGTTTCTGCCAATGTGGGTACCTCTGCTTGGACTCAATAAGTACTTCACTGATATAATAAACCGGCCGTTGAACCGGATACTCCTTTCCGGCCCCCTTGCGCTCCACCACAATAGCCACGCTAACAGCCTGGGCATTAGCAGCCACATATAACAACAAGGGCTCTTTATCAATAGGAGCAGCAAGGACCGGCGGCTCGGCCAGCTGCCGCTTTAAGTCCTCAAACGCTTCATTGGCGGCGTCACTCCAGACGAAGTCATCCGTCTTCTTCAGCATATGATATAAAGGGATTGCCTTCTCTCCAAGGCGACTGATAAACCGGCTCAAGGCTGCAATCCGGCCTGCCAGGCGTTGAACACCATTGATACACTTCGGTTTAGCCAAAGAAGTTATAGCCTTGATTTTCTCCGGATTAGCTTCAATGCCCCTGTTAGACACCAGAAAGCCTAATAGTTTGCCTGCAGGTACACCAAAAACACACTTGGCCAGATTAAGCATCATTTTATAAACCCAGAGGTTATCGAAGGTCTCCTTCAAGTCATCTATCAAAGTCCCCTCCTTTCTGGATTTAACCACAATATCATCCACATAAGCATGAACATTGCAACCGATCTGATTATGAAGACAATTCTGCACACAGCACTAATAAGTCGCCTGGGCACTCTTGAGCCTAAAGGGCATAGACACATAGCAGAAGGCTCCAAAGGGAGTTATGAAAGCTGTCTTCTCCTGGTCCTTAACTGCCATTTTGATCTGATGATAACCAGAATAAGCATCCAGAAAACTCAAACGCTCGCAACCCGCCGTAGCATCAATGATTTGATCAATACGAGGGAGGGCAAAAGGATCTGCTGGACAAGCCTTGTTTAAATCTGTGTAATCCACACACATACGCCAAGTGCCGTTCTTCTTAAGTACCAGCACCGGATTAGCCAACCACTCAGGATGAAATACTTCAATAATAAACCCAGCCGCCAAAAGCCTGGCTACCTCCTCACCAATGGCCTTGCATCTTTCTTCATTGAACCGGCGAAGAAACTGCTTGACCGGTTTAAACTTGGGATCGACACTAAGAGTGTGCTTAGCGAGTTCCCTCGGTACACCCGGCATGTCAGAAGGCTTCCACGCAAAGATGTCCCGATTCTCACGGATGAACTCGATGAGCGTGCTTTCCTATTTCAGATCCAAGTTAGCGCTGACGCTAAACTGCTTGGATGAATCGCTAGGAACAAAATCAACCAGCTTAGTCTCATCAGACGATTTAAACTTCAAGGCTGGATCATGCTCTGTAGTTGGCTTTTTCAAAGAAGTCATATCCACCGGATCAACATTGTCCTTGTAGAACTTCAACTCCTCTGTTGCACAAACCGACTCAGCATAAGCCGCATCACCTTCTTCACATTCCAAAGCGATCTTATGGCTCCCATGAACCGTGATGGTCCCCTTATGACCCGGCATCTTGAGCTGTAGATAGACATAACAGGGCCTTGCCATGAACTTAGCATAAGCCGGCCATCCAAACAGGGCATGATACGGGCTCTTGATTTTCACCACTTCAAAAGTCAATGTCTCTGATCTTGAATCATGCTCATCACCAAAAACAACTTCCAGAGCTATCTTACCAACTGGATACGCCAATTTACTAGGCACCACACCATGGAATACGGTGTTGGACGGTTTAAGATTTTTATCTGTTAACCCCATGCGACGGAAGGTTTCATAATAAAGGATATTGATACTACTCCCTCCATCCATGAGCACCTTGGTAAACTTATATCCTCCAACCTGAGGCGCCACCACCAACGCTAGATGACCCGGATTATCAACCCAGGGCGGATGATCCTCTCGACTCCACACAACGGGCTGTTCAGACCAACGCAAGTAACGCGGCACCGCCGGTTCAACGGAGTTTACTGCCCTTTTGTGAAGCTTTTGATCGTGCTTGCACAGGCTAGTGGTGAAAACATGATACTGCCCACTATTCAACTGTTTCGGGTCGCTCTGATAACCCGACTGCTGCTGCTGCTGATTCCCCTGATGATTATAACCACCCTGGTTGCCCTGATTGCCTTGATTGCCATGTCCGCTCTGATTATCGTGAAAACCTGAACCGGAACTGCCTCCACCGTAACCCGGCCCATGAGATCCGGGGCCTGAACCGCCGCCCGGTCCATGATCATACCAAAAAAATCTGAATTTTTGAACTCCCGCATAATATAACAATCCTTCCAGAGGTGCGTGGCCGGCTTATCCCGCGACCCGTGCTTTGGGCAAGGCTGGTTTAACAGGTGAGACAGGCGCTCCGGATTGGGACTTGGTCCTCCACCACGCAGGGGCGGGTTACCCTTACGACGCTGACCATTATCCTTCGTGTTGGTATTAGCCACAAAATCTAAACTGTTATCCGCTTTATGCTTACTGCTATTTCCATGACCGGCCGAGTTATGCTGCTGCCCTTTTGTGCTGCTGCTCTTCTTTCCCTTCCCTGTCTTGTCATCGTCAGACTCGGGGTCCTTGGTACTATCAGAGTCGGCATACTTCACCAGAGCTGCCATAAGCGTCCCCATGTCATTGCAATGACGTTTGAGCCGTCCCAATTTCAACTTCAGAGGTGCAAACCGGCAATTGCCTTCCAACGTTAAAACTGTTGTATCAGCATTGATGTGGCCCGATGAGTGCAATATTTCTGAAACCCGGCGCACCCAATGGGTTGTTGATCTCCTTCCTCCTGGGCACGGGCGGCTAAGTCCACAATTGACATGGGCTGCTTGCACGTATCCTTGAAATTCTGGATAAACCGGGCCCTTAACTCGGCCCATGACCCAATGGAGTTAGCCGGCAGATTTTTCAACCATGTGCGAGCTGTTCCCTCCAACATCATGGTGAAGTATTTAGCACACGCCACATCGTCCACATCCAACATCTCCATTGTCATCTCATAGCTTTCAACCCATGACTCGGGGGATAAATCGGCAGTGTAATTCGGCACTTTACATGGGCCCTTGAAATCCTTGGGCAGCCGTACATTGCGCAGCGCTAGGACGAGACACGGCACCCCCAACGAACTGGAGGTAACCCCTGGTTCCACCGAAGTTGTTGGACGAATCGGAGTAAGCTAGCAAGCTTCGTGTTGTGCCGCTAACTCGGCCTCTCAACGTGCCCTAGCACGATCCACCACATCCTAAGCATCACCACCACCGCCTGCCGGGTTATGACCATGAGGCAGATTACGATTCCGCGCACTGCTGGACACGGCCGGTTCCTCCATATGCCTGCTGTAACTCGGGCTCGGGCGGGGAGTAGAATGAATCCTTTCGCGGCTGTATGAATATGCCCGCTGCTGAGTCAAGGCTCTCTGAAGGAGCTCTCTAGCCCGTCGCATATCCACCGCTACGGGGGACTCACCGTCGACTAGGAGGGCCGTCAATCGTGAAACGGCTGCGACTATGTTATCCAAAGGGTTGGAGTAATGACCTGGAGGTGTCGGCACGTGTTGGGGCAGGATATTCTGAGGTGGTGGATCCATTGCGCGCGGCTGAGCCGGCGTTCCTGTTCCAGGTGCTTCGACCCGGTTTACCACTGGCTGGTTGCTGGTTCCGACTCCTGGCGTGTTGAAGAGATTCCTGGCTTCGTAAACCAGAGGCAGGTGAGATCGGTACCTTCTACTCATTACGTCATTCAATGCGTTCTGATCCAACATAAGCCGATAAGACTGTACATCTAACTCGGCCTGCCTTGCCGTCATCCTGGCGTTTTCAGCGGCCAGGCCCACCTTGGCTTGTCCTATCTGATCCTTCACCATCGCCACTTCTGCATTGTGCTGGTCCTGATTCACCGGGCTGACTTCAGCCGCTAGCAGTGCTGCCAACGTGTCGAATAAATCGGACAAAACCTGAACCGGTGGTGGTGCAGGGCCTCCTGCCCCAGCTGCTGTCGCCGCTGCTGAACCAGAGATCATTGCTGCGGCGGTCGAGGATTGCGGTGCTGACTATGTACCGGCCATGAAGATCGCAACTCGGCTTCGCGGATCAAAGGGGTCCGGCATACTGTCGCCATTGGTGCAGCCCCCGAACCGGCCATCCTGCAACTGATACAATGACTCGGTTTCTCCAGTAGATGACTCGTCACCGGAGTAAACGACGGTTTCACCACCAGATTCTGATCTATCCTCAGATTCCACTCCGTGGATGACTCCCACGAAGGCACGCTTCATGGCAGGCTTAACCCGGGCGGATCTCGCACGCTGAGCCGTTTCGACGATGTCGGTGCAGATATCCGGCTCAGGGCCCGGTTCGCCAATCTTGCCAATGAACACGTGAATGCCGCCGAAGAGGACCCGGTACCCGTACTCAATTGAGTCGGCCTCGAGGCCCCAGCCTGCAACGTCGATGTAGAGCTTGCCACGACGACTCTTGGTCATCCGGCCCACAGCATATCCCTTGAGCCCTTCGAAGCTGCCCCCTAAGAACTCGAAACCATCGTGCGATAGCCCCACGGTGGGCGCCAACTGTCGTGGTTTTGTCACGGCAGATGTCCTAGCGAAAGGACTTAGTCGTGGAGCCATCGAAACGGGTTAGCTTAAAGCGGTTAAAGCAGACAAAGGACGCAGAGAGTTTATACTGGTTCGGCCCCTTGCGGTGAAGGTAAAGGCCTAATCCAATTGTTGTGGAATTGCTAGGGTTTCGATGACCAGGGAGTGAATCCGCTATGCCTGGCTCTCAAGTTGTTGCTTCTTCTCCCTAAACCGCTGCCAGGTCGTCCCTTTATATACACAGGTTGACGCCCGACGGTTTACAGAATCCCGAGGCCGGCTCATAAACGTATCCGGCTCGGTTTCTACCTTTCTTATCTTACAGCACAAGTTACATATGATATGGCGGTTTATGTCTACAGGCCATAACCCGTCTCTGGGCCCTGGGCCTTCGTAAAGCGCCATACTCCTTGTCTTCATGGGCTTCAAATATAAATAACTCATTTTGGGGGTAACCCGGCCTCTCCTGGCCGGTTTATACCCAGTAGTAATATCCCCAACAGGTTCCATGTGTGCTCTCTCTCCCTCTCTCTCTCCTCCCCTTCTGCATTTAGACGCACGGGAAAACATGAAGAACTCACGGGCCATGTTGCCGTTGACCATATCTGGATGCGTTCGCAAGTTACGGCACCAGTTTCACGTGCTAGCAGCACTAGTCAGTGTGTACGTGCAATGCACGTTAATTTGGAAGTATATTAAGTGCATGCGGATATTAAGTAGGATATTATTTGCATGTTATTATGTGATTAGCACTATTTTTGGCATGAAATTACCTGCATGCTAAACGTGTTGAGCGCTCGACATTGAAGCAGTCTAGGTCGTTGGATGACAAGGAATACATGTGGCTTGATGACGTTTTATATTTAATTTGATACGGCTCTAGCAGAACATTCAATCGATCAAACCATAGATTTCGTTCAGTCTGACTCCGACTTTAAATGATACGACGATCGATCTAAAATAAACGGAAATGATAAACTTTCGGATTTTAAGCATTGCAATCAAAATGTTTTTCATGGCAAATTTAGATTACGCGGCGGCGGCGGGGGCGTCTTGCGGTTGGAAGCGGCTCCTCTACCGTGCTTTGTGTGTCGTCGGGCCACTGACCGACGGCGACGGCGGTGTCTTGCGCCGTTGTTGGTGTACTCCTGGACGTTGGCCCTAGCTTCAAGGAAGGCCACATTAATGTTCTGGACTTCGGTCTCCAGAAGCGAGTCAACTGGCGGGAGGAGGCGACTGGCGTTCGTGCAAGGAAGCGGTCGACGGCGGCCATCCATGTCGCTGAGGGGGCACTGACACCCGCGCGGGGACAGGCGCTGTCAACGGCGCGGCGGAGACATTCGTGTGCACGGGCACCGGCACGGGAGTGCACGTCAGTGCATGCGCAGGCGCTTGCGCTGGCAGGTGCACGGGCACCGGCACGGGCATGCGCGTCAGTGCACGCGCAGGCGCATGCGCTGGCAGGTGCACGGGCGCGTGAAAGTCGGCGGGGACCTCGTGGAATCCTGTGGCATCAAGCTCGGCGACAATGTGCGGCTCCCAGCCCATCAATGCCACGGGGATGGGCGCTGGCGCAGTCGGGGCGGCGGGAGCCGGAACGGGGGCAGGGACAGGCGCGACATCTTCCCGCAAGGCCAGTTCAAGCTCGTCCCAAAGCGCCTTATGTTCTTGAGACTCCGGCTGGGTGTCTTCCTCAGGAAAATGGAAGACTAAGGGCAGACCATCGTGATGCGGCATGGCATACGTTTAGGTTAGGCTGGTTGGTGGTAGACGACAGGAGAATCGGAGAGGAAGAGAGAAGATTGTAGCGATACCGGGTAGTGCGGGGTTGATTTTAAACTGCGGCACCGACGACATTAAAAGTGGGAGCAGTTGGGACGAAGGTGGGCGTCGGAGCCTGGTCAAAGGGCTCGCCTCCTGGTGAGCCTGCACAACGGTCTACTCGCACGCCTCCTTGTCAGCCGGCGTAGCAATCTGCTCGCACGCCTCCCGTCGACTCACACGCTTGCTCGGACGGCACCTGCCGATGAGAAGCGGGACTCGTGGCGGCATGTAAACGCCCACATTTTCAATAGTGAAAGCGTTCGCCTTAACGTGATAGGACTTTGTTCCAAAATACCTTGGCTCCTCATTTGTGCAACTTGTCATAAGCAGCTTGTTTCAAATTGAAGAAAAAATTACGAAGTAATATTTGTGCCATATCAGGTGACCATGCTCAGTTTCAAGAATTTATGGTCACTTTTGGATTTTCTGAAATTTAAGATCCAGGATTTGAAACAATATCATAACCTGCATCATGCAATAAATTTTCAAGCCATACATCTGTCCTGTTGTATTTCTTAAGAAAGGATTTGGTCAAACATTTTGCTTAGTTAGACTTCAGACAAGTTATATATGCAGAGCAAAAGGATAATCCCTCCGTACCAGTGCATTGCCTGATATATTAACTCAAGTACTAGGCACAAACAAACGGGGCTCAATTCTGTGCTCATCCTGGTGTAGTAGTAGTACTAGGCAATGCAGTTGACGGGTGACCTTGGCGAGCGGCGACCGAGGGAATTGAACCGTGCTCGGCACGGTAGGTAATGTTGTCTAGTTACTAAAGCATCCCTCCGTTGTTCATCGGTAGTCATTATGGACCGG
Organism: Aegilops tauschii subsp. strangulata; assembly: GCF_002575655.3. NCBI lineage: Eukaryota > Viridiplantae > Streptophyta > Magnoliopsida > Poales > Poaceae > Aegilops > Aegilops tauschii. The sequence goes on from NC_053039.3 coordinate 107,292,386, forward strand.
GGACATGAGGGGAATTTCCTAGGGCTGGAATTCTGGCCGCCAGATATTTCGACTCGAAACGCGGAGGCTCGACTGGTTGGGGTTGCCTAATGTGCGTACCACGCACGCCACCAGAAGGACACGAGCCCGATTTTTTTATTTTTTATTTTTTTAGGATCAACACGAGCTAAGGTCTGGCTGGTATGCCATTGGGTCCTACCATTCAAGAATACGAAAGGAACCTTTTAAATTGCTGAACGAATCTATGTGTATTACAATGCCCGTATTTTCCTTGCAAATACTAATCTCAATGTGGTAATTGATTTATGACGAGTTGTTGAATTAGAGTGAGTTTGTGATATAGTAATCTCAATGGGGATTTCACATTTCATGGTATCCCTGGTAAGTTTTTCAATGCAAATCAAATTTAAAAGATGAACAATATGGAGGTGAGAAAACTTTGTATGTATCAAGCATATGACCACACATACGCACACACACACACATAAAGACACCCACACACGAACACAACAACAATCCAATAAGTATAGTGCATCTATTTTTCCAAACCATGCATGTATGACACGAATTCAAAAATACTCCTTCTGTTCCTAAATATTAGTCTTTTAGAGATTTCAACAAGCGACTACATACGGAGAAAAATGAGTGAATCTACACTCTAAAATATGTCTATATACATCCGTATGTGCCAGTCCACTTGAAACCTCTAAAAAGACTAATATTTAGGAACGAAGGGAGTAAAATGTAAGACATGCATGGTCTCAATTCAATATTTAAAATGAACAGGAAACTGAAACATGAATATTAAGTCTAGTACTACAGTACATGCAAATGTTGTGTTTAATTAGGCGGAGCTATGATTGTCGGGAGTCACCCCCTCGACCTTAGATAAAATTGTGAAGCTCTGTTTAGGGTTGTTTAGATTATATTTGTCCCCACCCTCCCAACCACCGATTGGTTGTGCACCCCCACCCCTCCTCCCCAGGAGAATATGATGTGCCACCATACCTTAGATGCTATATGCCGATACGAGTTGCTTGGAGCTTGTAGATCTGAGATATAGCAGCTCACATGATGTCTTAATATTTTTATAGGAAACCTTGATGAGTTTGAGAATTGCACACAATTTGTACAAAAACTACTCAGATGCCCTTGGATCCCATATCCAACAGCCTCGAAGCTCGTACCACCGTAGCATCTAAGATGAAGGAGGACATCATATTCTCCTGTATGTAAGAATATCATGTGCTACCACACCTTAGATGCTTTGGTGATACAAGCTCTTCGGAGCCGTTGGATTTGTGACCCAACACCTCCTCGGTGGTTCGAATGGTTTTTTGCAAAAAAGCCCCTAAAGAGTTCGGCCACTGCTTACAAGCACAAAGACTGCTCAGATGCCATTGGATCTCAAATCAAACGACCTCGAAGCTCGTATCACCGTAGCATCCAAGCTGCGAGAGAACCTTATGTTTTCTCGCACGAGAGAATATGAGGTGCTCCCGCACCATAGATTCTATGGTGATACGAGTCCACGGAGATCTAACGGCCCATAGTAGGAGGTTTGAATGTTTTTTCAATATACGGCTCAGAGAGTTTGGGAATTGCGCAGAAAGTACAAGTACTACGCATGTGCCATCTGATCACTGATCATACGACCTAGATGCTCATATCACCGTAGCGGGTAATTAAGCTACGGGGAGCACCTAATATGAGCAACGGGGAGCCGTTGGATTCAAGATGCAGCGGCACACACGAGGCCTGAATGTTTTATTTGCAAAAAAAACCTTCGGAGAGTTTGCAAATTGCGCATAATTACAAAGACTACTCCCAAGCCATTGGATCTCACTTCCAACGGTGTAAAAACTCATATCACCATAGCATCTAAGCTGCGGGGTGGATGTGATATTCTATGCCGCTGTCATTTTTGTTCGTAAACTTGCAAAATACGTGTAACTTGGGCCGTTACTTGTCTAACCGCGCAAAGTGTTTGTTCAAAAAAACCATCCTAGACTCAAATATCAGAACAACACACGGGGGTCCCACTTGTCATTGATCAAATTTGGACCTAAAACTAACAAATCTGAAAGACGAGATTCGAACTGGCAACTTGGACTACAAAGTGTAAGTCGATAGCCTGACACAACAACGGTTGTTGGCTTTGTCCCATAACTTGATTTTATACAGTATTATGTTGAGTAGAGTAGAGGGAGTGCCTCGTCAACACGTGCATGACCATTGACTCACTTACTGGTGGGTCCCCGGTCTGCGATCTCTCTCTTCTCTCCATCGTCTAACCTTTGCACGGGCACACACGAAGGGCGGCGCTAGCTTGCCGTGGTGTTATTACAACTAAAAAAAGCTTGGAAAATAGAAGAATCGCCTAGAACAAGAGACGTTATGGCTGGTCGAGACGGAGCTAACCACACCTATCCTCCATGCCATGTTAGCATGATGAAGCTGTGTGGCTAGTGGTGTGTTTTCGACCGACTGGTTGGGTCCCGAGGTCGAACCATAGGTACTACGTCTGATACAGTAAATTTTTACACACACATTTTTCCTCCGTGCCGAGACATGGCACACCCTACCGCGCGGTTTCGGGGTCCTCCTGGGTGGTGCATGCATATATTCTTCCTGACGTGGGACGCCCTACCGCGGGTTTTCGCCGAAGCAAGTAAATGAGTTGTCAAATCACGAAAGACCACCTTTCCCGCCGAGTAGATCAGTGAAGCACGGTGGCTAGCTAGTTGGGCTAGTTCGACCGATTAGTTAGGCCGCCGCCACATTGTTTTTTCACCCCTTTTTTTATCTACTTGCCGGCATGTAAATTTAAATATCCACCGCGGCGTTGCTCTGGTGTTTGAGTGTGGAAGGATTTTTAATTTTTTGATTGACGAGAGCAAGCGCGGTAGGATTTTTAATTTTTTGATTGACGGGAGCAGGCGCGGCAGCAATTAGTCACGATGACTCCGCCTGTAAAACCCACTGCTCCCTGATGTGAGAAGTCGTCGAGTGGTGTTTTACCATGGTGAAAACCAAAAGATACCCCGCTCCTCGGCTGGCTCCCTCCGCCTTCCCGTAGATTGCATTGCCTTTCAGCTGTTTCGCCCCCTGCATCACCAACATCGTGCTTCTCGAGAAGCAGAGGGACTTCGGTGGTGTTTAGGCGCCCTCTGCATGGGCATGTCCATGTCTCGGCGCAACATGACCGTTGGATCAAACTCAGACGGTGCAGATCAGTCACTGTAGCACAAAGCGTGTGGGTGTGTTTGGTTGCATTCTCATCTCAATATAGTTGTTTCCTCTTCGTGTATTTGTGTTAACCTACTAGTGTGGACTCATGCACCCTTCATGCACTCTGCCAAACACCCAAAAGTGGGTCAAGAAGGGAACTTTTGCTCCCATCTCGTGCACCCTTCATACACCCTGCCTGACACTATTCCTGCTTCATATGGTTCATGTTTCGTGGAGTACTGTAGCACCATACTCTCCGTGCGCTGTAGACCTAGTTCTATTAACATTACCGTTCATTCTCGACCGGACTATCGAGAAAGCGGTACTATGTTACTACATTACTGTTCATATAGTTGACATGCGCACAACATCATTTGTTCTCGTCATATCTTACTACACTAGTAACAAGATTGTTTAGTACTGACGTATGAACCACTGCACATGCCTAGTAGTAGGAGCACTGTGTATGTTCAAGTGGCTGCCATGTTTCGCACTCCTCCGTCGTAAGAGTGGAAACGCTTGCGGTAATCATTTTTTTCTTCAGAAAAACAGTGGACACGCTCTACCGTGCGGATCCTCCTCCAGCCATGCAGTAAATTACTCACTTTCGCCGACGTGTGGGACAGCCAGCATCGGGTCCACCAGCCATGCACTAAATTACTCCGTAGTAGAGTGACGGTAGACTACCCCGATCGAAGCGCCGCAGTAATGCCCAATGAGCCATCAAATCACAAAACCCCCTCCTTTCCAGCAGTAAGTTGGACGGACAAAGCAACCATCATTTCACTCTTCTCTCTCAGCTTCCTCTCTACCCAACTCGCTTCTCCCTCATCTTGTTCCTCATTTCTTCAAGAAAACCCCGACCTACTTCTGCCATTGTTCTTCTCTCCCAAAGAAGGAAAGATGAGCGCATCAATGGTGTTGAATCTGGCCAAGGCCCGGTCTTGCAACCCCGAGACTGATCCTATAACTCCCTCTCTTTTCTTCTTTTGGGTTCGTGATTATGGTTTCTTTTCTTTTATTTCTATTTGACAGTTTCTTGATGGACGCTGGAGCACCGGCCGAAGTGATGTCTATGGCTCTGGCCAAAACCGTCGAGGCTCATGGTACGAAGAAGCACAAGGACCCCGCCGAGACTACCGCAGGCAAGCTCAAAGCCATCGCCCTGTCCAAGCCCCCCTCTCCGGGATCCCTCATTAAGAAAGTCCAGGTAATATCTCTTCTTGACAATCTTTTTCTCGATCTTGATCGTGTTTTTTCATCTAACACGCAGTACTAGTACTAGTAGTACAACTTTCTGGGTGATCTTGCATGTGATTTTTGTGTGCCAAATGACGGTTCTAAATTCCTCTTTTGACCAAAAAATGCGAGAGGTTGACACTAATTTCTTATAGATTACTTTCAACTACTCCCTCTGTCCCAAATTTCTTGTCTTAGATTTGTCTAGATACGGATGTATCTAATACTAAAATGTGACTTGATACATCCGTATCTAAAAAAAATCTAAGACAAGAATTTTGGGACGGAGGGAGTACTTTATGAACATCAATGCTACCTTTGAAGAGGCTATATTTGCCTCAGTAACTTGTGTTATGGATATTGCAAGTAATCCCTCTGCTCTCATGCCTTTGAAGACATGTTGTAGTGTCTTTGTTCACTCATTTCTGTGCGAATATGTAGTCATATATGGAGTATAATATCGAAAAACATCTTATATTTGTGAACGGAGGTAGTAATAAAATATGGTTTATGTTTGAATTAGAACCAGGTCCGCGGTGGAGATGAAGTTCTCAAGTCATGCCGTGTGAACTGGAAGACCTGAGGATGAGTTCTACTCCTAAACTATCTAGCTGTTGTGTCCTTGTCGCCACATGTCCTGAACTAGTGTTTTCCTGTAGCATTGTTGTCAGGCGTGTTCTCGAGGCTGTACTTGACCACAACAATTTCCTGGCTGTGCCTTTGATTACGAAGGGTGTGGTTCTTGTATAGCTTCCCAACAAATCTGATGCGGCCTGTCTTCGTGATCATGTTTATGAGTGGAAAGACCACTCTATTAGGTTCTCCAAGGTTGACGAGATGGTGATGGTGCATGTAGACATCTCTCACGACGTCCATGGCCTAGTCAGTTATGCGGGGTTCATCCCGTATGTCGGTGGCAAGAAATAGTCTGCAGAGTTTAATTAGTGCAACTTTGCTTGTCTGTAGTAAGTACTATTGTTCAGTACTTGATTTGTGTTTGTGAACCCTTAGTACTGCCACTTTTGGTGTGTGGTCAGTCCTGAGAACGGTCTATGTTAATGTATGTCCACTCAATTCAATCTGCATATTTTGAAGTATCCAGGTCATCTTTTTTGTGAGGACTGTTTATCAATTATGGTTACACTCCAATATCTGTATGCATTGCAGGGTTTATCGCACCCACCAGGATTTCCAGTCCCATGGATGTTCGGTCCATACGATTTGTCACGGCCTTTGGACTGTCCTGCTTGTGGGAGTAGGCGGGGCCCCTGCATGCCACCCGTAGTTGGACGATCAATCTTCTATTTAGTACTTCAACATAGTGATTTCCTGGTAAGGATTCACTCGTGTCACATCAAGTAAATCTTATTGATTTACTGTCTAAATCTTATAGATTTAATGTCATGTTTTCTTTCTTTTCCTGCAATTTTACGATGCAGGTTTTGCCATGTGACATCCATCACAGAATAAACCGTTTGGTTTGCTCTACGACGGCTATTTTTGCAGGTTTCACTTCTTATGTCGTGTCAGTAATGAAGGCACTGTCCATCACTTATATTACTGGAAAAATTTGGATAGTCTATTGTCTGAGTACAAGCTGAATCCCTATGATGAACTGCAGTTTGGTTTGACAAAAACGCCACAATTAGTCCTTCTCGCGTTTAAAAGAAATGAAGAAAAAAACTGGATCACGGTCACGAAGGCTAGTCAAGTTAGAAAGCTGATCATAGCAGACCAGACACGATCGCCGCTGTCTCGCACATCGGTACCACCTTCAGCAACGGATCGAGCACCGGCAGTTGCTCTAGCACTGACAGCGGCAGCAGCTCAGTCTGATCCAGCTGAGGATTGGGCACCGACCGCGTCAGCGGATCAGGCTGATCTACCGGAGGATCGGGCATCGACACCGGCACCTGCTCCGACATCGGCACCAGCTCTACAAGGAGCACCATCTCCGGCAGCAGTAGCGGCTTCAGCACCTGCACCAACACTTGCACTTGCATCTGCTCCGGCCCGTGCAGCGGCAACTGAACGAGCAGTTGCACCGGTAACAGACTGGGCTGCAGTTTGCACTTCATATACCAAAGTCCTTACGAAAACCGACATGTCCACCTCCTTGGTAAGCATTTGCCGCCCAAGTGTTTAGTTCTTTTTTCTTTCCATGTTGTTTCGCATGATTCACTGTGTTGATCTAACTATTTGGGTATGTCTTCTTGTTTGCAAACAGAGAATTCCTAGAGCAACGAGGGAGTCGTTCAACAATCCGGGTGACAGCGGCCAAGTTTCTCTTACCATGCGCAGCCTTGGTGTGAATGAACCTGTTCAATATACCGTAAGTACAAAGGATGGTCGCATGATGATTGATGCTAAAGGATGGTCAAGGTTCAAATCTAAATCATATCTTGCGGTAGGGGATGATCTCAAAATTGAACTTTCTCGGCAAGGAGAGCTGGTCCAAATCAACTTTGAAATTCTTTGGTACTGCTGAACTGATCTATCCGCCGGGAGATTTTGATGTAATACTCCGGCATGGTGAAACAAGTGTCCTGTGTGTATAAGTAGTACGATGGTATCGTTGATTGAATTGCAACTCTGATTGCTGGTTAGGAACTGTTGTTTGATTACATTCCAACAGCTGCCGTGCTTTATTCAATTTTGTGTATTCGCCTTGCGACAGCATCTAAAACCAGCGCCGTACCGACCGCTTGCAATATGAAAAGCGCTGAGGTAGAACACATGGGCCCCCAAACATGCAGGCCCACCGGCCTATGGCTCAAAGTCCAGAACCGTGAGCCTGTCTGAGTATTTCTCAGCTGAACCCCCATAATGCCCGTGCGTTGCACGTAAGATCAAGATGCATTTGTATGAGTATTTTATCTTTTGAGAGAAAAGGATGAACGAGGGAAGGCCTTATTTGCAAATGTGGAGAGGTGTGTGGGTACCTTTTTGCAAAATTGCCATAGTTTCCTTCCTATCCATCAGATATAAATCGGACGGCCTATATTGCAGGATGACAGGCACACCATCATCACCAACTCATCTATACCGTGTTAAAAAAACTCTGTTTTTATAATTATATATGTTATATATATTCCCCTTGATTTTTCTTATGTATAAAGTTGTGATATAAAAGATCTTTATATTTCTTTACAGAGGGAATATCTCTCTGTCAAAAATATATTTATGTGTAATAACTAGTTACTCCTGTCTTTCTACTTCCTTGCGCTGATATGTGGGGCATCCGGCAACGGGTTCCACATGACATATGCACCAAATTAGAGTGCACAACTGCACGGTAGACACACCCCGGTCGTAGCGCCGCATTAATGCCCAATGAGCCGTCAAATCACAAAAAAAACCCTCCTTTCCAGCTTTAGCAGTAAGCTGGACGGACGAAGCGGCAATATTTCACTCGGCCTGAATCCCTTCTCCCTTGTCTGCTTGTTTAGAGAAAACCCCCGCTCGGTGATTGCATAGGATTTTCTCATGGAGAACCTGGTTTGAATTCTTCATCCATCCCCGATAAATCCAAGTCCCTTGGTCGCGGGTACTCCTAGGATGGCAGCCGCCGCCGTTGATGCATTTTTCTTCCTACTGAATCTAGTGTGTTTCATTTGCAGTGCCAAAAGTGCGAGGGCCCTACAGGTTTCTGCGCCCTCGGCGAGACGCCACACTTGTTCCTTCTCATCCTAACACAGGATTTTAAAACGCACTCAGTATGTTCCTAGAATCCTCTTTTCTATCCGAGAGGGTACGGTGTTTTGAACATGATGTCGACTAATTTGGAAATTTGGATTGCTATATTTGGATAAAAGGTACTAGTACCATGATCAACACTGACGTGAAGGAGGAAAGTATTTCTAGATTTGGATATAGGGAATACATTGTGTTCTCATATTATTTTGCCGGCAGTGCATTCCTTGCTCTGCCAGAACACATGTACTCAAGATGCTCGGCCTTGCCATAACTGAATACACTAGTTTAATGGTAATAGTGAAGACAAGCCATGGATATAAGTTTCGAGTTGGGTTCATGAACCAAGAAGATCGTTGCTTTTTTTATGGCCGAACTTGGATAAACTTTCTCAAGTGTTATGGACTGAAAGTTGGCACACGAATGTTGACGGAAATAGCAGAACCTGGTCTCATCTTCACTGCGATCTTCCACCCCGACGTCATTCCAATTGTTCATCCATGTTAGTTTTGTATCTGGTTCTTGCTTGTTGCCTCGATTACTTATTAATCCACCTATTCTGTCTAACTAATCACAATTTAACTTTAGAAGTAGCAACGAATCTCTCACGAAGATGCTACTTCTAACTAATATTTTCTTATAATTGGTGGCACGTGTAGGTTTTTTCAAAGTTAAGCAGGCTGCTCGTTTGTTATTCTGTAACAACTCGGCTGTTACTGATGGCACTGAAGTTGACTGGGACGACATCCACAAGTTCCTACACTTTATTGATCGTCTTGAGGTCCTTGTGGGGCGTTTCAATGGTGGAAGGCCACGTGGGATATGTGTGCCACTGCTGCACTCATTGAACAGATCCAACTGCGTCGAGAAACTTATGGTACGAGCTGTTTTCTATTATATATGTTGTTCATAAACTATTGCTTATACACAGTTTTACAACTGTGATCTTCTTGAAACAGAAACTGCCCAGTTCTATTGTTCCTATACAGATGCCTGACCATGGTCGGGTTAGACTTGCGCTTGGTCACAACATGATGTCGACCTACTCCATTCCCCTTGGAGGTGAAAAGATACTTATTCATGGGTGGTCTCAAATAATGAAGGCCCGTCCATCTTGTAGAATAGGACAGAAGATTATGTTCCTGCTTTTCCATGGCTCTAAGCGAATATCCTGTTTATTGACCACATTGCGTGATGAAGCCGCTTTTAGAAGGTTGTGGATGCGCGGGGTGGCGCCTGGGCCTTGTCTTGGGGCTTGGTGGCCTCACCCTTGGTTAACTGTAGGCAAAGTAGCACTGTTCAAGGCGTGCTTTGTACGGTTGAACATGTATAAGTACTCATACTGCTTTCAGCTATTGTTGTTAAGTGCCCCTGCTGGTTTCAGTTAAGGTTGTTAAGTACTCCTGCCGCTTTTACAGTTTGTCGTGTTTCTTCAGTCCTGTCTTCCTCCAGCCGCCAAAATCAAACCAGCGCCGGCGGGGCCGCCTGCTTCCGCCTCCCACGGCTGGCTGCGCCTTAGCACACGCATCGCCGCCCCACCGTCTCCTAAATCGTTAACGCCGACGTCCGAGGCCTCGCCGTCGTCCTCCGCGTGCTTTGGTGCGCTCGCCGCGGCGCCGCCCTCTCGCATTGTCAACATGGTCAGCAAACAACAGGAATCAGCAGAAGTACGTGGAGAGGATGACAGTATGGGCCCACCATGTCAGTGTATGGAAAAATAAAATGCTTCCTCCTAGTGTTTTCCTGACATCTGGGACCCACGACATTGAGAGCGTATATAGTCAATAGACAAGAGAACATCACAAGATCGGCTGACACCTGGGACGTAGCTGCTCGAGCAGTATTTTTTTTGTTATTGTTGAGACAGAGCAGGGTTTGAACTGGGCTGTGGCCCGTCTAGCCCAGGCTTATATTTTATGTTCACCATGTGACCAGCCCAGCTATTTTTTCTTTGTGAAAATGAGCCCAGTTTATTTTTTCTGAAGAATACCCAATCCAGGCCTATTTATTTTTCTACGCCCTGATGGGCTGCAACTCTTTCAAGACGCCTGCAAATCTTGAAAGTAATATGAAATGGGTTGTAAATATAAAAACAGATTACAAATTGGCAATTACTTTATAATTTCTGAATTTTTTCACATTTTCAGATTCCTATTTCACTGGGCGTTAACCCAATTTAAAGATATCTTCAAAGTACTTTAAATCTGGCTCGACATTTCGGTATTAAAAATAGTTTGGAACCCACAGAAATATGCGAAATTGGCCCTGGCCAACCAAAAAAAGGGACTACAATAAATTGCATAAGAAGTCGCAATGAGCTATATATAAATTATTAAAAAAAGAGGGAATGGTCTGACTTATGGGCCTATTAAGTTGACGCGTATGCAAGATTTTTTTAGTTATTATGTACGTCAACAAACGATTCTAGCAGACATAACCATTGGATGTCAATCCAACGGCCGCCGTGTTTCCTCAATCTCTGATCTTCTTGCTCCAGCTGCCAAATCCAGTGCCGGTGGGACCGCCTGCTCCCGCCTCCCATGCAGGCCTCACCGCCCCTACTACTCCCACCGCTGGCCAGGGCATCCCTCTACTCACCCACACCCCCTGTTATTCTGCGGTAGCGGCAGCCTCACACCGCAGCCGAACCAGTGAACCCTCGTACTCCTCTCCGCGTGGGCATCCACTGCCGCGTCTTCCCCGGCTCCGCGTCGTCCCCTTCCTAGGCCTCGCCGTCGTCCATCGCCCTGGTGCTCTCGGTGCGGTGTGGTCAACATGGTCAAGGAACTACTTCCATCAGCAGAGTACTGTCGTGCAGCGGCTGACAGCTGGGTCCACGGCAGCCGCAAGGAAGTGCCTCCTTATTACGCAGAAAATAATTATTCCTCCACCTGACAGCAGAGACCCACCGGACGGGCCACCGTATTTGGCAAAAAAATGTGTCCGCCTTGAATGCTGGGACCCACTGGACGGGCCACCGTATTTCGTGAAAAAACGTTCCCCCCGCTGTCAGCTCGGACCCACCGGAAGTGTCTCCTTATTACGCACAAAAAAATGAATACTCCCCCTGCTAGTTGGGACCCACCTTGGTGGGAGGCTGACTTGTGGGCCTACTAAGTTGACGGGGACGGAGTGCTTTGTCAACTTAGTCAATATGAACGATTCTAGCTCCAGTGACCGTACGATGTCTATCCAACGGCCGTAGTGCTTCTTCAACCTCTGGTCTTCTTCCTCCAGCCGCCCAAAGCAGCGCCGGTCGGGTCGCATGCTCCTGCCTCCCGTGGCCGGCTGTGATGCCGCGGAGGCCTCACCGCCGCTACTACTCCCACCGCTAGCCAGGCCATCCCTCTACTCACCCACACCCCGTGTTATTCTGCGGCGACGGCAGCCTCACACCGCAGCGAACCAGTGAACCCTCATACTCCTCTACGCGTGGGCATCTACTGCCGCGTCTTCCCCGGCTCCGTGTCGTCCCCTTCCTAGGCCTCGCCGTCGTCCACCGCCCTGGTGTTCTCGGCGCAGCGTGGTCAACATGGTCAAGGAACGGCTTCCATCAGACGTGGACTGTACGTGGAGAGGTTGACAGCTGGGTCCACTGCCGCAGCAAGGAAGTGCCTCCTTATTACACGGAAAATAAGGATTCCTCCACTTGACAGCAGGGACCCACCAGACGGGCAACCTTATTTCGCGAAAAAAATGTTTCCCCCTGACTTCTGGGACATACCAGCGACATCTTCGCATGCAAGGAAGTGCTTCCGGGCAAAAAAACGATTCGCCCCCCTGACTGCTGGGACCCACCAGCTACATCTTCGCACGCAAGGAAGTGCCTGATAGTCGGGACCCAACCGCGTTGTCATTCTGGTCGTGAACGTGTACGTACATACTGGTCGATGTAGAGGCGCACCCGTGTCGTAGTAGAGGCGCGCACGTAGCATGTACACGTACGTACAACGGCCAGGGTGGAATTAAGTAAATACAGCCATGTACGTACATACGAGCGCGGTCTCGAACGCCTACTCGCGCGTACGTACGGCCAGGGCTCGTGTAGGCTGGGTCGGAACGGAGAAACTGCGTCATCGTTGTGTTCATTGGGAGGCAACGGAATGTGTCGTGTTCATCAGGAGGCAACGGAACGCATGGGAGCCAACCGGCTTTGACGGAACAGCCGATGGAAACGAGGCCTGGCGTACCGCAGAACGGAGGAAACGGCCTTGTGTTCGACCGACCACAGTCGAAACGGGATCATGTTCATCGGGAGGGGTCTGGCGTACCGCAAAACGGAGCAAACGGACCTCCTACGGTCGAAACGGGGGTCATGTTGATCGGGAGGGGTGTGGCGTACCGCAAAACGGAGGAAACGGACTTGTGTTGGAGCGCGACGGTCGAACGGGGTCCTGTTCATCGGGAGGGGTGTGGCGCACCGCAAAACAGGACTCCACGGGATACTGTTCATCTCCACCGTCGACCCCCTCCAGCCTCCACGGGCTACTGTTCATCCACCGTCGACCTCCTCCAGCCTCCACCTGCGACTGTTCATCCACGGGCTCCTGTTCATCCAGCCTCCACCGCGCACTACTCCACAAGCTACTATTCAACCAGCCCTCTCCACGGGCTACTGTTCAACCACCCATCCACGGGCTACTGTTCATCCAGCCCTCCACCGTCTACTGTTCATCCAGCCCTTCACGGGGTGGTCCTGTTCATCCAGCCCTCCACGGGGTCCTGTTCATCCAGCCCCACCGGGAACTGTTCATCCAAACCCCCCAGCAACGCTCACTGTTCATCCAGAGGCAGCATTGATCGGCTTCAGTTAGTAGCAGTAGCGAAGGAATCGCTCGATCGGGTTCAGTTAACAGCCATCGATCGATCTCTCAGGTTCAGTAACGCGTAGCTTGCAGTGCAATCGCTCAGGTTCAGTTAGAGCCCAACGCCTCGCACCCACGTGCTTGCGTGTATGAAAGAAACGCGCATCGCTCGGCCCCCACCACCCACCGTAACCGGGAACACCCCGATATTTTCCTCGCCCTCGCTTCTACCATGGTTTTTTCTGTCATGGACGGCCCAAAGAATGTCATGCAGCTACGTCTCCGGCCCGCCCAGGACGAAAAGCCCATTTTCTGTCATGATTTTTTGTCATAGAATTAGGACCCCACCACATCTATGATGATACCAGGTTTTGTCACAACTATCGTCATAGAAGTGTCATAAGTATGACGGAATTTTTTTCATTCGGCCCAAAATGTCACGGATGTGTCTTTTTTTAGTAGTGGCAGGCGCAGACCCTGAGCATAAAAATATGAAGTGCTGGCACCCTAAGTTTTAGCATGCATGCTAGGTTAAGTCTCTCCCTCGGTTAGGGTTGATAGTGCTTAGCGGCGACTAACCCCTAGCATAGAGGTCGAGTGTGTGTCTTTCTGTTCCTTTCCATCCTCTTTGGTTCGCAGGGCACGTGGACACTTCTGCTGAGCTACTTGGGAGAAAGGGAACAAACCGGCGCTCCGGCCCCGGCAAGCCAAGGTTGCTGGGGGCTGAAGACACAAGGATCCAACCATGGCAAACCAAGGTTGCCGGGGGCCACGGATTTAGATAAGTCCTTTATCCCCTGTTGTGCATTTCCGTATAGAATTGGGACGTATGAAACCTCGTTTTTAGTCTTAAACCACCGTGCTCCCTTTTTCCTGTACCCAAGAGCTATCCCTGGGTCAGAACTTGGTTGTAGTCGCGATGACAAGGAAATAAACGAAGGGCCTAACTCTGCTTCGCCCTGCCTCCGCCAAGAGCGTCAGAATGGTCGACTGAAGTGAGGGGACGGCAAGGCCTGTTGCCGGGCGACAATGTTTATCTTAAAAATAACAAGGATTCACTCCTTGGCATGGGCCTCGCTCACGCACAAAGAACCCGGCAAGCACCTTTTTTTAATTAAAACGTCCCATACAGGTACAGTTCATACGGAATAAAAAACATGAGCAAGGGGATTACAAGTCTTAAAATTAACAAGTGCCCGCAGGCTTACAAACTAAAAAGAGATAAGATTCCCGTAATCCCTTTCTTGTCCCTCTCCTTAGAAGGTGGAACAAGATAGCAGGAGGGCAAAAAGAGCGCCTAGGCGAGGTACGAGGAGCAGAAGGCACCAAGAGAACATCCCGGTGCCGGGAGGGGAGCTGGAAGATGAGGCAGCGGGCCGACAATATGCGACGAAGGCATCGGTGCCCGCGTACTCCGACTTGACGGCCGCCGGCCGCCTTCTTCGCCTTCTCCGACCCTCCTACGCCAGCCGCCCAAGGAGGCGACAGGGAACGCGCCGATGGACAGCTTGACGAGGAAGGCCCTCGGCAGGGCGCGTGGCCGAGGGAGGGGCAACGCGGTCAGTCGGAGTCGAGGTCAGCGTCCCGCCGCTCGACGCCCTCGTCATCGCTGTCGCTGTCCTCCTCGTCACTCCCTCTTGAGGAGGAATCTTCATCGTCGGAGGAGCTCTCCATGCAACACTTCAAGCGAGTTCCAAGATCTCCAAAGACCTTGACGGAGAGCAGGCCGTCCTCCATTAACTTGAAGTAGAGAACGAGCCCCGCTGTCAGGCTGTGGATGCGGGCGAACGTCTTCCATCCGCGACGGAGGTACGTGACCTGAGGAGCGGGGAAGTCGACGTCGACCCGCATGCCGCCATTCCTGCAGCCCCTCATGTGCAACCTGAGGGTCTGGGGCGGATCAAGCTCCATTTCCTGAGCAAATGGGGTAGGGAGACGAAGACGACAACGCAGTGGCCGGCGCAACCTGATGAATAACTCACAGGGCTGCTCCCCGACATGGCCCTCCATCGGGGGAGGCATCGCTGGCGGAGGCAAGGCCGGTGCGCCGCCCCGTCCACCTCTTCCCCGAGCACCACGGTGACCTCGGCCTCGCCCCCTCCCCCTTCCTCTCGTAGCCGGGCGCCGCCGCGAGCTCTTGGGAAGGAGGGACGCGCTGTCGAGCAGCAACCCTCACTACCACCGTTGAAGGGCCGACGCCCCCTCTCGCCATGGCAGATGGAAGAAAGGAGCAGAGGTAGAAGGAGATGGATGATGGAAGAATGTGGTATGCCATCCCCCCTTCTTATAAAGGGCCAGGGTCGGGGCTCGGCCGCCCCACTCGACCAATCCGGTCATCGGGGGCGTAGGGAATCAGGACCGACCCGCTGCCCCAATCAGCGACGGCCCAGTTTCCCGCCTGCCACCTACATGAGGGACACGTGGCGAGCAAGCAGAATCGAAGGGATGGGTGAGGCGACCGTTCCCCACCCCGTGATCGTGGGGCGCGGACGCCTTGAAAACCACGACCCGAGTCCACTCAGTAAATGAGCCGCGCCTCTTCGTCTCCCTCTTTTTATGGGGAAGGCGCGAGCCGCCTCTTTACCATGATGTGACGCGTGCATGCGGGAACCGCCCCACACATGACCCCCATGTCACGCACGACCCTCCACGTCGCGCGTTCAACGCGGGTCGTGGGGAAGCGCAGCGGACGAAAAAGTTACTACGGTAAAAATCCGCCCCACCTGCCCGAGCACCGTTCTGGGCCTGGCCCAACAACGCGTCGCGCTTATGTGTGGCCCAGGCCCAGGGGCTCCTGTCAGTGTACAAAAGTAGGGGCTCTCCTTTTGAACCCTTTACTTGTGCACGGGCAGTCAGAGCCGCGCGCCACGACCACACTTAGCAGGGCAGAAGAGGGAAGCCGGAGGAAAGCCGAAGCACAAGACAACCAAGGCAACGCCAAGACCAGAAACACAAAGAGCAAGAGGGCGAGGTGGACCCCCCAGGCAAGACCCTTGCCGGGGCGGCCTCCGCAGCCCTGGCATGAGCCTTGCCAGGGCAACTTGCCTGACGCCAATGGAGCGCGCCTTCCTTGAGCCCAAGGGTTCCAACGCCATCAACCACATTGGGACCAAGGCTCAGGAGGCACCTCCGTGGTGGCATGCAGATATTTGTGAAGATCATAGATACACAAGATCAGATGAGGACCAGAAGACGACGACCCTCGGCGGGATCCTAGCCGAGGAAATCCACAAGACCCCCGGCAAGCGCCTTGCCGGGGACGACCGCGGTGCCACGGCAAGACCCTTGTCGAGGGCATCAGAAGGGCCACAGCCAGGCCCGTGCCTGCCAAGAATCTACCGCCGTCCCCATGCAGCTGCTAGCTCAACCAGCTGGGCAGCCCCCTGCGTGGCGATGAGCAGCCTCTACACCGACCCAGCAAGCACCTGCGTGGTGGCATGCAGACCTTCGTGAAGGCTCCACCACCGCGCTAGCCCAGCAGCCAGCAAACGTGGCGCCAGGACGCCTCGTCAGCTCAGAGGCGTGTCGAAGCCAGGCGAGGCGGCGACAGCTGGGATGTGCTTCCTTGCCGTCCCCGATAAAGCGAGAGGGGCACGTCGGCAGCGCATTAAATGCGTTTGTCTGACGGTGCCAGAGGATAGACTCATCCACTATATACCTTTCCACCTCTTGTGTGCCACTATGGCGACCCCTTTTGTCTATAAAAGGAGGCCCAAGGCGTCCAGGAGGAGGATTCGGTTCTTTTGGGCAAATTACACCCTGTAGCCAGCTCAAGAACACAAGAACACTCGAATACATCCACCAAAGCAAGACTAGGGTATTACGCATCCTCGCGGCCCGAACCTGGGTAAACGATCCGTGTGCTTCCTGTCAGACCCGCTCTTTGTACAACCCCGCGCCCGCCAACCGTAGAAGTGATCCCAGTGATTCCATAGGTGTCGATTTCCCCCGACAAACGCGTAAAATACAGGCATAATGAAACCGAGGGCCCGAGGTCTGTAACAAAAACCGGCGAGTTACACGTGTAATTTGAGAGACGAGTGTATATTTTACTAGTCGAAATAGACCAACCAAACGCTTCTCCTGAGACCATCTGCTTTTATTTACAAGCGTTAGTTTTACAAATGGTTTTGGTTGGAAAACAACGATCCAATCATGGCCTAAGATGATGAGTTGGTTGGAAGATCATATGGTTTCACCTCTAACCTACCCGAGTTGTCGTATAGGCTATGAATGAAACATAAGACAATGAACTTCTTAAGCACAGAAACAATAGAAGAGGATGATCTTCTTAATATGCAAATCACAGGGATTAGCTAAACATGCAAAACAATATGAAGCATTATTCTCAGGAGGCATGGTGAACAGCTCGTGATGCCGCATGCCACAGCATTCCAAGCTCAACTTTGCAATCAAACACAAGGCCTGGCATTACATAGACAATATTCAGAACAAACTCTTAACACAAGAATATCTCAGCAGAGTAACTATTTACTTCTAAACAGAACACGGGAATAGGAAAAAACACTCGACACTGCTCACAGCAAGGGCGTCCCACTCAAAAATATCAAATGCATGTCTTTTGGCTAACATCAATGAGCAAATTTTGACAAGGTTTTCCAATTCCAATATATTAAACTAACGTCTTCTTGCTAACATCAATGAGTAAACGTTGACAAGCTTTTCCCATTCAAAATATGTAATGCCTATGATTGTGGAACGGGCAGGGTTTGTCATCAGTTTGTGTCATCTGATAGTCCGGTGGCTCAAGGTGACGACGAATGATTAGAGAGCCATTCGATATATTGTGCATTATGAAGTATTATGGAGGACACGAACCATCTTAACATTTCATGCAGTTCCACTAAAATCAAGCTAAGCATCCCTGTGGATTTCGTATTTATATGCTGCAAGAAAACAAAGACACATCAGCACACACATGAATATTGGCCCCAGTGTCTACCCACCAATCGGTGGACTAACAAACTGAAAGTACGGTAAACAGATTACCATACCCAGATGCCCCATCATTGTTGCTTAGAATGACATTGACAGACTTGGAGTCCTGTCATGGCTTCTTGTATTTGTTTGAGCACTTTATGCCCAGTGCACTCCACGTGTTGTAGAGTTCCTATGCTCTCTGCAGACTATCATGTCACCAGCATCAATTAATACTCTGTAAAGCTTCTCAATCATTCTTTCTGTAATGTAGCGCAAACAGTGACTGCTTTTTTCTGCAAAGTGGTAAAACCATCTGGACCCACTAATGCAGCAGTTTGCCTTAGACACATTGGCTCCTTTTGTGCAGTTCAACTAAAATCAAAGTCGGAATAAAACCAAGCTTTAATTTTGATATCCCTGTAAGCTACAATAGGTATAAGGGAAACAATTACTGAAAAATAACGGTTGATGACTTGTACTCCCAGAAGAAAAACATCTACTGATCTACCTTATCTTAATGGGAAACAAAGCAGGAGAGTAGCAATTCTCCATCAGTGTGATTCATTCATATTAACTGAGACATTATCTTAACAATGCCTTGTTTCAACATGTATAAAGAACGACAAAGCAGAAAAGTACCATTCCTAAAACAATGCGACTTATTCATTTTAACAGACATTATCTTAACAATACCTTGGTTAAACATGTAGAAAGAACTACAAAGCAGGATAGTACCATTTGTAAAACAGTGTAACTGATATATAATAACAGAGACATTATCTGAACAATACATATCATAAACATGTAGTCCGGCCGATCCCTAACAAAAATGGTACTCCCACCGATCCCTAACAAGTGTTGCAGTTTTGAACTAAGATTCAGTAGTTAATTTTGAGGAAAGTCGGTACTGAAAGTCGGTACTGACCTTTCAAGACCAAGATTTGAAACAACTCGTGAGGAAGACCTGAGAGAGATCTCAACACATATATGGAAATCCGGTCTCCTTTTGTGTAGTTCCACCAAAATTAAGCGAAGCAAAATGTCGCAATAGCAACAAGTTGAACAGATGTCCTTGTTTTAACAGAGGCAAAAAAGGAATCAATTACTGGCCAATAAAGGAGGATGAAACATGCGGCCACAAAAATGGTAATCCCTAACAAGTGTTGCAGTTTTGAACTAAGATTCAATAGTTAATTCTGAGAGTGGCATTGCTTTCTTTTACCAGCGGCATTAGATTAGCAAAAAGCATAAAAAGTTCCAGGGGAGAGTTGGTGCAACAACAGCATGTGCTTCCACCTACTTATAAATGGGGTGATGCAGAGTTTTGTTGTAACAAAGAAACAAGCATCATGTCTGGGTTGGAACAATTTTTGCCCACTTAATGGTAAAAGACAGCAGTTCAATAGCTTCAATTCAACATTTATCCAAAACAGTATCAATACAAGTAGCACAACATCTCAAAGCACACTGCAGCATCATGTGGATGAAAGTCGGTACTGACCTTTCTTGACCAACATTAGAAACAACTTGGGAGGAGGAGCTGAAGGTAATCCCAAGACATATATGAAAATACATTATCTCCTTTTGTGCAGTTCCACCAAAATTAATCAAAGTCGCCAGTGTGACATTCAAGTTGAACTGCACAAAACACTCTCAAAACATAAGTTTTTCGCGTAGCGAAGCAAAATGTCGTAATAGCAAAGTTGAATAGATATCCCAATTTTAACAGAGGCAAAAAAGGAATCAATTACTGGCCAATAAAGGAGGATGAAACATGCGGCCACAAAAATGGTAATCCCACCAATCCCTAACAAGTGTTGCAGTTTTGAACAAAGATTCAGTAGTTAATTCTCAGAGTGGCATTGCTTAATTTTACCAGCGGCATTAGATTAAGAAAAAGCATAAATAGTTCCAAGGGAGAGTGGGCGCAACAACACCATGTGCTTCCATCTACTTATAAAGGGGGTGATGCAAAGTTTGTTGTAACAAAGCAAGAAGCATCATGTCTGGGTTGGTCCCATTTTTGTTCACTACATAATGATAAAAGACAGCAGTTCAATAGCTTCAATTCAACATTTATCCAAAACAGTACCAATACAAGTAGCACATCATCTCAAAGCACACTACACAATCATGTGGATGAAGGCCTGTACTGACCTTTCATGAGACAGACAAGATAAAATACGAATCTACCAGCACGAATAGGAAATCTAATCTCGTTTTGTGCAGTTGCACTGAAATCAAGCAAAGTCGTTGGTGTCGCATTTAAGTTTGCTATAACAGTGATACATCTCCAACGTATCTATAATTTTTGATTGCTCCATGCTATATTATCTTCTGTTTTGGACATTATTGGGCTTTATTATTCACTTTTATATAATTTTTGGGACTAACCTATTAACCGGAGGCCCAGCCCAGAATTGGTGTTTTTTGCCTATTTCAAAGTTTCGCAGAAAAAGAATATCAAACAGAGTCCAAACGGAATGAAACCTTCGGGAACGTGATTTTCGGAACGAACATGATCCAGGAGACTTGGACCCTACGCCAAGGAAGCTTCCAGGAAGCCACGAGGTAGGGGGGCGCGCCTACCCCCCTAGGCGCGCCCTCCACCCTCGTGGGCCCCATGTTGCTCCACCGACGTACTCCTTCCTCCTATATATACCTACGTACCACCAAATGATTGGATACGGAGCCAAAAACCTAATTCCACCGCTGCAACCTTCTGTACCCACGAGATCCCATCTTGGGGCCTGTTCCGGAGCTCCGCCGGAAGGGGCATCGATCACGGAGGGCTTCTACATCAACACCTGAGCCTCGCCGATGAAGTGTGAGTAGTTTACCTCAGACCTCCGGGTCCATAGTTATTAGCTAGATGGCTTCTTCTCTCTTTTTGGATCTCAATACAATGTTTTCCCCCTCTCTCGTGGAGATCTATTCGATGTAATCTTCTTTTGCGGTGTGTTTGTTGAGACCGATTAATTGTGGGTTTATGATAAAGTTTATCTATGAACAATATTTGAATCTTCTGAATTCTTTTATGTATGATTGGTTATCTTTGCAAGTCTCTTCGAATTATCAGTTTGGTTTGTCCTACTATATTGATCTTTCTTGCAATGGGAGAAGTGCTTAGCTTTGGGTTCAATCTTGCGGTGTCCTTTCCCAGTCACAATAGGGGCAGCAAGGCACGTATTGTATTGTTGCCATCGAGGATAACAAGGTGGTTGTTTTTATCATATTGCATGAATTTATCCCTCTACATCATGTCATCTTGCTTAAAGCGTTACTCTGTTCTTATGAACTTAATACTCTAGATGCATGCTGGATAGCGGTCGATGTGTGGAGTAATAGTAGTAGATGCAGGCATGAGTCGGTCAACTTGTCTCGGACGTGATGCCTATATACATGATCATACCTAGATATTCTCATAACTATGCTCAATTCTGTCAATTACTCAACAGTAATTTGTTCACCGACCGTAAAATACTTATGCTCTTGAGAGAAGCCACTAGTGAAACCTATGGCCCCCGGGTCTATTTTCCATCATATTAATCTCCCATCAACAAGCTATTTCTGGCGCCGTTTTTATTTTGTTTACTTTACTTTGCATCTTTATCACAAAAATACCAAAAATATTATCCTATCATATCTATCAGATCTCACTCTCGTAAGTGACCTTGTATGGATTGACAACCCCTTATTGCGTTGGTTGCGAGGATTTATTTGTTTGTGTAGGTGTGAGGGACTTGCGTGTAGCCTCCTACTGGATTGATACCTTGGTTCTCAAAAACTGAGGGAAATACTTACGCTAGTTTGCTGCATCACCCGTTCCTCTTCAAGGGAAAACCAACGTAGTGCTCAAGAGGTAGCAAGAAGGATTTCTGGCGCCGTTGCCGGGGAGGTCTATGCAAAAGTCGACATACCAAGTACCCATCACAAACCCTTATCTCCCGCATTACATTATTTGCCATTTGCCTCTTGTTTTCCTCTCCCCCACTTCACCCTTGCCGTTTTATTCGCCATCTCTTGTTTTCCTCTCCCCCACTTCACCCTTTCCTCTCCCGCATTACATAGCAAGCAACAAGTTGAATAGATATCCCTGATTTAACAGAGGCAAAAAAGGAAACAATTACTGGCCAATAAAGGAGGATGAAACATGCAGCCACAAAAACAAGCATCTACCTTATCTTGATGGAAAACAAAGTATAGGACAGTAGCATTTCTAAAACGGTTGCATTGATTCATATTAACAAAGAAGTTCTCTTAAAATAGTTCAGTACTTAATTCTGAGAGTGGCATTGCTTAATTTTACCAGCGGCATTAGATTAAGAAAAAGCATAAACAGTTCCAGCGGAGAGTGGGCGCAACGACACCATGTGCGTCCATCTACTTATAAAGGGGGTGATGCAGAGTTTGTTGTAACAAAGCAACAAGCATCATGTCTGGGTTGGTACCATTTTTGTTCACTACTTAATGGGAAAAGAGAGCAATACAATATCTTCAATTCAACATTTATTTAAAACAGTACCAATACAAGTAGCACAGCATCTCAAAACACACCGCACGATCATGTGGATGAAGGCAAGTACCAACCTGTCATGACGCACACAAGATCACGTACGTATCTGCCAACATGAATAGGAAATCCAATCTCGTTTTGTGTTGTTGCACTGAAATCAAGCAAAGTCGCCGGTGTGACGTTTCAGTTTGCTATAGCAACAAGTTGAATAGATATCCCTGTTTTAACAGAGGCAATAAAGGAAACAATTACTGGCCAATAAAGGAGGATGAAACAAACGGCGAAAAAATAAGCATCTAACTTATCTTGATGGAAAACAAAGTAGGACAGTAGCATTTCTAAAACGGTTGCATTGATTCATATTAACAGAGACATTCTCTTAAAACAACATTCATTAAGAATGTAATTTACTTTTAGCAGTGGCATTGCTTCAATTTTCCAGCAGCATTCCTAGATTAACAACAGCAAAATAGTTGTATGGGACATGGGACATGGGACATGCCAGCACCATGTGCGTCCACACGTATAAATGGGTGATGTAGAGTATGTAGCCAAGCAGCATATCTTCGTTGGTCCCATATTTGTTCTCTTTGAACCTTTTTCCTATGTGAGGGCAGAAATCTAGTCCTGCACAAACTACCCGACCCCCCCAGTTTCTTTCCCTTTTCAACAAAGAGATCTGTTCCTTACAGATGTGTGTACTGGGTTACCCCCTTTTTCCCTTTTCGACCAACAAAGCGGCTGGATAGCCAGTCTATACTACTTTCCCTCCCTCCTTTCCTCATTGAACCACGTCCTAGATTCATGCTCCACCCCACTACACCCTTCTTTCCTCTTTGAACCAAGACCTAGATTCGACTACAGAATCGAAAAAGATCCGCATGCAGCTAGAGCAATGACGGTTTCGAAGAAACTTATACCTTAGGGTCGTCAGGATGTGGCAAGGTGTGCAGCGGGAGGCCGGATCTGCCCACACTACGTACGACAGCAAGGAAGAAAGGGTCGGTGGCCCTCCCACACAGGCGCTGGGTGAAAGAGAACAGCGCAGCCGACAGTGGATTGCCTCCCTTGCCGAAGGAGATAGAGTGAACGTTGCACCTCCTCCCCTTGCCGGTGCGACGGGATCCGGACGCCTCCTTCACCAGCTGTGAGGGGGGAGAGAGAGACAAAGGCCAACGTAGTCTTGTTTAGATCTGGTGAAGAGGGTGACTGGGTGAGAGACCATGAATATAGCAAACCCTAGCAAAGGAACGCTGAGCCTCCAGCGTGTATTTATATATGTAGTGCGGCGAGAGTGTGGAGAGTGCAAACTCTAGCGAACAAGCGCTGAGGCTCCAGCTTATATAGTACTACATATATACTATAGTACGGACTGAGCTCCGGTGCCTTAACTGTGCCTGCTTTTGGCTGTAGGACAGGTTGGCCAGCCACATTTTGGGCCCACCTGTCATAAACCCAAAGGCAGGTGCACTAAGTCAATGAAGCTGCGTCCATATAGTACTCGTGTCTAATACTAATATATAGTGGAGTGGTTTTCTTATTCTCTCCATAACAATCATTTTAAATTGTGTAAGTATGAAACGAAACTCTTAAATTAACGTACGAGTGAAGAAAACTACTACTTCCGATGAACTAACGATCCACGCGTCCTGGTCGCACTTCCTGTCTGGGGCGTGCGGTACACTGCCCTCTCTTAAGTGAACAACCATACATGCGCCAAATTATCGGAAACGTGTGAGAGTGTGTACAAATAAAGAATTTTAATTTCAATTATCGGAAAGTTTTGAGAGTATGTACAGTTTGCCCTCTCTCAATAATTATGGTTTGTTGTGTTCGGCCTAAACTTGGTCAAACTTTACAAAGTTTGAATTCAGTCAAATCTAATATGCGGAGTAAATAAAAATGGAGGGCTACTACGTCCATCCGGGTTTTTAGTACACACCACTTTTTAATCAAAGTTAATAGCTAGACAAATAAAATTACAGGGGAGCTGAAGACAAAGTTGTGAGAAGGCTTAGAAATCAATACAAAACTTATGCTCGTAGTAACAACGTCGATCCTTCTTCGAGGAAACATTTGGTT
The DNA here is from genome assembly GCF_002575655.3 of Aegilops tauschii subsp. strangulata. Lineage (NCBI taxonomy): Eukaryota > Viridiplantae > Streptophyta > Magnoliopsida > Poales > Poaceae > Aegilops > Aegilops tauschii. The sequence continues at coordinate 107,316,893 of NC_053039.3, forward strand.
CATAGCCAATTGTGTGATAAAATTGCACCAACGTGAAAGACGACTGCGTCTCCAACGCAACCAAGGTGAACTGATGAAGGATATCATGTTTGTGGGTAACAAGCAAAGAGCACTAATGGAAAACAACTTGTTTTTCATGGAAAATCGATCAGCTTCACCAGCCGACGCAACCATGAGCATCGATAGGTCATCATGGTGATGCATCATCCATTTGGCATCAAGTTGGGGTGAGGAACCTATGAAGTTCGACAAATCCTCACTGTGGTTTGTTTCTTATCATTCATCAAGCTCGAGGAAGGAAGAACCACGTGGCAGAGGACAGTGAGGCAGAACAACAATGGCCATCCAATTTTGTGCAGTTCCACTAAAATTGAGGAAGACATGCCCGGGTATGGAGATGCGCATCGCTGTTTGAAAAATTATAAAAAAGGGATATAGTGTTGTTACTTTGTTTTGGCAGTGGTACAAGATTAACAACGACATCTCAATTGTCAATAATAATCAATGAAAAGTACACCAACAAACAGAAGCATCATGATTATCTTGATGGGAACTAAACCAGGATACCTAAGAAAAAAAGCATTTCTTCATTTAACTAGTGGTAGTATTAGATTAGCAGCAGCAATAGGAGCATATGGACAATGACCGCACAACCACCATGTACTTTTTGTCGAAACAACATGTCTCCACCGAGGCATAAATCAGGACAACTTTCTGAGTGGCATTTCCTCTATAATAGTAGGTGATGTTGGACCAGCCGACGAACCCTAGCTGGGGAGTAGTCTCATAGAAGAAAACCCGCATGCAGCGACCTGGGGAGCTGGACCTGTACAAGAAGTTATACCTCAAGTGGGCGAGATGTCACTTAGGTGGGCAGGTGGGATCTGCCCACACGACGGCAGCGAACAAGGGCGCGGAGGACCTTCGTCCGCGCCAGCGCCGACTGCGAGAGGACAGTGCGCATCGGCTTCCTCCATCGCCGACGGCGACAACGTCAACACTGCACCTCCTCACCTCCCGCAACGGACGGGATTCGGCGGGATCTGTGACCACCGGTGAGGAGAGAGATAGTGTCGACACTGTCATCTTGTTTTGATATGGAGAGGGTGAGAGAGCGATACAATGGAGTAAAAAAATCTCTCCATAGCAGCGTTTTTAAATAGGATACGCTCCTTCCCGGAAAAAAGAAACGAAAACTGGCGGACAATTTTTTAACGTACCAAGAAAGAAAACTCGATCAAAAACACGCCCCCGCTTCCAGGTCGCGAGAGTCGTCGCGCACACACACATAGACATAGATATGCATCTGAGTATGGCTGGGTAAAACTGAATACAGATGGTTCCTTCTTGCCAGAGAACGGAACTGCTGGTACAGGCGTGATACTGGAAGCTTGTGTAATTGCGCGAATGCACAGGAAGCTTGTGTAATTGCGCGAACGTACAGGGATCATGGGGGTGCTATAATTTTCTCTTCATGTAGAAGCCTGTGTTATTGCGCTAATGCACTGGAAGCAGAATTTTTGGCCATCAAAGAGGGTATGTCGCTCGCATTGCAGAGGAGTAATCTTTTTTTTGATCCACAAACCGTAGAACAATCATTCTACGGTAAACTATATTAATATAATAAAGTACATGGGGAGTCTAAGCTCCAAATATCAATATCGAGACCGACTGCCTTGAAGCTACAAATATGGTGAGGATTAGGAATGAAGATCTTGATAGATCTCGGTTTGGTTTTTTGGTGCGTGAGATTAGATCGCTCATGGCACTCCGAAATACTTGTCTTGCTCATGTTCGATGAAACAACAACATTGTCAGTCATACTTTAGCTCATTATGGTAGGACTAGTGGCCGTATCGCTGTTTGGCTAGGTTCAGGCCCTGATGGCATTGTCGAACTTTGTAACTCCGAGTGTAGCCTAGCTACTGGAGTAATACAAGTTTGTTCCCGCAAAAAAAGACATAGACATGCATATCCGTGTTTACGTAAAATTCCATCTCCATCTCCATCTCCAATCATATTTGTCCAACTAGCACATTATTTATGTTGTTAATTATATATACGCAGCAATATTAACGTACAACATCTCTTGTTTGCGGGCGTCCGTACCGCTGCCACGCCCGCTCCTGACCAACCCGAACCCTCTTCATCACCCGCGCGTGCTTCCCGCCCGAAACGGTCAGTGCCGCATTCATGCCCGGCCAGAGCGGACGCGACCTCTCACTGGCGCGGGCATTGAAGCGGCGCGCCGGCCAAGAGAGCGTCACCCGTGCTGCTTCTCGGTGCACGCGACTGCTCCGCGTTCAAAGGTCGCAATAGCCAGCCACATCATGCATGTAAAAAGTTCTTGGGATTCCGTGCTACAGCTAGCTGTCCTCCCCCAACTCGTCAATCTCTTCCAGTAGTGCTAGTACTCCATGGCATGATCCATCGACAAGCAGGCGGAAGGTTTGCGGTGAGTGGCATGCCGAGCGACCGTGTGGGGTCGAGCCGTGGAGGAGGGTGAGACACGAACGCGACAGACATGATTTAAACATTGGTTTTGCTCGATGGCGCGATCCAATGAAATGAATCGTTGGTTTCTCTCCGTTTCCATTTTTTCTCCAGAAAAACGGAAACTTTCCTCTCCATTTTCATTCCTACTCCAAGGTTGCCCCGTTACAACATTCCATTAAATACAAAGGAAAACTAACACGCATGCTGATGCATCTCAATGATTCACAGATCATAGCCAATATTTACTTCACAACTAAAGACAAAAGTTGTGAGAGCGTGTACAAAATAAAAATTACTGATGGGATCACTACGACTTAAACCCTAAACCCTAAATAGGATTTAATTTCCTGGCTAGGTAGAACTTGTCAAAGGAAAGACGACTGGCACCCTCGGATCATACGATGCTTTTGTGCAGTTCCACTAAAATCGAGCTGAGCATCCCTAATGGCAAAGATATTGAAGAAGTGTGATTAGAATAATAGTACTGGCACTAGTTCATGAGACATAAACTCATCACAAATAGAAGCCGGTAGAAATAGAGAAAGATCGACATGGAGATGGAGCTACGTGGGGAGCTGCGGCAGTGGAGCAAGCCGGCTCCAAAAGGAAGATGTACTACCTGGGAAGTCAGGCTGTAGCTAGAAGGGCGGTTGGGACGTGGCATCAGCCCATACCGTGGGGACCCCCGATTGGGACGCACCGACTGTGGGTTTTGTCCCTCGCCGATGTCGATCGCGTCTACGCAGAACATTGTTCCCTTCCCCCAGCGGCGGGATCAGGCCGGGTATGTGACCAGCGGTGTGGCCACCATCGTTCTATGCTTGTGAAGAGAGCAACGCAAGCAAGCAGGCTTGTAGCTTAGGCTCCTGCTAGTGTATATATAGTGGTTTTCTTTTTCTCTCCATATCAACCATTTTATATTGCGTACGTGTCATTGAAGAGTGAAATGGTGCTTGCTTCTTCCGACGAACCTACTGTGTAATTTGACTGCTCCTTAGTGGCCCCTACACGTACTCCCCCTATGTGTATGACCATTCCTGAGTCTCACTTGTACTTATCTCTATTTTCTTGCATGACACATGAGTAGACAGGATGCGCATCAAGGAATTTTGTTACTGCAAATTGTTACGTAGTACTGTACTACTAGTACCTACTCCCTCCTTCCGGTTCACTACTGGTACTCCCTCCGTCCTGGCTTATTGGTCCCCTTTGTACTCAATTCATGGGCTCGTTTTCCTCAAGAAATTGTCTTTACCAATGTATTAATATCGGGAATGCATGCGTGAACAACGAATGATTAAACCTTGCATGCAACGTTTTGACAAAGCATTGACTTATGAACATGTGAATGTAACACTACTGGAATCAGCTAATTTGCCATCTGCCAGCTCTTTGCCGTCTGCTAGCTGACGGCAAAGAAGCTCTTTGCCATCAGCTACACATAGGCAGACGGCAAAGAAAAGGCTGACGGCAAAGAAGCTCTTTGCCATCAGCCAGCTCTTTGCCGTCTGCCAGCAGACGGCAAAGAATCTTTGCCGTCCGCTGGCAGACGGCAAAGAGTGTGGTGGCCCCCACCCCCCGCTCGTTTGAAAAAATCTTAACGGCCCACCTCTTTGCCGTCCGCTAGCAGACGGCAAAGAGGCAAAAAGGCGGACGGCAAAGGCTGGCTGACGGCAAAGAGGGCACTTGACTAACGGCCGGTACCCCCCCCGCCCGTTACTCACTTCGTCCTCGCCCTTCTCCTCCCACCCCGCCGCCGCCGCCGCCGCCCGCCGCCCCGTCGCCCGCCGCCCCGGCTCCCCGCCGCCCCACCGCCCCGTCCCCCCGCCGCCCCGCGCCCCACCGCCGCCCCGGCCCACAGCCGCCCCGGCCCCCCCGCCGCCCCGGCCCCCCGCCGCCCCGCGCCCCCCGCCGCCTCCTCCACCGCCCCGCCCCGGCCGCCCGCCGCCCCGGCCCCCCGCCGCCTGGGCCCCCGCCGCCCCGCCTCCTCCACCGCCCCGCCCCGGCCCCCCGCCGGCCGGGCCCCCGCCGCCCCGCCTCCTCCACCGCCCCGCCCCGGCCCCCCGTCGCCGGCCCCTCCCCGACCCGTCGCCGCCCCCCACAGTGAGCCCCTCCCATTTTTTTCCTGTTTTTTTTGTTTTTTCTGTTTAGATAAGGTTTTTTAGTTTATGTTTTTTCAGTTTAGAATTAATTAGTTTAGGTTATTTAGTTTAATTAGTTTAGGTTTAATTAGTTTAAATAGTTTAGTTTTAATTAGTTTAGGTTTTTAGTTTAGGTTTAGGTTAAGTAGAAGGGGGAAGAAGAAGAAGAAGAAGAAGAAGAAGAAGAAGAAGAAGAAGAAGAAGAAGAAGAAGAAGAAGAAGAAGAAGAAGAAGAAGAAGAAGAAGAAGAAGAAGAAGAAGAAGAAGAAGAAGAAGAAGAAGAAGAGGAGGAGGAGGAGGAGGAGGATGAGGAGGAGGAGAAAGAAGAAGAAGAAGAAGAAGAAGAAGAAGAAGAAGAAGAAGAAGAAGAAGAAGAAGAAGAAGAAGAAGAAGAAGAAGAAGAAGAAGAAGAAGAAGAAGAAGAAGAAGAAGAAGAAGAAGAAGAAGAAGAAGAAGAAGAAGAGAGGAGGAGGAGGAGGAGGAGGAGGAGAAAGAAGAAGAAGAAGAAGAAGAAGAAGAAGAAGAAGAAGAAGAAGAAGAAGAAGAAGAAGAAGAAGAAGAAGAAGAAGAAGAAGAAGAAGAGGAGGAGGAGGAGGAGGAGAAAGAAGAAGAAGAAGAAGAAGAAGAAGACGGGGGATGAGAAGAAGTAGAAGAATGAGAAGAAGTAGAAGTAGTAGAAGAATGAGAAGACCCCCTGACCCCCCAACCCCGACACCACACCCCGACACCCGACCCCGACTCCACCCCGTCACCCGACCCCCTAACCCCCTGACCCCGACACGACACCCCGAACCCCCGACCCCCTAAACCCCAGATCCCGACACGACACCCCGACCCCCCGACCCCGAAACAGCACCCCGACCCCGACACGGCACCCCGACACCGACACGACACCCCGACCCCCGACACGACACCCCCGACACCCCGACACCCCGACCCCGAGACCCCGACCCCGAGACCCCGACCCCGACCCCGAGACCACGACCCCGACCCCGAGACCCCGACCCCGACCCCGACCCCAACACCCCGACCCCGAGCCTGACCCGACACCCCGACCCCGACACCGACACGGCACCCCGACCCCGACCCGACACCCCGACCCCGAGACCCCGACCCCGACACAGCACCCCGAGACCGACACGACACCCCGACCCCCGACACCTCCCGAAAAGGTGTTCTTTGGCCTTCCAGAAGCCGACGGGGTCATATATTTGTGAATTATTAGTTAGGTCATATATCTTTCGATTTTGTTATGAAAAACATCATATATAATTGTGTTGATCGGGTAGTTTTAAATGTGCAGTTGTTTCATCGCTGCGAGGTTTGGTGTTCGACGACCTCGCCGTGCGTTTGACGAGCTCTGCCCCTTTGTTCGTGGGTGAGCACAAATGACATGTCCTCCTCCCCCATTAATTATTTGATCTATTCCGATGAAACTTGATAGCTAGATATATATGTGTCTTGAATCATCAGTATGCGTAACCAATATGTGTCTCCCGTTCGAAAGCGTCATAGTTATAAATATGCATGCATTTGCATATTGATAACCTTGATTCTTTCGAATTGTCCAACGCTATCCATGGACAGCCCGAGTATGTTTAGATTGGGTTCGTTTTCCCATATGCTTTGCTCCGGATCCGACGCATAAATTTCGTCAGTGCCTCCCCTGTTGTTCTCCGGGTACACATCCTCTCTGTTTATTGCAGAGACGTGTATCAGGAGAACAACGGGGAGGTGCTGCCGAAATTTTGCGTAGGATCCGGGGCATAGCATGGGAAAATGAACCCAATCTAAACATACTCGGGTGGGATTAGGACCTATCATTACCTATTAGAGTGTAGGTTGCATGGACGTAATAAAATTGACAAAGTAGATCAACTGATGAATACATACATGGTGAATTATATATATATATATATATATATATTTGTTGTGTGTCTAGTAGCTCTGAAAGTCAAGATGAGTGATCGTGCGTGGATGTACACCGGTCACACTGGTCAGAACAAATGGAGCACTGAATGGTTCACAAAAACCAAGGGGTTTGTGCGAGCCGCATTTGAAAATGGCCAGAGGAAAACCTGGTGCCCCTGTTTACGGTGCGGCAATTGGGAAAAGAGGACAGAGGCTAAAATGGGCAAACACCTGCAGAAGAGTGGTTTTACGCCCGATTATACGGTGTGGACATTTCATGGTGAGTCTGCCCAACGTGACCGAGCTGAGGTGGATCGTCGTCGCACCGACGAGCATGGTACCGGGATGGAAAACATGGTGCAAGACTTTGATGATGCTCGGGATTCGGAGGAGGAGATGGAGGAATCTGCAAAGGCCTTCAATGAAATGTTGGAGTCTTCAAAACGTCCGCTCCATGAGCACACTGAGCTTTGTCAGTTGGATGCCATCTCACAAGTAATGGCTCTGAAGGCTCAGTTCAACTTGGGCAGAGAATGCTACGATGCAATGATGACAGTATTTGGACGCTTTCTACCCAAAGGCCATGTAATGCCTGCAAACCTGTACCAGTCGGACAAAATCCTCCGTGCACTGAAGATGCCCTATGATAAGATACAAGCCTGTGAGAAAGGATGTGTCTTGTTTAGGCTTGACTATGCGGACTTGAACTATTGTCCCATTTGCAAGTCTTCCAGGTATGTTGTGGTAGACAACGGTATGGGTGAGAAGACACAGACCAAAATCCCCGTTAGTGTTCTTCGGTATATGCCAATCTTACCAAGACTTCAACGTCTTTTCATGGTCGAAGAGACGGCCAGACAGATGACATGGCACAAAACGGGCAAAAGAACCGAACTAGATGCAGATGGGAATCTGATGATTGTACACACATCGGATGGTGTTGCGTGGAAAAAGTTTGATGAATTACATGGTGACAAAGCGGCGCCTTCCTCGCCGCCACCCCCAGCTGTTTCACCCAAGCACGTGACTGCTAGGGTGGACTCGTCCGAGGAGGAGGCTACACGGACTCCGGTCCACGAGCCTCCGGTCCACGGGTCTTGGGCCCACGAGCCTCGGGTCGACTGGCCTTTGGCCCACGAGAGTTCGGCCCACGAGACCCCGGAGGAGCACACGTCCGGATGGGGTACCTGGCCGGATCAGCCCGAGGAGCCGAGTGGCCATGCTAATGATGGCGGGGAGCCGACTGATCTTCAGGAGGAGGGTGGCACCGTCTACCAGCGTGGTGCTACACGGCTCCCGTCCGTGCCGGCGACCCGCGAGCAGAGGTGGTTGATCTTCCCTGATGGGGAGAGGTACGTAAGTGCATTTAATATTTTTGTACCTTCTGCATTCACGTTTCTTCAAATAACTAATGCGTTGGCCTTGTCATGCTGCAGGGGTTGGGACCACCATCATAGTGTCCGCCGGCCCAACTCCGTCCTTGGAGTTCTTTGCCGGCAAAACTTCCCGGGGTTTGTCACGTTGCCTGGTGAGGGTCGGCTTCCAGAGCTTGGGTTGAGCTGGGAGCACTACGTGGCTGCCCCGGCCCCCTCGGATGTCATTATCGACGGTGTCGTGTGCGACACGAGGGCAGACATGGTGATCAGGACGTTCTGGGTAATTTCTCCTTTACACATTTCAAAATCTTCAACTAGCTAGTTATTAATTGTACTAATCAATATTGTCTCATTTGATTGCAGACATTCTACAGGTGTGAGGAGGGATACGAGGAGGACAGCGCAAATGTTATCCAGAACGTCTGCAAGCGCCTACTCCAGAACTTACGGCACGAGGCTCGGGTGCAGGCTGTTCGAGACTACTACGCCTTGCGTGGTATCAAGAAGACCAAGCCGGCGTGCCGTGATAAGTTCCTGAGTAAGGAGCAGTACATGAAGGTAATTCTTAAGGCCTTCTACTTAACTTCCTTCATTTAGTAATTCTTAGCCGTAGCGCTCAAGTTTCTATTTGCTAACTTAGGCGCCTCCGAGATGGTGTGCGGATCGGATGGATTGTTGGGAGGTGTTGGTCGATGAGTGGTGCTCACAAGAATGGCTAGCCCTCCACAACCAGGCCAAGGACAAACGTGCCCAAATGGAAGGTGTGCCACACCATCAAGGCAGCTCCAACTTATATCAGTTCGGGCGCAACTGGGTATGTGGTTTGCTTCATGATTCATGCAATTCATTCATCATGCTAGCTTGAGCCCTTTAATTACTAATTTTCATTGTTTCTCTCTTTCAGGCACGCCACAATAAGGCGGATAAGGTGCCAGAGGTGTACGACCTGTATGCCATGGCCCACACTGGCTCTTTCAAGAAAGTCAAGGCTTTCTCTCAGTCTGACCTCGATGATGCAAACAACTTCACCAACATCTCCTCCCACAACAAGCTCGTGAGATATAGAGATGAGGGGAAGGCGAGGAAAGGGGAGGACTTTAACCCGAGCCAGGGTCCCATTGATCCAGAGCTGGTGATGCTATCTGGTGGCGGGAGGTCCCATGGCTCCATAGCCATTGGAGATGGACTTATCCGTTGTCCTAGCACTCTCCCGGAGATCAAGGCGCGCCAGTCGAGCTCCGCTCCTGAGATAAGGCCTCGTGAACGGCCAGTGCAACTCGCCATCAAGGTTAGTGATACGTACTCAGTTATCTTTCTCCATTACATTGTGTGCGCTTCCATCAATGATTACAAATGGTCATGTGAGTGGTGTTGCAGGCTGCTATACAGACTGAGAGAGATAGAACGGAGAAACTTCTGGCGGAGGCGGCGGAGAGGCAGCGGGAGATGGAGGAGAGGACGAGAAAGATTATGGAGGACGAGAGGGCACGGAATGACATGCAGGCAAGGGCCATGTACGAGCTCCTTGTGGTAAGTTTCTTCTGCAGATTACTTGCTAGTCTTAACATTTGAGTCTCATTACTAACTAGTATGACTCTGTTCTGAAAACCAAATGTGCAGTCTGTGTGCGAGAAGTCCGGTCAGCCCGCTCCGCCGATGCCAGTGATTGCTCCTGGGAGCACGGTGAGTTTAGTTTGAATGGACATTACTTGGTAGTCTTAACATTTGTGTGTCGTAATGCTAACGAGACATTGGAAATGATCTTTGGTGCAGCTTAACTCCAGAAACGCATCGCACGATCCTTCTCCAGGTAGCGGCACTAGCCACCCCGCTCCTACACCTCCCTGATCACGGTAAGTTTCTCTAGTGTTTTGCTTAACAAATGCATAAAGACCTAGACTTAGCTTTATTTCCTCCAATATGCTTACCATAATGACCTAGAGTTAGCTTATTTTCCTCCCAAATGACCCATTTTACCTAGGTTAGCTTATAAATGATGCAGTTCATCCAAGTTAGCTCAAAAATGACCCATTTTACCTAGATTAGCTCCTAAATGATCCATTTTACCTACGTTAGCTTTAAAATGGCCCATTTCACCTAGGTTAACTCCAAAATGACCCATCTTACCTAGGTTATCTCATAAACGATCCATTTCAACTAATTTAGCTCATAAACGATCCATTTGACCTAAGTGAGCTAAAAAACGATCCATTTCACCTAAATTAGCTCTTAAATGATCCATTTCACCTAAGTTAGCTCAAAAAGATCCATTTCAACTAAATTAGCTCTAAAATGACCCATTCTACGTAGATGAGCTCCTAAATGATCCATTTTACGTACGTTAGCTTTAAAATGACCCATTTCACCTAGGTTACCTCCAAAATGACCCATTTCACCTAGATTAGCTCCAAAATGACCCATTTCACCTAGGTTAGCTCCAAAATGACCCATTTCACCTTACTTAGCTCAAAAACGATGCCCTTCACCTTAGTTAGCTCATAAACGACCCATTTCAACTAAGTTAGCTCATAAATGATCCATTTCAACTAAGTTAGATCATAAACAACCCATTTCAACTTAGTTAGCTCATATATGATCCATTTCACCTAAGTTAGCTCATAAATGACATATACTTCTTGTTCTAGTCTTCTTCTTGTTCTAGTCACCTATTTCTAACTTTCTTATTTACCATTTTGCAGATTTCATTCACTTCATGGAAGCTAGCTTGCTATGATGGAGTGCTTGCTTTTCCTTTGATGAAACTTTGCATTGTATCTAGCTTGTTATGATGGATGGAACTATGTGATATGGATCATTGCATCTAACTTGCTATGTTGATGAAACTTTGCATTGTAATATATATATGGATGGAACTATGTGTATGGATGGAACTTGCTTATGTATGAACAATGTGTATGGATGAAACTGATGTGATATGTGATATGAAACTTATGTGCTGGATATGTGCTGGATATGTGATATGAAACTTATATATTTTCTGTGCAAATTGTGGGATTTAATAAAAAACAGAAAAAACAGACAATATGCAGGCTCTTTGCCGTCTGCCACCGACGGCAAAGAGCTCTTTGCCGTCTGCCGCGGACGGCAAAGAAGCCACGTGGCAGCCAACTGTGCTTCCTGGGAGCTGACCCATTTGGTCAGTTTGCCTACAGTGGCAGACGGCAAAGACTTTGCCATCTGTGGCAGACGGCAAAGAACCTGCACTTTGCCATCAGTGGCAGACGGCAAAGAACCTGCCACTAGTGACGTGTAGATGACATCATACGGCGGACGGCAAAGACCAGAGAAATTTTGCCGTCAGCGGCGGACGACAAAGGTCTGCCGTTAGCCACTTAACGGACTGACAGCGCAATTATTGTTTTCCGCCCTCTTTGCCGTCCGCCGCAGATGGCAAAGAGCCTTTGCCGTCCGCCGCCAGGAAGCAAACGGCAAAGCAGCTGTTTACCGTAGCCTTCTTTGCCGGAGCCTTTTGCCGTCCGCGGCTGACGGCAAAGGTCTTTGCCGTCCGCCTTTCGAGCCTTTGCCGTCCGCCGTGGCAGACGGCAAAGTAGCTGTTTCCTGTAGTGTAAGGGACTACAACCTCGTGCATGCATGCAACAGTCACACGTACACATGGACGCAAAAACGCGCGCGACGCCCTAATGCATGCATGTCCGAGCACACGACGGAACACACACGGTCACGCTCAAGTGCTCAACCTACACGTGCATGCACACACATACTCAGCTAGGGTGAGCTAGTGACCGTATAAACACCGGAAAATGTATATATTGAGCGCAATGAGTGTATTATGAAGTCCACTGACCGTATTTTTACAAATATACAGTGACAGACAGTGTATTTATCTCGTTTGAAATTAAGCCATATTAACCAGAAAGGAGGCAGTATGGACTAGCATTACTTTGTTGTGTCCCGTCAACTTGCCGAACGAGGAGAAGCTTGTAGGACGGGAGAAGCTTGCGCGCGGTGGCTCGCAGTACAAGGAGAAACTTTTGACTAATGCAAGCTCTCCCTCGCTCAGGCGGTGGACGTGCAACAGTTAATTCGGTGTCAGATTGCCAGAAGCATACACTATACTAGTACTAGTATTATTGTTCGACTTCCCGAAGAGGCGAATAGCCAAGCGCAAAGTTTACTATATCATTAATAATGGCCCCACCTTTTTATCTCACAAAGTATGTGTTGTCTGAAATGTCAGGCGTGCAGTGGGCGGTGCCCTCGGTTGGCGAGCCGCTTCAACGACGGAAGCAGTGAGAGGTCACGTCGCCCTGACTTGCCATCAATGTGGAGCGGCGGGCTCAGCTGGCGCTGGGCAGGAAGGTTTCGATTTTTTATTCAGTTGCTGTGCTGCTACCGTCCAATATTCGCGTGTGGTTGTTTCTAGAATAAAGAAAAGGAGGTAACTCCAACTTATGTTACTCCACTGTGGCTAGCCTTGTGCTTGGCTCTTCGCCTCTTCCGGAAGTCGAACAATAATGGTGGTATGTACTATACTATACTAGGAACCGGATGGAGGAGCGTCTGCACTCTTATTATATTTTAAAAATGTGATAAACAATCTTCAACACATTTGGTTCTCTTCGAGGGTTCTCATAATGGAAGTTGATTGCATGGAACACTCGCCACAATTCTCGCTTAATTCTGGCTCAGATACTTTTATAAATAGGAGCGCTCAGTAATATTTCCTCTTTTTTTGTTATTCAGCATGTAAACAGGTTAGCAAACCTTGCGGCGCATCTTTGTGCGAACCGTGCTTGCTGCACTTTGAATGTGGCCGAGAGCTGGCTTGATGAAACACCTCGCTTCCTTCTTATTTTTTTGTGCGGTACCTCGCTTCCTAGTTACCAGTCTCTTGGCTGATCGTCCTAAGAATGCTTATATATGAATAAAGCTCTCTCATTTACCCGCAAAAAAGATTAAGCCATATTAACCGGAAAGGAGGGACTATGGACTAGCACTACTTTTTGGTGTGTCCCGTCAACCCGCAGAACGAGGAGAAGATTGCAGGACAAGGTGAAGCTCGCTTACGCCTTTTGACTAATACAACCTACCCTCGCCCAGGCGGTGGACATGCAGCAGTTCATTCGGTGTCACATTGCCACATGCATACACTGTAGTACCCAACATGCGGAGTACCATCATTGTTCGACTTCACGAAGAGGCGAAGAGCCAAGCGCAAGGTTTATAGTTGTACGAGTAGTAGTACTACTAGAACCGCATGGTGGAGCGTCTGTACTCTTACTTTATTTTAATCTCTGATAAAGTACACATTTATTCGGGAGAAGGGCGGAAAACGGCACCCCAATGGTAGTGTTAAAAAACATCGAACATGTAATGATGATATCGATAAATCATGCTCGAATATATCTTGGCCTCGGTGCGAGCCCGTCTATGTGTTCTCGCTCCTCGTCTCTCTCAAGGAACGGCGGGTTGGCCATTTTGCCGTCAGTGGTTTGCTTAGACTCTGGTCCCACATGTTAGTGATATGCCAAGAGGAAGTGCATTGACCTACTGGCCATACGCATACTTGGTTTTGCACCTTCAGGCCATGCTTGGTATGGTTGTATTTCAATACGGAGGCGTATAACTTACACCTATAAGTTACTGGCCGCTGTGCAAATTCCAGCCGGAATTGAAACAACGGGCGCAGGTGTGTATTTTTTACAAGTGTATTCAAAAGAGAAACGGTGATCCAAACAGGGCCTCATACTACTCCTCCCTCCGTCACAGTTTACAGGGCGTGCTTCATTCTGATGCATTTCTCTCCATGCATTTCCACCACCAGAGAGACTTTAGAGCGTATTGATGGTTGCTTCTTCCGAGCAACTTACAGTGGGGAAGGTGGGGCTTATGATTTGACTGCTCATTACTAGTACTCACTGTTAGTGCGACGCAACAACTGGGCTGAGTCTCCCATGCAGTTGTGCACTACTACCTCCGTTCTTAAATATACTATGGAGTATTTGTCTTTCTTGTGATTTCAACGAGTGACTACATACAAAGCAAACTGAGTGAATCTACACTCTAAAATATGTCCAATTGAAATTAGTAAAAAGATAAATATTTAGGAACGGAGGAAGTGTAATTTTGTGCATGGCACATGGACCCGGATGCTGAAGAGGCTTCTGGCAATACTATCAAGATTCCAGCATTTGTTTACATAATTGACGTACTATACAAATAATTTTCCAGCGACATGGACTTGTACAATGCTCTGAGCTTTCAGCTTTTGTTTCGTGTGTCTTGCCATCGATGCTCTTTCGGAAACAATAAAAAACTAACTTCCTTGCTAATGCATCTCAATGATTAGCAGATCAGAGCTAATATTTACATCACAACTGAAGACAAAGTTGTGAGAAGGTGTTAAATTAAAATTGATCCATGCTTTCATTGGCAGCAACGTCCCCCCAGCTCTTTCTAAATCAACAAGGCATGTTGGGAAAAAATTAGCTGTCTGGAGCATGCAACATTCCGATCATTTTGTGCAGTTCCACTAAAATAGAGCTGAGCGTCCTTGTTCCAAAGATATTAAGTGTGATTACGATAATAGAGGACTGCTGATGAAACAATAAACACACAAATAGAAGCCAGTCACCTTTGCAGTCTCTCTTAAGACTAACTAGTTGGAGAAGATTAAGCAAATAGTTGAAGAATATTAGGCTCGGAGTTGGATGAGGAGGATAGAGCAAAACCAATCTCCCTTTGTGCAGTCACACTGAAATGTAGACGTTTCCCGTGTGACATTTTAGTACAACTGCACAAAACATTCTTAAGAAAAAAGTGATTTGTGCAGTTCACCAAAAGGTCGCAACAGCAACGGGGTGAAATGGATAGCCCTGTTTGCCAAAAAGAGGTAGAAAGGAAACAATTACTGGCCAATAACAGTTGATGACACATGCGACGACAAAAAAGAAGCATATTCCATGTCCTAAGGGAAGATAACAACCCGGTTGTGTTTGTCTAAAATGGTGTGAGGACGAGATTGCAATATGGAAAGTACGCCGGACGAGCTACGTTTTGCGCAAAGAACTATGTTAGATCCACATGCAAGATTTTCCACATGCAGCGACGTGGGAAGACGGGCAGTGGAGCAAGGCCGGAGGGGATACCAGGGGGTCGTCGGGATGTAACTAGGTGAGCGGCGGTGGGCGGGATCTACCCATACTGCGGCAGCGAGCAGGTGGCGTAGGCCGTACCGCGCTGGAGCTTGGTCAGAGAGAACGGCAGGTACCGCAGATCGGGACGTGCTGCCTCGGCGCCGTCGAATGGAGAAACGATGCACATCCTCCCTTTCCGCCGGCGGACGGGATGCGGCCGGATCAGTGACCAACGGTGAGAGAGAGAGAGAGGCCACTGCCGCCTTGTGTGACATACTCTGAAGAGAGACAAACCCAGGCAGGCAGGCAGGCTCCATTGTATATAGTGGAGCGGACTACCTTTTTCTCCATAAAAATCGTTTTATATTCTATGTACGTGCCATTGAGCGATATAACTTTATTTAAAAATAACGCGCCAACACATCAAGTCAAACTTTGTTTCGTGCATGCGTGGTACACGACCTCCGTAGGTAAACAACCACTACATGCGTTCAAATTAGCACGTGGGCTGCCATTTTGTACAGAAATGAGCTCCACCGTGTACCCCCGCGGGTGTGGCTGGGCACGAAGTGTG
Organism: Aegilops tauschii subsp. strangulata; assembly: GCF_002575655.3. Taxonomy (NCBI): domain Eukaryota; kingdom Viridiplantae; phylum Streptophyta; class Magnoliopsida; order Poales; family Poaceae; genus Aegilops; species Aegilops tauschii. The sequence continues at coordinate 107,332,509 of NC_053039.3, forward strand.
AGTATGTGCACCTATTCTCTTCGTGTACGTACACCACCTACGTGGGGTTGTGTGAGAGAGATACAAACGTAGAGAGATACTAGCAAGACGCCCATGCGTTGCACGGAAAATCAAGATGCATTTGTATGAGTAGTTTATGTTGTGGGAGAAAAGGATGAACAAGAGAAGGCCTTATTTGCAAATGTGGAGAGCGGTGTGGGCATCCTTTTGCAAAATTGCCATAGTTTCCTTCCTATTCGTCAGATATAAATCGGACGGCCTATATTGCAGGATGGCAGGCACACCATCATCACCAACTCTTTTTTTTATAAGAGTATAGATATAGATAGTGTGTGGGTTCGTGAGTGTTTTTTTGGGGGGGTGTCAATCAAAAAATGTAACATATGCAATGTGTGTGAAAATAGAGTCCTAGATATATCATATATATAGAGGGGGAGATCACGAGAAGAGAGTGGAGGTATCATCGGCTTGAGGTATCCATAGAATCGAAGAGAGGGATGATGTGTGTGTGTGCGCGCGCAATCGATAAAGAGTGCCATCGAATTTGTGTGTGCCCACGTCAAAGATATAGGGTGGCTGGCCTACTGGAACATGAGAGGGGACAAGTGCAGTTTGTCTCTGTGGCATGGATACCTACCTACAGCACTCGACTATCTGTGTGTGGTGGGGGGGCCTTATTAACTATAGAGGTACAATGGCTGGTATATGTGTGGAGGAGGAGAGAGGCCTACCTTATGTATTAAGGGAGATTAATCAACATCCATGCATATGTGTAGGAGAGGAATAAGGTTGGGAGAGAGACAGAGCTAGAGTGTTGGAGGGGGTGGTAGTGGAGTTGCTTCTAACAAATGGTGGAAGAGGCTTGCTAGACAAACGGAGGGCACGCCTGCAATATCAATAAGAGAGGGGATGGCTGCCTGTTTGTGCGCGCGCGCGTGAGAGACTGGTCAGGAGGCATGCACGAATGATGAGGGGGGACGATATGGCTGTGGTAAGCAGACATAACTACATAGGAAGATCCATCGTCCTCTGTTAGAGAAAGGAGAGAAATAACTTGTGTGGTACGTCGATCGATGGGTGGAGGGGAAATAGTTAAAGTCGACCTAGGTATATGTAGGGAGATCGATCGGTATACATGCATGTATGTGTTAGAAGCAAATAAGGCCAAGGGAGAAGGATAGAGAGAGAGGGATGCATCTAAGAGGTGCGAGAGGCATACTATATCGAGGGGGAAGGAGTGTGCGAGTACGAGATCGATCAAAAGAGTGGTGGGAGTGACGCATGGACGGTGAGAAGAGAAGAGGGGAAGCTTCTGTTTGTGGTAGGCACACTTGGCTAGAGAGGCATATCGATCGATGTGTGCCATAAAGAAGGAGCTGGGGGCCTACACACACCATGGGTAAACGACCTAAAGTGAAAAGACGAATTTGCGCGATGGAGCTAGAGAATGCTGAGGGAGGGTGACAGGGATGCGGGTGTGTGCATGCACGAGAGAAAGTTAGCACTAGCTACAAAGATAAGAGGATTGTGTGGGTGTAAAAGACGAATAGAGATCATAATTCATTATAAGAAGCGAATTCGAATATTTGAAGAATTTATCATAGTGGTTTAAACCGACGCATGCGTGAATATATATAACGGTGATGCACATGGTGTGGTTATGAACATGTTATACTACATATAATATATTTTATCTCTACTCTTATAAAAAACAGAGTTGTTGATGATGGTGTGCCTGCCATCCTGCAATATAGGCTGTCCGATTTATATTTGGCGGATAGGAAGGAAACTATGGCAATTTTGAAAAAAGATACCCACACCCCTCTCCATATTTGCAAATAAGGCCTCCCCTTGACCATGTTGATGTTCCGTGGAACGCATGGGCATCTTGCTAGTACTACATATAATATATAGAACATTGATTATAATTTGGGCTAATGTGTGGCTTTTGCAGCTCAGGGCTACATACTTTACATAATGTAGGGGGCGGGCACTATACTTTTTGTGATAAACACGGTGTATGTATGGAACATGCATGGTTTAGATTATGAATATATAGTTAGTACATCCAATGTACTATTATTTGGAATCAACATCAAGTGTATTCAAAAAATTGAATTCGAGTTCATATAGTACACATAGTTCATATCTTTTTTTATTGTAATCATGTAGTGTGTTATTAAGGTAATACACGAATGATGGTTGAAGTTGGCAACAATCATGATTGTACATTCTTATTGAAATAGAGAAAAAATTCAAATGCAATTCGAATTTCAGCGATAGTATAGACATTTGGAATGCACTAAAATGTTGGCATGAGTAGGTTACATGCATTATACAGCCAGCGAAAAAATTTAATTGGACATAACATGGATCCATACTCCCTCCTTCCATCTATAGAGGGCCTAATGCGTTTTTTAAGACCGCCTTTGACTATTGACAAGATTAATAGTACATGACATGCACAATGTGAAAATTATATCATTGAAAGCTCCTTTCACACACGAATTTAAAGGTGTACTTTGTGTAAGTTGCATGTCATATATTATTGCTCTAATATTTGGTTGGTCAAATTTAGCCTCGAAAAACGCATTAGGCCCTATATAGATGGAAGGAGGGAGTAGCTTTGAATAGCATTTGTATAGTAAAACGGGACAAGACTCTCTCTTTGTGTGGTGTGAATAGTTTTTATTTTTTTCAATTTTTTTCGTTGAGGGAAGTGCGAATTGATTTGGTACGTACAAGTACAATATAACACGTTAGGCTTGCCCCTAAAATTCAACCCGCGCCTTGTTATATCCCGAAAATTCAGATATCGTGCTCCCAAAACTGGCGCCTTCACAACCCGCTGAGGGAGTCCTGGACTAAGGGGTCCTCGGGCGTCCGTCCTTTTATCCATGGGCCGGACTGATGGGCTGTGAAGACATGAAGGCCGAAGACTGTACCCGTGTCTGGATAGGACTCTCCTTGGCGTGGGAGGCAAGCTTGGTGATCAACTATGAAGATTCCTTCCTATGTAACCGACTCTATGTAACCCTAGATCCCCCCGGTGTCTATATAAACCGGAGGGTGTAGTCCAGAAAGGATATATTCATTACCATAGTCATACAGGCTAGGCTTCTAGGGTTTATCCACTACGATCTCATGGTAGATCAACTCTTGTAATACTCATATTCATCAAGATCAATCAAGCAGGAAGTAGGGTATTACGTCCATAGAGAGGGCCTGAACCTGGGTAAACATCGTGTCCCCTGTCTCCTGTAACCATCGATCATAGACGCACAGTTCGGGACCCCCTACCCGAGATCCGCCGGTTTTGACACCGACAACCGCGCCTTGCTATCCCGAAATTACAACGCGCGCGAAAACTCCCTCCAGCTGCCAAATCCCGACACGCAAAATCCCCCTTCTAACCCTGAGCCGAAAGGGCCGCTAGTTCAAATCGGTGGGGGTACTTTTGTAACACACCCTACATTTTGGACAAGCGCGTCCCTAAGTCATGGTTCCCCTCCCATCGCCTCCTTTTCGCCATTCGAAGTCTGGCCGCCATAACCTCTCTACTCCAGCCGCGAAACCCCACCCTCCTCCGTCTGCCACCTCACTGCTGCCCAGCTGGAACCTCTTCCCCGACGACATCGTCCACCGCAACAGCTCGACGTCCCTCATCTGCCTCCCCGGATGAGGATCCATCGTCCATCCCGTGGTCCCGCCGGTTCAGCCGCCCCGTCCTCCACCTCCAAGGATCTGCTCCGGTGATCGCCTCGTCTATCGTGGCTGCTCCATCCCCACAGCGCCGCCTTAACCTGCTCCACTGGAACCGCAGCATCCTCACCGACACCTCAGATGAAGCCGAGGCCTACTCGGCGCCACCAAAGAGGTTGTACACTCATCGCATCGCACCTTCTCTTTAACTGGACCTCCCGGCACTGACGGTGCTCCATCCCGCACCCCCATGGAGCGGCTATCTCGAAGCCGGCGCCGCGGGCGACATCTCCATGGCGACTCTCCCCAATGCGAGGCCCCTTCGGCGGTGGCATCCATACCAGCCGGATCTGCTGCTGCTGCTCTGGCTGTTGCTCAGTCGCTCGCGCTGCTGCTGCTGCTCCGGCTCTCGCTCGCTCGCGCTACTACTCCTGCTGCCCGGGCTCTTGCTCGCTCGCTCGTGCTGCTTCTCTCCCCCTCGCTTGTGCTGCTGCTCTGCTCTGATTTAGCTACACTTCAGTCGACTTAATCGACTTTTGGGTCAGTCGATTTTCAGGGGGTGGTGGGTCTCGCTGGAGTTATGGAAGAACCACCCGCAGCGGGGAGGGGGGCTCGCTGGAGAGGTACCCCACTATCTATCTTAGGGTTCTGGGTGGGGTGCTACTCGCCGGCGGTGGGGGCGCGGTGGTGGGGCGGTGGTGTGGGGATCGCCGGATAAAAATCTTCATGCGGGGGGGGGGGGGGGCTAGAGGGCTGGCCGGGGCAGCGGCGGACCGACGGTGGGGAGTTGTTTCAGGCCGGCGAGGCGGCGGCGGATCGGTGGTGGGGAGTTGTTTCGGGGCGGCGCAGGGTTCGGCCGGTGGTGGCTGGCGGCTCAGGGGGGTGCAGGTTGAAGATGAACTATAGGCCCTCCCTAAACTATCCCATGTGAAGTGCCTCTCTGCTACCATTGCATTCAGTTTTGACAGTAACATTCAAATTTCACAGTAAATTTCAGTTTCAACAGTTAAGTTCAGAGTCAACAGTTTTTACCTCATCTGTTGTAGTCAGGTGGTTTTTGGTGATGCAAATTTTACATCTATCACTTTTTGGTAATGCATTTTACATCATCTATTGGAGATGCTATTAGAATGCCACTTGAGATTAACGATGTCTGTCTTGTGCTGCTTCAGCCTTGACGTCTTACGGCTCACCGGGGCTGCTCCAAGGACGGAACGATCCATCACAACAGAGCAGTGCCCTGGACGCTGTCTACAGATTCCTCAGATCTTCCTCCACACCTCCGACAGCCACCTCTACCTCAACTTCTTCAGCGACCAACCCAATGATGCTGAGGTCGACACGGCTACGGCAAAGAGGTTGTACACTTGTCGCATCACTTATTACTCTATTAGGGCTATTGTGGTTCAACAGAAAAACATAGCAATAGGAAATTTTCCTATGGCACTCTACTATTCAATTATTCATGCATTTTGTTGAAAGGAATGGAGCAAAACATCCACCTAGACCTACTTTTCAGAATCCTATGCATGAAAACAAGACCAAGTGTATTAGTGGCAGAATAACATTCTAACTGTACACGCTTTCATATGTTCACTTTATTTTGGCCATGTTTCTTTGCATTCCTCTGCGCCTCCTTTTCCTGTGAACCAAACACCCAAGTTGACAGAAATCTTGTGTTCACAAATGCTCTGTTTCCCATGTGCATTCCTATCCTATTCCGGTGTTTTTCCTCCTATCCCTGCGTTTTTAGAATCATGCAAGCCAAATGAGCCCTTATAGAATTACTTCAATTACAGGTAGGTGTCAAAGAAAACTTTGTGTGGTTTGTCCTGCTCCTTCCGCAACATCGTCCACCACACCTGAGTTGCTCCATCGACAGAAGCATCCACCAAACTAGACATCACGACTCCTGACCGTCTTTCGCCGCCTCAGATCTCCTTCCCTGCCGCCGGCACCCACCGCAACGGCATCACCATCATCGACTCAGCAGATGAACCTGAGGAGTACACGGGTCCACAAGAGAGGTCGCACTCTTTTGTTTCTGCTTATGTTATGCATTGCTTAATATTGCCTCCTACTTTTTTGTCCTGTTCACCTTTTAGACTCCAAGTCAGGTCCAAATTGATGTTCAAACTTGCGTTCTAAATTATTTGTGGGGCACATATCGAGGCAGCAATGAATAGTATCTCTGTCTAATATCTGGTTCACCTAGGGTATGCCTATGTTGTTCATCTTGGGTGGGAAACAAATAGTAAAGCAATCATCATCTGTTTTTTATTAAATTAAAGCAATCATCAGCCTGCTATCATTATTTTTGGATCCATCCACTGGTTGTTACCATTACTCTAGATTTCTGCATGCTCTCCTTACATAATCTCACTATATTTTTTTGTATGCATATCAGATATTGTACACAGTCATGCTGAACATGTAGAGAAAAAGAGAAGAGTTTTGTGCGGCAATACAATTTCATGCAGACATCACTCCATGGTGGGTTCAATGGCAAACCCTCCCCCCTCTCCAGATTGTAATCCAGAGGAAGATATCTGTTCTGAGGCGGATTCAGACGCAGCTGACCACTCCTATTTACCCCCCAAGGTGTTTGCTCTAACTTGGCATGATGATGTTAGTCATATCATGCATATGTTGCCTTGTAGTGCCTACTTTCGACATCATATATGTCATCTGCTTAGTTTAGACATGTTCTGTAATGCCAGCTGTTTAGTTTCAATATCATATATGGGAATTATGCAGTCTCATGTCTTTTAGCCAGCCATAATATATGTGAAATGTGCAATGCCATCCTGTTTAACCAGGCATCATATATTTCAATGATATCTAGCCCATCCTTTTCTTCATTAAATTTCCATTTGTCGACAATGTTTGTACATTAAACTACTCTTCCTGTGAATCAGCCATTTGAGTGGGTGATGGAAAAAACAGGAGTGAAAACAAGGCCTTCAGAGAGGACAGTGCTACCTGTCGAAGCAAATCTCTTGCTAGGTCCCGATAGCTCCTCAGAGATGGACTCAGAGACAGATGACCAGTCCTATTCCCCCACCGAGGTGTATGCTCTAACTTGGCACGGTTCTACTGCTCATATCATGCATATGGTGTCTTGCATTGCTAAGTTTAGACATCATATACACAATATTCAACACCATGTTCTTAGTTCAGACATCATATATGCGAATGCCCTCCGCTTAGCATATAAATCACATATGTGAATTAAATCATGCGATCCTGGTTACTTAGATAACATGTATGTGAATTATGTCATGCGATCCTGTTTAGTTAGTCATCATATCTTTGAATTATGTTATGCTATGCTATCCAGTTTAGATAGACATCATATATGTGAAATTATGTCATGCTATCCGTTTTAGTTAAACAATATACATGTCAATTATTTAATGCCCTCTTTTTTCCACACTATCTATTGCATCTGTCTCTCATACAATGTCTGTACATTCAATTATGTTTCCTATTTATCAGCCATTTGAATTGGAGCGGGTGATGGCAGTATCTAGCAGAGTAAAAACACGGTCTTCAAATAAAATAGTGCTACCTCTTGGTGGAGATAGCACCCCGGTTGTACATGCACGAGAACCAGCCCTACCACACATAACCCAGACTCTCGCAGATTTTACCCCTACTGCGATGGACAGAGAACCAGCTTCACCCAATCTAACCACAACCCAGCAGAAAGCAACCCAGTTCCTGTTGACACAGCACCATCTCCACCACAAAGGTCCCAAACAAGAGCAGATAGTAAGGCAGCTCCAGTGCCCAAAGCGCCAGTACTACCACGGCGAACCCCAACTCCACCAGTTAGTACACCTATTCCTGTGGAGGAAGCACAACCAGCCATTCATAGTTTAGCATCTATCGCATTTGATGTTGTTAAATCCTATGTGCGTATCTTCCCATCATGGAAATATTATACTGAATATGAAGGAAAGTGCCAGTTGCAAGTGTTTGTCCAGGAGTTATGTGTAAGTAATGTTATTCATGGCAATTACTTTGCTTTGTCCCATACATTCTACCTCCATGATTGTTATAATACATCAAATTTTCCCATTTTTCTCTATAGAGAAGGACCGATTTGGAAACTCAGGATGAGATAACCTGTGCTAATACCTCTGCAATCTTCAAGAATGCTTGGTGGCAGTATCGGAATTACCTGAAGAAAACGTACTTCACTGGCAAAGAAACTCATCAAATTCCCTTACGTTCTCGCGAGACACATTTACTGGACGATGATTGAGAATGCCTTGTTCTTTACTGGTCCCGAACCAAGAATGTGGTAAGGTCTATGAGCTCATTTTATTTTAAGTACTATATGCTTGCGTCTTACTGTACTCTGTTCATGTAGAACAAGTGCTTAAACCTGAAGAACAATTGTTCTCATTTAAGATTCCATTGCTATCGTGCATACTGCTTTGCTCTTGTATCACTGTATTTACTCATACAAACTTATTTTTAAATTGAACTATCCAATGGAAACTCCAATGGCACAACAGGTATGTTTACGCATGTTTCTTTAACAGGTTTGCTTTTATAAATAGCTCTGTTGATTTCAATTTCAATTGTGTATACAGTTGACTTCTCATATCGTGCACATTACTAGCATCATAACAGGGCCAATAGTGTTGTTGTACATGTAGACCCGTGGTACCCATCTGAAATCTTGTTGTGCCGTTTAGTTTCCCACACTTTGTATCCTTTCTGTGTTGCTTTCTCTTGAACTGATATGATTTGAACCATGTGTCTATTTTGATTTGGCAAGACAATGCAGTGACCATAGGACATAGATATATGTTTGTTTGATGCTTTTAAATGTACTACTTGGCAATAGAAGACTTGGTAGTTTAATCTTGCCCACCTTACTAATGAACTGGTTCACCAAAATGAGTTTCATATACTAGTACATGCTAAACCTGTTATGTGTCCGCTTGTTTCTTCTTTTAGAATGCTGACAGAATATTGGGGAAGAGTGACTTATTAAGCAATGATAAAGGAAGTAATGGAGATAAGGTTTCAGGATCGTGAGACATCCTTGTTGGTCTCCAACAAAGCTAATAAAACAGCTAAGGAAAACTATCTTGAAGACAGTGAGGCAACCCCAAAGTCCTGTCTTGGTTTACTGTACGAGTTACTGGCCACTACCGCTTGCACAAGCTATTCAAACTCACTGTCTAAATCAGTTCAGTTTCTTGAGTCTCAACTACAAGCTGAAAGACATCGATCAGTTGTGCTGCGACAAGAAGCGGAAGGACTACGGAAGTCCTTGGAGCATTCAGATGCATACTTTCTGGTGCAACAACAAGCGTTGGAGGATTTTAGCGCCAAACAGGACAAAGCTAATAAGCTTGCTAAGCTTATTTCCAGCATGGTGGATACCCAGGATAATGTTTCTTGAGCTCTTCTGAAGTTCTTTCAGTTATGGACTTGTTTTGCTACTGTGTTTATTTGCACTGGTGGCCAGTTTTGACAGCCAGTGTATGTAATATGCTGCTTTATTGCCTATATTCGCACTGGTGGCGAACTTTGATCCCCAGTGGATGTAATATGTGTAATAGCTGTAATAGGCTAGCGTTAGTTGCTTGCTTATTTATTTCCTTATTGTCTTGTTTAGTTGTTTGCTTGTAGTCACTACAGTTCTTTTTCCGCGTTTTTTAGTGGCCACAATAACCTAGTTTTGGTAACTAGGCCACAATAATCATGGCAACACATGGACTGTTGTAACCATGGGCCTCCTGCGGGCCGTAGGATCCGTGGGCCTTCTTTGGGCCGTAGGATCCATGGGCCTTTTACGGGGCCGTAGGATCCATGGACTTTCTACGGGCCGTATAATCCATGGGCCTTCTACGGGCCGTATGATCCATGGGCCTTCTACGGGCCGTAGGATCCATGGGCCTTCTACGGGGCGTATAATCATTATGCCAAACATGGGTCGTACTATTCATGGACCATAACGGGCCGTTAATATGCCGTACTTGATAACGCTATGAAACAGCCCAACGGGTTAATGGGCCACAAACGGGCCGAATGTAACCACGGGCTGTATTTGGCCCACAAGGAACAGGCCAGTAACGGACCTTATCTAACCGAATTCTAAAAATGAGCCCAAGAATAAATGGGCCCTTAGAAGGCCGAAAGTTAACATGGGCTGGAAACGGCTGACGGAATAATGGGCCATTAATGGATATAAATCGATACACTATTCATTATGGGCTAGTTTCATCTCGGGCCTTTAATGGGCCGAGAGTTACAAAGGGCCTCATATGGGCCGAAAGACATCATGGGCCATACATGGGCTGGAATCATATTTGACGGCCCGGATGAAGCTACTAGGCTTAATTCCGATAGGCCATAACGGGCCGGTAGTAAGCGGGCCGTAAATGGGCTATATACGAACAGGTCGTTAACAGGCTTTCCGTGGGCTGGCCCGTTACCTTTTGACCAAGTCAAACGGGCCGGCCTTTTCACCGGAATGGGCCTCTGTTGGGCCGTGCCAGGTGTCGACGTATCATAGGCGCCTCCTGTCCAATGAGTGGATGACATCTGTCCGAACGTTGAGCCGACACGTGTTTCGTATGGCCAATGAGAATTTTACATGTGGAAAATTCCCATTGGTCCGGGTTGTTAACGGGTTATCGGATCCAAAACCGGACCCGATAGCTTAACGGTGCCCCGTTACGGTGGATGCCACGTGTCGGTCACCCTTGACGAAAGCACTTCTATGACGCGTGATTTATCATCATGGAAGTGGACACTTCCGTGATGATAATTTTGGTAATGTCATGGAACACTTCTACGACAGCACAGGTATGACTATCTTGATTCTGTCATAAATTTGTCATGGATGTACATGCATGACAGAAAATGTGACCTACTCTGATAAACACGTATCATCACGGAAGTGTATTTTTTGGAGTGCATGTTCCTATGACTATGAGATTATGCAACTCCCGAATACTGGAGGAACACTTTGTGTGCTACCAAACTTCACAACATAACTGGGTGATTATAAAGGTGCTCTACAAGTGTCTCCAATGGTGTTTGTTGAGTTGGCATAGATCGAGATTAGGATTTGTCACTCTGATTGTCAGAGAGGTATCTCTGGGCCCTCTCGGTAATGCACATCACTATATGCCTTGCAAGCGATGTAACTAATGAGTTAGTTGCGGGTGTCGGTGTCAAAACCGGCGGATCTCGGGTAGGGGGTCCCGAACTGTTCGTCTAAGGTCGATGGTAACAGGAGACAGGGGACACAATGTTTACCCATGTCCGGGCCCTCTCTATGGAGGTAATACCCTACTTCTTGCTTGATTGATCTTGATGAATATGAGTATTACAAGAGTTGATCTACCACGAGATCGTAATGGATAAAACCCTATAAGTCTAGCCTGTATGACTATGGCTATGAGTATTCGGTCCTATGGACCTAGCCCTCCGTATATAGACACCGGAGGGATCTAGGGTTACATAAAGTCGGTTACAGAGAAAGGAATCCTCATATTTGGTCGCCAAGCTTGCCCTCCACGCCAAGGAGAGTCCCGTCCGGACAAGGGAGAGAGTCTTCGGTCTTCGTATCTTCACAGCCCATCAGTCCGGCCCATGGCTAACAGGCCGGACGCGGAGGACCACTTAGTCCAGGACTCCCTCAGTAGCCCCCGAACCACGCTTCAATGACGAGGTGTCCGGCGCGCAGATTGTCTTTGGCATTGCAAGGCGGGTTCTTCCTCTGATGAATTCAAAGCGATGTATTCGGCCTTCCATTTAATGTCGTACCCCTCGGCTTATGTGTACCAACAACTCCAGCTTCCACGTGTCAAGCGGATGCGAGGGGTTAGGGTATTTTTGCACATAACACCCCGGCCATGTAAGAAAGAGCGTCTATTTAAAGGGATTGGATCTCAGATCCATTCGGCACCGCGCAGAAAAATACTCAGAGATTGCTAGGAAAGACCACTCCAACATGGCTAGCACTCCCAGCTCCTCCTCCCATCCCTGCGGCCCAGAAAAACGCGAGTGGGAGAGGTGCTCCGTATCCCATGGTCAGCTTGCGAAGCTACAAACACAGGGATTTCTTCCTCCTGCGGATCTGGTCCCTGTTCGGGTAGGGTTGACCTCCTACAATAGCGGGGCCCAGGCGGAGAATTTCCCCAATCCATCTGGGGGAACGAGTGTGTTTCGTCCCCTACCTGTTAAGAGGCGTCGGATTTCCAATTTATCCGTTTCTCCGAGGGCTTCTGGAGTATTATGGCCTCCAACTGCTCAACTTCACCCCGGCCTCCATTTTGCACATCGTGGGTTATGTCGCCCTATGCGAGCTATTCCTGGGTTGTGAGGCCCATTTTGAATTGTGGAGAAAACTATTCTGCCTCATCCCGCGTGACCACGAGGGATCCATATTTGAAGTGGGCGGAGCTGAGATATGGCACATCACCGCGACCGGATACCTGTCCGGCACACCGAGGAAGGCATCCGAAGAGTGGCCTTCGGAATGGTTCTATATTGAGGACGTCGCACTTCCTAACCTAGTTTGGAGGGGTCTTCCCGAATTCACAAGCGCCCCGTTGAAGAAACGCCACAGCTGGCGCCCTCGGAGCCTCGAGGAGGAAGATAGTGCGGAAGTTCGTCAACTCATGAGCAAGATAAAGACGCTCGCCCAGTCTGGACTGTCAATAGTCGAGGTAATGGCGACTTCCATAGTGCGAGGGGTTCAGCCGCTCCAATACAGAGGGCTTCCCACGTGGCACTATAACGGGGAGGATGACGCCTCCCGCTACGGCTGGAAGCGTCCGGATACCCCCGCCGCACTGGCCAAAATATTGGTCGGACAGTTCAAAGGGGAGGAAGAGGAATTTCTTCGTATCAAGCGCAGAGATGGATATTCTATGTACAATCCTCCTAGCTGGGTAAGTCCCAACCCCTCTGCTCTACTCACTCCACTCCCCAAGTCATCTTTAATGAATATTTAATCCGCCTATTTATACAGCACTGGCGAAATATCTCCGAGGGGCTTCACAGCCCCCCCCCCCCACAGCCCGAGGACCACAACCGAGACCTTGACCTTGGATTCTAAGAGGATACGGATATATTCGTGGTGCTCAAGGACGGGGTGTTTTACCAGGCGAGCTATGACGGCACGGAAGTGGCCATCATCGCCGACTATCCCGGTCTTCTTCCTGCCTCACACGTAAGTAATCAGGAGACATCTCCCCCGAAAGAGTTCCCTCATTCTGCCTCACCCACCACACTGTCTCGTGCTCCAAAGGGGAGACGTTCGGCGTGCCATGCTACCCCAGGGGTGACTCCGAAGAGAGCGGCTCCCACACCGGGCAAGCCTTCATCGAAGAGGAAGGCAAACTAAGACACGGTCAAGCCTTCATCGAAGAGGTACCGATTTCTAAATATGCTTTTTAGCAGTCGCATCCAACTGTGAATTTTTAGTTTGTCGTGCACCAGGAAAAGAGTTCGCCGAACTATGTCCGGGGAACCGGCCGGTCATACTCCCAATAGCCGGGATTCCGATCCTGCCCCGAAGACAGGGGCTGGTATGGGAGTGAGGCTGGATTGTCCTTCGGCAGAGGATTCGGATGACGTATTCGTTACAAACTCAGAAGTTGAGAGCGCCATGAGTCATCGGCGCCGGAGGGCCGTTTTACGAGACCCCAGCTTTACAGAAGAGGCATTCAATGCCTTCAGCTCAGCTGATGCATACATCTGAGTTGCTCGAGATGGGCTTAACAGAGCCACAGAGCAGCATTTAAAAGATGTGCAGGTAAGTTTTCATCGTCCGAATATGATAATCATATGCCAGTAGCCCCCGATACTTGAAGCAGTTGAAACAACTGATTTAAGGATCATTGTACAAGCAGGTGCTTACGGAGAAGAACAACCTGTTGTCTCAAGAGCTAGAAAAGTGTCGGTCACAGCTAAATGCTGTTACCGCCGAATTGGAGAAATCCAAGAAGGCGTCACCTGGTAATATTCCCCTCTATCGAGAAATAATAATTATATACCAGTTATGCTAACACTGTTGCTTATCTCATGACAGGATCGTCTGATCAACTGGAGGAGAAGCTGAAAATCGCTCAAGCGGGAGAGAAAGAGGCCAAAATACTACACGCCGCAGGCGAGCATGTGCTGACCCGAGTCAGGGAGGAGAAAAACAAGCTCCGGGATTCCAACACCCAGCTGGGCGAAGAGCTGAAAGATGTGCGGGCCCAGCTGGCTGACTCCGTAAAGGAAAATAAAAGGCTGCAAGGTGGCATATTCAGTATGTGGCCGAACTTACCTTATAATAATTCGGAGATGAAAGGATCTGACAGAGTTATGTTTGTAGGTATGCTGACGGGCTGTCCCGAAGAGGAGATGTCCGGATCATCGGGCGATCTACTGCAAGGGCTGTCTCAAATGCAAGAGCAAGCTCGGCAGGCAATGTGGAGTATTGCCAAGGCCTTGTGGCCCTCCGCCTCCCCTCCAGGAAGTATGGAGGAGCTTGTAGAGCTTTTCAAGGGAGCACGGCGGCGTTTACGATTATGGAAAATATCAGCCTGCCGGGAAGGTGCACGAGAGGCCTGGGCCATGGTGAAAACACGGTATACCAAGCTTGATCCAAATCGCATGGCCCGGGTCGGACCTCTAGGGTCAGATGGAAAGGAAGTTCCCATGAATTTGGTATATGACCAAGTAGAAGTAGCCGCCAAGTATTCCCAACAGGATTGTAAATTAGACAGCCTGCTGGACGGCATAGAGGAGGAAAATTTTGAGTCCAAGTGACTATGTACTTTCCTTGACATATGTAATTCTAGCTGAATTGTAAAACGATTTTCATGGCAGACCTTTTCGCTTCAACCTCTCGTCCCGAAGGTGCGGAGTGCTTCCGAATACCTGAGTGGCAAAATAAACCGGGGTATGCGTGGAAACCAGGCGTAAGGGTCATAGTTGCTTGAACAGACAAGTTGTATCCGGCTAGTTATGTTATATTACATTTATAATTGTAAGAAACATCTTCCAGATAGAATAGTTCTGTTAAGGGTTCCTTTCCCTGGGTGTGCATGCGTTAATGTGCATGTCCGAACTGTGATAGAAAAAATCGCAGTATATGTAACTTCTGGGGGTTCATAATGGAGTGAATGCAAAAAACATCTTTAATTCACCGACTGAATATTCCCTTAAGAACGCTAGCTTTCGGCTTCACCCAGTCTAAGGTACACATCCGGATGACCCGGCAGTAACAATGGCAGAGGTGCTCCCTTTATGCCCTAGCCAAACTAACGGGAACGTAGGGCATAAGCACAGGAGCCAGGCAACCCAGCTTGGCCAAAACTTAAGTCATATCGATGCATATAATGGTGAAGAAAAGGTAAATATGGGAAAAAAACGCATATGTGATGAGATTGATGCTCGGAAAATAATAATAAGCTTCTGTCCGGGAAGCCCCCAGGTATGATGGACGTACATGTTTCGAGGATGTGTGCGTCCCAGGTGCACGGTTAAGCCGTGCGAAAGCTTTAAGGCTAGGGAAAAAAGAAAAACGAAAAGAGAGGAAAAAATAATGGAAACAACAGGGAGAAGGAGACGAACAAAGAGTTCGGCGCTAGGCATAAAATCTTCAGAGTCTGGCCGCATCCAGGGGTTCGGCTCTAGGCAATTGTCTGATGCATCACGCAGGCGGTACGCTCCTCCGGTGAGAACTTCGTCGATGATGAAGGGACCCTCCCATTTGGGCTTGAGTTTGTCCTTTTTCTTCTCCGGCAAGCGTAGAACGAGTTCGCCAACATTATAAGTCTTGGCTCGTACTTCTCTGCTTTGATATCTGCGGGCCTGCTGTTGATAAAGTGCGGAACGGGCTTTTGCGACATCGCGCTCCTCCACCAGTGCATCTAGGCTGTCCTGTCGATCAAGCTCGGCCTCTCTCTCTCTTTGTACATGTGCACTCGAGGTGAGTCATGAATAATATCGCAGGGTAACACAACCTCTGCGCCGTACACCATGAAGAAAGGTGTGTATCCAGTAGTGCGGATGGGCGTGGTCCGCAGCCCCCCACAGTACGGAGTCGAGCTCCTCAACCCAGTGCTTGTCTGATTCTCTCAAAGACCGCACTAGTCTGGGTTTAATGCCACTCATAATAAGAACATTGGCCCCTTCGACCTGACCGTTTGTTTGCGGATGATAGACAGAGGCATAATCGAGCTTAATGCCCAGATTAGCACACCAGGTTTTCACCTCATCGGCTGTGAAATTGGAGCCGTTGTCAGTGATGATGCTGTGTGGAACACCGCAACGATGCACAACACTGGGTATGAATTCCATCACTGGCCCGGCTTCGGCCGTTTTGACCGGTTTGGCCTCAATCCACTTGGTGAATTTATCCACCATGACCAGCAGATACTTTTTCTTATGGTTCCTCCTTTAAGGGGTCCAACCATATCCAGTCCCCAGACCACAAAAGGCCAATTGATGGGGATTGTTCGGAGAGCAGTGGGTGGCATATGGCTTTGGTTGGCAAAAAGCTGGCATCCGATGCAACGTTGGACAAGGTCCTGTGCATCTGCTTGGGCCATCGGCCAATGGAAACCTGCTCGGATGCCTTGCTTAGAAGGGCTCGAGCCACGGCGTGGTGACCACTGAGACCAGCATGGATTTCAGCCAAGAGCTGCC
This sequence comes from Aegilops tauschii subsp. strangulata, assembly GCF_002575655.3. NCBI lineage: Eukaryota > Viridiplantae > Streptophyta > Magnoliopsida > Poales > Poaceae > Aegilops > Aegilops tauschii. Next base: position 107,348,892 of record NC_053039.3, read on the forward strand.
GCCCCTCTTCCTCGGAGATACATCTTTGAAGTACTCGGGTAGCGCTTTTCTTGTAGAGTTCTTCGTCGTGAACCTTGTAGGCTTTCGAACGCCGGACAATGCGGCGAGCCTCGTTCTGATCCTCAGGGAGTTCTCGCCTATTAAGGTAGGCCAGGAATGGTTCGGTCCATGGGGCGATGACTGCCATGATGATATGGGTCGACGATGTTATTTCGGTGGCTGAGCCACCGACGGTATCAGTGTGTTCGGAATCGGGGGCTATGGTCGGATCCGGACTGGTGTTGTTGCTCTCCCCTTGCCACACCACGGATGGCTTAAAAAGCCTTTCCAGGAAGATGTTAGGCGGGATGGGGTCGCGCTTGGCACCGATGCGAGCAAGGACATCCGCCGCTTGATTGCTTTCTCGAGCCACATGATGGAACTCGAGCCCCTCGAACCGAGCTGATATTTTGAGAACGGCATTACGGTAAGCTGCCATCTTCGGATCTTTGGCATCAAAATCTCCATTTATTTGAGATATTGCAAGGTTTGAGTCCCCGTGCACTTCCAGGCATTGTATGCCCATGGAGGCAGCCATCCGAAGACCATGCAATAAGGCTTCATATTCGGCTGCGTTATTGGAGTCTGTGTATAGTATTTGGAGTATGTACTGGACTACGTCTCCGGTGGGGGACGTTAAAACGACGCCCGCTCCTAACCCTGCCAACATTTTGGAACCATCGAAATACATAACCCAGTTGGAATATGTGTCGTACTCTTTAGGGAGTTCGGCCTCTATCCATTCGGCGACGAAGTCAGCCAGTACTTGTGATTTAATGGCGCGACGTGGTTTGTATGTGATGTGGAATGGAACGAGCTCAATGGCCCATTTGGCAATCCGTCACGTAGCATCGCGGTTGTTTATTATGTCATTAAGTGGTACTTCGGAAGCCACCGTGATCGAGCACTCCTGAAAATAGTGTCGTAGCTTCCGGGATGCCATGAAGACCGCGTATGCTATCTTTTGATAATGAGGGTACCGGGATTTGCATGGTGTGAGGACAGTGGATATGTAGTATACCGGTTTTTGAAGCGGGAATTTGTGTCCCTCTTGCTCTCGCTCAACGACGAGCACGGCGCTCACCACTTGGTGTGTTGCCGATATGTATAATAACATGGGTTCGCCGACGTTCGGCGTAGCATGGATTGGGTTGCTTGCTAGGAGGGTTTTTATTTCTTCCAGTCCGGCCGTTGCCGTATCCGTCCACTCGAAGTGATCGGTGCGCTGGAGAAGGCGATAAAGTGGCAATGCCTTTTCCCCAATCTGGATATAAAGCGGCTTAAAGCTGCCATGCATCCGGCAAGTTTTTGGACCTGTTTAAGGTCCGTTGGTGTAGCCAATTGTGACAAGGCTCGGATTTTTGCTGGGTTTGCTTCAATTCCTCTATTAGAAACGATGAAGCCCAGCAGTTTTCCAGCGGGGACGCCGAAAACACACTTTTCCCGGTTGAGCTTGATGTCATATGCCCGGAGGTTGTTGAATGTGAGACGTAAATCGTCTATGAGTATTTCGACGTGCCTAGTTTTGATGACAATGTCGTCCACATATGCTTCAACTGTCTTGCCAATCTGTTTCTCCAGGCATGTTTGAATCATGCGTTGGTAGGTGGCGCCGGCGTTTTTGAGCCCGAAGGGCATGGTGCTGAAGCAGAATGGCCCATTTGGGGTAATGAATGATGTTGCGGCTTGATCGGATTCCTTCATTTTAATTTGATGGTATCCGGAATATGCGTCGAGGAAGCATAGTGAGTCGTGTCCTACGGTAGCATCAATGATGTGGTCGATGCGAGGGAGGGGGAAGGGATCCTTAGGGCAAGCCTTATTGAGGTCTTTGAAATCGACACACAGGTGCCAGGATTTGTCCTTCTTCGCCACCATCACTAGGTTTGCTAGCCAGTCTGGGTGTTTTATTTGTCTAATGAATCCGACCTCGATTAGCTTGGCTAGTTCCTCCCCCATAGCTTGACGTTTTTGCTTGACCGGTTTATATCCCTTCAATATATTAAGGCTGTGTTTAGCCAACTTGCATGGGATTCCTAGCATATCAGAAGGGTGCGAGGGCATTATATCCCAGTTCTCGCACAGGAACTCTCGTAGCGCGGCGTCAACCGTTGGGTCTAGTTGTGCTCCAATAGATGTTGTCTTCTTGGGGTCCGTTGGATGGACTTGGAATTTGACTATTTCTTCTGCCGGTTTGAAGGAGGTGGATTTGGGTCATTTGTCTAGGATCACATCGTATCTATCCACCGTGGAGCACAGTGCGGTTAATTCTTCGGCCGCAAGGGCTTCAGATAATGCCTCAAGGGCCAGGGATGCGGTTTTATTTTTGGCGCGGAGTGCTATATCCGGATCACTGGCGAGAGTGATTATGTCGTTGGGCCCGGGCATCTTAAGCTTCATGTACCTGTAATGAGGTATAGCTTGGCAGCGTGTAAATGCATCTCGCCCCAATAGGGCGTGATATCCACTGTTGAAAGGGGCCACTTGGAAGGTTATCTCTTCGGACCGATAATTCTCCGGCGTGCCGAATACCACGCCAAGTGTGATTTTTCCCGCACACCGCACCTCCTGACTAGGAATGATTCCTCGGAAGGTCGTGCTGCTTTGCTCGATGCGGCTCCTGTCTATTTCCATTTTGTGGAGTGTATCCTCATAGATGAGGTTTAGTCCGCTCCCGCCGTCCATGAGAACCTTGGTGAGCCGAAAGCCGTCCAGGATTGGACTGAGGACCAAGGCGGCTGGTCCTTGGACTGTCCTGTATTTTGGTTCGTCACCGGAATTAAAAGTTATAGCCGTGTCGTTCCAAGGGTTTATTGCTGCAATTTGGCAGACTACGGTGAGTTCGCGGAGTGCCCTTTTGCGCCTATTGTTTGAAGCAAATGTCTCGAAGACCGTCAACACTCTGAGTTCGTCGTCTTCTGGGGGGTGTTGTTCTGGGGTATTCTTGGTGAGGATATCCTCGCCGCTCTTGGCCACTTGCTGGAGTATCCAACATGCTCTAAGGCTGTGGGTTGGTATGTTATCCGGTGTTGTGTGTATTTTGCATGGCCCATCGAGCCATCCTTCCAGAACGGTTCCGCGCCTCGTAATGGGCTTATATTTCTTTACTATTGGACCAGGCGTGCCACGAGGGTGCGCCCTTTTCACCTGAACGAGGGGTTGAGTGGGGACCGATGGTTCCCAGCGGGCTGCCTGAGTTTTCCAAGCGCTTTCCATTGCACTGTACTTATGTACCATAGTTGCCAAGTCAGCGAAGTGTAATATGCGACGGCGGTTGATGTCGTTGAGGATTCCTTCATCCGTGCAATTGTTGCGGAACGCTGAGATCGCGTCCTCGTCGCGGCAATCTTTAATCTTGTCTTTGACAAGGAGCAATCTGGCCCAGAAGTGGTGGACCGTTTCCTGAGACTGCTGTTGTATGCTCATGAGAGCGCTTATGTCTGGGTGGGTGGGTGGATTTAAATCCGAACCCTGACCCAATTTTTGATCCGGAGTTTGAAGATCTTCCGAACTTAACAGTTCGGGCTCCGGAATATCAACTCATTTCATAGGCCCGTCGTCCGTTTCTATGTTCGGAGGGCAGGATGTATCTTTTTGCAGGTGGGTGTCTGGCTCTTCGAGGTCGGAGATCCGAACATAGTCCGTCCTCAGTATAGAGGAAGAGTTGTTGTCTTGCTCCTCGACTACCGCTGTCTTGTGGGTGATCGCTGGAGATTTGATTTCTCTCTGATCGGGTTTAAGCCCAATCCGATCGTAGTCTGTAGCGATCCCTAGGGCAGCGATGCGATTTAGGAGCTCGTTTAAAGACGAAAACTCCGCTGGATCTGCTACCTCTTGAGCACTACGTTGATTTTCCCTTGAAGAGGAAAGGGTGATGCAGCAAAGTAGCCTAAGTATTTCCCTCAGTTTTTTAGAACCAAGGTATCAATCCAGTAGGAGGCCACGCACGAGTCCCTCGCACCTACACAAACAAATAAATCCTCAAAACCAACGCGATAAGGGGTTGTCAATCCCTACACGGTCACTTACGAGAGTGAGATCTAATAGATATGATAGGATAATATTTTTGGTATTTTTGTGATAAAGATGCAAAGTAAAGAAACGAAAATAAAAACGGCGCCAGAAATAACTTGCTGTTGGGAGATTAATATGATGGAAAATAGACCCGGGGGCCATAGGTTTCACTAGTGGCTTCTCTCAAGAGCATAAGTATTTACGGTGGGTGAACAAATTACTGTTGAGCAATTGACAGAATTGAGCATAGTTATGAGAATATCTAGGTATGATCATGTATATAGGCATCACGTCCGAGACAAGTAGACCGACTCCTACCTACATCTACTACTATTACTCCACACATCGACTGCTATCCAGCATGCATCTAGAGTATTAAGTTCATAAGAACAGAGTAATGCTTTAAGCAAGATGACATGATGTAGAGGGATAAACTCATGCAATATGATATAAACCCCATCTTGTTATCCTCGATGGCAACAATACAATACGTGCCTTGCTGCCCCTACTGTCACTGGGAAAGGACACCGCAAGATTGAACCCAAAGCTAAGCACTTCTCCCATTGCAAGAAAGATCAATCTAGTAGGCCAAACCAAACTGATAATTTGAAGAGACTTGCAAAGATAACCAATCATACATAAAAGAATTCAGAAGATTCAAATATTGTTCATAGATAAACTTGATCATAAACCCACAATTCATCGGTCTCAACAAACACACCGCAAAATAAGATTACATCGAATAGATCTCCACAAGAGAGGGGGAGAACATTGTATTGAGATCCAAAAAGAGAGAGGAAGCCATCTAGCTAATAACTATGGACCCGAAGGTCTGAGGTAAACTACTCACACTTCATCGGAGGGGCTATGGTGTTGATGTAGAAGCCCTCCGTGATCGATGCCCCCTCCGGCGGAGCTCCGGAATAGGCCCCAAGATGGGGTCTCACGGGTACAGAAGGTTGCGGCGGTGGAATTGGGTTTTTGGCTCCGTATCTGGTAGTTTGGGGGTACGTAGGTATATATAGGAGGAAGGAGTACGTTGGTGGAGCAACCTGGGGCCCACGAGGGTGGAGGGCGCGCCCCCTACCTCGTGGCTTCCTGGTAGCTTTCTTGACATAGGGTCCAAGTCCTCTGGATCACGTTCGTTCCGAAAATCACGTTCCCGAAGGTTTCATTCCGTTTGGACTCCGTTTGATATTCTTTTTCTGTGAAACTCTGAAATAGGCAAAAAAACAGCAATTCTGGGTTGGGCCTCCGGTTAATAGGTTAGTCCCAGAAATAATATAAAAGTGTATAATAAAGCCCAATAATGTCCAAAACAGAAGATAATATAGCATGGAGCAATCAAAAATTATAGATACGTTGGAGACGTATCAAGCGTCCCCAAGCTTAATTCCTACTCGTCCTCGAGTAGGTAAATGATAAAAACAGATTTTTTTTATGTGGAATGCTACTTGGCATAATTTCAATGTAATTCTTCTTAATTGTGGTATGAATATTCAGATCCGAAAGATTCAAGATAGAAGTTCAATATTGACATAAAAATAATAATACTTCAAGCATACTAACTAAGCAATTATGTCCTCTTAGAATAACAAGGCCAAAGAAAGTTCATCCCTACAAAATCATATAGTTTAGTCATGCTCCATTTTCATCACACAAGAATGCTCTCATCATGCACAACCCCGATGACAAGCCAAGCAATTGTTTCATACTTTAGTAATCTCAAACTTTTTCAACCTTCACGCAATACATGAGCGTGAGCCATGGATATAGCACTATGGGTGGAATAGAATATGATGATGGGGGTTATGTGGAGAAGACAAAAAAGGAGGCCCATTGTTGGAATATACAAGCCATGTTCTAGAATGAAAATTTCCCACTAGTATATGAAAGTGACAAAACAAGAGACACTCTATCATGAAGATTATGGTGCTACTTCGAAGCACAAGTGTGGTAAAAGGATAGTAACATTGTCCCTTCTCTCTTTTTCTCTCAAATTTTTTTTGGGCCTTCTCTTTTTTATGGCCTTTCTCTTTTTTTTTATTCCTCACTTGGGACAATGCTCTAGAAAATGATGATCATCACACTTCTATTTATTTACAACTCAATGATTACAACTCGATACTAGAACAAAGTATGACTCTATATGAATGCCTCCGGCGGTGTACCGGGATATGCAATGAACCAAGAGTGACATGTATGAAATAATTATGAACGGTGGCTTTGCCACAAATACTATGTCAAATACATGGTCATGCAAAGCAATATGACAATGATGAACGTGTCATGATAAACGGAACGGTGGAAAGTTGCATGACAATATATCTCGGAATGGCTATGGAAATGCCATAATAGGTAGGTATGGTGGCTGTTTTGAGGAAGATATAAGGAGGTTTATGTGTGAAAGAGCGTATCATATCACGGGGTTTGGATGCACCGGCGAAGTTTGCACCAACTCTCAATGTGAGAAAGGGCAATGCACGGTACCGAAGAGGCTAGCAATGATGGAAAGGTGAGAGTGCATATAATCCATGGAGTCAACATTAGTCATAAAGAACTCACATACTTATTGCAAAAATCTACAAGTCATCAAAAACCAAGCACTACGCCCATGCTCCTAGGGGGATAGATTGGTAGGAAAAGACCATCGCTCGTCCCCGGCCGCCACCCATAAGGAGGACAATCAAAGAACACCTCATGTTTCAAATTTGTTACATAACGTTTACCATACGTGCATGCTACGGGACTTGCAAACTTCAACACAAGTATTTCTCAAATTCACAACTACTCAACTAGCACAACTTTAATATCACTACCTCCATGTCCCAAAACAATCATCAAGCATCAAACTTCTCTTAGTATTCAACACACTCATAAGAAAGTTTTTACTAATCTTGAATACCTAGCATATTAGGATTATTTAAGAAAATTACCATGCTATTTAAGACTCTCAAAATAATCTAAGTGAAGCATGAGATATCAATAGTTTCTATAAAACAAATCCACCACCGTGCTCTAAAAGATATAAGTGAAGTACTAGAGCAAAAACTATATAACTCAAAAGATATAAGTGAAGCACATAGAGTATTCTAATAATTTCCGAATCATGTGTGTCTCTCTCAAAAGGTGTGTGCAGCAAAGATGATTGTGGTAAACTAAAAAAATAAAAACTCAAATAATACAAGACGCTCCAAGGAAAACACATATCAAGTGGTGAATAAAAATAATAGCTCCAAGTAAAGTTACCGATGGAAGTAGACGAAAGAGGGGATGCCTTCCGGGGCATCCCCAAGCTTTGGCTTTTAGGTGTCCTTATATTATCTTGGGGGTGCCATGGGCATCCCCAAGCTTAGGCTCTTTCCACTCCTTGTTCCATAATCCATCAAATCTTTACCCAAAACTTGAAAACTTCACAACACAAAACTTAGCAGAAAATCTCGTGAGCTCCGTTAGCGAAAGAAAACAAAAGACCACTTCAAGGTACTGTAAAGAACTCATTATTTATTTATATTGGTGTTAAACCTACTGTATTCCAACTTCTCTATGGTTTATAAACTATTTTACTAGCCATAGATTCATCAAAATAAGCAAACAACACACGAAAAACAGAATCTGTCAAAAACAGAATAGTCTGTAGTAATCTGTAACTAACGCAAACTTCTGGAACTCCAAAATTCAACCAAAATAGATCGACCTAGGCAATTTGTTTATTGATCAGCAGCAATTGGAATCAATATTTTATCACGTTCTGGTGATTTTTAACAATTATTTTCGTGAACAGAAAAATTCTGGAATTTTCTGCAAGATCAAATAACTATCATCCAAGAAGATCCTATAGGTTTAACTTGGCACAAACACTAATAAAAATATAAAAAACACATATAACCAGAGGCTAGAACAAATATTTATTCCTAAGCAGAAGCAAAAAGCAAAAAACTAAAAATAAAATTGGGTTGCCTCCGAACAAGCGCTATCGTTTAACGCCCCTAGCTAGGCATAAAAGAAAGGATAGATCTAGGTATTGCCATCTTTTGTAGGCAATCCATAAGTGCCTCTCATCTTAGATTCATATGGTAATTTTATTGTATTCCTAGGGAAGTGTTCCATGCCTTTCTTTAATGGAAATTGGAATCTAATATTCCCTTCCTTCATATCAATAATTGCACCAATCGTTCTAAGGAAAGGTCTACCAAGAATAATAGGACATGAAGGATTGCAATCTATGTCAAGAACAATAAAATCTACGGGCACATAGTTCCTATTTGCAACAATAAGAACGTCATTAATTCTTCCCACAGGTTTCCTAATAGTGGAATCCGCAAGGTGCAAGTTTAAAGAGCAATCATCAAAATCACGGAAACCTAGCAAATCACACAAAGTTTTTGGAATCGTGGAAACACTAGCACCCAAATCACACAAAGCATAGCATTCATGATCTTTAATCTTAATTCTAATAGTAGGTTCCCACTACTCATAAAGTTTTCTAGGGATAGAAACTTCCAAGTTTTTCTTCATAAGATTGCATCAAATCATCAACGATATGTTTGGTAAAGGCTTTATTTTGACTATAAGCATGAGGAGAATTTTGCACGGATTGGAACAAGGAAATACAATCTATCAAAGAGCAATTATCATAATTAAATTCCTTGAAATCCAAAATAGTGGGTTCATTAATATCTAATGTTTTGATCTCTTCAATCCCACTTTTATCAATTTTAGCATCAAGATCTAAAAACTTCGAATTTCTAGAACGCCTTCTAGGTAAAGGTGGATCATATTCAGTCCCATCATTATCAAGATTCATATTGGAAAACAAGGATTTAATAGGGGACACATCAATAACTTTTAGATCTTCATCTTTATTTTCATAGGAACTAGAAGAACACGCTCTTATAAAGCAATCTTTCTTAGCACGCATCCTAGCGGTTCTTTCTTTGCACTCATCAATGGAAATTCTCATGACTTTGAGAGACTCATTGATATCATGCTTAGGAGGAATAGATCTAAGTTTTAAAGAATCAACATCAAGAGAAATTCTATCAACGTTCCTAGCCAATTCATCAACTTTAAGCAATTTTTCTTCAAGCAAAGCATTGAAATTCTTTTGCGAATTCATAAATTCCTTAACACTAGTCTCAAATTCAGAAGGCATCTTAAAATTTCCATAAGCATTGTTGTAGGAATTACCATAATTATTAGAGGAATTACTAGGATATGGCCTAGGATTAAAGTTTCCTCTATACGCGTTGTTACCAAAATTATTCCTACCAACAAAATTCTCATCCAAAGATTCATTATTATTCTCAATCAAAGTAGACAAAGGAATATCATTAGGATCAGAAGAAACACTTTTATTAGCAAATAATTTCATAAGTTCATCCATCTTTCCACTCAAAACATTTATTTCTTCTATCGCATGCACTTTTTTATTAGTAGATCTTTCAGTGTGCCATTGAGAATAATTAACCATAATATTATCTAGGAGTTTAGTAGCTTCTCCTAAAGTGATTTCCATGAAAGTGCCTCCCGCGGCTGAATCTAAAAGATTTCTAGAAGCAAAATTCAATCCGGCATAAAAAATTTGTATAATCATCCACAAATTCAAACCATGCGTAGGGCAATTACATATCATTAATTTCATCCCCTCCCAAGCTTGTGCAACATGTTCATGATCAAGTTGCTTAAAATTCATAATATCGTTTCTAAGAGAGATAATCTTAGCGGGAGGAAAATACTTAGAGATAAAAGCATCTTTGCACTTATTCCAAGAATCAATACTATTTTTAGGCAAAGACGAAAACCAAGCTTTAGCACGATCTCTAAGCGAAAAAGGAAATAGCTTCAACTTAACAATATCATTATCCACATCTTTCTTCTTTTGCATATCACACAAATCAACGAAGCTATTTAGATGACTAGCGGCATCTTCACTAGGAAGGCCGGCGAATTGATCTTTCATGACAAGATTCAACAAAGCAGCATTGATTTCACAATATTCAGTATCGGTAAGAGGAGCAATCGGAGTGCTAAGGAAATCATTATGGTTGGTATTGGTAAAGTCACATAATTTGGTATTATCTTGAGCCATCGTGACAAGCAAGCAATCCAACACACGAGCAAACAAGAGACGGGCAAAAAGAGGCAAACGGAAAAGAGAGGGCAAATAAAACGGCAAGGGTGAAGTGGGGGAGAGGAAAACGAGAGGCAAATGGCAAATAATGTAATGCGAGGGATAAGAGTTTGTGATGGATACTTGGTATGTCTTGACTTTTGCGTAGACTCCCCGGCAACGGCGCCAGAAATCTTTCTTGCTACCTCTTGAGCACTGCGTTGGTTTTCCCATGAAGAGGAAAGGCTGATGCAGCAAAGTAGCGTAAGTATTTCCCTCAGTTTTTGAGAACCAAGGTATCAATCCAGTAGGAGGCCATGCACGAGTACCTCGCACCTACACAAACAAATAAATCCTCGCAACCAACACGATAAGGGGTTGTCAATCCCTACACGGTCACTTACGAGAGTGAGATCTAATAGATATGATAGGATAATATTTTTGGTATTTTTGTGATAAAGATGCAAAGTAAAGAAAGCAAAAATAAAAACGGCACCAGAAATAGCTTGTTGTCGGGAGATTAATATGATGGAAAATAGACCGGGGGCCATAGGTTTCACTAGTGGCTTCTCTCAGGAGCATAAGTATTTACTGTGGGTGAACAAATTACTGTTGAGCAATTGACAGAACTGCGCATAGTTATGAGAATATCTAGGTATGATCATGTATATAGGCATCACGTCCGATACAAGTAGACCGACTCCTGCCTGCATCTACTACTGTTACTCCACACATTGACCGCTATCCAGAATGCATCTAGAGTATTATGTTCATAAGAACAGAGTAATGCTTAAGCAAGATGACATGATGTAGAGGGATAAACTCATGCAATATGATATAAAAAAACCATCTTGTTATCCTTGATGGCAACAATACTATACGTGCCTTGCTGCCCCTACTGTCACTGGGAAAGGACACCGCAAGATTGAACCCAAAGCTAAGCACTTCTCCCATTGCAAGAAAGATCAATCTAGTAGGCCAAACCAAACTGATAATTCGAAGAGACTTGCAAAGATAACCAATCATACATAAAAGAATTCAAAAGATTCAAATATTGTTCATAGATAAACTTGATCATAAACCCACAATTCATCGGTCTCAACAAACACACCGCAAAAGAAGATTACATCGAATAGATCTCCACAAGAGAGGGGGAGAACATTGTATTGAGATCCAAAAAGAGAGAGGAAACCATCTAGCTAATAACTATGGACCCGAAGGTCTGAGGTAAACTACTCACACTTCATCGGAGGGGCTATGGTGTTGATGTAGAAGCCCTCCGTGATCGATGCCCCTCCGGTGGAGCTCCGGAACAGGCCCCAAGATGGGATCTCACGGGTACAGAAGGTTGCGGCGGTGGAATTAGGTTTTTGGCTCCATATCTAGTAGTTTGGGGGTATGTAGGTATATATAGGAGGAAGGAGTACGTCGGTGGAGCAACATGGGGCCCACGAGGGTGGAGGGCGCGCCCAGGGGGTAGGCGCCCCCCTACCTCGTGGCTTCCTGGTAGCTTTCTTGACGTAGGGTCCAAGTCCTCTGGATCACGTTCGTTCCGAAAATCACGTTCCCAAAGGTTTCATTCCGTTTGGACTCCGTTTGATATTCTTTTTCTTCGAAACTCTGAAATAGGCAAAAAACAGCAATTCTGGGCTGGGCCTCCGGTTAATAGGTTAGTTCCAAAAATAATATAAACGTGTATAATAAAGCCCAATAATGTCCAAAACAGAAGATAATATAGCATGGAGCAATCAAAAATTATAGATACGTTGGAGACGTACTAGGATCCATCTGCGTGGAGTGTTTGGAGTCAATACGGAGGGAATTTTCGATGACCCGAGAGGTCATCGTCGGCTTAACGGTCGAATGGGCGGTCATGGTAAAGCCGCCCAGCTGGAGGGTTTGGCCTGGGACCAGTGCTCCTCCGGAGGTGATATTGTCTTTGAGAACAAGGCGAGCCATTGATCTTATCTTTGACGTCACAGTGGAACTCTCAATGAAAGCACCAATGTCGGTGTCAAAACCGGCGGATCTCGGGTAGGGGGTCTCGAACTGTGCATCTAAGGTCGATGGTAACAGGAGGCAGGGGACACAATGTTTACCCAGGTTCAGGCCCTCTCTATGGAGGTAATACCCTACTTCCTGCTTGATTGATCTTGATGAATATGAGTATTACAAGAGTTGATCTACCACGAGATCGTAATAGCTAAAACCCTAGAAGTCTAGCCTGTATGACTGTGGCTATGAGTATTCGGTCCTATGGACCTAGCCCTCTGGTTTATATAGACACCGGAAGGATCTAGGGTTACATAAAGTCGGTTTCAAAGAAAGGAATCCTCATATTTGGTCGCCAAGCTCGCCCTCCATGCCAAGGAGAGTCCCATCCAGACACGGGTGAGAGTCTTCGGTCTTTGTATCTTCACAGCCCATCAGTCCGGCCCATGGCTAATAGGCCGGACGCCCGAGGACCCCTTAGTCCAGGACTCCCTCAGCGGGATGATGCATTACAGAACGAGTAAAGAGACTTGCCGGTAACGAGATTAAACTAGGTATTAAGATACCGACGATCGAATCTCGGACAAGTAACATACCGATGACAAAGGGAAAAACGTATGTTGTTATGCGATTTGACCGATAAAGATCTTAGTAGAATATGTGGGAGCCAATATGAACATCCAGGTTCCGCTATTGGTTATTGACCGGAGATGAGTCTCGGTCATGTCTACATAGTTCTCGAACCCGTAGGGTCCGCACGCTTAAAGTTCTGTGACAATCGGTATTATGAGTTTATGTGTTTTGATGAACCGAAGGTTGTTCGGAGTCCCAGATGTGATCACAGACATGATGAGGAGTCTCGAAATAGTCGAGACATGAAGATTAATATATTGGAAGGTTATGTTTGGACACCGGAAAGGTTTCGAATGAGTTCGGGCATATACCGGAGTACCGGGGGGTTACCGGAACCCCCCGGGGGGCTATATGGGCTTACATGGGCTTTAGTGGGAGAGAGAGGAGGCGGCCAAGAGGTGGGGGTGCGCCCACCCCAAGCCCAATCCGAATTGGGAGGGGGGCGGCCCCCCTTTCCTTCTTATCCTCTCCCCCTTCCTTCCCCGTCCTATTGTGACTAGGAAAGGGGGGAAACCTACTCCTAGTAGGAGTAGGAATCCCCCTTGGGGCGCACCATGAGGGCCGGCCAACCCCCTCCTCCCCTCCTTTATATACGGGGGAGGGGGGCACCCCATAGACACACAAGTTGATCATTGTCTTAGTCGTGTGCGGTGCCCCCTCCACCATAATCCACCTCGGTCATATCATCGTAGTGCTTAGGCGAAGCCCTGCGCCGGTAGCTTCATCATCACCGTCATCACGCCGTCGTGCTGACGAAGCTCTCCCTCGACACTTAGCTAGATCAAGAGTTCGTGGGACGTCACCGAGCTGAACGTGTGCTGATCACAGAGGTGCCTTACTTTCGGTACTAGGATCGGTCGGATCGTGAAGACGTACGACTACATCAACCATGTTGTCATAACGCTTCTGCTTTCGGTCTACGAGGGTACGTGGACAACACTCTTCCCTCTCGTTGCTATGCATCACCATGATAGATCTTGCGTGTGCGTAGGAATTTTTTTGAAATTACTGTGTTCCCGAACAGACGACTGGTTCCGATCCCCCACCCTAGATCAGCTCGAGCTCACTTTTGATGATGGGCATATGCGCTCGCTGCCAACGTCCGTGCTCTGCCTCGCGCCCACGCTGTGCATCGCCAAGTTCAGGAACTGCCATCCCCCGTTAATGACGCGCCTGCTCTTATTCTACCACGACTGAAGCACCTCAAGCTCGTCGCTGTCTGCCTCCCAAACGGTGACATGGAGCGCCTGCTCCATGGTTGTACTCCACTCGAGTACCTTAGTCTTCAGGCGATCAATGGGTTGAGTAGCTTCCACATCACCTCCATGAATCTCCGGACAATTTATGTGTGTTGTTGGTGTTGCAAGAAGACATCACTAGATGCGTACCACAGTATAGTCATTGAGGACACACCTTCACTTGAGAGATTACTTATAGTTGATCAAGAAGGTCCAACAAGAATCATTGTCATTTCTGCACCAAAATTGACTGTGGTGGGCTACTCGTCTCACAAATACTCCGAACTTGTTACTGGATCTACACCCGTTGAGGTACAACAACCACCTTCTACCTCTCCTTCTAGAAATTAACATTATTTCTAATTTTAAAGATGTATCTTCGTCTATCATCCAGAAAATGATTCCGACAAGCTTGACCCCAAAACTGCGCATAGTAAAGGTCTTGGCACTAGAATCTATCGGCCCCAACCTGGAGCAAGTTGTCAGTTTCCTGAGATACTTTCCGTGCCTGGAGAAGCTATATATCGAGGTGATGTTCCTTTCCTATTAAATGTTAACCATAAGGGAGTTCAATTCGTGGCACCTTTTTACAAGTTTACAATGACAATGCACTATGATTTCTGAAGGATTTTTTTGGAGGATTTCAGTACATACATGTCCCCCCATATTGGTTGCTTGATCCATATGGTTACAATCCATAAGCATTTCTCCTTTGGATTCATCTGTACTAGTTTTCTTAGGGAACTTTTCATCCACTCCAACCTCTTGTGAAGAAGGCTACATTTTTCTAGATTGTAATCAAATGCCCATGTTAATCATGTCGGATAAGATGGCATGTTAGTGCATTTTACAAATCCTCCAAACCAAATAGGCCTGTAACAGTGTTCAAAACTGCATGTAGGCACTAACACGTTTTCTTCTTTTGCAAATAAGATTAGGCCCGGTGGTGGATAATGTGATACAATATAACAATCACATCGAATGCCTAGATCTGCATCGCTTAGAAATTACTTTGAACTCCTACCGAGGGACCTTACCGGAGATTATCTTCGCCAGGTTCTTTGTTGTCAGAGCAAGGGTGCTGAAGGTAATGAGGTTTGCCCTACATTTATTTTGCAAAAATGAATGGTTCGTTGATCAGCGTCGGCGGCTACGGTAGAATGGAATAGGCTCCGAAAATGCTGAACTTCATTTTGGAACTTCAGATGACAGAGTAATGGGAAGTCATCGTGTCAACCCCATAAATGACTTCTCAGTGGCTGACCCCTTTGCAAAAATTATGAGGTTTTGAAACCAGACTTACAAGTGGTAATATTAGTTTGAACCTCTCTTATATCCATGTTCGGCGGATCAGCGTGAGCGTTTTTAGCTGATGAGCTGAATTTCATTTCAAATATCAGTTTGAACCTTGTAATCTTCGAATTTGAGCCATATAACTCTGGAATTTGAACCTTGTAATGTATCGAGCTTTTGTGGTACAATCATTGAAAGGGCATCGTATGAGACTCATATATTGGTAGCACTATTTTGACCTTGATATGCATGGACTTAGATTTTATTAACCATTCTCGAATCTGTTTACCTTGTCAGTCTCATTGCACACGATCTGTATAGCTAACTTGACTGCGATCTTCGACATTATTGCACACAGTTGCTTTCTTCAACCATGTGCCCTATAGAGCGCAGAATTAATTATCGCACTCGAGTGTCCATCATCACCCTTCTGTGTAACTTTGACCTCATCACCCACGGTTACACTTATGACCGAAGTCATTCCACACACTTTGTTTTTACAAAGATTTTTGTCAATAAATGACCATGATTTCTCCCTCTTCTAGGTGACGCGTGGCCAAACTAGCCGAGCGGGAAGCTTGCGCGGTAGCGTGGGAACAGGCTCACCAATGATACATTTGGCGCCTCTTCGAGCCCACGCGTGGTCAAACGAAACGCGTGCGCTGCGGTGTTGTCAAGCATGCACCGGAATCCTCTGCTATGAACGCGATGACAAGACGTGACGATTACAGGCCGGCCGGCCCCCATTTTTTTTATTACAGCGGCCATTTAACCCTTGTGTCTCTTCAACCTTTCGATCGCGCCCCACCACTGCAAGAAGCACACCCACCACGACAAAATTCTTAGAGGGTATCCTGCGCGGCTCCAATGGCGCTCCGAGCGGCTGCCAACGATGAGCAGCAGTTCACCATGCGTGCCGTGGTGGACACCAACAACCTGACCTGGGTGGAGCGCTCCATCCACATCATGGAGCTATTGCTTGCTGAGGAGAAGTACAAGGTGGTCAGGTTCTACCTTGAGTACACCCGCGCTCGTGCCGGGTCTCGTCCCAAGGTCGCTGTCGCCCAGATGTGCGTGCGCAATCACGTCTTCGTCTACCACTACTACCTGGCCACAAGGCCTTGCGAGTGTTTCGCCAGGTTTGTCAACAGCCCCCACTACATGTTTGCTACGGTGGACATCACCAACGATGTAAAGGTGCTCAAGAATTCGGGCATCGCCTACCAGAATCTTGTCAACATACAGGGCCAATACAAGATCTGGGGCAACAACGAGCATGAGAAGGACTCACTAGTTCACCTCGCCAAGGCCATCATCGATCCCTACTACAGAGACATGAAGGATTCCTGCAACAAGGACAAACGTGCCTGGAACTCGGCCTCGATGGAGAAACTCGACAAAGATCACGTCATGTACGCGACCAAGGAGGCATACACGAGCTACGAGATGTACAGGTGGATCGTTGACATGAGGAAGTGCCTCCTTCCCCAAAACAGCCAGGGATCCAGCCGGAAGCAGAGCAATGGCAAGCATCATCGCAACAAGAAGTAGATGATTAGATCCTTGTTTCTCCTAGTTTAGTATGCATGTAATTGCTTACTTTGGTGTGTGGAAATGTTATGTGTGTAGTCATTTTTGTAATTGCATGCTTAATTTGGTTTTGCAATGCTGTCTTTTTAAGTATATATGTTGATGCTCTGTAGACAGAGCGTAGATGTTGTGCGGATAGAGCAAATCACATCGCACATGGACTAAACAATGGAACCCGTCGGTGATGATTTCATCAATCACTGACAATTGTATACCAGCAATCGTTTGCTCACAAGACACACAACTTGTTAACAGGAATCATCTGTGTTGTTATCAGTCTTCCCACACATTTTCGATTATAGACCTGTTTGCCGCGTATCACACACATCTTGTTAAGTTGAACCGTTTATGTTCTCTTCCCTAATCGGAAACAATTCATTTGAGTGACTGTATGCCGTATATCACACACACCTTAATCTAGCTGACCTTTTCTGTTGCACTCCCTAATAGCAAACAGTTCATCTGAGCGAACTGTATGCCGTATATCGCACACACATTGATATGGCTGCCCATTTCTGTTGTCATGTCTCATCGCAAACAGTTCGTATGGATCAACCGTATGCCCAACATCGCACACGCAGCTAAAATCTAAACCGGGTTTGATGTATCCGCCATCACAAACGTTTTTGCATCTTTTTTGATGGTTTTTTACACACTGTTTGCGATTAATGGATCACACACAGTTTTGTCAAAGGGTCTCTGATCATAGTGTCGCGTTAGCAGCATCCTGCACTAGTGCATCAAGCTCTTTTCTGGCGCCGTTGCCCGGGAGGTGAGCGCTTGAAGGTATATCTTTAGATCTTGCAATTGAATCTTTTAGTTACTTGTTTTATCACTAGTTTGGTTTATAAAAATAAAACTACGAAAAATGGAATTGAGATGGTCTCATATTATTCATCTTTATCATGTCTTTCTTAAAAAGGATGGAAAGGAAAATTGTGCTCAATTGATGGAAGAAGAATTCAATAAAATGTTTGCCATAATATCTTTGAATGATGAGCATGATTGCAATGTTGTTAGTATGAAATCTTTGAATATCCATGAGGCTAATGATATACAAAGCCATAAGCTTGGGGATGCTATGATATTTTTAGTTCCCCAAGTTTTGACGAGAAATTTTATTATGATGAAAGTATGACTCCTATTTATGATGATTATACTGATGAAAGTGGGTTTGGAAGAGTGTCAACTCTAGGTAGTAATGATCCCACTATTTTGGAGGGTGTTGAATATTTTTCTAACAATTATGAAAATGGCTTTGGAGAGGTCATGACTTTATTTAGTGATGCATCCACTATTTAAGAAGAGGTTTCAATTGATTATGACAACAAAGTTGCTACCTATGATGATCATGGTGATGACATGTATGCTATATTGAATAATGATAACCATGAAACTTGTCATCATGATTTTAATTTTCAATCACATGATAGTTATTTTGTTGAGTTTGCTCCCACTACTATTCATGAGAATAGTTGCTTATGTGGAGAGTAATAAAATTTCTATGCTTGTGGAAGAATGATTTATGTGATAGCTATATTGTTGATTTCATTCATGATGCTACTGAAAATTATTATGAGAGAGGAACATATGCTTGTAGGTGTTGCAATAATATCAAGTTTCCTCTATATGTGTTGAAAAGTTTTGAAGTTATGCATGTTTTGCCTTCCTATGCTAGTGGATTCTTGTTCCCATGAATTATTTGCTCACAAAATCCCTATGCATAGGAAGTGTGTTAGGCTAAAATGTGCTAGTCATATGCTTCATGATGCTCTCTTTGTGTTTCAATTCTTTACTTCTATGTGAGCATCATTGAAATCTTCATGCCTAGCTTAAAAAGGCACTAAAGAAAAGCGCTTGTTGGGAGACAACCCAACATTTATCCCTACTGTTTGTGTGTGTTCACATGATTAAGCAACTGTAGTAATCATGTTTTATAGCTTTTGTTTCAATAAAGTACCAAGTAAAGCCTTTGGGATAGTGTGGATGATAGTTGACTAGATTCTGTGCAAAAACATAAACTTTTGCTTCCAGTAACAGAATTGTTTAAATTCATTGGAACGCGATAAAATTCTAAATTTTTTACAGATGATTGAAATACAAATTTCACACATTGTCCTAAATTGTCAGATTTTTTTGGATTTACAGAAGTATGGTAGTTCTCCAGATCATTACATACTGTTCTGTTTTTGACAGATTCTGCTTTCAATGCATAGTTTGCTTGTTTCCTAGTTTCTATGGCTTATATTGCTCTATATAAATTGTGGAAATGATAAGGTACAATGGGTACTGTGTGAGAACAATTATGAATCTTGTCTTTGACAGGACCAAAAGTGAATGGTTTGCTCTTTATCATACTAACCTATCTCACGAAGTTCCGTTAAGTTTTGTGAGATTGATGTTTTCAAGTTTTGGGTGACATATCAATATGAGGAGAATAAGGAGTGACAAGAACCTAAGCTTGGGGATTCCCAAGACACCCCAAGGTAATATTCAAGGAAGATCCAAGCAACTAAGCTTGGGGATGCCCCGGAAGGCATCCCCTCTTTCGTCTCCAACATTATCGGTAACCTCACTTGGAGCTATATTTTCATTCGTCACACGATATGTGTTTTGCTTGGAGAATCATTTTATTTTGTTAGGATTTTCTTGCTGTTATTTATACAATGTTTTTCATCTTTTATTTCAATAAAAGTGGCAAGGATAGCCTTACCATGCTTATTTTGCAAGTATATGAGTTGCTGTTTCAAAACAGAAAGTTTATCGCTGTTGCAAAAATTTCCGAGAAAAGTCAGAATGTGATAAAATGTTGAAAAAATTTGCACAATAAGATATGATAAATTTTCTACAGTGTGGTAAATTTTCAGAAAATTTTAAGTTAAATAACTATGAATATTCTTGCATCCTTTACAGACTGTCCTGTTTAGGCAGATTGTTGTTTTGTTTGCATATGTTTGCTTGTTTAATGATTCTATTTGAGGATAGGGGTATTAAATATGCACAGGCATTTAGTATGCAATGTTAAATAATAATTTTAGTGATTTTCTACAGTAGAGAATGATAAGGTTTTTGCATTGATTTATACTAACTTATCTCACGAGTTCTTGTTGAGTTTTGTGTGGATGAAGTTTTTAAGATTTAGGGAAACTGTGATATAAAAGGAATTAAGGAGACACAAGTGATCAAGCTTGGGGATGCCCAAGGCATGCAAAATTAATATTTTAACAAGTCTCAAGCATCTAAGTTTGGGGATGCCCCGGTAGGCATCCCACCTTTCTTCGTCAAGAACTATCTGTTAGCCTCGGTTGAGCCTAAGTTTTTGTTTCTTCACATGATGTGTGCTATTCTTGGAATGTTATTTGTTTTTGTTTACCTTGCTGTTTGAATAAAATACTTAGATCTGAAAGTTTTTTTAAATAAGAGAGAGTCCTCAAATGGCTACCCATTTATTTAACTACTCGTTTGAACTTCACTTATATCTTTTTGGAGTAGTTTGCCTTTTACTCTTGTGCTTCACTTATATCCTATGAGTAAAATGTTGAATGAATTGAATATCATGAAGTTGAAATTATGTGTTCATATTATACCTAGTAGTAGCTTCACATTGGGTTTGGAAAGTGAAATCTTTTGAAGCTTGACAATCGCAATATTGGTCATACAAGCAATTCGTGAATGATTAGTATAAGGAAGATAACTTTCACATGCAAATATATTATCTTGGGCATCTTCTATGATTGTGAATACCCATTAATTATTTTCAAAATTGAGCAAATTAGTTGAAGTTGGACAAGGAAGACAACGTAATGAGTTATGGTTGTGTATATTTGCATAGAAGTTATATTATCATGGATCCTCCAACATGTGGTGTTTTCCAAGGATCTTTTGCCAGCCAAAAAGTTGTACTCCCTCCGTCCAGAAATACTTGTCGAAGAAATGGGTAAAAATGTGTCGTGGTGGGCGCACAGCAGATGCCAAGGGATGGCTAAAGAGAGGAGGAGGCTCAAGGGCACTGGTGGGCTCCAGAGGCGCGGTTGGCATGAGCGAGCGAGGGACGCAAGACATACCCAGGTTCGGGGCTCTACGAAGAGATAACACCCCTAGTCCTGCCGAGTGTAGTTTATATGGGACAGTACAGAGTTGCTCCTAGAGCTGTTTGTAGGAAGGAGGAAGACATGCCAAGGCTTAGGCTGCTCCCTCTCCTGGTGTGTATGTGTTCTACTGATGATGTGATCGCCCCCGTGCATGGAGTCCTCCTAGGGGGTTTTGTAGGTCAACCCCCAGGGTTACAATCATAATGTTACAAGGTCGTGGGGTCGGGTTGTCATTGTCCGGGAAGCCGGTGCTGGGGCCCGCCGGGTGTCAGGGCTCGTCGGGTTCTCTGAGAGCGGGCCCCGTGCGCCAGGGGGCACTGTTTGCCGTATTGTCGAACGTCACAGAGTGGCCGGGTCGAGTCCGCTACAGTGGCGCACCGTCAGGTCGCCGGTTGCTGGCGTCGGTAGTGACGACAGGTGTACCGTTGCCACGTCGGCCCTGGTCAGCAGGGTAGGTGGGGGCACTGTTGCCACACCTCGGCTGACGAAAGCAGTTGGTGGGGCACTGTTGCCTCGTTCATCCTTGAATGGAGACTCGTCCCATCGTACGGCCGAGATGGGACGGGAGCTGACCCGTGGCCGGGTTGAGGAACACGCCAAGGGGAGTTGGCTCGTTGGAGAAGTCTTGGTCATGGCGGGTTCGGCCGTCTTGTGCCAGCCGTTGGGGCCGGGTTGAGGAGTTTGGCCGGGTCGAGGGGCTTGACCAGGTTGAGCAACCCGGCCAAGTGCGAGCCGGATTGAGGGGCGTTGCTGGCCCCGATGTTTTTTAAAAAGGATCCGAGTTCCGTTGCCTGCCCAGGGTTCATCCCCCCGACAGTAGTCCCCGAAGCTGTGAAGGTCCGCCGTCTTCGAGCTGGAGGGCCTTTGTAGTTTCCCCCCTGAGGAGGCGAAGTTGAGACCGCCGGGTCCGGCAACACCCACTGTGTGCCGGCTTCCGGAAGCCGGACCGCGGCATCCCGGCTCGGGCGGGACACCGAGGAGTCCGCCGAATCTTGAGCGATCTTTGGGCTCTGCACGGGCGGCACATGGCGCTCGAGAGCCGAAGGGGCCTGACAGGCCACGCGCGCGACGGGACAGGGCAACGGGCTGGGGGCCGCCACTGCGTGCCCTCGGCCCACACACGCGGATATATTGCGGCGTCCGTGAGTCGGTTGCCTTTCTCGAGGCAGTTACTATGTGTGGTACGTGCGCACTTATTGGGGGGAGTGGGAGGGGCGAGCGCAAATGATCCCGCCCCCATGCTTCGAGCCATGCCTTATAAATTGGGAGGAGGGGGGCGGCAGAAATCATTCTCGTTCACGCTCCCCTGCCTCTTCGTCCTCCTTCTGCTGTTGCGACCGCTGCGCGCTGTGACGCTCCGCCGTCCTTTGAGCGGAACACCTTCTCTTTTCTTTCTCTCTCTGCTTCGACTTGCTGATGGCGCTCCTGTCGGGCTCGTGGATTGGCTCCTCTATCACCGAGGAGGGCATCACGTATCTCCGCACCACCAGGCGTTTGCTGAGGGAGACGGCGGTCGCCGTGCGCCTGCTGGAGGACGAGCAGGAGCCGCAGCCGGAGGGGATGAAGCGCGTGGTCTTCTCACTACTGCAGGATGCTGCTAACGCGACACTATGATCAGAGACCCTTCGACGAAACTGTGTGCGATGCCATAATCGCAAACTGTGGTGTAAAAAATTGTCAAAAAAGGTGCAAAACGTTTGCGATGGAGGATGCATCAAACACGGTTCAGATTTTAGTTGTGTGTGCGATGCAGGGCATACGGTTCAGCTTAATTAACTGTTTGCGATGAGGAGGAACAAAAGAAATGGGCAGCCAGATGAAGGTGTGTGCGATATACAGCATACGGTTCACTTGGATGAACTATTTGTGAAGGCAACACAAAAGAAACGGTTAGCCATATCAAGGTGTGTGCGATATACGGCATGCGGTTCACTCGGATGAACTGTTTGCGTTGAGACATGAGAACAGAAACGGTTCAACTTAACAAGATGTGTGTGATACGCGGCAAACAGGTCTGTAATTGGAAACATGTGGGAAGACCGATAACAACACAGACGATTACTGCTAACAAGCCGTGTGTGTTGTGAGCAAACGATTGCTGGTATACAATAGTGAGTGATTGATGAAAACATCACCGACGGGTTCCATTGTTTACTCCATGTGCAATGTGATTTTCTTTGTCCGCACAACATCTACGCTCTGTCTACAGAGCATCAACATATATACTTAAAAAGACAGCATTGCATAACCAAATTAAGCATACAATTAGACAAGTGACTACACACATAACATTTCCACACACCAAAGTAAGAAATTACATGCATACTAAAGTAGGAGAAACGAGGATCTAATCATCTACTTATTGTTGCGACGACGCTTTCCATTGCTCTACTTCTGGATGGATCCCTGGCCGTTTTGGGGAAGGAGGCACTTCCTCATGTCAACGATCCGCCTGTAGATGTCGTAGCTCGTGTACGCCTCCTTGGCCGCGTACACGACGTGAGCTTTGTCGAGTTTCTCCATCCAGGCCGAGTGCCAGGCACGCATGTCCTTGTTGCACGAATCCTTCATGTCTCTGTATTAGGGGTCGATGATGGCCTCGGCGAGGTGAACCAGTGAGTCCTTCTCATGCTCCTTGCTGCCCCAGATCTTGTATTGGTGCTGGATGTCGACAAGATTCTGGTAGGCGATACCCGAATTCTCGAGCGCCTTTACATCGTTGGTGATGTCCACCATAGCGAACATGTAGTGGGGCTGTTGACAAACCTGGCAAAACGCTCGCAAGGCCTTGTGGCCTAGCAGTAGTGGTAGACGAGGACATGGTGGCCCACGCACATCTGGGCGACGGCGACCTTGGAATGAGACCCGGCACGAGCGCGGGTGTACTCGAGGTCGAACCTGATCACCTTGTACTTCTCCTCGGCAAGCAACAGCTCCACGATGTGGATAGAGTGCTCCACCCAGATCGGGTCATTGGTGTACACCATCGAGAGGTCCATGAACCTTCTGTGGGTGTCCACCACGGCACGCATGGTGAACTACTACTCGTCGTCGCCAGCCGCTCGGAGCGCCATTGGAGCCGCGCAGGATACCCTCTAAGAATTTCTCGTGGTGGGTGTGCTTCTTGCAATGGTGGGGCGCGATCGAAAGGTTGAAGAGAAACAAGGGTTAAATGGCCGCTGTAATAAATGGGGGCCGGCCAGCCTGTAATCGTCATGTCTTGTCATGGCGTTCATAGCGGAGGATTCCAATGCACGCTTCACAACACCACACCGCACGCATGGGATCGAAGAGGCGCCAAATGTATCGTCGGTGAGCCTGTTCCCGCGCTACCGTGCTGTTTACCGTGTAAGCTTCCCGCCCGGCTAGTTTGGCCACGCGTCGGCTAAAAGAGGGACAAATCATGGGCGTTTATTGGCAAAAAGCTTCGTAAAAATGAAGTGTTTGGAATGACATCGGTCATAAGTTTACCCATGGGTGATGAGGTCAAAGTTACACATAAGGGTGATGATGGACACTCGAGTGCGATAATTAGTTCTGCGCTCTACAGTGCATAGGGTGGAAGAAACCAAATGTCTGCAATAATGTCAAAGTTCGCAGTTGAGTTAGGTATACAGATCGTGTGATGTGAGATCGACAAGGTAAACAGATTCGAGAATGGTTAATAAAATCTAAGACCATTGCATATTAAGGTCAAATAGTGCTAGCAATATACGAGTCTCATACGATGCCATTTCAACGATTGTACCACAAAAGCTCGAAATATTACAAGGTTCAAATTCCAGAGTTATATGGCTCAAATTCGAAGATTACAAGGTTCAAACTGATATTAGAAATGAAATTCAGCTCATCAGCTGCAAACACTCGCACTGATCAGCTGAACATGGATATCAGATAAGTTCAAACTAATATTACCACTTCTAAGTCTCGTTTCGAAACCTCACAATTTTTGCAAAGGGGTCAGCCACTGAGAAGTCATGTATGGGGTTGACACGATGACTTCCGATTACTCTGTCATCTGAAGTTCCAAAATGAAATTCAGCATTTTTGGAGCCTATTCCATTCTGCCGCAGGCGCCGGCGCTGATCAACAAACCATTCATTTTTGCGAAATAAATATAGGGCAAACCTCATTTCCTTTAGCACCCTTGCTCTGAGAACAAAGAGCCCGGCGAATATAATCTCCGGTAAGCTCCCTCGGTAGGAGTTCAAATTAATTTCTGAGAGATGTAGATCTAGGCAATCGACGTGATTGTTATATTGTATCACATTATCCACCACTGGGCCTAATCTTATCTGCAAAAGAAGAAAACATGTTAGTGCCTACATGCAGTTTTGAACATTACTACAGGCCTATTTGGTTTGCAGGATTTGTAAAATGCACTAACATGCCCTCTTTGATCTAACATTATTAACATGGGCATTTGATTACATTCTAGAAAAATGTAGCCTTCTTCACAAGAGGTTGGAGTGGATGAAAAGTTCCCTAAGAAAACTAGTACAGATGAATCCAAAGGAGAAATGCTTATTGATTGTAACCATATGGATCAAGCAACCAATATGGGGGGTGGAACATGTATGTACTGAAATCCTCCAAAAGAATCCTTCATAAATCATAGTACATTGTCATTGTAAACTTGGAAAAAGGTGTCACAAATTGAACTCCCTTATGGTTAACATTTAACAGGAAAGGAACATCACCTCGATATATAGCTTCTCCATGCACGGAAAGCATCTCAGGAAATTGACAACTTGCTCCAGGTTGGGGCCAATAGATTCTAGTGCCAAGACCTTCATTGTGCGCAGTTTCGGGGTCAAGCTTGTCAGAATCATTTTCTGAATGACAGACGAACGAACATCTTCAAAATTAGAAATAATGTTAATTTGTAGAAGGAGAGGTAGAATGCGGATGTTGTACTTGAACGGGTGTGGATCCTAACAAATTCGGAGTATTTGTCAGACGAGTAGCCCACCACTGTCAATTTCGGCGTAGAAATGACATTGATTCTTGTTGGACCTTCTTGATCAACTACAAGTAATCTCTGAAGTGCAGGTGTGTCCTCAATGACCATACCGTGGTACACATCTTGTGATGTCTTCTTGCCCCACCAGCAACACACATAAATAGTCCGGAGGGTCATGGAGGTGATGTGGAAGGTACTCAACCCATTGATCACCTGAAGACGAAGGTACTCGAGTGCAGTACAACCATGGAGCAGGCGCTCCATGTGACCGTTTGAGAGGCAGACGGCGACGATCTCGAGGTGCTTCAGTCGTGGTAGAATAAGAGCGGGCGCGTCATTAAGGGGGGATGGCACTTCCTGAACTTGGTGATGCGTAGCGTGGGCGCGAGGCGGAGTGCAGACATTGGCAGCGACCACATATGCCCATCATCAAAAGTGAGCTCCTTGAGCTGATCTAGGGCGGGGGATCAGAACCAGTCGTCAAGCTTGGCTCGGTCCTTGTCGTTGGAACGAAAATTGCCCATTCTAAGGCCTCTGGTTGGGCCAAGGTGACTGCCGAGGATCTTGGAGAACGCATCCAAGCTTTTGCGATAGCCATGGTAGAGCTCGTGGGTGTCGATGAGGTCGAGAGGGCTGGAGTTCCATAGGGGGCGCCATTGCCGGGAAAGGACGGTTGTCCGCGCCCCATATTTGATTGGGAGGAGGGAGATGATGACTGTCAACATATCACCGGTGAGGCTGCTGATGAAGTCTAGGCCTGCTGGAGTCGCTTGTGGTTCTAGCTCGCCCCGCCTCCGCTTGTTGGCAGCCCCGTCCTCCACCTCCGGAGTCTCCTTGTCAGCGGCGCTTTTGATAGAAATGGGAGTGCAGGGAATATTTAGTTAAAACAGGGCAATGGAAAAGTGTATTGGTAACTAGAAGTTATTAGGTAGGAATATAGTAAGAAAAGGGAATAACAATTGGTTGCTTAAATACTACACAATTCATTTCACATTGCTGGGTAAGTCAACATGCAGATAGTTGAAAAGAAAACTTACTACGAACAAAGTCTGGACGGATGATTTTGTCGGGCAAGTGAGCATATATCTCATGACCAGGCCCTTTTATGTGCAGTGCAATTTTAGTGCCATCTTTCAGTACATAAAACTTAGAAATTTCTTTCCAAAAGCCAATGCCAAAATAGGGGTCACCACGTTCATCAAGTCTTATAGTAGCAACGATTGTAAATCCATGGTTTGTGTGAAGTATGACATCCGTGCAGTCTTGATCTATGTAAAGGGAAAGATTGTGCACTACATAATCTGTTGCATAGCAAGGGATGCGCTGCAGAAAATAGTAGGATTGTTAAAGAAAATATGGTAACATGCAAATATCGGCCCAAATTGAAAGAATTGTACATCAGTTGAAATCGAAGGACAAAAAACTATAATTAAACAGATAGGGTAAACATGATGTCATGGAAATATGAGAGTAGTCAAAAGAACAATACATCATTAATTTGCCTAATATAGAAAGAAGAGAGGGAAAATCCCCTTTGACGTATATGGTGCATGTGGCACCTTTTATCCAAATGTAGCAATATTTAGAATATGTTCAGGAAAGTAGGCCATGCCAACCGATTTAGGGTGAGATTGAACATACCGCGAACGTCCTCAAGTGATCTGGTACAGTGAGATGGAATCTCTGCCGCAGGTCGCAAAGTCCTGATGTGCCGGGTCACTGTACATTCTATGAATGAAAGAAAACCCTCAAATCAGCTCGAGTAAAAATGAATTCACGGAGATTTACGCTGGGTGATTAAAGGAAGCAGATGAACTGGGATAAGAGATGAGATACTATCTCATTAAATTAGTTACCTTGTCGTCCATGAGAAAGAACCCTTAGTACGGCAGATTCCCCAACCGAGCGGAGCTGGGTCGACCGCGAGCAGCGTCGAGAAAGTCGATGGTGATAGGCGGTGGCAAGCAGAAGTGGCGAAATGCGGTGGACTTTGCCGGCAGCCTGGCGGCGGCGGAAGGCGGCGAGCTAAGTGTTTACCGCCACGATAGGCGGTGCCATGGCATAGACGCAGAGGCGCTTGTGCAGGTGTGAATGGGGACCGTACCAGAGGGGGTGGCGGGTGAGGTGAGAGTTTTTGTGACGTGTGGATGGTGATGGTTTTCTTTTTTCTTTTTTGAATTGGGTGGTGAGGGTTTTCTGTCCCACAAAGAATTTTGGGGGCGACTGTTTGCTAGAGCGAACCGTGTGTGATTGACGCAATAGGAAAAATGAAAGTCATTGCACACGGTTTATTGGTCCCCCTTTGTAATTTTTACCAAATTTTGACGTACTACCTCCGTCCTGGTTTATCGATCCCCCTTTGTAATTTTTACCAAATTTTGACCAAATATTTAACATAATCAGACATAGTAATAAGCGTACACGTACATAAGCATAGTTCAACTATAAGTACATAGTTCAACCGTCATTAAGCATACTTGTCGTGGAATTGTCACGGCAGATGTCCTAGTGTGAGGACTTAGTCGTGAGGCCAACGCATCTATGTGGTAGCTTGAGAGGGGTTGAGCGGAATCGAGAGACGCAACACAAGACAAGGATTTAGACAGCTTCGGGCCCCGGGAAACATCATCCGGTAACAACCCTACATGCTGTTTGTGGCTAGGTCTCATTATCATCATGAGGGAGTCGCCGGTAAACCGGCTCTTTGTGTCTAGCCCTAGAGACTGTTTCTTCTTGCTTGTTCCTTGTCCCCCCCTTTGGGGAGCCCTGCCCCTCCTTATATATGTTGAAGGGGCGGTTTACATGACAAGTCCTAGTTGGATTAGGATTACTCTATTACAAGTGGAGTCCTAGTCTTGCTTCCTTCGTAGGAGAATATTCCTTGTGCTTTCCTCATAAACCGGCCCACCATTAACATAAACCGGCCTTCTGGGCCTTGGGCCTTGTCATCCGTCTGACCCGTCCGCCGGGCCACCAGTGAGTCATAATGACCAGGCGGGTTGCTTGTAAACCGCCAGGTCAGGGCGGGTCGCCATTGAATTGCCAAGTGTCAGCCGGGTCTCAAGTAAACCGCCAAGTCCGGCCAGGTTATACTTCCGGCCGGTTTATGCCGCGGGGTATATCCCCAACATTAGCCCCCAGTTTAACTTGGATTTATCCATGTTAAACTGATCTTCAACACAAACACAAGAACAAATTTGGCAGGTTGTGCTCCGGGTTAAATATTCTTATAAACCGGCACTTGATCATCCTTAAGTCCTTGTCATTTTTTCCTTCTGAAAAATCCGAGTCAATAGACCAGCTTCATAACCAATTTGCTTTAGAAGATAATTTGTAAACAAAGAATCCATTTGATTCGGCTTCCAAAGCGCCGGCTTAAAAATATTGGTCTTGAAATACTCATCTGACTTTCAGCCGGCTTGGAGATGTAAAACTTGCCGGTTTATTATTACCAAAATTGTCGGGTTATAAAACAGACGATGCCGGGTCATAATAGTTGTAGACACCGGGTCATGTAATTGATCTTCCTGATTTGCTCAAAAACTGATAATTTGAAAAAGTTCCTCCTTTATATGCATAATACCTGGTGTGATGAGTCGGGTCTTCAATAAGGCCAATAAAAATGACTTTGCATTAGCCCCCAAGTGTCATGGTGCATGCTTGCAGCGACATGAGACTTGCATATTTGATATAATCTCAATTTGAATAATGTAGCCCCCAAGTGCCGGGTCGTAAGCCTGTAGCGACTCGGGACTATTCCTTCCATTGTAGAATAAATTATATCCATTGATAAAATAATAGCCATTGCGCTAAAGCGACTTTGAAAACCTCAATCATAATATTGGTTATTGATAACCGTAATAAAAATCCAGCCATGTTGGCTATTAAAGATTTGAATAATATAACCTGGTTTGAAAACCGGTTCCTGCAATATAAACCAGTATATCCATGCAGGTATGATATATGCTATGATGATGTAATGATGATGCAATGTATGATGCAATATATGATGATGTATGTGTATGATAACAGAATACTTCAATGAAACTAGCATGATAGCCACTGGAGTATCCTCGCTTTTTGTAG
Organism: Aegilops tauschii subsp. strangulata; assembly: GCF_002575655.3. Classification (NCBI taxonomy): domain Eukaryota; kingdom Viridiplantae; phylum Streptophyta; class Magnoliopsida; order Poales; family Poaceae; genus Aegilops; species Aegilops tauschii. Next base: position 107,378,943 of record NC_053039.3, read on the forward strand.
GCCGGCTCTCACATGACCCAATCGATGTTTTAACCTGGATAAGTTCAGGGTCTTGTTTAAAGATTGACTTATCGAGAGTACACGAGGTCGGAGTAGCATCATGCAAACAGGCTGGTTTAACCTAGTTTCAATGAAGGCGGCTTAGTAGCCTGGGTTCATCCTCGCTATCAGTAAACCGTGCCCTCACATGACAAACCGGCGTTTTAACCTTAACGAGTTCAGGGTCTTGTTTTAAAGATTGACTATTAAGAGTTCGCCGGGCCAATCAGGATTACCTGATGAAGAAGCAGCTGGCATACAGGCAGGATGACCCGGAAGGGTTATGTCCTCTTTGGTGAATACACCTATGTTTGAACAAGATAACCCAGTCAAAAGGGTAGTAACGCTATGTTCTCTTTGGTGAATACACCTATGTTTGAACAGGAAGCCCCCAAGTAACCATAATAAGCTGAGCCCATAAGGCAGGATACCCATGTTTGAACTGCACATCATGGCAGCAAGTTCTCTTTGGCAATCTTAACTCGAACTTGCGAGAGATGAATTCTTTTTTAACCGGATGTTAAACCGGATATTGAGAGCTTCAATGCTTTGGGGGAGACATCTTTCCCTCGAACCGGATTTTAAACCTGAATCTTCACTTTCAGCCGGAAATTTTCTAACGACCTTTAAACTCGAACTTGCGAGAAGTTAATTCCTTTTTGAACCGGACATTTTTAAACTGGATTTGAGAGCTTCAGAGCTTTGTGGGTGACAGAGTAAGACCGCGACAGAATTCGCTTGAACCGGATTGTAAACCGGATGTTTGAGAGCTTCAGTGAGACTAACTTCCCTTGAACTGGATTGTAAACCGGAATCCTTTCTGATGACCCAGAACTTCTTTATTGAGCCGGGATTTTGTAACTGTCATACACTTTCTAAGCCGGAAATTTTCTGACGACCTTTAAATTTTCATAAATATAACAGAAGCCTCCGGGATCGGGTTATCTTTCCCTCCATTGTCGTGGGGTTCTTAAATTTGCTAAAACCGGCAAGATTTGCTGAGTCATGTCATCGTAGCCCCCGAGTCTCTTGATGACTCGAGGAGTTGGCTTGAGATTCTCCATATTTGACCGTGATATAAACCGGCATTAATTGTATATCTTTGGTGCTGTAGCACGATGTGAATCCACAGAATGCTGAGGTGACTGCGGCGGGTTATAAATGTTCCCATATCAGCCGTGTCAGCAACTCGGCCAATGGTTCCTTCCAACCGGCTCCTTAAAGTTTAACCAAACTGTAGTGACGGCGACTTGTGTGCCTGTCCATTGAGCCATCCAGTGCAGACGGCGGTTGATAGTATATGATAATTTGCCTCCAATTTGTTGAAAGAAAAACCGGGCTACCTGAGTAGTGACTTGCTGTATACTTCAATAAACAGCTCATGCAAACAGGTGCGGCCCGGTGTGTTGATGTAGACCAGGCCGCAGAGACGGATGACAAAGACGACCGCGGCTTCAGAAGCGGCACAGACAGATGAGTCGGCCGCGGCGTTGTAAGCCGGCGCGGGCGGGAGAATCGGCCGCGGGGGCGGACAATAAATCAATCGTGTGTGCTGATATAGCGGAGGTGGCAACCTGCGCAGGATGAGCGCTAGTGCAAAAATAATATTTGCTCACGCCCCTTTTGCAACACCTTTTTGCAAGGAATAATGGTCCTGCGAAAAAAATATCACAGACCAGAGTAATTGTTCTCAAATGATTTAATATGTGCTGATAACATACATAGAAAGGATAACACCTGGTATTTTTTGTTGGACGGCCGAATTGGCCACGGCGTTGTAAGCCGGTGCGGACGGGTGAGTCGGCAACGGTGTTGGAAAAACGTCCCGGACACGGGTGAACCGGCTGCAGGCACAGACGACGAGTCAGTCCCATGTGTTGATGAAGCGGGAGCAGCAATTTGCCCATGTATCCATCGAGCAGCATGGCACGGACAAACACCAGCGCAGAGTAATACTGGCTCGTGCTCCATATCCATAGCATTTGTGTGATGGATAATTATCCTGCATTCAAAACACACATACCAGAGTAGTTTGTTTTTTAAGAAATTAATATGCACTAAAATAAACCGGGCGAATATCACCTGGTATTTTTATATCTCAGGCGCTCATACTGGATAAGCACATTTAGTTCCGCAGATAACTTAGCCTCGGAACATGGACTGTGTACGTGGCCACGCACTTGGTCCGGTGACTTGTGCCCAGCCTCTGGGTTTTACTGCCATGGTAGTTGAGTTTTCCTTGCTTCTGCCAGCAGATTTGAGACGACGGTAGCCCATCATAGATACAACCATCTCTGAAGCCCTTGACATTCAACTTATTGAAGATCCAAATTGCTGTAGAGCTCATTTACTACTTCCTGTATCTCACATTTGTTACTCCAGCAAAAGCAACTCTCGAGCCAGTGGCCCTCGACACAAACAGGCCAAGGGATGAGGGCGGCGACTCGTGGCAGCCTGCGCCAGTGGCGACTCGAGGTAGGAGCGGTGACTCGGCGCGGCAGCGACGCATGGCAAAAGCGGGTAAACGAAGGGCGCCTCAGGGACGAAGGCAGTGCACTGGCGGCTTAAGGTCGGGCCCAACAGAGGAGGAACAAGGGCGCGGGTATGGGCGATGGACTGACGCGCGTGCACGGCAGCAGCTGACAGCAGTGGTGAGTCGGTGCGCGGGGAGCAGCAGTAGCCAGTCGTTTCAGCAGGGGCTGCTCGAGGCGGCGGCTGAAGGGGGCGGGTTGGTGCAGCCAAGGCGGCTCAGCGGGCCGCAGCCGGGACAGAGGCGTCTAGCGGAGGCGCCCCGGTGAGGTACGACCGCGACGGTGGGGGCGGGACGGTGATGATGCAGAGTCCGAGTCTAACCGCCCATCTGTGTCCTCGTCTTGGTCGTTGTGGTTTGATTGTCCGTGTCTTCCTCCAAGTCGTGGTCAAGGGCCAGCCCAACTTGGCAACTTTTCCTTAACTCTGAAATTAACCTCCTCGTAGTTTCCCTCCTTGTCTTCTAGTGGCGTACTAGTAATTGATATTGATCTGATTTGATGTTTTGACGCAGTGTGCAGCAACAGCAGCAAGGCAACAGTTTCAGAACTCGAAGCGAATCTGCGTACGCTGATTGCCATGGATGTAATCTGCTTCACGTGCGCTGGCTCTCGCCGTAGAAAACAACCATTAAACAACGGAAATATTCTGAGTCGGTCTCGGTCTCACCGGAGCGCACCGGCTGTTCCGATGGAAATCGATCTCACTCGGACAAGCGGATCAACAGGTCAAGCGTGGCGATTCGCACGGAACCCTAGCTTCTTTCGATCTCAAACCTTCTCATCTTGATTGATAAACTTGTTCGCTGCTGTAAATCTTACTGTGCCAGTTTTTTTTCATCTGGAGAGCCGCGAACTTCTCGACCCTAGAAGAGGTCCCTCCAAGAACTCAACACCACCGTGCGCAGGCCCCACGGTGGGCGCCAACTGTCGTGGAATTGTCACGGCAGATGTTCTAGTGTGAGGACTTAGTCGTGAGGCCAACGCATCTATATGGTAGCTTGAGAGGGGTTGAGTGGAATCGAGAGACGTAACACAAGACAAGGATTTAGATAGCTTCGGGCCCCGGGAAACATCATCCGGTAACAACCCTACATGCTGTTTCTGGCTAGGTCTCATTATCATCATGAGGGAGTCGCCGGTAAACCGGCTCTTTGTGTCTAGCCCTAGAGATTGTTTCTTCTTGCTTGTTCCTTGTCCCCCGTTTGGGGAGCCCTGCCCCTCCTTATATATGTTGAAGGGGCGGTTTACATGACTAGTCCTAGTTGGATTAGGATTACTCTATTACAAGTGGAGTCCTAGTCTTGCTTCCTTGTAGGAGAATATTCCTTGTGCTTTCCTCGTAAACTGGCCCACCATTAACATGAACCGGCCTTCTGGGCCTTGGGCCTTGTCATCCGTCTGACCCGCTCGCCGGGTCACCAGTGAGTCATAATGACCAGGCGGGTTGCTTGTAAACCTCCAGGTCAGGGCGGGTCGCCAGTGAATCGCCAAGTGTCAGCCGGGTCTCAAGTAAACCGCCAAGTCCGGCCGGGTTATACTTTCGGTCGTTTTACGCCGCGGGGTATATCCCCGACAATACTCAAGCATACATAGTTCGATCCATCCCACATCTCATCTCACATGCTGGCACGATCCTGAAGCTTCTCCAGGTACTCGGCGTATGCGCCGTGCGCCATCCTGCGAGAATTCTTCTGCTTGAAGGAGCCAACGGCCCATCCTCTTGCATGCGCCAGAACACTTAGATACTCATCATGAAGCTTGTGGTTGCAAAATGGGCATCGATAGCCGCCGTTCTAGGTCCTAATACGCCTATTATGCATTCCCGCATAAAGCTCCCTCAGGATTTGCCTCTTGTGCCTCCTCTGGCCATCTTCATCCTCGCTGTCCACATTGTCAGACGACGCCTATACAAATAGTAAAACAAATTTGGTATCAAATCAATGATTACATGTCGTGAAGTAGGATTAGGAATTTATGGCTATTTATTTATACATATCTAGAGATTATGGTTTGATTTTTAAGCACAGTCGTCTATGTATAGACCAATCTTGAAGAAAATAATGGCCCAAACATATCTAGGTCATTCAAAATCAATTGTCAAGTCCTGACTAGGAATTATTAGCACGAACACTAACCCTAGTCGGATTACTAGCAGAAATCATTCGCACAGATGAAACAACTAATCACTTATCACTTGTACCATTCAAACAATCAATACACTACATGGACCTAACGAAACTTACTCAGATTTCATGGATTGGGAGAACATAACCATAGGATTTCTATTCCAAAAAGGGGGAGGCAGGAGTAACCAGAGAAACCCTATGATCTATTTGACACATAAATGGGTATAGATGACTAACCAGCTGTCCGTCGTCATCGGAGTCGTCGCCGGAGTGGTCGTCGGAGTCGTCGCCGGGGTCTTCACCAGAGTCGGTGTGGAACTCCGCCTCCGGCTGTGGAAGCTCGATGCTGTCGACGATGTCAGGGTGCAGCGATAACTCGCCGGTGGTGACGGCAACCTCTGTCTCCATCTCCACGCCGTGCTCCGGTGCTTTAGCAACCCCGGCGTCTCCACTCCCTCCGATGGGGCACTTCTTCGGCATCCTCATACACTGATGGCTTTGAGGACTGAGAGCGGCGTCGAGGATGCAAGCGGAGAGAGAGGATTGTGAGTGTGTGGCGAGGATGGGGGTGCGGCCGCTCGGGCGCACCATCAATATGGAGTAGTGGGAGTTGTGGGAGAGAGGCGGGTGGCGGTCAAACCGATGGCTCGCCTCCCGGTGAGCCTGCGCACCAGACTGCTGGCATGCCTACCAAAGTTTCACACAGCTACTTGCACGCCTCCCGATGACACTGCGCAGCGAGCATGCCTCCGTCAATTCACACACTTGCATGCACGCTCCCCGTCAGCCTGCACGGCGGACTGCTCGCATACGTCCCGTCAACTCACGCCTGCTCGCATGGCACACGGGTCGCCCGTCGGCACGTATATTGTTTTTCTATTTGGATGATTAATGTTGCCGCTTTATTGCTTAACCGAAACATGGCACGTATCCATTGTTGGTCTAATGCTCACGGTTCGAATAAATAATCCATTTGGGATATTGGTTCCCAATTATTAATAATCTCCCGTTTGTAATTAGATAAAGATTACATCAAAACTGGTCTCAAATTTGACAAAAAAAGTACAATGCCACTTTGTATTGGTGTCCATATGACAACTCGATAAGTTTCATGAACTTCAAATAAGTTTTGGATGTACTAGAATTTAAAAATCAAGATTCTGAAAGTTTGAAATTTGTTGCATGGGGAGTAAACCTGCACCCAGTGAGACACATGTGTTTTTGCAATCCATTTAGGTGCACTATCACGTGTGCATGTAGCTCAAATTTGATTTTTGCACATTATACCCGTAGAAAATCAACCATTTAATGTACTAAAATGTCTTAATGATCTCTGTGATTTTTTAGAAATTAAAACGTCCCTCCTTTGGTAACATATGTTCACCGCAGGGTAATTAATTTAACATGCATCGTAGTTGCGGTGGATTCGCGGTGTGTGTGTGGGTGTGAGCGTCTGGGGGTGGCAGGTGGCTCGCAGTACACTACGAGTTGTGAGCCACCGTGTGGGTTGGCCGTTTTGGTAGGTAGGCCGGTGCCACATCAGAGTCGTGAAATCGTTATTTAAAACATTACACAACCCTTTCATACATACATTTTTTGGCCACATGCAGTTGATGGTTGTCCTACACGATACTCGATACTCGCGTGTGACGCTTTCTATGGGCCCGCGAGGTCATCGTCCATCACTTTGACGAACAGCTGGCAGTGAGGTTAATTTGACCAGCAAGGTATAATCTTTTTTGTTTGTGTTATGGTGGTATATAGTACGCATCGAAGAGGTGGGTGGGGACTAGCATATATACTATACGTATGTGTCCGTGAACAAGTACACCTCACTCAGCGTCGGGACTTTTTGGTTTCCGAGGCACGTGCCACATCAAAATTGTGAAATTGGCTATTCAAACATCACACAACACCTTTTTGGGCCACATGCATGCACGCGGTGGTTATCCTAGCTAGGACACTCACGTGCGACGCTTCCATCTATGGGCCCACGAGGCCATCGTCGATGCATGCATGCATCACTTTGACCTACATTGGGAGAGGTTAATTAATTTCACCATCGATGAGGATTCTTTTGGATTGTACATATTACGGCAGGAGCATATAGTATGCGGTGAAGAGGGGGGGAAGGGGACCATCATATGTAGTACGCTTCATGAACCTCGCTCTGTGTGGGTGCATGCTTTACGGTTTTTGTGGCATGTGGCACATCAAAGTTGTGCATTTTGGGTATTCAACATATATATGTTTGGCCCACATGCAAAGCGGTGGTGGTTGTTCTCTCGTACCCACTTAAGCGGTTATCAGCAATATCGATGCTTTCCATCTGTGGGCCCGCTTGGTCCATCACTATTTTTTGCCTGACAACAAGAGAGGTTAATTTGACTTAGGAGGGGATTATTATTTTTGCTTGTAATACGGTATATATATAGGTCATGCTCTGGGATGACATGCATGATATAGTTTAAGAACACAGACATTCATGTGTACGCATTAATCCCTCCCATCGAGTCGAAGTGGCTAGTACAACGACACGTCATGAACCGATCTTGCTCTATGTGGGGAGCTAGTGTATGATTTTTTACGCACGGGCCACATCAAGGTTGTGAAATGGTATTCAAACATGCATGCACGCATCACCTCCATACATATGCATGTAGTGGTTGCCTTCGAACGGTACACTCCCTCGTGTGGTTATCGGCGACAAGCCTATATATTTGTGGGCCCGTGTGGACATCCATGACCACCTTGACCAACAACAAGATAGGTTACCATGGCGGATTCTTCATTTGGTTCGTGTTATCGTACTATAGGTCATGGTGAGATTTAGACCTTAAGTTTGGGCGCATATACTATGCACGCATGCATGCATGAATCCCCGTCGTTGGCTTGAAGTGTGGTGTAACATACATATGCATCGTCAACCTAAACCTCACCCAGTGTGGGGATTTCTAGTTCGAAATCACGGTGCCACATCAAAGTTGTTCCATTGTTACTCAAAAACACAACTCTCCGTACATATGTTTGGGCCACATGCATGCAGTGGTTGTCTTCGGGGACTAGCTACTTGCGTGATTATTGGCAAGCTAGCCCATCTCCGGGGTCGCATGGACGGCCATCACTTTGACCAACAACAAGAGAGAGGTTGTACGAACAAGGTGGATTATTCTTGGTCCATTTTACGATCCATCTTGGTGAGATATGCCTCTCTGGCCCGCCGACTGAAAGTGTGTATGTGTGTGTGGGGGGAGGGGTTGCTACTTCGCACTTTGCTAGGTGAACCTCGGTTGGGGGGCATGCATTCATAGCTTAGGATTCCCTTCATGGCGACACGGGGTGGGGGGCTACTAGCTACTTCGCACTTTGCTAGTTGAACCTCGGTTGGGGGGCATGCATTCATAGCTTACGATTCCCTTCGTGCTGACAAGGGGGAGGGGGTGCTAGCTACTTCGCACTTTGCTAGGTGAACCTCGGTTGGGGGCATGCATTCATAGCTTAGGATTCCCTTCGTGCCGACATGAGGGAGGGGGGCTGCTAGCTACTTCGCACTTTGCTAGGTGAACCTCGGTTGGGGGGCATGCATTCATAGCTTAGGATTCCCTTCGTGCCGACACGGGGGTGGGGGGCTGCTAGCTACTTCGTACCTTGCTAGGGTGAACCTTGGTTGGGGGGCATGCATTCATAGCTTAGGATTCCCTTCATGCCGACACGAGGGAGGGGGGCTGCTAGCTACTTCGCACTTTGCTAGGTGAACCTCGGTTGGGGGGCATGCATTCATAGCTTAGGATTCCCTTCGTGCCGACACGAGGGAGGAGGGGGTGCTAGCTACTTCGCACTTTGCTAGGTGAACCTCGGTTCGGGGGGAGGGGGCATGCATTCATAGCTTAGGATTCCCTTCGTGCTGACACGAGGGGGTGGGGGTGGGGGCAAGCAATACCGTGCACTTTGCGAGATAGGTGCCACATCGAAGTTGCATTTGGTATTTGAAAATCAAATCGCCCTTTTCATACATAAATTTGGTCCACATGCAAGTGTGTTCATGTTCTGACCCGCTCCCGCATCATTTTTCGCCAAATTTATGAACATTAGACAAGTCGGATGACACAACAGACACGGTTCACTCAAACTACCCGTGTGCAACACCAGTGCCCCTGTCACGCACACATCCGCACAGTACATTGGGCTCCACGAGGCTCCCCCTCTCAAAAATATCTGCCTGCCTCGAGGGTTTTTCTGTTTCATAACACAAGGTTGTTATCTTCGGGCCGTGTGCGATGCACTATCATCAAAATTTTCAATAGCCCCGGCATTTCACTCTCGAGTTTGACTCCCGCGTAGTAAAATTTTCAGTACCCGCGTCATTTCCTCAAACACCCCCGCCCCCTCCACACACACACACAGACACACCAAAACCTCCTCGGGCGTGCGTGCGCACACACACCCACTCCCTCGCTCGAAACCCTAGCGAGGTCCCCCCCCCCCGCCGCCGCAAGGCCTCCATTGTCAACATCTACCGGTTTGCCCCTGCAGCTTACCCACCTATCTCCATACCCAGGCCACCCTGTGGTTCTTAGATGACACCTGCCAAACACCCCTTTCCCACAGATCCCCATCCCCCACTCCAGAGCGTTGCAGCCTAAGCCCGGCTACGCTTCCCGTGGAGCTCGAGGAGCGACTGGCCCAAAAGAGGTGTATCGCGGTCTCTTCGCCCGACGTCGCCGAGAAAGCTGGCGACCATTACTGGCGGCAGGCACTCAAGCAGCGGGCTAGAGTATGCGGGCATGTCTCGGCCGCCGGCTACGACGTCGAGGTCATCGACAACGACGGCCTGAGGCGCGCTATGTCACAGGTTAAGTGGCCCAACCCCAACCCCTCGGGTTCAACCGCCATCGATCTCATCCATGGCCCCGCCGCTAATCTCCTCTAGCTCGCTGTCAACAATTTTCCATCCTACATCACCATCGAGCCCCTTTTTCATTTGTGAAGGACACGTTCTACGACGCTGGCTTGGGATCTAAAGCTTCCAAGTCAGACCGCATCGACGGCGACCACGAGGAGGGCACCCTCTCCGGCTCTTCCAAGGGGAAAGATCCCATCTGCTCTTCCAAGGGGAAAGCGCCCGTATGCGACATCAGGGAGGGCACCCTACAGTCGTGCTCTTCCAAGGGGAAGGAGCCCATCTGCAACAACATGGAGCGCATCTAGGGTCCGTGCTCTTCCCATGGGAACGAGCCCATCTGTGACAAGTGAGGAAACCCATGATTTGTTTTGCTGTGCCTCTTCACAGGGGGAAACCCGTGATTTTTTTGTCAAGTCCCTTTTGTAGTGTAGTGAGAATATGTCTAGTTTTAATTGCTATATCTGGTTGTTTGCAGTATGCCTTGTTTATTTCAGTTGTTCACAATGTTATGCTCTATATGTGTAATTATTTATTGTGCGGTACATTTCATCAATCCAGTTTTAAACATACCGATAGGAATGCATATATTTGCTTGCTGTTAAGCCTGTTATAGCTAGCATATGCCTCTTTTAAAGTTTTTTGATTGTTCGGTTGTTTGTAGTTAGCATGTCCAGTTTCAAATGCTATCTTTGGTTGTTCGTAGTATGCCTTGTTTATTCCAGTTATTCACAACGTGGTGTTCTATATGTGCAAGTATGAACTGTGCAGTTCAATTTCATCAGTACCAGTTTCAACAGTACCACTATGAATGACTACATTTGGTTGCTGCATCTTGTAGTTAACATGCCTTTCCTTTTTTTATTTAACAATAACCAGTGTACTTAGACCGGCACAATACCAGTTTGAATGACTATGTTTGCTTGTTGTTAAATGTTAGGCCTATTGCAGTTAACACACCTTTCCACTTGTTTTGCTTTACTAGCGTGCTTAAACCTGCACACCAAAGCTATCTTTTGGAGATTATTTTGTCTGCCATGGATAATTTTGGTTGATGTTTAGCCTGTTGTGCTTAACATGCTTCTCAATGTACCTACACAGGACAATTGGGAACGACTGCTGTTTCCATCGAGGTTAGTTTCATCCCACGGCTTATATCTGCTCACTGTTCAGGATATCGGTAGCTGGTACCATATAGGTCGGGGGCTGATAAGGGACTAATTGGTGAATTGGACTTTTAACTGAATATATCTGCAACCCATTTATCGTTAGGTTAACTAGGGCCATATGTAATATATCTGAGGCTACATAGCAACATGCACTGTACTTAATGTCTAAATATGCAATCCTAGGCTACATAGCAACAAGGAAGAGTGTTACATTAATGTTCTACTGATGTCTAGATATACATAGAAGAGCAACAGCAGCAACAACAACAACAACACAACCCTGTTTGGATACTCAACTTAGCTAGAGGTTAGAGTTAGTTTCTAGCTCATGATTAACCCTGAACTAACTCCATCCAAAGAGTTGTTTGGATGGCAGTGTTAGATTGACAATAAATGCACTAGGAGAACTAGCTCCAATTAGCACCTCTTGGGTTGGATAGTTTTTTTGCGTGGGTTATAGATGCAACTAGCTCAAACTAGCCCTCATGTTTAGATATACTTTAGGGCTATTTGAGCCCGAACTAGCTCAAACTAACTGTAGCCCATGGATACAGCACAGTTAATCAGCCGATAATTTGTAAGAATGCACTAAACTCCTTCCGGCCCATAATATAAGATGTTAATTCATCTAATATGTGAGTATATTGGATGTTATAAGATACTCCCTCCGTTCCTAAATATTTGTCTTTTTAGAGATTTCAAATGGACTACCACATGTGAATGTATATAGACATATTTTAGAGTGTAGATTCACTCATTTTGCTCTGTATGTAGTCACTTGTTGAAATCGCTAGAAAGACAAATATTTAGGAACAGAGGGAGTATTATAAAAGAGTGTTGTACTACATCATTGTGCAATTGTTGTTTAGCTTCTAATATTAGCTTGGTGCTTTTAGGTACATATGTCATTGGTAAAGATCCGCGCTTCAACCCTTTCTGCGTATGGGGCAATGAGATATCGATGAACCAGCATCAAGTGAGGAAGTTGATAAAGATTGTTAGTAAAATGGGTCCAAAGATGGCAATTAAACTATTTGTTTACACTTTATCCAAGACAACAGCGAACTGCGGGATGGTAAGTATGAACTCTGCAACCTTCTTTTTACTGCCCATAATGAGTTGTGTTAGATGACAATGTCTGAATCTTTTTTCCTTTGTAGTGGTTGCCAAAGCAGTTTACTCAAGATTACCTCTCAAACTACATAATTGGTGGGCATGCAAAGGTTAAAGTATTTCGACCAGAACACGATGATTATCTAGATGTTTTCATGAAGACCGTGAAGGATGGGCGGTCGGCCATCACAAGGGGTTGGACTAGAGTCGTGCGTGCCTTCTGGATGGAGGAGGGCACAATATGGACATTCCGGTTCACCTTGTTCAGCAACCAGAATGTATTTCGCCTCTTTCTTTACCGTCTTTAATAGTACAAGTATACAAATGTGGTTCATCATTCTTTATTTGGTTCTTATGTAATTCTTGAACATATCTAATCGAATAATGCATTGGTTGTTTGAACCTGATGGATATGAATAAAGCTACATCATACATTCAAATTCAAATTCAAATCCAGTACAATTTGAAATAGCAGCAATTAAATTATGGTGAAATTACGCTCTCCAGGTTGTTACGGCACACACGCTTGGTAAAACACAAACGTTTGCGATATACACCATAATTCGAGATGGTTCACAGAGAGGAAACGTGTGCAAGCATGCACATAGTTGCCGTTTGCAAAGCATGTGTGATGTCACACAATATCACAAACGGTGCGGGCAAACTAAACGTTTGTGTTAGTTGCCTTATCGTACACGATTCGCAACCATGAACTATTTCTGATGAAGTATGCATCATAAACGTTGCACCACAGAATATCATGTGCGATAGTTTTCGTGTATGACGATGTTACGACGGTCCGATGTTTCATAATCCTGTCTGACACTCGTATGACGATTAGCTAATCTTCTTAATAGTGAACCGTTTGTGATGAGCCGCGCATCATACACGTTCTACAATAGTGAACCATTTGTGATGGGCCGCGCATCATAAACGTAGCACCACAGAATACCGACTGCGGTGGCAATGTGAGCAGAAACGAGTAGGGGTACTGTAGGGTCCCTATCCCCAACGGTTTCTGGGTCGTGTGGGAAGGACCCCCTATCGCCGTCACTCACTAGGAGACGGTTCCAAATGCCATCGCGGAAAGGGGTTAAAACCGTTTGTATAGCACTGACGCATACTAGTGTCTACTCGCACTTCAAGCGCGGGTTCGGCCTCCCCGCGAGCCATTTCTTCTGCACCTTCCTGGAGTTCTTCGGGCTCCAGCCCCATCATCTCGGCGCGAATGCCGTCTTGCAGCTCGCTGGCTTCATCACCCTATGCGAGGGGTACCTGGGGGTCGAGCCCTCGATCGATCTCTGGGTGCGCTTCTTCGCCTTGAAGCAGCAGGGCCCAAAGGCCGGGGAGATGTCCTCCTGCGGGGTCGCCGTCATGTGCAAGCGGACGAGCGGGGAATGTCCCAAAATGCCGCTGGAGGATTCTGCCAAGAAGTGGCAGAATTCTTTCTTCTACGTCTGCAATCTCGGCGCGGACCGCATCAACTTGTCGCCCTTTGTCGATGCGACACCGCACAGGAAGCAGAACTGGAACTACTTCCCCAAGCACCCGTCGCAGGAGGTGCTCAACTTGTGCCAGTGGGTGACGGAGATGAAGGTGCGGGAGGGGCTCACCGGCACCAACCTTATCTCCTCCTTCATCAAGCATCAGGTGCTACCGCTGCAGCAGCGCACCCACATCATCGGTCTGATGACCGGCCTTCAGGACCCCAACCCGATGTGGAATATGCGCCTGGGAGCGGACCAGGTCGCCCGCCGGGTCAACGACTTCTCCTAGGCCGGGCTGCAGGAGGATTGGGAGTTCAGGAAGCCCCCATACAGCCAGGCGAACCCGGCACCGGCGGTGAGTCCTTGGTCTCTATATTTTGCTGCCGCCCATCTTCTTGTTCGTCCTGACGTGACACGGGAGGTGCTTCTGAAGCCATCCGGCACCCATATGACCGGGCGCCGAAGCAGGTGGTGCGGGCCGGCTCGGAGGAGCCCGTGGCCCAGGCGGAGGAGGCGGACGCCGACGCAGGCGCGGGGCGCCGAGCGGGTAAGCTTCTATCTTCTTTATTTCTTGAGACGCCGGTCGCGAGGCGGCGCGGGGTTTTTTGACGCGAGTTGTTGGCGCAGTGGCACCGGTGGAGGAGGCGGCAACGCGGTTGGAGCCGGGTCGTCTCGGGGGACGGCGGCGGTGAGCCGGCCGCACGGGAAGGGCGACATGGCGCCCCGAGGCCCGGTCGTGAAGCGCGCGGCGAACCCGGCGGTTGGCGCGAAGCCGCCCGCCAAGAGGAGGCACGGCGCTCCGCAGGCGACGCCGGCGAGACCCGCCGTCCCGTTGGTGCCCGGGTGAGTTCTCTTTCTGTTGAATTTGAGTCATCGAGCGGCTTCACTTGGTTCTTGTTTGTTTACTTCATTGAGCTTCAGGTCGCCAATCTCGCTGGCACTGGCGGCGGCGGATGCCGCGTCCAACAAGGGCGCCGTGTTCCAGAAGACCCGGACCAGCGCCGTCGATCGAGACGAGGAGATGGCCAATCCGGACCTCGGCCTGGACCCGGCCGACACCGTGGGCTTGGCCTGGCGGGACCGAAACAGGGCCGAGGCGGATCTGCAAGCGGAGTCCCAGGCTTGGGTCAGCACCGCAGCGGCGTGGGCGCGAGCCGGCATGGCCCGAGATGCCGGCGGGGATGGAGCCAACGGCGACGGTCTTCATGCCGCCGCCGGACGAGGAGCGCGGCCAGGACGGCCGCGCGGACATGGTGGACCTCGACCGGGAGGTCGTGGAGGTGGATGACGACACCCCGCCGTGGACCGACATGGTCGAGCGGGTGGAGGTCGAGGGAGGGGGCGGTGATGCCGTCTTGGAGGAGGCACCACGGATCGCGCCGGAGGGGGCGCCTCGGGCGCCGACGGGCGGGACGCCGCAAGTCGCGGCACCGCAGGCGACTCCGGCCGCCGTGCCGGAGAGAACACCAGAGCGGGCGCGGGAGCGGGCGCCGGAGAGGGCACCGGTCGTGGAGGAGGCAATCAACAGCAAGTACGCCCTGGTCTCCCGGCTAGAGGGTCGTCGAGCCATCGGGTCACAGCCGGCTCGAGCTAGGCCCAGCGAGCTCTTCTTCGGGCCTTTGACCCAAGAGGAGGCGGTGATGGCCGCCTTCAGCCAGCGCCTTCGAGGGTGCAAGGACAGGATCCAGGCCTTCGCCCAGGTCGAGGTGGAGCGGACGGGGGAGCTGGAGCCTGCCGTGTTCGTAAGTTCTTCCTTCATCTTCCATCTTCCTTTTTGCTACTTTTTTTAAGTGGGGGCGCGCTAGCGCACCCACTGGGTGCAGCCCCCGAGATTTGGGCCAACTACGTAGTAGTTGGGTCGAATCTAAAACTGTTGTCTTGTGTTGATCATTGCTCCTTGCAGCAACTGGAATCCTACCGGGTCGGTGTCTTCAACCGACTCCTGGAGAAGCACCAGCAGCTCAAGGAGCAGCTCACCGCTAAGGAGAAGGCGCTCCGCGTCGCCACAGGCATCTTTCTTGCATGCTCTTTTTAGTGGGGGCGTGCTAGCGCACCCACTGGGTGCAGCCCCCGAGATTCGGGCCAACTACATAGTAATCCCTTGTTTCTGAATCTTCGTCGCGCGGCAGCTGCAGCCGAGGTGTCAGAGGCGAAGGCGGAGGCGGCAGGGGCCCGGCGGGCGCTTGACGAAGCCAGCCGGCTACAGGAGCGACTGGCGAGCGACAAGAGCCGGCTCGAGTCTGAGGTGGACCGCCTCAAGGCGGAAGCGGCCAAGGTCGTGGAGACCCAGCGGGCGCTTGAGGAAGCCGGCCGGCTGCAGGAGTAGCTGGCGGGCGACAAAAGCCGGCTCGAGGCCGAGGTGGACCGCCTCAAGGCGGAGGCGGCCAAGGTCGAGGAGGCCCGGCGGGCCCTTGCCGAGACCGGCCAGCAACGCGACAAGCTGGCCAACGACAAGGGCCTACTTCAGGCCGAGGTGGAACGCGTGAAGGCGTTGGGGTCCAAGACGGAGGAGGCCCATCAGGCAGAAATCCGCCGCCATGAGGAGTCCGAGAAGGCGGCCGAGGCCAAGGACGCCTAGCTAAAGGCGGCCCTCGCCAAAGTCGCCGACCTAGAGAAGATGCTTCAGGAGTGCGACCGTCCCATCGCCAGGGAGCGGCGTGGTACGTTGCTTGAGGTGCAGCACCTAGACGAGTCCTTCGCCAGTAAGTGATTTCCTTGGATTCTGCTGGGTTGGGAAGTCGGCTTTCCTTCCCTTGGTTATTAATTTGTCTTGCTCTTCTTTTTGACAGGGCACTTCCCGGAGACGCGCAGGCTGGCGGAGGAGGCCGTCCGTTTCCAGCGAGATCCGTAGGGGGTCGTGGGCTCCGGGACAGATCCCCAGGTTGCCTGGAGCTTCCCAGAGATCGTGACCGCCGCTGAAGCTCGTCTGCGAGTCTTGGGCGAGCATATGGGGCGGCTTTCCGAGGCCAGCGTGGCGATGACGGCGGCCCTCTGGCCTAGCGCCGTTGCGCCGAACAACTTAACACGGCTAGTGTGGTGGTTGGAAGCAGGCCCGGACTGGCTCCACGCGTGGCGCGTTTCCGCCGCCCGTGCCGGCACCGAGATGGCGCTCAGGTTCATGATGTCTTGGCATCCGGATTTGGCGCTTGATAAGCTGATGGGCCAGCGAGCCGGCGCGGAGCGCCAGCTATAGGCGGAGGCCGGACGGATCGCCGCTCAGGCTAGCTACATCGCCGGGTTTGCCATCCACGACGAGTTCCAGTCGGAGCGGACAAACGATGCCGGAGTCATTCCTGTTGACGACTACGGCCTGCTTCTGGACGACCCGGAGGGAAGCTCCGAGGAGACGAACGTCTATGGCGATGGGGACGCAGAGGAGGGAGACACCGGCACCTCGGTGAACCCGAAGGCCACCGAGGGGGAGCCGGCGGCTGCACGACCCGGCGCTGGAGATGCCTGAGGCTGGGGCTGTCCTGCCTTATCTTAGTAAAAATTCCTGTTGGGTAGCAGGTCCACCCGCGCACTGGGGGTGTTTGGGTGTAATGTAATGAACTCCGGCCTTGGGCCTGTTTAAATTGTGATGTAAATATTTCATGAGTGTTTGCGCTTCTGCCTTTCTGTCTTCTGAGCCGTTTTCTCGCTTTCCTCCCTTCTTGGGCCTCCCCCCCCCCCCCCCCGCGCGAGTTGAACGGC
Source organism: Aegilops tauschii subsp. strangulata (assembly GCF_002575655.3). NCBI lineage: Eukaryota > Viridiplantae > Streptophyta > Magnoliopsida > Poales > Poaceae > Aegilops > Aegilops tauschii. The sequence goes on from NC_053039.3 coordinate 107,396,001, forward strand.
CAGGCTTGGGTCTGTGACAAGGAGTTCGGCCCTTGAAAGGGATGTGCGATGCTTAGGCTTTTCGAATGTTGAGCGCGAGAGAAACACCCACTGGGCCGGCTGGCGGCAATCCGGCGAAGCCGATTGGTGCGCAGCCGGTCATGCGGCATCTTAGGGTGACGGGGCCGGGTTGGGCAATCCGGCGAACCTAACTCAATATTCGTAGCGTGTTGGTGCTTTGGCCCATTTTGCTTGCCGGCCGAGAGACGAAGCCGGTTCTGTGGCGTAGGGCGAAGTGGAGGACTGCGGGCGACCTCAACACGCCAAGAGTTGCGAAGGAAGGCGGCGGGTGGTGACCAAGCCGGCCAGTGATACGTCCATTTTGCATCATACTTTTATATCGATATTTATTGCATTATGGGCTGTTATTACACATTATGTCACAATACGTATGCCTATTCTCTCTTATTTTACAAGGTTATATGAAGACGGAGAATGCCGGCAGCTGGAATTCTAGGCTGGAAAAGGAGCAAATATTAGAGACCTATTCTGCACAACTTCAAAAGTCCTGAAACTCCACGGAAGTCATTTTTGGAATTAATAAAAAATATTGAGCGAAGAAACTACCAGAGGGGGCCACCCACCATCCACGAGGGTGGGGGCGCGCCCTACCCCCCTGGGCACGCCCCCTGCCTCGTGGGCCCCCCCTGGCAGGCCTCCGATGACCATCTTCTGCTATATGAAGTCTTTTACCCTGCAAACAATCATAAGCAAGCTTGCGGGACGAAACACCGCCGCCACGAGGCGGAACCAATCTAGGGCTCCGGCGCAGCTGTTCTGCTGGGAAAACATCCCTCCGGGAGGGGGAAATCATCACCATCGATCCTCTCAGCGGGAGTGATACGTCTCCAACGTATCTATAATTTTTGATTGCTCCATGCTATATTATCTTCTGTTTTGGACATTATTGGGCCTTATTATACACTTTTATATTATTTTTGGGACTAACCTATTAACCGGAGGCCCAGCCAAGAATTGCTGTTTTTTGCCTATTTCAGAGTTTCGCAGAAAAAGAATATCAAACGGAGTCCAAACGGAATGAAACCTTCGGGAACATGATTTTTGGAACGAACGTGATCCAGAGGACTTGGACCCTACGACAAGAAAGCTACCAGGAAGCCACGAGGTAGGGGGGCGCGCCTACCCCCCCTGGGCGCGCCCTCCACCCTCGTGGGACCCACGTTGCTCCACCGACGTACTCCTTCCTCCTATATATACCTATGTACCCCCAAACTACCAGATACGGAGCCAAAACCTAATTCCACCGCTGCAACCTTCTGTACCCGTGAGATCCCATCTTGGGGCCTGTTCTGGAGCTCCGCCGGAGGGGGCATCGATCACGGAGGGCTTCTACATCAACACCATAGCCCCTCCGATGAAGTGTGAGTAGTTTACCTCAGACCTTCGGGTCCATAGTTATTAGCTAGATGGCTTCCTCTCTCTTTTTGGATCTCAATACAATGTTCTCCCCCTCTCTTGTGGAGATCTATTCGATGTAATCTTCTTTTGCGGTGTGTTTGTTGAGACCGATGAATTGTGGGTTTATGATCAAGTTTATCTATGAACAATATTTGAATCTTCTGAATTCTTTTATGTATGATTGGTTATCTTTGCAAGTCTCTTCGAATTATCAGTTTGGTTTGGCCTACTAGATTGATCTTTCTTGCAATGGGAGAAGTGCTTAGCTTTGGGTTCAATCTTGCGGTGTCCTTTTCAAGTGACAGTAGGGGCAGCAAGGCACATATTGTATTGTTGCCATCGAGGATACCAAGATGGGGTTTATATCATATTGCATGAGTTTATCCCTCTACATCATGTCATCTTGCTTAAAGCATTACTCTGTTCTTATGAACTTAATACTCTAGATGCATGCTGGATAGCGGTCGATGTGTGGAGTAATAGTAGTAGATGCAGGCAGGAGTCGGTCTACTTGTCTCAGACGTGATGCCTATATACATGATCATACCTAGATATTCTCATAACTATGCTCAATTCTGTCAATTGCTCAACAGTAATTTGTTCACCCACTGTAAATACTTATGCTCTTGAGAGAAGCCACTAGTGAAACCTATGGTCCCCGGGTCTATTTTCCATCATATTAATCTCCCGACAACAAACTATTTCTGGCGCCGTTTTTATTTTACTTTCTTTGCATCTTTATCACAAAAATACCAAAAATATTATGCTATCATATCTATCAGATCTCACTCTCGTAAGTGACCGTGTAGGGATTGACAACCCCTTATTGCGTTGGTTGCGAGGATTTATTTGTTTGTGTAGGTGCGAGGGACTCGTGTGTGGCCTCCTACTGGACTGATACCTTGGTTCTCAAAAACTGAGGGAAATACTTACGCTACTTTGCTGCATCACCCTTTCCTCTTCGAGGGAAAACCAACGCAGTGCTCAAGAGGTAGCAAGAAGGATTTTTGGCGCCGTTGCCGGGGAGGTCTACGCAAAAGTCAACATACCAAGTACCCATCACAAACCCTTATCTCCCGCATTACATTATTTGCCATTTGCCTCTCGTTTCCTCTCCCCCACGTCACCCTTGCCATTTTATTTGCCCTCTCTTTTCCGTTTGCCTCTTTTTGCGCGTCTCTTGTTTGCTCGTGTGTTGGATTGCTTGCTTGCCATGATGGCTCAAGATAATACCAAATTATATGACTTTACCAATACCAACAATAATGATTTCCTTAGCACTCCGATTGCTCCTCTTACCGATACTGAATCTTGTGAAATCAATGCTGCTTTGTTGAATCTTGTCATGAAAGATCAATTCGTCGGCTTCCTAGTGAAGATGCCGCTACTCATCTAAATAGCTTCGTTGATTTGTGTGATGTGCAAAAGAAGAAAGATGTGGATAATGATATTGTTAAATTGAAGCTATTTCCTTTTTCGCTTAGAGATCGTGCTAAAGCTTGGTTTTCGTCTTTGCTTAAAAATAGTATTGATTCTTGGAATAAGTGCAAAGATGCTTTATCTCTAAGTATTTTCCTCCCGCTAAGATTATCTCTCTTAGAAACGATATTATGAATTTTAAGCAACTTGATCATGAACATGTTGCACAAGCTTGGGAGAGGATGAAATTAATGATACGTAATTTCCCTACGCATGGTTTGAATTTGTGGATGATTATACAAAAAATTTATGCCGGATTGAATTTTGCTTCTAGAAATCTTTTAGATTCGGCCGCGGGAGGCACTTTCATGGAAATCACTTTAGGAGAAGCTACTAAACTCCTAGATAATATTATGGTTAATTATTCTCAATGTCACACTAAAAGATCTACTAATAAAAGAGTGCATGCGATAGAAGAAATAAATGTTTTGAGTGGAAAGATGGATGAACTTATGAAATTATTTGCTAATAAAAGTGTTTCTTCTGATCCTAATGATATGCCTTTGTCTACTTTGATTGAGAATAATAATGAATCTTTGGATGTGAATTTTATTGGTAGCAATAATTTTGGTAACAACGCGTATAGAGGAAACTTTAATCCTAGGCCATATCCTAGTAATTCCTCTAATGATTATGGTAATTCCTACAACAATTCTTATGGAAATCTTAAGATGTCCTTTGAATTTGAGACTAGTGTTAAGGAATTTATGAATTCACAAAAGAATTTCAATGCTTTGCTTGAAGGAAAATTGCTTAAAGTTGATGAATTGGCTAGGAACGTTGATAGAATTTCTCTTGATGTTGATTCTTTAAAAATTAGATCTATTCCTCCTAAGCATGATATCAATGAGTCTCTCAAAGCCATGAGAATTTCCATTGATGAGTGCAAACAAAGAACCGCTAGGATGCGTGCTAAGAAAGACTGCTTTATAAGAGCATGTTCTTCTACTTCCTATGAAAATAAAATGAAGATCCAAAAGTTATTGATGTGTCCCCTATTAAATCCTTGTTTTGCAATATGAATCTTGATAATTATGGGACTGAATATGATCCACCTTTACCTAGAAGGCGTTCTAGAAATTCGGAGTTTTTAGATCTTGATGCTAAAATTGATAAAAGTGGGATTGAAGAGATCAAAACGTTAGATATTAATAAACCACTATTTTGGATTTCAAGGAATTTAATTATGATAATTGCTCTTTGATAGATTGTATTTCCTTGTTGCAATCCATGCTCAATTCTCCTCATGCTTATAGTCAAAATAAAGCCTTTACCAAACATATCGTTGATGCTTTGATGCAATCTTATGAAGAAAAACTTGAGTTGGAAGTTTCTATCCCTAGAAAACTTTATGATGAGTGGGAACCTACTATTAGAATTAAGATTAAAGATCATGAATGCTATGCTTTGTGTGATTTGGGTGCTAGTGTTTCCACGATTCCAAAAACTTTGTGTGATTTGCTAGGTTTCCGTGATTTTGATGATTGCTCTTTAAACTTGCACCTTGCGGATTCCACTATTAAGAAACCTATGGGAAGAATTAATGACGTTCTTATTGTTGCAAATAGGAACTATGTGCCCGTAGATTTTATTGTTCTTGACATAGATTGCAATCCTTCATGTCCTATTATTCTTGGTAGACCTTTCCTTAGAACGATTGGTGCAATTATTGATATGAAGGAAGGGAATATTAGATTCCAATTTCCATTAAAGAAAGACATGGAACACTACCCTAGGAAGAAAATAAAATTACCATATGAATCTATCATGAGAGCCACTTATGGATTGCCTACCAAAGATGGCAATACCTAGATCTATCCTTTCTTTTATCCCTAGCTAGGGGCGTTAAACGATAGCGCTTGTTGGGAGGCAACCCAATTTTATTTTTAGCTTTTTGCTTTTTGTTTCTGTTTAGTAATAATTATATGTTCTAGCATCTGGTTAGATGTGTTTTTATGTTTTAATTAGTGTTTGTGCCAAGTTAAACCTATAGGATCTTCTTGGATGATAGTTATTTGATCTTGCAGAAAATTCCAGAAATTTTCTGTTCACGAAAATAATTGTTAAATATCACCAGAACGTGATAAAATATTGATTCCAATTGCTTCTGATCAATAAGCAAATTGCCTAGGTCTTCCTATTTTGTTTGAATTTTTGGAGTTCCAGAAGTTTGCGTTTGTTACAGATTGCTACAGACTGTTCTGTTTTTGACAGATTCTGTTTTTCGTGTGTTGTTTGCTTATTTTGATGAATCTATGGCTAGTTAAATAGTTTATAAACCATAGAGAAGTTGGAATAGAGTAGGTTTAACACCAATATAAATAAATAATGAGTTCATTACAGTACCTTGAAGTGGTCTTTTGTTTTCTTTCGCTAACGGAGCTCACGAGATTTTCTGCTAAGTTTTGTGTTGTGAAGTTTTCAAGTTTTGGGTAAAAGATTTGATGGATTATGGAACAAGGAGTGGCAAGAGCCTAAGCTTGGGGATGCCCATGGCACCCCCAAGATAATCTAAGGACACCTAAAAGCCAAAGCTTGGGGATGCCCCGGAAGGCATCCCCTCTTTCGTCTACTTCCATCGGTAACTTTACTTGGAGCTATATTTTTATTCACCACATGATATGTGTTTTGCTTGGAGCGTCTTGTATTATTTGAGTGTTTATTTTTTTAGTTTACCACATTAATCCTTTCTGTACACACCTTTTGAGAGAGACACACATGATTCGGAAATTATTAAAATACTCTATGTGCTTCACTTATATCTTTTGAGTTATATAGTTTTTGCTCTAGTACTTCACTTTTATCTTTTAGAGCACAGTGGTGGATTTGTTTTATAGAAACTTTTGATATCTCATGCTTCACTTAGATTATTTTGAGAGTCTTAAATAGCATGGTAATTTTCTTAAATAATTCTAATATGCTAGGTATTCAAGATTAGTAAAAACTTTCTTATAAGTGTGTTGAATACTAAGAGAAGTTTGACGCTTGATGATTGTTTTGAGACATAGAGGTAGTGATATTAAAGTTGTGCTAGTTGAGTAGTTGTGAATTTGATAAATAGATGATGGGTTGCTAGAGTGACAGAAGCTTAAACCCTAGTTTATGCGTTGCTTCGTAAGGGGCTGATTGTGATCCATATGTTTCATGCTATGGTTAGGTTTACCTTAATACTTCTTTTGTAGTTAAGAAACTTGCAATAGGGGTTAATCATAAGTGGGATGCTTGTCCAAGGAAGGACAGCACCCAAGCACCGGTCCACCCACATATCAAATTATCAAAGTACCGACGCGAATCATATGAGCGTGATGAAAACTAGCTTCACGATAATTCCCATGTGTCCTCAGGAGCGTTTTCCTTCATATAAGAGTTTGTCCAGGCTTGTCCTTTGCTACCAAAAGGATTGGTCCATCTTGCTGCACTTTATTTACTCTTGTTACTTGTTACCCGTTACAAATTACCTTATCACAAAACTATCTGTTACCGATAATTCCAGTGCTTGCAGAGAATACCTTACTGAAAACCGCTTGTCATTTCCTTCTGCTCCTCGTTGGGTTCGACGCTCTTACCTATCGAAAGGACTACAATAGATCCCCTATACTTGTGGGTCATCAAGACTCTTTTCTGGCGCCGTTGCCGGGGAGTGAAGCGCCTTTGGTAAGTGGAATTTGGTAAGGAAAAATTTATATAGTGTGCTGAAATTTACTGTCACTTGCTACTATGGAAGGTAATCCTTTGAGGGGCTTGTTCGGGGTATCTTCACCCCGACCAGTAGAGCAAAGAGTTGCTCCTGAACCTACTGAAAATGTTTACTTTGAAATTCCTTCGGGTATGATAGAGAAACTGCTAGCTAATCCTTTTACAGGAGATGGAACATTACATCCCGATTTACACCTAATCTATGTGGATGGAGTTTGTGGATTATTTAAGCTTGCAGGTATGCCCGATGATGTTATCAAGAAGAAGGTCTTCCCTTTATCTTTGAATGGAAAGGCATTGACATGGTTTAGGCTATGTGATGATATGGGATCATGGAACTACAACCGATTGAAATTGGAATTTCATCAGAAATTTTATCCTATGCATCTTGTTCATCGTGATCGCAATTATATATATAATTTTTGGCCTCGCGAAGGAGAAAGCATCGCTCAAGCTTGGGGGAGGCTTAATTCAATGTTATATTCATGCCCCAATCATGAGCTCTCAAGAGAAATTATTATTCAAAATTATTATGCTCGGCTTTCTCTCAATAATCGCTCCATGCTCGATACTTCTTGTACTGGGTCTTTTATGATGAAGACTATTGAGTTCAAATGGGATTTATTGGAAAGAATTAAACGCAACTCTGAAGATTGGGACCTCAACAAAGGTAAGGATTCAGGTATAACACCTAAGTTTGATTGTGTTAAATCTTTTATGGATACCGATGTTTTCCGTGAATTTAGCACTAAATATGGACTTGACTCTGAGATAGTAGCTTCTTTCTGTGAATCATTTGCTACTCATGTTGATCTCCTAAGGAGAAGTGGTTTAAATATAATCCTCCCATTGAAGTAAAAGTAGTTGCACCTATTAAAGTTGAAGAAAAGACTATCACTTATAATGATCCTATTGTTCCTACTACTTATATTGAGAAACCACCTTTCCCTGTTAGAATAAAGGATCATGCTAAAGCTTCAACTGTTGTCAACAAAAGTAATATTAGGACACCCAAACCCCCTAAGCAAATTAGAGTTGAACCTAGTATTGCTATGGTTAAAGATCTCTTGGCTGATAATATTGATGAGCATGTTATTTACTTCTGTAATGAAGCTGCTAGAATTGCTAGACCTGACACTAAAAATAAAAATAGACCTGTGGTAGGCATGCCTGCTATTTCTGTTAAAATAGGAGATCATTGTTATCATGGCTTGTGTGATATGGGTGCTAGTGCAAGTGCAATACCTCATTCCTTATACAAAGAAATTATTCATGATATTGCACCTGCCGAGATAGAAGAAATTGATGTTACAATGAAGCTTGCCAATAGAGATACTATTTCACCAGTTGGGATTGTTAGAGATGTTGAAGTCTTGTGTGGGAAAGTTAAATATCCTGCTGATTTTCTTGTTCTTGGTTCCCCACAAGATAACTTTTGTCCCATTATATTTGGTAGACCCTTCTTGAACACTGTTAATGCTAGGATAGACTGTGAAAAGGATGTTGTTACTATTGGTTTGGGAGATATGTCTGATACGTCTCCAACGTATCTATAATTTTTGATTGTTCCATGCTATATTATATTCTGTTTTGGACATTAATGGGCTTTATTATACACTTTTATACTATTTTTGTGACTAACCTATTAACCGGAGGCCCAGCCCAGAATTGCTGTTTTTTGCCTATTTCAGAGTTTCGCAGAAAAAGAATATCAAACGGAGTCCAAACGGAATGAAACCTTCGGGAACGTTATTTTCGGAACGAACGTGATCCAGAGGACTTGGACCCTACGTCAAGACATCAACCAGGAAGGCACGAGGTAGGGGGCGCACCTACCCCCCCTGGGCGCGCCGTCCACCCTCGTGGGCCCCATGTTGCTCCACCGACGTACGTCTTCCTCCTATATGTACCTACGTACCCCCAAACTACCAGAGGGGGAGCCAAAAACCTAATTCCACCGCTGCAACCTTCTGTACCCGTGAGATCCCATCTTGGGGCCTTTTCCGGAGCTCCGCCAGAGGAGGGATTGATCACGGAGGGCTTCTACATCAACACCATAGCCTCTCCGATGATGTGTGAGTAGTTTACCTCAGACCTTCGGGTCCATAGTTATTAGCTAGATGGCTTCTTCTCTCTCTTTGGATCTCAATATGAAGTTCTCCACGATTCTTGTGGAGATCTATTCGATGTAATCTTCTTTTGCGGTGTGTTTGTTGAGACCGATGAATTGTGGGTTTATGATCAAGTTTATCTATGAACAATATTTGAATCTTTTCTGAATTCTTTTATGTATGATTGGTTATCTTTGCAAGTCTCTTCGAATTATCAGTTTGGTTTGGCCTACTAGATTGATCTTTCTTGCAATGGGAGAAGTGCTTAGCTTTGGCTTCAATCTTGCGGTGTCCTTTCCCAGTGACAGTAGGGGCAGCAAGGCACGTATTGTATTGTTGCTAGCGAGGATAACAAGATGGGGTTTATATCATATTGCACGAGTTTATCCCTCTACATCATGTCATTTTACTTAAAGCGTTACTCTGTTCTTATGAACTTAATACTCTAGATGCATGCTGGATAGCGGTCGATGTGTGGAGTAATAGTAGTAGATGCAGGCAGGAGTCGGTCTACTTGTCACGGACGTGATTCCTATATACATGATCATACCTAGATATTCTCATAATTATGCTCAATAATGTCAATTCCTCAACAGTAATTTGTTCACCCACCATAATACTTATGCTCTCGAGAGAAGCCACTAGTGAAACCTATGGCCCCCGGGTCTATCTTCCATCATATTAATCTTCCAACACTTAGCCATTTTTATTGCCTTTTATTTTACGTTGCATCTTTATCATAAAAATACCAAAAATATTATCTTATCATATCTATCAGATCTCACTCTCGTAAGTGACCGTGAAAGGATTGACAACCCCTTTATTGCGTTGGTTGCGAGGATTTATTTGTTTGCGTAGGTGCGACGGACTCGTGCGTGGTCTCCTACTGGATTGATACCTTGGTTCTCAAAAACTGAGGGAAATACTTATGTTGCTTTACTGCATCACCCTTTCCTCTTCAAGGGAAAACCAACGCAGTGCTCAAGAGGTAGCAATGTCCCATGAGTTTAATTTTGCTAAATTTCATAGACAACCCCGTGATGAGGAATTGCCTAGTAAAGATGAAATTATTGGTCTTGCTTCTATTGTTGTGCCTCCTAATGATCCTTTAGAACAATATTTGCTCGACCATGAAAATGATATGTTTATGAATGAAAGAAGGGAAATAGATGAAGTATCCTTTAAACAGGGACCTATTTTGAAACACAACTTGCCTGTTGAAATCCTAGGGGATCCTCCTCCACCCAAGGGAGATCCCGTGTCTGAGCTTAAACCATTACCTGATACTCTTAAATATGCATATATTGATGAAAAGAAGATATATCCTGTTATTATTAGTGCTAACCTTTCAGAGAAGGAAGAAGAGAAATTATTGAAAACTCTGAAGAAGCACTGTGCTGCTATTGGATATACTCTTGATGATCTTAAGGGCTTTAGTCCCACTCTATGCCAACACAAAATTAAATTGGAGAAATACGCTAAACCAGCTGTTGATCACCAACGACGGTTAACTCCTAAGATGAAAGAAGTGGTAAGAAAAGAAATACTAAAGCTTCTGGAGGCAGGTATAATTTATCCCGTTGCTGATAGTCAGTGGGTAAGTCCTGTCCATTGTGTCCCTAAGAAGGGAGGTATTACCGTTGTTCCTAATGATAAAGATTAGTTGATCCCACAAAGAATTGTTACAGGTTATAGGATGATAATTGATTTCCGTAAATTAAATAAAGCTACTAAAAAGGATCATTACCCTTTACCTTTTATTGATCAAATGTTAGAAAGACTATCCAAACATACACATTTTTGCTTTCTAGATGGTTACTCTGGTTTCTCTCAAATACCCGTGTCAAAAGAGGATCAAGAAAAGACCACTTTTACTTGCCCTTTCGGTACCTTTGCTTATAGACGTATGCCTTTCGGTTTATGTAATGCACCTGCTACCTTTCAAAGATGTACGATGGCTATATTCTCTGATTTTTGTGAAAAGATTGTTGAGGTTTTCATGGATGATTTCTCCGTATATGGAACTTCTTTTGATGATTGCTTGAGCAACCTTGATCGAGTTTTGCAGAGATGTGAAGAAACTAATCTTGTCTTGAATTGGGAGAAGTGCCACTTTATGGTTAATGAAGGTATTGTCTTGGGGCATAAAGTTTCTGAAAGAGGTATTGAAGTGGATAAAGCTAAAGTTGATGCTATTGAAAAGATGTCGTGTCCCAAGGACATTAAAGGGATAAGAAGTTTCCTTGGTCATGCCGGTTTTTATAGGAGGTTCCTTAAGGACTTCTCAAAAATTTCTAGGCCTCTGACTAATCTCTTGCAAAAAGATGTTCCTTTTGTGTTTGATGATGATTGTGTAGAAGCATTTGAAATACTTAAGAAAGCTTTGATTTCTGCACCTATTGTACAGCCACTTGATTGGAATTTACCCTTTGAAATTATGTGCGATGCTAGTGATTATGATGTAGGTGCTGTTCTAGGACAAAGAGTTGATAAGAAATTAAATGTTATTCAATATGCTAGTAAAACTTTAGACAGTGCCCAGAGAAATTATGCTACTGCTGAAAAAGAATTTTTAGCAGTTGTATTTGCTTGTGATAAGTTCAGACCTTATATTGTTGATTCAAAAGTAATTGTTCACACTGATCATGCTGCTATTAATATCTTATGGAAAAGAAAGATGCTAAACCTAGACTTATTAGATGGGTTCTCTTGCTACAAGAATTTGATTTGCATATTATTGATAGAAAGGGAGCTGAGAACCCCTGATACGTCTCCGTCGTATCTACTTTTCCAAACACTTTTGCCCTTGTTTTGGACTCTAACTTGCATGACTTGAATGAAACTGACCTGGACTGACGCTGTTTTCAGCAGAATTGCCATGGTGTTATTTTTGTGCAGAAACATAAGTTCTCGGAATGACCTGAAAATCAACGGAGAATTATTTTGGAATATATAAAAATACTGGCGAAAGAATCAAGGCCAGGGGGGCCACACCCTGTCCACGAGGGTGGGAGGCGCGCTTGCCCCCCTGGGCGCGCCCCCTGCCTCGTGGACCCCCTGGTGCTCCACCGACCTCAACTCCAACTCCATATATTCAGGTTCGGGGAGAAAAAATTAGAGAGAAGGATTCATTGCGTTTTACGATACGGGGCCACCGCCAAGCCCTAAACTCTCTCTGGAGGGCCGATCTGGAGTCCGTTCGGGGCTCCGGAGAGGGGAATCTGTCGCTGTCATCATCATCAATCTTCCTCCATCACCAATATCATGATGCTCACCGCCGTGCGTGAGTAATTCCATCGTAGGCTTGTTGGACGGTGATGGGTTGGATGAGATTTATCGTGTAATCGAGTTAGTTTTGTTAGGGTTTGATCCCTAGTATCCACTATGTTCTGAGATTGATGTTGCTATGACTTTGCTATGCTTAATGCTTGTCACTAGGGCCCGAGTGCCATGAATTCAGATCTGAACCTATTATGTTTTCATGAATATATGTGAGTTCTTGATCCTATCTTGCAAGTCTATAGTCACATACTATGTGTTATGATCCGGCAACCCCGAAGTGACAATGATCGGGACCACTCCCGGTGATGAACGTAGTTTGAGGAGTTCATGTATTCACTTTGTGTTAATGCTTTGGTCCGGTACTCTATTAAAAGGAGGCCTTAATATCCCTTAGTTTCCAATAGGACCCCGCTGCCACGGGAGGGTAGGATAAAAGATGTCATGCAAGTTCTTTTCCATAAGCATGTATGACTATATTCGGAATACATGCCTACATTACATTGATGAACTAGAGCTAGTTCTGTGTCACCCTATGTTATAACTGTTGCATGAATAATCGCATCCGACATAATTATCCATCACCAATCCAATGCCTACGAGCTTTTCACATATCGATCTCTGCTTAGTTACTTTACCGTTGCTACTGTTACAATCACTACAATACTGCTACTGTTACTTTTGCCACTGTTACCATTACTACCATACTACTTTGCTACTAAATACTTTGCTGCAGATATTAAGTTATCCAGGTGTGGTTGAATTGACAACTCAGCTGCTAATACTTGAGAATATTCTTTGGCTCCCCTTGTGTCGAATCAATAAATTTGGGTTGAATACTCTACCCTCGAAAACTGTTGCGATCCCCTATACTTGTGCGTTATCAACCCCGTTGCAGACAACTTGTCTAGGTTAGAGAATGTTCTTGATGGCCCACTACCTGTTGATGATAGCTTTCTTGATGAACAATTAGCTGTCATAAATGCTTCTCGCACTGCTCCATGGTATGTTGATTATGCTAATTACATTGTTGCTAAATTTATACCACCTAGTTTCACATACCAGCAAAAGAAAAAGTTTTTCTATGATTTAATACATTACTTCTGGGATGACCCACATCTTTATAAAGAAGGAGTAGATGGTGTTATTAGACGTTGTGCACCTGAGCATGAACAGGAATAGATCCTACGCAAGTGTCACTACGAAGCTTATGGAGCACACCACGCTGGAGACAGAACTGCACATAAGGTATTGCAATCCGGTTTTTATTGGCCTACTCTCTTCAAGGATGCCCGTAAGTTTGTCTTGTCTTGTGATGAATGTCAAATAATTGGTAATATTAGTAGACGTCACGAAATGCCTATGAATTATTCACTTGTTATTGAACCATTTGATGTTTGGGGCTTTGATTATATGGGACCGTTTCCTTCCTCTAATGGGTATACACATATTTTAGTTGCTGTTGATTACATTACTAAGTGGGTAGAAGCTATTCCAACTAGTAGTGCTGATCATAACACCTCTATTAAGATGCTTAAAGAAGTTATTTGTCTGAGGTTTGGAGTCCCTAGATACTTAATGACTGATGGTGGTTCACATTTTATTCATGGTGCTTTTCGTAAAATGCTTGCTAAGTATGACGTTAATCATAGAATTGCATCTCCATATCATCCATAGTCTAGTGGTCAAGTAGAATTGAGCAATAGAGAGCTCAAATTAATTTTGCAAAAGACTGTTAATAGATCTACAAAGAATTGGTCCAAGAAACTTGATGATGCATTATGGGCCTATAGAACTGCATATAAAAATCCTATGGGTATGTCTCCGTATAAAATGGTTTATGGAAAAGCATATCACTTACCTCTCGAACTAGAACATAAGGCATATTGGGCTATTAAAGAGCTCAATTATGATTTCAAACTTGCTGGTGAGAAGAGGCTATTCGACATTAGCTCACTTGATGAATGGAGAACCCAACCTTATGAGAATGCCAAGCTGTTTAAAGAAAAGGTTAAAAGATGGCATGACAAAAGGATACAAAAGCGTGAGTTTAATGTAGGTGATTATGTGTTGCTATTCAACTCTCACTTAAGATTTGTTGCAGGAAAACTCCTCTCTAAATGGGAAGGTCCTTACGTCATAGAGGAGGTCTATCGTTCCGGTGCCATAAAAATCAACAACTTCGAAGGCACAAATCCGAAGGTGGTGAACGGTCAAAGAATTAAACATTATATCTCGGGTAATCCTATAAATGTTGAAACTAATGTTATTGAAATCGTAACCCCGGAGGAATACATAAGGGACACTTTCCAGAATGTTTCAGACTCCAAAAAGGAATAGGTACGTGGTACGGTAAGTAAACCGACTCCAACACAGTTCTAAAGGCAATTTTCCTCCCTTTTGGAATATTTAAGAAAATAGGGAAATAAGAAGCAATCCGGGAAGGACACGAGGCATCCATGAGGGTGGAGGGCGCGCCCCCTGCCTTGTGGGCACCTCGTGTGCTCTCCAGACTCCGTTTTCTTGCACGATACTTCTTTTGGTCGGTAAAAATTCATTATATAATCTCCCGAAGGTTTTGACCCTCGTATCACGCAAATATCCTCTATTTCTATTTCGGGCTGTTTTCTGTCAGAGTTGTCAAGGCCAAGCATCATGTCGTCCCCCTCCTCCAACAATCAGGGCAACGATGCTTGGCTAATGAAGATAGAGCTGAAGAGAGAAGAACCCGGGGAGATCAACAAGGATGATGGGATCAATAAGACCATGGAGGATCAAGCTCCGGCAGCAGAAGAAGAAGACATTCTTCCACCTCATCACAATCTTCTTACCCCAACTGAGATTGAAGCTTTCAAGATGATTGAGTTGGCTCGTATACAAAACAAGTATCTCACACGTGAAAATATTTTGTTGAAGGAGCATATCACTGCACTCAAGGGCATTATCCGCAAATTGGAGGATCTCCTACGCTCGATGTGCGACTATCCATCATCACCATCATCTTCTTCACCGGCAAAGGAGAACTGAGTATTGGTTATGGGCACTCCCCTTAGCAACTGCCAAGCTTGGGGGAGGTGCCCCGGTAACGTATCACCATCACACTCCTATCTTTACCTTTTTCTTAGTTCGATCCTTTTGGTAATATCTTGATCTAGCAGAATAAAGTTTTAGTATGATCTAGTTTTGAGTTTTGCTTCATGATCCCTCTATGTAATCGAGTCCGTGAGCTACATATTATAAAGATTAGTGTTGAGTCAAAGATTAGTGTTGAGTCAAGGGCTTGATTATCTTGCTATGATCTTGAGGGAATAAAATGAAAAAGAAAGAACAAAAAAGAATTAAAGAGATCATATTGACCTTATGAGGAGTAATGACTTCACATATAAAGAGTATGATGAATAAAAGTTGTTGAGAGTTGACAAACATAGTTTTGGTCATCATTGCAATTAATAGGAAATAATAATAAAAAGAGGTTCTCACATATAAATATACTATCTTGGACATCTTTTATGATTGTGAGCACTCATTAAAATATGACATGCTAAAGAGTTGATGTTGGACAAGGAAGACAACGTAATGGGTTATGTTTTCTTATATCCGAAATAAAGTATATTGTCATGGATCATCCAACATGTTGAGCTTGCCTTTCTCCCTCATGCTAGCCAATTCTTTGCACCAAGTAGAGATACTACTTGTGCTTCGAAATAACCTTAAACCCAGTTTTGCCATGAGAGTCCACCATATCTACCTATGGATTGAGTAAGATCCTTCAAGTAAGTTGTCATTGTTGCATGCAATAAAAATTGCTCTCTAAATATGTATGATTTATTAGTGTGGAGAAAATAAGCTTTATACGATCTTGTGCTGTGGAAGAAATAAAAGCTACTGACTGCATAATAAAGGTCCATATCACAAGTGGCAATATAAAGTGACGTTCTTTCGCATTAAGATTTTGTGCATCCAACCATAAAAGCACATGACAACCTCTGCTTCCCTCTGCGAAGGGCCTGTCTTTTATTCTTGTCTTACACCTTATACAAGAGTCATGGTGATCTTCACCTTTCCTTTTTACATTTTATCCTTTGGCAAGCACATTGTGTTGGAAAGATCCTGATATATATATCCAATTGGATGTAAGTTAGCATGAGTTATTATTGTTGACATTACCCTTGAGGTAAAAGGTTGGGAGGCAACATTATAAGCCCCTATCTTTCTCTATGTCCGATTAAAACTCCATACCCATAAGTATTGCGTGAGTGTTAGCAATTGTGAAAGACTAAATGATAGTTGAGTATGTGGGCTTGCTGAAAAGCTCTTATATTGACTCTTTCTGATGTTATGATAAATTGCAATTGTTTCAATGACCGAGATTATAGTTTGTTAGTTTTCAATGAAGTTTTTGATTCATACTTGACATTGTGAATAGATTGTTACTTTATCGTAAGAAATCATATGACAAAATTTATATATGTTGCTGTTATAAGATTGATCATGATGCCCTCATGTCCGTATTTTATTTTATTTTATCGACACCTCTATCTCTAAACATGTGGACATATTTATCGTTATCGGCTTCCGCTTGAGGACAAGCGAGGTCTAAGCTTGGGGGAGTTGATACGTCCATTTTGCATCATGCTTTTATATCATATTTATTTCATTATGGGCTGTCATTACACATTATGTCACAATACTTATGCCTATTCTCTCTTATTTTACAAGGTTTATATGAAGAGGGAGAATGCCGACAGCTGGAATTCTGGGCTGGAAAAGGAGAAAATATTAGAGACCTATTCTGCACAACTCCAAAAGTCCTGAAACTCCACGGAAGTCATTTTTGGAATTAATAAAAAATACTGAGCGAAGAAACTACCAGAGGGGGGCCACCAACCATCCACGAGGGTGGGGGCGCGCCCTACCCCCCTGGGCGCGCCCCCTGCCTCATGGGCCCTCTGGCAGGCCTCCGGTGATCATCTTCTGCTATATGAAGTCTTTTACCCTGGAAAAAATCATAAGCAAGCTTGCGGGAAGAAACACCGCCGCCACGAGGCGGAACCAATCTAGGGCTCCGGCGGAGCTGTTCTGCCGGGAAAACATCCCTCCGGGAGGGGGAAATCATCACCATCAATCCTCTCAGCGGGAGGGGGTCAATCTCCATCAACATCTTCACCAGCACCATCTCCTCTCAAATCCTAGTTCATCTCTTGTATCCAATCTTTGTATCAAAACCTCATATTGGTACCTGTAGGTTGCTAGTAGTGTTGATTACTCCTTGTAGTTGATGCTAGTTGGTTTATTCGGTGGAACATCATATGTTCAGATCCATTATGCATATTAATACCCCTCTAATTATGAACATGAATATGCTTTGTGAGTAGTTACGTTTGTTCCTGAGGACATGGGAGAAGTCTTGCTATAAGTAGTCATGTGAATTTGGTATTCGTTCGATATTTTGATGAGATGTATGTTGTCTTTCCTCTAGTGGTGTCATATGAACGTCGACTACATGACACTTCACCATTGTTTGGGCCTAGAGGAAGGCATTTGGAAGTAATAAGTAGATGATGGGTTGCTAGAGTGACAGAAGCTTAAACCCTAGTTTATGCGTTGCTTCGTAAGGGGCTGATATGGATCCATGTGTTTCATGCTATGGTTAGGTTTACCTTAATACTTCTTTTGTAGTTGAGCAACTTGCAATAGGGGTTAATCATAAGTGGGATGCTTGTCCAAGGAAGGACAGCACCCAAGCACCGGTCCACCCACATATCAAATTATCAAAGTACCGAACGTGAATCATATGAGCGTGATGAAAACTAGCTTGACGATAATTCCCATGTGTCCTCGGGAGCGTTTTCCTTCATATAAGAGTTTGTCCAGGCTTGTCCTTTGCTACCAAAAGGATTGGGCCATCTTGCTGCACTTTATTTACTCTTGTTACTTGTTACCTGTTACAAATTACCTTATCACAAAACTATATGTTATCGATAATTCCAGTGCTTGCAGAGAATACCTTACTGAAAACCGCTTGTCATTTCCTTCTGCTCCTTGTTGGGTTCGACACTCTTACTTATCGAAAGGACTACGATAGATCCCCTATACTTGTGGGTCATCAGCCAGCCCCCGAGCCCCCGGGTCGAGCAAGTCGAGCTGGCGGCAGGGGTGTTTTGAGAAAATTTGCACAAGTGCGTGAGACACAATAGCTTGGTCAGAAAGGGCACCACCCGAGCGTCGTTCGAGGACTCCATAGTTTTCATATGATTACAAAAGGCAGCGATACATACGTGAACACGGCTAACTGCAAAACGGGTGGAGGAGTTATGCGTTCCATGGCCGGGTTGTTTCTTCGCCGGCAGTGTCTCTCTTGCGCTTGTTTGGCTTGCGGGCGTCGATGAGGTAGTAGGCGTTGCGGCCGCACAAGGCCTTGCTGACGATGAAGGGGCCTTCCCATGGGGAGGACAACTTGTGTTGGCCGGAGTTGGTGTCAAAACCGGCGGATCTCGGGTAGGGGGTCCCGAACTGTGCGTCTAAGGCGGATGGTAACAGGAGGCGGGAGACGCGATGTTTACCCAGGTTCGGGCCCTCTCGATGGAGGTAATACCCTACTTACTGCTTGATTGATCTTGATGATATGAGTATTACAAGAGTTGATCTACCACGAGATCGTAGAGGCTAAACCCTAGAAGCTAGCCTATGGTATGATTGTTGTTGTTCTACGGACTAAACCCTCCAGTTTATATAGACACCGGAGGGGGCTAGGGTTACACAGAGTCGGTTACAAGGGAGGAGATCTACATATCTGTATTGCCAAGCTTGCCTTCCACGCCAAAGAGAGTCCCATCCGGACACGGGTCGAAACCTTCAATCTTGTATCTTCATAGTCCAACAGTCCGGCCAAAGGATATAGTCCGGCTGTCCGAGGACCCCCTAATCCAGGACTCCCTCAGTAGCCCCTGAACCAGGCTTCAATGGCGATGAGTCCGGCGCGCAGATTGTCTTCGGCATTGCAAGGCGGGTTCTTCTCCAAATTCTGAATGCCTGTTAAGTAGTGTCCGGCTCCCCATAAATGTTGCACTCCTTGGCTTCCGCGCCTAATAATGGCCATCTTCCACATGTCGAGCGAATGCGAGAAGCCAGGGCATTTTTACATTTGCCACCCTAGCCATGTGAGTAAATCGTCTATTTAAAGGGACGGGGATTCTCATATCCAGATCACACCATCCTCCCACAACGAGTATCGATCGGAGCGCGCCCGGAAAAAATCCATTCCAACATGGCCGGCCATCGAAGCTCCTCCTCTCGCTCCCGTAGCCCTAAGCCCGGTAATTGGAAGAAGTGTTCCGTCCCCCACAGCCAATTAGTAGAGTTACAGACCCAGGGATTTCTCCCTCCAGCGTATATGGTTCCCGTTCGAGCCGGGCTCGCCACCTATAATGGCGGGGAGCAAGCGGAGAGCGTTCCCAACCCATCCATGGGGGAGCGGGTATGCCTTGTCCCTTACTTATTAATAGGGCTCGGAGTTCCGATTCATCCGTTCCTCCGCGGGCTCCTGGAGTTCTACGGCCTCCAGCTGCATAATTTTACTCCCGCCTCCATATTACACATCGCTGGCTATGTCGCCCTCTGCGAGCTGTTTCTGGGCTGCGAAGCTCATTTCGAGCTATGGAAGACGCTATTCTGCCTCATACCCCGTACGCAGGAGGGGTCAATATACCAAGTGGGCGGAGCCGAAATATGGCGCATTGCCAGGACCGGATATCTGTCCGGTACTCCGAAGAAGACATCCGAAGATTGGCCTTCGGAGTGGTTTTATATGGAGGACGTCCCCCTTCCGGACCCTGTTCGGATGGGCCTTCCTGAGTTTAATAACGCTCCCTTGAAGAAACGCCGCAGCTGGCACCCTCGGATCCCTCAGGAGGAAGATAACGGGGAAGTCCTTTATCTGATGGGCCGGATACAAACACTGGCCAAATCAGGATTGACAATAGTCGAGGTTATGTCAATATGTATAATGCGGGGGGTGCAGCCACTTCATTATCGGGGACAACCCATGTGACACTTCAATGGAGAAGACGATGCCACCTGCTGCGGTCGTAAAGGTCCAGACTCCGTCGCTGCTCTAGCGAAGATACTGTCCGATTTATACAAAGGAGAGGAAGAGGAGTTCATCCGTATCAAGCCACGGGATGGATTCTCCATGTACAACCCTCCAAGATGGGTGAGCTGTCACTTTTTACTCCCAACCTTCCCGCATTCTTCGTCATAAGTATTTACCTTGTTGTTTCATGGCAGGAACTGCGAAAAGCTGTAAGGGAGGTCCACAGCCCGCCTCCACAACCGGAGGACCCTGACCGGGCCCTCGACCCCGGACTCGAAGAGGATCCCGACACATTTGTGGAGCTGATTGACAGGACGTTCTATCAATTGAGCTGCGATGATGCCATGGTGGCCATCATAGCCGATTATCCTGGACTACTCCCTGCCTCGCATGTAAGTAAAACCGGAGTCCCAACTTCCGAGAAGGATCCCTTTTTCTGCACTTCACCTACCGCACACATATGGTGTCTTACAGGGAAGGCCCTCGGGACGCCACGCCGAACCCGCTGTGACTCACCAACAAGGGGCACTGAAGCCGGGTAGGCTTAAAAGGAAGGCGGTCAGGACTGAGACGCCGTCACAGAGGTATGAAACAGAACCCCACTCCGTGGTTGTCATCTTTTAAAATATAATAACGTCCATGTTTCCTAGTAGGAAAAACACTTGCCGGGCTATATCCGGAGAGGTTGTCGGTCACGCCTCCACCAGTCGAGCTCCAGAGCCGGACATAGAGGCGGACGCTAACATGGGGCGAACACCGGATGTTCCTCCTACAGAGGATGCGGATAGGCTATCCGCTACAAATTCCGAAGTGGAGAGCGCTATGAATCACAGGCGTCGCCGGGCCGTACTCCGTGACGCTTGTTTCTCCCAAGAGGCGTTCGATGCCTTCAACTCAGGAGACGCGTACATCCGTGCTGCTCAAAATGGTCTTGCCAGAGCCACGGACCAGTATGTAAAGGATATACGGTAAGAAAATCTGATGATTATGTATATCAGTATCCCCTGAGACTTGAAACAGTTGACACAACTGATTTAAGGATCATTATTTGTGCGGGTTCTTACGGAGAAGAATACCCAATTGTCTCAAGAGCTGGAAGAGTGCAAAGCCCAGCTATGGGCCGCAGTTGCCGCAATGAAGGAGTCCAAGAAGGCCCCCTCTGGTAACACTTGTCTCTATCAAAAAGAATGACACTTACCGGTTAGTATGCGGCATGCATGCAAATCTAACAATAGATTATGCAGATGATCCCGGGCTTAATCCGGAGGTAGTGCAAGGGGATAAGCAACATGCTCAACGACAGTTAAAGGCTGGCGAGCGTGTGCTTAAGCAGGTTAGGCGGGAGAAAAACGATCTCCAAGATGCCAATATTCGGCTGAGTGTTGAATAGAAAGATGTTCGGGCCCAACTTGCTAACTCCGTAAAGGAGAATAAAAGGATTCGACGCGGCATTTTTAGTAAGTGCTTGAACGAACTTTTAAAGAGTTCGGCGAAGAAACCGGCTAACAGAGTTATGTCTGCAGGTATGCTGACGGGTCGTCCCGTGGAGGAAATGCCCGGGTCTGCGGGTGATCTTCTGCCAGAGCTCTCACAACTGCACAAACAAGTTCGTCAGGTGATGCAGGGCATTACCCAAGCCTTGTGGCCATCCGCCTCCCCGCCAAGAGGCATGGTGGAGCTTATAGAGAAGCTCAAGGGAGCGTGGCGGCGCTTCCGATTGTGGAACATATCAGCCTGCCGACAAGGTGCGAGGGAAGCCTGGGCCATGGTCAAGACACGATATACCATGGCTGACCCGAACCACATGGCCGAGGTCGGACCTGTGGGGCCCGATGGGAAAGAGATCCCCGTCAGTTTGGTGTATGACCAAGTAAAATTAGCCGCAAAGTATTCCCAACAGGATTGTGGGCTAGACAACCTGTTGGATGGTATAGAAGAAGAATTTAGTCAGTCTAAGTGATTGTGTACTTCAAGTGACATGTATTGTCCCTAGCCGGATTGTAAATCATTTGTCATGGCAGACCCTTTCGCTTCTACCTCTAGACCCGACAGTCCGGAGTGTATCCGAATACCCGCTCAGTTATAAAAAAACGGGTTACGCATGGAAACCAGGCGTAGGGGTCATAAGTGCTTGAACAGACAAGTACCCAACTAGCTATGTTATATTACATGGATAGTAAGAAACATCTTCCAGGGAGAATAGTTCCGTTAAGGGTTCCTTTCCCTGGGTACGCATGCCCTAATGTGCATGTCCGAGCTGTGAGAAGAGACGCAGGATATAAACATCTGGGGGCATGTATTACAATAAATAAGGATCATCTTTTGTTCACCGACCGAGTATTCCCTTAAGAACGCTAGCTTTCGGCTTCACCCAGTCTCAGGTACACATCCGGCTGACCCGGCAGTAACAATCGCAGAGGTGCTCCCCTTATGCCCTAGCCGAATTAACGGGAACGTAGGGCATAAACACAAGAGCCAGGCAACCCAACTTGGCCAAAACTTAAGTCATATCGATGCATATAATGGCAAAAAAGGTACATGTGGAAGAATAACACATGTGTGGGGCATAGAGCCCGGAAAATAGTTATATTAAGCTTCTGTATAAGAAGCCCCCAGGTATAATGAGCGCGGCTAGCGCGTCAAGATTGTGTAGTCAAGACACATTTTAGCCTTTTAAGGCCTTGAAGAAAAAGGGAAGAAAGAAAGAAATAAAAGACAGATAACGGATATATAAAAAATTGACGAAGGAAAGGAGACGAACATAGAGTCCGGCACTAGGAATAGAACCTTCGGAGTCTGCTGCGTTCCATGGGTTTGGCTCGAGTCTATTGTCCGATGCATCCCGCAGACGGTACGCTCCACCGGTCAGAACTTGGTCAATAACGAAGGGACCTTCCCATTTGGGCTTGAGCTTGTTCTTTTTCTTCTCCGGTAGGCGTAGAACGAGTTCGCCAACGTTATAAGTTTTGGCCCGTACTTCTCTGCTTTGATACCTTCGAGCCTGTTGCTGATAGAATGCGGAACGGGCTTTGGCCACGTCACGCTCCTCCTCCAGGGCATCCAAACTGTCATGCCGATCAAGCTCGGCTTCTTTCTCTTCATACATGCGCACTCGAGGTGAGTCATAAATTATATCGCAGGGCAGTACCGCCTCTGCGCCGTACACCATAAAAAACGGTGTGTATCCGGTAGTGCGATTCGGCGTGGTCTGCAGCCCCCATAGTACGCAGTCGAGCTCCTCTACCCAGTGAGTATCGGATTCCTTCAAGGATCGCACTAATCTGGGTTTAATGCCGCTCATGATAAGACCATTCGCTCGCTCGACTTGACCGTTAGTTTGCAGGTGATAGACAGAAGCATAATCGAGCTTAATGCCCATGTTGTTGCACCAAAGTTTTACCTCGTCGGCTGTAAAGTTCGAGCCGTTATCGGTGGTGATGCTGTGGGGGACGCCGTAATGGTGTACAACCCCGGATATGCAGTCTATCACTGGTCCGGACTCGGTCGTTTTAACTAGTTTGGCTTCTATCCATTTGGTGAATTTATCCACCATGACCAATGAGTATTTTTTCTTATGGCTTCCCCTTTAAGGGGTCCGACCATATCAAGCCCCCAGACCGCAAAGGGCCAAGTGATGGGGATTGTTTGAAGAGCGGTAGGCGGCATATGGCTTTGGTTTGCAAAAAGCTGGCAACCGATGCAACATTGAACGAGGTCCTGTGCGTCTGCTCGGGCCGTCGGCCAGTAGAAACCTGTACGGAAGGCCTTGCTTACAAGGGCCCGGGCTGCAGCGTGGTGGCCACCAAGTCCAGCATGAATTTCTGCCAAAAGTTTCCGTCCTTCCTCTTCGGAGATGCACCTTTGAAGGACTCTGGTAGCGCTTTTCTTATAAAGCTCTCCCTCGTGGACCTTGTAGGCTTTAGACCGCCGCACAATGCAGCGCGCCTCGTTTGGGTCCTCGGGTAGTTCCTGCCGAGTTAGGTAGGCCAGGAATGGTTCTATCCACGGGGCGATGACAGCCATTATCATGTGGGCGGAAGGTGTTATTTCGGTGGCAGAGCCTCCGATTATGTCAGAGTGTTCGGTATCTGGTGTTGTGGCCGGGTCCGGACTATTGTTACCGGTCTCTCCTTCCCATACCACGGATGGCTTAAACAGCCTTTCCAAGAAGATATTAGGTGGGACAGGGTTGCCCTTAGCACTGATGTGGGCGAGGATATCCGTCGCCTGATTGTTTTCCCGGGCCACATGGTGGAATTCAAGCCCCTCAAACCGAGCTGACATTTTGAGGACAGCGTTGCGATAAGCCGCCAATTTTGGATCCTTGGTGTCGAAGTCTCCGTTCATTTGAGATATTGCGAGGTTCGAATCCCCGCGCACCTCTAGGCGTTGAATGCCCATGGAGACTGCCATCCGGAGACCGTGTAACATGGCCTCGTATTCTGCTGCGTTGTTGGAGTCTGTGTATAGTATTTGGAGTACGTACTAGACTGTATCTCTGGTGGGGGATGTCAGGACGACACCAGCCCCCAGACCCGCCAGCATTTTAGAGCCGTCAAAGTGCATGATCCAATTGGAGTACGCGCCGTACTCTTTAGGGAGTTCGGCTTCTGTCCATTCGGCGACAAAATCAGCCAGTACTTGTGACTTAATGGCTCGCCGTGGTTTATATATTATGTCGAATGGGAGGAGCTCAATAGCCCATTTAGCAATCCGGCCCGTGGCATCGCCGTTGTTTATTATGTCGTTGAGTGGTACTTCAGAGGCCACCGTGATTGAACACTCTTGAAAGTAGTGTCGTAGTTTTTGGGATGCCATGAAGACCGCGTATGCTATCTTTTGATAATGTGGGTACCGTGATTTGCATGGAGTGAGGACAGTGGATACATAGTATACCGGCTTTTGAAGCGGGAACTTATGTCTGTCCATCTCTCGTTCGACGACGAGCACCGCGCTTACAACTTGGTATGTTGCCGCTATATATAGCAGCATTGGTTCGCCAACATTTGGCGTGGCCAAGATTGGGTTTGTGGCCAAAACAGCTTTTGTTTCTTCTAATCCGGTCATGGCCGCATCCGTCCACTCGAAGTGTTCGGTGCATCGAAGAAGGCGATAAAGAGGCAGTGCCTTTTCTCCTAATCGGGAGATAAAGTGGCTTAAAGCAGCCACGCATCCAGTTAATTTCTGGATCTGCTTGAGGTCTGTTGGGATGGCCAACTGTGATAGAGCTCGGATTTTAGCCGGATTCGCTTCGATTCCTCTGTTGGATACGATGAAGCCTAAGAGCTTTCCGGCGGGCACACCGAAGACGCATTTTTCTGGATTGAGCTTAATGTCGTATGTTCGGAGATTGTCGAACGTGAGCCTCAAGTCGTCTATTAAGGATTTGACGTGTCTGGTTTTAATGACCACATCATCTACGTATGCCTCCACTGTTTTGTCGATCTGTGTCTCCAAGCATGTCTGAATCATGCGTTGATAGGTTGCACCGGCGTTTTTGAGCCCGAAAGGCATGGTGTTAAAACAGAAGGGGTCGTATGGAGTGATAAATGCCGTTGCGGCTTGATCGGATTCCGCCATCTTAATTTGATGGTATCCGGAGTATGCGTCGAGGAAACACAATGAGTCGTGTCCTGCGGTAGCGTCGATAATTTGATCGATGCGAGGGAGGGGGAAGGGATCCTTTGGGCAAGCCTTATTAAGGTCCTTGAAGTCGACACATAGGCGCCAGGATTTGTCCTTCTTTGGTACCATCACCAGGTTTGCTAGCCAGTCCGGATGTTTTATTTCTCGAATGAATCCGGCCTCCAGTAACTTGGCTAGCTCCTCTCCCATGGCTTGTCGCTTGGGCTCAAAGAAGCGCCGAAGAGTTTGCTTGACCGGCTTGAATCCCTTTAGAATGTTAAGGCTCGGCCAGCCTGCGTGGGATTCCTGGCATGTCTGAAGGATGCCAGGCGAAGATGTCCCAGTTCTCGCGCAAGAACTCCCATAGTGCGGCGTCTACTGTGGGGTTTAATTGTGCCCCGATAGATGCTGTTTTTGTATGGTCCGTTGGGTGGACTTGGAATTTGACTATTTCATCCGCTGGTTTAAAATAGGTGGACTTGGATCTTTTGTCCAGTATCACGTCGTCCCTGTCCACTGTGGAGCGCAGCGCAGTTAATTCCTCGGCCGCAAGGGCTTCGGATAACGCCTCGAGGGCCAGTGCGGCTGTTTTATTTTCGGCGCGGAGTGCTATGTCCGGATCACTAGTTAGGGTGATGATTCCATTGGGCCCAGGCATTTTGAGCTTCACGTACCCGTAATGGGGTATAGCCTGGAAGATCGTGAATGCCTCCCACCCTAGAAGGGCGTGGTATCCGCTATTGAACGGGGCCACTTGGAATGTGATTTCTTCGGACCTGTAATTCTCCGACGTGCCGAATACCACATCTAGTGTGATTTTCCCAGCACATCGTGCCTCCCGACTAGGGATAATTCCTCTAAAGGTCGTGCTGCTTTGCTCAATGCGGCTTCTGTCTATTTCCATTTTTCGAAGAGTCTCCTCATAGATGAGGTTTAATCCGCTGCCGCCGTCCACGAGCACTTTAGTAAGCCGGAAGCCATCCACAATTGGACTAAGGACCAAGGCGGCTGGTGCTCGGGCTGTTCGGAATTTAGGTTCGTCACTGGCATTAAAGGTGGTAGCCGTATCGCTCCATGGATTTATTGCTGCCACGTGGCAGACTTCGGCAAGGCTGCGGAGTGCTCGTTTACGCCTATTATTTGAGGCGAAG
The DNA here is from genome assembly GCF_002575655.3 of Aegilops tauschii subsp. strangulata. Lineage (NCBI taxonomy): Eukaryota > Viridiplantae > Streptophyta > Magnoliopsida > Poales > Poaceae > Aegilops > Aegilops tauschii. Next base: position 107,422,892 of record NC_053039.3, read on the forward strand.
GTCTCGAAGACTGTCAATACTGTATTGTTGTTCTCCACGGGATGGTGCTCTGCGGTATTGTTGATGAGGAGATCCTCACCGCTCTTGGCCACCTGCCGGAGTACCCAACATGCTCTAAGGTTGTGTGTTGGTATGGTATCCGTTGTACCATGAATTTTTCATGGCCCATTCAGCCATCCCTCCAATACGGTTCCACGCCCTGTAGTGGGCTTTTGCTTCTTTGTAATTGGATCGGGTGACTTACGAGAGTGCACCCTTTTAGTTCGGATTGGGGGTTTTGTCAGAGCCGGAGGATCCCAAAATTTTGCTTGGGTTTTCCAGGCGCTTTCCATCGCACAGTACTTCCGTACTATGGCCGCCAAGTCAGTGAAGTGTGCTATGTCACGGCGACTTATGGCGTTGAGGATTCCCTTGTCCGTGCAATTTTTGCAAAAGAATGAAATTGCATCTTCGTCGCGAGAGTCCTTAACCTTGCTCATTACAAGGAGGAATCTGGCCCAATAGTGGTGTACTGTCTCTTGGGGCTTTTGTCTAATGTGGGAAAGATCACTTATATCTGGGTGGGTGGGTAGATTTAGGTCCGAACCCTGACCCGATCTGAGACCCAGGGGCGGAGGAGTTTCCGATCTTGGAAGCTCGGGCTCCGGGATGTTGCCTGCTAGGTCTGGCCCGATGTCTGATTCTAGGTTCAAGGCTTGGGCCATGTCCTCCCATAGACGGGTATCCGGCTCGGAGAGTTCCGGAATCTGGACATAGTTCATCCTCAAGATGGAGGAAGAATTGCTGAGTTGCTCCTCCACCACCGCTATCTGATGGGTGACCGGCGGAGAGTTAATCTCCCTTTGGTCGGGTTTAAGCCCAATCTGATCATAGTCCGTAGCGACTCCCAAAGCGGCGATGCGATCCAAGAGCTCGTTCAAGGAGGAAAGCTCCATTGGATCCAACTGCTCGGCGAATTCCGAGCCGACGTGGAGGCTGTTTTCGATGACCCGAGAAGTCATCGTCGGCACAGCGGCCGAACAGGCGGTCATGACGAAACTGCCTAGCCGGAGAGTTTGGCCTAGAGCCAGGGCTCCCCCAGAGGTGATGTTGTCCTTGACAACAAGACGAGCCATCAAGCCTTATGATGATGACACAGCGGAACTCTCAATGAAAGCACCAATGTCGGTGTCAAAACCGGTGGATCTCGGGTAGGGGGTCCCGAACTGTGCGTCTAAGGCGGATGGTAACAGGAGGCGGGGGACACGATGTTTACCCAGGTTCGGGCCCTCTCGATGGAGGTAATACCCTACTTCCTGCTTGATTGATCTTGATGATATGAGTATTACAAGAGTTGATCTACCACGAGATCGTAGAGGCTAAACCCTAGAAGCTAGCCTATGGTATGATTGTTGTTGTCCTACGGACTAAACCCTCCGGTTTATATAGACACCAAAGGGGGCTAGGGTTACACAGAATCGGTTACAAGGGAGGAGATCTACATATACGTATTGCCAAGCTTGCCTTCCACGCCAAGGAGAGTCCCATCCGGACATGGGTCGAAACCTTCAATCTTGTATCTTCATAGTCCAACAGTCCGGCCAAAGGATATAGTCCGGCTGTCCGAGGACCCCCTAATCCAGGACTCCCTCAGCCGGCTTGCTGCTGGACGAGTCGGAGGACGAGGTCCCCCTCACGGAATGTGAGGGGCTTGATTTTCTTGATGTGGTAGTGCCTTAGGCCTTGCTGATAGATGGCTGACCGTCTAAGCGCTAAGAGGCGTGCTTCTTCGAGTAGGTCGACGCCGTCTTCGCGGGCTTCCTTGGCTTCGGCTTCGGTGTACATCACAATGCGTGGTGAGTCGAACTCGATGTCGGTCGAGATGACGGCTTCGGCTCCATAGACGAGGAAGAACAGGGTGAACCCGATCGACCAGTTTGGCATTGTGCGGAGACTCAAGAGGACAGCTGGCAACTCGTCGAGCCAGCTGTCGGGTGAACGGATGAGTGGCTCGACAAGCCGCCGCTTGATACCGGATAGAATGAGGCCGTTGCCCGCTTGACCTGGCCGTTGGACTGCGGGTGATCCACGGAAGCCAGGTCGAGGCGGATGCCGGAGAAGGAGCAGTATTGCGCGAGCGTGCCCTTGGCGAAGTTGGTGCCGTTGTCCGTGATGATGATTTTCGGGACGCCGTAGTGTACCGTGATATCCTTGATAAACCAGACGACGGTTGGCCCGTCGAGCTTCTTGATCGGCCGTGCTTCGATCCACTTGGGGAACTTGTCCACCGCCACCAGCAAATGCGTCATACTGCCTCGAGCGGCCTTGAAGGGTCCTACCATGTCGAGTCCCCAGACCGCAAAGGGCCAGGTGATTGGGATGGTTCAATGTGCTGAGGTCGGCTGGTGGCTGCGCTTGCTGAAGCGCTAGCATCCCTCGCACTTAAGGACGAGCGACTCGGTGACTTGGAGAGCCGTGGGCCAGTAGAAACCATGGCGAAACACCTTGGCCACTAGGGACCTTGAGGCAGCGTGGTGCCCGCACTCGCCCTGGTTTATGTCGAGGAGGATCTCGATGCCCTTGTCTTGTTCGACGCAGCGCTGGAAAACGCTTGTGGAGCTGCGCTTGACGAGCTCGTTGTTGATGATGTTGTAGGCGGACGCCTGGCACTGCACTTGCCGGGCCGGGCTGGGCAGTCCCCGGGTTGGGTTCGGCAGTCCCCGGGCCGGGTTCGGAAGTCCTCGGGGCGGGTAGAGGCGTGGCCGGGTTGTCCGGGATGAAGATGGATTCGGATTCCGGAGAAGGCTTGTGCAGGTGCTCGAGGGAGACGCCGGACGGGGCGGACTATTGGGAGGAGCCGATCTTGGCTAGCGCGTCGGCGGCCTCATTTTACACGCGTGGGATGTGGAGGAACTCGCAGCCGTCGAAGAAGCCGGACAGCTGCTGGACGAGGAATCGGTAACTTTCCATGTTGGAGTCGCGGGCGTCCCACTCGCTGGAGCATTGTCGCACCATGAAATCCGAGTCAACGTAGCACAGGATGCGCCGAATGCCAAGTTCCTTGGCAAGTCGGAGGCCATGCACAAGGGCTTCATACTCGGCGACGTTATTGGAGGCGGCGAAGTGGATCTGGAGCGCGTACCGAAGCCGGTCGTCCTTCGGGGAAGACAGCACGATGCCGGCCCCCAGGCCGAGGCGCATCTTGGAGCCGTTGAAGTGCATGCACCAGTGCATCGAATCCGGCAGCGGCGGCAGGTACTGGGTCTCGGTCCAGTCGACGAGGAAGTCGGCCAGAGCTTGGGACTTGATCGTGGTGCGGGGCTCGTAGAGGATGGTGTGGCCGGCTAGCTCGATTGCCCACTTGGCAACCCAGCCAGAGGCGTCTCGGCAGCCGATGATCTCGCCGAGAGGGGTCGTGCTGACCACGGTAACAACATGCTCTTGGAAATACTGCTTCAACTTCTTGGCGGTAAAATACACGCCGTAACACATCTTCTAGTAGTGCGGGTAGTTCTGCTTGGAGGCGGAGAGCACCTCGCTCAGGTAATAGACCGGACGTTCGACGGCTTGGATCTTGCCCTTCTCTGGCCGCTCGACCACCATCACCGTGCTGACCGACCGCGAGGTGGCGGCAATGTAGAGCAACATCGGCTCTTTCTCGCTTGGCGCAGCCAGGACGGGTGCGGTGGAGAGCATACGCTCGAGGTCCCGGAAAGCCTCGTCCGCTTGGTCATTCCATTCGAACAGCGTCGTCTTCTTCATCATCTGATACAGGGGTAGGGCCCTCTCGCCCAGCCGGCTGAGGAACCGGCTGACTGAGGCCAAGCAGCCGGTGAACTTCTGGACATCATGCAGCCGGGCCGGCTTGCGCATGCGTTCGATGGCCTTGATTTTGTCCGGGTTCGCCTCAATGCCTCTCTCCGAGACGAGGAAGCCGAGTAGCTTTCCGGCCGACACACCAAAAATGCACTTCTCCGGGTTGAGCTTGATCCGGTACTTGCGCAGGTTGGCAAAAGTTTCCTTCAGGTCATCGAGGAGCGTGAGGTGCTGTTTGGTCTTCACCATGATGTCATCCACATAGAAGTGGATGTTGTGGCCGAGTTGCGGCAGCAGGCATTTCTGCATGCAGCGCTGGAACGTGGCGCCGGCGTTCTTCAGGCCGAACGACATGGTGATGTAGCAATACACCCCGAAGGGTGTGATGAAGGACGTCTTCAGGGCGTCGTCCGGGTCTAGCTTTATCTGGTGATAGCCGGAGTAAGCATCCAGGAAGGACAGGACCTCACAGCCGGCGGTGGAGTCGATGACTTTATCGATTCGCGGGAGGGCGAACGGATCCTTGGGGCAGGCCTTGTTCACGCTGGTGTAGTCGATACACATGCACCAGTTCTTGTTCTTCTTCAGGACGAGGAGTGGGTTGGCCAGCCACTCGGGGTGGAACACTTCCATGATGAAACCGGCCACCAAAAGCTTGGCGACCTCTTCACCGATGGTTCTTCTCTTCTCTTCAGAGAAACAACATAGGGGTTGGCGGACAGGCTTGGCGTCCTTGCAGACGTGGAGTTTGTGCTCGGCGTACTTCCTCGGAATACCCGGCATGTCCTTTGGGGTCCATGCGAAGATATACCTATTCTCACTGAGGAAGTCGATGAGCTCGCCTTCCTATTTGTTGTCGAGGCGGGTGCCCACGACAACGTACTTGCTGCATTTGGGGTCTTCAGGGTTCATCTTGACTTTCATGGTTCCCCTGGAGGGCTGGAATGAGGTTTCGTCGACCGGCTCCTTGCCCGGGGTTGGCACGGCCGGGATCTCGCTGGCCAACACGACGATCCGGTCAAGCTGGCGCCGCTCCTCGGCTATGACCAGCGACTCGGCCAGTCTGACGCCGTCTCGGGCGCACTCCAAGGACTTGCGGTAGTCGCCGGCGACAGTGATGAGGCCCTTTGGACCCGACATCTTCATCTTCAGATAGGCGTAGTGGGGGATTGCCATGAACATGGAGAGTGCGGGCCGGCCCAGCAGCGCGTGATATGCGCTGGAAAGATCCACCACCTCGAACCAGAGTGGCTGGCATCGGAAGTGGTCGCTGGTGCCGAATAGGACGTTGAGCCAGATCCGGCCGATCGGGGAGCAGGAGAGGCCGGGAACAATGCCGTGGAAGATCGTCCGGGTCAGCTCCAGGTCTTTGGCTTCAAGGCCGAGCTTGGTCATGGTGTTGCGGTAGAGGATGTTGATGCTGGTGCCGCCGTCGATGAGGACCCGGGAGAACTTGCACGTGCGCCAAGGTGTGACAATGGTAGGGTTGAGGACAAGGGCGTAGCCACCCGGGTTCGGCATGATGGCCGGGTGGTCTTCCCGGGTCCAGGTGACCGGGAGGTCTGACAAGTGCATGTACTCCTGCTTGGCCGGGGCGACGGTGTTCACCTCCTGCCGGAGCAGGCGCTCGCTGCGCTTGTCGTCACCGAGGCTAGTGAAGACAACGTAGGTCACGTTCTGGTCGGGGTAGATGTTGTCGCGCATCGCTCCGCCTGCCGGGGGTGGAGGAGGAGGAGGCGGAGGCTCGGCCCCGCTCCCGGAGCCGGAGCCGGCGGGGGCGGGATGTCACCCAGCATGATGCGCTTGGTGATGGCGCATTGCCGAAGCATGTGAGTGGATGGCCTCACACCATTGTGGTGCTTGCAGGGAGCGTTGAGTATCTCTTCGAAGCTCATGGCGGGTTGCCACGCCGTCTTGCCGGTTTGCCGGCGTTTGGTGGCCGGGTCGGCCGCGGGTGCCTGCTCGGCGGCTGCAACGAGCCGGTTGTCGTAGCGCTGAGCCGGCTGGTCGGCCTTGCGCTTGTTGTTCTGCTGGTTGTGATGTTGTCGGCTACTCTCGCCGGCCGGCTTGGGAGGGGGAACCGGCTTCGCCTTGCCGGCTTCGTCCAGCGCCACCTGGATCTTCATGGCGGAGTCGGCGTTGGTGTACTTGTCCACCGTCACCATGAGCGTGGCCATGGTGGCCGGCTCGGAGCACGGCCATGGTGGCCGGCTCGGAGCGCAAGAGGTTGTGCTTGAGGAGGGTGCCGTCTCGGCACCCGCTGACGAAGTACTGGATGGCCTGGACTTCGTGGACGCCCTCGCAGCTGTTCCGGAGCTCGGCCCAGCGTGCGAGGTACTCGCGGCCGGTCTCCGTCAGGCCCTGCACGCACATGGCGAGCTGGCTGGGGCGGCCGAGTCGTTTGTAGGTGGTGGTGAAGTTGCGCACAAAGGCTTACTCAAAGTCGACCCACGCGTTGATGCTGCCAGCCGGCACGCTGTTCAACTATGTGCGGGCCGAGCCCTAGAGCATGAGCGGAGCGCACGGCGAGGCGGCGGTTGCCACCCGCGATGCCGATGTCGGTGGTGTAGTGGATGAGCCAGTCCTCGGGCTTGACGGTGCCGTTGTACTTGGAGGTGTCGCGGGGGAGCGTGAACCCTTTGTGGAAGGGCTCGTCCCGGTTGCGCGAGCCGAAGCACACCGGCCCGACGGCGTTGTTCTCCTCCAGCTCCAGGAAGAAGGCGAGCTAGTCGAGGCAGTGGCGAGCGTTGGTGTCGTCGATGGCGCGAGGGCCCAGCCGGCTGGCGACCGCACCGCGGGGGCCCGGGTCGGCTGAAGCCGGACGTCGGCCGGGATGCGAGAGAGGATCACGTCGGCGCCGGTCCTCCGGGGCCCCAAGCCGTCGGTAGTCGTCGGGACGCAGTTGCGCCGGGTCCGGGTGCGGCCCGAGTGCGCTTCGCCGGGTAGCAAGGACGCCGTGTTCTGCTGGTCCTCGGGACCGTTGGTGCGGATGGAGCCGGACCCCGCCGGCTCGGCGAGTTGGTTGAGGTGGTCATGTTGTGCGTTGGCCGCGTCGAGGAGGTTGTTCACCCGCTTCAGGCGGTCCTTCAGCTCCTCACCGGTGAGCTGATCCAGGCCGACCGCGGCCGCCTGGGTGGCATGCATATTCATCACCGGTGTCTCGTAGACGGGAGCGATTCCGCCGAAGGCGCGGCCGATTGCGCCGCCCTGGGCCCACACGCCGGCGACCCGGCTTGGCTCGACCGCGGCAGGCGTGAAGCCGTAGGCGGCGTTGCGCTCCAGCTGAGCGGAGTCCAGGTGGCGCTGCGTGGCAGCAAGCATTTCGTTCAGCTCGAGGAGACGCCGGACGTCTTCCTTGAGCCGAGCCCGGGTCTCGGCGATGTTGGAGGCATCGACGTCGTTGGCGATGGGGACGTGAAGGCTCTGCATCATGGTGCGCTGCGGCCTTGGCTTCGGCGGCCTTCCTCGCCGCGTTGGACGAAGAAGAAGCGTCGGCATCGGTGACAAACACCTCCACGCAGAGGTCCATTGCCCCGGCGAGGGCGCGCCAAGGGAGATGGGGGAGTCGAAGACGTCAAGTACCTCGCTGGGGTACTCATCGGTCACGGGTGCGTCAGAGATGCGCAGCGCGGCGAAGGAGGCGGCGAGCGCGTCGATGACGTCGTCCGCCAGCGTAACGGGCTCATCGGGGTCGGAGAGGGGCCCTGTCTGGAACATGGCTCCGGCCAGGACCTCGAGCTGCCCCATGGTGGGCGCCAACTGTCGTGGTGGGCGCACGGTAGATGCCAAGGGATGGCTAAAGAGAGGAGGAGGATCGAGCGCACCGATGGGCTCCAGAGGCGAGGTCGGCATGAGCGAGCGAGGGACGTGGGACATACCCAGGTTTGGGGCTCTCCGGAGAGATAACACCCCTAGTCCTGCCGAGTGTAGTTTATATGGGGCAGTACAGAGTTGCTCCTAGAGCTGTTTGGAGGAAGGAGGAAGACAGGCCTAGGCTTAGGCTGCTCCCTCTCCCGGTGTGTATGTGTTCTACTGATGATCTGATCGCCCCCGTGCATGGAGGCCTCCTGGGGGGTTTTATAGGTCAACCCCCCAGGATTACAACCGTAATGTTACAACGCTGTGGGCCGGGTTGTCATTGTCCGGGAAGCCGGTGCTGGGGCCCGCTGGGTGTCAGGGCTCGTCGGGTTATCCGGGCATGGGCCCCGTGCGCTAGGGGGGGCACTGTTTGCCGTCTTGTCGATCATCACGGAGTGGCCGGGTCGAGTCCGCTATAGTGGCGCATCGTCAGGTCGCCGGTTGCTGGCGTCGGCAGTGACGACAGGTGTACTGTAGCCACGTCGGCCCTGGTCAGCAGGGTAGGTGGGGCACTGTTGCCACGCCTCGGCTGACCAGAGGAGTTGGTGGGGCACTGTTGCCTCACTCATCCTTGAATGGAGACTCGTCCCATCATACGGCCAGGATGGGACGGGAGCTGACCCATGGCCGGGTTGAGGAACATGCCAAGGGGAGCTGGCTCGTTGGAGAAGTCTTGGTCATGCCGGGTTCAGCTGTCTTGTGCCAGCCGTTGGGGCCGGGTTGAGGAGTTTGGCCGGGTCGAGGGACTTGGCCGGGTTGAGCAACCCGGCCAAGTGCGAGCCAGATTGAGGGGCGTTGCTGGCCCCGGTGTTTTTTAATAAGGATCCGAGTTCCGTTGCCTGCCCAGGGTTCATCCCCCGACAAAATGGATGTATCTAGAACTAAAATGCGTCTAGATACGTCCATTTCTTCGACAAATATTTCCGGACGGTGGGAGTACTAAGTAGAGATACTACTTGTGCATCCAAAAACCCTTAAACCCAGTTTCTTGCCATGAGTGTCCACCATACCTACCTATGGATTGAATAAGATCCTTCAAGTAAGTTGTCATCGGTGCATAAAGCAATAAAAATTGCTCCTAAATATGTTTGATCTTTTATTATAAGGGAAAATTGAGCGTTGTACGAACTTGTGATGGCAAAGTAATAAAAGCAACAGATTGCATAATAAAGGTTGCTATCATAAGGGGCAATATAACGTGACGTTCCTTTGCATTAAGAGCTTGGGCATCCAAACAAAAAGCGCATGACAACCTCTGCTTCCCACTGCGAACGGCCTATCTTTTACTTTTCAGTATTTACTTTTATGCAAGAGTCAATAGTATGCATTCTCATTTCAACCTCAATTATTCTCTAGTTGGCAAGCATCACGTGGTGGGGAAAGATCTAGGCACATATGACCAGTCAAATATATTTGATCATGAATTATTATTGTTGACAATTATCTCTATAAATAAATGAGTTGGGAGGCAAAATATTAAGCCCCTATCTTTCTCTGTGTTCGATGGATGCCATTTGTTCTAAGAATATGATTTGAGTACTAGCAATCAAAGAAGACTATATGATGATTGAGTATGTGGAGCTCTTAGTTAGATTTTGTTGAATAAGTTGAATTGAAATTGTTCGCTGACTAAGAATATAGGTTGTTGAGTTTCAAGAGAATTCATTGTCTGAACCTTAACATGTGAATTGGTTGCTACTTTAACATGATAAGTTTTATGAGAAGAGTTGTTGTCATGATGCTAGGAAAATTGATTGAAATTATCATTGATCAAACTTATGCACTTTGCTAGCATTCACACTTCATAAATTATTTCTTTTATCATTTACCTACTCGAGGATGAGTAGGAATTAAGCTTGGGGATGCTGATACGTCTCCAACGTATCTATAATTTATGAAGTATTCATGCTGTTATATTATCATTCTTGGATGTTTTACAATCATGTTATAGCAATTTTATATCATTTTTTGGGACAAACCTATTGACACAGTGCTAGTTGCTATTTTTTGCTTGTTTTTTACATCGCAGAAAATCAATACCAAACGGAGTCCAAATGCAGCGAAACTTATTGGAGAACTTTTATGGACCATAAGACACAACTTGGGCCAAATAAGTACCAGAGGGGTGCCCCGAGGGGGGCACAACCCACCTGGGCGCGCCTGGGGACCCAGGCGCACCCTGGTGGGTTGTGCCCACCTCGGTGGCCTCCCTCACCACCTCTTCGCCCTATAAATTCTCAAATATTCCAAAAACCCAATGGGAGTCGATAGATCAGAAGTTTCGCCGCCGCAAGCCTCTGTAGCCACGAAAAACCAATCTAGACCCCGTTCCGGCACCCTGCCGGAGGGGGAAATCATCACCGGTGGCCATCTTCATCATCCCTATGGCCACAATGATGAGGAGGGAGTAGTCCACCCTCGGGGCTGAGGGTTTGTACCAGTAGCTATGTGTTTAATCTCTCTCTCTCTCGTGTTCTTGATTTGGCACGATCTTGATGTATCGCGGGCTTTGTTAATATAGTTGGATCATATGGTGTTTTCCCCTCTCTATCTTCTTGTGATGAATTGAGTTTTCCCTTTGAGATCTCATTGTTATCAGATTGAATACGTTTATGGATTTGAACACTTGATGTATGTCTTGCTATGAATACCCGTGGTGAAAATGGGGTATCATATTGATTCACTTGATATGTGTTTTGGCACTAAACTCGCGGATTCCTGAGGTGACATTGGGGTAATCTATGCATAGGGGTTGATGCACGTTCTCGTCCTTGTTTCTCTGGTAGAAATCTTTGGGCACTCTTTGAGGTTCTTTGTGTTGGATTGAGTATTATGATGCATATCATATAATTAACTCACGGATACTTGTGGTGACATTGGAGTATCTAGGTGACATTAGAGTTGGTTGATGTGTATCATATGGTGTTATTTTAGTACGAACTCCTGGTTAGATCGATCGGAAAGAATAGCTTGGTGTTATTTTAGTACGAACTCTAGGATAGATTGATCGGAAAGAATAACTTTGAGGTAATTTCATACCCTACAAACAATTTCTTCTTATGTTCTCCGCTAGATAAGAACTTTGGAGTGATTCTTCATCGCACGTTGAGGGATGGTTATATGATCCAATTAGATTAGCATTGTTGAGAGATTGCACTAGCGAAAGTATGGACCCTAGGCCTCATTTTCAAGCATTGCAATACCATTTGTGCTACGTTTTATCAATTGCTACCTTGCTGTTTTTTATTGTTCCTATTACAAAAATCAATATCTACTATCATTACTACACTTGTATCACCATCTCTTCGCCGAACTAGTGCACCTATACAGTTTACCATTGTATTTGGTGTGTTGGGGTCACAGGAGACTTTTTGTTATTTGGTTGCGGGGTTGTTTGAGAGAGACCATCTTCATCCTACGGCTCCCACGGATTGATAAACCTTAGGTCATCCACTTGAGGGAAAATTGCTACTATCCTACAAAACTCTGCGCTTGGAGGCCCAACACGAGTCTTCAAGAATAAAGTTGCATAGTAGACATCAAAGCGTTTATCAACGCGGTTGATGTAGTCGTACACCTTCACGATCCGTCCTGGTCAAGTACCAAATGTACGGCACCTCCGCGTTCAGCACACGTTCAGCTCGATGATTTCCTCGCCTTCTTGATCCAGCAAGAGAGGCGAAGTAGTAGATGAGTTCCAGCAGCACGATGGCGTGGTGACGGTGGTGCTGAAACTATCCGCAGGGCTTCGGCAAGCACAACGGACGTGGATGGAGGAGGAACTAAAACTAGAGGGAGATGGGTGTCGCACACGGCTTGGGGATCGTGGTCTCTATTGCCCCTCTCTCTCCTCTCATACATATAGGTGGAGGGGAGAGGAGGCAGCCTTAGGGCGCGCCCCAAGTGGTCGGCGGCTGCCCTAGGCGCCTGCCTGGCCGCCCCCTTCCATATATGGACATGGGAGGAAGGAAAAGGGGGGTTGGCTACCTTAGGGCGCCTCCCCCTTCCTTAGCACGTGGGCAGGGGTGGTGGGGCGCGCCAGCCCCCTTTGTGGGCTGGTGTGCTCCCCCCTTTGGCCCATAAGGCCCACCACTTACAGGTGGCCTTCCGGAACCCCTTCTTGCACTCCGATAAATACCCGGTATTTCCCGAAACCTTTTCGGTGACCAAATACTATCATCCTATATATCAATCTTTACCTCCGGACCATTCCAGAGCTCCTCGTCACGTCCTTGATCTCATCCGGGACTCCAAACAACATTCGGTCACCAACTCACACAACTCATATAATATTGTATCGTCAACGAACCTTAAGCATGCGGACCCTACGGGTTCGAGAATGATGTAGACATGACCAAGATGCTTCTTTGATCAATAACCAATAGCGGGAGCTGGATGCTCATATTGGTTCCTACATATTCTATGGAGATCTTTATCGGTCAAACCTTTATGAAAACATACGTAGTTCCCTTTGTCTGTCGGTATGTTACTTGCCCGAGATTCGATCGTCGATATCTCCATACCTAGTTCAATCTTGTTACTGGCAAGTCTCTTTACTCGTTCCGTAATACATCATCTCGTAACTAACTCCTTAGTCACTTTGCTTGCAAGCTTCTTGTGATGTTCTATTACCGAGAGGGCCCAGAGATACCTATCCGTCACACGGAGTGACAAATCCCAATCTCGATCCATGCCAACTCAACAGACACCTTCGGGGATACCTGTAGAGCATCTTTATGATCACCCAGTTACGGTGTGACGTTTGATAGCACACAAGGTATTCCTCCGATATCCGGAAGTTGCATGATCTCATGGTCGAAGGAATATGTATTTGACATTAAGAAAGAAGTAGCAATAAACTGAACGATCATATGCTAAGCTAACGGATGGGTCTTGTTCATCACATCATTATCCTAATGATGTGATCCCATTATCAAATGACAACTCATGTCTATGGCTAGGAAACCTTAACCATCTTTTGATCAATGAGCTAGTCTAGTAGAGGCTCACTAGGGACTCGGTATTTGTCTATGTATTCACACATGTATTTAAGTTTCCAATCAATACAATTATAGCATGAATAAACCTATATCATGATTAAGGAAATATAATAATAACCTATTTATTATTGTCTCTAGGGCATATTTCCATAACATGTAGGGGTGGCGCCCCTTTCCCCCTTGAGGGAGGCCAAATTGGACTTGGGGAGGAATCCTTCTCCCCCTAGGGCCTACGCTGGCGCCCCCTCCTCCCCTCCCAACCTATATATACTTGGTATTGGCACAATTTGATACACAAGTTTTGAAGCCTCCTTCAGTTCTTCTAATTCTAATTCTAGTTGGTCTTAGTTGACTAACTAGAACTTGACCTAGTTCCTCTAATCCTCATAATTAGAAGTCTAGTGTGGTTCTAATCTTCTCTCTCTAATTCTCCGGCGATGATTAGCTCTGGGCGGCGAAGCACCGCCGGATCGTGAAGACCATACGCTTGCAACCAAGTAGAGAGGTCGTGCTTTCGATCTTCTGTTCGAGGGATCATTTGAGGGCGGTTCGCGGGATCGTCATCATCAATGGTTTGAGTTTCCTTGTGTGTTTTGGCTTGTTTTGTTGCTTTCAGTTGGTCATTTTGGACGACTCGCCCTGTTGACTGCTTGTTCAAAATTGCCGCCCTAATGCAGCATTGGAGTCCTCTCGTTTAAGCTGGAAATCTCGACCTCGTCTCCATGATCATCTCCATGACTCGCGCTTTCGCCATCGCCCTAAGTCCTACCCCTGCTCCATCTACACTTCCTAGATCGTAGCTTATTCTTCCTTGGATGTCATTTTGGTGGTCTCCGTGCCTTTTGGCCCGACCTTCGTGGTCTGTTCTTGGCATGTGCCGGATTTTAAGTTGCTATCTCTAATGCGCTTGTATGTGGTTGACTTGTCGTGATGATTGCATTTATAAAGGTGGCCTCCAAGGGAAATAAGCCTTGGTTCCTCGGTGTATATACACCTAGAAATTGAAGAAATAGTAATTACAAAAAAGTCAAAAAATCATAAGCTTTTCTAGAATAAACCTGACTCTTTTTTTGCACTAGTATGTAATTTTCCGTCAACCAAAACCCAACATTGACTTCAGGGTGAAGAAAACAAAAAAATTGGTCAAAATAATGCAAATAGTGTCTTGTATATAGCAATATTTTTTTTTGCCTGGAAGTCAACATTGGGTTTTGGTTGATGCAAAATTACATACTAGTGCAAAAGAAAGTCAAGTTTATTCCAAAAAATACTTTTGAACACTTTTGACTTTTTTCGTATTTTTTTCCAATTCCTAGGGGTATGTACACCTAGGGACCAAACATCCGCACCCCAAGGGTCAGTTTGGATGTACCATATATGTGATGTCATGCAACACTTCATTTATTAGCTTGTAGACTCATCTTGTCTTGATATGTGCGATGTTATTCATAGTATGCAGTGGCCGAGCTTCAGCAAGGCTCAATGGGCCATGGGCCGCCCATGGCCGCGGCAATTTTTTTTAAAAGCCTAGACACAACGCTGACCTACATACAGAACAACCTCTTCGTTCCGTCATTCCTGGATAAAAAGCACCCAGCGGAGGAGTTCAGGGTCCGGCAGCACACACCAGGCGCCGGCTGCCATGGTGGCCGACTTATTTTGTGCTCTCTGGCCCGCCCAACTTTTCATTTGTAGCTCCGCTACTGATAGTATGAGTAACTAGCTATGTTGAGGGAGTCAAATCATCTCTCTCATTAAATTATTGTCACATAAACAAAGTTGTTGAGTTGGACTCTATGTTACTAAGTTACTCCCACTATGGACAGTCTAAAAAAGAGGTCTAGACTTTTTTTTGATATATTGTAAACGTACTATGTTTTTTTTGGGCGAACGGATACCATGTTTATAATATAATGCTAAAAGTTTAACCACAGCCAAACACCTCAAAAATATTTGGAACCATGTTTTTCAAGAATACACACTATCTTGAAAAACTTAAGAAAATGCTTGGCAAACATACACACCCTTAGGGGTGTTTAATTTGAAATTCACGGGAATATTGGTCGGTTGCCCCAGCTTGTAACTTATTTCAGTCTAGCAAAATTTTGAGGGCAATCCCGAAAGTTTTCTCCAAAGTGCATGTGACGGGTCCAGCCCTGGTGCACACATACCTTATCCTCCCACTCCGCTTTGCCTTAGCATCAACACACCAAAGCATATCCTGCGCGATGGATTCCCTCCCCTCACCTCCGTTACCTTGGACCGGAGAGAGAGAGAAGAGGAAAGAGAAAATAAGGGGTTAGCTAAAATGGCAATGGCCACAGCAAGGCTAATCCACCCATCCATGGTGGTGTCCAAGAGCTCAAGAGCGCCACCAGCACCCTTGCTCCTCCACACCCATAAGCCCCTAACCACCGCACTGACCTCATCGTTTCACTTCACGCTCCACTCCGTCGACGTCTCCAAGGACGACAAGCCGCTGGACACGGCGCTCGAGACCAAACAAGAAGATGCAACCGCCGCCGCCGCCGCCGGCGACCTGGCGACACCACTGCCGGGGGAGTTGGACGCGGAGGAGGACAGGCCGAAGCTTGACCCCCGCCGGTTTGAGGAGCAGTTCGCGGTGCTGAACACGGGGGTGCACGAGTGCCGGTCCTGCGGCTACCTGTACGACCAGGCGAAGGGAGATCCGTCCTACCCGGTGCCCTCGGGGCTGCCGTTCAACAAGCTGCCGGACGACTGGCGGTGCCCGACGTGCGGCGCGGCGCAGTCCTTCTTCGACAGCAAGAGCGTCGAGATCGCCGGGTTCGCTCAGAACCAGCAGTTCGGGCTCGGCGGCAACTCGCTCACCTCTGGCCAGAAGACGCTACTCATCTACGGAAGCCTCCTTGTCGGCTTCGCCTTCTTCCTCTCCGGCTACTTCTTGCAATGAGTACCGAGCTAGGCATCATCCTTCCTTTGATCCATTCCAGGAGGCTTCTTGCAATTAGTGAAGAGGAGAAACTGAGTAAGGCTGTTACCGGGTTAATCTTGATAAGTACTGTACTAAATTTGTGTGTATAGATACCTATTGCTTCTGCTACAAAGCGCCCAGCGAGGGGCGATGTATAGCAGAGGGGAAAAGGGACATTTGTTTTGAGGTGCTGGCTATAATTTTCTTGTGAATGCACTTCCCGGACAAATTTCGACTAGAATTGCTTCTAGTTGTTCTAGCAACTAATGCGGCCGGTGGATGCACCCAACGCGCACGACAACAACACAGCGGTCGATCCCCTTTTCTCTTCTCTGCTTCCTCTCTTGTGCGTGTCGCCGGCGCCTCCACCCACTGCTCCGGCCGTTGCCGGCTAGCTCCGGCGCCGCCACGCCCTGCCGCTGCTCCGCCGCTGCCTTCTCCTCCGATTCCCCGCCTTTCCTTGACTAGTTTGGCCCCTGTGTGCCCAATCGAGGCTACCCCCATGAACGTCCATGGCGCTGCAGTTCCCCTCTATTGCGAAGCTCGTCCATGGCGCTGCCCCTCTCGATTTCCTCTCCTCCTAGAGCGATAGCTCCTCTTTGCTCAGTGCTCGCTCTTGTTAGACTAGTCATTATGGTATACGACTTCTAATCCAAGTCAGTTTTGTACCCCTATCCCAAGTCAGTTTGTATCCTTTTATATACTCTTGTATGCCGCACCAAATCATCAACAAGCAACAGTTTTATTCAGCTTTTATGGTATCAGATACCGGTCCTATGTACCCTTTTATATACTCTTGTATGCCGCACCAAATCATCAACAAGCAACAGTTTTATTCAGCTTTCATGGTATCAGATACCGGTCCTAGGGTTTAGGGTATGGCTCCGCCAACGCCACCGTCGCCGCCGCCGCCCGGCTACTTCGAGCGCCGGGCCGCACTCATCGCCAAGGCTGCTAACGCCGCGGCCGCTTCTCTCTCGGCTCTCACCATAGCTCCACAAAACTACCCTGCACCCATCCTCGCCGCACCAATATCTCTTGCTGACACAATCTCCGACGTCAGCCCCTACATCCCCATAGTTCTTGATCTCGCCGCCCACAACTACTACCATTGGAGACATCTCTTCGATCTCCACCTCGGCCGCTGCAACCTGCGCTCGCATGTCGCCGCCAACTGTCTTCCCCGCCCCGACGATCCGCAATGGTTGAAAGACGATCTCGCGATCGTCCAGTGGTTCTACACCCGCATCACCACCGAGATCTTCAACATGCTCGATCACGACGGCGCCACCGCTGCCAACATCTAGCACTCCCTCCGTCAGCTCTTCCAAAGCAACACCGACGCTCGGAAAAACGCTCTCCACACCGAGCTTCGCAATATGGTGCAAGGAGACGCCCCGGTGAACCTGTTCTGCCAGCGCGTTAAGACCATTGGTGATGAGCTCCACGAACTCGGCGATACAGTTAGCGACTCACAGCTAATCAATATCGTCGTCGGCGGCCTCAGCGAAGACTTTGACAAGCAAGCCTTGTTCATACCGATGATACGGCCCCCTCCTACCTTCGCTGAAGTTCGTTCCCTGCTACAACTCACGGCGGAAACACAAGCTCGCCAGGACTCTCGCCCCAAGGTCTTTCATGCTGCGGCTCATCCTCCTCTGTCGTCTACACCAGCGCCGCCTTCCAGGCCGGCTCCTGCCGCCGGGCCGTCCGCATCGTCATCTGTTCAACCACCCCCAGGCTGGCGTCCTAGTCCGAACTACCGCGGCAAAAACCCTATCTACAGGCCGCCGTCGACTCGTTCGGTTCCGCCCACGACATCACCAGCACCGAGTCCTGCACCACCCACCAGTGCTCCATCTGCGGTTGCATGGCGGCCTCCTCATGATCCTTGGACGGGGCTTGTTCAAGCATGGCCCATGCCCTGGTCCGCTCCGTCCACCCTCGGTGCTCCGCCGGCATACTCAGGTGCCTGGCAACCCGGCCTTTGGCCGCCTACTGGTGCTCCCGGGGTTCTCAACCCCCGACAGCCGGCCAATGCCTATCACGCCGCCCCGACGTATGCTCCTTATGGTCATTACAGCACCGACGGCGGCGCCTACTACACACCTCAGCCGGCTCTGCTCCCGACGCCACCCCCACCACAGCCGGCCAATGCCTACTACACTCCCCAGCCGGCCCTACTGCCTTCACCATCGTATCCGCCGGCACTGCTTCCGACGCCACCCTCACCTGCGACGTCGAGCTGGGATCAAGCTGCCTTTCTCCAGGCCATGAATAACTTTGCTGCACAAGGAAACTCAGGTACGGATTGGATCTTTGATTCAGGGGCCTCTAGTCATATGTCTGCATCTAGTAATTGGTTATCTTCTTGCACTAAATCTCCTTTCCCTTCCATTATCCTTGGAGATGGATCATCTATTCATATATATTGTGTTGGTCAGGCTCAACTTCCCTCTTCCACCAAACCTCTTTTACTTCGTGATGTTCTAGTTGCACCCGCCCTCATTAAAAATCTTATCTCTGTTCGCCAATTTACTTGCGACAATCTAGTTTCGGCTGAATTTGACCCTTTTGGTTTATCTGTGAAGGATTACCTGACCAAAGCCGAGATCGCTCGCTTCAATAGCTCCGGTGATCTTTATTCTCTTAATGGAGTTCCTGCCGCCACCCCTCCAACATCCATGCTGGCCTCCGTCGATCTCTGGCATCGTCGCTTGGGCCATCCCAACCCCGCCGTCTTAGCTTCTATGCTTAGTGAATTTACCATACCATGTAATAGGGACTCTCATAATTCTGTGTTTTGCGAGTCTTGTCAATTAGGCAAACATGTGTGTCTTCCCTTTAGTTCCTCTAGTTCTTGTAGCACTTATCCCTTTGAATTAATACATTGTGATTTATGGACCTCTCCCATTGCAAGTGTTTCGGGTTTTAAATACTACCTTGTTATCCTAGATGATTTCACCCACTTTGTCTGGACTTTTCCTCTACGCAACAAATCCGAGGTCCATTCTCTTTTCCTTACTTTTCAACGCTATGTGTCTGTTCACTTCTTCCTCCCAATTCGCTTTATCCAATGTGACAATGGTCGCGAGTTTGATAACATTAAAAATCGTACTTTCTTCTTACAACATGGCATCCTGCTTAGGTTCTCATGTCCCTACACCTCCCCTCAAAATGGTAAAGCAGAACGCTCTCTTCGCACCCTCAATGATATAGTTCGCACTCTCCTCATTCAATCATCTATGCCTCCCAAGTTTTGGGCTGAAGCCCTACACATGGCCACCTTCCTTCTAAATATTCGACCTTCTAAAACTAAACCCAACACTACTCCCTATTATTCCCTCTTTCTTTCCCACCCCGACTACTCCGCGGTTCGTGTTTTCGGCTGTCTCTGTTTTCCCAATGCCTACGCCACTTCTGCAAATAAATTGTCACCACGCTCTATCCCATGTGCTTTTCTCGGCTTCTCTGACGAGCACAAAGGCTATCGCTGTCTCGACCTTCACACCGGACACGTTCATGTCTCTCGTCATGTCACGTTTGCTGAGCACATTTTTCCTTTCTCACAACGCACTACTACACCATCCAACACCCCTAGCTCCGCAAACACCCCTCTCCCCGTCCTTTCCAACTATATACTCCCCTACCTGCCGAACACAACTTATCACCACCACCATTAACACCCACCATAGCCAATCCCAACCATACACTCACCCCACCCGAGACGTCCCCAACACCCCCGACCCCTGCTCCCTCCCCAACACCCCCAACCCCTACTCCCACTCCACCACCCAGCCCTACTCCCACTCCACCACCCAGCCCTACTCCTTCGTCCGACTCTTCCGCTGCGCCGGACTCACCAGTACCCACCTTACCCCCTCGTGCTATTCCTACAGCAGCCCCGATTAATGATCATCGCATGCGTACTAGGGCCAAATCAGGATTTCATCAACCCCAAGACCGCCTAAACCTTCATACCTCCGTATCTCCCACTTCTCTTCCAAAGAATTACAAAACTGCTCTACTTGATCCCAATTGGGCCGCTGCCATGCAAGAAGAATATAATGCTTTACTTCAAAACAACACCTGGCAACTTGTTCCTCGTCCTCCCAATACAAATATTGTTTCTGGCAAATGGATTTTTCGCCAAAAGTTCCACTCCGATGGGAGCCTCTCACGATATAAAGCCAGGTGGGTTTGTCGTGGCTTTTCTCAGCAACAAGGAATTGATTACGAAGAAACCTTCTCTCCTGTTGTTAAACCTAGCACCATTCGCACCGTTCTTAGTGTTGTTGTCTCCTCTTCATGGCCCATTCACCAACTTGATGTTAAAAATGCTTTCCTCCATGGTTCCCTTCAAGAAACTGTCTACTGCCAGCAACCTCTGGGTTTTGAAAATCCATCCTTTCCAACTCATGTATGTCTTCTTCAGAAATCTCTCTACGGTCTTAAACAGGCCCCACGAGCTTGGTTTCAACGCTTCTCCTCCTTCATTCAAACAATAGGCTTCACTCCATCTCTCTCCGACACCTCTCTTTTTGTGTATCATCAAACTTCTGACACTGCCTATTTACTTCTCTATGTAGATGATATCATTCTTACCGCCTCCTCTCAAAAGTTCTTAGATCATATTGTCTCTCTTCTTAGATCTGAATTTTCTATGACCGACCTAGGACTCCTTCATCATTTCTTAGGCATTGCTGTTGTTCGAGATTCCTCCAGCCTTTTTCTTTCCCAACGCCAGTATATTCTTGATCTTCTTAATCGTGCTGGTATGCTTGACTGTCAATCATCTCGTACTCCTGTCGATACTAGTTTTAAACTTTCGGCTACCGGTGAACCCTTTTCCGATCCTACTCTCTATCGTAGCCTAACAGGTGCTCTCCAATATCTCACCATTACTCGTCCTGAAATCTCTTTTGTTGTTCAACAAGCATGTCTCTATATGCATGATCCCCGGGTTCCTCACTATAATCATGTTAAACGCATTCTTTGGTATTTAAAAGGAACTCTCAATCATGGTCTCCACCTCAATAATTCTTCTCCAAACTCGCTTACCGCATACTCTGATGCAGACTGGGCTGGTTGTCCTGACACTCGAAGGTCCACTTCCGGTTTTTGTGTTTTTCTTGGTAACAATTTGATTTCTTGGTCTTCGAAAAGACAGGTTACAGTCTCACGTTCGTCGGCCGAGGCTGAGTATCGCGCTGTGGCACATGCCGTTGCAGATACAATCTGGATTCGGCAGTTACTCTCCGAGCTACACAGGCCTATTGAGCAGGCCACTATTGTCTACTGTGACAACATATCAGCAGTCTCCATGACCAGCAATCCAGTTCAACACCGACGCACAAAGCATATTGAGATTGATATTCATTTTGTTCGTGAAAAGGTTGCTCTTGGTCAGGTTCGGGTGCTTCATGTTCCTTCTACGGCTCAGTTTGCCGACATTTTCACCAAGGCACTGCCTACTAAGCCGTTTCAAGATATCTGTTTCAGTCTCAACGTCGTCGAGCCTGCCGTTGATACTGCGGGGGGATGTTAGAGTAGTCATTATGGTATACGACTTCTAGTCCAAGTCAGTTTTGTACCCCTACCCCAAGTCGGTTTGTACCCTCTTATATACTCTTGTATGCCGCACCAAATCATCAACAAGCAACAGTTTTATTCAGCTTTCAACTCTCCTCCTCTCTGCTCACTCTCCTCCGGCGCCGCCACGCCCTGTCGCTGCTCTGCTGCCGCCTTCATCACGTCATCTGCCGCAGAGCCGAACTCCCCCGGCCCTCCTAGCTTGAGGTCGACAGAGCACTCGGGCCGGCCAAGCGGCCGCGATAGCGATGCCCGCCGCGTCGGGAGCGCCCATGGCCGACGCCCCTTCGACGAGATCTGCAGCTCACCGGGTCTCCTTGGGCCCGTGTCGCCTGCCTGTCCCCGTCCTGCGCGTATGGCACCATCGCGCTCCTCCTCCTCCGTCGCCGCCGCCGCGGCCTCCGTCCGCCTCCGCTCCTCCTCCCGCCACAGCCGCAGCCACTGCCGCGGCCTCCGCCACCGGCCCACCGGCTCGCGGCGCCGCCGCGTTCCTCCGCCACCAGCCGCCCGCCCGCCGCGCTCCTCCGCCGCCATAGCCTGCACCACCGGCCGCCCGCCCGCCGCAGCCACTGCGTTCCTCTCGCGCCGCCCGCCGCGATCCTCTGCCTCCGTGGCCTGCACCTCGAGTCCTCGTATGGCAGGAAGTGCGGGTCGCTGTCCAGTGGGTCCAGGCCGGACACGAGAGGGGAGGAGCGGGCGAGAGCGGACGAGAGGAGCGCCCAATTTTGTCCGCCGCGGACGCATTTGTGGCCCATTTTTGCGCCCAGTTTGGGTCGGGATGGACATGAAACGGACAGCAGGACGTTACGTCCGTTTGGGTCGCCCCGTTGGGCCAATTTTTTTGTCCGGATGACCAAAACGGACGAAACGGGTCGCCCCATTGGAGTTGCTCTTAGCCCTGAATCCCCTCTCGTAAGGCCACTATTGAATATTTGGGCATTTTTTCATGAAGTTTAATTCAGAAAAATGGTAAATAAAACATGATAATCAAAACACAGGTGATAATCAAATCAAGAAACAGATTCATGAAACTAGTCATGCAATCAAAAAGAAAAGGGATAAATATCATATCCGCATTGATTGCTACTGCTAGTAAACCAAAAGCAAACCCTAACACAAGGGATAAAAAAGCATACAGCACAACAGAAGAAGTGTTTGTTGTCGCAGCGTCATGTTGTGAAGAAGATCGTCGACGTTGGGAAGAAGTCGTCGTTGGACGTAGCCACGGTGAAGAAAATTCAGCAGTTATGCAGAAGCGCTCCCCAAAAATTTGATCGTCGCTTTCCCGTACCGGACCACAAGAGGTGGGATTCCATAGGCCTACTGTCTCACTCCTCGGTGCACGCCGAGAAGCGAGATGGGAAAACGTTAGGCGGCGCAAGGCTTGGAATCGGAAGGCACTCACGTTGGGAAAGACGACGTAACATATTACTCCTATAAAGGATGGTGGAGTACCCGCCTTCCGGGGCTCGTCGAGGGCGAAGAGAGCCTCCTAGTCGTCCATTGTCGGGTGGTTTGCGGCGGGAGGCTCTCGGGGCTGATGCGAGCCGTCCGATCTACCCGGACGGCTCGAACCCCGGCGACCCGACTCGTAGGTCGATGACGGGTGGACCAAGGGCGCCGGTCGTTACAGTCAGCCGACAGGTTGATGACGTGTGGAGCGAGGGCGTGCGATTACTACAGTCGGCACATCTCCATGACGAGTGGACCAAGACCGTCATGCCATGGACCCGCCTTCTGGGTGATGGCCTACAAAGCGCACATGATTTAGTTGTACCTTTTTCGAAGTAAGAGTATAGATCCACATGGAGCACATGAAATGGTTTTTTTGTCTCTCGTAGTGACTTATGGAATTGTACCTGCAAGTAATTGTAGACTCAAAGCAAAGTGAGGGCGGAGAATGAATATTGGTTTTGATGACGTGTGGACTTTAAGTAAATAATATAAACAGAAATAAAAATAGTAGGAAAAGTGATGAGTGAACTGACAGATGTGTAAGGCGTTCTCAGAGAGTTAGAATTCCTATTGGTACGTTTCTAACACAACCTATGCAACAGCATAGTATTATGTGCCCCTCAAAAAAAAGCATAGTATTATGTGAATACTTGAGCGACTCTTGAAGTTTACATTGGATGGAGCCGGGTACATGACACGTTTTACTCTAAATAGACTTTGTGCCACACAAGTCGTAATACCCCTGCAGGTTACGACTATGGTAATTAAGGGTTTCCCTGTCCACGGGCCTCATTAAGGGTTCTTCGTAATTCACCTATTAATTGTAAAACCTAGGGATGAAGGCTTGTACTGTCACATCGAATTACCTACACTCCAGAATTACAAATCGTTGATTAACATTTTTCAAATGCAAGATTAACATTTTTAATGCATGGTCAACATTTTTTAATAAACATTTAATATTTTTCAAATGCTTGATTAATATATTTTAAATGCAAGATTTTTTAATACATGGTCAAATTTTTCTATATACATTTAACATTTTTCAAATGCATGATTAACAATTTGCAAATCCAAGTTTAATATATTTTTAATAAAATAAAAGATTAACTATTTTTTGAATAAATGGTCAACATTTTTCTATACATATTTAACATTTTTAAAATGCTTGATTAATAATTTTCAACTACATGTTAAATATTTTTTGAATAAATCTTCAATACTTTTTCTGTACACAGTAACATTTTTAGAATGCATGATTGATATTTTGCTAAAATTTGTTTAACATTTTTTTAAATGCTTGAGTAACATTTTTAAAATACATGATCAAAATTTCAAACATATTGTATATTTTTCTATACATTTTCCATATACAAAAATATTTTCTCTATATATATTTAACTTTTTCAAAAGCTTGTGTAACATTGTTTTCAAATGTTTTATGTAAAGTAAGTTTTGTTGGGGAACGCAGTAATTTCAAAAAAAAATCCTACGCACACGCAAGATCCATCTAGGTGATGCATAGCAACGAGAGGGGAGAGTGTTGTCCACGTACCCAGGTAGACCAAAAGCGGAAGCGTTATGGCAATGCGGTTGATGTAGTCGTACGTCTTCACGATCCGACCGATCCTAGTACCGAAACTACGGCACCTCCGCGATCTGCACACGTTCGGCTCGGTGACGTCCCACGAACTCTCGATCCAGCTGAGTGTCGAGGGAGAGCTTCGTCAGCACGACGGCGTGATGACGATGATGATGAAGTTACCGACGCAGGGCTTCGCCTAAGCACTACAACGATATGACCGAGGTGGAATCTGTGGAGGGGGGCACCGCACACGGCTAAGACAACTGTCGTGTGTCTATGGGGTGCCCCCTCCCCCGTATATAAAGGAGTGGGAGAGGGGGAGGGCCGGCCCTCTCATGGCGCGCCCCAAGGGGAGTCCTACTCCCACCGGGAATAGGATTCCAGCCTTCCCTAGTTGGAGTAGGAGAGGAAGGAAGGAGGAGAGAGGGAGAAAGAAAGAGGGGCGCCGCCCCCCCTTCCCTAGTCCAATTTGGACCCAAGGGGGAGGGGGGGCGCGGCCTGCCCTTGCCGCCCCTCTCTCTCTCCACTAAGGCCCATATGGCCCATTAGACTCCCCCGGGGGTTCCGGTAATTGCCCGAACTCACCCGGAACCATTCCGAAGTCCAAACATAGTCGTCCAATATATCAATCTTCATGTCTCGACCATTTCGAGACTCCTCGTCATGTCCGTGATCACATCCGGGACTCGGAACAACCTTCGGTACATCAAAACACATAAACTCACACCGATCATCACCGAACGTTAAGCGTGCGGACCCTACGGGTTCGAGAACTATGTAGACATGACTGAGACTCATCTCCAGTCAATAACCAATAGCAGAACCTGGATGCTCATATTGGTTCCTACATATTCTACTACGAAGATCTTTACCGGTCAAACCGCATAACAACATACGTTGTTCCCTTTGTCTTCGGTATGTTACTTGCCCGAAATTCGATCATCGGTATTTCAATACCTAGTTCAATCTCGTTACCGGCAGGTCTCTTTCCTCATTCCGTAATGCATCATCCCGCAACTAACTCATTAGTCACATTGCTTTCAAGGCTTATAGTGATGTGCATTACCGAGAGGGCCCAGAGATACCTCTCCGAAACACAGAGTGATAAATCCTAATCTCGATCTATGCCAACTCAACAAACACCATCGGAGACACCTGTAGAGCATCTTTATAATCATCCAGTTACGTTGTGACGTTTGATAGCACACTAAGTGTTCCTCCGCTATTCGGGAGTTGCATAATCTCATAGTCATAGGAACATGTATAAGTCATGAAGAAAGCAATAGCAACAAACTAAACGATCAAGTGCTAAGCTAACGGAATGGGTTAAGTCAATCACATCATTCTCTAATGATGTGATCCCGTTAATCAAATGACAACTCATGTCTATGGCTAGGAAACTTAACCATCGTTGATTCAACGAGCTAGTCAAGTAGAGGCATACTAGTGACACTCTGTTTGTCTATGTATTCACACATGTACTAAGTTTCCGGTTAATACAATTCTAGCATGAATAATAAACATTTATCATGATATAAGGAAATATAAATAACAACTTTATTATTGCCTCTAGGGCATATTTCCTTCAGTCTCCCACTTGCACTAGAGTCAATAATCTAGATTACACAGTAATGATTCTAACACCCATGGAGTCTTGGTGCTGATCATGTTTTGCTCGTGAGAGAGGCTTAGTCAACGGGTCTGCAACATTCAGATCCGTATGTATCTTGAAAATCTCTATGTCTCCCTCCTTGACTTGATCGTGGGTGGAATTGAAGCGTCTCTTAATGTTCTTGGTTCTCTTGTGAAATATGGATTCCTTTGCCAAGGCAATTGCACCAGTATTGTCACAAAAGATTTTCATTGGACCCGATGCACTAGGTATGACACCTAGATCGGATATGAACTCCTTCATCCAGACTCCTTCATTTGCTGCTTCCGAAGCAGCTATGTACTCCGCTTCACACGTAGATCCCGCCACAACGCTTTGCTTAGAACTGCACCAACTGACAGCTCCATTGTTCAATATAAATACGTATCCGGTTTGTGACTTAGAGTCATCCGGATCAGTGTCAAAGCTTGCATCGACGTAACCATTTACGACGAGCTCTTTGTCACCTCCATAAACGAGAAACATATCCTGAGTCCTTTTCAGGTATTTCAGGATGTTCTTGACTGCTGTCCAGTGATCCACTCCTGGATTACTTTGGTACCTCCTTGCTAAACTAATAGCAAGGCACACACCAGATCTGGTACACAGCATTGCATACATGATGGAACCTATGGCTGAAGCATAGGGAATGACTTTCATTTTCTCTCTATCTTCTGAAGTGGTCGGGCATTGAGTTTGACTCAACTTCACACCATGTAACACAGGCAAGAACCCTTTCTTTGCTTGATCCATTTTGAACTTCTTCAAAACTTTGTCAAGGTATATGCTTTGTGAAAGTCCAATTAAGCGTCTTGATCTATCTGTATAGATCTTGATGCTAATATATAAGCAGCTTCACCGAGGTCTTTCATTCAAAAACTCTTATTCAAATATTCTTTTATGCTATCCAGAAATTCTATATCATTTCCAATCAACAATATGTCATCCACATATAATATTAGAAATGCTACAGAGCTCCCACTCACTTTCTTGTAAATACAGGCTTCTCCAAAAGTCTGTATAAAGCCATATGCTTTAATCACACTATCAAAACGTTTATTCCAACTCCGAGATGCTTGCACCAGTCCATAAATGGATCGTTGGAGCTTACACACTTTGTTAGCATCCTTTGGATTGATAAAACCTTCGGGTTGCATCATATACAACTCTTCTTCCAGAAATCCATTCAGGAATGCAGTCTTTACATCCATTTGCCAAATTTCATAATCATAAAATGCAGCAATTGCTAACATGATTCGGATGGACTTAAGCATCGCTACGGGTGAGAAGGTCTCATCGTAGTCAACTCCTTGAACTTGTCGAAAACCTTTCGCAACAAGTCGAGCTTTGTAGACAGTAACATTACCGTCAGCGTCAGTCTTCTTCTTGAAGATCCATTTATTCTCTATGGCTTGCCGATCATCGGGCAAGTCAACCAAAGTCCACACTTTGTTCTCATACATGGATCCCATCTCAGATTTCATGGCCTCAAGCCATTTCGCGGACTCTGGGCTCGTCATCGCTTCCTCATAGTTCGTAGGTTCGTCATGGTCAAGTAACATGACCTCCAGAACCGGATTACCGTACCACTCTGGTGCGGATCTTACTCTGGTTGACCTACGAGGTTCAGTAGTAACTTGATCTGAAGTTACATGATCATCATCATTAGCTTCCTCACTAATTGGTGTAGTAGTCACAGGAACTGATTTTTTTGATGAACTACTTTCCAATAAGGGAGCAGGTACAGTTACCTCATCAAGTTCTACTTTCCTCCCACTCACTTCTTTCGAGAGAAACTCCTTCTCTAGAAAGGATCCATTATTAGCAACGAATGTCTTGCCTTCGGATCTGTGATAGAAGGTGTACCCAACAGTCTCCTTTGGGTATCCTATGAAGACACATTTCTCCGATTTGGGTTCGAGCTTATCAGGTTGAAGCTTTTTCACATAAGCATCGCAGCCCCAAACTTTAAGAAACGACAATTTGGATTTCTTGCCAAACCACAGTTCATAACGTGACGTCTCAACGGATTTAGATGGTGCCCTATTTAACATGAATGCAGCCGTCTCTAAAGTATAACCCCAAAACGATAGCGGTAAATCAGTAGGAGACATCATAGATCGCACCATATCTAATAAAGTGCGGTTACGAGGTTCGGACACACCATTACGCTGTGGTGTTCCGGGTGGCGTGAGTTGCAAAACTATTCCGCATTGTTTCAAATGTAGACCAAACTCGTAACTCAAATATTCTCCTCCACCATCAGATCGTAGAAACTTTATTTTCTTGTTACGATGATTTTCAACTTCACTCTGAAATTCTTTGAACTTTTCAAATGTTTCAGACTTATGCTTCATTAAGTAGATATACCCATATCTGCTTAAATCATCTGTGAAGGTCGGAAAATAATGATACCCGCCGCGAGCCTCAATATTCATTGGACCACATACATCAGTATGTATGATTTCCAACAAACCTGTTGCTCGCTCCATTGTTCCGGAGAACAGAGTTTTAGTCATTTTGCCCATGAGGCATGGTTCGCAAGTACCAAGTGATTCATAATCAAGTGATTCCAAAAGTCCATCAGTATGGAGTTTCTTCATGCGCTTTACACCAATATGACCTAAATGGAAGTGCCACAAATAAGTTGCACTATCATTATCAACTCTGCATCTTTTGGCTTCAATATTATGAATATGTGTGTTATTACTATCGAGATTCAACAAAAATAGAGCACCACTACAGGAAACAGCTTCTTTGCCGTCAGTCACGGCGGACGGCAAAGGCTCGAAAGGCGGACGGCAAAGACCTTTGCCGTCAGCCGCTGACGGCAAAAGGCTCCGGCAAAAGGCTCCGGCAGATGGCAAATTAGCTGATTCCAGTAGTGCACTCTTCAAGGGTGCATGACCATAAAAGATATTACTCGTATAAATAGAACAAGCATTATTGTCGGATTTAAATGAATAACCGTCTCACATCAAACAAGATCCAGATATAATGTTCATGCTTAACGCTGGCACCAAATAACAATTATTTAGGTCTAAAACTAATCTCGAAGGTAGATGTAGAGGTAGCGTGTCGACGGCGATCACATCGACTTTGGAACCATTTCCCACGCGCATCGTCACCTCGTCCTTAGCCAATCTTCGCTTAATCCGTAGTCCCTGTTTCGAGTTGCAAATATTAGCAACAGAATCAGTATCAAATACCCAAGTACTACTGCGAGTATTAGTAAGGTACACATCAATAACATGTATATCACATATACCTTTTTTCACCTTGCCATCCTTCTTATCCGCCAAATACTTGGGGCAGTTCCGCTTCCAGTGACCAGTCTGTTTGTAGTAGAAGCACTCAGTCTCAGGCTTAGGTCCAGACTTGGGCTTCTTCACTTGAGCAGCAACTTGCTTGCCGTTCTTCTTGAAGTTCCCCTTCTTCCCTTTACCCTTTTCTTGAAACTGGTGGTCTTGTTGACCATCAACACTTGATGCTCCTTCTTGATTTCTACCTCCGTAGCCTTTAGCATTGCGAAGAGCTCGGGAATCGTCTTATCCATCCCTTGCATGTTATAGTTCATCACGAAGCTTTTGTAGCTTGGTGGCAGTGATTGAAGAACTCTGTCAATTACACTATCAACTGGAAGATTAACTCCCAGCTGAGTCAAGTGATTCTGATACCCAGACATTTTGAGTATATGCTCACTGACAGAACTATTCTCCTCCATTTTGCAGCTATAGAACTTATTGGGGACTTCATATCTCTCAATCCGGGCATTTGCTTGAAATATTAACTTCAACTCCTAGAACATCTCATATGCTCCATGACGTTCAAAACGTCGTTGAAGTCCCGGTTCTAAGCCGTAAAGCAAGGCACACTGAACTATCGAGTAGTCATCAACTTTGCTCTGCCAGGCGTTCACAACGTCAGGCGTTGCTCCTGCAGCGGGTCTTGCACCTAGCGGTGCTTCCAGGACATAATTCTTCTGTGCAACAATGAGGATAATCCTCAAGTTACGGACCCAGTCCATGTAGTTGCTACCATCATCTTTCAACTTAGCTTTCTCTAGGAACGCATTAAAATTCAAAGGAACAGTAGCACGGGCCATTGATCTATAACAACATAGACATGCAAAATACTATCAGGTACTAAGTTCATGATAAATTAAAGTTCAATTAATCATATTACTTAATAACTCCCACTTAGATAGACATCCCTCTAATCATCTAAGTGATCACGTGATCCAAATCAACTAACCATGTCCGATCATCACGTGAGATGGAGTAGTTTTCAATGGTGAACATCACTATGTTGATCATATCTACTATATGATTCACGCTCGACCTTTCGGTCTTAGTGTTCCGAGGCCATATCTGCATATGCTAGGCTCTTCAAGTTTAACCTGAGTATTCTGCGTGTGCAAAACTGGCTTGCACCCGTTGTATGTGAACGTAAATCTTATCACACCCGATCATCACGTGGTGTCTCGGCACGACGAACTTTTGCAACGGTGCATACTCGGGGAGAACACTTGTACCTTGAAATTTAGTGAGAGATCATCTTATAATGCAACCGCCGAACTAAGCAAAATAAGAAGCATAAAGGATAAACATCACATGCAATCAATATAAGTGATATGATATGGCCATCATCATCTTGTGCCTTTGATCTCCATCTCCAAAGCACCGTCATGATCACCATCGTCACCGGCGCAACACCTTGATCTCCATCGTAGCATCATTGTCGTCTCGCCAACTATTGCTTCTACGACTATCGCTACCGCTTAGTGATAAAGTAAAGAAATTACATGGTGATTGCATTTCATACAATAAAGCGACAACCATATGGCTATTGCCAGTTGCCGATAACTGTGTTACAAAACATGATCATCTCATACAATAAAATTTAGCATCATGTCTTGACCATATCACATCACAACATGCCCTGCAAAAACAAGTTAGACGTCCTCTACTTTGTGGTTGCAAGTTTTACGTGGCTGCTACGGGCTGAGAAAGAACCGTTCTTACCTACGCATCAAAACCACAATGATTTTTCATCAAGTGTGTTGTTTTAACCTTCAACAAGGACCGGGCGTAGTCACACTCGATTCAACTAAAGTTGGAGAAACTGACACCCGCCAGCCACCGGTGTGCAAAGCACGTCGGTAGAACCAGTCTCGCGTAAGCGTACGCGTTATGTCAGTCCGGGCCGCTTCATCCAACAATACAGCCGAATCAAAGTATGACATGCTGGTAAGCAGTATGACTATTATCGCCCACAACTCTTTGTGTTCTACTCGTGTATATAACATCTACGCATAGACCTGGCTCGGATGCCACTGTTGGGGAACGCAGTAATTTCAAAAAAATTCCTACGCACACGCAAGATCCATCTAGGTGATGCATAGCAACGAGAGGGGAGAGTGTTGTCCACGTACCCTCGTAGACCAAAAGCGGAAGCGTTATGACAACGCGGTTGATGTAGTCGTACGTCTTCACGATCCGACCGATCCTAGTACCGAAAGTACGGCACCTCCGCGATCTGCACACGTTCGGCTCGTTGACGTCCCACGAACTCTCGATCCAGCTGAGTGTCGAGGG
The DNA here is from genome assembly GCF_002575655.3 of Aegilops tauschii subsp. strangulata. Lineage (NCBI taxonomy): Eukaryota > Viridiplantae > Streptophyta > Magnoliopsida > Poales > Poaceae > Aegilops > Aegilops tauschii. The sequence goes on from NC_053039.3 coordinate 107,454,378, forward strand.
AGAGCTTCGTCAGCACGACGGCGTGATGACGGTGATGATGAAGTTACCGGCGCAGGGCTTCTCCTAAGCACTACAACTATATGACCGAGGTGAAACCTGTGGAGGGGGCACCGCACACGGCTAAGACAACTGTCAACTTGTGTGTGTATGGGGTGCCCCCTCCCCCGTATATAAAGGAGTGGAGGAGGGGGAGGGCTGGCCCTCTCATGGCGCGCCCCAAGGGGAGTCCTACTCCCACCGGGAGTAGGATTCCCCCCTTCCCTAGTTGGAGTAGGAGAGGAAGGAAGGAGGAGAGAGGGAGAAGGAAAGGGGGGCGCCGCCCCCCTTCCCTAGTCCAATTCGGACCCAAGGGGGAGGGGGCGCGCGGCCTGCCCTGGCCGCCCCTCTCTCGCTCTCTCCACAAAGGCCCATATGGCCCATTAGACTCCCCGGGGGGTTCCGGTCACCCCCCGATACTCCGGTAATTGCCCGAACTCACCCGGAACCATTCCGAAGTCCAAACATAGTCGTCCAGTATACAAATATTTATGTCTCGACCATTTCGAGACTCCTCGTCATGTCCGTGATCACATCCGGGACACGGAACAACCTTCGGTACATCAAAACACATAAACTCATAATACCAATCGTCACCGAACGTTAAGCGTGTGGACCCTACGGGTTCGAGAACTATGTAGACATGACTGAGACTCATCTCCGGTCAATAACCAATAGCGGAACCTGGATGCTCATATTGGTTCCTGTTGGGGAACGTAGTAATTTCAAAAAAATTCCTACGCACACGCAAGATCATGGTGATGCATAGCAACGAGAGGGGAGAGTGTTGTCCACGTACCCTCGTAGACCGAAAGCGGAAGCGTTAGCACAACGCGGTTGATGTAGTCGTATGTCTTCACGATCCGACCGATCAAGTACCGAACGCACGGCACCTCCGAGTTCAGCACACGTTCAGCCCGATGACGTCCCTCGAACTCCGATCCAGCCGAGTGTTGAGGGAGAGTTTCGTCAGCACGACGGCGTGATGACGATGATGATGTTCTACCGACGCAGGGCTATGCCTAAGCACCGCTACAGTATTATCGAGGTGGACTATGGTGGAGGGGGGCACCGCACACGGCTAAACGATTAAACGATCAATTGTGTTATCTAGGGTGCCCCCTGCCCCCATATATAAAGGAGCAAGGGGGGAGGTGCGGCCGGCCAGGAGGGGGCGCGCCAGGAGGAGTCCTACTCCCACCGGGAGTAGGACTCCCTCCCTTTTCCTTGTTGGATTAGGAGTGGAGGGGGAAAGACGAGGGAGAGAGGAAGGAAAGGGGGGCGCCACCCCCCTCTCCTTGTCCTATTCGGACTAGGGGGAGGGGCGCGCGGCCCTGCCCTGGCCGCCTCTCCTCTTCTCCACAAAGGCCCACTATGGCCCATTAAGCCCCCGGGGGGTTCCGGTGACCCCTCGGTACTCCGGTAAAATCCCGATTTCAGCCGGAACACTTCCGATATCCAAATATAGGCTTCCAATATATCAATCTTCATGTCTCGACCATTTCAAGACTCCTCGTCATGTCCGTGATCACATCCGGGACTCCGAACAACCTTCGGTACATCAAAACTCATAAACTCATAATATAACCGTCATCGAAACTTTAAGCATGCGGACCCTACGGGTTCGAGAACTATGTAGACATGACCGAGACACGTCTCCGGTCAATAACCAGTAGCGGAACCTGGATGCTCATATTGGCTCCCAAATATTCTACGAAGATCTTTATCGGTCAGACCGCATAACAACATACGTTGTTCCCTTTGTCACCGGTATATTACTTGCCCGAGATTCGATCGTCGGTATCTCAATACCTAGTTCAATCTCGTTACCGGCAAGTCTCTTTACTCGTTCTGTAATACATCATCCCGCAACTAACTCATTAGTTGCAATGCTTGCAAGGCTTAAGTGATGTGCATTACCGAGAGGGCCCAGAGATACCTCTCCGACAATCGAAGTGACAAATCCTAATCTCGAAATACGCCAACCCAACAAGTACCTTCGGAGACACCTGTAGAGCACCTTTATAATCACCCAGTTACGTTGTGACGTTTGGTAGCACACAAAGCATTCCTCCGGTAAACGGGAGTTGCATAATCTCATAGTCATAGGAACATGTATAAGTCATGAAGACAGCAATAGCAACATACTAAACGATCGAGTGCTAAGCTAACAGAATTGGTCAAGTCAATCACATCATTCTCCTAATGATGTGATCCCGTTAATCAAATGACAACTCATGTCAATGGCTAGGAAACATAACCATCTTTGATCAACGAGCTAGTCAAGTAGAGGCATACTAGTGACACTCTGTTTGTCTATGTATTCACGCAAGTATTATGTTTCCGGTTAATACAATTCTAGCATGAATAATAAACATTTATCATGATATAAGGAAATAAATAACAACTTTATTATTGCCTCTAGGGCATATTTCCTTCAGTCTCCCACTTGCACTAGAGTCAATAATCTAGATTACACAGTAATGATTCTAACATCCATGGAGCCTTGGTGCTGATCATGTTTTGCTCGTGGAAGAGACTTAGTCAACGGGTCTGCAACATTCAGATCCGTATGTATCTTGCAAATTTCTATGTCTCCCACCTGGACTAGATCCCGGATTGAATTGAAGCGTCTCTTTATGTGCTTTGTTCTCTTGTGAAATCTGGATTCCTTCGCCAAGGCAATTGCACCAGTATTGTCACAAAAGATTTTCATTGGACCCGATGCACTAGGTATGACACCTAGATCGGATATGAACTCCTTCATCCAGACTCCTTCATTTGCTGCTTCCGAAGCAGCTCTGTACTCCGCTTCACACGTAGATCCCGCCACGACACTTTGTTTAGAACTGCACCAACTGACAGCTCCACCGTTCAATGTAAACACGTATCCGGTTTGTGATTTAGAATCGTCCGGATCAGTGTCAAAGCTTGCATCGATGTAACCATTTACGACTAGCCCTTTGTCACCTCCATAAACGAGAAACATATCCTGAGTCCTTTTCAGGTATTTCAGGATGTTCTTGACCGATGTCCAGTGATCCGCTCCTGGATTACTTTGGTACCTCCCTGCTAAACTTATAGCAAGTTACACATCAGGTCTGGTACACAGCATTGCATACATGATAGAGCCTATGGCTGAAGCATAGGGAACATCTTTCATCTTCTCTCTATCTTCTGCAGTGGTCGGGCATTGAGTCTTACTCAACTTCACACCTTGTAACAGAGGCAAGAACCCTTTCTTTGCTTGATCCATTTTGAACTTCTTCAAAACTTTGTCAAGGTATGTGCTTTGTGAAAGTCCAATTAAGCGTCTTGATCTATCTCTATAGATCTTGATGCCCAATATATAAGCAGCTTCACCGAGGTCTTTCATTGAAAAACTCTTATTCAAGTATCCCTTTATGCTATCCAGAAATTCTATATCATTTCCAATCAAGAATATGTCATCCACATATAATATCAGAAATGCTACAGAGCTCCCACTCACTTTCTTGTAAATACAGGCTTCTCCAAAAGTCTGTATAAAACCAAATGCTTTGATCACACTATCAAAACGTTTATTCCAACTCCGAGAGGCTTGCACCAGTCCATAAATGGATCGCTGGAGCTTGCACACTTTGTTAGCTCCCTTTGGATCGACAAAACCTTCTGGTTGCATCATATACAACTCTTCTTCCAGAAATCCATTCAGGAATGCAGTTTTGACATCCATTTGCCAAATTTCATAATCATAAAATGCGGCAATTGCTAACATGATTCGGACAGACTTAAGCATCGCTACGGGTGAGAAAGTCTCATCGTAGTCAATCCCTTGAACTTGTCGAAAACCTTTTGCAACAAGTCGAGCTTTATAGACAGTAATATTACCGTCAGCGTCAGTCTTCTTCTTGAAGATCCATTTATTCTCAATGGCTTGCCGATCATTGGGCAAGTCAACCAAAGTCCACACTTTGTTCTCATACATGGATCCCATCTCAGATTTCATGGCCTCAAGCCATTTTGCGGAATCTGGGCTCACCATCGCTTCTTCATAGTTCGTAGGTTCGTCATGGTCTAGTAACATAACCTCCAGAACAGGATTACCGTACCACTCTGGTGCGGATCTTACTCTGGTTGACCTACGAGGTTGAGTAACAACTTGATCTGAAGTTCCATGATCATCATCATTAACTTCCTCACTAATTGGTGTAGGCGTCACAGGAACCGGTTTCTGTGATGAACTACTTTCCAATAAGGGAGCAGGTACAGTTACCTCATCAAGTTCTACTTTCCTCCCACTCACTTCTTTCGAGAGAAACTCCTTCTCTAGAAAGGATCCATTCTTAGCAACGAATGTCTTGCCTTCGGATCTGTGATAGAAGGTGTACCCAACAATCTCCTTTGGGTATCCTATGAAGACACATTTCTCCGATTTGGGTTCGAGCTTATCAGGTTGAAGCTTTTTCACATAAGCATCGCAGCCCCAAACTTTAAGAAACGACAACTTTGGTTTCTTGCCAAACCACAGTTCATAAGGCGTCGTCTCAACGGATTTCGATGGTGCCCTATTTAACGTGAATGCAGCCGTCTCTAAAGCATAACCCCAAAATGATAACGGTAAATCAGTAAGAGAAATCATAGATCGCACCATATCTAGTAAAGTACGATTACGAGGTTCGGACACACCATTACGTTGTGGTGTTCCAGGTGGCGTGAGTTGCGAAACTATTCCGCATTGTTTCAAATGTAGACCAAACTCGTAACTCAAATATTCTCCTCCACGATCAGATCGTAGAAACTTTATTTTCTTGTTACGATGATTTTCAACTTCACTCTGAAATTCTTTGAACTTTTCAAATGTTTCAGACTTATGCTTCATTAAGTAGATATACCTATATCTGCTTAAATCATCCGTGAAGGTGAGAAAATAACGATACCCGCCGCGAGCCTCAACATTCATTGGACCACATACATCAGTATGTATGATTTCAACAAATCAGTTGCTTGCTCCATAGTTCTGGAGAACGGCGTTTTAGTCATCTTGCCCATGAGGCATGGTTCGCAAGTACCAAGTGATTCATAATCAAGTGATTCCAAAAGTCCATCAGTATGGAGTTTCTTCATGCGCTTTACACCAATATGACCCAAACGGCAGTGCCATAAATAAGTTGCACTATCATTATCAACTCTGCATCTTTTGGCTTCAACATTATGAATATGTGTATTACTACTATCGAGATTCATCAAAAATAGACCACTCTTCAAGGGCGCATGACCATAAAAGATATTACTCATATAAATAGAACAACCATTATTCTCTGATTTAAATGAATAATCGTCTCGCATCAAACAAGATCCAGATATAATGTTCATGCTCAACGCTGGCACCAAATAACAATTATTTAGGTCTAATACTAATCCCGAAGGTAGATGTAGAGGCAGCGTGCCGACAGCGATCACATCAACTTTGGAACCATTTCCCATGCGCATCGTCACCTCGTCCTTAGCCAGTGTCCGCTTAATCTGTAGTCCCTGTTTCGAGTTGCAAATATTAGCAACAGAACCAGTATCAAATACCCAGGTGCTACTGCGAGCTCTGGTAAGGTACACATCAATAACATGTATATCACATATATCTTTGTTCACCTTGCCATCCTTCTTATCCGCCAAATACTTGGGGTAGTTCCGCTTCCAGTGACCAGTCTATTTGTAGTAGAAGCACTCAGTCTCAGGTTTAGGTCCAGACTTGGGTTTCTTCTCTTGAGCAGCAACTTGCTTGCTGTTCTTCTTGAAGTTCCCCTTCTTCTTCCCTTTGCCCTTTTTCTTGAAACTGGTGGTCATATTGACCATCAACACTTGATGCTCCTTCTTGATTTCTACCTCCGCAGCCTTTAGCATTGCGAAGAACTCGGGAATCGTCTTATCCATCCCTTGCATGTTATAGTTCATCATGAAGCTCTTGTAGCTTGGTGGCAGTGATTGAAGAATTTTGTCAATGACGCTATCATCCGGAAGATTAACTCCCAGTTGAATCAAGTGATTGTTATACCCAGACATTCTGAGTGTATGCTCACTGACAGAACTATTCTCCTCCATCTTGCAGCTGTAGAACTTATTGGAGACTTCATATCTCTCAATCCGGGCATTTGCTTGAAATATTAACTTCAACTCCTGAAACATCTCATATGCTCCATGACGTTCAAAACGTCGTTGAAGTCCCGGTTCTAAGCTGTAAAGCATGGCACACTGAACTATCGAGTAGTCATCAGCGGTGCTTCCAAGACATAACTCTTCTGTGCGACAATGAGGATAATCCTCAAGTTACGGACCCAGTCCATGTAGTTGCTACCATCATCTTTCAACTTAGCTTTCTCTAGGAACGCATTAAAATTCAAAGGAACAGTAGCACGGGCCATTGATCTATAACAACATAGACATGCAAAATACTATCAGGTACTAAGTTCATGATAAATTAAAGTTCAATTAATCATATTACTTAATAACTCCCACTTAGATAGACATCCCTCTAATCATCTAAGTGATCACGTGATCCAAATCAACTAACCATGTCCGATCATCACGTGAGATGGAGTAGTTTTCAATGGTGAACATCACTATGTTGATCATATCTACTATATGATTCACGCTCGACCTTTCGGTCTCAGTGTTCCGAGGCCATATCTGCATATGCTAGGCTCGTCAAGTTTAACCTGAGTATTCTGCGTGTGCAAAATTGGCTTGTACCCGTTGTAGATGGACGTAGAGCTTATCACACCCGATTATCACGTGGTTTCTGGGCACGACGAACTTTGGCAACGGTGCATACTCAGGGAGAACACTTTTATCTTGAAATTTAGTGAGAGATCATCTTATAATGCTACCGTCAATCAAAGCAAGATAAGATGCATAAAAGATAAACATCACATGCAATCAATATAAGTGATATGATATGGCCATCATCATCTCGTGCTTGTGATCTCCATCTCCGAAGCACCGTCATGATCACCATCGTCACCGGCGCGACAACTTGATCTCCATCGTAGCATCATTGTCGTCTCGCCAATCTTATGCTTCTACGACTATCGCTACCGCTTAGTGATAAAGTAAAGCATTACAGGGCGATTGCATTGCATACAATAAAGCGACAACCATATGGCTCCTGCCAGTTGCCGATAACTCGGTTACAAAACATGATCATCTCATACAATTAAATTTAGCATCATGTCTTGACCATATCACATCACAACATGCCCTGCAAAAACAAGTTAGACGTCCTCTACTTTGTTGTTGCAAGTTTTACGTGGCTGTTATGGGCTTAGCAAGAACCGTTCTTACCTACGCATTAAAACCACAACGATAGTTTGTCAAGTTGGTGCTGTTTTAACCTTCGCAAGGACCGGGCGTAGCCACACTCGGTTCAACTAAAGTTGGAGAAACTGACACCCGCCAGCCACCTGTGTGCAAAGCACGTCGGTAGAACCAGTCTCGCGTAAGCGTACGCGTAATGTCGGTCCGGGCCGCTTCATCCAACAATACCGCCGAACCAAAGTATGACATGCTGGTAAGAAGTATGACTTATATCGCCCACAACTCACTTGTGTTCTACTCGTGCATATGACATCTACGCATAAAACCTGGCTCTGATACCACTGTTGGGGAACGTAATAATTTCAAAAATTTCCTATGCACACGCAAGATCATGGTGATGCATAGCAACGAGAGGGGAGAGTGTTGTCCACGTACCCTCGTAGACCGAAAGCGGAAGCGTTAGCACAACGCGGTTGATGTAGTCGTATGTCTTCACGATCCGACCGATCAAGTACCGAACGCACGACACCTCCGAGTTCAGCACACGTTCAGCCCGATGACGTCCCTCGAACTCCGATCCAGTCGAGTGTTGAGGGAGAGTTTCGTCAGCACGACAGCGTGATGACGATGTTGATGTTCTACCAACGCAGGGCTTCGCCTAAGCACCGCTACAGTATTATCGAGGTGGACTATGGTGGAGGGGGGCACCGCACACGGCTAAAAGATCAAACGATCAATTGTGTTCTCTAGGGTGCCCCTGCCCCCGTATATAAAGGAGCAAGGGGGAGGTGCGGCCGGCCAGGAGGGGGCGCGCCAGGAGGAGTCCTACTCCCACCGGGAGTAGGACTCCCTCCCTTTTCCTTGTTGGATTAGGAGTGGAGGGGGAAAGCGGAGGGAGAGAGGAAGGAAAGGGGGGGCGCCGCCCCCCTCTCCTTGTCCTATTCGGACTAGGGGGAGGGGCGCGCGGCCCTGCCCTGGCCGCCTCTCCTCTTCTCCACAAAGGCCCACTATGGCCCATTAAGCCCCCGGGGGGTTCCGGTAACCCCTCGGTACTCCAGTAAAATCCCGATTTCACCCGGAACACTTCCGATATCCAAATATAGGCTTCCAATATATCAATCTTCATGTCTCGACCATTTCGAGACTCCTCGTCATGTCCGTGATCACATCCGGGACTCCGAACAACCTTCGGAACATCAAAACTCATAAACTCATAATATAACCGTCATCAAAACTTTAAGCGTGCGGACCCTACGAGTTCGAGAACTATGTAGACATGATCGAGACACGTCTCCGGTCAATAACCAATAGCGGAACCTGGATGCTCATATTGGCTCCCACATATTCTACGAAGATCTTTATCGGTCAGACCGCATAACAACATACGTTGTTCCCTTTGTCATCGGTATGTTACTTGCCCGAGATTCGATCGTCGGTATCTCAATACCTAGTTCAATCACGTTACCGGCAAGTCTCTTTACTCGTTCTGTAATACATCATCCCGCAACTAACTCATTAGTTGCAATGCTTGCAAGGCTTAAGTGATGTGCATTACCGAGAGGGCCCAGAGATACCTCTCCGACAATCGGAGTGACAAATCCTAATCTCCAAATACGCCAACCCAACAAGTACCTTCAGAGACACCTGTAGAGCACCTTTATAATCACCCAGTTACGTTGTGATGTTTGGTAGCACACAAAGCGTTCCTCCGGTAAACGGGAGTTGCATAATCTCATAGTCATAGGAACATGTATAAGTCATGAAGAAAGCAATAGCAACATACTAAACGATCGAGTGCTAAGCTAACGGAATGGGTCAAGTCAATCACATCATTCTCCTAATGATGTGATCCCGTTAATCAAATGACAACTCATGTCAATGGCTAGGAAACATAACCATCTTTGATCAACGAGCTAGTCAAGTAGAGGCATACTAGTGACACTCTGTTTGTTTATGTATTCACACAAGTATTATGTTTCCGATTAATACAATTCTAGCATGAATAATAAACATTTATCATGATATAAGAAAATAAATAACAACTTTATTATTGCCTCTAGGGCATATTTCCTTCAGTTCCTACATATTCTACGAAGATCTTTATCGGTCAAACCGCATAACAACATACGTTGTTCCCTTTGTCATCGGTATGTTATTTGCCCGAGATTCGATCGTTGGTATCTCAATACCTAGTTCAATCTCGTTACCGGCAAGTCTCTTTACTCGTTCTATAATGCATCATCCCGCAACTAACTCATTAGTCATATTGCTTGCAAGGCTTATAGTGATGTGCATTACCAAGAGGGCCCAGAGATACCTCTCCGAAACACGGAGTGACAAATCCTAATCTCGATCTATGTTAACTCAACAAACACCATCGGAGACACCTGTAGAGCATCTTTATAATCACCCAGTTACGTTGCGACGTTTGATAGCACACTAAGTGTTCCTCCGGTATTCGGGAGTTGCATAATCTCATAGTCATAGGAACATGTATAAGTCATGAAGAAAGAAATAGAAACAAACTAAACGATCAAGTGCTAAGCTAGCGGAATGGGTCAAGTCAATCACATCATTCTCTAATGATGTGATCCCGTTAATCAAATGACCATCCATGTCTTTGGCTAGGAAACTTAATCATCTTTGATTCAACGAGCTAGTCAAGTAGAGGCATACTAGTGACACTCTGTTTGTCTATGTATTCACACATATACTAAGTTTCTGGTTAATACAATTCTAGCATGAATAATAAACATTTATCATGATATAAGAAAATATAAATAACAACTTTATTATTGCCTCTAGGGCATATTTCCTTCAAGTTTGGTAGTACATTTATTTAGAATATTTGAAAGTAAAAAGGAAAGAAAAAGGAGGGGGGAAAAGGTAAAAAAAGAAACAAAGAAATGAGGTTGTGACCTCCCTCGCGCCTGGGCTGGCTCATGTTGCGCTCCCCTTGACACGAGGCTTCCCTACGAAATCACTAGTACACGTGGCAAAGGTCACTCCCACCTTTTAGGTTACGATAAGTGGTGCACTGCATGTGCGACACTTACGCAACATCGGAGTTTCCTTTTTTTCTATATTTGTTTATTCAAAACATTTTATCTCTTAAATCATGCGTCCAAATCACGAGTTGTTTTTACCAGTTGATTTGCCGCGTCGAGATCTTTAAAACTAGACCACATATTAATAGGTTTAGACAAAAAAACTGAAAGAAAAAACGGAGCCGGAAGTATAAATACACCCCCGACTTTTTTCCCTTTTTGAGAGGCACAACTGTACCTCTCGTAGAAGCAAATATGTACCTTCACGCGAAGCAAATCTATGCCTCTCATGGAAAAAAAATGTGTTATTCCTTTTTCGTGAGGCACAACTGTGCCACTCGTGGAAGCAAATATGTGCCTGCACAAGAAACAAATTTGTGCCTCATGAATGAAAAAAAAAGTTTTTCCTTTCTAGGAGATAACTATGCCTTTCACGGAAGCAAAGAAACAAATATGTCCTCTCGAGAATGAAAAAACAAAAAAAATCTCTTTCCATGAGGCACAGCTCGCGGAAGCAAATCTGTGCCTTCACGAGAAACAAAATTATGCCTTTCGTGGAAGAAAATAACATGTTTGTTCATGTAATTTTTTCGAACTTTGCTTTGTCCAAAAGTTAGGAAAACCCAAGCAAAAACCAAAAACCTAAAAAAACCCAAAAAAATTACATGAAACCCGAAAACGCATAAAAAATAAATAAAAACCTGAGGGAGTGCCCCAGACGCACACGTGGCGGCTGAGACCGCTCCAAGTAACGCGCTCTCAGCCCACTAAAAGTGACCCTTGAGAGGCTCCCGCAAGGGGTACCCCTTAGTTAGTTGCTCCCGCGAACCAAAATGTTGTTGGATGATTAGGAGCACAGTGGTATTCCCAGCCCACCAGGGTTCAACTCCTTGACTTGACATTAGTGCTCACATTATTTCTGAATTTATTTTAGCCTTCCGACGATGTTCGTTCAGTGGGAGGAGACGTTCCCGTCGACTGCGAGGCGCCTGTGGTGTCTTCGTAAAATCTCAAGATGTTATCCCGGCTCAGTCTCTCGGAGGTGCTCATAGGGGTAGAGTGTGCGTGTGTGCATTCATAGGCCTCGTGTATGTGAGCGATTTTGTCGGATTCAGGGCTTCGCGGACCCAAGAAGGTTTGAACTCTAGAGCGTGTGTGAAGATCTCAACCTCCCAAGATTAGAGCCCGTCGCCCCACAGCCTAGCCTAGCCGGATTCGCGTGAGCAAGGAAGAAGATGAACACAGCAGTTTACCTAGATTCGGGCCACCTCACGGTGTAATACCCTACTCCTGCTTTTGGTGGATTGGCCTCATGAGGGGCTGTGGATGAACTAGTACAGTGGATGAGCAACCTCGCGAGGACTGCTCTGGTGAGGGTGGAAAGAGTTCGATCCCTCTCTACGGTGGTGGCTAACCTATATTTATAATGGCCTTGGTCCTCTCCCCAAAACTTTGGCGGGAAGGGATTCCACAACGACCAATTTGAAAGGGGACAAGAAGTACATCTAATCCTGACGAAAGGTGGTCTTCGCCTGCAAAGCTTCTGGACGTGACACAGCGGTGGGCTCGGTGATGACCTCCGTCCTGTCGAGCCCGTGGTCTTGTTCTTGTAGCACCGGAATGGAAACCTTTGGGAGATTCCTCGGGAACCCACGCCTGTTCTTGCCTCCTTAGCACCAAAGAGGAAAACTGCCTCCTCTGCGCCCGCCTGGCCTTGGTCGTCATGGCTCATGTCATCGTGGCCTCGTGAGGTGGGGTACCTGCATAGAAATCTTCGCTCCTCGGGAGGCCACCTGGGGAGGCCGCTCCCTCGGGAGGTCTTGGCGTCGTCCGCCTCCCGAGACTTGGCCCCTCGCGAGGGTCTTGTCTTGATGGTCTTGGAGGTGGGCCATACCAGCTCGTCGAAGGAGCCACGCCGTGGGCCGCAGGCAGGCAAGTCTAGGTACCCCGATTCGCAGAACGCCGACAAATTTTGATTATACTATGTTACACTTTTTCTTTTGAGCTGGAAAAAAAGTTAGTTTTTTTAGAGAGAAAAAATAAAGTTAGTTTTTTTTGAGAAATAAAGAAAAAAGTTAGGGTGCGTTTGGATCTCAAGCAAGCCTCACTCTAGCCTCGCCCAGCCAGGATAGTTGTTTGGTGGAGTAGAAAAAGCTAGCTTTGCCTAGCAAACTAGCCTGCGTGAGCTAGAAAATCCATGCCCGGACAGGAGAGCCGATTTGGCTCGCCTCCATCGGCAAGAATTGAGCACAAGCCTATTAAGCATGTAACTGCCGCTGTGATCGTGGTTTAGTGGAGGCTAGGCAAAAAAACCAAACAAGTAGCCTTGCTTGTACGAGCTATGCCTCGGGTGAGCTAGAATCCTATTGCCTGGCTGGGCATGTTTAGCTAGAGAACCAAACACACCCTAGTTGCTCCCGCTTCCTTACTGCGGCCTGGATCTACACCCCAGGCCCCCAGGGCCCAGGCCCCGGTGTGCCTTTTTCCTTATGGGCCCCGGATTAGCCCATGACATAGCCGAGGGCCAGGTGCCCAGCAACTCAGCCACGAGAGCCCACGAATTCTCAAAAAAAAAAAAAATCACGAGAGCTCACGGACGACCTAGCAGCAGTTCGCCCGCAAGCGAGGGACGGAGGGAGGGAGACCGCAACACCTGCCAGTGAGCTGCGCCGCCGGCTGCCGGCGATTGCCCCACCCCCTGCCGCTCGACTTCCCCCCACCCCCAGGCCCCCAAGTTCTCCAGACAGCCGGCAGTCCCCGCCTCCCGCCTCCCCGCTGCTCAGGACAGCCGGTGCTGCTCTAGCCTCTAGGCCTAGGCGGACCCCGCCGCCGCTCTACAGCCTCTACTCCGCCCTTTCCTCGACTTCCCGTCTCCCCGCGCAACCAGCAGTCCGTCCGTCCAGGGGACAGGGTAATTTTCTCACAGATATATAATGTTACGATCTGTCGGCTATGAGACAATTCGAGATTTCAATACCTGCTCTGTTTCTTTGTGTTTAATTGAAACTTGAACCAACTATTCCCCTGACTCGAATTGTAGCAGAAACTCGAACCAAACAAGACTCCAAGAGTCAATCTTTCAATGAGTATGTATCTATGTATAGCCCCTGTCTATGTATGAAGAAAGTTAAATTGAAACTTTGAACCAACTATTCAGTCATCTCATGTTGTAGCAGAAACTTGAACCAACTGTGCCTATATGCTATATATACTGTTGATTTGAAACTGGAGCATTTTGATGTCAATTCATTTCATGTTGCAAAAATAGAAGATGAAGAGATATTTTTCATCGTTGTCGGCAATGGAAGAGTCTACACCTGGGGTTTCAGAGTTTTATCTCTTTTATTGGATTGTTAAGCATTGAGGTTAAATTCTAGAATTATTGAACAATTGAGATTTATTTTGTATGTTATCACATATGGTCTTTTTTTAAATGTCATGATGTGTTTTGGGGTAGTTATAAGTGCCAAAGTTATTCCATGTTGAAAAAAAATTGGGCCCAGGCTTTGCTTTAATCCTGGATCCGCCGCTGTACTAGATAATAATCTAATTTCTCTTGAAAAATAAAGCTAACCTAATCCCAAATTGAACAGGCACTCGAGCACGGCGCTGCCGCCCACACACTGTCATACGCTCATCCTCCTCCGCCGCCGAAGCCCTCCACTACAACACCGCTCTCCGCTGCCGACCACACCCTGCAATCTTGCACGCCTCCGACGCTTCAAACAACTTAACTACCGGCTGCCTTTTTCCGCAACCCTCTCCCCTTCCGCCTTTTTATCTTCACTCTTCTCTTGGCCTGATTTCAACAAGGAAATTCTAAAACCTAATCAATCTGCATCGCTTCTGATCCTTCAGCCATGCATCTCACTCTTGAATTCGGGTAATCCTTCTCTCTTTCATTCGAGTGCTTTTCTCTTTGTGTTTATTAGTCTGCCATTTGTCGTTTTTACGAGGTTGATGTGATGTTCCAGGGGCGGTTTGGAGCTTCTCCTAGAGAAATCCACCAAGGTACACAAGGTGGATGTCCAGCCCAGGGACGGTGAAGACAAGGTGCTGCTTGATCAAATGCCTCAGGAGAGACTGCTTATCGTACTTTCAGTTTGATACCTTATAACCTTACATTGTTGTGTCGAATTTTGGTACTTTTGTAGGCCACTATGAAGGGATTGCTCTCTTGGGTGAAGTCCAATTTGGTCAAGGAGCGGCCGGAGATGTTCATCAAGGATGACTCTGTGTATGGTTTCTCTTCTTCTTTTTTCATTTGCTTGTGCAGACGACATGATGATTCAGTTAGTACTGTTGCACGAAGGTGCTGGAGCCTTTCCTTTTGGCAGAAGTGTCTGGAGACCTTGTTGCCGTCCAGGATTTGTGCTATCAGCTTCTCTAGTTGATCACTTCAGCCTGGTGCCTATGTAATAACTAGTGTGAGTCAACAAGCAGCACAAAGCCTTTTGTCCCAAGCAAGTTGGGGTAGGCTGGAGATGAAATCCAACAGAAAACCGTGAGAACTAATAACTAGTGTGAGTACTTCAAAAAAGAAGTGGAAATGAATATATGCCGATAACTAGTGAGTACTTTCATTGGTGGAGATGGAGACTCTTAAGACTCAGCTTATGGCGCTTAACCTAATTAATACAGTACTTTGCTGTGGAAGAATACTAGAATAGCCATGAAAGCAGAGAAATGTTTGTCAGCAAAAAATCTGAAATAGATAGAAATTGTTTGAGAAAGCGAGATTATCGTATTCCACTGTAAATGCCTAACGCAGCCTAAACCAGCCACGGTATCTGGAACCACAACTTGCACTGCATGTGGTGATTCTAGTTTGTAGGAGCCAAACCGTTGACACTAAAGCCATAATTTGTTGAAAGTTTTGATTCTTTAGGAGGTTTGCAGTGTTTTGATTGCTCAAGTTTGGTAATACGTAGGAAGTGACCAAAGTCCAACCGGCGATAGATAGCTATCACAAAAAAAGAGTCAAAAATCCAACCAATTGTTAGATTCCTGCTCATTTTGAAAACACTATGGTGGTTGTTTTGGGCACAAACCAAACACACGCTGATTCAACTACTTCGTGGAAGAATCTTCAACCATTTCTATGGAGTTGAAAAAATATCATGTCCTTTCTGTACTTTTTGATAACATGACTAAGCTATTTATCAATCTAATATTCACGAAAACTGAAACCTTTCTCAACGACGTCATAGTTATTTTTACTTGCTAATGTTTTGGAAGGGCTATATAGATTACTTCAACCACCGCAAAAGGGGTTACATGTTACTCCCTCCGTTCCTAAATATAAGGCTTTTTAGAGATTTCAATATGGACTACATACGGAACAAAATGAGTGAATTTACACTCTAAAATACGTCTATATACATCCGTGTGTAGTTCATATTGAAACCTATAAAGGGCTTATATTTAGAAACGGAGGGAGTACATCACTAAGGAAAATTGGGAATAGGTTGCTTAGTTATTTTTCTTGTAGAACAGTGCATGCTTTGTCGGTGTAATATCCTTAATTAGCTTCATGGTCTGAAACCTTTATGTTTGCAGGAGGCCTGGGGTTCTTGTCCTTATAAATGACTGCGACTGGGAGTTGTGTGGTGGCCTTGATGCAGAGTTGGAAGATAAGGACGTGGTTGTCTTCATCTCCACACTGCACGGTGGTTAATATTATTGTACTGTAGGGTACAGATGGCATTGCGATCTGTGGGAAAGAAACTAAATGCACTGTAATTTTTAAAGCTACTGTAACCTTCTCCTTGTTTCACTATCTAAGTGAAGGATCAACTGGTTATTATGGACCTACTCATTACTACTGTAACCAGGATGGTCCTCACCCTTTGTGATGGTTTTGGAACAGTCAAGGTACCTGAAGATGTGTAAAAAACAAATCTCATTTGATCGTAGCTACTAGCATTGCGTGAGCTAAAGGCTGAATCCGAGTTTCTGCACTGGTCTTCTTTGGGTTCACACTTCCGTCAATTTCCATCAACCTTGAATGTATTATCTCTTCAAATTTATTACAGTTTATGTTGCCAACACGGCAGTAAGTGATGAGCTTCATAACCAACACGGCAGAAAGGAAAGATGCTGTCAAGGAGGAGAACCACTTACTGTGAAAAGACATGCTAAGTGCACAGTAAGTTGGGATTTGTTCTCTCTGTGATAGTACATATACGCATATTTTTGCTTTCGTAACTGCACACAATAAATACCATCAGTGGGAAAACTATTTGGACGATTGAACTGATTAGAAAATCTCATCTCGGCAAACTGGCGGTACTGTAAAATGAGCAGTACCATTATATTGTCCATCGCAATAGCAAGTTCAGTGCAATAGTGTGTTTGATATCATCATTATAAGATCTAGGATTCAAGTCGAAATCAATGTCTGTAGTTCGTTACTCCTCCGTAAAGAAATATAAGAGCATTTAGGTCATTAAAGTAGTGATTTATACACTCTTATATTTCTTTACAGAGGGAGTACTAAATTACGAATTTGGATAATGCTACAGCTGCCTTATCTTGCCTTTTACTTATTTTGCCATTGCATTGCATTCCAACTCTTGAAGATTCTTGAGCAAAGTTTGGTGATTTCTGTAAATATCGCTTGAAATTCAGATGAGTGATGCCTCCTAATTCAGAGATGAGGTTCAGGGCCGTGGCATGTACTGGTCATCCTGTTTCTCAGTTAAATTGGACGATTATATTTTTCTGCAGAAGTATGCTTTCCATGTCTGTGTCAGTTACGAATATCATGCCAAATTTCGAAGATCAGGATAAGATTTCTGGATGTATCCTTTCATGGAAGGGAAGAGAAAAAGACAGTGACCGGTTTTCTGTCCCGGCATTGGTTGGTAACGATCGGTTCTCTTTACTGCAGTTCTGGGTGTTTTCTCCGGCGAGGTTTTGCAGGTCTATTCTTCGTCTATTCAGATCAGGGGGTAGGCCTCTGAATTGACGTCAGTTTCAGCGGAGGGTCGCCGGTCACAATGAAACTCATAAGTTGGAATTGTCGGGGCTTGCTCGGGGCCCAGACAGTTCACTCGCTTTTGGACATCCAGAGGCAGAGTAATGCCGACGCGTTTTTTCGGTCTGAAACACATTTGGACGAGGTTAAGGCAGAGGAGTTGATGAGAAAGCTGAGGATGGATCATATGATTGTGGCATCATGTCTCGGGTTACTCTTAGTCTGGAAGAAGGAGGTGAGGATCTACTCCCGGACTACTACCTTTAGCTGCATCGATGTTTCGGTGGAGGAACCGGATGGTAAATTGTGGAGGTTGACGGGGGTGTATGGCGAGCCAAGTTGGGATAATAAGGAGAGAACGTATCAGCTACTTCGCGATCTCCAAGCACAATCGAATCTCCCGTGGGTGGCAATCGGTGATTTCAACGAGATTTTATTTTCGTCAGAGAAAGAGGGAGGAGCCCCTCGGCAGCAGTCTAGGCTTCAAGCCTTCCAAGATGCATTGTCGGATTGTTCCTTGGAGGATATTGGTTACCACGGGGATAAATTCACTTTCTTCAGGGGAGGTCTACGGGAACGGCTGGACCGGGCTGTCTCGAATGCACAATGGATGGAGATGCATCCGTTATGTGGGCTGAGTAATATGGATATGGGCAAGTCGGATCACCGACCAATCTGTTTGGATACAGAGTACTTAGCAGGAGTTGCTGCGCAGCGTCGTCAAGCTGGCTGGAAGTTTGAGGCGAGGTGGCTGGCAGAGGAAACTGTGGAAGAGGTGGTCAGAACAGCGTGGCAAAAGGCAGTCATCCAAGGGCTTTGTCCTTCGGCTAGCGACAAACTGGCTGCTGTGCATAAGGATCTCCATTTGTGCGATCGAAAAGTTCTGAAGGGCCCTCGTGCTCGGTTGAAGGCAACACAACAGGAATTGGAAATGATCATGTGTGTGTCGTTTACTGCTGAGATTAAGTCGAAGCAGCAAGAACTTACGCTGAAGATTGAAAACCTCCTTGAACAGGAGGAAATCTATTGGGCTCAGAGAGGTCATGCGAATTGGCTGCGACGCGGCGACCGTAACACAAAATTTTATTATCAGTACGCTTCGACCCGTAGGCGCCGTAATTTAATTAAGAGATTGAAAAATATTAATGATGATTGGGTTGAGGGGAATGATAACCTCAAGCCCCTCATTTTCGATTACTTTCGGAGCCTTTTTGATTCTGATGCAGGAATGATAGATGAGGAGTTGCTATCCACTGTTAAACCAGTGGTTACGCCGCATATGAATGCTTTATTAATTGCACCATATACACAGGAGGAAGTAAAGAAAGCCCTGTTCCAAATTGGCGATATGAAGGCTCCTGGCCCAGACAGTCTTCATGCTATTTTCTTCAAACGCTTCTGGCACATTGTTGGAGAGGAGTTTACTAGAGAAGTACTTGATGCTATCAACAATAAGAAGATCCCAGATGGGTGGAATGCTACCAATGTTGTGCTAATCCCAAAGGTGGACAGCTCTGAGGTAATAACCCAATTCAGACCCATTAGTTTATGCAACGTGGTATACAAGATAATCTCAAAGATGCTGGCCAATAGACTGAAAAAAATCCTTCCTGACTTGATTTCCCCGACACAAAGTGCTTTTGTACCATGCAGGTTAATAACTGATAATGTGTTGGTCGCTTATGAATGCTTTCATTCCATTAAAAAGCGAACACATGGCTCAAATGGTGTCTGTGCTGTTAAGTTGGACATGCTAAAAGCATACGACAAAGTAGAATGGGATTTTCTTCGGCAGATGATGATAAGGTTGGGTTTTCATTCGCAATGGGTTGAACTTATTATGGAGTGTGTCTCCTCCGTAAGCTACCAAATCAGATTTAATGACACGGAAACAGAGGAGTTTTAACCGGCCAGAGGCCTTCGACAGGGCGATCCTTTGTCCCCATACCTCTTTTTGATATGTTTTGAAGGCCTATCAAGTCTGCTAGCTCATGAGGAAGAAATTGGTGGAATTGAAGGTATAAAAGTTTCAAGGAATGCCCCTTCTATTTCTCATCTTTTATTTGCAGATGATTATTTGATACTGATGAGAGCAACTGATCAGAATGCAAACTCGTTGAAAAGGATTCTCGACATGTACTGTGTTAGTTCAGGGCAGCGTGTAAGTACCCCAAAATCCAGTATATTTTTTTAGTCCTAATACCAGAGTAAATGACAGGGAGAGTGTTTGTGGAATGCTGGACATATTAACTGAAGCTCTGTCAGATAAGTATCTGGGTTTACCAACTATGGTTGGGGTTGACCGTAGTGACTGTTTTCAGTACCTAGTTGATAGAGTGTGCCAGAGACTAAAGGGATGGAAAGAAAAGACTTTATCAATGCAAGGTAATGAGATTCTCCTGAAATCTGTGGTGCAGGCAATTCCATCCTATGTTATGTCTGTGTTTAAGTTACCGAAAGGGATATGTAATGTTGGAAATATGCCCTAGAGGCAATAATAAAATGGTTATTATTTTGTTTCCTTGTTCATGATAATTGTCTATTGTTCATTCTATAATTGTATTAACTGGAAACCGTAATACATGTGTGAATACATAGACCACAACATGTCCCTAGTAAGCCTCTAGTTGACTAGCTCATTGATCAATAGATGGTTATGGTTTCCTGACCATGGACATTGGATGTCATTGATAACGTGATCACATCATTAGGAGAATGATGTGATGGACAAGACCCAATCCTAAGCATAGCACAAGATCGTGCAGTTCCTTTGCTAGAGCTTTTCCAAATGTCAAGTATCGTTTCCTTAGACCATGAGATTGTGCAACTCCCGGATACCATAGGAGTGCTTTGGGTGTGCCAAACGTCACAACGTAACTGGGTGGCTATAAAGGTGCACTACAGGTATCTTCGAAAGTGTCTGTTGGGTTGGCATGAATCGAGACTGGGATTTGTCACTCCGTATGACGGAGAGGTATCTCTGGGCCACTCGGTAATGCATCATCATAATGAGCTCAATGTGACTAATGAGTTAGCCACGGGATCATGCGTTACGGAACGAGTAAAGTGACTTGCCGGTAACGAGGTTGAACGAGGTATTGGGATACCGGCGATCGAATCTCGGGCAAGTAACATACCGATTGACAAAGGGAATTGTATACGGGATTGATTGAATCCCCGACATCGTGGTTCATCCGATGAGATCATCGTGGAACATGTGGGAGCCAATATGGGTATCCAGATCCCGCTATTGGTTATTGGCCGGAGAGGTGTCTCGGTCATGTCTGCATGGTTCCCGAACCCGTAGGGTCTACACACTTAAGGTT
Organism: Aegilops tauschii subsp. strangulata; assembly: GCF_002575655.3. Lineage (NCBI taxonomy): Eukaryota > Viridiplantae > Streptophyta > Magnoliopsida > Poales > Poaceae > Aegilops > Aegilops tauschii. The sequence continues at coordinate 107,475,056 of NC_053039.3, forward strand.
CGGTGACACTAGAGTTGTTATGGAAAATAGTATGTGGTTACCGAAGGTTGTTCGGAGTCCCGGATGAGATCCCGGACATCACGAGGAGTTCCGGAATGGTCCGGCGGTGAAGATCGATATATTGGACGAAGGGTATTGGAGTCCGGAAGTGTTCCGGGGGTACCAGGCTATGGCCAGTATGACCGAAAGGTGTTTCGGGAGCCCCGCCAAGTGTTGGAGGGCCTCATGGGCCAAAGGGGAAGGGGCAAACCAGCCCACTAAGGGGTGGTGCGCCCCCCACACCCTTTCCCACGTTACTTGGGGAGGTGGGGCGCCTCCACCTGGCTGGGGAGGCAAGCCTCCACCTGCTTGGCTTGGGGGGCAAGTCTCCCTAGGATTTTCCCTAGGGAGACCCAATCTGCTTGGCCGCCCCCCCTAGGGGAAACCCTAGGGCGCCTCCCCCTCTCCCCTTGCCCCTATATATAGTGGAGGGGTGGGAGGGCAGCCGCACCTCTTCCCTGGCGCAGCCCTCCCTCCTCATACACCTCCTCCTTCTCATCCGTAGTGCTTAGCGAAGCTCTGCCGGAGAACCACGAGCTCCATTGCCACCATGCCGTCGTGCTGCTGGAGTTCTCCCTCAACTTCTCCTCTCCCCTTGCTGGATCAAGAAGGAGGAGACGTCCCTGGGCTGTACGTGTGTTAAACGCGGAGGTGCCGTCCGTTCGGCGCTAGATCGCTTCTTCCGCGATTTGAATCGCCGCGAGTATGACTCCATCAACCGCGTTCTTGTAACGCTTCTGCTTTGCGATCTTCAAGGGTATGAAGATGCACTCCCTCTCTCTCGTTGCGAGCATCTCCTAGATTGGTCTTGGTGACACGTAGGAAAATTTTGAATTATTGCTACGTTCCCCAACATGTAAATCAATCACTGATGAAATATCGGGTTTCTGGTGGGGCGATGGAGAGGAGAAAAGGAAAATGCATTGGTTTGCATGGTGGAAAATGTGTGTCCCGAAGAAGAAGGGAGGCATGGGGTTTAGAGACCTTCACAGTTTTAACCTTGTTATATTAGCAAAACAGTGTTGGCGACTTCTCCAAAATCCCGACTCTTTGTGTGCACGTGTTCTGAGTGCAAAATATTATCCTAATGGCGATATCCTCAAAGCTGGTCCAAAGAAAGGCTCATCTTTTACTTGGCAAAGTATTGTTGCTGGGATACAAACTTTCAAAAGGGGTTGCATCTGGCGAGTGGGCACTGGTTCCCAGATTAACATTTGGGAGGACCCTTGGATCCCTTCTAGCGAAACCAGGAAGCTTATTACCCCTAGAGGAGGAATTATGTTAACAAAGGTGGAAGATATAATCGACCCCCACACGGGACAGTGGGATGAGGCACTATTGCATAGCGTGTTCTCACCAGTGGATGTGCACAGAATACTTCAAATCCCCCTCCATGTTGAAACTATGGAAGATTTTGTGGCGTGGCATTATACGAGATCTGGAACTTTCTCAGTTCGTTCGGCATACCATGTGGAGTTCGATCAGTACGGACGTCATTACGCAAGCTTGAATAGCCCAGGGAGTGCTTAGTTGAATGCAGTTTGGAAAGAATTATGGCAACTTCGCCTTCCAGGGAAGATCAAACATTTTGGCTGAAAAGTATTAAAGGGGGTATTACCATGTTACGGTGTTCTCGCAGGCAGACATGTACCCTTGATCCCGCAATGCCCATTGTGCAAAATTGGTCTAGAGGATATCCAGCACTGTCTATTTACGTGTATCCGTGCATCTGAAGTGTGGACTGCTCTAGGACTATCGGAGGTGATTGAACAAGCCGCTCGGCAAGACCGATCCGGCTCTATCACCCTAGATATATTGATTCGGCTGCGCACAGTGACACATACCATACCAACAGCCGAATTTATTTTGGCGGCCATGTGGTTCATTTGGTGGCAAAGAAGGCAACGTACAAGAGGGGAGACAGTACAGACACCGGATCAAACAACTATTTCTATTCAAGTACTTGCCACAAATTTTGTTCGTGCTCATTCACCAAACCAGCCTATACGTAGGATTGATAATGTATGGAAGAAGCCAAGTGCGGGAGTTGTAAAAATCAATGTCGATGCATCATTTCATGAGGATAACTTCACAGGAGCTTGCGGAGCTGTTGCACGAGATGACCATGGCAAATTTCTGGGGGCAGCAACTCATGTCCTACCACATGTGTCTAGTGCAGGTTCAGCTGAATTATTTGCTATTCGATGTGGTATGTACCTAGCAGCGAAACTGGGTTGTATGAAGCTCATCATCGAGTCTGATAGTTTGACTGCGCTGGAGGCCATATCTGATCCTAATGCCTACATGGGAGTGGATGTCCCAATCATAGCAGAATGCTCCCTCATGTCAATGGATTATGCTTCTATCAGTTTTGATTATTGTACTAGAGAGGCAAACTTGATAGCGATGGTTTAGCAAAGCACTGTTTCAGCATTAGTAAATCAGAAGAGTGGGAGACCATCGTCCCTGACTTTATTCTCCACCATTATGTAAACGATCTTGCTGTTATTTGAGGAATAAAGTTATTACGCTAAAAAAGAAAGAGAAAAAGACTCGCTAGTTCCCTATGTCCAACAGTTTTTGTAAACCTATGTCGGTTGTGTGATACTAATAAATATGGTCGGTTTAAACACTTGTCAATTGTATCGATTCCGTTTCAGATAATCCACATATAATCGGGAAAATTGTTGTTTTTAAAAGTTGTGTGGGTGTTGTACTTCTCTTCGGAAGGAGTATGGCACTCTACATTTCGTCGTCTCGAAATACTGGTATGAAGCAGTCGAACATGCAAAGCACAGGTGGTTAGAACCGCAATAAGGAGCATGATTCAGGCGATCATTTTCTGGAGCAGAGTCCAGGATAAGTGAAGCGCATTGAGCACCTGAAGCTACTGGTTTACAAAGATGATCGTCATGAAATGCAAATAGGGATCAATGTGGTCAATATGACGAAGAATAATGAAAGACCGTCTACACCCACAGATACAGATGGAACGCATTGCTCTTTGCCTCTGCAGCGCTAGCACTTTTAGGGCACCTCCCTTTACACGAAAAATATTTTATTTGCAGAAAGGGGATGTAGCTCATATGGTAGAGCGCTCGCTTCGCATGCGAGAGGCACGGGGTTCGATTCCCCGCGTCTCCAATGCCACATTTTTTTTGAAATTTTTCTATAATCACTGCTTTGTTTTTGGGGAAGAGAAGAAGAAATCACATTTGTTTTGTCGATCTTAGCAGTGGGCCTGCTGATCGCGAGGTTGTAGGCCCAGATTTTCGTTGCAATGCCAGCCCAGCATTTCGTTACCGTGCAGCCCCCGTGGAGAACGGACCACGCTTCTCTTTAACCCGATTTTTTTTCACGCCTCTCTCTCGTTTTTTCTCTTTAACCTAGTTCTCGGCGACGACGACATCCGGCTGTGCGGCGTCGACCATTGCGGGCTGGCAGAAGACGACCTTGAGCTCGCCGGGCGCGTAGCAGTGCTGCTCCACGGGCTCCCTGTCGACCGGCGTCGTCCGCGTCAGCGGGCACCGCTGCTTGAAGTAGCCAGGTAGCCCATAGCACGCGACCGCGCGGCCGCCCGCGCCCACCACGCGCTGCGCCGGCGGGCACCCGGCGTTCAGGTCCGCCGCGCACCCCAGGGCCGTTCAGGTCTTGTTCTAGCTACTCAGCTCGATATTCTCAAAAAAAAAGTACTTCACTCCACATAGCGCGAACGCTCACAAGTAATGGTAGAGCGCGCTACTTGTCCACAAAAATGCACGCGTAAGAACGGATGTACGGGAACGGATTGTTGACGATTCCGTTAAGATTCACATAATATATGGAGCGATAATCCAAGACCTACGGGTCTTTACGTGACTGTTACGTGACACAGAGTCACGGCCGGGCGGCACACATGATACGTGCCACTCTTATTTTCACTACACCTTGTACGTGTATCAACATCACTCGCTAAGGGCCAGCCACCTAGTTCTCGGCGACGACGACATCCGGCTGTGCGGCGTCGACCATTGCGGGCTGGCAGAAGACGACCTTGAGCTCGCCGGGCGCGTAGCAGTGCTGCTCCACGGGCTCCCTGTCGACCGGCGTCGTCCGCGTCAGCGGGCACCGCTGCTTGAAGTAGCCAGGTAGCCCATAGCACGCGACCGCGCGGCCGCCCGCGCCCACCACGCGCTGCGCCGGCGGGCACCCGGCGTTCAGGTCCGCCGCGCACCCCAGGGCCGGGCAGGGCCCGTCGCCGCCGATGGCCTGCGGGCTCACCACCACCGGCACGTTGAACCCGCCCACCAGGCTCACGCTGTACACCGCCAGGTCCGGCCGCGGCGCGCCCTCGGCCGAGTGCACGGTCAGCTGCACCACGCCCGCGGGCCGCGCGCTCCCCGTCTCGCACCGCGACGGCGACGGCGACGCGCAGCCGGTGCGCGCCACCAGCTGCCCGGACCAGAAGGTCGGCGGGAAGGGGAAGGAGACGAGCCCGTGGCCGTTGCCCTCGAGGCGGATGTCGTTGCCGCAGATGGAGGGGAAGCCCGTGTTCGGGGTCACCAGCGGCCACACGGGGTACGGGCACAGGTTGTGCAGGGTCAGTGTGGTGCCTGCCGCCGGTGCCGCCAGGAAGGTGGCGGCCAGCAGGGTGCCGATCACGAGGCGCTCTACCATGCCAGCCATAGTCTCTGCGCTACTTGTTTCTTGGCTTCGCAGGGTGTTGCTTCGACGTTCAACGGAGCGGGCAGGCTAGCTTGCTTATATAGGCGACGTCGTCTCCGTCTCGTCGTGAGTGCTGAAGTTGGTCAGCGTTACTTAGCTTTGATGCCTACTGTTCCCAAACCCAAATGAGAAAGCAAAGTGAGTCCACCCACCGGTAATTTCAAAGGCGGCTGCTAGGCGTCAGCAGAAGATCAGCCGCCTGGCCAGCCGTTGATTTGCGTAAATAGAATTTGATTTGGGCCGTTTGATTCCCTGATAGTATCATACTATCATTTCCATCCACACCGTACCCCCATGTCTCTTTGCAGCGTTTCCAGCCAACAACACAACATCACTGCTGTCCCAACACCACGGGCGTAATTCCTTAAGGAACTGGTGATGCCCCGGCAGCTCAGGCGATGCTCCTCCATAGCGTCAGCGGTGCTTCGGCAATGCTTCGATGACCTGGCAATGCTCCAGCGCAGCACGGATGATGCTCCGGCAATGCTCCGTCCGTCGGCTGACAAGCTCCACTAGAGCACCGATGATGTTTCGGCGGCCTAGCGATACTCCGACGACCAGAGAAGCTCCAGTGCGGCACCGATGATGTTTCGTCGGCCTGACGATGCTCCGTCGCAGCACCGGCGATGCTCTGGCAATGCTCCAATGGCCCGCGAAGCTCCACTGGAGCACCGATTATGTTTCGGGGCCTGGCGTTGCTCCGATGACCCAAGAAGCTCCACTGCAGCACCGATGATGTTTCGACGGCCTGACGATGCTCCGTCGCAACACCGGCGATGCTCCGGCAATGCTCCGACGACCCGATAAGCTCCACCGCAGCACTTATGATGTTTCAGCAGCTCGACGATGCTCCGTCGCAGCACCGGCAATGCTCTGACAACCCGATAAGCTCCACCGCAGCACCGATGATGTTTCAGCAGCTCGACGATGCTCCGTCGCAGCACCGGCAATGATCTGACAACCCGAGAAAGCTCCACAACAGCACCGATGATGTTTCAGCAGCTCAATGATGCTCCGTCGCAGCACCGGCAATGCTCTGACAACCCGAGAAGCTCCACTGCAGCACCGATGATGTTTCGGTGGCTCGACGATGCTCCGTCGCAGCACCGGAGATGCTCTGACAACCCGAGAAGCTCCACTGCAGCACTGATAATGTTTTGGCGGCCCGACGATGCTCCGGTGACCTATCGAAAGCTCCATCGCAGCACTGGTAATGCTCCATTTGCTGCACCGCTGATGCTCCGACGGCTAGGCGATGCTTCAAGTCTCTGGCCCAGCCGCTCACCACTCAGTGTCATAGCAACCAGCAATAATCTGGCCCACCGCGTGTCCCCTTCGCAGCACCAGTCGCAACGTCCGCGGCCGGTTCACAACAGCCAATCCACGGCCCCTCGCAGGATGGTCGATGCCCGCCGCAACGGTCGCCTGACGCAGCCCTGGCTAGCAGCAGTCACTTAAGACCGCCCTTGATTTTTCTGAGCAATTGTATAGAAGCGGCTTGTTGAAAACTATGTTGATAATCATCCATCAGTAGAATCTTCATCATCACATTGCTGAGGCTCTGCAAGGAGAAAATGTTATGAACTATGCAACAGCAACAGTAGACCAACTAGATAAAAAAACCACGGTATCTCTAAATTGGCCACTACTTGATGAAACAACATTGCTAAAATGTCACTGCATCTACATTATGCATGTTATGTTACAAATAAAACAAAAAAACACAACACCCCGGATATAAACCCCCACTGCATGCATGTCATCCATTAGCCACTCCATTGACAGCAAAACAAATATGCAGCTGCTGCTAAGAAAAAACACATTGCCTAGCAGCAAACATACAAGAGAAGTAAGCCTGCTGGTGAAACAAAGGTACTAATGAATCATTATCACATTATCTAGCACACCATGCCTGTAATCGGAAGCCTCATTTTTGCCAAAAGGAGTCATAGAAAATGAACAAAAACCATTACAGTCTGTTCTGCAATGAAACACCGTTCCCCAAGTTGCATAGAATCAGACCCATGACTAGAAAAAAGAAAACAAAATGCAGATCCCAATCTGAAGAACGAACATTCCTGCTGCTGCGTACAACTGCTGCTCTGAAAATGAACAAAAAACCACTAGTCTGTGCTGCAATGAAGCACCACTCCTAGTCTGGAGAACAACATTCTTGTTGCTGCTCTGAACATTAACAAAGAAACACTAGTATGTGCATCCCAGTCTGGAGAACAAATATTCTTGCTGCTGCTCTGAAAATGAACAAAGAAACACTAATCTGTGTTGAAATGAAGCACCTCCATCAGTCTGGAGATTAACATTTTGTTGTTGCTCTGAAAATGAACACAACATTCCTGCAGCTGTGAAACCCCAAATCACACCCCTTGCCGCAGTGGATTGCTGCGCTGGCTGTGGATTCCTTATATGAAACGAATCAAATCCGCCACACACGCATGATCTATGCAGCACCCCCCCTCCGGCCTAATTGGCCCTGATCTAAACGGTCCGACGAGCCCCTCCGCCCTACAATCGCCGCGCCGTCAGGTCCCCCTCCGCCCCAAGAGGGCCGCTCGTCGAGCCCCCGCATGTCTACCCCTAATTTTGAACCGATACCTTACCATTTCAGCTCGATTTGGGGCGGGTGTGAAATACCTGTGCGGCAGAGCGTCGGTCGATGCTCTGTCGTCACCACGCCTCCACTTCTCTGTCGTCGCCATGGCTTTGCTGCTCCAGATGCTCGCCGACGCGTCGCCTCTCGCATCAGCTGCTGCTAGATCTGACGTCTCTGCTTTCTTGTTCGTGAGACACCGCGTGGTTGCGGCGTGGTCGAACCAACGAGACTGTGTCCATGATGCGAGAGAGAGACGCCAGCGCCGCATGATCAAACTTGATCGGACGGCTCGCGGGGAGGTTTGCAATAGACAAAAATCAGTCGGTCTAAGTAAAGAGTTTTCCAATTTCAAAACAGAGGAACCGCACCGTGTCTTTTCATATTGCTCCCGGTTTCCTACCACTAAGCACCTGCTATAAGCACACGGTTGAATGCCAAACTTACGGGAAAATAATCCATCGGTTCAGTTCACCAAGCCTGTCACTTTGTCAGCTAGTTGTTTTTGCAGTGAATTTCTGAAACAAAATTCATAATGCTAGTACTGTTCATTCCACTAATCTATCTGAAAGGACTTGTGCAGTTGATTTGGTTGGCGTCGGACTCACTGAGTGGACTTGCTTCATTCTGTCCGTGAGTTCATGACTGCTGAGAGGCTTCAGTTGCGTACATGCGATGCAGTGTTCCTATTTGCAGTAGCATGAGCCGGTGTGAGCTGTCGTATGTGTAATAGAATCACGGAGCTGTTACGTTGCAAGGAAAGGAGAGCCTGAATCACGGTGAGCGGCTTCTATTCTGGAGAGTGCGTGCTTCCTTGTCGAGAAGATTCATTATCTTCTTCTTTATGGCGGTTACATTAGCTTCTTTCGGAAGTAGCGTACTAGCGTTCTCACTAACCAAAAATGAAATAGAGTACGTGTTGCATATCTGAGTATGAAAAGTGGACAATGGATTAGTCAGAACCACCATATTATTTCATAATATCATGTCAATCATATTCTTTGATTTCACTCTTGGTTATTTGCTCAAGGGTAGAAATTTTAGGGACATACAATTAATCCATATTGAGTTGGTATAAGACTGTTCCATGCCTTACGGCGATTGTTAGTGCATCCTAACAGAATGCATGATGGTTCATAGTTGAATTCATTTTAAAGTTGGAAACAAAATTCCCTTTGAACATGGTTGAAGGATACTGAAATTCTACACATAATTAATTTGTCTAGTTCAAATACAGTAATCAGAAGCTAAGAAAACAATTCATTATCGATATTTATGACAACAAGAAAAACACCGAAAGCAATTGCGAAGAAGGAAGCAACCCATCTATAATAGTACTCCCTCCATTCCCTTAGGCTGGTCATAGTGGGGAGTAACTTAGACTAGTAGTCTAAATTATTACCTTCATAATGCAAAGTAACATAATAGTAGTATCATAGATGGCTTCATTTATTAGCTCGTAGACTCATCTTATCTTGAAAACCGCTATGTTACAGTAACATATTATGTTACCACCTTTCATTAATTACTTGCCACATAAGCAGAATTTTCTCGAAATGCGCTATGTTACTAGCTAAGTTACTCCCACTATGACTAGCCTTATACAAGGCCACTATGACTAATACATTTTGCATCTATACAAGGCCACTAATTCTAATCGAGGCAAAACTTAATGATGATTCCTTGTACTATCAACTTGTTTAATACTTGTATGCATGTAGTCATAATGACACTGTGCTACTTCCTTCTCATTCTTTCCCTCCATGCATGTGGGCGTATTAATGATTCCGGTTAACGAAAGAAAAATGAGATGGCAAAGCAATCATTGAATTTTAACTTGGTACATATAATTTGAGTTTGTGGCCTCGTATAAGGGAATAGAGGGAGTATATCAATGAATGGCAATCAGTTTCCACAAAAACATCGTTTGGAGGCCCAAACAGATCGCCATGAACGATATAATGCATAGTACCAATTCTAGGAGCAACTCTCGCATACTGTCAAAAAAAAAACTATGGCAAACTTGCCATATTTGTAGTCGCATTAATGCATATGTGCTTCATATGCATTTGGAGACTGTCCGGACGACGCGCAAACTCAGAGTCGCCATATCTCATCCTCCATTTGTTTTCTCGTTCAAACACTTTGATTGCCTTTAAATTTAAACATTTAACACATCAAGAAAACATGCACATAGGTTTTAGAAAGTTGCATAAACGAAGACGTTAACTGGCGATATGTACCAATCACATGTTGTCGGCATGTGCACCATCCCCTTCTTGTAGATGGGCGGTGTCCCCTCCTCCAAGGTCCCTGCACCGTATGATGAACATTCGCATCTTCTCCCAAAATTCTCATGCCTATGGATCCATAGAGTTTGCATTCAACATGACGAAACGATTCTCATGCCTATCCATTTAATTGTTACCCGGCGCACCTGAATTTCAAGTCTACGTGCCTCCATCTGTTCCTGACGTTGTAAACGGACAATGTTACGTGCGTTTGGTGGCAACCTTGTGTAATCAGGCCTGGGCAGCGATCGGTCGATACCCCCCACCGGTAAAGGATTCCTTCCCACCCTCGAGCGCTCCTCACCCCGAGCCCTCCTCCCCCGCGACTCCGTCCTCCCATCGGTCTGCCTGCACCGCCGTCGCCGCCTCCCTTCAAGTTCAGCGCCGCCACCTCCCTTCGAGCCGCTTCGAGTCCAGCGCCACCGCCTCCCCTCGGTCCTCTCCCCCTGATCCAGTCACCGGGAAAGACCACGCCAGCCGTCGCCGCTGACGACGAGGATGCTGAAGCTGCCACCGAGGAGCAGCAAGGCCCGTCTCCGGATGAATCTCTTTCTCCTCCTGCAGATCTCGATTTGTTCTTGATCTGTTTCCTTTACACTGCAGAACCAAATAGAATGGGGTTTGTCAATTCCGGTGCTGTTACAGTGTGTAATCATTTCCCCTTTATGTTTACATTACCACTCATCGAAACAAACACTTCCTTAGTGTTAATTTGTTAATTCCGGACGGAGGATGTACATTCTAGTGATCCACTCTGGTCGAAGGGCCAAGCTCTCGAACAGCCACCTAGGAGTGCGGTCAGTTCCGCTAGGACGACCTTCTCTATTTGATTACCCCCCTTCTTTTGCCGTGTTTGGGAAACACATGTGTAAATTTGGGTACTTGTTTTTCTTAAATGTCTAAGAAATGAAAGTTCTTCTTCTTGAAATTTCTTGGTGCTTTTGATGAATTCAAACTTGCTAAAAATTCAATAATCCAAAAATTGATCTTCTAGAAATGTTGGACCTCGAGCCTTTTGAACTTCACAAAAAGTCAAAAAAAAACACTTGCTAGGACTACTATCGACTAAGAGATGCTGAGGAAAAAGGGTTGGTTCGCACTGTGGGCCTTGGTCTCATGGTGTGCGTCCAGCGCTAAAACGATCACCACGTTGTTACCATACGCGCGTCGCGACTCGCGAGAAAGGAGAATCGAGAATGAATAAAACGGAGTGAAGTCTAAAATAAACCTTCACGTTGTAGAGGCCGCCGCAATTGAACCCTTACTTTTCAATCCCTGAAGTTGATACCCCGTATTTATAGATCCCAGTCAATCCAGACCCTACGTGAATAAGATCTACTCCCTCCGTTTCTAAATATTTGTCTTTCTAGACATTTCAAATGACTACCACATACGGATGTATGTAGACATATTTTAGAGTGTAGATTCACTCAGTTTACTCCGTATGTAGTCACTTGTTGAAATGCCTAGAAAGACAAGTATTTAGGAACGGAGGGAGTAGTTTGGTGTAACAGGGAAGGCGCAATCCCAGCCGGGATTGATCATTACTCTGGCTGACTACATTGGCCCACCTGTCATCTCAATCTTCTATCCGCAATCTCGCGAGACAGCATCAGTAGGCATCGACGACACTGCCTCTCTCCGACAACAGCGAGAAGGAACTACGCGGCCTGGGCGAGAACCCAACGGGCCTGCACTGGAGTGAGGAACATAACGCTGACGCTAGCTACATCGGTAGTTCGGCCGGACCTATTCACCGCAGACGAGCCGACGGCGGCTGCGTGGCTAGTGCTGCACAGACATAAAAGGAGCATGGTGAGACACTGCACAACGCAGTCAAACACCGAACAAGGACGCATCTATCTTTCTCTTCACTGCAACTCACGTTCTCTTCTCCGAAGATCAAAGCTTCCTGTTGTTCTTTACTTCTTTTACATGCTGCTTAGTACACGAGTATTACCACCGGCGATGCCTTCAAATAAATAAAGAAAAAACCAGAGCTTCTATGTAGCTCAGGGAGCGGGATGCGGGGTTCCTAGTCGCCGGCTGTGTGACTCGATGCTGACCGTGGAGGGGTCGCACACACGCGTACAAGGCTCGGCATCTCGCCATGCTCGACGGCCTTCGCGTGCTCAGCGTCAGGGATTTCCGGCGATGTCCCGGAGCTCTCGCTGATCCTCAGGCTCAAGATGCTCGTCCTCTCGCGCAGCGCGCTCTCTGGCGGGATCCCGTGTGCAGCTCGGCCAGCCTCGTGGGAGAGGAAAGAGGGATTGGCAGCGGAGAGGGAAAGCCGGAAAGGGGATCGGGAGAGGAGAGGACAGAGGATGAAGAAGATAACAGGAGAGAAATAAATATGACTTGCGGACCCATATTGTCAGTGAGAGTAGCGGGTGAACCTAGTTGGGATCATCTCCTTTCCCGGTGCGCCAAACATGTTCAGAGTTACAATAGACCGGGATCAGAGATGTCAGGGTATGTATTTCAGGGATTTGAAGGTGAAGGTTCATTTGCGTCGATCTCTACAATGTCAGGGTTTATTTCAGACTTCACTCAATAAAACGTGATGCTTAAACGCGCTCGCTCCGTATGTTTCCCGGTTGATTTCCAGAGAAGACAACATACATGCGTACATGCTGCGTTGGATTCGTTTGCCGCGGAAGAATGGACCATGGACGATTCTGCTTTGTTTCTTATTTGCGGGGGCCTCTCTCTCTCTCGTTCGTTCTAGCTACAACCTACTCCACTCCACATATTAGCTCGAACGCTCACAAGTCACAAGTAATGGTAGAGCGCAGCGCTACTTGTCCACAAACATGCACGCGAAGAACGGATGTGTACGATAATAACGGATCATTGACGATTCCATTACGACGATATCATATGCATCTCAGGGGCACGGCCGGGCGGCACGCATGATACTACGTGCCATTCTTCTTATTTTCACTACTACACCTTATACGTGTATCAACATCACTCGCTAATGGCCAGCCACCTAGTTCTCGGCGACGACGACATCCGGCTGTGCGGCGGCGTCGGCGCCAACCATCGCGGGCTGGCAGAAGACGACCTTGAGCTCGCCGGGCGCGTAGCAGTGCTGCTGCACGGGCTCCCTGTCGACCGGCGTCGTCAGCGTCAGCGGGCACCGCTGCTTGAAGTAGCCGGGCGGCCCCTTGCACGCGACCACGCAGCCGCCCGCGCCCACCACGCGCTGCGCCGGCGGGCACCCGGCGTTCAGGTCCGCCGAGCACCCCAGGGCCGGGCACGGCCCGTCGCCGCTGATGGCCTGCGGGCTCACCACCACCGGCACGTTGAACCCGTCCACCAGGCTCACGCTGTACACCGCCAGGTCCGGCCGCGGCGCGCCCTCGGCCGAGTGCACGGTCAGCTGCACCACGCCCGCGGGCCGCTCGCTCCCCGTCACGCACCGCGGCGGGGGCGCGCAACCGGTCCGCGCCACCAGCTGCCCGGACCAGAAGGTCGGCGGGAAGGGGAAGGAGACGAGCCCGTGGCCGTTGCCCTCGAGGCGGATGTCGTTGCCGCAGATGGAGGGGAAGCCCGTGTTCGGGGTCACCAGCGGCCACACGGGGTACGGGCACAGGTTGTGCAGGGTCAGCGTGGTGCCCGCCTCCGGTGCCGCCAGGAAGGCGGCGGCCAGCAGGGTGCCGATCACGAGGCGCTCGCCCATGCCACCCATAGTCTCTGCGCTACTTTCTTTCTTGGCTTTTGCACTGCAGGGCGCTGCTTCGACGTTCAACGGACGTGCAGGCTAGCTTGTTTATATAGGCGCGACGTCGTCTCGTCTCCATCTCGTCGTGAGTGCTGAAGTTGGTCAGCGTTACTTAAGCTTTGATGCCTACTGTTCTGTTCCAAACGAGAAAGCAAAGTGAGTCCACCCACCGCTAATTTCAAAACAGAGTCTTCATATTGCTCCCGGTTTGCTACCACTAAGCACCTGATCGAACGAGCAAGCACACGGTTGAATGCCAAACTCACGGGAAAATAATCCATTGGTTCAGTTCACCAAGCCTGTCACTTTATCAGCCAGTTGTTTTTGCACTGAATTTCTGAAACAAAATTCATAACACTAGTACTGTTAATTCCACTAATCTATCTGAGAGGACTTGTGCGGTTGATTTGGTTGGCATCGGACTCACTGAGTGGACTTACTTCATTCTGTCCATGAGTTCATAACTGCTGAGAGGCTTCAGTTGCGTACATGCGATGCAGTGTTCCTATTTGCAGTAGCATGACCCGGTGCGAGCTGTCGTATGTGTAATAGAATCACGCAGCTGTTACGCTGCAAGGAAAGAAGAGCCTGAATCACGGTGAGTGGCTTCTATTCTGGAGAATGCGTGCTTCCTTGCCGAGAAGATTCATTATCTTCTTCGTCCTGGCGGTTACATTAGCTTCTTTCGACCACCCCCCCCCCCCCCCCCCCCCCCCCGGCTCCCGTGTCGTCCCCAGCGGGCGACCCGGGGGCGACTAGGGTTTCCCCCCGCCGCCGCCACCACCCCCCCCCCCCCCCCCCAACACCCCCTCCCCTCGCCGCCACCTGAGGGACGCCTAGCAAGCCCCGGCGGCTGCTGATGAAGGTGGCGGCGAGGCCTCTCGTCGCTTCGTTCCCGCGCGAAGGACCCCGGACACCGGGGCGGCGGCCCCGGACGGCGAGGCGGCGCAGCCTCTGCGACAGGCGGCGTGCGCGGGATGTGACGGCCGGAGTCGTCGGCTGCTCGGGCGGCGCGGATCCGGCGGGTGGTGGTCGTGGCGCGGTCCCTCCGCTTCAGATCTGAAGGTCGAGCTCCTCCTCCTCCTCTGCTCACTCCTCCCCTCCGGCTGTGTCAGATCTGCAGCTTTTGCTGCCAGTTCCGGTGCTGGCGGGGTGCCGGTGGCATATCTCGAGTCCGGGGGAAACCCTTGGTCAGATCTCCGACCACGGCGGTGAGGGTGCGTGCGCGCATCGCCTTTCTTCCTTTGAGGCACCGCGGAGGTCTCCCGTATCCATCCCCGTCCCAGATCCCGGGTGAAAGCCCAAAACTCGTCTCGGGTTGGGCGGTGGCGGCGTCCTGCACGTCGTTCCCTCCTTGTAGGCGCCGCCTTGGGTTTGTCTGGTTCTACGGGTGAGTGGTGCCGAGATAGGAGAGTGCTCGTCGGCTGCGAGTCCAAGTAGAGGCTTCCCAAGCTTCGACCTTGGGTCCTTGCAGCTTGTTTCTTCGCCAATCCTCCCAGTGGTTTTCCTTCTGCTCTCGGTGACCCCGGGCAGGTGCCAGTGCAGCTAGTGGTGTGCCTTCGACGTGGTGAGGACGGTGTGATATGCCTGCTCTGGGTTCCGACCGGCACCTGCTCTTGCTCTCGGGTGAGCGCCCAACGACCCGACGGTGCGGCGCCTTCGAGCCTAGGTGAGAGGATTGGGGTCCTCTTCGGCGTTGGAAGACAGGTTTCGTGATCCCAACCACACGAACCGGCTGCGCGCAGTTCTTGCTGGCCTTTGGCTGATCCTTGACGCTACTCTGCTCCCTGCCTCTTGGTGCCGATGTGCTTTGGGCTTCGACATTACTTGCAGAGCTCTCAGGTGTATATTTATGTGTGCAGTAGTGTGCGTTGCGTTGTAAACTGCTCTGTCAGTTCCCTTGTATCTTTCGGTCGCTCTTGCTTGGTGGCCTTGTGTAATCCTGGCCGGTTGATGGCTTTGTTAATTCAAAGTCGGGCTCCCCCTTGAGCCTTCGTTCTAAAAAAAACATTAGCTTCTTTCGGAAGTGGCGTACTGGCGTTCATCACTAACCAAAAATGCAATGGAGTACGCGTCCGGTCCGTCTCTCGGCATGTCAAGTGGACAATGGATCATTCAGAACTACCTTATTCGGTACATTCCCCGTGGTTCTTTGCTCAAGGGTAGAAATTTTAGGAACATGCAATGAATCGATATTAAGTTGGGACAGACCCATGCCTTATGACGAATATTAATGCATCCTAACAGTATGCATGATGCTTCATACTAGTTGAATTCATCTTAAAGTTGGATATAAAATTCCCTTTGAACATGGCTGACCGACACTGAACTTGTACACATAATTAATTTGTCTTGTTCAAATAAAGCTCAAAGCTAAGAGAACAATTCATTGGTCTATATCTATCTCTACTGCTTAAAAAGAATGTAAAGTTTCATCTTTCACTTTTTTTCTTACCATCCATTCGTCGAACCTTCCATCTACGGTAATCAATCACTTTAATTTACTTACTTTCCGAACCAATTTCACTTTTATCCAATTTTACTTTAATTTACTTATTGATTTTCTCATCAATAAGGTAAATCATGGGCAGGATTTGACATTTTTTTTACACAATCACATTAATATGGACTGATAAATGACAATCTAACATAGTAGAATTTTTTTATCCCGTTAGAATGCCACTATATCTATATCCCGTTGCAATGTATGAACATTGTGACGAAAAACACCGAAAGGAATTACAACGAGGGAAGCAACCCATCTATTCTGGAGATTACAAGGAAAGGAGAGCCTGAATCACGGTGAGTGGCTTCTATTTTGGAGATTGGGTGCTTCCTTGTCAGAGCATATTCATTATCTTCTTCTTCCATGCGGTTACATTAGCTTCTTTCGAAAGTGGCGTACTAGCGTTCTCACTAACCAAAAATGCAATGGAGTACGTGTTGCATATCTGGGTATGTCAAGGGGACAATGGATTAGTCACAACTACCATATTATTTCATAATATCATGTCGATCATATTGGTTGCTTTCGCTCTTGGTTCTTTGCTCAAGGGTAGAAATTTTAGGAACATACAATTAATTGATATTTAGTTGGTATAAGACAGTTCCATGCCTTACGGCGATTATTAGTGCATCCTAACAGAATGCATGATGCTTCCTAGTTGAATTCATCTTAAAGTTGGAAACAAAATTCACGGATATTGTACGCATAATTAATGTGTCTAGATCAAATACAATAATAAGAAGCTAAGAAAGCAAGTCATTATCTATATCTGTGACAACGAGAAAAACACCGAAAGCAATTGCGAAGAAGGAAGCAACCCGTCTATAATAGTATATCAGTAAATGGCAACCAATTCCACAAAAGATAATAGTTTGGAGGCCCAAACAAATCTCCACGAACTATATAATGCATAGTACCAATTCTAAGAGCAACTCTTGCATCCGGTCAAAAAAAAAGAAATTATCACAGAGTTGCCATATTATTTGTAGTCACAATAATGCATATGTGATCCATAGGCATTTGGAGACTAGCCGGACGACGCGTAAACTCAGAGTCGCCACCAATTTTTTCTCTCATTCAAAAAATTCGATTGCCTTCAAATTTAAACATTTAACTCATCAAGAAAACATGCACATAAGTTTTAGAAAGTTGCATAAATGAAAGCGTTAACCCGCGATATGTACAAATCACAAGCTGTCAGCATGTGCACCATCCACTTCTCCGATGTGTGCGTTGTCCCCTCGTCCAAGGTCCCTGCATCGTATGATCGACATTCACATTTTCTTCCAAAATCCTCATGCCTATGGATCCGTAGAGTTCGCATCCAACATGATGAAACGATTCCCCTGGCTAGTCGTTTAATTGTCGCCCGACGCACCTGAATTTCGAGCCGTGTCTCCGTCTCTTCCTGACGTTGCCTGCTCTCTTGCATAGCATCTCATCTCACTCTCTTATCTTGGATCTTCTTTAGTTCTTCTCCTCCATCTCCATCTTGTATTGTTCCCTCTCTCTATATACTCGTTCCTTATCCTCAGCAACACATCGATGTTTTTTCTTTCATCGCCTCCACCTCTACATATGTCTTGAGCTCCTCATTTCCTCTCTTACTCTCGTTGGGCTAACCCGCTAGACGTCAGATTGGGACTTCTAGGCACCCTTTCCTCTCCATCATCTTCATTGTCGTCCATCTCCAAAGAGGTTGCACTTCTATTTTTTTTGGACAGCTGCCATCATTCTTCTGCTTGAAGCGCGCACGTCCTCTCAATGGTCAAGTGTCCCGCTATAGTTGACTCTGGCTCAAAGAAGACATTCGCCTCTATTAGGGAGGCCCCGCTAGAAGCAATGAAGATGTATGCCCCGATGGCTTCAACATGGCAATGGGTACCCACTGCCCGCGAACCCGGCATGTAAAAACCCTATTAGGATAAGGACTTGGGAAAAAATAATTACCCATCGATTTATACATGAGAAAAAACATACACATCGGGAAGTTGGGTACAGGTAAGGGAAGGAAATACCATACCCACGTACCCGCATACCCATATCCTTATTCATTCTAACAGGTAGGCCCCTTATGTCATTCACTAAAAAATGAAAACCCTAGCGCCGCTTTACTAGGATTCGGCGCTTTGAGATGTCAAGGCTCATGAAGTGGAGAGAAGATGAAAGCTAATCAAGTTGCTTTGGACCTTTTGGTGTCATTTTGGAGATGTTGAAGTTGCTTTTAGATGTTGAACCAATTAGTCATTTGAGTGTTGAACCTATTTGTGATCTCGAACTTATATGTTTGAGTGGCTTTTAGATGTTGAACCAATTAGTCATTTGAGTGTTGAACCTATTTGTGGTCTCGAACTTATAAGTTTGTTGAACTTATTTGTGTGTCAAACTTTAAGTGGCTGAAATGACTGTGTGCGCGCGCGCATGCGTGCGCTGAAATGCTGAAATTTATGTTCAAATGATGAAATGTGATATGTTTATGTGCTGAAATGATGAAATATATGCGTTGAAATGCTGAAATGTTATTTATATGTGCTGAAATGCTAACATATATATGTTCAAATGTTGAAATATATGTGCGGAAATGTGGTATATATGTGCTGAAATACTAAATATACATGTTGAATGTTGTGTTTTACATACTGAAATGCTGAAATTATATATGGCAAAATGTGAATCGAAAGATGACCGAGATGGGTATTACTCCGTTCTTGTTAACTTAATACACTAGATGCATGTTGGATAGCGGTCGATGTCTGGAGTAATAGTAGTAGATGCAAGGAGGATTCGGTCTACTTGTCTCGGACGTGATGCCTATATACATGATCATTGCCTTGGATATCGTCATAACTATGCACTTTTCTATCAATTGCTCAACAGTAATTTGTTTACCCACTGTATGCTTTCTTTCAAGAGAGAAGCCTCTAGTGAAAACTATGCCCCCCGGGTCTATCTTTTATCATACTATTTTCAGATATACAAAATCAAGAACACAAAATTACCTTGCTGCAATTTATTTACTTTTATTTTATTTCGCACTTTTACTTATCTTTTATATCTATCACTATCATATCTCATCCTTGCAAGTAACCCTGAAGGGATTGGCAACCCCTTTATCGCGTTGGGTGCAAGTATTTGTTTGTTTGTGCAGGTGCAATTATTGGAGACTTGTGTGTTCCTCCTACTAGATTGAGACATTGGTTCATAACTGAGGGGAATACTTATCTCTACTTTGCTGCATCACCTTTTCCTCTTCAAGGAAAAAACCAACGCAAGCTCAAGAAGTAGCACCCGCCACCACCATCGGCCACCGGACTTAGTCCCGTGGTGTCCTCCGGTGGCGACTGAGGGAGAAGAGGGCGAAGTGGGTGGCCCGACGGCTAGGGTTTGGATCACCACCCGAGTCGCCCAAGACGGGGACGGGGGGGGGGGGGGGGACATGGAGGCACCCCTCCTATTTGGCAACGTCAAACCCCGCCAATGTCCTGCGTTGCCCATGGAGTAAATTGCTGAAAACCACCACATTTGTGGCTAGTGTACAACAAAACTATCATTTTTGCCAAAAATCATGAAATACCACCACTTCTATGGCAAGTGAATAAAAAATGCACTAAACATGCTGTGAGCCGCGTCTAAGTGAAAATCTGACATTTTGGGCCCACCTGTCGGAACCACGTGGCCAGGGTAAACGGCCGAGGCCAGACGTCTGTTACCACCGCTGTTAAGTCTTCGTCACGCGCGGGGGGCATTTAATCCAGCCGCTCTCTCCTCTGCCCGTTCCCCTCCCTCTCGCACCGCAGCTGCCGCCATCCGCCGCCACGACGGGCTTTGCACCGCTGACGGGAGGGACACATGGTGTCTTGGGATAATCCGCCAATATCGTCTGACGATGAATCTATGAAAAGTCAGGTTAGCATCTGCTCCTTTGAACCACATCTAGGGTTAGGGTTCTAGGGAGAAAGGGGAATTTCTATTCTTGATTGAAATTGAAGCCGTTTTGCTTATGTTTAGCCACCTATGACCATGGAGTGCACGGAATGGATCATCTTGGCTCTGAATCATGTTGCGCATTGTGAGCATCGAGCCCCCTGTGAAGAGTTGCTGGCATTTGAATCCACTGATAGCGGCAGGAGGTTTCTAGGTTGTGCGAAAAAGGTAAGTGAGCAGTGCAATTAGTTGTTTTTGTGATTTTGTGATGCTCTGCAATTTGGATGTTAAAAGTATAATGCTCCGGCCATAATTCTTGATATAACAATAGTACCAAATGCATAAGTAGCGAGTGTAGTGTACGAGTTGTTAGTGTTTTATGGTCTGGCCATTAGTCTTGATATGAAAGTATTGTCTATGGCCATAACTCTTCTTTATAAGTATTTTAGCTCTATATTATTTATCAGTAGTAGCCAATGCAGTAGTAAGCAATGCAATCTTCTTTTTGCTTTTATTTATCATTATTGTTGTTGTATATTTTTATCAGTAATGTTGCTCTATATTTTTATGTGTATGATATTACAACAGCAGTATTTTAGCTCTATATTATATTTGTACAAGTAGAACATTAGCAGAATTAAATAGGTTAAGTGGGTTTCTATTGTTTTCAGTAAATTGGTTCTACATTGGTTTGAATGTTATTTTATTTTTTCACACATTCATAGGATGTACCCAAGTGCAACTATGTGGAGTGGATTGACCCTGAGTGGCCAATCCCATTGAAGCAAGCTTTAGCTAGGATCTGGACTATGTATGAGGAGGAGGTGACCATGAGGTTGATACATGATGTAGTTAAGGTTGAAGAAGTCTGCAAGGTCCTGAAAGATAAGAGGAAGATGGAAAATGACCTAAGGTTTTTTAAAGTTAACTTTGCCAAAATGGTGGCTGATGTTTGCTTGAACTACGTTGGTATTTCCCCAAAGAGGAAGGGATGATGCAGCACAACAACGGTAGATATTCCCCTTAGTGATGAGACCAAGGTTATCGAACCAGTAGGAGAACCACGCAACACCACGTAAATAGCTCCTGCACACAAAGAACAAATACTTGCAATCCGACGTAAGAGAGGGGTTGTCAATCCCTCACGGGTAAAAAGATAGGTAAAATTGTAGTAGATTGGATAAATAGATCTCGCGGGAACGCGAGATAAAATAAATAACAATAAATTGCAGCAAGGTATTTTTGTATTTTTTGGATTAATAGATCTGAAAACAAAAGCAAATAAAAATAGATCGCAAAGGCAAATATAATAAAGAAGAGACCCCGGGGCCGTAGATTTCACTAGTGGCTTCTCTCGAGAAAAAAGCATATGGTGGGTAAACAAATTACTGTTGGGAAATTGATAGAACTTCAAATAATCATGACAATATCCAGGCAATGATCATTATATATGCATCACGTCCAAGATTAGTAGATCGACTCCTGCCTGCATCTACTACTATTACTCCACACATAGATCGCTATCCAGCATGCATCTAGTGTATTAAGTTCATGGAGAAACGGAGTAATGCAATAAGAACGATGACATGATGCAGACAAGATCTATTTATGTAGAAATAATCCCCATCTTGTTATCCTTAATAGCAACGATACATACGTGTCGGTTCCCCTTCTGTCATTGGGATCAAGCACCGTAAGATCGAACCCATCACAAAGCATCTCTTCCCATTGCAAGATAAATAGATCAAGTTGGCCAAACAAAACCCAAATATCGGAGAAGAAATATGAGGATATAAGTAATCATGCATATAAGAGATCAAAAGACTCAAATAACTTTCATGGATAAAAACATAGATCTGATCATAAACTCAAAGTTCATCGGATCCCAACAAACACACCGCAAAAAGAGTTACATCAAATAGATCTCCAAGAGACCATTGTATTGAGAATCAAAAGAGAGAGAGGAAGCCATCTAGCTACTAACTACGGACCCGAAGGTCTACAATGAACTACTCACGCATCATCGGAGAGGCACCAATGGGGATGATGAACCCCTCTGTGATGGTGTCTAGATTGGATCTGGTGGTTCTGGAACTTGCGGCGGCTAGAATTGATTTTCATCGACTCCCCTAGGGTTTCTGTAATATTGGGGTATTTATAGAGCAAAGAGGCGGTGCGGGAGGCCACCGAGGTGGGCACAACCCACCTGGGGGCGCCTGGGCCCTTAGGCGCGCCCTGGTGGGTTGTGTTCCCCTCGGAGCACCCCTCTGGTACTTCTTTGGCCCAACAGGTGTCTTCTGGTCGAGAAAAATCCACAAAAAGTTTCACTACATTTGGACTCCGTTTGGTATTGATTTCCTGCAACTGGCACTGGGCACTATGTCAATAGGTTAGTCCCAAAAAATGATATAAAATGATTGTAAAACATCCAATATTGATAATATAACTGCATGGAACAATAAAAAAATTATAGATACGTTGGAGACGTATCAGCATCCCCAAGCTTAATTCCTGCTCGCCCTCGAGTAGGGAAATGATAAAAACATAATTTTTGATGTGGAATGCTACCTGGCAGGCTTGTGGCCTCCTCGGCCATCGTCTGACCCCCTCTCCAAGCTCCGTCGATGTCTTCTAGTCCAAGAAAAATCATCATAATGTTTTGCTCCATTCGGACTCCGTTTGATATTCCTTTTCTATAAAACTGAAAAACAAGGAAAAAACATAAACTGGCACTGGGCTCTGGGTTAATAAGTTAGTCCCAACAGTAATATAAAATAGCATATTAATGCATATAAAACATCCAAAACAGATAATATAATGGAATGGAACAATAAAAAAATTATAGATACATTGGAGACATATCAAGCATCCCCAAGCTTAATTCATGCTCGTCCTCAAGTAGGTAAATGATAGAAACGGACTTTTTGATGTGGAATGCTACCTAACATATTTATCCATGTAATCTTCTTTATTGTGGCATGAATGTTCAGATCCATAAGATTCAAAACAAAAGTTTTATATTGACATAAAAACAATAATACTTCAAGCCTACTAATAAAGCAATCATGTCTTCTCAAAATATCATGGCCAAAGAAAGTTATCCCTACAAAATCATATAGTCTGGCTATGCTCCATCTTCATCACACAAAGTATTTCATCATGCATAACCCCGATGACAAGCCAAAAGCAATTATTTCATACTTCTAGTGTTCACAAACTTTTTCAACTTTCACGCAATATAGCACTATAGGTGGAATAGAATATGGTGGTTGTGGAGAAGACAAAAGAAGGAGAAAGTCTCACATCTACTAGGCGTATTAATGAGCTATGGCGATGCCCATCAACAGATATCAATGTGAGTGAGTAGGGATTGCCATGCAACGGATGCACTAGAGCTATAAGTGTATGAAAGCTCAAAAAGAAACTAAGTGGGTGTACATCCAACTCGCTTGCTCATGAAGACCTAGGGCAATTTGAGGAAGCCCATCATTGGAATATACAATCCAAGTTATATAATGAAAATTTCCCACTAATATATGAAAGTGACAAAATAGGAGACTCTCTATCATGAAGAACATGGTGCTACTTTGAAGCGTAAGTGTGGAAAAAGGATAGTAACATTGTCCCTTCTCTCTTTTCTCTCAATTTTTTTTGGGATTCTTTGTCCTCTTTTCTTTTATTTGGGCTTCTTTGGCCTCTTTCATTTTTTTAAAAGTCCGGAGACTCATCCCAACTTGTGAGGGAATCATAGCTTCAATCATCCTTTCCTCACATGGGACAATGCTCTAATAATGATGATCATCACACTTCTATTTACTTACAACTCAAGAATTACAACTCGATACGTGTCGTGGACTTAACACGACAGATGCCCTAGCGAAAGGACTTAGGTGTGGAACCATCGCAGCTAGGTTAGCTTGAAGGTGTTAATTGGGACAAAGAACACAAAGAGTTTATACTAGTTCGACCCCTCGCAACGAGGTAAAGGCTTACTCCAATTTGGAGTTGTATTACATGGGTTCGATTACCAGGGAGCGAATACGCTTGACCTAGTTCTCGATCTCTTGTTTCTTGTCTTAACCCGCCGTCGGGTCACCCCTTTATATACACAGGTTGATGCCCGGTGGCTTACAGAGTCCCGGCCGGCTCATACACAACGTGTCCGGCTCGGTGACTAACTAAGCTTGTCATACAATACAAATTACACATATGGCGGTTTATCCTCTTGGGCCTCAAGTCGCCTCTGGGTCTTGGGCATTCAATAGGCTTCCTTTATAACCCACCATCTTCATCCTTAAGTCGCCAGTGGTATGACCCGGCCTCTCCTGGGCAGGTTATACCCAGTAGTTATATCCCCAACATTAGGCCTCAGGTTGATTTGAACTTGTTCACATCAATCTTCAGTGCTTGACTTAGCAGAATCTTGCATCGTCAATTTTCATGAACTTGTTATAACCCGCCATGACGTCAGCTTACATAATCCCATTAACCCGCCATGACGTCATCTTGCATTAACTTCGCACGAAGCCCAGAACATCTCAACAGATCTTTATCTTTAATGGACCTTTCGAAATTTGAGGCGCCCGTGCAGCCACATAATCATTTTTTAGCCTCCTCGATTCCCATGCATGCCTTCTATCCGTCCCCTTATAAATAGGGACAGGGGTCCTTTTCATTTTTTCCTGCCTCCTCGTCTCCGTCTTCTTCCTCGCAACGCCCACGCGTGCCCGAGCTTCGCCGTCGTCGACCTCGTCAACTGCCTCAACTCTGGCCACTGCATCGACCTGAACGAACCAGAGCACCGCGGCGCACCTCCGCTATCCAGCAGCCTCATCAGGTATTCCTCCTTTCTCATAGCAGATCTCCATTAGGGTTTGCCCCAGTTCATCGGAGTTCATCTCCGTTCTTCCTTGTTCTTCCCTAGATCATGTAGTTGAATATGAATATGACACTGAAGACGCATGTTAGTAGTTTTAGCATCCTTTTTCCAATCGTAGTAGACTTTTTTTTTCTGCAAAAGATCCATCTGAACACATGAGTTCTTCCACTGCCTTCACTTTAGGTCTTGAGTTTATTTTATTTCCAAACTGGCGTAGATCCAAAATTATAGCACCGATCTGCAGAATCTGTTTGTCATCATTTAGAAAATCCTCACTCATAGATTTGAAATATGGTAACCATTCGGGCGGCTTAACTGATAAACCATAACCCGCCATGTACCATTAGTCCCCTTTTAAGCTGCCAATTCATGTATCTACGTAACTCAATATTATCTTCCAGCTTAACACATTAGCTCTTCATAGCACTTTATTCTTGAATCAATTGGCCGGTTTAACAGCATAATCTTAAACCGGCAATATTTCCTTTTTAGATCTTCAAAAATGACCAAGACTATCACCTCTTGCAACTGGGTCGCTTCATGGGTTACCGAACAAATGCTGAATGAACACGTTCAAGTAGGCGTGTTAGCTACAAAGAATGTCATCCATTGGAGAGCCCCAGGAACGGAAACCATCCCCGAGCCAAAGGAGGGCGAAGTTGTTGTCTTTACTGATCACATGCTCCAGGGGTTCACTCCACCCGGCTCAAAATTTTCTGTGACGTATTGCACTTTTTCCAACTCCATCCTCAAGACATCGGACCCAATTCCGTCACAAACATTTGCAATTTTCAAGTATTTTGGGAAGTATACCTTCAACAGGAGCCCACTGTAGAACTATTCAGAGAGTTCTATTATCTAAACCGCCAAACTGAATTTACGGATGGGCCGAGCCTAGAATTAGGCGGTATTTCAATCCAGAGGCGGAAAGACACCACCTTCCCAGCTGCCAAGCTATCCAGTCACCCCAAGGACTAGAATCAAACATGGTTTTACTGTCAAGACACCTCTCCAGAAGGGGAAAATCCTCTACCGGGTTATCGTGAGAGCCGACAGCAACAGGAACCCCCTCCCCGATCGGATTAGCACAGCCGAAAGGGCCAAATATATGCCCATATTTTCGAAGATTGGAGCTTTAATGGCCAATGGTTTGACCAGAATCTATCTGGTCCGATGCTGGGTTGCCTAGAGAGTTTTGCCCTTAAGCCGCCGCCCCGGCTTAATGTGCAAGTACACCGGCGACTGAAAAGATCCACAACGGCACTGTCAGATTCAGTTAACTGATGATGACATCAATGATATGACCAAGTCTCTTTTGAACGAGAGCTTGGCAGATTGCAGCAAGACTGGGCTGAATCCTTTGTGCACTCTACCAAGCTCCTCGCAAGCACCGTCCAAAGGTTTCACAGACTTCTGATTTAGCTTATCCCAAGGCGGGTCTTTTTCGACAGCCTCTTAACCCTTCTGACTCAAATTACCAGGGAACATCTCATGCCTCCTCCGGCGACTCAACTGGGACCCAAATCCCAGTCTTCAAGACTGTTGGGGATATAACTATTGAGTATAAACCGCCCAGGAGGGGCCGGGTTATGCTCATGGTGACTTACCAGTATTGAAGCCCATGAAGACATAGAAGATGGCGATTTATGAAGGAGACTTAATAAGAAGGCCCAAAGCCTAAAGGCGGGTTAGGGCCCATAGATGTAAACCGCCATAGGTGTATGACTTGTATTATAAGATTGGAAAGAGTGGATACCGAGCCAGACACGTTTATGAGCCGGCCGGGATTCTGTGAACTGTCGAGCATCAACCTGAGTATATAAAGTGACGACCCCGCGGCGGTTTAGGGACAAGAAACAACAGATAGAGAGCCATGATAAGTGTATTCGCTCCCTGGTCATCGAAACCCTAGCAATACCACCTCAAACTGGATCAGGCCTTTACCTTCACCGCATGGGGCCGAACCAGTATAACTCCTTGTGTCCTTTGTCCCGGTTAACCCCTTTAAGCTACTCTCATTGCAATGGCTCCACGACTAAGTCCTCACGCTAGGACATTTGCCGTGACAAACCCACGACAGTTGGCGCCCACCATGGGGCCAGCGCACGGTGGTTTCGAGTTCTTAAAGGGCAGCTTTGAAGGGATCAAGGGATACGCTGTGGGTCGGATAACCAAGAGTCGTCGCGGCAAGCTTTACATCGACGATGCAGGCTGGGGCCCCGAGGCCGGCTCAATTGAGTACGGGTACCGGGTCCCCTTCAGCGGAATCCACGTCTTCATCGGCAAGATCGGCGAACCGGGCCCTGAGCCGGACATCTGCACCGATATCATCGAGACGGCTCAGCGTGCAAGACCCGCCCGAGTTCAGCCCGCCATGAATCGTGCCTTTGTGGGATTCATCCATGGAGCGGAATCTAAGGATAGATCGGTATCTAGTGACGAGACGGTTGTCTATTCTGATGGTGAGTCATCCACCGATGAGACCGAGTCATTGTGTCAACTGCAAGATGACCGGCTTGGGGGCTGTTCCAATGGCGATAGTATTCCGGACCCCTGTAAGCCGCCGAACAGGGTCGTGATCTTCATGGTCGGAACACAGACAGTGCAACACTCATCAACTGCAGCAGAGATGATTTCTGGATCAGCAATAGCAACGGCTGTTGGGGCAGGAGGCCCTGTGCACCCGCCGACTCAGGTCTTAATCGACTTGTTGGATAAGCTGACAACATTGTTAACAACAGTGGTTAATCCGGCAGATCAGGATCAGCATAACGCGGCGGTTGCAAAGTTGCGGGATGAGATAGCACAGGCCAAGGAAGAGCTGAACGTAGAAAACACTAGGATGGCCGCGGAGCGGGCCGCTTTGGATGTTCAGGCGCAGCGGATTCAATCAGAGTCTTTCGGGCTCATGCTAGATCAGAACGCTTCAAATGAAGTCATGAGGAGAAGGCATCAGACTCGCCTGCCGCCAGTTTATGAGGCGAGAAATCTCTTCAATACGCCCGGAGCAGGGACCAGTAACCAGCCAGTGGTAAACCGGGTTGAAACGCCTGGAACGGGAGCGCCGGTTCAGCCGTGCACAATGGACCCGCCTTGTCAAGACAATATCCCACAACAGCACGTGCCGACACCACCGGGTCATTATTCTAACCCCTTGGATAACATGATCGCTGCCGCATCATGATTGGCGGCTCTCCCGGTTGAAGGCGAGTCTCCAATAGCAGTTGAGACGCGAAGGGCTAGAGAGCTTCTTCAGACGGCTTTGGTTCAACAACAGGCTTATTCTTACAGTCGTGAGAGGATTCATTCAACCCCTTGCCTGAGCCGGAGTTATAGAAGGCATATTGAGGAACCGGCTGTGTCAAGCAGTGGACGGAACCGCAACCCGCCCCGTGGACATAACCCGACAGGTGGTGGGGTTAATGCGTAGAACATCGTGGATCAAGGAAGAGCACGTCGAGAGGCTGAGCTGGCAGCTCAGTATATGGCTCGTCAGCATTCCCCGGTTCATCCGACAACTTCGATGGAGACAGATGTGACTTTCAGGACTCTGGGTGTGCCGTGTTTGGTGCCGGCCTTGCGTAATGTACGTTTGCCCAATGATTTCAAGTGTCCCCATAAGGTGCCCAACTACACTGCCGATTTACCTCCTGAAACATGGGTGGAGAGTTATGAGATGGCGATGGAACTGTTGGATGTTGACGATGCTGCATGCGCTAAGTACTTCACCATGATGTTGGAAGGGACAACCCGTACTTGGTTGAAGGGGTTGCCAGCTAACTCCATTGGGTTGTGGGCCGAGTTAAAAGCCCGGTTTATCCAGAATTTTAAAGATACGTGCAAGCAGCCCATGTCAATCGTGGATTTGGCCTCCTGTGTCCAGGAAGAAGGTGAGTCGACAACCCATTGGGTGCGCCGGGTTTCAACAATCATGCACTCATTGGATCGCATCAATGCCGATTCAGTAGTCTTAATGTTGGAGAACAATTGTCGTTTCACGCCCCTGAAGAAGAAATTAGGGCGACTCAAACGTCACTGCAATGACATGGGGACACTCATGGTGGCTCTGGTAAAGTACGCTGACTCTGATTGTACCAAGGACCCGAGTCTGATGATGAAAAGCCGGGAAAGGGAAAGAAGAGCAGCAGCACCAGAGGGCAGCAGCATAATCCGGCGAATCAGGGAGGCAATGGTAAGCGCAAAGCTGATAATAGTTTGGACTTTGTGGCTAACACCAACGTGCAGAATAATGTCCAGCATCGTAAAGGTAAACCGCCCCCATGGACCGGAGGATCAGGCTTTAATCTTGAGCAGATGCTAAATCAGCCCTGCCCAAGGCATGGAACGCGAGAAACACCGTCTGGCCACCTCTGGAAGGATTGCTTCATTATGAAGGAGTACAAAAATTCCAATCTTTTTCAAGACAATCATGGGCCGGGTGGTGGCTCAGGATCCGGCTCTCATGGACCAGGTTACGGCGGTGGCGGTTCTAACTCTTGATTTCAAGGTAATCAAGGCAATGAAGGCAATCAGGGTGGTTACCATCAACAGTCAGGTCAGGGGAATCAACAACAGCAATCTGGGTATCAGAGTAACCCAAAGCAGTTGAATAGTGGGCAGTACCACGTCTTCACCACAAGTTTATGCAAACGGGATCAGAAGCTTCATAAGAGGGCGGTGAACGCCGTTGAACCGGCAGTTCCCCGTTATTTGCGCTGATCTAAGCACCCCATTGTGTGGAGTCGGGAAGATCACCCGCCCCGGGTTGATAATGCGGATCACCTGGCATTGGTGGTTGCACCTCAGGTCGGAGGGTATAAGTTCACCAAAGTACTCATGGATGGAGGGAGCAGCATCAATATCCTTTATTATGAAACTTTCTGTCGCATGGGATTGACAGATAAAAATCTTAAACCGTCGAACACTGTTTTCCATGGCCTGGTGCCTGGTAAATCTCCATACCCGGTTGGTAAGATAGCTTTGGAAGTTGCTTTTGGAGATGATCATGATTCTAGGTCGGAGACATTGACCTTTGAAGTGGTAAAAATCAAGAGCCCTTATCATGCTCTGTTTGGATGGCCGGCTTATACTAAGTTCATGGCAAGGCCCTGTTATGTTTATCTGTAGCTCAAGATGCCGGGTTACAAGGGGACCATCACAGTGCATGGGAGCCGGAAGATAGCTTTGGAGTGTGAAGAAGGTGATGCAGCTTATGCTGAGTCGGTTTGTGCAATGGAGGAGTTAAAATTTTATAAGGACAATGTTGATCCGTCGGATATGACTTCTTTGAAAAAGCCAACTACAGAGCATGATCCGGCCTTGAAGTTTAAATTGGCTGATGATACCAAGTTAGTTGATTTCGTTCCTAGCGACTCATCCAAGCAGTTCAGCATCAGTGCTAATTTGGACTCGAAATAGGAAAGAGCGCTCATCGAGTTCATCCGTGAGAACCGGGAAATCTTCGCATGGAAATCTTCTGACATGCCAGGTGTACCGAGGGAACTCGCTGAGCACACTCTTAATATTGATCCCAAGTTTAAACCGGTCAAGCAGTTTCTTCGATGTTTCAACGAAGAGAGGCGTAAGGCCATTGGTGAAGAGGTCGCCCGTCTCTTGGCGGCTGGGTTTATTGTAGAAGTTTTTCATCTTGAGTGGTTGGCTAACCCGGTGCTGGTACTTAAGAAGAACGACACTTGGCGTATGTGTGTGTACTACATGGATTTAAACAAGGCTTGTCCGGCTGATCCTTTTGCTCTCCCTCGTATTAATCAGATTATTGATGCTACGTCGGGTTGTGAGCGTTTGAGTTTTTTGGATGCTTATTCTGGTTATCATCAGATCAAGATGGCAGTTAAGGACCAGGAGAAGACATCTTTTATAACTCCTTTTGGAGCCTTCTGCTATGTGTCTATGCCTTTTGGGCTCAAGAGTGCCCAGGCGACTTATCAGCGGTGTGTGCAAAATTGCCTTCACAATCAGATTGGGCGTAATGTTCATGCTTATGTAGATGACATTGTGGTAAAGTCAAGAGAGAAGGAGACCCTGATTGATTTGAAGGAGACGTTTGACAATCTCTGGGTCTACAAGGTGATGCTTAACCCGGCCAAATGTGTCTTTGGTGTACCAGCAGGCAAGCTCCTGGGTTTCCTGGTCTCCAATCGAGGGATTGAAGCTAACCCGGAGAACGTCAAGGCCATTACTTCATTGGCTAACCCGGCGTGTGTTAATGATGTTCAGCGTCTGGCGGGTCGTATCGCGGCTCTGAGCCGGTTCATAAGCCGGCTAGGTGAGATGGCTATTCCCCTTTATCAGATGATGAAGAAGACGGATCACTTTGTTTGGAGTGATGCTGCTAATCAAGCGTTTGAGGATCTGAAGAAACAGTTGGCTGAGCCACCCGTTCTTGCTGCTCCTATTGATAAAGAGCCATTGTTGTTATATGTGGCTGCTAATGCCCGGGCTGTGAGCGTAGCCATTGTGGTGGAACGGAAGGAGGCAGGCAAAGAGTACCCGGTTCAGAGGCCGGTTTACTACATCAGTGAGGTGTTGATCGAGTCCAAGCAGAGGTATCCGCATTGGCTGAAGCTTGTATATGGGGTGTTTATGGCCAGTCGGAAGCTTAAGCAATATTTTTTGGGTCATCCCATCACTGTGGTTAGTTCTGCTCCCTTAGGGGATATTATTCAAAACAGAGAAGCTACAAGTCGAATAGCCAAGTGGGCCATTGAGCTTGGACCTCATGGTTTGAAATATATGCCTCACACGACCATCAAGTCTCAAGCACTGGTGGACTTCATCAATGACTAGACAGAGCTGCAGATGCCTGAGGAAAAACCAGATAACACGTATTGGACTATTCACTTTGATGGGTCCAGGCAATTGGAGGGCTCGGGGGCTGGAGTTATGCTAGCTTCCCCTCGAGGTGATAAATTTTGCTATGTTCTCTGATTGATGTTCCCTTGCACTAACAACACATCTGAATATGAGGCCTTGCTCCACGGTCTTCGGATGGCTAAGGAGATGAACTTAAGCCGAGTAAGGTGCTTTGGTGACTCAGATTTGGTGGCTCAACAAGTCTCTGGTACTTGGGATTCTAAGGATCCACTCATGGCGGCTTATTGACGAGAGGTGGACGTTATTGCTGGTCACTTTATGGGTTATCAAGTTGAGCATGTTGATCGGAGAAAAAATGAAGCGGCTGATACCTTAAGCCGGTTGGGTTCTCAACATAAACCGGTGCCGCCTAATGTCTTTCTTGACGTTTTGCATAACCCGTCGGTCAAGTTACCTACAGAGGAGGATTTGGCTATTCCTGACCCGGAAGCTCAGTTGGTGGCGGCCCTTCATATAATTCCTGATTGGACAGTCCCTTATTTGGCTTATATGACCCGGGGCGAGTTACCTGAGGATGAAACCTTAGCGACGCAGATACCCCGGCGGTCTAAGTCGATGACAATTGTCAATGGCGAGCTACACCATTGCAGTGTTACAGGGGCTTTTCAACGTTGTGTCTCTCCAGAGGAGGGCCGTGAGATTCTTCGTGAGATCCATGAAGGAGATTGTGGTCATCATGTCGGATCTAAGTCTCTGGTTGCTAAAGCTTTCCGTCATGGATTTTATTGGCTAACGACTCATGCGGATGCGGAGGATCTAGTCAGTAAATGTGATGGTTGTCAGAAGTTTTCACGATGCGCCCATGTGTCGGCTCAAGAATTGAGGATGATTCCAATTACTTGGCTATTTGCAGTCTGGGGGCTTGACATGGTTGGGCCTTTCAAGAGGTCCAAGGACAAAAAGACACACCTCCTGGTGGCAGTTGACAAATTTACAAAGTGGGTTGAGGCAGAGACGGTCAGTAAATGTGACGCGGCGACGGCGGTTCACTTCATGAAAAGGTGATTTTCAGTTTTGGCTTTCCCCACAGTATCATAACTGATAATGGCACTAATCTGTCCAAGGGTGCTATGAAAGAATTTTGTCAACGTGAGCACATCCGGCTTGACTTGTCATGAGTGGCTCACCCCCAATCTAATGGTCAAGCTGAGAGAGCCAACCAAGAGATTTTGTGAGGCATCAATCCCCGGCTTATGGTTCCCCTGCAGAGGACGCTGGGTTGTTGGGTGGAGGAGTTACCTTCCGTGTTATGGAGCATTAATACCACCCCAATAGGTCTACGGGTTACACGCCTTTCTTCATGGTTTACGGAGCAGAGGCGGTTCTCCCTAGTGACATCCGTCATGACTCGCCCAGCGTGGCGGCTTATGTTGAAGCTGATAATGAAAAAGCACATCAGGAAGTGCTTGACCTGTTAGATGAGGAGCGGGACATCGCGGCGGCTCGTTCAGCGATTTACCAGCAAGATCTGCACCGTTTCACAGCCGTCGGGTTAAAACTAGAACTTTTCAAGAAGGTGATTTGGTGCTCCGACTCATTCAGGATCAAACTGATATGCACAAGGTATCCCCACCTTGGGAAGGACCCTTTGTGGTCAGCAAGAATCTGAACAGTGGGTCATACTATCTTATCGACGTTCGAGAGCACAAGGACTCACGTAAGTCGGACGAGGAGACCCACCGGCCGTGGAATATTGCTCATCTTCAGCCTTACTACACCTGAGCCATTGGCTCTTCTGATGTACATATTTTTTACAATGTATATATTATGATCAATATAATAAACCGGCATCCCTGCTAAAGCAGGGCCTCTGTCGTTTTTTCTTAATGAGTCTTTGGTTACTTGGGGGCTTCCGGCTTATAAGCGAAGTTATCATTACCCTTTGAACCGGCTTACAAGCCAATTGAAAAAAAACTTGGGGGCTTGCTACCCAAGTTAAAGGGACCAAAGAGAGTCTGTTGCAAAAGCACAGCTCAAACATAGGTGCCCCTTGAGCACAACTCAAAAATATTGCTTGGGGGCTCCTTGTTCTAAAGAACAAAGAGTTTTTATAACCCTTGTAATAGGCTTAAAAGCTAGGCTTGGAAGCCAGGTGTATTCACCCCCGGGTTATCCTGCCTTTTTAAGTCTGCCACTCCACCCAGGTAATCCTGGAACGACCCGCCGTACTTTTGATAAGTCAATCTTATACAGACCCTGAACTTATCAAAGTTAAAACGACGATTGGTTGTGTGAGGTCCGGCTTATAAGTTTTGAATGAAGGTTTAACTCAGTGGTTGTGCGGCCAGTGAAAGCACTTGAGTTTTAGGCCTGGCCGCCTATGAAAGCCTTGATTTTTTATTGTTGTTTGATTTGAACATTTTTTGAGATTTTTTCTCATGTGACACAGTAATACATGGTTAAAAAGCCGATGAGGGCTGTGATGCCTTATGGTTTATAAATGAAACTACCCGGTGTTTATTAACCCAGCCTGGCTTTTGACTATAAGTCACCAGTATGAGATAAGATAATATCCGGTGTTTATTAACCCGGCCTAGCTTGTTCATCAGCCGGCAATATATGATAATTACCAGTGCTCAAAATTCGGGTTATCACCCTTACTACACTGGTTTGGTAAACCACTAGTGTGATCAAATATCACAGGTATGATATATTTTCAATTATGTATGGTTATAATTAAGGCCAGCCTTGGTTATAAACTATTTTAGTTTCCCATGGCTTTGTATTGGGCGTTATGACCCGTCCAGCGGTAAACCGCCAGGACACTTTTAATCTGTTGTATGCAGGAACAGATTCAACATTGCTAATATCATAAGCATATGTGGCATACCTTAACATGGCAAATCATCAGTGTAATGCAAAGCAAATATGCGCGATGGCATAGCAGATCAAGAGTTTAAGCTAGCCTATTACAAGGCGTTTGGTGCCCAAAAGAATACTTGTTCTAACAAATCTTGCAGAAAGCAGATGTTCAGCCAGCCTCGGTTTATGAATCTTGGCCTGGTTGACTTGAAGGTTGTGGGTCATCCAGCGCCGATTCATCTTCCTCTTCTCTACCCAGTGGCTGGAAGTCAATAGTTGTCCAATCGATCCAGTTAAGGCTTTGAATACAGATTCATTACTTATAGGTGTGGAGGGGTCAATATCAGGAGCATAAGTATGCTTACGGATTGGAGGAGTAAGACTTGGAGTATCATAAGCTGGCGCTTTAACTCTCTTGTTGTTGGCATCATAAATCGACTGATAATGTGAAAGATCGGTCTCTTCAGCCAATTTGCTAGCCAATGGGCGCATTTCCCTCGTCAGGGCTCCGAGGTCATCACTATTAAAGTCTGACCCATCCTCCTTTATGCTCGGGTAGCCGTTTCCCAAATTGGCTGGATCAAGATCAGATATCCATGCTTTGGCCCGAGTTAGTGCAGTAAGAGCACCCACCCTGGCAGCTGATTTCTTTAGTTCTTCAAACCGGGCAGGCATCATCGCCAGCCTTTCCAACGTCTCCTTGATCAAGGTTGGGGGCGGTTTATTATGGGAAGCTATGCAGATAACCCGTTGTACGCCGGTATATAACTGCTCTATAAGTGTATAGGCGGCTTTCAGTTTTTGCCGCATATCTGAGCCAAGATGAGCAACGCGGGTTCCTGCATCATCCAAAACGTCTGTAAACCGACAGTTTATTAGATAATACATGTTTAAAGGTTGTGAAGAAGCTATTTACCAAAAACGGCAGCGGTCATGGCATTTATTTGCTGTTTCAAGCCAGCCAGCTCCTCCGCTACCGGATTAAGGGCCGCTTCAGCATCCTTAGCCCTCTTTAGTAGAGTTGACTTTTCTGTATCCCAACCTGCCCGCTCGTTTTTGAAGTTTTCCTTCAGTTTTTCCATTGCTGCTAAGGCACTGGTCAGTTCATCCTTGGCCTTGGAAGTCTCTGATTGTTGTGATTTGATATTTTCTTGAAGGTCGGCGATTTGGGATTCCTTCTTGATAAGCTCAGCCTGCAAGAGACAAGCAATTTATGAGATGACAGTGCATATTCAAAGTCCCAAGCACATAACAAGTAATATACTTGGCACTTCGGGGCTAATGTCTATTGCTTCTTATCAAAAAAAATTTACAAGTCCCAAGCTCAATACAAGTATTATTCTTGGCACTTGGGGGCTAACGCATGTTTGCTCCAGTCAAAACTATGGATTTTCTTCCACTATCAGCTCGGTGGTCAACCAGTTTACAAAGGTCCTAAACAAGAATTTTGAGCCTTACAGCATAATTAGTCCCAACTTAACATATTTGTTAAGTCGACCCTTGGGGGCTACACAGGAAAAATTGAAGAGTTATTCTACAAGTCCCGGTTCATATCGACAGTATAAACCGGCCCTTAGGGGCTACTGGAGTTGATCTATATGGTTCTTGGAACTTTACCGAACATTCTATTCTTTTATGTCCAATAAACTTGGTGGCTAAGGGAAGAATATTTATGGAGAGTTAACAGCATTTACCTCATATCGCTCCTTCATCATGTTCAGTAAACCGGCTTCATAGTCACGGCTTGTGTACAAATGGTTTAAAAACCCAGAATGAATATCTTGGGCGCTGAGGTGGGCGTAGCTTTCCAAGTCTACCTTCCACTTGCCTTTATCAACAGCAGAAATTTCTTCTTTGGCACTGTGTTTTGACAGAGCAGTGGGGTTGCCTGGGGTTGTGTAACCAATGCCAGTAACCACAACGTCATCAGTTTTGTCATCAACAGCTTTAATTGGGCTTGGCGGTTTATCAGCATGAATCATCGGATCAACTTCCATATGTTCAACTAAGGTTTCATGATCTTGCGGTGGCGGATCATCAAGAATAGCTTTAGTATTTCGATTAGACTGTATCGGGGTTTGTTCCGGATCAGTTGGAATGTTGTCATCAGCCGGCTTATTCAGTTTGGCCCTTTTACTGGCTCTGGCTTGGGCCCTGAAAATAATAAGTATAGATCAGGTCAGTATAAAGATCAAGTATAAGATATGAAGGGTTAGTTAAATATGCTCACCCAGGAACCTTTTTGAGGGTTGGAATTTGCGTTCCTGTTGACTCGCCAGAGGAAGAATGGGAAGTTCCCTGATAATTTGAATCAGACGGATGAAGAGGTTGTCCGAAATAACCCGCCTTGGGATAATGTGTGTCAGAAGTATAAGAGACCTCTGGGCGGCGTTTACGAACCGGCGTGTTCGGTAAACCAGAAGAAGTGACCACATGGCCGCTATGCCGGGTTGTGCGGCGAGCTTCGTGTTGTTGTTTCTTCAAAAGAAAGTTTGGATCCAAGTGAGCTAGAGGGTGAGAAAAATCTTACTTTTCGGTTTGCTTGGCAGGATTTCGGAGTTGGCAGAGGTTCTGAGCCGGAGGAAAGAATTATTACCTCTGCGTCACCAGCATGGCTAGCCTCTGCGTCATCCTGATAATAGTCATTGTCAATGAGATGTATGAAAAAGGAGCCAAGTGAATCAAGTTCTACCTCTGACTCATGATTATCATCGTCATCGTCAATGTTTAACTCGGTGGACTCGGCGGTTTTCTTCTTGGTGGGCTTCTTGTTGACCTTGCTCTTGGCACGAGCCATTTTGGCAGGTTTATCCTATGGCTTCTTCTTCCAAAATGGATCATCACCCTGTTAAAGATTGAAAAAAACATAAGGGAGTATTAAGAATATGGATTAAAACAAGAGTTGGGCAATTCTTACAGCTGGCGGTTTATTTGAAGCGCAGAAAGGACCAAGCCCTGTTTTACTACAGTCGGTCACCGGTTCATCCAACATCTTCTTGACGGATTCAGTAATTTCGGCATCAGTCGGTTGAATATCAGTGTGGCGTTGAGGGTCTTTCATGTCCCCTATGTATTCACACATTAAACCGAGGCGACGGCTTAAAGGCAAAATACTCCAAGATACCCAGCAACGGACAAAATCAATGCTTGTTAAACCGTTTGCCACAAAGGCTCTGAGCTTTGAAAGCTGTGGTGCATACTTGGCCCGTTCCTTTGCACTGAGTCTTTGGGGGAATGGATGTGTACTGGTAAGCCAGTGAGCACGGTAACCCGACAGAGGATTCTCGCCAGCTGGAGATGTATCTTGGCAATAGAACCAAGTTTGATTCCAATCTTTGGGGTGGCTATGATGCTTAGCGTGAGGGAAGCTGACGTCTTTTCTTTTCTGAATTGAAACCCCGCCAAGTTTAGTATTGGGCCCGTCTGTAAATTCGGTACGGCGGTTTAAATAAAAGAAATCTCTGAACAGTTCGACTGTGGGCTCTTCTTGCAGGTAAGCTTCACAAAACACTTGAAAATTGCAAATATTGGACACGGAGTTAGGTCCAATATCTTGAGGGTGAAGTTGGAGGAAATGAAGCACATCACGAAATTTTTTTGATCTGGGAGGGCTGAACCCTCGACTCAGATGATCAACAAAAACGATCACTTCCCCATCCTTGGGCTCAGGAGGATTCTCAGGACCAGGGGCTCTGCAGTGGATGTTTTCCTTTTTCGCTAAAGCGCCGGTTGCAACACACCCGTTTAGCTCTTCTTCTGTAACCCGGGATTGAACCCAGTTACAGGAATAGAAGGACTTGGCAATTTATTCGATAACCTGAAAGAAGATTTGTGCCGGTTTAACGTTCATGGTTAACATGCAGAAAGTGTTGAAGGTTAAGAGGCGGAAAGTGTTGAAGCATGCATAAGTGTTAAACCGGAGATTAACATTATCAAGTTACAAAGATGAGCACTTGGCGGTTTAAGAGGGGACTAATGGTACCTGGCGGGTTATTATTTTCTGAGTTAAACCGCCTACACAGATATTGAAAGTATAGATCTGAAGTTGGAAAATGGCTAAGTGATGAAAAACAGGTTTCACAGATTGATATCACAATTTTGGATCTACCGCGCGTCAGAAAATGAAAATATATTCAGACCTAAATATCGGTGCTTGGACAGTTTATAAAGTCCAGATGGGATTTTCTATCCAAAAAGAGATGCTCTGATGAGGAAAAGGAACCATCGCTATTGCTGCACAAGGAAAATATCAAGTTTGAATCAAATATTCATGCTACAACGAAGAGCAAGTGAAGAACAGTGCCGAACCTCCATGAGCTCGCACGAACCCTAATGAGATCTACGGAGGGGAAGGAGGAAGAACTTACCGAGGCTGCTGGAGTGGTAGAGGCGCGCGAGCGAGATCTGGACTAATCAGGTTGATGCAGCGGCCATGCAGAGGAGAGGGTCGATGGTGGCGGCTGGGCTCGAGAGCAACACGTCTCGAGGAAGACGATGAAGACGAGGAGGGCTGAGGGGGGAAAGTGAAAAGGACCCCTGGCCCTATTTATAAGGCAAATGGATAAGTGGCATGCGCGGGAATCAAGGAGCTCCAAATTGGATATGTGACAGGGCTGACGCCTCGATTTTCCGAGATTCATTAGAAAAGAGATGCATATATGATTTTGGATTTGTATAAAATTAATGACAGGTGACATCATGGCGGGTTATCATGATCTCGGAAGATGACGTCATGGCGAGTTACAAGTTTTCACAAAGGTAATGAAGAAGGAATTTTTCTAAAGTGTTGAAGATTGACATGAACAAGTTCAAATCAACCTGGGGCCTAATGTTGGGGATATAACTATTGAGTATACACCGCCCAGGAGGGGCCGGGTTATGCTCATGGTGATTTACCAGTATTGAAGCCCATGAAGACATAGAAGATGGCGATTTATGAAGGAGACTTAATAAGAAGGCCCAAAACCCATAGGCAGGTTAGGGCCATAGATGTAAACCGCCATAGGTGTATGACTTGTATTGTAAGATAGGAAAGAGTGGATACCGAGCCGGACACGTTTATGAGCCGGTCGGGATTCTGTGAACCGCTGGGCGTCAATCTGAGTATATAAAGGGACAAGCCAGCGACGGTTTAGGGACAAGAAACAACAGACCGAGAGCCAGGCTAAGCGTATTCGCTCCCTGGTCATCGAAACCCTAGCAATACCACCTCAAACTGGATTAGGCCTTTACCTTCACCGCAAGGGGCTGAACTAGTATAACTCCCTGTGTCCTTTGTCCCGGTTAACCCCTTTAAGCTAATCTCGTTGCGATGGCTCCATGACTAAGTCCTCACACTAGGACATCTGCCGTGACAAACCCACGACAAAGACCGTGCCCGGGTGAGAATGTTAAGTCTATCCGCTTTCAATCATGCCCTTAATTGTCGTATTAACCCTGTCTTGTGCTTTATTTCCAGCGCTATGGCAAAGCCCAACAAGAAGCTGAAGCTGACCAAAACAGTTGAAGATTCGAATCTCAATGAACTAGAGAAGCAAGCAACAGAAACTTCTCTCCAAGCCGCTGAAGCCACCATTGATGACCCGCCACCAGAGGAGCACAACGTCACCGCCGACCATATGGATGTTGAGCCGACCACTACCAAGCCGCCAAGTCCCATCAAGCCTACCGAAGAGAAAGCTGACGATGTTGTCATTACTGGGCTTGGTTACATGACGCCGGGCAACCCCACTGTCTTGTCAAAGCACAGCGCCAAGGGTGAAACATCCGTTGCTGACAAAGGAAAATGGTCAGTGAATTTAGAGAGCTACGCCCAATACAGCACTCAAGAGATCCACTCTGGTTATCTGAACCGCCTTCATACAAGCTGTGACTTTGAAGTCGGCTTAGTCAATCTTATGAAGGAACGTTTTGAGGTAAACACTACAATCTTCTTTATACAAGTATGCTTCTGTCAGCCGCCAAGTCTACTGGATATGATAGAATTGAATTTGCTGTAGACTTTAAATAACCTTGTACATATCAAGATCAAAATGAGTAGCCCCCAAGGGCCGGCTTAAACTGGAAAGTTAAGCCGGGACTCCAAATAGTAGTAATCAATTTCGCAATTTTAGCCCCCAAGGGCTGGCTTAATCAGCATGGATAAGCCGGGACTTATCACCATAACTGTGAATAAAATCCAAGTATGTAGCCCCCATGAGTCGGCTATAGTCATAACAGTTTAGCCGAGTCATCGTAGAATTGTCTTCAAAAAAGAGCAATGTGCATTAGCCCCCAAGTGCCAAGTAAAGTACTTGTATTGTGCTTGGGACTTCAAATAAAATGATTGTAATGCTGACTGCCATTTGCATCCTACAGGCGGAGCTAAAGATGAAAGATTCCCAAGTCGCCGATCTTCAGCAAAATATCAAGTCTCAACAATCTGAAACTTCCAAGGCCAAATCAGAATTGACAACCGCCTTGGAAGAGATGGAGAAGTTGAAAAAGGACTGCAAGGCTGATAGGACAAGCTGGGAGACTGAGAAGACATCTCTGTTGAAGAGAGCGGAAGAAGCTGAAGCCACCCTTAAACCGGTGACTGAAGAATTGTCCGGCTTAAAAGGCCAGATCAATAACATGACAGCTGCCATCTTTGGTAAGCAATACTGTTTTCAACTATTCCTCCTCAACATATATAATTCCTTATCGGTTTATTAATCACATTTGCTGATGCAGGCCCCAGAAGCTCCAACATTGGTCAAGACATGCGCAAAAAACTCAAAGCCACGTACACCTTGGTGGAACAGTTATATACTAGCGCTCAGCAGGTCATATCTGCGGTATCGCATAAAAAGCAACCTCCTTCACTCATCAGAGAAGTATTGGAGAAACTTTCGGTGATGCCCCAATTGATGATTTGAAACGATCTGTAGCGAGAGCCGACGCCATTACCGCCCTGGGCCGGGCAAAAGCCTGGCAAGCAGATCTTGATCCAGAAGAATTGGCCAATGGCTGCCCAAGCGTAAAAGAAGACGGGTCTCCCTTCAGTGCTGCTGACTTTGCCCAAATAGCAAGGGGAATGCGTCCATTGGCAAGCAAGCTGGCTGAAGAAACGGACCTACCCCAGTACCAGGCGGTTTATGATGCTGAAAACAAGAAGGTTAAAGCGCCGGTTCATGAAGCCCAGGACCTTATTCTGCCAATTCGTAAGCACACCTTTGCCCCTGATATTGACCCGTCAACACTTATTGATGACGAGGCTATGTTCAAAGCTTTGACTGGGGTCGATTGGGCCACATCTGACTTCTAGCCAATGGGTGAAGAAGAAGATGATGAACCGGTGCAAGATGACCCGGAATCCTCCACCCGCCAAGGTCAAGACCATTAATCCAGGGGCCGGCTTAACATTTGCAACATGAGATGGCGTATGCTCCAAAACACTTCTTTTGGGCCAGCAGGTGCCTTGTAATAGGCTAGATAAACAATGATCTATCGTGCCATCGTGCACGCTTTACTTGCATAACACTTGAACCGCCGATCTGACGGTAAAGATCGTGCCATTTATGCTCATAATTTTTGTCAATCATGCTGATCATGTTATCATAAGCCCTGCACACAAGGAAACAACATATACCCTGACGGTTTACCCCAGGGCGGGTCATAATACCCCATATAACATCCACTGGTGACTGTATAGTCCATAACAGGGCAGGTTTATCAAAACCTCATATATTCATAACAAAATAAATATCATACCTGTGATATTTGTTCATACTGCCGGCTTACCATGCCATATGCAGTAAGGGTAACAACCCAAAGACTTAGAGCACAACGCTCTGTTCAATTTATTCATACTGCCGACTTACAACACCATATGCAGCAAGGGTAGTATCCCAAAGACTTAGAGCGCAAAACTCCAAGCATATACTCAAGACACACTGGAGACTTATCGTCCAAAGCCAGGCCGGGTTATCAAAAATTCCGGATAAATTCAAATATGAATCATAAGGATCAAGGCAACATGGCCTGAACCAATTTTAAACCATATATCAATACGGTACACAAGATGAACTCAAACAATGTTCAAAGCAAATGCAAATCAAGAAAAAAACAAGGCCTTCATAGGCCGCCAAGCCTCAATATCAAGTGCTATTCAAGGGCCGCACAACCACTGAGTTAAACCTTTATTCAAACCTATAAGCCGGGCCTCACATTACCAATCACCGTTTTAACTTTGACATGTTCAGGGTCTTTATAAGATTGACTCTCAAGAGTTTGGCGAGTCATTCCAGGATTACCTAGTTGGAGTGGCAGGCATACAAAGGCAGGATAACCCGGATTTTTGGTGAATACACCTGGCATCCAAGCCAATCAAAAGGGTAAATAAGGCTATGTTCATTAAACTGGAAGCCCCCAAGTGATTATTTCAACAAACCATGAAGGCAGTCATAGCTATGCTTGAACTGTTCATTATAACAAGTTCTCTTTGGTAACCTTTTTAACTCTAGGAAAAAATCCCAAGTTATTCACAACCAGGTGTATGAGCCGGATCAAAGGGTAGTCATAGCTATGCTCAATGAGCAGGAAGCCCCCAAGTCATGTTTTGTAACAAAACGTGCAAGCCGGATCAAGAGGGTAGTCATAGCTATGCTCAGTAAGCAGGAAGCCCCCAAGTGATCTTATGAACTGACAATAAAGACTCAGATACTCAGAAATGAAACGACAGAGGCCCTGAATTATCAGGGGTGCCGGCTTTATTATACTTGATCATAATATATACAGGGATAAAAATATATACAACACAAGAGCCGGTGGCTCAGGTGTAATGCTACCTCTTGAGCACTGCGTTGGTTTTCCCTTGAAGAGGAAAGGGTGATGCAGCAAAGTAGCGTAAGTATTTCCCTCAGTTTTTGAGAACCAAGGTATCAATCCAGTAGGAGGCCACGCACGAGTCCCTCGCACCTACACAAACAAATAAATCCTCGAATCAACTCAATAAAGGGGTTGTCAATCCCTTCACGGTCACTTACGAGAGTGAGATCTGATAGATATGATAAGATAATATTTTTGGTATTTTTATGATAAAGATGCAGAGTAAAATAAAAGGCAAATAAAAATAGCTAAGTGTTGGA
Organism: Aegilops tauschii subsp. strangulata; assembly: GCF_002575655.3. Lineage (NCBI taxonomy): Eukaryota > Viridiplantae > Streptophyta > Magnoliopsida > Poales > Poaceae > Aegilops > Aegilops tauschii. Next base: position 107,518,540 of record NC_053039.3, read on the forward strand.
AGATTAATATGATGGAAAATAGACCCGGGGGCCATAGGTTTCACTAGTGGCTTCTCTCATGAGCATAAGTATTACGGTGGGTGAACAAATTACTGTTGAGCAATTGATAGAATTGAGCATAGTTATGAGAATATCTAGGTATGATCATGTATATTGGCATCACGTTCGAGACAAGTAGACCGACTCTTGCCTGCATCTACTACTATTACTCCAGACATCGACCGCTATCCAGCATGCATCTAGAGTATTAAGTTCAAAAGAACAGAGTAACGCTTTAAGTAAGATGACATGATGTAGAGGGATAAACTCATGCAATATGATATAAACCCCATCTTGTTATCCTTGATGGCAACAATACAATACGTGCCTTGCTGCCCCTACTGTCACTTGGAAAGGACACCGCAAGATTGAACCCAAAGCTAAGCACTTCTCCCATTGCAAGAAAGATCACTCTAGTAGGCCAAACCAAACTGATAATTCGAAGAGACTTGCAAAGATAACCAATCATACATAAAAGAATTCAGAGAAGATTCAAATATTGTTCATAGATAAACTTGATCATAAACCCACAATTCATCGGTCTCAACAAACACACCGCAAAAGAAGATTACATCGAGTAGATCTCCACAACAGAGGGGGAGAACATTGTATTGAGATCCAAAAAGAGAGAAGAAGCCATCTAGCTAATAACTATGGACCCGAAGGTCTGAGGTAAACTACTCACACATCATCGGAGAGGCTATGGTGTTGATGTAGAAGCCCTCCGTGATCGATGCTGTTGGAAATATGCCCTAGAGGCAATAATAAAATGGTTATTATTATATTTCCTTGTTCATGATAATTGTCTATTGTTCATGCTATAATTGTGTTATCCGGAAATCGTAATACATGTGTGAATACATAGACCACAACATGTCCCTAGTGAGCCTCTAGTTGACTAGCTCATTGATCAACAGATAGTCATGGTTTCCTGACTATGGACATTGGATGTCATTGATAACGGGATCACATAATTAGGAGAATGATGTGATGGATAAGACCCAATCCTAAGCATAGCACAAGATCGTGTAGTTCGTTTGCTAGAGCTTTTCCAAATGTCAAGTATCATTTCCTTAGACCATGAGATTGTGCAACTCCCGGATACCATAGGAGTGCTTTGGGTGTGCCAAACGTCACAATGTAACTGGGTGGCTATAAAGGTGCACTACGGGTATCTCCGAAAGTGTCTGTTGGGTTGGCACGAATCGAGACTGGGATTTGTCACTCCGTATGACGGAGAGGTATCTCTGGGCCCACTCGGTAATGCATCATCATAATGAGCTCAATGTGGCCAAGTGTTTGGTCACGGGATCATGCATTACGGTACGAGTAAAGTGACTTGCTGGTAACGAGATTGAACAAGGTATTGGGATACCGACGATCGAATCTCGGGCAAGTAACGTACCGATTGGCAAAGGGAATTGTATAAGGGATTGATTGAATCCTCGACATCGTGCTTCATCCGATGAGATCATCGTGGAACATGTGGGAGCCAACATGGGTATCCAGATCCCGCTGTTGGTTATTGACCGGAGAGTCGTCTCGGTCATGTCTGCATGTCTCCCGAACCCGTAGGGTCTACACACTTAAGGTTCGGTGACGCTAGAGTTGTAGAGATATTAGTATGCGGTTAACCGAAAGTTGTTCGGAGTCCCGAATGAGATCCCGGACGTCACGAGGAGTTCCAGAATGGTCCGGAGGTAAAGATTTATATATGGGAAGTCCTATTTTGGCCACCGGAAAATGTTCGGGATTTTTCGGTATTGTACGGGGAAGGTTCTAGAAGGTTCCGAAGTGGGGCCCACCTGCATGGGGGGACCCACATGAACGTGGGTAGTGGGGGCAAGGCCCCACACCCCTGGTCAAGGCGCACCAAGATCCCACCTTAGAAGGAATAAGATCATATCCCGAAGGGATAAGATCAAGATCCCTAAAAAAAGGGGGATAACAACCGGTGGGGAAGGGAAATGATGGGATTTCTTTCCCCCACCTTTGCCAACGCCCCAATGGACTTGGAGGGCAAGAAACCAGCCCCCTCCACCCCTATATATAGTGGGGAGGCGCATGGGAGCAGCACCCCAAGCCCTGGCGCCTCCCTCCCTCCCGTGACACCTCTTCCTCCCCGCTTGCGCTTGGCGAAGCCCTGCCGGGATCCCGCTACTTCCACCACCACGCCGTCGTGCTGCTGGATCTCCATCAACTTCTCCTCCCCCCTTGCTGGATCAAGAAGGAGGAGACGTCCCCGCTCCGTACGTGTGTTGAACGCGGAGGTGCCGTCCGTTCGGCGCTAGGATCATCGGTGATTTGGATCACGACGAGTACGACTCCATCAACCCCGTTCTCTTGAACGCTTCCGCGCGCGATCTACAAGGGTATGTAGATGCACTCCCCTCTCTCTCTCGTTGCTAGATGACTCCATAGATTGATCTTGGTGATACGTAGAAAATTTTAAATTTCTGCTACGATCCCCAACAGTGGCATCATGAGCTAGGTCTATGCGTAGTTTCTATGCACGAGTAGAACACAAACTTGTTGTGGGCGTAGATGTTGTCAATTTTCTTGCCACTACTAGTCTTATCTTGTTTCGGCGGCATCGTGGGATGAAGCGGCCCGGACCGACCTTACACGTACGCTTACGTGAGGCAGGTTCCACTGACTGACATGCACTAGTTGCATAAGGTGGCTAGCGGGTGTCTGTCTCTCCCACTTTAGTCGAATCGGATTCGATGAAAAGGGTCCTTATGAAGGGTAAATAGAAGTTGGCATATCACGTTGTGGTTTGACGTAGGTAAGAAACATTCTTGCTAGAAACCTATAGAAGCCACGTAAAAACATGCAACAACAATTAGAGGACGTCTAACTTGTTTTTGCAGCATATGCCTTGTGATGTGATATGGCCAAAAGGATGTGATGAATGAAATATATGTGATGTATGAGATTGATCATGTTCTTGTAATAGGAATCACGACTTGCGTGTCGATGAGTATGACAACCGGCAGGAGCCATAGGAGTTGTCTTTATTTTTTGTATGACCTGCGTGTCATTGAATAACGCCATGTAAATTACTTTACTTTATTGCTAAACACGTTAGCCATAGAAGTAGAAGTAATCATTGGCGTGACAACTTCATGAAGACACGATGATGGAGATCATGATGATGCAGATCATGGTGTCATGCCGGTGACGAAGATGATCATGGCGCCCCGAAGATGGAGACCAAAGGAGCAATATGATACTGGCCATATCATGTCACTATTTGATTGCATGTGATGTTTATCATGTTTTACATCTTATTTGCTTAGAACGACGGTAGCTTAAATAAGATGATCCCTCGCAATAATTTCAAGAAAGTGTTCCCCCTAACTGTGCACCGTTGCGAAGGTACGTTGTTTCGAAGCACCACGTGATGATCGGGTGTGATAGATTCTAACGTTCGAATACAACGAGTGTAAGCCAGATTTACACACGCAATACACTTAGGTTGACTTGACGAGCCTAGCATGTACACACATGGCCTCGAAACACGGAAGACCGAAAGGTCGAGCATGAGTCGTACAGAAGATACGATCAACATGAAGATGTTCACCGATGTTGACTAGTCCGTCTCACGTGATGATTGGACACGGCCTAGTTGACTCGGATCATGTTTCACTTAGATGACTAGAGGGATGTCTATCTGAGTGGGAGTTCATTGAATAATTTGATTAGATGAACTTAGTTATCATGAACTTAGTCTAAAATCTTTACAATATGTCTTGTAGATCAAATGGCCCACGCTAATGTTGCCCTCAACTTCAACGCGTTCCTAGAGAAAACCAAGCTGAAAGATGATGGCAGCAGCTATACGGACTGGGTCCGGAACCTGAGGATCATCCTCATAGCTGCCAAGAAAGATTATGTCCTAGAAGCACCGCTAGGTGACGCACCCATCCCAGAGAACCAAGACGTTATGAACGCTTGGCAGCAGCGTGCTGATGATTACTCCCTCGTTCAGTGCGGCATGCTTTACAGCTTAGAACCGGGGCTCCAAAAGCGTTTTGAGCAACACGGAGCATATGAGATGTTCGAAGAGCTGAAAATGGTTTCCCAAGCTCATGCCCGGGTCGAGAGATATGAAGTCTCCGACAAGTTCTTCAGTTGTAAGATGGAGGAAAATAGTTCTGTCAGTGAGCACATACTCAAAATGTTTGGGTTACACAACCGCTTGACTCAGCTGGGAGTTAATCTCCCGGATGACGCGGTCATTGACAGAATCCTTCAATCGCTTCCACCGAGCTACAAGAGCTTTGTGATGAACTTCAATATGCAGGGGATGGAAAAGACCATTCCTGAGGTATATTCAATGCTGAAATCAGCGGAGGTGGAGATCAAAAAGGAACATCAAGTGTTGATGGTGAATAAAACCACTAAGTTCAAGAAAGGCAAGGGTAAGAAGAACTTCAAGAAGGACGGCAAGGGAGTTGCCGCGCCCGGTAAGCCAGTTGCCGGGAAGAAGCCAAAGAATGGACCCAAGCCTGAGACTGAGTGCTTTTATTGCAAGGGAAGTGGTCACTGGAAGCAGAACTGCCCCAAGTACTTAGCGGACAAGAAGGCCGGCAACACCAAAGGTATATGTGATATACATGTTATTGATGTGTACCTTACCAGCACTCGTAGTAGCTCCTGGGTATTTGATACCGGTGCGGTTGCTCATATTTCTAACTCAAAGCAGGAGCTGCGGAATAAACGGAGACTGGCAAAGGACGAGGTGACGATGCGCGTCAGGAATGGTTCCAAGGTCGATGTGACCGCCGTCGGCACACTACCTCTACATTTACCTACGGGATTAGTTTTAAACCTAAATAATTGTTATTTAGTGCCAGCTTTGAGCATGAACATTGTATCAGGATCTCGTTTAATTCGAGATGGCTACTCATTTAAATCCGAGAATAATGGTTGTTCTATTTATATGAGAGATATGTTTCATGGTCATGCCCCGCTGGTTAATGGTTTATTCTTAATGAATCTCGAACGTAGTGTTACACATATTCAAATTCTGAATACCAAAAGATGTAAGGTTGATAATGATAGTCCCACATACTTGTGGCACTGCCGTCTTGGTCACATTGTTGTCAAACGCATGAAGAAGCTCCATGCAGATGGACTTTTGGAGTCTCTTGATTACGAATCATTTGACATGTGCGAACCATGCCTCATGGGTAAGATGACCAAGACTCCGTTCTCCGGAACAATGGAGCGAGCAACCAACTTATTGGAAATCATACATACTGATGTGTGCAGTCCAATGAGTGTTGAGGCTCGCGGTGGCTATCGTTATGTTCTCACTCTCACTGATGACTTGAGTAGATATGGGTATGTCTACCTAATGAAACACAAGTCTGAGACCTTTGAGAAGTTCAAGGAATTTCAGAGTGAGGTTGAGAATCAACGTGACAGAAAAATAAAGTTCTTACGATCAGATCGTGGAGGGGAATATTTGAGTCACGAATTTGGCACACACTTAAGGAAATGTGTAATAGTTTCACAACTCACGCCGCCTGGAACACCTCAGCGAAATGGTGTGTCCGAACGTCGTAATCGCACTCTATTGGATATGGTGCGATCTATGATGTCTCTTACCGATCTACCACTCTCATTTTGGGGCTATGCTTTAGAGACTGCCGCATTCACTTTAAATAGGGCTCCGTCGAAATCTGTTGAGACGACACCGTATGAATTATGGTTTGGAAAGAAACCTAAGCTGTCGTTTCTAAAAGTTTGGGGATGCGATGCTTATGTCAAGAAACTTCAACCTGAAAAGCTAGAACCCAAGTCGGAAAAATGCGTCTTCATAGGACACCCTAAGGAAACCATTGGGTATACCTTCTACCTCAGATCCGAAGGCAAGATCTTTGTTGCCAAGAACGGGTCCTTTCTGGAGTAAGTGGGAGGAAAGTGGAACTTGATGAAGTACTACCTCTTGAACCGGAAAGTAGCGCAGCTCAGGAAGATGTTCCTGTGGTGCCTGCACTGACTAGAGAGGAAGCTAATGATGATGATCAAGGTACTTCGGATCAAGTTACTACTGAACTTCGTAGGTCCACGAGGACACGTTCCACACCAGAGTGGTATGGCAACCCTGTCCTGGAAATCATGTTGTTAGACAACGGTGAACCTTCGAACTATGAAGAAGCAATGGCGGGCCCAGATTCCAACAAATGGCTTGAAGCCATGCAATCCGAGTAGGATCCATGTATGAAAACAAAGTGTGGAATTTGACAGACTTGCCCGATGATCGGCGAGCGATAGAAAACAAATGGATCTTTAAGAAGAAGATGGACGCGGATGGTAATGTTACCATCTATAAAGCTCGACTTGTCGCTAAGGGTTATCGACAAGTTCAAGGGGTTGACTACGATGAGACTTTCTCACCCGTAGCGAAGCTAAAGTCCGTCCGAATCATGTTAGCAATTGCCGCATACTATGATTATGAGATATGGCAAATGGACGTCAAAACGGCATTCCTTAACGGCTTTCTTAAGGAAGAATTGTATATGATGCAGCCGGAAGGTTTTGTCGATCCTAAGAATACTAACAAGGTATGCAAGCTCCAGCGCTCCATCTATGGGCTGGTGCAAGCATCTCGGAGTTGGAACATTCGATTTGATGAGATGATCAAAGCGTTTGGGTTTACACAGACTTATGGAGAAGCCTGTGTTTACAAGAAAGTGAGTGGGAGCTCTATAGCATTTCTCATATTATATGTGGATGACATACTGTTGATGGGAAATGATATATAATTCTTGGGAAGCATAAAGGCCTACTTGAACAAGTGTTTTTCAATGAAGGACCTTGGAGAAGCTGCTTATATATTAGGCATCAAGATCTATAGAGATAGATCAAGACGCCTCATTGGTCTTTCACAAAGTACGTACCTTGACAAGATATTGAAGAAGTTCAATATGGATCAGTCCAAGAAGGGGTTCTTGCGTGTATTGCAAGGTGTGCAATTGAGCACGGCTCAATGCCCGACCACGAAAGAAGATAGAGAAAAGATGAGTGTCGTCCCCTATGCCTCGGCCATAGGGTCTATTATGTATGCCATGCTGTGTACCAGACCTGATGTAAACCTTGCCGTAAGTTTGGTAGGAAGGTACCAAAGTAATCCCGGCATGGAACACTGGACAGCGGTCAAGAATATCCTGAAGTACCTGAAGAGGACTAAGGATATGTTTCTCGTTTATGGAGGTGACGAAGAGCTCGTCGTAAAGGGTTACGTCGATGCTAGCTTCGACACAGATCTGGATGACTCTAAGTCACAAACCGGATACGTGTATATTTTGAATGGTGGGGCAGTAAGCTGGTGCAGTTGCAAGCAAAGCGTTGTGGCGGGATCTACATGTGAAGCGGAATACATGGCGGCCTCAGAGGCAGCACAAGAAGCAATCTAGGTGAAGGAGTTCATTACCGACCTAGGAGTTATTCCCAATGCGTCGGGCCCGATGACTCTCTTCTGTGACAACACTGGAGCTATTGCCCTTGCCAAGGAGCCAGGTTTCACAGGAAGACCAGGCATATCAAGTGTCGCTTCAACTCCATTCGTGAAAATGTTCAAAATGGAGACATAGATATTTGTAAAGTACATACGGACCTGAATGTAGCAGATCCGTTGACTAAACCTCTCCCTAGAGCAAAACATGATCAACACCAGAACTCTATGGGTGTTCAATTCATCACAATGTAACTAGATTATTGACTCTAGTGCAAGTGGGAGACTGTTGGAAATATGCCCTAGAGGCAATAATAAAATGGTTATTATTATATTTCCTTGTTCATGATAATTGTCTATTGTTCATGCTATAATTGTATTAACTGGAAACCGTAATACATGTGTGAATACATAGACCACAACATGTCCCTAGTGAGCCTCTAGTTGACTAGCTCGTTGATCAACAGATAGTCATGGTTTCCTGACTATGGACATTGGATGTCATTGATAACGGGATCACATCATTAGGAGAATGATGTGATGGACAAGACCCAATCCTAAGCATAGCACAAGATCGTGTAGTTCCTTTGCTAGAGCTTTTCCAAATGTCAAGTATCATTTCCTTAGACCATGAGATTGTGCAACTCCCGGATACCATAGGAGTGCTTTGGGTGTGCCAAACGTCACAACGTAACTGGGTGGCTATAAAGGTGCACTACGGGTATCTCCGAAAGTGTCTGTTGGGTTGGCACGAATCGAGACTGGGATTTGTCACTCCGTATGACGGAGAGGTATCTCTGGGCCCACTCGGTAATGCATCATCATAATGAGCTCAATGTGGCCAAGTGTTTGGTCACGGGATCATGCATTACGGTACGAGTAAAGTGACTTGCCGGTAACGAGATTGAACAAGGTATTGGGATACCGACGATCGAATCTCGGGCAAGTAACGTACCGATTGACAAAGGGAATTTTATACGGGATTGATTGAATCCTCGACATCGTGGTTCATCCGATGAGATCATCATGGAGCATGTGGGAGCCAACATGGGTATCCAGATCCCGCTGTTGGTTATTGACCGGAGAGTCGTCTCGGTCATGTCTACATGTCTCCCGAACCCGTAGGGTCTACACACTTAAGGTTCGGTGACGCTAGAGTTGTAGAGATATTAGTATGCGGTTAACCGAAAGTTGTTCGGAGTCCCGGATGAGATCCCGGACATCACGAGGAGTTCCGGAATGGTCCGGAGGTAAAGATTTATATATGGGAAGTCCTATTTTGGCCACCGGAAAATGTTCGGGATTTTTCGGTATTGTACGGGGAAGGTTCTAGAAGGTTCCGAAGTGGGGCCCACCTGCATGGGGGGACCCACATGAACGTGGGTAGTGGGGGCAAGGCCCCACACCCCTGGTCAAGGCGCACCAAGATCCCACCTTAGAAGGAATAAGATCATATCCCGAAGGGATAAGATCAAGATCCCTAAAAAAAGGGGGATAACAATCGGTGGCGAAGGGAAATGATGGGATTTCTTTCCCCCACCTTTGCCAACGCCCCAATGGACTTGGAGGGCAAGAAACCAGCCCCCTCCACCCCTATATATAGTGGGGAGGCGCATGGGAGCAGCACCCCAAGCCCTGGCGCCTCCCTCCCTCCCGTGACACCTCTTCCTCCCCGCTTGCGCTTGGCGAAGCCCTGCCGGGATCCCGCTACTTCCACCACCACGCCGTCGTGTTGCTGGATCTCCATCAACTTCTCCTCCCCCCTTGCTGGATCAAGAAGGAGGAGACGTCCCCGCTCCGTACGTGTGTTGAACGCAGAGGTGCCGTCCGTTCGGCGCTAGGATCATCGGTGATTTGGATCACGACGAGTACGACTCCATCAACCCCGTTCTCTTGAACGCTTCCGCGCGCGATCTACAAGGGTATGTAGATGCACTCCCCTCTCTCTCTCGTTGCTAGATGACTCCATAGATTGATCTTGGTGATACGTAGAAAATTTTAAATTTCTGCTACGATCCCCAACAGATGCCCCCTCCGGCGGAGCTCCGAAAAAGGCCCCAAGATGGGATCTCACGGGTACAGAAGGTTGCGGAGGTGGAACTAGGTTTTTGGCTCCGTATCTGGTAGTTTGGGGGTACGTAGGTATATATAGGAGGAAGAAGTACGTCGGTGGAGCAACATGGGGCCCACGAGGGTGGAGGGCGCGCCTAGGGGGGTAGGCGCGCCCCCTACCTCGTGCCTTCCTGGTTGATGTCTTGACGTAGGGTCCAAGTCCTCTGGATCACGTTCGTTTCGAAAATCACGTTCCCGAAGGTTTCATTACGTTTGGACTCTGTTTGATATTCTTTTTCCGCGAAACTCTGAAATAGGCAAAAAAACAGCAATTCTGGGCTGGTCCTCCAGTTAATAGGTTAGTCCCAAAAATAATATAAAAGTGTATAATAAAGCCCAATAATGTCCAAAACAGAATATAATATAGCATGGAGCAATCAAAAATTATAGATACGTTGGAGACGTATCATGTAATAAGGCCGAAGATGAGCAATGTTCCACGGCCGGCGAGCCTCCTCCCCAGATTTGCATGAGTCCTTGTGCTCTCGAACATCAAGGAGGTAGTATGACCCATTGTTCAGATTTTTGCTAACCACAAAAGGCCCTTCCCAAGGTGGGGATAACTTATGCATGTGAGTTTGATCCTGGATGAGCCGGAGCACCAAGTCACCTTCTTGAACGGTTCGAGTTTTAACCCGGCAGCTATGATAACGACGCAGATCTTGCTGGTAAATCGCTGAACGAGCCGCCACTGGGTCACGCTCCTCATCCATAAGGTCAAGAGCATCCTGACATGCTTTTTCATTATCAGCTTCAACATAAGCCGCCACACGGGGCGAGTCGTGACGGATGTCACTTGGGAGAACCGCCTCTGCTCCGTAAACCATGAAGTAAGGCATGTAACTCGTAGATCTATTGGGGGTGGTATTGATACTCCAAAGCACTGAAGGTTACACCTCAACCCACTAACCTGGCATCCTCTGCAAAGGGACCATAAGCTGGGGTTTTATGCCTCTCAAGATTTATTGATTGGCTCTTTCATCTTGGCCATTGGACTGGGGGTGAGCCACTGATGACACATCAAGACGAATATGCTCTCGTTGACAGAATTCTTTCATAGCACCTTTAGACAGATTAGTGCCATTATCAGTTATAATGCTGTGAGGGTAGCCAAAACAGAAAATAACCTTTTTGATGAATTGAACCGTCGTTGCCGTGTCACACTTACTGACCGGCCCTGCCTCAACCCACTTTGTAAACTTGTCAACCGCCACCAAAAGGTGGGTCTTTTTATCTTTGGATCTTTTAAAAGGTCCAACCATATCCAGCTCCCAGATGGCAAACGACCAAGTAATTGGAATCATCCTTAATTCTTGAGCTAGCACATGAGCTCGTCTTGAAAATTTCTGACAACCATCACATTTACTGACCAAATCCTTTGCATCAGCATGAGCCGTCAGCCAATAAAACCCATGATGAAAAGCCTTGGCTACAAGAGACTTAGAGCCGGCATGATGACCACAATCTCCTTCATGAATCTCTCATAGAAAATCACGGCCTTCCTCAGGAGAAACGCAACGTTGAAACACCCATGTGACACTGCAGTGGTGCAACTCTCCATTGACAATAGTCATTGACTTAGACCGCCGGGTTATCTGCCTGGCCAAAGTTTCATCTTCAGGTAAATCGCCCCGGGTCATATAAGCCAAATATGGAACTGTCCAATCCGGAATAGCATGAAGAGCCGCCACCAACTGCGCCTCCGGGTCAGGAACAACAAGATCTTCCTCCGTAGGCAATTTAACTGAAGGGTTATGGATAATATCATTGAAAACATTATGTGGTACTGGCATACGCTCGGACCCTAGCCGGCTTAAAGCATCAGCCGCCTCATTTTTCCTGCGATCAACATGTTCCACTTGATAACCTTTGAAATGACCAGCAATAGCATCAACCTCTCGGCGGTAAGCCGCCATGAGTGGATCTTTAGAATCCCAAGTGCCTGAAACTTGCTAGCCACCAAATCTGAGTCGCCGAAACACCTCACCGGCTTAGATTCATCTCTTTATCCATCCGAAGACCATGGAGCAAGGCCTCATACTCAGCTGCATTGTTAGTACAAGGGAACATCAACCTTAAAACATAACAAAACTTATCACCTCGTGGGGAAGTCAAAATAACTCCAGCCGCCGAGCCTTCCAACTCCCTGGATCCATCAAAGTGAATAGTCCAATATGTGCTATCCGACTTCTCCTCAGGCATCTGCAACTCGGTCCAGTCATTAATAAAATCCACAAGTGCTTGAGACTTGATAGCTGTCCGAGGCATATACTTCAAACCATGGGGTCCAAGCTCAATGGCCCACTTGGCTACCCGACCTATGGCTTCTCTGTTTTGAATAATATCCCCCAAGGGAGCAGAACTGACTACAGTGATGGGATGATCGAAGAAATACTGCTTCAATTTACGACTAGCCATGAACACCCCATAAACCAACTTTTGCCAATGTGGGTATCTCTGCTTGGATTCAATGAGTACCTCACTGACATAATAAACCGGCCGCTGAACCGGATACTCCTTGCCTGATTCCTTCCTTTCGACAACAATTGCCACACTGATGGCTTGGCTATTAGCAGCCACATATAACAACAAGGGCTCCTTATCAATAGGAGCAACAAGGATTGGCAGCTCAGCTAACAATTTTTTCAAGGCCTCAAACGCCTGATCAGCAGCATCACTCCAGACAAAGTGATATGTTTTCTTCATCATCTGGTACAGAGGGATAGCTTTTTCGCCCAGCCGACTTATGAACCGGCTGAAGGCCGCAATACGACCCGCCAGACGCTGGACATCATTAATACACGCCGACTTAGCCAAGGAAGTGATAGCCTTTATTTTCTCCGGATTAGCTTCAATGCCCCTTTCCGAAACCAAAAAGCCCAAGAGCTTGCCTGCTGGCACACCAAAGACACACTTGCCCGGGTTAAGCATCATCTTGTAGACTCGGAGATTGTCAAAGGTCTCTTTCAAATCATCTATCAAGGTCTCCTTCTTCCTGGATTTCACAAGAATATCATCCACATAAGCATGAACATTACGTCCAATCTGGTCATGGAGGCAATTCTGAACACATCGCTGATAAGTCGCCTGGGCACTCTTGAGCCCAAAAGGCATAGACACATAGCAGAAGGCTCCAAAGGGAGTGATGAAAGCTGTCTTCTCCTGGTCCTTAACCACCATCTTGATCTGATGATAACCAGAGTAAGCATCCAAAAAACTCAAATGCTCACAACCCGCCGTAGCATCAATGATCTGATCAATACGAGGGAGAGCAAAAGGATCAGTCGGACATGCTTTGTTAAGGTATGTGTAATCCACACACATCCGCCAAGTGCCATTCTTCTTAAGCACCAGCACCGAGTTAGCCAACCACTCATGATGAAAAATTTCAATGATAAACCCAGCCGCCAAGAGTCGGGCCACTTCTTCCGCAATGGCCTTGCGCCTCTCTTCATTAAAACAACGAAGGAATTGCTTGACTGGTTTAAACTTTGGATCAACATTAAGGGTGTGCTCAGCGAGTTCCCTCGGTACACCTGGCATGTCAGAAGGTTTCCATACAAAGATGTCCCGGTTCTCAAGGATGAACTCGATGAGCACGCTTTCCTATTTCGGATCCATATTCGGACTGATAATGAATTGCTTGGATGAGTCGCGAGGAACAAAATAAACCATCTTAGTGTCATCTGCCGACTTAAATTTCAACAAAGGGTCATGCTCTGTGGTTGGCTTCTTCAAAGGTGTCATATCTGCCGGGTCAACATTATCTTTGTAAAACTTCAACTCCTTTGTTGCACAAACAAACTCAGCATAAGCAGCATCACCCTCTTCACACTCCAAGGATGTCTTCCTGTTCCCATGCACAGTGATGGTACCCTTACGACCCGGCATCTTAAGCTGTAGATAAACATAACAAGGCCTTGCCATAAACTTAGCATAAGCCGGCCGCCCAAACAAGGCATGATAAGGGCTCTTGATCTTAACCACTTCAAAAGGCAATGTCTCAGCTCTGAAATCATGATCATCACCGAAAGCCACTTCCAAGGCTATCTTGCCCACCGGATACACTGACTTACCAAGCACCACGCCATGAAAGACAGTATTAGATGGCTTAAGATCCTTATCAGTCAAATTCATACGACAGAAAGTGTCATAGTAAAGGATATTGATGCTGCTGCCTCTATCCATGAGTACTTTAGTGAACTTGTACCCTCCAACCTGAGGTGCAACCACCAAAGCCAACTGACCCGGATTATCAACCTGGGGCGGGTGATCCTCACGGCTCCATACAATCGGATGTTCAGACCACCGCAAGTAGCAAGGGACCGTGGGCTCAACTCCGTTCACCGCCCTTTTATGAACCTTCTGGTCCCGTTTGCGTAAACTCATGGTAAACACATGGTACTGACCACTATTGAGCTGCTTTGGATTACTCTGATAACCAGACTACTGCTACTGATTCCTTTGACCAGATTGCTGATTAAAACCACCCTGATTGCCTTGGCCCTGAAAACCGGAGTTTGAGCCGCCACCACCAAAGCCAGGTCCGTGAGAGCCGGATCCCGAGCCGCCATTCGGGCCATGATTATTCTGGAAGAAATTGGAATTTTTATACTCCCACATGATGAAGCAATCCTTCCATAGATGGCTGGTCGGCTTCTCTTGCGTACCGTGCTTTGGGCAAGGCTGATTCATCATCACCTCAATATTAAACTTTGGCCCTCCAAACCGGGGCGTTGACACTTTCCCCTTACGACGCTGATTGTTATTCTGCGCATTGGTATTAGCCACAAAGTCTGGATTATTATGGGCCTTGTGCTTACCGTTGCTACCTTGACCCGCCGTATGGTGCTGCCCCTTGGCATTGCCGTTCTTCTTCCCCTTACCAGCCTTCTCCTCATCAGACTCAGGGTCCTTCGTACTATCAGAGTCGGCATATTTGAAAAGAGCCACCATGAGCTCCCCCATATCATTGCAATGGTGCTTAATCCGCCCCAACTTCTGCTTAAGGGGAAGGAATCGACAATTGTTCTCCAACATCAGGACTGCTGACCTGGCATTGATACTGTCCGATGAGTGTATAATGGGTGAAATTCGGTGCACCCAATTGGCTGTTGACTCGCCCTCACCTTGGACACAAGAGTCCAAATCCAGAATCGACATAGGCTGCTTGCACGTGTCTTTAATTTTTTGGATAAACCGCGTCTTCAACTCCGCTCATGACCTAACGGAGTTAGCGGGCAATCCTTTCAACCAAGTATGAGCCGGCGCATCTAACATCATGGCGAAGTACTTAGCACATGCATCATCACTAACATCCAACATCTCCACGGCCATCTCATAGCTCTCAATCCAGGCCTTTGGGGGTTGATCCGCCGTGTAGTTAGGCACCTTACGGGGGCCTTTGAAATCCTTGGGCATGCGCTCATTACGTAGAGCCGACACCAAAAATGGCACACCAAGGGTTCTAGAGGTCACTCCTGCCTCCACGGACGCCAATGGGTAAGCCGGAGATTGCTGCTGAGCCGCCAACTGAGCCGCCAGCTCTGACACTCGACGTGCCCTGCCCTGGTCCACCAAAGTCTGAGCATCGTTACCGCCACGCGGCGGGTCATGCCTACGAGGCTGATTATGGCGCCGCTCACTGCTTGAAACTTCTGGTGAGTCAATGTGCCTGCTATAACTCCGACTTGGACGAGGGGTTGAATGAATCCTTTCACGGCTGTACGAATAAGCCGCCTGTTGAGCCACGCTGTCTGAAGAAGCTCTCCAGCCCTCCGTATCTCCATCGCAACTGGAGACTCGCCTTCAACAGGAAGAGCCGCCAATCATGTCGCCGCAACAATCATATTATCCAGAGGGTTAGAATAATGATTCGGCGGTGTCGGAACATGCTAAGGTGGAGTCATATTCAAATGAGGCGGATCCACATCACGCGACTGAACCGGCGCTCTGGTCACGGGTGTCTCAACAGCCCGGTTCACCACGGGCGGGTCACTGGTCCCTGCCCCAGGCGTGTTAAAAAGGTTCCTAACCTCAAACTCTGCGGGCAGACGGGTCTGATGCCATCTACTCATGATGGCGTTTGAAGCGTTTTGATCCAAGGTAAGCCGGAAAGACTCTGCATGAATCTGTTGTGTCTGATCGTCCAAAGCAGCTCATTCCGTGGCCATCCTAGCGTTCTCAGCCACCAGTTCTTCCTTGGTGAGTTATCTCATCTTGTAGCTTCGCGACATCCACCTTATGCCGTTCTTGAGTCTCCGGGGTTACCTCCGCCCCCATTAAAGTTGCCAAAGCATCCAACAGCTCGGTTAGAACCTGAGCCGGTGGGTGTGCAGGGCCACTAGCACCAGCCGTCGCCGCAGCCGCTGAGCTGGAGGTCATAGCCGCGGCGGTCGTTGAACCGAGCACTGGTTGTGTACCGTCCATGAAGATTGCAACCCTGTTTGGCGGCTCATAGGGGTCCAGAATACTGTCGCCATCGGAACAGCCCCCAAGCCGGCCGTCTTGCAGTTGATACATTGAATTGGTCTCACCGGTTTAGGATTTACCATCAGAGTAGATGGCCATCTCACCACCAGACACATATCCTTCCTCAAATTCCACCCCATGGATGAAACCGACAAAGGCGTGCTTCACGGCAGTTTTAACCTTGGAGGGTCGTGCATGCTGAGCCGTCTCGATGATGCCGGTGCAGGTGTCCGGCTCAGAGCCCGACTCGCCGATTTTGCCGATGAAGACATGGATTCCGCCGAAGGGGACCCGGTACCCGTACTCAATTGAGCCGGCCTCGGTGGCCCAGCCAGCGTCGTCGATGTAGAGCTTGCGGCGACGACTCTTGGTCATTCGGCCCACGGCGTATCCCTTGATCCCTACGAAGTTGCCCTTCAAGAACTTGAAACCACCGTGCGCTGGCCCCACGGTGGGTGCCAACTGTCGTGGACTTAACACGGCAGATGCCCTAGCGAAAGGACTTAGGTGTGGAACCATCACAGCTAGGTTAGCTTGAAGGGGTTAATCGGGACAAAGGACATAGAGAGTTTATACTGGTTCGGCCCCTCGCAACGAGGTAACAGGTTACTCCAGTTTGGGGTTGTATTACTTGGGTTCGATTCCCAGGGAGCGAATACGCTTGACCTAGTTCTCGATCTCTTGTTTCTTGTCTTAACTCGCCGCCGGGTCACCCCTTTTATATACACAGGTTGATGCCCGGCGGCTTACAGAGTCCCGGCCGGCTCATACACAACGTGTCCGGCTCGGTGACTAACTAGGCTTGCCTTACAATACAAGTTACACATATGGCGGTTTATCCTCTTGGGCCTCAAGTCGCCTCTGGGTCTTGGGCCTTCAATAGGCTTGCTTTATAACCCGCCATCTTCATCCTTAAGTCGCCAGCGGTATGACCCGGCCCCTCCTGGGCGGGTCATACCCAGTAGTTATATCCCCAACAATACTAGAACAAAATATGACTCTATATGAATGCCTCCAGCGGTCTAACGGGATGTGCTAGGATCAAGAGTGACATGTATAAAAATATGAACGGTGGCGTTGCCACAAATACTATGCCAACTACATGTTCTTGCAAAGCAATATGACAATGATGGTATGGTTCATAATAAAACGGGACGGTGGAAGTTGCATGGCAATATATCTCGGAATGGCTATGGAAATGCCATAATAGGTAGGTATGGTGGCTGTTTTGAGTAAGGGTATATGGTGGGCTTAATGCACCGGC
Source organism: Aegilops tauschii subsp. strangulata (assembly GCF_002575655.3). Taxonomy (NCBI): domain Eukaryota; kingdom Viridiplantae; phylum Streptophyta; class Magnoliopsida; order Poales; family Poaceae; genus Aegilops; species Aegilops tauschii. The sequence goes on from NC_053039.3 coordinate 107,535,894, forward strand.
GAAAGTTGCGCGGTACTAGAGAGGCTAGCAATGGTGGAAGGGTGAGAGTGTGTATAATCCATGGACTCAACATTAGTCATAAAGAACTCACATACTTATTGCAAAAAATTATTAGTCATCGAAACAAAGTACTACACGCATGCTCCTAAGGGGATAGATTGGTCAGAAAAGACCATCGCTCGTCCCCGACCGCCACTCATAAGGAAGACAATCAAAAAATAAATCATGCTCCGACTTCATCACATAACGGTTCACCATACATGCATGCTACGGGAATCACAAACTTTAACACAAGTATTTCTACCAATCCACAATTACTCACTAGCATGACCCTAATATCACCATCTTTACATCTCAAAAAAATATGCAAGGAATCAAACTTCCTCATAGTATTCAATGCTCTATTTATATGAAAGTTTGTATTATATCCCTCTTGGATGCCCATCATATTAGGACTAATTCATAACCTAAGAAAATTACCATGCTGTTTAAAGACTCTCAAAATAATATAAGTGAATCATGAGAGTTCAACAATTTCTATAAAATAAATCCACCACCGTGCTCTAAAAATATATAAGTGAAGCACTAGAGCAAACTACCTAGCTCAAAAGATATAAGTGAAGCACACAGAGTATTCTAATAAATTCACGATTAATGTGTGTCCCTCTCAAAAGGTGTGTACAACAAGTATGATTGTGGCAAACTAAAAAGAAAAGACTCATATCACACAAGACGCTCCAAGCAAAACACATATCATGTGGTGAATAAAAATATAGCCTCAAGTAAATTTACCGATGGAAAGAAGACGAAAGAGGGGATGCCATCCGGGGCATCCCCAAGCTTAGATTATTGGTTGTCCTTGAATATTAACTTGGGGTGCCTTGGGCATCCCCAATCTTAGGCTCTTGCCACTCCTTATTCCATAGTCCATCAAATCTTTACCCAAAACTTGAATACTTCACAACACAAAACTCAACAGAAAACTCATGAGATCCGTTAGTATAATAAAACAAATCACCACTTTAGGTACTATTGTGAAGTCATTCTAAATTTATATTGGTGTAATATCTACTGTATTCCAACTTCTCCATGGTGTAATACAGTATATACTACCCATAGATTCATCAAAATAAGCAAACAACACATAGAAAACAGAATCTTCCAAACATAGAACAGTCTGTAGCAATCTGAAAACTTCGTATACTTCTGTAACTCAAAAAATTCTTACAAATTAGGAAAACCTAGGCAATTTGTATATAAATCTTGTGTAGAAAAATCAGGATTTTATCACGCTTCTATGATTTTTGAAATTCTGGCAATGAGCGCAAAAGTTTCTGTTTTTCAGCAAGATCAAGTCAACTATCACCATAGACCATCCCAAAGGTCTTACTTGGCTCAAACACTAATTAAAACACCAAAACACAATTACCACAGAATTAATAATGTGTATTTATTCAAGAATAGTAGCAAAAAAACAAAAACAAAATTGGGTTGCCTCCCAACAAGCGCTACTGTTTAACGCCCCTAGCTAGGCATAAAACATAGATCTAGGTATTGTCATCTTTGGTATTAAATCCATAAGTAGCCCTCATAATAGATTCATATGGCAACTTAATTTTATTTCTAGGAAAGTGTTCCATGCCCTTCCCTAACCGAAATGGAAATCTAATGTTTCCTTCTTCCATATCAATAATCGCACCAATCGTTCTAAGGAAAGGTCTACCAAGAATAATAGGACATGTAGGATTGCAATCTATATCAAGATGTTGGTGGGAAACGACACCCATGGGATCACATAATCCCTTCTATGGTTGGCGGGAGCGAGATTGTGCAAAGAGCGGGTCCAGTAGCGAGCACAGCGAGATTTACCCAGGTTCGGGCCGCGAGGATGCGTAATACCCTAGTCCTAATTTTGTGTATATATGGGTGTTCTTGAGTTCTTGAACTAGCTACGGTGCGTGTCTAGTCCAAAAGATCCGAATCCTTCCTCAGTACGCCTCGGGCCTCCTTTTATAGTCAAAGGGGTCGCCACAGTGGCACACAGGAGGTGGAAAGGTAGGTACAGTGTACAAGCTTATCGCCTCTCATTACAGGACAAAGCACACTGAATGCGCTACTTAGGTGTCCACTTGCTTTATCGGGGGCGGTAACGAGGCCCGTCCCGTCCATCGCCGCTCTGCCTTGCTCCAACACGCGTCTAGGCCAACGAGGCATGCAGCGCCATGTAGGCTGGCAGGCTGCTGAGCTGGCGTGGTGGTAGGGTCTTCACGAAGATCTACATGCCACCATGCAGGTGCTTGACTAGTTGGATTAGGAGCCACGTACTATCACGTGGGTACTTGCCTTAGTTGGTGGGTCGGCCGCTGAGCTGGGGCGGCGATGGGGCGGCAAGACCTTGCCGCGGTCTTGCGCATATCCCCGGCAAGGGTCTTGCCGGGGCTGAGGGAGTCCTGGACTAAGGGGTCCTCGGGCGTCCGGCCTGTTATCCATGGGCCGGACTGGTGGGCTGTGAAGACATGAAGACCGAAGACTATACCCGTGTCCGGATTGGACTCTCCTTGGCGTGGAAGGTAAGCTTGGCGATCAACTATGAATATTCCTTCCTATGTAACCGACTATGTAAACCCTAGATCCCCCCGGTGCCTATATAAATCGGAGGACGTAGTCCGGATAGGACACATTCATTACCATAGTCATACAGGCTAGGCTTTTAGGGTTTAGCCATTACGATCTCGTGGTAGATCAACTCTTGTAATACTCATAATCATCAAGATCAATCAAGCAGGAAGTAGGGTATTACCTCCATAGAGAGGGCCCGAACCTGGGTAAACATCGTGTCCCCCGTCTCCTGTTACCATCGATCCTAGACGCATAGTTCGGGACCCCCTAACCAAGATCTGCCGGTTTTGACACCGACATTGGTGCTTTCATTGAGAGTTCCACTGTGCCGTCGGCAAAAGGTTCGATGGCCCCTTCAATCGTTGATAATGATGCTGTCCAAGGAGGAACCTTCCTCCCCGGACAGATTTTTGTGCTTGGCGGCTTCGTACTATGGGCCAACTCGCTTGTCCATCTGGAGCAGGTTGATAGCTACGCCCCTGGCCATCAGGTCAGATTTGGAAGCCTGAACTACGTCGCGGATATTCGTGGAGACTTGATCTTCAATGGATTTGAAACCGTGGCGATCGCTCCCCCTCGCTCCGATGAACATGACTTAAATCTGTCATCAGATCACATCCAGGAGATGGTTCCTGTTGCTGCAACGGCCTTAGAACCAGAGCAGATCGTGCCATCCAAAGCCATAGAGTCCGCGGCGTTGGAGCCGCACACGGACTCAACACCCTGCAATATTTGCGTCAACGGAACTTCGGACTCATCTCCGGCTATAAGTTCCGGACCGTGTACGCCTGCGGACACCGAGCTAGATAGGTTATCGATCTTCGAATTCGGCGCCGCAGATGTTTTCCAGCACTCACCTTTGGGTGATGTGCTGAACTCTTTAAAGAATTTGTCCTTGGAGAAGGACTCGCAGCCGAACTATGTTCGGTTCGAGTTAGAGACTGATGATGGGGAATTTTGCTTCCCACCCGCCACCCACTTCATAGCTACCGTCGAGGACTTAACCGACGAGCTCGATTATGGCTCCGAAGACATCGACGGTATGGACGACGATGCCGACAAGGAGCAGGGTCAAGACTCGCCATTCACTGGACGTTGGACGGCCACCTCTTCGTACGACGTGTACATGGTTGATACACCTAAAGGATCCAGCGACGACAAAGAAGAGCCAGATGCGAATAAACCCTCTGAGACGCAGTCCAAGCGCCGGCGCCCTAAACGCCGTTCTAAACCTCGTCGCTCAAAAGATGGCAACACCGGCACCGGAGAAAATAGTACTCCGGACGACACCGAAAACAATGAAGACCCTGTTGGAGCTGCATCCGAACAGGAGGAACAAGACAACGGGCAGGATGACCCTGATAAACAGGCCTTGCCCAATGACCCGGATGATGATAGTTATCGTCTAGTCTCCGAGGATGATGAGAGCCTCGGCAATGAGGACTTCATCGTGCCTGAGGCACCCCTCGAGTAGGAGCGCTTCAAGTGCCAGCTAATAGCCACTGCAAGAAGCCTGAAGAAGAAGTAGCAGCAGCTCCAAGCTGATCAAGACATGCTCATTGATAGGTGGACTGATGTCCTGGCAGCCGAAGAATACGGCCTGAAGCGCCCAACCAAGAGTTACCCAAAGCGCAGACTGCTACCTCAGTTCGACAACGAGGCACCAGATCCCCCGCGTAATGTGGAACGAGCACCACGAGGTCGGGACAGTGCGGCGGACCGACCACCCCGAGGTCGGGATAAAACGACAACTCAGGCCGAACAACACCCCGCCCCACCGCCTCGTAAACACAGGGACAGACCAGCTCGGGACCATACATACGACCTTCGCAGGAATTGGACAGTAGAGCAGGACACACCAGATCGATCTATGGATCGCGAGAACGCTTACCTACTTGAGACGATGGCTACCTATTCGGACGTGACAAACCTAGTCACGCCCGGGCCGATGACCGCAGACGGACTTCATCGGAAATGCGCCATGACGCGGCCCGATATAGAGGCTCCGCACACCCTCTCTGCTTCACAGATGAGGTACTGGATCACGAATTCCCCGAGGGGTTCAAGCCCGTCAACATTGAATCATACGACGGAACAACCGATCCCACAGTATGGATTGAGGACTTTATTCTCCACATCCACATGGCCCGTGGAGACGACCTCCACGCCATCAAATACCTCCCACTAAAGCTCAAAGGGCCAGCTCGACACTGGCTAAATAGCCTGCCTGAAAACTCCATCGGCAGCTGGGAGGACTTGGAAGAAGCCTTGCTTGACAACTTCCAAGGTACATATGTCCGGCCACCCGATGCCGGTGACTTAAGCCACATAGTTCAACAACCTGGAGAATCAGCCAGAAAATTCTGGACTAGGTTCCTAACCAAAAAGAACCAGATCGTTGACTATCCGGATGCCGAAGCCCTAGCGGCCTTTAAGCACATCATCCGTGCCGAATGGCTAGCACGCCACCTTAGCCAAGAAAAGCCGAAGTCCATGGCAGCCCTTACGGCACTCATGACCCGCTTTTGCACTGGTGAGGATAGCTGGCTGGCTCGTAGTAAAAATACAGCCAGCGAGGTAGGCCCCACCAAGGCCAAGAACAGCACCGGCAAGCTCCGGCGCAATAGACACAAAGGCCAAAGCAATGGCGACAACACCGATGACACCATAGTTAACGCCGGATTCAGTGGCTCCAAGTCCGGCCAACGGAAGAAGCCCTACAAAAGAAACAATGAAGGACCTTCCAGCCTGGACCGCATACTCGACCGTCCATGCCACTACAGGAGATGCTTGACAAAAGATGAACACTGAGCTATGGCTAGATCACAACATATCAAGCTCAAACAAGCATGGCAAAAGTGCAAAAGATTACAGGTTCACAGACTTGGTGAAAAACTGGACATGGCAGAAATCATCATCAGGTAGCAATGTTCAGAGCACGAAATCGACATGCTACAGAAACTTAACATAGCAAAACAAGGCATGGTAGCGTTCTAATAAATGCACATAACAAAAGTCTCTTACTGACCATAAGCCAAAAAGGACCAGAAGATATGATGGCAAGCATGTAAACATAACAAGTTTCGTTATCAGGTTTCAGACTTAGCAGAAAACAGAGCATGGCAGAAATATTAATATGTAGGCCTCTTTGTGAGCTTGATGCACTCACTACAGAGCAATTCATGACAAACCAAGGATACCTACAGCAAGATGGCATGTTTATGAAGCTATCCATGGCAAGAACAATTGCATATCATGTATGTATCAACTACAATAAGCTTGGCAAAAATGCATGTCATGTTAAGAATCTGCCAGAAATATTTTATAGCATAAGTAGAGCAAGATTGAGTCATGCTATGGTACTCTAAAATTGCAAACAATTGCGGGAATGGATCAATTAAAACTATAGCTACAAAACATCCTTACTGAACATCTCCGAAATATGCATGGATCTCTCTGTAGCATCAAGTTTACATGGCAACAAAATTACAGCAGACAGACTTGAAAACACAAAGTCCCTGAAATCAGAAATATTACGGGGCCTACTTTGCATGCTTGTGCTAGTCACCACAAAGATCACAAAAATACATGGACTACACCACTGAAAAGATGGTATGGCATACTTCAAAACACATGTACAGCTCATGCTCAAAAGATGCACAGAATAAATGATACAAAAATGACAAATCTCCAAGTTCTGATAAGAACCAGAGATTAACAGCAACTAGCCCTCTTCCAATGAAGATCTGGGCATCAAGATGACCTCTAATGAACATGGTGCAATTGAACAAAATGAAGAGCATCACGAGGCGAACAATTTGACATATTATACGCGCGAATCGGAGCTACATGCACAAAGTTATCGCATCGGGAACAGAGCAAGATACTGATAAGATTCTGGGACTTAGAAAATATTAGGGCGAGAGAAAGTCAACCGGGGAGGGGGGGGGGTTTCTACCAGATCGGATCGGGCCGGCTCCCGAGCTCGTGCTCGAGCCGGACGGCGGCGAGGCAGGGACCGGCGGCGGCGGTCGCCGGCGGAGGAGGAGGGGCCCGGAGGGCGGCGGTCAGCGGCGCCGGTGGCCGGAGGAAAGGCCGGCGGCGGGCCCGCGTCGGGCGGCGGCGGAGACGGTGGCGGCGGCGGCGGGGGCAGGCGCGGGAGGAGACGGGCCGGAGGGCCGGGGACGGGCCGGCGGGCCTCGGCGGCGGCGCGGGTGACGTGGCGCGCTCCGGTTGGCCGGGCGCGCGGCGGACGTTGTCCGGCCGGAGCGGACGCGTCCGGCGCGGCGCGGAGGGAGAGGGTTAGGGTTTCGTCTGAGATTTCGTTTTTCGAGATGCCCACTTATAAATAGGTAGAGGGAGCTAGGAGACTCCAAATGAGGTGCGGTTTCGCCCACACGATCGTGATCGAACGGCCTAGAGCATGGAAGAGAGTTTGGTGGGTTTTGGGCTGGTTTTAGAGGGGTTTTGCTGGATACTCAAATGGACATTGCGGAGGCCCGGTTAACCGATGGAGTACCAAACGACCTCCGAATGGAACGAAACTTGACCGGTAGACTCCGGGTGGTATATTAAGACCACATGACAAGCCTCGGTCCATTCCGAGAAAGTTTGACACACGCACACGAAAGAAAACAAGAGGGGTGCACCGGAGGAGATAGGAGCGCCGGATTGGAAAACGGACAACGGGGAAAATGCTCGGATGCATGAGACGAACACGTATGCGAATGCAATGCACATGATGACATGATATGAAAATGCATGACATGACAAAATACAAAACGAAAGACAGAACCCGACAACGGAGGGAAAAACATATCACATAGCCGGAAATGGCAAGAGTCGGAGTTACAAATATGGCAAGTTACATGCGGGGTGTTACACTTCTTCCTCAGGTGAAAGATTCGAAGTTCTTGCCTCTGCTTGCTGCCGCTGCGCCCCCATTGCTCTTGATCCTTCGCCCCCTTCCAGCTGCCATGGCGCCCAAAACCAGCTGGGGCAAGGGAGCGACCAAGGATGCCGGGGAGAAGGAGGCGACGGAGAGCGAGTCGGCGGTGCGACGGACGCAGCTCGCCTACTTCCCTTCGACGGTCGATGCAATCACCCTCAAGAACTTCTTCTTGCCCCTGTGGGGGAGGAAGACGACGGGGCATCCTGCCACGTGCACCGTCCCCGCTGATTTTGCCAAGGACGGCCCAAATCGGCATCCCTTTTTCGGTGATTTCTTCTCTTGCGGGCTCTGCCCCCTTTCTCTGACTTCTTCAACGACGTCATGCACACCTACGGCTTCCATCTTCTGGATCCCATGCCAAATGCCGTGGCATGCATGGCTCTCTTTGCCCACCTCTGCGAGGGCTTTGCCGGGGTGCTGCCCAGCACGACGCTCTTCCGCCATTATTCTACCCTCGCCTCCAACCAGAGGCGCCATCTCTGGGAGCATCGCCTGGATCCCGAGGACCCAGGAGAAAGGCACGTACCTAGAGGGTGCCCAGAAGGAGAGGTGGGAGGAGTGGCGGGGCCGGTGGTGCTGGATCGAGGAGAAGGACCCGCAGGAGTCATGCCGGGTTCGTTAGAGCCCGCCGACCCACCGCGGGTACTGGAGTGACCTCGACGCCAACGACAAGAAGTTTTCGATCGCCACCACCAGGATCCATTGCCTCACCACGGCCGGGCTCACCCTTGAGATGCTTGGGGCGGACTTCATCCGTCGCTGAATCGCCCCGCTGCACAACAAGGGGAGGCTGGCCTGGGACTTCAGGAGTGCGGCCGACGTCATGAGGCTCCGCCTTGGCCTGAAGCATAACTTCACGGTGATGGGGCATGCCCATTTCTGTCAAAGGCTCTTTCAGCTCGACGTGAACAGCAACGGCAGGGCTGAGAGGACCGGCAGGGCCGCGAAGGCCGGCAAGGCCATCAAGGGGCCCCTGTTTGGGTTGCCGGCGGGAGTGGTCCCGCTGAGCAACAACTCCCGCCAGTCCGCCATCATTGCCATGATGCCGGACTTCAACGCGCATGGCCTTGACCCGGCCTGGGCCGAGCCACCAGCGGAGAAGGTGGAGGAGTTCTTCGACACTTTGTCGGAGGCTTATGTCCGCGACGAGCCGCTGCTCATCCAGGACACCACCAAGGAGGAGCTGGACTACATCGCCGCCAGGGCGGCAGAGGAGGCGCTCGCCAGGGAGGCCGGCAGCATTGGCGGCAGGGAGGATGAGACCGACGCGACCGCGGAGGAGAAGGAGCTCGCCCAGTGGGCGGAGTCTGCCGGGAAGGCCAGCGGCGCCAACGCCGAGGCGCCCCTTGTTGAAGATGCAGACGAAGAGTCATCCGAAGAGGAGGTCGAGGTGAACGACCCCCCGGTCACGGGGAGGCAGTGCGTCCTGCAGCGGGCCAGCTCTGGTGAAACGGTCCGGCCCGGCAGGATCACGCAGCGGCAACCGCCACAGGAGCAGCTCGTGCGCGAGACGAGGGTGATGAAGGCCGCGGTAGCGAAGAAGACGACGGTGGCAAAGAGGCCGGCGACTGCTTCCTCCTCCTCCAAGCGGTACTGGACCCCATCCCCTTCCCCTTCGGACAGTACTTTGGAGGCCGAGTTTGACCTCGGATCTTTTAGCCCGGCAAGGAAGAGGAAGCTAGTGGAGGAGGAGGTGGAGAATGAGTAAGTATTTTCGTCCCCCACCATCTCCTGATCTTACGCCTGCGTTATCTTCCTTTGATTTGGTGTCATCTTCACAGGGACACAGAGACGCTGGCGTAGAGGGTGGCGAAGAGGGCCAAGGCCTCCACGGGCGACAAGCCCCCGACGGGTACTTCACATACGCCGTTGCTGGTGGATAGCAGCCCGGATAGCAGCCCCCGGCGTAGCCCCCACTTCAGCCCCCAGCGTAAGCTCATCACTCATTCCTCCATTGATGAACCTTGGGGTGTGAATCCTTGACGCTGATCTTGCCGGGTTTGCAGGAGAAGAACGGCAGCAGGAGAAGCTGCCGAGGGCCACCCCCAACATGCCGCCCCGAGGGGCGTCCCCGGCAATGGCATCCACCACCGAGCCCACGCATATGGAGGAGGAGGAGGCGAACTTGGGTGCCGGGGGTTCTGCCCCGGCAACGAACGCTGGCGGGGAGGGCGCCACGTCTTCCCAGCCTGGTGCGGGTAAGTTGTTCGCTTCTCGTCCCTGTTCTTTCTTCTTCTTTTTGAATCTTGATCTTGGCTCCATCTTATTCCCTTTCTTGGTATCCAGACCCTTCCTCGGCGGACCAGGAGGATGTTGACACCGTCATCGAGGAGGTCGCCAAGGACGCCGAGGACGAGGCCAACAAGATTTCCGCCGAGGAGGTCGCCAAGACCGCTGCCGAGGAAGCCGCCAAGGGGACTGCCGGGGAGGCCGGCAAGACCGCTGCCAAGGAGGCCAGCAAGGGGCCTACCAGAGAGGCCGGCAAGGCCGCTGCCGGGGAGGGGGTGGTTGACGACCAACCTCCTCCTCTGCTGCCTCTGGCTTGGGCAAATACCTGATGGTGGCCGATGACCTATTCGTCCACCTCCCAGGAACGGCGAGCACCAGGGCGCCAACCGAGGGGGAGGTGTTAGATGACGAGGCGCTCGCCGCCGCCGGGCTTGAGGTTGTTGATGAACCGAGCGCCGGTTCCCAGGAGGAGAAACTGTTTCGGGCCATGAGCGCCAACTTTCAGAAGCTCCAGGTGCTTCACCGTGCCCGTCTTGACAAGGAAAAAAACAGGATGGCGGCGGTGGACAAGGCGGAGGCGGATCTCGAGGGGCGTGTCGCTGAGACGCAGGCCTGGTTCCGCCAGGCCCACGAGGAACTGAAGGTTGCCCAGGATCTGCTGGGTTAGCGCAAACAGGAGCTTGTCCTGAAGCAGGCTGATGTCGAGAAGGCCCAGGAGGCGGCGAAGGAACAGGCCGCCAAGGACGAGGCCGCTCAGCACCAGCACCAGGCCGAGCTGAACTCCCAGGAGGAGGACCTTGCCGCTCATGAGGAGGCGCTCGCCGCCTCACTCTGCGGCAAGGATGAGGAGGTTGAGAAGCTTGCCGCGCAGCGAACTCAGGAGCTGGAGCAGAGGCACAAGGAGGCACTCAATGCTCAAGCCCTGGTCCATGCCAGCAAGGTGAAGGAGCTGGAGGTGGAGCGGGACGGGCTGAAGAGACAAGTCCTGTAGCTGGCGAAGGAGAAGGACACGATCAATGGCACTCTGGTGGAGGCATAGGCCGCAGTCCTCGGCAAGGCCGAGCTGATCTCCAAGGCCAACGACTCCATCAAAGACCTGAAGCTGAAGCTGGAGGGCCTTGAGGGGACGCTTTCTGAGGTCAGGGCCCGGGAGGAGACCCTGACCAAGGACCTGGAGGAGGAGAGGCAGCTGCGGAGGAATGACGCCGCCGAACACAAGGAGTACGCGGAGGGCATAAACCGTTGGGTCGGCCGCCTCGTCGATGTCGCCGGCAGGACCACCACGAAGCTGGCTGCCATGGGGATGCCAAATGTGAGGTACGCCCCGGAGCCGAACGTGAGTCCCAACGCCAAACTGACCCTGTTCTTCGAGGGCGTTCTTGGAGCCCTAGAGCAGCTCCACTCCAACAGAGCGACCTCTTTGGCCAATGAGGCCTGAAAGCTTTGCCGGGGTGCCCTGACCAAGGTCCTCACCAAGGTGGTGTACTGGAACCCCAACATCGACTTCGACGCCACGCTGGAGAGCTTGCCGGAGGGTGTGGACCTCGCGGCGCTCGAGGAGCGTATCAAGCCCATCATCAGCTGCGTCGATGGAGTTCGAAGGATAGAGGGCCAGCGCCGGGACTAGGCACCCCATTTCTCATCGCCACTACAGGTTCATGACCAAGGCAATTTTTATCTTTAGTTAGAACCGCAACGACCATTGGTGTAATATAACTCTGTAGTACTTTGAAACGATGCATGTTATTTTCCTGTTCGATCTTTCTTTGTATGTACACCCTACGCTTAACTGATAGGCTGGCCGACGCGTAAACCCAGGCCGCGGCGCGTCGAGGACGGATCCTCAATAGCCTGTCGGGTGTGCTTGCTGCCAGGCAAACCACCTTACCGCCCTTAGCGCGGCGGCTCAAACTGTCGAGCGGACTCGAAACAGAACAAGAGCATTGCCAATAGCAGAAAGGCCACCCTGCCGTTCTCGACGCGGTCGCTCGAACTGTTGAGCGTACTCGAAATAGAACAAGGGCGTTGCCAATAGCGGAAGGGCCCCATCGCGTGCAGGTTTCTCATACGAAGAGCGAGATCTCTGAGGAAAATAACTTTATATATAAAGGAATTACTCAAATTTTTGCGTGAGTAAGCTTTTCTGTCGTCGTGCGGACAGTCACTGTGTCTGCAAATGATGACGCTCGCTCGGTCGTCTTCTTCCTTGGAGCGACCACCTCGATGAAGCCGCCAGGATCATCCAGACCAGATTTCCACAACCGTGCCCCCTACCTGGCGCGCCAAAGATCTCGGTGGGAAACGACACCTATGGGATCACAAGAATCCCTTCTACGGTTCGCGGGCGCGAGATTGTGCAAAGAGCGGGTCCAGTAGCTAGCACAGCGAGATTTACCCAGGTTCGGGCCGCGAGGATGCGTAATACCCTAGTCCTGCTTTTGTGTATATCTGGGTGTTCTTGAGTTCTTGAACTAGCTACGGTGGGTGTCTAGTCCAAAAGATACGAATCCTTCCTCAATACGCCTCAGGCCTCCTTTTATAGTCAAAGGGGTCGCCACAGTGGCACACAGGAGGTGGAAAGGTACGTACAGTGTACAAGCTTATCGCCTATCATTACAGGACAAAGCGCATTGAATGCGCTACTTAGGTGTCCACTTGCTTTATCGGGGGTAGTAACGAGGCCCGTCCTGTCCGTCGCCGCTCCGCCTTGCTCCGACACGCGTCCAGGCCAACGAGGCATGCTGCGCCATGTAGGCTGGCAGGCTGCTGAGCTAGCGTGGTGGTAGGGTCTTCACAAAGATCTGCATGCCACCACGCAGGTGCTTGACTAGTTGGATTAAGAGCCACGTACTACCGCGTGGGTACTCGCCTTAGTTGGTGGGTCGGCCGCTGAGCTGGGGCGGCGATGGGGCGGCAAGACCTTGCTGCGGTCTTGCACATATCCCCGGCAAGGGTCTTGCCGAGGCCTTGTGAGTGCCCTCGGCAAGAGTCTTGCCGGGGCCTTGCTGGTGTCTTCAGCAAGGAGCCCTGCTGGGGCCTCGTGGGCATCCACAGCAAGGAGCCTCGTTGTAGTCTTGTCTTATGGTTCTCATCTAGGCTTTGTAGGCTCTTTGTCTTCACAAAGATCTGCATGCCACCATGCAGGCGCTTCCCGAGCCTTGGTCCCAACATTGTCGATGGTGTCGGAACTCTCAGGCCCAAGGGTGGCTGCTATGCTGGCATTGGATGAGCTGCCCCCGCAAGGCTCTTGCCGGGGCTGCGTAGGCCGCCCCGGCAAGAGCCTTGCCGGGGGAAAGCCCATCTTGTTGCTCCGTCTTCTGCACCCCTGGTTGGAGTGCTGCTCAGGTAGTCTTGTATTTCTGCTTCCCTCCTCTGCCCTGCTAAGTGTGGCCGCAGGTGCGACCCTGACTGCCCGTGCACAAGTAAAGGGGTACAAAAAGGGGCCCCCACTTTTGTACACCGACACAAGAACAATGAAATCTATAGGCACATAATTCATATTTTCAACAATAAGAACGTCATTAATCCTTCCCATAGGTTTTTTAATAGTGGAATCCGCTAGATGCAAATTCAAAGAACAATCATCAATTTTGTGGAAACCTAGCACATCACATAAGGTTTTTGGAACTGTGGAAATACTAGAACCCAATGTTGGAAATATGCCCTAGAGGCAATAATAAATAGGTTATTATTATATTTCCTTGTTCATGATAATCGTTTATTATCCATGCAAGAATTGTATTGATAGGAAACTCATATACATGTGTGGATACATAGACAACACCATGTCCCTATTAAGCCTCTAGTTGACTAGCTCGTTGATCAATAGATGGTTACGGTTTCCTGACCATGGACATTGGATGTCGTTGATAACGGGATCACATCATTAGGAGAATGATGTGATGGACAAGACCCAATCCTAAGCCTAGCACAAGATCGTGTAGTTCGTTTGCTCAGAGCTTTTCTAATGTCAAGTATCACTTCCTTAGACCATGAGATTGTGCAACTCCCGGATACCGTAGGAATGCTTTGGGTGTACCAAACGTCACAACGTAACTGGGTGGCTATAAAGGTGCACTACAGGTTTCTCCGAAAGTGTCTGTTGGGTTGGCACGAATCGAGACTGGGATTTGTCACTCCGTGTAAACGGAGAGGTATCTCTGGGCCCACTCGGTAGGACATCATCATAATGTACACAGTTGGACCAAGGAGTTGATCATGGGATGATGTGAGTTACGGAACGAGTAAAGAGACTTGCCGGTAACGAGATTGAACAAGGTATAGGGATACCGACGATCGAATCTTGGGCAAGTAACATACCGATAGACAAAGGGAATTGAATACGGGATTGATTGAATCCCCGACATCGTGGTTCATCCGATGAGATCATCGTGGAACATGTGGGAGCCAACATGGGTATCCAGATCCCGCTGTTGGTTATTGACCGGAGAACGTCTCGGTCATGTCTGCATGGTTCCCGAACCCGTAGGGTCTACACACTTAAGGTTCGATGACGCTAGGGTTATAGGGAAAGCATGTACGTGGTTACCGAATGTTGTTCGGAGTCCCGGATGAGATCCCGGACGTCATGAGGAGTTCCGGAATGGTCCGGAGGTAAAGATTTATATATGGTAAGTTGTTGTTCGGGTTCCGGGAAAAGTTCGGGTTTTTCGGTATTGTACCGGGAGCTTCCAGAAGGTTCCGGAGGATTCCGGAGGGGTCCGGAGGTCCGGAAAATGTTCCACCATGTCTAATACAGCAGCATGGGCTGTAAGGGGGCGCCCTAGCCTTAATGGGCCAGGGGCACCAGCCCCCCCAAGGCCCATGCGCATGGGAGAGGGGAAACCCTAAGGGGGAGGGCCTCCACTTGACTTGGGAGGCACTCCTCCCCCCTTTGGCCGCCCCCCCAACCCTGGATGAGATCTAAGGGGGCCGGCCCCCCTCTCCCCCCACCTATAAATAGTGGAGGGGTGGGAGGGCAGCCACGACCCAAGTTCTGGCGCAGCCCTTCCCCTCTACCAAGTCCTCCTCCTCTCCCGCGGTGCTTGGCGAAGCCCTGCGGGATTGCCACGCTCCTCCATCACCACCACGCCGTCGTGCTGCTGCTGGATGGAGTCTTCCCCAACCTCTCCCTCTCTCCTTTCTGGATCAAGGCATGGGAGACGTCACCGGGCTGCACGTGTGTTGAACGCGGAGGCACCGTTCTTCGGTGCTTAGATCGGAATCAACCGCGATCTGAATCGCTACGAGTACGACTCCCTCATCCGCGTTCTTGCAACGCTTCCGCATCGCGATCTACAAGGGTATGTAGATGCACTCCCCTTCCCTTCGTTGCTAGTAAACTCCATAGATTGATCTTGGTGATGTGTAGAAAATTTTGAATTTCTGCTACGTTCCCCAACAGTGGCATCATGAGCTAGGTCTATGCGAGTTTCTATGCACGAGTAGAACACAAAGTAGTTGTGGGCGTCGATGTTGCCAATTCTTCTTGCCGCTGCTAGTCTTATCTTGTTTCGGCGACATTGTGGGATGAAGCGGCCCGGACCGACCTTACACGTACGCTTACGTGAGACAGGTTCCACCGACTGACATGCACTAGTTGCATAAGGTGGCTAGCGGGTGTCTGTCTCTCCTACTTTAGTCGAAACGGATTCGATGAAAAGGGTCCTTATGAAGGGTAAATAGAAATTGGCAAATCACGTTGTGGTTTTACGTAGGTAAGAAACGTTCTTGCTAGAAACCTATACAAGCCACGTAAAACTTGCAACAACAATTAGAGGACGTCTAACTTGTTTTTGCAGCATGTGCTATGTGATGTGATATGGCCAGAAGATGTGATGAATGATATATGTGATGTATGAGATTGATCATATTTTTGTAATAGGAATCACGACTTGCATGTCGATGAATATGACAACCGACAGGAGCCATAGGAGTTGTCTTTATTTTTGTATGACCTGCGTGTCATTGAATAACGCCATGTAAATTACTTTACTTTATTGCTAAGCGTGTTAGCCATAGAAGTAGAAGTAATCGTTGGCGTGACAACTTCATGAAGACACAATGATGGAGATCATGGTGTCATGCCGGTGACAAAGATGATCATGGTGCCCCGAAGATGGAGATCAAAGGAGAAAAATGATATTGGCCATATCATGTCACTATTTGATTGCATGTGATGTTTATCATGTTATGAATCTTATTTGCTTAGAACGATGGTAGCATAAATAAGATGATCCCTCACTAAAATTTCAAGAGACGTGTTCCCCCTAACTGTGCACCGTTGCGAAGGTTCGTTGTTTCGAAGCACCACGTGATGATCGGGTGTGATAGATTCTAACGTTCGAATACAACGGGTGTTGACGAGCCTAGCATGTACAGACATGGCCTCGGAACACATGCAAAACACTTAGGTTGACTTGACGAGCCTAGCATGTACAGACATGGCCTCGGAACACAAGAGACCGAAAGGTCGAACATGAGTCGTATAGCAGATACGATCAACATGGAGATGTTCACCAATAATGACTAGTCCGTCTCACGTGATGATCGGACACGGCCTAGTTTGACTCGGATCATGTATCACTTAGATGACTAGAGGGATGTCTATCCGAGTGGGAGTTCAATAATCTGATGAACTTCATTATCATGAACATAGTCAAAAGGTCTTTGCGAATTATGTCATACGTTTTAGTTCTACTGTTTACGATATGTTCCTAGAGAAAATTTAGTTGAAAGTTGGTAGTAGCAATTATGCGGACTGGGTCCGTAAACTGAGGATTGTCCTCATTGCTGCACAGAAGGCTTATGTCCTTAATGCACCGCTCGGTGTGCTGAACCTCGGCGCCGTCTGTAGATGTTGCGGTACATCTGACATACACGTTTTGATGACTACGTGATAGTTCAGTGCGTAATGCTAACGGTTTAGAATTGTGGCACCAAAGATGTTTTTTGAAACGTCGCAGAACATATGAGATGTTCCGAAAACTGAAATTGGGATTTCAGACTAGTGCCCACGTCAAGAGGTATGAGACCTCTGACAAGTTTCTTAAACCTGCAGACTAAGGGAGAAAAGCTCAATCGTTGAGCATGTGCTCAGATTGTCTGAGTACCACAATCGCTTGAATCGAGTGGGAGTTAATCTCCCAGATGAGATAGTGATGGTTCTCCATAGTCGCTGCCACCAAGCTAGTAGAGCTTCGTGATGAACTATAACATATCAGGGATAGTTATGATGATCCTTGAGCTATTCGCGATGTTTGACACCGCGAGAGTAGAAATCAAGAAGGAGCATCAATTGTTGATGGTTAGTAAAACCACTAGTCTAGAAGGGCAAGGGCAAAAGGGATACTTCATGAAACATCAAGTCATTTGCTGCTCTAGTGAAGAATCCCAAGGTTGAACCCAAACCCGAGACTAAGTGCTTCTGTAATGAGGGGAACGGTTACTGAAGCAGAACTACCCTAGATACTTGGTAGATGAGAAGGCAGGCAAGGTCGACAGAAGTATATTGGATATACATTATATGAATGTGTACTTTACTAGTACTCCTAGCAGCACCAGGGTATTAGATACCGGTTCGGTTGCTAAGTGTTAGTAACTCGAAATAAAAGCTGCAGAATAAACGGAGACTAGCTAAAGGTGAGATGACGATATGTGTTGGAAGTGTTTCCAAGGTTGATGTGATCAAGCATCGCATGCTCCCTCTACCATCGAGATTTGGTGTTTGCGTTGAGCATGATTGGATTATGTTTATCGCAATACGGTTATTCATTTAAGGAGAATAATGGTTACTCTGTTTATTTGAATAATACCTTCAATGGTCTTGCACCTAAAATGAATCTCGATCATAGTGATACACATGTTCGTGCCAAAAGATATAAAATAGTAATGATAGTACCACATACTTGTGGCACTGCAATTTGAGTCATATTGGTATAGAACGCATGAAGAAGCTCCATGTAGATGGATCTTTGGACTCAGTCGTTTTTGAAAAGATTGAGACATGCGAACCATGTCTATTGGTATATATGCATGAAGAAACTCCATGCAGATGGATCGTTTGGACTCACTTGATTTTGAATCACTTGAGACATGCAAATCATACCACATGGGCAAGATGACTGAAAGTCCTCGTTTTCAGTAAGATGGAACAAGAGAGCAACTTATTGGAAGTAATACATTTTGATGTATGCAGTCCAATGAGTGCTGAGGCATGCAGTGGATATCGTTATGTTCTTACTTCACAGATGATTTGAGTAGATGCTGAGTGTATTTACTTGATGAAACACAAGTCTGAATTATTGAAAGGTTCAAGTAATTTCAGAGTGAAGTTGAAGATCGTCGTGACAAGAGGATAAAATGTCTGTGATATGATCATAGAGATGAGTATCTGAGTTACGAGTTTGGCACACAATTGAGACATTGTGGAAAGTGTTTCACAATTAATACCGCCTGGAACACCATAGTGTGATGGTGTGTCCGGACGTCATAGCTGCACCCTATTGGATATGGTGCATACCATGATGGTTTCTTATCGAATTACCACTATTGTTTATGGGTTAGGCATTAGAGACAACCGCATTCACTTTAAAAGGGGCACCACGCAATTCCGTTGAGACGACACTGTTTAGAGAAACCTAAGTTGTCGTTTCTTAAAAGTTTGGGGCTGCGATGCTTATGTGAAAAAGTTTCAGGCTGATAAGCTCGAACCCAAAGCGGATAAATGCATCTTCATAGAATACCCAAAACAGTTGAGTATACCTCCTATTTCAGATCTGGAAGCAAAAGTAATTGCTTCTAGAAACAGGTCCTTTCTCGAGGAAAAGTTTCTCTCGAAAGAATTGAGTGGGAGGATGGTGGAGACTTGATAAGGTTATTGAACCGTCACTTCAACTAGGGTGTAGCAGGGCACAGGAAGTTGTTCCTGTGGCACCTACACCAATTGAAGTGGAAGCTTATGATAGTGATCATGAAACTTCGGATCAAGTCACTACCAAACCTCGTAGGACGACGAGGATGCGTGCTACTGAAGAGTGGTACGTGATCCTGTCTTGAAAGTCATGTTGTTAGACAACAATGAACCTACGAGCTGTGGAGAAGCGATGGTGGGCCCATATTCCGACAAATGGTTGGAAGCCATGAAATCCGAGATAAATGGATCTTTGAGAAGAAGACGGACGTGGACGGTAATGTTACCGTCTATGAAGCTCGACTTGTGGCAAAGAGTATTTCCACAAGTTCAAGGAGTTGACTATGATGAGTTTTTCTCATCCGTAGCGATGCTTAGGTCCGTCGGAATCATGTTAGCATTAGCTGCATTTATGAAATCTGGCAGATGGATGTCAAAGCAAGTTTCCTTACGAGTTTTCGTAAGGAAAGGTTGTATGTGATACAATCAGAAAGGTTTTGTCGATCCTAAGGATGCTAAAAGGTATGCTAGCTCCAGCAATCCTTCCATGGACTAGAGCAAGCATCTCGGAGTCAGAATATACGCTTTGATGGAGTGATCAAAGTTTTTGAGTTTATACAAAGTTTGTGAGAAACTTGTATTTACAATAAAGTGAGTGGGAGCGCTACAACATTTCTGATAAGTATATGTGAATGACATATTGTTGATCCGAAATGATGTAAAATTTCTGGAAAGCATAAAGGGTTGTTTGAAAGGAGTTTTTCAAAGGAAAACCTGGATAAAAGCTGCTTACATATTGGGCATCAATATCTATAGAGATAGATCAAGACGCCCGATGATACTTTCAAAGAACGCACACCTTGACATGATTTTGAAAGAGTTCAAAATAGATCAGCAAAGAAGGAGTTCTTGACTGTGTCACAAGGTGTGAGTATTGAGTAAGACTCAAGACCTGACCACAGCAGAAGAGAGAGAAAGGACGAAGGTCGTCCCCTATGCTTTAGACATAGGCTCTACAGTATGCTATGCTGTGTACCGCACATGAAGTGTGCCTTGCCATGAGTTGGTCAAGGGGTACAATAGTGATCCGGGAATGGATCACGTGACAGCGGTCAAACTTATCCTTAGTATCTAGTGGACTAAGGAATTTTCTCGATTATGGAGGTGAAAAGGAGTTCGTCGTAAAGGGTTACGTCGATGCGAACTTTGACACTAATCCGGATGACTCTGAGTAGTAAACCGGATTCGTATAGTAGAGCAATTATTTGAAATGGCTCCAAATAGCGCGTGGTAGCATCCACAAGATGACATAGATATTCGTAAAGCACACACGGATCGGAAAGGTTCAGACCCAATGACTAATAACCTCTCTCACAAGCATAACATGATCAAACCAGAACTCATTGAGTGTTAATCACATGGTGATGTGAACTAGATTGTTGACTCTAGTAAACTCTTTGGAGGTTGGTCACATGGTGATGTGACCTGTGAGTGTTAATCACATGGTGATGTGGACTAGATTATTGACTCTAGTGCAAGTGGGAGACTGTTGGAAATATGCCCTAGAGGCAATAATAAATAGGTTATTATTATATTTCCTTGTTCATGATAATCGTTTATTATCCATGCTAGAATTGTATTGATAGGAAACTCAGATACATGTGTGGATACATAGACAACACCATGTCCCTAGTAAGCCTCTAGTTGACTAGCTCGTTGATCAATAGATGGTTACGGTTTCCTGACCATGGACATTGGATGTCGTTGATAACGGGATCACATCATTAGGAGAATGATGTGATGGACAAGACCCAATCCTAAGCCTAGCACAAGATCGTGTAGTTCGTTTGCTCAGAGCTTTTCTAATGTCAAGTATCACTTCCTTAGACCATGAGATTGTGCAACTCCCGGATACCGTAGGAATGCTTTGGGTGTACCAAACGTCACAACGTAACTGGGTGGCTATAAAGGTGCACTACAGGTATCTCCGAAAGTGTCTGTTGGGTTGGCACGAATCGAGACTGGGATTTGTCACTCCGTGTAAACGGAGAGGTATCTCTGGGCCCACTCGGTTGGACATCATCATAATGTGCACAGTGTGACCAAGGAGTTGATCACGGGATGATGTGAGTTACGGAATGAGTAAAGAGACTTGCCAGTAACGAGATTGAACAAGGTATAGGGATACCGACGATCGAATCTCGGGCAAGTAATATACCGATAGACAAAGGGAATTGAATACGGGATTGATTGAATCCCCGACATCGTGGTTCATCCGATGAGATCATCGTGGAACATGTGGGAGCCAACATGGGTATACAGATCCCGCTGTTGGTTATTGACCGGAGAACGTCTCGGTCATGTCTGCATGGTTCCCGAACCCGTAGGGTCTACACACGTAAGGTTCGATGACGCTAGGGTTATAGGGAAAGCATGTACGTGGTTACCGAATGTTGTTCGGAGTCCCGGATGAGATCCCGGACATCACGAGGAGTTCCGGAATGGTCCGGAGGTAAAGATTTATATATGGAAAGTTGTTGTTCGGGTTCCGGGAAAAGTTCGGGTTTTCGGTATTGTACCGGGAGCTTCCAGAAGGTTCCGGAGGATTCCGGAGGTCCGGAAAATGTTCCACCACGTCCAATACAGCAGCATGGGCTGTAAGGGGGCGCCCTAGCCTTAATGCGCCAGGGGCACCAGCCCCCCCAAGGCCCATGCGCATGGGAGAGGGGAAACCCTAAGGGGGAGGGCCTCCACTTGACTTGGGAGGCACTCCTCCCCCCTTTGGCCGCCCCCCCAACCCTGGATGAGATCTAAGGGGGCCGGCCCCCCTCTCCCCCCACCTATAAATAGTGGAGGGGTGGGAGGGCAGCCACGACCCAAGTTCTGGCGCAGCCCTTCCCCTCTACCAAGTCCTCCTCCTCTCCCGCAGTGCTTGGCGAAGCCCTGCGGGATTGCCACGCTCCTCCATCACCACCACGCCGTCGTGCTGCTGCTGGATGGAGTCTTCCCCAACCTCTCCCTCTCTCCTTTCTGGATCAAGGCGTGGGAGACGTCACCGGGCTGCACGTGTGTTGAACGCGGAGGCACCGTTCTTCGGTGCTTAGATCGGAATCAACCGCGATCTGAATCGCTACGAGTACGACTCCCTCATCCGCGTTCTTACAACGCTTCCGCATCGCGATCTACAAGGGTATGTAGATGCACTCCCCTTCCCTTCGTTGCTAGTAAACTCCATAGATTGATCTTGGTGATGCGTAGAAAATTTTGAATTTCTGCTATGTTCCCCAACACCCAAATCACACAAAGCATTGCACTCATAATAGTTAAATTTAATCTTAATTGTAGGTTCCCACTCATCATAAAGCTTTCTAGGGATAGAAACTTCCAATTGAAGTTTTTCTTCAAAAGATTTCATCACACCATCAACAATATGTTTACTAAAAGCTTTATTTTGATTATAATCATGAGGTGAATTCGACATGGATTGCAACAAGGAAATACAATCTATCAAAGAACAATTATCATAATTAAAGTACTTGAAATCCAAA
Source organism: Aegilops tauschii subsp. strangulata (assembly GCF_002575655.3). NCBI lineage: Eukaryota > Viridiplantae > Streptophyta > Magnoliopsida > Poales > Poaceae > Aegilops > Aegilops tauschii. The sequence continues at coordinate 107,558,152 of NC_053039.3, forward strand.
AGAGTGGGTTCATTACTACTTAAAGTTTTGACCTCTCCAATCCCACTTTTATCAATTTTTTTACTAAGATCTTTAAACTCCAACTTATTGGGACGCCTTCTAGCTAAAGTTGACTCATCTCCAGTCCCATCTTTATCAAGATTTATATTAGAAAACAAAGATTCAATAGGAGTCACATCAATCACTTTAAGATCTTCATCATTATTTTCAAGGGACTCCGGTTTAGCGGCCATCTTATTTACCAAAGTGGTTTGCTTATCGGAAATTTGGCCTACTAAATTTTCAATATGAGCAAATTGAGATTAAGACCATATATTTCCTTAGTAACATCATCAAGCTCTTTATTAATACACTCCGTCATAGTTTTTTTTGTTCTTTAAGTTCGTTCCTAAAGAAACAATTATGCTCAAATTGTAATGACATGAAACTTTTAGCATTATTTTCAATCTCTTCCAACTTCCTATAGTAAGGATCAAAGCTCTTGGGTTGAGCCATACGGGCAAACAAGCAATCTAACACACGAGCAAACAAAAAGACGAACGAAAGAAGGATGAATAAAAAGGAAAATATTTTGTATTTTTCTGAAAATGTTTTAGAAGTGGGGGAGAGGAAAATGAGAGGCAAATGGCAAATAATGTAATGCAAGAGATGATAGTTTATGATGGGTACTTGGTACACTTGATGTAGAACGTCCCCGGCGACGGCGCCAGAAATTCTTCCTCCTACTTCTTGAGCTTGCGTGGATTTTTCCCTTGAAGAGGAAAGGGTGATGCAGCAAAGTAGAGATAAGTATTTCCTTTAGTTAAGAACCAATGTATCAATCTAGTAGGAGTCACAAGCAAGTCTCCAATCTATGCACCTGCACAAAGTAACAAACACTTGCACTCAACGCGTAAAAGGGGTTGCCAATCCCTTCACGGTCTCGAACAAGAGTGAGATCTAATAGAGATAGGTATAAAACATAAATAAAAAGACAAACTAAAATAAATCTAAATAAATTGCAGCAAGGTTTTTTGGGGTTTTTTGGTTTATAGATCTGAAATTATATGATGGAAAATACACCCGGGGGCCATAGGTTTCACTAGAGTCTTCTTTCTTGAAAGAAAACATACGGTGGGTAAACAAATTACTGTCGAGCAATTGATAGAAAAGCACAAAGTTATGATGATATCCAAGGCAATGATCATGAATATAGGTATCACATCTGTGTCAAGTAGACCGACTCTGCCTGCATCTACTACTATTACTCCGCACATCGACCGCTATCCAGCATGCATCTAGAGTATTAAGTTCCTAAGAACGGAGTAACGCCTTAAGTAAGATGACATGATATAGAGGGATAAACTCAAGCAATATGATGAAAACCCCATCTTTTTACCCTCGATGGCAATAATACAATACGTGCCTCGCTACCCCTACTGTCTCACTGGGTGAGGACACCGCAAGATTGAACTCAAAACTAAGCACCTCTCCCATTGCATGAAGAACCAATCTAGTTGGCCAAACCAAACCGATCATTCAAAAAGAAATACAAAGATATTTGATCATGCATAAAAGAGTTCAGAAAAGACTCAAATAATATTAATACATAATCTGATCATAAATCCATAATTCATCGGATCTCGACAAACACACCGCAAAACAATATTACATCGGATAGAACTCCAAGAACATCGAGGAGAACATTTCATTGAAGATCATAGAGAGAGAATAAGCCATCTAGCTAGCTACGAGCTATGGACCCTTAAGTCCGTGGTAAACTACTCACGCTTCATCGGAAGGGCAATAAGGTTGATGTAGATGCCCTCCGTGATCGAATCCCCCTCCAGCAGGGTGCCGAAAAAGGCCACAAGATGGGATCTCACGGGAACAGAGGCTTGCGGCGGCGGAAAAGTATTTTGGTGGATGCCTCTGCTGGTTTGGGAATATTTGGGTATTTATGAAGCAAGAATTAGGGTTGGAGGACACCCGAGGGGCCCACAAGCCCTCAGAGCGCGCCCCCTAGGGGCGCGACTGGCAGGCTTGTGGCCTCCTCGGCCATCGTCTGACACCCTCTCCAAGCTCCGTGGATGTCTTCTGGTCCAAGAAAAACCATCGTAAAGTTTTATTCCGTTTCGACTCCGTTTGATAGTCCTTTTCTGTAAAACTCAAAAACAAGGAAAAAATAGAAACTGTCACTGGGCTCTGGGTTTATAAGTTAGTCCCAAAAATAATATAAAATAACATATTAATGATATAAAACACCCAAAATAGATAATAAAATAGCATGGAACAATAAAAATTATAGGTACGTTGGAGACGTATCAAGGGGTCGATGACCCCTATGTTGGGGTAGGGTAGGTTGGGTTGTTGTCGAAGGGTCGACGATCCCTATTTTTGGTTTGGTCGGATAGGTTGTTGTCGAGGCGTCAATGACCCCTATGTTGGGGCAGGGTAGGTTGGGTTGTTGTCGAAGGGTCGATGACCCCTATTTTAGGGTAGGGTAGGTTAATGACCCCTATTTTTCAGCTTCTAGGCTTGATCACAAATGACCACACTGATCCAGCATATGGCAACATATACACAATAATTGGGCTAGGGTGAGAAGCACTTAGGCTTCATCATAAATGACAACACTGAGCCAACATTGGTCACATGACTTAAATTAAGCATAGGTTCACATGACTTAAATTCTACATAGGTTGACGGGACTCAAATTATACATACTTTCGCAGGACTGAAATCAAACACAGGTTCACAGTACTGAAATCAAATATAGGTTCTCAAGAGAGATACATTGGTGGCAATCCCAAAAGTTTCAACCATTTCCATACATCAAATTTCACACATTTCCACTTGCTCTTAAGTAACTCTTCAGTATTGCATATTCTGAGCTTTCTTCCTTGTACCTGTTCCAGCAATTTCTCTTCCACCAACTCTTCCACCTCTCAGTGATCTCATTTTTGTAGCAACATCAGAAGTAGATGTAGATGTAGAAGTACCAGTAGTAGAAGAACTCCCTTCTCCACCTGGAGGCCTTGGTGCTAAGAAAGCAACCCTAGCTGACCTAGGAGCAGCAGTTGGTGCCCTAGGAGCAGCATCTACTGAAGTAGCATTAGGTGGAATGTAGGCCTCTACCTTTTTCCTTGTCTTTTCCTGCAATTTAAGAAACAACGACGCATTAAAACTTACATAGTCAAATTCAGCTAAAATAATGACAAAGCTCAATATGTTACCATGTTTCCACTCTTCCTCAACTGGAGATCAGGCCTCAAAGGTTGTCCACAGTTAGTAAACCTATAGCCCATTAACTTACAATTGCCACATTTGATTGTAGCCATCCTAGAAGAATCTTTTGGTTTAGGCACTTCAAACCTCCCCTTCTTCCTTTTTTTCTTATTTTCTTCCACTCCAGCCCTCTTTGTGGAAAATAGGAGGCTCACTATCAGGTTTTTGTGTCTTGACCCAAGCATCTTCTCCTAGAATCGGATACACTATAGGTTTGTATGTCTCCAAGTACATTTCTTTCTTGAAGAATGGACTGACAAAATCCTCAGGTTGCAGCTTGGCTTTTTAAATAGCACTGCGACCATGGTTGCATGGCAACCATGACATGTCCCGCTTCTTGCATCCACAAGTGTGCTCCAGAAGGTTGACAACATATGTCTTTGGGCCACTGCTTAGTTGCCACAAGTTAGGTCCTGCCCTAATTGCTTTACAATCTCTAGTAAATTTCTTGATGAGCTCCAACTTCTCTGCATAAGTTGGAGCTATTTCCCATCTGGCAGTTTCTCCACCTTATCTCTTTCCATCAAACCTGACCAGCAACTTGTCTTTGATTCCATTTATCATTGTCACAACTGGTTTGTTTCTAACATCCAAGATATATTTATTGAAGACCTCACTTATGTTGTTAACCATTAGGTCTGTTTTGCAGTTTGTGTCCATTTCATGCCTAGCCCATGTGTGTACTGGAATACCAGATAACCACCTCCAGGCATCCTCACACTCATTCTTCAAATTGCCCATGGCAACATCAAAACCATGTTTTGTGTAGGAATAACTAGCATTGTCCATGCATTTTTTGAGATCTTCACCTCTAAATCCATCTTTTTGGAAATTTGCATAAATGTGCCTTAAACAGAATCTTTGTGGGTAGTTTGGAGATACAACATTGATAGCATTAAGCAGGCCCTGCTTGCACAGTAAACCTAAATGTTACTACTTTTGATATCCTATAGCAAAGCAGCACACAACAAAGAAACTAGGTTTGTACCATACATAACAATAAGTACTCATATGACATTGGTACTAACTGGTATTAAACTACAACATTTAGTTATGTACACAGTATTAAACTACAACACACATCAAAGTAACTATCTTTCTACCAGAGCAAAGCAACACAGTAAGTAGTCATTTGACATTGTTATGTACACAATATTAAACTACAGCAAAGAGAACATAGATCACTGACCTTCTGCCTATCTGACATGATGGTGTATTGGCAAAACTTGCCATCTTCTGTGCCTCCCAGAGCATACTTCAGTTGGGTGAGAAACCAGCTCCAACTTGGTGTTTCCTCCGACTGGTGCGCGTCGGTCCTAAACAAATGGTTTAAAACCCCTTTGCACGATGGCATTTGGAACCATCGCCAAGTGAGTGTGGACGATAGGGGGGTCCATCCCACACGACCCAGAAACCGTCGGGGATATGCCCTCCTGGCACACACGCTCGGCAAAATGAGGTCGTGTGCGACCGGCGAGCGCTCAAATACGGAAATACGTACAGTAGAGCTAAAAAATACAATTATACGGCGAAATTGTTTCCGGTCGCAAGTACATCCCACACAGTCAGTCCCCGCTAAACGTTTTTGTTCGTATGTACATCCCACACAGTCGCTCCAAGGAAAACGTTTCCGTTCACACGTACATCACACACAATTTTTCCCGTTAAATCGTTTGTGATAGCGTTGCCATTGCACACGATATTAATAATTTTATCGTTTGCGTTATTGAATGCATCACACACGGTGCATAGAAGAAACTATGTGGCAAAGGCTATCCATCACACACACTTTTTATGTGGTAAACGTTTGCGCAAGGTGGCCTAATGCAAACAGTTTTCAAGAGAAAGTCGTGTGTGCAGTGGAGATTGATCGCACACGTAGTGTATCCTGGAAAAGTTTCTGATCTCCACGTATATCGCAGACGTTTCGCTTTCGCAAACTGTGTGCAGTGTAATCCCTAATTAATCCCTAATTAATCCAATTAATCCCTAAATTTAAAATCACATGTTTTAAATTTGAAAGTAGGCAATCACTTATTTCATATCCAACCATGTTTATTACAAATATAGGTTCAACCACGAATTCGTAATTCAATGCACAGGTACATATACTGAAGAACTACAGAAGCACCAAGTAAAGAATGATGAACCACAGTTGTACTAAAGACTGTAAAGAGAGAGGCGAAAGACATTCTGGTTGCTAGAGAAGGTGAAGCGGAATGCCCATATTGTGCCCTCCTCCATGTGTAATGCGCGCACGACTCTAGGCCAACCCCTTGTGATGGCTGCCCGTCCATCCTTCACTGTCTTCATTAGGACTTCTCGATGCTCATTGTAGTCTGTATGAAATACTTTAACCTTCATTGTGTGTCCACCAATCGTGTACTTTGCGAGGTAATATTGAGTGAACTGCTTCGGGAACCACTGGGAACGAAAAAGATTCAGACATTGTTGTCTAACAACTCATTATGGGCAGTAAAAAGAGAAGGCTGCAGGGTTTGTAGTTACCATCCTACAGCTCACTGTTGTGTTGGATAGAGCATAAACAAATAATTTGCTTGCCACCATTCGTATCTTTTTGCTAATAATCCTTATCAGTTTCCTCACTTGATGCTTGTTCATCAATATCTCATTGCCCCATGCGCAAAAAGGGTCGATGCGTGGATCCTTGCCAAGGGCATATTTACCTACAAGCAACAAGTCAATATTAGAAGCTAACTAGTGTCCAGGCCTGGATCTATATGCACTACATTATGCAACGACGGGGGGAGTACAAGCCGAGGGATGAAGTTAACCTCGGCGGAAAATGGTGGCCACTCCAGTTGTTGTCCTGCATAAGTAGTGGAAAGGCGTGATAAGTACAGCAATCTTAACATCAAACAAATATAGCAAAGGTAAACAACATCATCTCCAAATGATAGCTTGAATGTGTTGGTTTCAGCATGCTGTTAAAGCAGATATAAAATGGATGGCAATGTTACCGACAGCAGGCTTAACAACCACCAAATATTGCAATTCAAACCGGCATTGTTGAAAATGAATAGAACGTAGGTAATGCTTCAACATCACACTGGATAAATGTGTAAAACTGAAATAAAGGGCATGTGT